>NC_140593.1:1157930719-1159163219 GCF_964204655.1 Triturus cristatus | reverse complement strand
TCGTCATTATGGTACTACCGTCCTGACCAAGGGCAGGTGTTCACATGTTCCGTGCTAGCCCATTGTCTTTTTTCTTATGTTAGAATGAGCACGTTGCAGATTATCCTCTGCTTTGCGCATGTTGCTATACAGATGCATTTTGCTTTGTGCCAGACTGTACTTTCACACAGAACCTGCTGTTGTTTTCGCATTCTGTTCTTTCCTGGGATTTAGTCTGCAAATCGTAGACAAGGTCAAGCAAAAATGTTATTTTGTTCTGGTCAGACATTAGCACCTAGACAAAACATACCAATGCAGCTGTTGCTTGGGAACACGTACTTTGTCACATAGCTATGCACAGAAAAGGTAACACACACTTGGAGAAGGGTCTTTTCAGGGAAGAGATCATGACAGCTCCTGAGATGTAGATCTTTCATCGGTGCATGCTAAGGTACGGGGTCTGCTGCCAACACCCAGAGATATACGGATATGTCGTAACTTTGCTTCTGTAGAAGGGGAGGGGGGTAGGCTACCCTGTCTTATATAATGACAGTTCCTTTTATGATTTATGGACTACTAAATATGCTGACTGTATTTGTGTTGGGCATCTTCTTACTTTTTGTGGCACGTATACTGTATACTAGAGCACAAAAGTTACAATAAGCATTTTAAACTGCTTTCGTGTCTCTGTCAGATTTTATTGTGGACTAGTACGAGTGTGAGAGCGAAAGGGTGTGTCCTGCAACCGTGATTCCTGAGAGGGCCGAGAGGGTTTTGTTATGGTCTGATCACTTGTTCCCCTGTGAGTGAGTAGGAGGGCAGGTGAGACTCTATAGCTAGTCGGTCCCGGGCTCATGGGTACTCAGGTACTAGGATGACTCAGTCCCTGCCTACAAAGATTCTGTGATCTCAAGCACAGTTCTGTGACTCCGCAGAATCCCTGCAACAGGGCGAGGAGCCTGGTGAGCACATGCAGGGCCTGGAGAGACTACTCCAAGGACATGCATACAGCAAAACAGCCACAGCCAAACCAAGACATGGCCACTTCAAAATAGAAAGTTCAGGGTGGGGGTTAGATATCCCAACTCAGCGGTAGGGGCTTCAAAAGCATTCTTTTTACATAGCGCAAACTCGGCACGAAGGTATAGGAGCACTGTACATGAGCACCAGTTACATTACACATGGATACATTGTTTAATTTATTTGTACTACAGAACCTTATTTAACTGAGTTCAAGGGATTGTGCGGGGGAGATTAACAATAAGAATGATGCAGCCGCATATACAACTGGCTGGAGTTTTGGGTGGTGGTGAGGGCACCCTTGACATTACTCTTAACCCTAGATCCGCACTAAGATCTAATTCGATCTATCAGGGAATGTGGAAAGAGCTGTGTTCAAAGCACATTCCGTTGAACCTAGAAGAATGCCAGTCCCATAAGAGATAAGAGTGCACATTTGAGGGGGCAGTTTTTAGATAGCCTTGTCCACTAGGATTACCTACACTCTTAAGACAGAGCTCACAATATAAACACTATCCCGGCAGAAGAACCAGAATATGTATGCGCGGTATTCTAGAAAATGTTTTAAATTACTCCACTCTTCACAAAATATGAGCAACCACGCACGCACTGAGTGTGAAAGGGAAAGAGCAAACCTGTTGTGCTTCTCCTTGAATCAGCACACATCAAAAGATAAGACAAGGGCGAGGGTGAGAGAAGCATATAAAACAGTTTCAGTAATTTTTTTCTTTAAACGTGGATCACAGTGCAAGCATAAAAAATACCAAATAGAACGACGAGTGGGAGGTGGTGCGGGGAGGCATTGCACAGGGAGATTAACTGAATTGCGATGGGTGTCAACACGAACAGGAAACGTAGTGATGCAGCGACAAATGGGAGGTGGTGGGGGGACGGCACTGGAGCCGAGTCAAAAGAAAAAGTAGTGTGCCGAAACTAACTAAATGGACAGAAGTGAACTGATCCATGTAACAGGGCCACTCTCCAAGGCGGAAACAAAATAGTCAAATGGCAGGACATATGTAAAGCATTTACCAAAGAAACCAAAGGAATTTTGAAAGGCAGACCAAGGAACGAATGAAAGTGATGGGCTTGGTGGAAGTCCATAGAAGTAGATACAGCATGTCGAGAGACAGTACATGTGTGCTGCCTAGGCTCAACCTAAATACACTGGCAAAGGAGGGAACTAGCCTGTGTGTGGAAGTGAGAAAGCAAAATGCAGTCACTCAAAGTGAAGTTAACCAGTGGCTTACGTATGCCGACCCACTGCCTTATGCTAAATGCTGTAGTTGGCAGGCACAAAATGTGAATGACACAACAACTCACCAATTTGATGAAGATAGGTGGCTGAAAGCCCCTATATGTAGGTATATTTTACATATTATACATATTTTATCAAAACCAAAAGGTCTTGGCTGATGCCAGAATTTAAAACATTGACAAAGCCAATAGATCTGACAAAGGCATGAACTATTGTCCTCGGCAATGTTTGTGGGCCTGTTTTATGGTCTGGTGGGACAGTTTTTATTGTGAATTTCCCAGATAATGCTTCAAATGCTGCCTGCAACAAGAACAAACGTATGCAGTCTCCCAAACCTGCAAGGCACCTACACAGCGTGTTTAAGCAAGTATTAACTGCACTGATTTACAAATGTCTGATTCATTAATGGGGGACACTTTTATTTTGGCTTCTATGGCCTATTCTCTACTTCACTCCAACCACACCTGCCAGGATCTCTAAGCACTAACCCACACTTGCGCGTCCTGTAATTACAGCTTCAGGTGAGGTGGTATTACGTGCCTTAATAAAACAAACTGATTTGATTTCTTGTAAGACGCATCGAATGGGGTTTCAAATTGCCTTATGGTCACTTAAAGACCTGCTGTCTGTGTAGTCATTTATTGTTCAATCTTAATAATAGAATGATTTTTTATAAAGTGCTTGTTAAGCTGATGTTTGCCATTTTGTAGCAGTTCTAATAACAGTTGTTACTATCGCCCAACTCACGATGTCCATAATGGTCATGTTGAGCCCAAAGACAGTGTTGATAGTAAATAATAATTTTCATTTTCAAAGCTCATTTTCCAAAATCATTCTCACCTTATATGTGCGGTGCGGGTTCACAGTGCTGATGAGAACCTTAACATCCCAGCACTGGCATTCCAGCATTAGCTTTAGGTTTAAACTATGGGTCACTAATTTGGAACCTGGTAGCAACAACCTAGCCTTTTATCCTTCCAAGGTTGATACAATGAAGGAAGCTCAGTTCAGCAATTGTAATGCTGGTTTATGAAGCTCTGGGGGAACGCCTAGACTAATTATGTTCATAAGACAGTTCTAGCCTCCAAACTAGGAAGAGCATTTCATGGCCAGATCGGCATATTCCAGGTGGGCTATGACTATAGAGCTCCTTGCAGAACTGGATGAGGAATATAAAAAAGTGATGAGTGGATTACTTGATTTAATCCAGCCATCAGCTATCGCTGGTGTGACTTTTTGCTCCTTGTGCCACCTCAGGCAGGACCAAGCCATATGCAAGTCAGCCTTTGCCCTGATCCAATAGGAACAGTCGAGTACGAACTGCCAGGGCAGGTCCATTCTGAGCTGGAACAAGCTACTTCAGACCAGGGGCCTCTTCTGTAGGATGCAGCTTGGTTCCAGTGACACAGTTCAGGGGCAAAAAGCCAAACAATGGTAGCAGCTCCATGTAGTAGTATTTGTTTTTCATCAAAAGCTATTCTTGCATACAGATGGTGATGATAATTTCAAGGCTGGACTGAACATTCTTTTTCACTCTGACATTTTACCAGTTGGCTAAAGGTTAGAGAGCTTTCAGAACTGGGTGGGCTGCTATGACATCATCTGAGTTGCTGCCTTCTGTAACGAGGGGCTGTGTTGAACATTTGTATTGAATTAAGACAGGTGTTTTGTGAATTCGATCGAGGTATACCCAGTAACTCCAACGTGCCTATGTTATGCACACCACGACTGTGAAGGAGAGAAACAGGTGTAAATTACGACTACGCCTCTGTTTTTTTTTCAATCGTACGACTGTCTCAAATTACATCTACCTTCGTGAAAAGGGCTCTTCAACAGCCCACATCACTACCATTGCCAGTTCCATCATGAACAAAAACCAGTAATCCCAGCAAACCGTCAGACCTCGCGAGTTAGAATGGGATTTCCAGTGGGACACATAACACTCCACTACTGCAACCTCATAAAGCTGAGTCATAAATCTGCAGGAAGATGGCAAGATGCCAAGCCTTTGCTCCAAGGATCTGGAACACCCTGCCCACTCGAGATCAGCACGCTCCCTCACTCCTGGTCTTCAGGAAGGACCTCAATCAACACCTCATCTACATGTAAACCCCCCTACCCCAGATGATAGACCACCAGCTGCCAACCCCCCTGCCCTTCTTGCATCCCTCCCTCTCCCACTATAATCATACCCTCTAACAGCACCTTTGTAAAGCACTCTGTTGCACTGTATCTACGTTCCCACTATATAAATGTCTAGTAATACATACATCAAATGCTCCATTTATTTCTGTGGCAGAAATAGATGAATGAATTTGGGCCAGAATGTACTTTGGGCCTCATATACAATATTTTGATGGACGGCAGCACAGCAAGCCTTCCTGCCGTGCCTCAAAATGAAAGGGCAGGTATGCGGTGTATCTACAAGATATGGTGCATTCTTTTTCTTCTCCCCTGCGCCAGTGCACAAACAGCAGCGGTGTGCCACTGCCGACACTCTTGTGTAATATTGCAAGGGTGCCTGCTCTGAGGAGATGATAGTATTTGTGAAGGAAGGGATACCTTCCTGCACAAAAAGAATAATTTAAAGCATTTTCCCCATTTTTATGCGTACTGCACAATGCAACATGCACAGAAAGAGGAAAAAACAGGGAGAAATAAAAGTATTTCTCTTCGTTGCACCTCCTTACACCTCCTCTGGGGAAGCGTAGGATTCTGACGCATAATCAGGTTTACAAAATGTTGTAAATCTGGGAATGAGTCAAATTCCATGGATGTTGCGTGGGAACAACCACAGCAAAACCCATGGAACGCCCTTTTCACGCAGAGTTATGCAGAGTTATGCATGAAAGGGAAATATAATTACAAGGTCATGAAAAGTCAGGCAGAGCAACTTTACTTGGCCTTGTAAATATGGGAAGCTCATTGCGCTGCCGGTGCTTAAATAAAAGAAACACACCTGCGGCCCAATGGGCTTGTAAATAAGCCCCTAAGCGTGGTTGAAACCATTTACTTGACTGTGGGCCAAACAGTGACGGCTCGCATAGGGTGTACTGCGGGGCGGTGGGACGGGGGAGGGGCATGGTGGTGGGGGTAGTAAACTCGGACATACGACGGAACGGAGGAACGTAATAATTACATTCCTCCGTTCTGTCGTATGTCCGAGTTTACTACCCCCTTCCCTGCCCACCCCCTTTCGCCCCGCCTCACCAACCCCTATGCATGCCCTATGCGAGCCGCCACTGGTGCCAAAATATCCAACAACGAACATTCAAATATGAACATACTTTTAAATGGAGCCTAAATCTCGAAAGAGAATGCTTTTCGAGCCTCGCTATAAAAAAAAAAGTTCAACATTAGGGGCCATATATATCAAGCCATTTTCCCGTTTGCAAACGGGCCGATTCTCAGAAGCGGCCCGTTTGCGAAATGTAAAAAGCCTTTTGGGATGTATCGTCCCAAAAGGCCATCACAAAATAGAGAATTGCAAAATGTGTGATTCTCTATTTTGCGAATGCAATTAAGGAATTGCAAATTGCGATTCCTTAAATGCAATTCTGGAAGCACCAGCAATTTGCTATGTGGCCTTAAGGAGATGCAAATTACCACCAACTAATATGCGATTTTATTTAAAAAAGCATTTTTTTTATTTTTTAAAAGTGCCATATGTCGCACATACATGTCCCTTAGGGCATGTATGTGCGCAATATGTGCACACATGCCTATTTCATGGGTGCAATAGGATGTCATTTTGGCACCATTGCAACCTTGAAATTACATTCTCAATTTGCGATTCTTTAATTGGTAATCGCAAATTGAGAAAGTCTTCCCATTCATTCCTCTGAGCCTCCTAGCCCATAGGAATGAATGGGAAGGTACTCCTTATTTGCGAATCTCGATTTGCGATTCGCAAATAAGGAATATGTAGGATTTGCATAATTTTTAGCAATCCTACATACATTGCATTTTGCGATTCTCTATTTGCGACTCGCTAAAAATCGCAATTTGAGAATCGAAAAACTCTTTTTTGATACATGTGGCCCCAGGTCTTTTGTCACATGCACAAACAGTGTTCACCTGGTCCATTTACAGTGCATTTTAAAAGTCTTTTCAAAACAAGAATGGAAATTCAGAGCTATTCACCTATTCACCTAATTCTCAGCCCTTCAAAGGCACAAAAAGTGCATAAGAGGAAGTCAGATAAATTGTGACAGATCCAGAAATGAAACAAAATATAAATACCTTTACAGCATGTCGTCTAATGGAGGCACGGTGCAGTGCACACACAATTTGTGTGGTCTCTGCTACTTCTCAAGCCTGTCAGACAGTCAAGCCTTTGAGATATTCCACAACAAAAGCAGCTGCGATGATCAACGCCACTGTAGGTGTTTACAGGTAAGTGGACTCCTGGGCAGACCCACCAAGCTGCAAGCCTGGCTTCAACCCAACCTTGCACCATTAGATTTATTCATCGACTGTCGCTAACAGGATTTTGGCATGGCTTTTAATCACCAGCAATTCCGGGCTGAGGGGTCTCTTACATGCGGGCATCTCTGAGTCCTGTCCCTAAACAAAGTTGCAATACTGGTGGTGGAATCTTCTTTTTACAAACAGCATGGCATCAATCTGAAATATATTATTGACTTTTTGCTGAGGTGAAAAAGTAGAAAATGACAGCAAGGTGGCCCTGCCAAAGTTATGTACAAAGTAAACATCGATTTTTCTACGGCCTGAAATCTAGGGAATGCTAAAATAATTCCGGTATTGTACTGACCTCTGCTGGTCTATTTCCATCAAGACAGTTAAATAGTGGCAGTTGCAATAAAAAATTAAAAAAGAAGGTCCCTAAGCAGATAGTAAAAATTGGAGGCAGAAAAGTCCTGGGGCAATACTTCAGAGCGCACAAAGTACATGCAAAAGATCTTCCAGACAGCGGCGTAACCTGAAAAGCATAGAAGGTCTGGAAAGGGCCGGGAAAGCAACAGACAAGCTGGGGTTGGGAGAGCGAACCAGACAGCATGGGACAAGCCTGTCAAGAAGACGTAGCACACAGGACTAGAGGAGCGCAAGAAAACATGCACTCACATGGAATGACAAAAGAAAAAGTGACGGGGAAGTAGGGCAGAGCAGAGTTGAGCAGAGCATGAAAGCACATGATGCACTCACTCGCATGGAATGACAAGAGAAAAAATATTCCCCTGAATTCAAGCAGTGGAGGGATACAAGTCACTCAATCAAAAGAAGCTATGCTCAAGGGGAGGGGTAAACATAAGAAGAAGATGGAAAGCTCTCAAATAAAAAGTAAGCAAAAAAGACTGACAAGAAAGCCAACCAGTGGTAAATAATGACAGAACTCTGAGCCCGGCGTTCGTTTTTGGTGTGGTTCTCAAGCGGTCTTTGGTAAGTAGATAGCTAACTGCTGTTTGTAGGCGAGACCTAAAAAATCACTGCCCTATTCTGTCTCTTCATAGCTCTCATATCTAGGACCTTAGAGCAAGTTAGATTATTGTCACTCAAGATGGGAGGAGGCATGTGAGCTGCATGGTCCACACTGAGCACCTAGCAAGGCTTTTGTTCCCAAGAGAATAACTGAAGGCTTAAGGCATATTGTCAAGTTAACTAACATATGATTACTAGTGGTAAGACTGAAGTTTTATTATTTGGGCAGAAAATGGTAAAATGGTCTCGGTTGTTATGCGGGTGCAGAACTGGAGGTGGTGGAGCCATGCTCATGTTTAGGAATGTTGTTCACTATTGTTGTTTCGAGAATGCCCACTGGATCCAAGTAAAGCTAAGGGCTGGTGCATTAGAGGAAACCTCACTATTAAATGACAGTTTGGCCTTTTTTATTTTTTGCTCTATGGCCGAAGGGTAGCCCAAACTTTTAGACACTCAGACACATAGTCAGAATGCCCACTCTGCTGGATCGGATACAGAGCTAAACCTCAATTTGACGGGTCAACATGTGCCCACACTAAGGCGCCTCCCAATGCATCAAAATAAAATCAGTGAAGAAAATGGGCCACTCAATAATTGAGTTCTACTTCAATAAAAGTCAAAGGGTTTTCTTGCAATATTCAAAAGTAAGATGGTACAGAGTCAATGCCTTCAAGGCTCTCAATAGAAAGGATAATACAGAGCAATGCAAGCCAGGAATCATTCTAAGCCACAAATGGGGAGCAAAATCAGGAGAGTAATAGACAGCATCTCTAGTAGAACTGGAATGTCTTCTGGCTCACCCCCAAAATTAAGCCTAATTTTTGCATGTTAAATTAAGGGAACTTTAAAATCACCATGGGGTGAGCAACTCTATCATTTCATTAGCAAATCAGAGCACAACACATTGAAATATCATATAACCTTAACACCTAAGCACTATCCCACTACATGAATAATTAGTTTGTCCCTGCTATTTTAATGTCGTCTGGAGATATTAGAATGAACTAGACACATGAACAACAGAGTGTTATATGAATGAATAGGGCATGGTGAACCAGCGGAAAAATCTTGAGGAAAACAGTTGCAGTTTCATAACTGAGCCGAGGAAGTTGATCGAGAGCAGATTAACCCCTTCGATGCTCATGACGGAGCGGTTCCGTCATGAGCATCGGTTGGGCTGTGCTCATGACGGAACCGCTCAGTCATGAGCACAGCCCCTGGGGGAAGCGCTGGCGCTCCCCTCCTGGGGCATCGATCGTGCCCCCACAGAGGGGGATGGCAGCGGAAGAGTTTCCGCTGCCACCCAAGAGCCCCCCCACGCTTCCTGATGACGTCAGCGCGCACAGCGCGCGCCGACGTCATCAGGAAGCGTTGGACGCGCTGGAATTCATTTCTTCCAGCGCGTCCAACGGAGAGGGTAAGTGTTTTGCTGCGGTGTGGCAGGGGGGGCGGAATTCGGAGGCCTTGAGGCATCGGGGGAGAGGAAAGAGTATTTCCTCTCCCCTGATGTCTCAATGCTGGGCATTCCTGTCCCACGATCGCGCACAGCGTCGCGATCGTGGAGCAGGGATGCCCCACTAGACACCAGGGATGTCTATTTCGTCAGTTGGGAAGCGACCCCTTGGGCAAGGGTCGCTTCCCAGGGGGAATAATTTATGCTCAGACTTTTCTGCCCCCCCCTGGGGGCAGATCGGTCCACTTTCGGTCTGTTTCTGCCCCCAGGGGGGGCAGAAAAGCCCACTAGACACCAGGGATGTCGTTTTATTCAGTTGGGAAGCGACCCCTTGGGCAAGGGTCGCTTCCCAGGGGGAATAATTTATGCTCAGACTTTTCTGCCCCCCTGGGGGCAGATCGGTCCACTTTGGGGCAGAAAAGCCCACTAGACACCAGGGATGTCGTTTTATTCAGTTGGGAAGCGACCCCTTGGGCAAGGGTCTCTTCCTAGAGGGCATAATTTATGCTAAGACTTTTCTGCCCCCCCTGGGGGCAGATTGGTCGACTTTCGGTCCGTTTCTGCCCCCAGGGGGGGCAGAAAAGCCCACTAGACACCAGGGATGTCTTGGTATTCAGTTCGGAAGCAACCCCTTGGGCAAGGGTCGCTTCCTAGGGGGCATAATGTATGGTAAGACTTTTCTGCCCCCCCTGGGGGCAGATCGGTCGACTTTTGGTCCGTTTCTGCCCCCAGGGGGGGCAGAAAAGCCCACTAGACACCAGGGATGTCTTGTTATTCATTTAGGGAGCGACCCCTTGGGCAAGGGTCGCTTCCTTGGGGGCATAATTTTCTGGAAGACTTTTCTGCCCCCCCTGGGGGCTGATCGGTCGACTTTCGGTCCGTTTCTGCCCCCAGGGGGGGGGGCAGAAAAGCCCACTAGACACCAGGGATGTCTTGTTATTCAGTTCGGAAGCGACCCCTTGGGCAAGGGTCGCTTCCTAGGGGGCATAATTTATGGAAAGACTTTTCTGCCCCCCCCCCCCCTGGGGGCAGATCAGTCGACTTTTGGTCCGTTTCTGCCCCCAGGGAGGGCAGAAAAGCCCACTAGACACCAGGGATGTCTTGTTATTCATTTAGGGAGCGACCCCTTGGGCAAGGGTCGCTTCCTTGGGGGCATAATTTTCTGGAAGACTTTTCTGCCCCCCCAGGGGGCAGATCGGTCGACTTTCGGTCTGTTTCTGGCCCCAGGGGGGGGGAAGAAAAGCCCACTAGACACCAGGGAATTAGTGTAAATAAAAATGGAAGTGACGCCTTTGGCAAGTGTCGCTTCCAGGGTGCAATTTTTATAATATGTATTTGGCCCACCCGCCCCGGGACAGAGTAGCCTTTTTTTTCCTGCTGTTTTCTGCCCCACCTGGCACACAACCCGATTGACCATTTGGGTAGTAACATAGCATGTTATAATGTTTATTGTTATATTTTTTGTGAATTGCAATAGTAATGTTTTTTTTTTAACTTTTTTGTTCTAGGTGAAGGCTTTTGCTCTTTTCAGTTTGCCGTGTTGTTACTGGTGGGTCTGCTGTTTGTGTAGTTTGGTAAGAGACTTTTTTTTGTACAATGTAAATGTGTTTGATTTCTCTGCATGAATTGTTTTTGCAAATGGTGTAATAATAGCAGTATGTTTGTTTTTTGAGTGTCAAAAACTTTTTGCATTGGTGCTCGATGTGTATTTTGTTGTCTTGTGAGTAATTTGTTTTTTTTTCTTCTTTCTAGTTTGATATCGTTGGTTTTTGCTGTGTCACTGCAGAGTTGGTTTCTGGTGAGTGCAGCTGTCTCTTGTAATTGAATTGTATAGTTTTTGAGTACATTGATCTTTGTGACAAAGGTACACATTTCTTTACTTACTTAGTTTGCACATTGTTGGTTGTTGTTGACTTGTTTGTGCAGTCTTCTGTCTTAGTAAGTATAATGGCTAGACGCAGGATTACTGCTCAGCAGGTTGTTGGTTTGCTGTTTGAGTCTTCCTCTGACCATGGTTCAGAGACTGACTCTGCATCTGAGGGAGAGGAGGCAGGGGATGATTCTGGCAGTGAGTTTTCTCTCCGTATGGAGTCATCGGATGATGAAGATACTCTTAGTGCGGATGAAGTGCCTGTGTTAGAGGAGGAGACTGATGTGCCGATAGTGCGGCAAGAGGCATCTGGGCTGCAGCCTGGGGCTGCAAGGCTTCCCGTTGGTGTAGTGCGGCAAGAGGCATCTGGGCTGCAGGCTGGGGCTGCAAGGTTTCCCTTTGAAAGTGATGACCTCTGGGTTGCCCCTGGCATGGTGCAGCCGGCATTGCCAGAGTTTACTGGTGTTCCAGGGTCTAGAGTGAATACTGAAAACTTTTTGCCAGTACATTTTTTTGTTGAGCAGACTAATTTGTATGCCGAACAGTTTTTGAGGGACAACAGTGCCAGTCTTAAGCCATACTCTAGAGCTACCCGGTGGACTCCCACAAATGTTGAAGAGATGAAGAAGTTCTTGGGTTTAACTTTTTTGATGGGCTTGCTAAGGAAGCCATCAATGTCTTCATATTGGTCTAGCAGTCCCTTGATGGCAACGTCTATTTTTCAGGCAGTCATGAGTCGTGACAGGTATTTGCTTCTGCTTCGGATGATGCATTTTGTTGATAATGGTTTAGCGTTGCCACGAGATCACCCTGAGTGTGACCGTCTTTTTAAGATTAGGCCTGTCCTTGATCACTTTGTTGATCGATTTTCTGAGATTTATGTCCCTGGGAAAGAAATTGCAGTGGATGAGTCTTTGGTGTTGTTCAAGGGCCACTTGGTTTTTAGGCAATACATTCCTAGTAAGAGGGCACGCTATGGAATAAAGCTGTATATGCTGTGTGACAGTAGGACTGGATATGTCTCTAATTTCAGGGTGTACACCGGTAAGGAATCTAGGATTAACCTCCCTGGTTGTCCGTCCACTTTTGGAGTGACTGAGAAATTTGTTTGGGAACTTGGTAGAGGATGTTCTAACAAAGGCCACCATTTATATGTAGATAACTTCTACACTGGTGTGCGGTTGTTCAGGGAATTGGCCAAAGTGGACACTGTTGCTTGTGGCACAATCCGCTCTAACCGTAAAGGTTTCCCGAAAGAACTTGTTTGTCAAAAGCTTGTGCGGGGAAAGTGCAGTGCGTTGCGTTGCCAGGAGCTTCTTGCTGTGAAGTTTTCAGACAGGAGAGATGTCTACATGCTGACTTCCATCCATGATGAAAGCACTGCACCTGTGACTGTTTGGGGTCAGGTCGCTGAAGCGCGCAAACCTGTGTGCATTTTAGACTATAATAGGCACATGGGTGGTGTTGACAGAGTAGATCAGAGGTTGGAACCTTACACTGCTCTTCGTAAGGCTTACATTTGGTACAAGAGGTTGGCTATCCATCTTTTCCACTTGGCAATGTTTAATGCTTTTGTTGTGTTCCAGGATTCTTGCCCTGAGTCAAAGATGACTTTTGCTAAGTTTCAGGAGTCTGTAATAGGCAGCCATGTTGTAGTGGAACAGGCAAGTGTTCCTAGAGTTGGAGTGGTGGAGGATGTTGCTAGATTGAAAGATCGCCACTTTCCAGATCACATTCCTCCCACACCCTCAAAAGATTTTCCCAGTAGGAGATGTAGAGTCTGTTGGCGAAGAGGTACGCGGAAGGAGAGTCGTATGTACTGCCCCGACTGTCCTTCTCATCCTGCACTGTGTCTCCCTGCTTGTTTTAGAGCGTACCACACGCGAAAGAATTTTTGGGAGCATTCATGAGTGGTAAAGTGAACTGCCTGGTCTGTATTCTTTGGATAATTTGATTCTGTTTCAAGGTTGGTGTTAGTGCAATGTATTTAGTTGCTGATTTTCTGTTAGAAGATTTGTATCTATTTGCGATTTGTTTGTGTTTTTATTTTTTTCTAAAAAAATCCTAAATGTGATGGCGGTGTGTGTAGGCTTGCGCTTGGCTGTTGGTGTGTGTGGACTGGCACTTGGTTGGTGGTGTGCGTGGAATGGTGCTTGGCTGGCGGTGTGCGTGGATTGGCGGTGTGCATGGACTGGCGGTGTGCGTGGACTGGTGCATGGCTGGTGGTGTGCGTGGACTGGAGCTTGGCTGGCGGTGTGCGTGGAATGGTGCTTGGCTGGCGGTGTGCGTGGACTGGTACTTGGCTGGCGGTGTGCGTGGACTGGTGGTGTGTGCGGACTAGTGCTTGGCTGGTGGTGTCCGTGGACTGGAGCTTGGCTGGTGGTGTGCGTGGACTGGAGCTTGGCAGGCGGTGTGCGTGGAATGGTGCTTGGCTGGCGGTGTTCGTGGACTGGTACTTGGCTGGCAGTGTGCGTGGACTGGTGGTGTGTGTGCGGACTGGTGCTTGGCTGGTGGTGTACGTGGACTGGAGCTTGGCTGGCGGTGTGCGTGGATTGGCGATTGGCTGCCAGTGTGCCTGGACTGGCGATTGGCTGGCGGTGTGCCTGGACTGGCGCTTAGCTGGCGGTGTGCCTGGACTGGCGCTTGGCTAGCGGTGTGCATGGACTGGCGCTCTGCTAGCGGTGTGTGTGGACTGGCGCTCTGCTAGTGATGTGTGTGGACTGGAGCTCGGCTGGCTGTGTGTGAGTAGTGACTTTCTGCTGGTCACTACACACACTGCTAGCTGAGTGCCACTCCACGCAATCCATCAGCCTGTGTAGTTGCTGTGTCTGGATTGTGGGCGTGTGAAAGTGATGGGCCCTTGAATGGCGCTGTGTGCTGGTGTGAGTTTTGTTATGTGATGGGCTCGAAGCTGGCGGTGTGAATGGTTTTGTATGTCTCACACGTATGAAAGGTGTATGAATGGCCTGTAAAGAGGTTGGTGTCTTGTCGTGGCTTTACAGCTCACGAGCTGTGAGTCAATGGTTCAGTTTCTCGCCCTTTCAATTATTACCAGTGCATTTCATGTTTTGTGAAATCACTTGCTAATACAATTGTATCTACTGAACCATCACTCACCCTCGTGCCAAATCCAACCAGTATGTGTGTGTGCTTGCGGATTAGATGGCTGTGCAGTAATATTTGTCTTTCTGAAGCAGGGTGTACCTTGTCCCTTTTTGGTGAATTTTGTAATGTGTTGCTTTTGTACCTGGTGGTGCGAATGGTCTTGTTTGTATCACGTATGAAAGGTGTGTGAATGGCCTGTAAAGTGGTTGGTGCCTTGACGTGGCTTTACAGCTCACGAGCTGCGAGTCATTGGTTTGGTTTTTTGTGAATTTAAATATTGACAGTGCATTTCATTTTTGTGAAATCTCTAGTTAATAAAATTTAATATACTGAACCATGACTCGCCCTCGTGCCAAATCCAACCAGTATGTGTGTGTGTTTGAGGAATAGATGGTTGTGCAGCAATCTTTGTCTTTAGTTTCTCTGCCAAGGTATACTTTCCATGTTAGAAAAACCCACCAACTGTAGATATTGTCGAAAACCCATGGGAGTTCATGGTGATGTCTCTCTTGTGAATTCAAAAAGTTTTTTTTATCCCCAATGTCCTGCAAACCTCAAATGTCTGCCACATTTTCTTTGCAATTTTATTCCAAAATTCTCACGCTGTAGGAACAATACTTAATCTGGTTTTGCAAGGGGGGTCACTTTGGTTTTTGGCCCGGTGCTCAGCGGCCATCTAGGGAAACCTACCAAACCCACGCATTTCTGAAAACTAGACACCCGGCGGCTTCCAGGGAGGTATGGCTTGCGTGGATCTCCCAACGTTTCCTTACCCAGAATCCCCTGCAAACCTCAATTTTAGATGAAAGAATCACCTTTTTCACACATTTTGGGGTGGGAAAGTTGTGGCATCACCGGGCTCACACAAATTTACCACCACCCAGCGTTCCCCCAGGTCTCCCGGTAAAAATGGTGCCTCACTTGTGTGGGAGGCCCAAGTACCCGCGGCAGGCAAGGGCCCAAAACGTAGTGAGGTGACATCAAAATGGCCTATCGCAAAACCACCTGGTTTTGCAAGGGGGGTCACTTTGGTTTTTGACCCGGTGCTCGGCGGCCATCTAGGGAAACCTACCAAACCCACACATTTCTGAAAACTAGACACCTGGCGGCTTCCAGGGAGGTATGGCTTGCGTGGATCCCCCAATGTTTCCTTACCCAGAATCCCCTGCAAACCTCAATGTTAGCTGAAATAATCACTTTTTTCACACATTTAGGGGTGGGAAAGTTGTGGCATCACTGGGCTCACACAAATTTACCACCACCCAGCATTCCCCCAGGTCTCCCGGTAAAAATGGTGCCTCACTTGTGTGGGAGGCCCAAGTACCCGCGGCAGGCAAGGGCCCAAAACGTAGTGAGGTGACATCAAAATGGCCTATCGCAAAACCACCTGGTTTTGCAAGGGGGGTCACTTTGGTTTTTGACCCGGTGCTCGGCGGCCATCTAGGGAAACCTACCAAACCCACACATTTCTGAAAACTAGACACCCGGCGGCTTCCAGGGAGGTATGGCTTGCGTGGATCCCCCAACGTTTCCTTACCCAGAATCCCCTGCAAACCTCAATTTTACCTGAAAAAATCACTTTTTTCACACATTTTGGGGTGGGAAAGTTGTAGCATCACCGGGCTCACACAAATTTACCACCACCCAGCGTTCCTCCAGGTCTCCCGGTAAAAATGGTGCCTCACTTGTGTGGGAGGCCCAAGTACCCGCGGCAGGCAAAGGCCCAAAACGTAGTGAGGTGACATCAAAATGGCCTATCGCAAAACCACCTGGTTTTGCAAGGGGGGTCACTTTGGTTTTTGACCCGGTGCTCGGCGGCCATCTAGGGAAACCTACCAAACCCACACATTTCTGAAAACTAGACACCCGGCGGCTTCCAGGGAGGTATGGCTTGCGTGGATCCCTCAATGTTTCCTTACCCAGAATCCCCTGCAAACCTCAATTTTAGCTGAAAAAATCACTTTTTTCACACATTTTGGGGTGGGAAAGTTGTGGCATCACCGGGCTCACACAAATGTACCACCACCCAGCGTTCCCCCAGGTCTCCCGGTAAAAATGGTGCCTCACTTGTGTGGGAGGCCCAAGTACCCGCGGCAGGCAAGGGCCCAAAACATGGCGAGGTGACATCAAAATGGCCTATCGCGAAACCACCTGGTTTTTCAAGGGGGGTCACTTTGGTTTTTGACCCGGTGCTCGGCGGCCATCTAGGGAAACCTACCAAACCCACACATTTCTGAAAACTAGACACCCAGCGGCTTCCAGGGAGGTATGGCTTGCATGGATCCCCCAACGTTTCCTTACCCATAATCCCCTGTAAACCTCAATTTTAGCTGAAAAAATCACCTTTTTCACACATTTTGGGGTGGGAAAGTTGTGGCATCACCGGCTCACACAAATTTACCACCACCCAGCATTCCCCCAGGTCTCCCGGTAAAAATGGTGCCTCACTTGTGTGGGAGGCCCAAGTACCCGCGGCAGGCAAGGGCCCAAAACGTAGTGAGGTGACATCAAAATGGCCTATCGCAAAACCACCTGGTTTTGCAAGGGGGGTCACTTTGGTTTTTGACCCGGTGCTTGGCGGCCATCTAGGGAAACCTACAAAACCCACACATTTCTGAAAACTAGACATCCGGTGGCTTCCAGAGAGGTATGGCTTGCGTGGATCCCCCAACGTTTCCTTACCCAGAATCCCCTGCAAACCTCAATTTTAGATGAAAGAATCACCTTTTTCACACATTTTGGGGTGGGAAAGTTGTGGCATCACCGGGCTCACACAAATTTACCACCACCCAGCATTCCCCCAGGTCTCCCGGTAAAAATGGTGCCTCACTTGTGTGGGAGGCCCAAGTACCCGCGGCAGGCAAGGGCCCAAAACGTAGTGAGGTGACATCAAAATGGCCTATCGCAAAACCACCTGGTTTTGCAAGGGGGGTCACTTTGATTTTTGACCCGGTGCTCGACGGCCATCTAGGGAAACCTACCAAACCCACACATTTCTGAAAACTAGACACCCGGCGGCTTCCAGGGAGGTATGGCTTGCGTGGATCCCCCAATGTTTCCTTACCCAGAATCCCCTGCAAACCTCAATTTTAGCTGAAAAAATCACTTTTTTCACACATTTTGGGGTGGGAAAGTTGTGGCATCACCGGGCTCACACAAATGTACCACCACCCAGCGTTCCCCCAGGTCTCCCGGTAAAAATGGTGCCTCACTTGTGTGGGAGGCCCAAGTACCCGCGGCAGGCAAGGGCCCAAAACATAGTGAGGTGACATCAAAATGGCCTATCGCAAAACCACCTGGTTTTTCAAGGGGGGTCACTTTGGTTTTTGACCCGGTGCTCGGCGGCCATCTAGGGAAACCTACCAAACCCACACATTTCTGAAAACTAGACACCCAGCGGCTTCCAGGGAGGTATGGCTTGCATGGATCCCCCAACGTTTCCTTACCCATAATGCCCTGTAAACCTCAATTTTAGCTGAAAAAATCACCTTTTTCACACATTTTGGGGTGGGAAAGTTGTGGCATCACCGGCTCACACAAATTTACCACCACCCAGCATTCCCCCAGGTCTCCCGGTAAAAATGGTGCCTCACTTGTGTGGGAGGCCAAAGTACCCGCGGCAGGGAAGGGCCCAAAACATAGTGAGGTGACATCAAAATGGCCTATGGCAAAACCACCTGGTTTTTCAAGGGGGGGTCACTTTGGTTTTTGACCCGGTGCTCGGCGGCCATCTAGGGACACCTACCAAACCCACACATTTCTGAAAACTAGACACCTGGCGGCTTCCAGGGAGGTATGGCTTGCGTGGATCCCCCAACGTTTCCTTACCCAGAATCCCCTGCAAACCTCAATTTTAGCTGAAAAAATCACCTTTTTCACACATTTTGGGGTGGGAAAGTTGTGGCATCACCGGCTCACACAAATTTACCACCACCCAGCATTCCCCCAGGTCTCCCGGTAAAAATGGTGCCTCACTTGTGTGGGAGGCCCAAGTACCCGCGGCAGGCAAGGGCCCAAAACGTAGTGAGGTGACATCAAAATGGCCCATTGCAAAACCACCTGGTTTTGCAAGGGGGGTCACTTTGGTTTTTGACCCGGTGCTTGGCGGCCATCTAGGGAAACCTACAAAACCCACACATTTCTGAAAACTAGACACCCGGCGGCTTCGAGGTAGGTATGGCTTGCGTGGATCCCCCAACGTTTCCTTACCCAGAATCCCCTGGAAACCTCAATTTTAGCTGAAAAAATCACTTTTTTCACACATTTTGGGGTGGGAAAGTTGTGGCATCACCGGGCTCACACAAATTTACCACCAGCCAGCATTCCCCCAGGTCTCCCGGTAAAAATGGTGGCTCACTTGTGTGGGAGGCCCAAGTACCCGCGGCAGGCAAGGGCCCAAAACGTAGTGAGGTGACATCAAAATGGCCTATCGCAAAACCACCTGGTTTTGCACGGGGGTCACTTGGGCCTCCCACACAAGTGAGGCACCATTTTTACCGGGAGACCTAGGGGAACGCTGGGTGGTGGTAAATGTGTGTGAGCCCGGTGATGCCACAACTTTCCCACCCCAAAATATGTGAAAAAAGTGTTTTTTTCAGCTAAAATTGAGATTTGCAGGGGATTCTGGGTAAGGAAACGTTGGGGGATCCACGCAAGCCATACCTCCCTGGAAGCCGCCGGGTGTCTAGTTTTCAGAAATGCATGGGTATGGTAGGTTTCCCTAGATGGCCACCGAGCACCGGGCCAAAAACCCAAGTGACCCCCCTTGCAAAACCAGGTGGTTTTGCGATAGGCCATTTTGATGTCGCCTCACTACGTTTTGGGCCCTTGCCTGCCGCGGGTACTTGGGCCTCCCACACAAATGAGGCACCATTTTTACCAGGAGACCTAGGGGAACGCTGGGTGTTGGTAAATTTGTGTGAGCCCGGTGATGCCACAACTTTCCCACCCCAAAATGTGTGAAAAAAGTGATTTTTTAAGCAAAAATTGAGGTTTGCAGGGGGTTCTAGGTAAGGAAACGTTGGGGGATTCACGCAAGCCATACCTCCATGGAAGCCGCCGGGTGTCTAGTTTTCAGAAATGCATGGGTTTGGTAGGCTTCCCTAGGTGCCGGCAGAGCTAGGGTTCAAAAACTACAGCTCGTCACTTTGCCAAAAAAGGGTCATTTTTCACTGCAAAATTGAGGTGTGACCACGTTGCGTTTTGCGCCGTTTCCTGTTGCGGGCACTATGCCGACCCGCACAAGTGAGGTACCATTTTTCTCATAGGACTTTCGGGAACGTACGGTGGGTGGAAATTTGTGGATCCATACAGATTCCAGAACTTTCCATCACAGAAATGTGGGGAAAATGTGTTTTTTTTGTCAATTTTTTACGTTTGCAAGGGATTCTGGGTAACAGACCATGGTGGGAGGCAGTCAAGTCACCCCATCCTGGATTCCCCTGGGTGTCTAGTGTTCAAATATGTATAGGTTTGCTAGGTTTCCCTAGGTGCCGGCAGGGCTAGGGTTCAAAAACTACAGCTAGTCACTTTGCCAAAAAATGGTCATTTTTCACTGCAAAATTGAGGTGTGACCACGTTGCGTTTTGCGCCGTTTCCTGTCGCGGCCACTATGCCGACCCGCACAAGTGAGGTACCATTTTTCTCGTAGGACTTTGGGGAACGCGGGGTGGGTGGAAATGTGTGGATCCACACCGATTCCAGAACTTTCCATCACAGAAATGTGGGGAAAATTTGTTTTTTTGTCAATTTTTTACGTTTGCAAGGGACTCTGGGTAACAGACCATGGTGGGAGGCAGTCAAGTCACCCCATCCTGGATTCCCCTGGGTGTCTAGTTTTAAAAAATGTATAGGTTTGCTAGGTTTCCCTAGGTGCCGGCAGGGCTAGGGTTAAAAAACTACAGCTCGTCACTTTGCCAAAAAAGGTTCATTTTTCACTGCAAAATTGAGGTGTGACCACGTTGCGTTTTGCGCCGTTTCCTGTTGCGGGCACTAGGCCGACCCGCACAAGTGACTTACCATTTTTCTCGTAGGACTTTGGGGAACGCGGGGTGGGTGGAAATTTGTGCATCCACGCAGATTCCAGAACTTTCCATCACAGAAATGTGGGGACAATGTGTTTTTTTTGTCAATTTTTTACGTTTGCAAGGGATTCTGGATAACAGACCATGGTGGGAGGCAGTCAAGTCACCCCCTCCTGGATTCCCCTGGGTGTCTAGTTTTCAAAAATGTATAGGTTTGCTAGGTTTCCCTAGGTGCCGGCAGGGCTAGTGAGGTTCCGTATGAGACGGGACGGCACTTTTTGAGTAATGACGAATATGGATGAGTTTGGTATCCCCGAACCGCAAATGACGAGTATAGTGGGTGTACGTAGTTTCGCTATGCAGCCACGTATGGTTCGTCTCATTTTTGGGTTTGTTCATCCGAACCCTCGGGTTCCATTTTAGATACGGCATCCATTTTGTTTCTTGCCCTCAAGTAGCCAGCGAACGGGTTTTTGTCCGCTTCGTGACCCTGGGACTTTCAAGCTTGCACGAAGGACACGTGTTTCTTTGAGGTGACTTTTACGATGGGGGAAATGACACGAGTAAGGCAGATGGCCCCGCTCAAGGCTCATCTTGCCGCTCCGGTCTATTGTTTCAGCCACGCATACATTAGACACGAGGTCTTTGACCCTTCTATCGAGTTTCCTTTATTGCCCCTGACACTCTTTTCTAACCCGTTGTGTATTCTTGTCTTTTCCTTGCATCTGTTTTTCGTCCTTCCTCTTAATGTGTTTATGGTTAGGATGGAATGTGTTTATTGCGGAGGGAATATGTTTTTACAATTGAGAACCGGCAAGACTGTTGTAATTATGTTCCGGCCTCCTGAAACATGAACACGACCCTTTTGAAGTTTATTGTGGGAACTGAGTTGTAACCTTTGTTCGCCATACTGTGCTATGGCAAAAATCTGTATAAAAGAGCGATCCACTTCTACGAATTTGAAGCAGTCTCCGAGAACCTACACGTTGTGTACTTCTTGTGACCTCTGTATCCCTGCAGTAAATAAACGCTGATCTCTGACGTCGCTGGAAGTGTCCCGTGTCTCTGTATTTGCTACGCCAGAACAGGTCCCCCACGAAGGTTTCAGGTGTTGTTCCCTGGCACCGCTGGGTCTTAAGAATAACCCAGTCCTTCAGTTGGCGCCCAACGTTGGGCGACATCAACGGTACCGGTCCAAAGCCCGACGATCGTGAGGAACTTCGTGTGAAATCGCCGAGGGAAGGTGCACCCCGCTTCATCGATCCAGTTGTCGAAATAAGTGGCCCGACGCCTCTTCCCGCGAAGATCCCCGCCTCCTGACGGCTGCGACGGACCGATGCCCTGACTGTCGACCTGTTTTGGCGCCTGGCGTAGTCCTTTGTACGGCGAGACGATAGACGGGCCTTCCTGGTGACGCCATTGTTCTCTCAGTTAAGTATTTGTGGGTCGCTCCCAGTGTTGCTTTGTTGTTTGCATGGTTCCATAGCATTCGTGGTTCTTAGTTGTTGGGTTTTTATTTGACGATTGCAATTGCCAAAAACCGAGGGTCTTGCACTTTTTGCGAGGACATCGTAACTCGATAGCCCTTGAAGTTTGTATACTCGGTTAGTGTGCACGATGCCTGGCCGTAGTACTTTGTTTGGGTTTCTCAAATGTTGCAGCATGGATTCCCGGCTGGAGGATTCATGTCCGATACCTCCGGTTGGAACTCCAATTTACGAGCTCTATAGTCGTCATGGCGTGGGTCCTATTGTATATAATGAATATTGGGTTCGCTACACTAAAAATGATGGCGTCCGTAGTTGGCCATCTCATGGTAGTTTCGAGACTACCGTTTTAGATAATTTGGAAGCTAAATTATTTAAGAAGAAGGCTAGGCCGGCCATGTTTGATTCCTTCCGGTTATGGCGGAAAGAGGCCAAGCAGAAAGAAATCAAACAGAATAAGAAAAATAAAAGAGAAGGTGTTATCACGGTGATGCGCAATGCAGAACAATATCAGTTAGACAAAGATGAGAAAGAGCAGGAAGTTAGTGCTCGGCTTCATCATATGGCAGTGGATAAATGTTATCCAGTGCTACCTTCTAATAGTGACAAGACAGGTGAAGAAGCGGTGGAGGATTCGCTCTTGTCTTATCTGATGAAATCACCACCTCCCTATGCTCCCGATGTTATGGGTCCCGTTCGTCCACCTCTTCCTCAACCCGCTGTTTTGGCGGCTGCTGGTCAGCCCGCCGTTCCTCCCGTACTCCCGAATCCCCTTGGGCCACAGATCGTACGTCCTCTTGTCCCGGCTTCTCTCCCTACTGCGCCTTTCCAAGTCCCTCCTCAGCCTGTCATTCCTGTTGTTCCTGCTGCTGCGTCTACTTCCACTGTTCCCACCCCTATTGTTGCTACGCCTGCATCTTCTTCCTCCTCTCCTTCTGTTCGTAGTCGTCTCATGACTGCTGTCGCTTCTCTTTATTCTCCGCTTTTTGGGCCGATACTTGGCTCGACTCTTTCAGATGTCGCTCAAAGACGCAGTCAGCTTCCTGATGGTAGAGAACGTGAATCGTTGGTGAAAACGGCACGTAGATGGATTCGTAACCCTGTTAAATACACCCCACGTGTAGTGTTTGAAACGTTTTCCCAGTTTAATGTGCCCACGCAACGATTTGTGTTCGAAGAATTGTGTAAGTCATTGAAAGAGGAGTGGGACGATGATACAGCTGATGATATACCACCTGAGGTTTCCGAGCTGCAGTTTCGGTTTGCCACGGGTGTAATTGTGGGTGACAAAGTTCGAGAGGCCCTAGAACGCTTGTTATCCTTTCGATGTACGGTGCAACCTCGTGCGTTGTTTAAGGACGCGACTGCGGAATGGATGGCACAACCTGGTCAATATCCCATGCGGGAAGTTCCCCCGGTATGGATGCCAGGTGATCAGGCTGCTAACCCTCCTGTCCCAGGCCATTTCCAGAGAGTGTGGATACACCTCCCTTGGAAACGATCGGAAGTTTTGCAAGTGAAGCAATCCTTGCCTGATCCCCGTAAGAATCCTGCGGGTTATTACAAGGAGCTGTCCCAATTGGTGGATGCTACTGTCATGAACCTAGCCGATATTGACATGTTGTTTGGCAATGTGGTGCCTCAGCCGATTTGGGCGAAAATTTGTCACGAGAATCACGTAGCCGAGCTAGGCGGTGACTGGGCTGCCCTTACAGCGGCAGATGCCCGGCAGGTCGGTGGGGCTAAACCTGAACAGATTATTGTGGCTTTGCCTCAGAGGATAATTACCCTCATGAAAACACTTATGCCAGCGATGCGCGTCAATTGGGACAAATTATCAGCGTGCAAACAAAAAAGGGAGGAAAGTGTTTCTGATTTCTTTACGAGATTTGAGGAAGCGTTTGTTGATCATAGCGGTCAGGACATGGGTTCTGAGGGTGGTCAGCGGCTGTTCGTTGATAAGTTTGTATCGAACTTGTTGCCCGACCTTAGCAACAAGTTGAAGAATTCTGAGAGTTCGTGGGCTGTTTCTACCACTGCCCAAATATTGGCTACGGCCCAATATTACGAAAATAGAGAAAAGGAGGAAAGTGAGCGCGCAGATAAGAAAACGAAGGATCTTAAAACTAAGGTCTTATTGCAGCAAGCTTATCCTCCGCGTTCGAATTTTAGTGATACACAGCAGCTAAACAGATCACAACCACAGTTCTCCAGATCGCAGACGCGAAATGTTTCGCCCGCACCTCGCTTTGTGCTGGGATATAATCAATGCGCATATTGTCGGGGGGAGGGCCATCTAAAGTTCGATTGTCCGGTTCTCCGTGATCGGACCAATGGTGTGTCGGCTCGAGGAGGACGTAGTGGTCCTCAACAGGCTTCCCGTGGTAGAGGTCGCGGAGTTACCCAGAATCAGGCCGACCGCTTTGCCACGTCTTCGGACTCGCACAATTGTTTCGATCGGCGCGAACCATCGTCCGGTCGGTCTGCACAGTATCATGTGGATGATTGCTATGTTGAGTGTGATGTTGATGCGGATGGTATCTACTAGGACAGCCATGGACAAAGGAAGGGAGAAGTATCAGTTCCGGTTGATCAGAGAGGGCCTTATGTTGCAGTAGCCACTTTGGGCGTCGTTGAGCCTTTTCTGTTGGACACTGGTGCAGCAAAAAGTTCCATCATGCATTCGAAACTCCCTGGCGCGCCTTTGTCTGGCTTAACGAATGTTTCCGTTGGATTCTCTGGCGCCCCCGTTAGCAATCCAGTTTCTAGCCCTTTGCCCCTTACAATTGGGTCTCATGAGCTAGAAGCTCCCTTGATTTTGACTACTGGTTGTGGTGAGAATCTTTTGGGCTTAGATTTGTTGAAAAGGTTACATGCGACTTTGTACTGTTCTCCTACGGGTGTGGAGCTTACGTTGGGTAAGAGCGTGATTTCCCCTATGTATTTATCGATCGACAAGCTCCCGGCGGCATTGAAAGCTCTTCCGGACTCCTTGTGGGCGACAGGTCCCAATGACGTGGGCCTGTTGGATATACCACCTTATGTTGTCCAACTGAAAGTTGGTGCGCGTTTGCCACGTATACCTCAATATCGTATTTCCCTTGATGGTGAAAGGGCTCTGTTAGCGATCGTTTACGATCTGATCGGTAAAGATGTTATTGAGGAGACACGGGGTAATGTGTGCAATAGTCCTGTGTTGCCTATTCTGAAACGAACGGATCCCTCCAAACCTCCTGTGTACCGTCTAGTTATCGACTGACGGGAGGTGAATAAAGTCGTTGTTCCGCAGTTTCCTGTGGTGCCAGACATTACAGCTTTACTGACTCTGATTCCAGCCACTGCATCATGGTTCTCGGTGATCGATCTGAAGAATGCGTTCTTTAGCATTCCGATTGCTGAGGAAAGCAGAGATTTGTTCGGTTTCTCATTAGGTGGTCGCAGCTTCAGATTCAAGCGCGCACCACAGGGCTACTGTGAGAGTCCATCAATTTACAGCCAAGCTCTTAAGAGTCAACTTGATGCGTTTGTGTTACCGGCTGGTGCAGCCTTGATTCAGTATGTTGATGATCTATTGGTCGCTGCTGACACTGAACAGCTCTGTAGAGCCGCTACAGTGTCTCTGTTACAGCATCTCTGTGCTTTACATCATAAAGTGTCACCTTCCAAACTGCAATATTGTTGTCAAGAAGTTACCTATCTCGGTCACTTATTGTCAAAGGCGGGAAGAAGATTGACCCCTGAACGAATTGCAGCAATTGCTCGAATGACTGTGCCAACAACTCAGAGAGATGTGCGTGCCTTTCTAGGTATCACGTCATACTGCAGACAGTGGATTCCGAACTTTTCACTGTTAGCGAAGCCATTGGTAGCCCTCACGTGCAAGGACGTTTCGACTCCTTTGCCTTGGACGGAGGAATGTCAGAAAAGTTTTTCTGAACTACGTGATGCGTTGTGTTCGGCTCCTGTGTTAGGTACTCCTGATTACAGCAAGCCATTCACATTATACGTCCATGAGAGGGACGGTTGTGCGTTGAGTGTTTTAACGCAACAATTTGGTGATAAGCAGCGTCCGTGTGCATATTTTTCCTCGACCTTAGACCCGGTAGCTAGAGCGTTGCCGAGTTGCTTGAGGGCGACAGCGGCAGCAGCGGCGTCTATTCGGCAGTCCGCAGGTCTTGTTATGGATAATATGCTCATAGTAATGGTTCCGCATGCAGTTGATACGCTCTTGAATCGGACAAAGACTCAACATCTGACGAGTGCAAGGTTGTCTGGGTACGAGCTGACCCTTTTGGCAAGTCATATACAGATCAAACGTTGTAATGTACTGAATCCGGCGACATTGTTGCCGATTAATATGGAATCAGATGATGTGCTGCCACATGATTGTTATTTACGGACTGAAGAAGAAACAAAAGGTCGTGTGGACCTGAAAAACACTCCCTTGGCAGATCCCGATGGTACTTTGTATGTGGATGGTTCTTGCTTCAAATTGCCGAATGGCGATGTGACGACTGCGTATGCTGTGGTGACGTTGAGCACGGTGGTGGAAACTGCGAGATTGGATCAGAATTCCGCGCAAGCGGCAGAGTTAATTGCATTGACAAGAGCGTGTGTTCTGTCGAAGGGAAAGCGAGTGAATGTGTTTACTGACAGTCAGTATGCATTTGGTGTTGCGCATAACTTTGGAAGATTGTGGAGAGAAAGAGGATTTATGACATCGCATGGTACGAAGATCCAACACGGGCATCTCGTGAATGATCTTTTGGATGCACTTACGTTGCCTAAACAAGTGGCGATTGTTAAATGCAGTGCACATCGAAAAGTGACGGATGATGTTGGTCGTGGTAATGCATTTGCGGATTAAATCGCTAAGGAAACGGCTAAGAATATTGCGACTCGAATGTCTGTTACGAGTTCAGTAAGGTGGCCGACGGAGACTGGTATGTGTGAAAATACCGTTGAGAGTGTGAAAGCAATTCAGAACGAAGCTACTGAAGCTGAAAGGACCAAGTGGAAAGAAAGTACAGGGAAATTGGATATGCATGGATGTTGGGTTGACCTGACGGAATGTCAGAGGTGGATGTTACCAGATGCGTATGTATTAGCTGTCGTGACGATGGCTCATGGGTTGTCGCATATTAGTGCGAAAGGAATATGTAAGTTCTTGTCTCCTGTGTGGAGGAATGAGGGTATTGCTAAATGTGCCGAAAGAGTGGTTAAGAATTGTATGGTGTGTTTGATGCATAATCCCGGAAAAGGCACCCCCACTCCTCCTGGTCATTTTGCTCCTCCTGCTTGTCCCTTTGAGGTTATCCAGCTGGACTTTATCCATATGGAGAGATGCAATAACCTGAAGTATGTTTTGGTTGTGGTTTGCGCGTTCTCCAGATGGATTGAGGCCTATCCTCTTAAGGATAACACTGCCCTGTCCACAGCAAAAATCCTGCTGAAGGAATACTTTCCTCGGTACGGAATGCCCCGGATTGTATGGTCGGATAATGGGAGTGAGTTTGTGGGAAGTGTAATGCAGAGTGTGTGTAAGGGCCTGGGAATTCGACAGAAATTCCACAGTGCTAATCATCCTCAGGCAGCGGGTTTGGTTGAAGGGTACAATGGTACCCTGAAGCTGAAACTCGCTAAGGTTCAAGCTACGACTGGTCTATCATGGCCTGATGCCTTGCCTCTGGCTCTCCTATCGACCAGAGCAACCGTACACTCTCGAGTAGGGCTTAGCCCATATGAGATTGTGTTCGGTCGCCCTGCGAATATTTGGGGAGTTCCGAGGCCTAGGGCTTTTGATAGTCTTGAGTATCCAATGTTAATTGATTACTTGCATGATTTGACCACTAAACTACGGTTAATCCATCAACAGGTCCTTGAAGCTCTACCGGCGCAGACAGAGGGTCCTGGACACCAGCTCCGGCCAGGAGACTGGGTGGTTACCCGAAACTTTGGTCGAAAGCGTAACTTGGAGCCAAGATTCGTTGGACCCTATCAAGTCTTATTGACGACGAGGACAGCGGTTCGACTGGAGGGTCGGAAAAACTGGGTGCATGCCAGCCACACAAAGAAGGTACCGATCCCCTTACCAACTGACGGTTGGGTGAGGACTGGGATTTCGGCCTCAGAAACTGAGACTCCTTTGCACTTTGTGCCATTTAGTGATGCTCAACTTGTGGAGGAGGATTCGTCACTGCCAGATCCACATGTGGAGTCATCAGTAGTAGAGAACCCAAGGTCTGACTCGTTGTCCACTTCATCGAACACTGTTGCGTCAGCTGAACAATTGTTTGTAGAGCAAACTCGACCTGGAAGAAGTCGATACTTTCTTCGTTCAAGGACTAATAAAAAGTAACAGTACAGTGGTTTTTGACGTTACGAATATTATGAACGATTACATCCTTTCTTTTTGAGTTGTTTGTGCTTTTCCACTGCTAAGAGACTTGTAATAAATTTGAACGGTTCGTGGAAACCTCGCCATCCGGGTCACCGTAGGGCCGTGCGGGTACTCCTTTCTGTTTAGCAGGTTTCTGACGCTAGGTTGGTTACTTTTGTCGATCTCTGGGAACTCCTGGGGATTGATAATTGCTACTCAGAACGAAGTGCGTCAAGTACGTCACGGACGGTTTGTAGAGGATGGCATTCTCTAAGCTGTTGGAAGAAGA
The DNA here is from genome assembly GCF_964204655.1 of Triturus cristatus. Taxonomy (NCBI): domain Eukaryota; kingdom Metazoa; phylum Chordata; class Amphibia; order Caudata; family Salamandridae; genus Triturus; species Triturus cristatus. The sequence goes on along the minus strand of NC_140593.1, from coordinate 1,159,134,917 downwards.
AAGGGTGTTGGCACAGAGATCAGAATTATGGAGGGTTGTACGAACAAACTGTTTTTTGTTTCAGGTGTTTCTACTGTTTCTGGCCTTATCTATGTTATTGGTGGGTGGAGTGTATTTCGGAGTGCCGTTGTTCTTGCCTTCTGTTTCGCCTACCTTTTCTCCTAACCTAAGTTCCCTCACCACTGTCTCCCCACATTCCTTTCATCCTTTGCCTCAACATGAGCAGGTTAGGCGCGCGGAATTCATGAATAATTCCTTTGTTCAACTTCTACATCAGCATCAGTTGGTGGTGAATACTACCAATTGTTGGGTATGTGGGTTAATGCCACACACCATGGATAGGGGTATTCCGTATTTTGTCCTTCCATACAGCTCCCAGGGTTCAGCTCGAGCATTCCAAACTATGTTCCGTAGTGCACTAGATTCCTACCCCAGTCGAGAGCCACGGTCTGTCAATTTTGGTCCTGGGCCGTACCACAAGCCTTTGGCGATAGCCATAGCAGATCTGGATAGAGATATTTTTGATGCATCACTCATCCCAGATGAAGAAGTGCAGGCCTATAAGGATCTGAGTGAGACCGAGTATAGTACGTCAGTGGGTGATAGACAGCTTAAGAGCTCGTCCCCAATATGGATTGTACCGCACCTTGGTAATTTCTGCTTGAAAGGTTTGGGTCGAAATCCAAGAGCACAACTTGGGAACAGTGCTTGCACTGATACGTATGTCCTACCGATGCTCTCCTCCCCTGTTTTTCTGACTGCTAAGGGCACCTATTTTGTATGTTATGAACGCGCGTATACATGGTTACCCCGTGACTTTTCGGGTACCTGTTATATTGCGAATCTTTTACCTCCGACTTTCACAGTTGCTTCGGACTATCACAAAACTAGAGTCGTGAGAGGCGTTATTAGCAAAGAGGACACTGCTGGTCAAGAAGCAGGAGACTTCTTTAAGGGTTTCTTGCCGTTTTGGGGACCTATGGTTAATAGTAGGAACCTAAGACAGTTGACCCGTGTGGTAGAGTCGACTGCTAATATTACTGCAAATGCCCTTGGTAATCTAACAGCTGAACTACAGGCGGATAGACTCATGACGTTGCAGAACCGTATGGTTCTAGACGTTGTTCTTGCAGATAGAGGGGGTGTGTGTAAAATTATCCACTCGAGTTGTTGCATTTTTATTCCTGACAATGCTCCAACTGTTTACCAAGCCATCTCGAAGTTGCACAAGATTTCCGAGTCCATACACGTGGACGAAGGTAATTGGACGCTCCTGGGATGGTTTTGGGGCCTGATGTCAACCTGGGGTTGGAAGATTCTGATGATCGTAGGGGCTGTTGTAACGATTCTGTTCACGTGTTGTCTTTGTGTACAGTGTGGTCCTGCCTTATGTGGCTTATGTGCTGCGACGTGTATAAGGCGGCCATCTGTTACCAAGGAGACGTTGATGAATAGGATGATGTTCCAGCAGCAGCTGAACGATCTGATGAATATTGATATAGATTCCGATCTTGACTAGTGCTTGCCTACATGAGGGCAAAAGGAGCGTCTGAGGTTCCGTATGAGACGGGACGGCACTTTTTGAGTAATGACGAATATGGATGAGTTTGGTATCCCCGAACCGCAAATGACGAGTATAGTGGGTGTACGTAGTTTCGCTATGCAGCCACGTATGGTTCGTCTCATTTTTGGGTTTGTTCATCCGAACCCTCGGGTTCCATTTTAGATACGGCATCCATTTTGTTTCTTGCCCTCAAGTAGCCAGCGAACGGGTTTTTGTCCGCTTCGTGACCCTGGGACTTTCAAGCTTGCACGAAGGACACGTGTTTCTTTGAGGTGACTTTTACGATGGGGGAAATGACACGAGTAAGGCAGATGGCCCCGCTCAAGGCTCATCTTGCCGCTCCGGTCTATTGTTTCAGCCACGCATACATTAGACACGAGGTCTTTGACCCTTCTATCGAGTTTCCTTTATTGCCCCTGACACTCTTTTCTAACCCGTTGTGTATTCTTGTCTTTTCCTTGCATCTGTTTTTCGTCCTTCCTCTTAATGTGTTTATGGTTAGGATGGAATGTGTTTATTGCGGAGGGAATATGTTTTTACAATTGAGAACCGGCAAGACTGTTGTAATTATGTTCCGGCCTCCTGAAACATGAACACGACCCTTTTGAAGTTTATTGTGGGAACTGAGTTGTAACCTTTGTTCGCCATACTGTGCTATGGCAAAAATCTGTATAAAAGAGCGATCCACTTCTACGAATTTGAAGCAGTCTCCGAGAACCTACACGTTGTGTACTTCTTGTGACCTCTGTATCCCTGCAGTAAATAAACGCTGATCTCTGACGTTGCTGGAAGTGTCCCGTGTCTCTGTGTTTGCTACGCCAGAACAGGTAACCCACGAAGGTTTCAGGTGTTGTTCCCTGGCACCGCTGGGTCTTAAGAATAACCCAGTCCTTCACTAGGGTTCAAAAACTACAGCTAGTCACTTTGCCAAAATAGGGTCATATTTCACTGCAAAATTGAGGTGTGACCACGTTGCGTTTTACGCCGTTTCCTGTCGCGGCCACTATGCCGACCCGCACTAGTGAGGTACCATTTTTCTCGTAGGACTTTGGGGAACGCGGGGTGGGTGGAAATTTGTGGATCCACGCAGATTCCAGAACTTTCCATCACAGAAATGTGGGGAAAATGTGTTTTTTTTGTCAATTTTTTACGTTTGCAAGGGATTCTGGGTAACAGACCATGGTGGGAGGCAGTCAAGTCACCCCATCCTGGATTCCCCTGGGTGTCTAGTTTTCAAAAATGTATAGGTTTGCTAGGTTTCCCTAGGTGCCGGCAGGGCTAGGGTTAAAAAACTACAGCTAGTCACTTTGCCAAAAAGGGGTCATTTTACACTGCAAAATTGAGGTGTGACCACGTTGCGTTTTGCGCCGTTTCCTGTCACGGGCAGTATGCCGACCCGCACATGTGAGGTACCATTTTTCTCGTAGGACTTTGGGGAACGCAGGGTGGGTGGAAATTTGTGGATCCACGCAGATTTCAGAACTTTCCATAACAGAAATGTGGAGAAAATGTGGTTTTTTTGTCAACTTTTTACGTTTGCAAGGGATTCTGGGTAACAGACCATGGTGGGAGGCAGTCAAGTCACCCCATCCTGGATTCCCCTGGGTGTCTAGTTTTCAAAAATGTATAGGTTTGCTAGGTTTCCCTAGGTGCCGGCAGGGCTAGGGTTAAAAAACTACAGCTAGTCACTTTGCCAAAAAGGGGTCATTTTACACTGCAAAATTGAGGTGTGACCACGTTGCGTTTTGCGCCGTTTCCTGTCACGGGCAGTATGCCGACCCGCACATGTGAGGTACCATTTTTCTCGTAGGACTTTGGGGAACGCAGGGTGGGTGGAAATTTGTGGATCCACGCAGATTTCAGAACTTTCCATAACAGAAATGTGGAGAAAATGTGTTTTTTTTGTCAACTTTTTACGTTTGCAAGGAATTCTGGGTAACAGCACATGGCGGGAGGCAGTCAAGTCACCCCATCCTGGATTCCCCTGGGAGTCTAGTTTCAAAAATGTGTAGGTTTGATAGGTTTCCCTAGGTGCCGGCAGGGCTAGGGTTAAAAAACTACAGCTAGTCACTTTGCCAAAAAAGGGTCATTTTTCACTGCAAAATTGAGGTGTGACCACGTTGCGTTTTGCGCCGTTTCCTGTCGCGGGCACTATCCCGACCCGCACAAGTGAGGTACCATTTTTCTCGTAGGACTTTGGGGAACGCAGGGTGGGTGGAAATTTGTGGATCCACGCAGATTCCAGAACTTTCCATAACAGAAATGTGGAGAAAATGTGTTTTTTTTGTCAACTTTTTACGTTTGCAAGGGATTCTGGGTATTAGCACATGGCGGGAGGCAGTCAAGTCACCCCATCCTGGATTCCCCTGGGAGTCTAGTTTCAAAAATGTGTAGGTTTGATAGGTTTCCCTAGGTGCCGGCAGGGCTAGGGTTAAAAAACTACAGCTAGTCACTTTGCCAAAAAAGGGTCATTTTTCACTGCAAAATTGAGGTGTGACCACGTTGCGTTTTGCGCCGTTTCCTGTCGCGGGAACTATGCCGACCCGCACAAGTGAGGTACCATTTTTCTCGTAGGACTTTGGGGAACGCAGGGTGGGTGGAAATTTGTGGATCCATGCAGATTCCAGAACTTTCCATCACAGAAATATGGAGAAAATGTGTTTTTTTTGTCAATTTTTTACGTTTGCAAGGGATTCTGGGTAACAGACCATGGTGGGAGGCAGTCAAGTCACCTGATCCTGGATTCCCCTGGTTGTCTATTTTTCAAAAATGTATAGGTTTGCTAGGTTTCCCTAGGTGCCGGCAGGGCTAGGGTTCAAAAACTACAGCTAGTCACTTTGCCAAAAAGGGGTCATTTTTCACTGCAAAATTGAGGTGTGACCACATTGCGTTTTGCACCGTTTCCTGTCGCGGGCACTATGCCGACCTGCACAAGTGAGGTACCATTTTTCTCGTAGGACGTTGGGGAACACGGGGTGGGTGGAAATTTGTGGATCCACGCAGATTCCAGAACTTTCCATCACAGAAATATGGGGAAAATGTGTTTTTTTTGTCAATTTTTTACGTTTGCAAGGGATTCTGGGTAACAGACCATGGTGGGAGGCAGTCAAGTCACCCCATCCTGGATTCCCCTGGGTGTCTAGTTTTCAAAAATGTATAGGTTTGCTAGGTTTCCCTAGGTGCCGGCAGGGCTAGGGTTAAAAAACTACAGCTAGTCACTTTGCCAAAAAGGGGTCATTTTTCACTGCAAAATTGAGGTGTGACCACGTTGCGTTTTGCGCCGTTTCCTGTCGCGGGCACTATGCCGACCCGCACATGTGAGGTACCATTTTTCTCGTAGGACTTTGGGGAACGCGGGGTGGGTGGAAATTTGTGGATCCACGCAGATTCCAGAACTTTCCATCACAGAAATGTGGGGAAAATGTGTTTTTTTTGTCAATTTTATAAGTTTGCAAGGGATTCTGGGTAACAGACCATGGTGGGAGGCAGTCAAGTCACCCCATCCTGGATTCCCCTGTGTGTCTAGTTTTCAAAAATATATACGTTTGCTAGGTTTCCCTAGGTGCCGGCAGGGCTAGGGTTAAAAAACTACAGCTAGTCACTTTGCCAAAAAGGGGTCATTTTACACTGCAAAATTGAGGTGTGACCACGTTGCGTTTTGCGCCGTTTCCTGTCGCGGGCACTATGCCGACCCGCACATGTGAGGTACCATTCTTCTCGTAGGACTTTGGGGAACACAGGGTGGGGGGAAATTTGTGGATCCACGCAGATTTCAGAACTTTTCATAACAGAAATGTGGAGAAAATGTGTTTTTTTTGTCAACTTTTTACGTTTGCAAGGGATTCTGGGTAACAGCACATGGCGGGAGGCAGTCAAGTCACCCCATCCTGGATTCCCCTGGGAGTCTAGTTTCAAAAATGTGTAGGTTTGATAGGTTTCCCTAGGTGCCAGCAGGGCTAGGGTTAAAAAACTACAGCTAGTCACTTTGCCAAAAAAGGGTCATTTTTCACTGCAAAATTGAGGTGTGACCACGTTGCGTTTTGCGCCGTTTCCTGTCGCGGGAACTATGCCGACCCGCACAAGTGAGGTACCATTTTTCTTGTAGGACTTTGGGGAACGCAGGGTGGGTGGAAATTTGGGGATCCACGCAGATTCCAGAACTTTCCATCACAGAAATATGGGGAAAATGTTTTTTTTTTGTCAATTTTTTACGTTTGCAAGGGATTCTGGGTAACAGACCATGGTGGGAGGCAGTCAAGTCACCTGATCCTGGATTCCCCTGGTTGTCTAGTTTTCAAAAATGTATAGGTTTGCTAGGTTTCCCTAGGTGCCGGCAGGGCTACGGTTCAAAAACTACAGCTAGTCACTTTGCCAAAAAGGGGTCATTTTTCACTGCAACATTGAGGTGTGACCACATTGCGTTTTGCGCCGTTTCCTGTCGCGGGCACTATGCCGACCCGCACAAGTGAGGTACCATTTTTCTCGTAGGACGTTGGGGAACGAGGGGTGGGTGGAAATTTGTGGATCCACGCAGATTCCAGAACTTTCCATCACAGAAATGTGGGGAAAATGTGTTTTTTTTTTCAATTTTTTACGTTTGCAAGGGATTCTGGGTAACAGACCATGGTGGGAGGCAGTCAAGTCACCCCATCCTGGATTCCCCTGGGTGTCTAGTTTTCAAAAATGTATAGGTTTGCTAGGTTTCCCTAGGTGCCGGCAGGGCTAGGGTTCAAAAACTACAGCTAGTCACTTTGCCAAAAAGGTGTCATTTTACACTGCAAAATTGAGGTGTGACCACGTTGCGTTTTGCGCCGTTTCCTGTCGCGGGCACTATGCCGACCCGCACATGTGAGGTACCATTTTTCTCGTAGGACTTTGGGGAACGCAGGGTGGGGGGATATTTGTGGATCCACGCAGATTTCAGAACTTTTCATAACAGAAATGTGGGGAAAATGTGTTTTTTTTGTCAATTTTTTACGTTTGCAAGGGATTCTGGGTAACAGCACATGGCGGAAGGCAGTCAAGTCACCCCATCCTGGATTCCCCTGGGTGTCTAGTTTTCAAAAATGTGTAGGTTTGATAGGTTTCCCTAGGTGCCGGCAGGGCTAGGGTTCAAAAACTACAGCTAGTCACTTTGCCAAAAAAGGGTCATTTTTCACTGCAAAATTGAGGTATGACCACGTTGCGTTTTGCGCCATTTCCTGTCGCGGGCACTATGCCGACCCGCACAAGTGAGGTACCATTTTTCTTGTAGGACTTTGGGGAACGCAGGGTAGGTGGAAATTTGTGGATCCACGCAGATTCCAGAACTTTCCATCACAGAAATATGGGGAAAATGTGTTTTTTTTGTCAATTTTTTACGTTTGCAAGGGATTCTGGGTAACAGACCATGGTGGGAGGCAGTCAAGTCACCCCATCCTGGATTCCCCTGGGTGTCTAGTTTTCAAAAATGTATAGGTTTGCTAGGTTTCCCTAGGTGCCGGCAGGGCTAGGGTTCAAAAACTACAGCTAGTCACTTTGCCAAAAAGGGGTCATTTTTCACTGCAAAATTGAGGTGTGACCACATTGCGTTTTGCGCCGTTTCCTGTCGTGGGCACTATGCCGACCCGCACAAGTGAGGTACCATTTTTCTCGTAGGACGTTGGGGAACGCGGGGTGGGTGGAAATTTGTGGATCCACGCAGATTCCAGAACTTTCCATCACAGAAATATGGGGAAAATGTGTTTTTTTTGTCAATTTTTTACGTTTGCAAGAGATTCTGGGTAACAGACCATGGTGGGAGGCAGTCAGGTCACCCCATCCTGGATTCCCCTGGGTGTCTAGTTTTCAAAAATGTATAGGTTTGCTAGGTTTCCCTAGGTGCCGGCAGGGCTAGGGTTAAAAAACTACAGCTAGTCACTTTGCCAAAAAGGGGTCATTTTTCACTGCAAAATTGAGGTGTGACCACGTTGCGTTTTGCGCCGTTTCCTGTCGCGGGCACTATGCCGACCCGCACATGTGAGGTACCATTTTTCTCATAGGACTTTGGGGAACGCGGGGTGGGTGGAAATTTGTGGATCCACGCAGATTCCAGAACTTTCCATCACAGAAATGTGGGGAAAATGTGTTTTTTTTGTCAATTTTATAAGTTTGCAAGGGATTCTGGGTAACAGACCATGGTGGGAGGCAGTCAAGTCACCCCATCCTGGATTCCCCTGGGTGTCTAGTTTTCAAAAATGTATAGGTTTGCTAGGTTTCCCTAGGTGCCGGTAGGGCTAGGGTTCAAAAACTACAGCTAGTCACTTTGCCAAAAAGGGGTCATTTTTCACTGCAAAATTGAGGTGTGACCACGTTGCGTTTTGCGCCGTTTCCTGTCGCGGGCACTATGCCGACCCGCACAAGCGAGGTACCATTTTTCTCGTAGGACGTTGGGGAACGAGGGGTGGGTGGAAATTTGTGGATCCACGCAGATTCCAGAACTTTCCATCACAGAAATATGGGGAAAATGTGTTTTTTTGTCAATTTTTTACGTTTGCAAGGGATTCTGGGTAACAGACCATGGTGGGAGGCAGTCAAGTCACCCCATCCTGGATTCCCCTGTGTGTCTAGTTTTCAAAAATGTATAGGTTTGCTAGGTTTCCCTAGGTGCCGGCAGGGCTAGGGTTCAAAAACTACAGCTAGTCACTTTGCCAAAAAGGGGTCATTTTTCACTGCAAAATTGAGGTGTGACCACGTTGCGTTTTGCGCCGTTTCCTGTTGCGGGCACTATGCCTACCCGCACATGTGAGGTACCATTTTTCTCGTAGGACTTTGGGGAATGCGGGGTGGGTGGAAATTTGTGGATCCACGCAGATTCCAGAACTTTCCAATACAGAAATGTGGGGAAAATGTGTTTTTTTGTCAATTTTTTACGTTTGCAAGGGATTCTGGGTAACAGACCATGGTGGGAGGCAGTCAAGTCACCCCATCCTGGATTCCCCTGGGTGTCTAGTTCTCAAAAATTTATAGGTTTGCTAGGTTTCCCTAGGTGCCGGCAGGGCTAGGGTTACAAAACTACAGCTAGACTCTTCGCAAAAAAAGTGTAAACTTTCAGTGTGAAAATGTGGTGTGTTCACCTTAGGTTTTGAGCCACTTCCTGTCGTGGGCACTATGCCTACCCACACAAGTGAGGTACCATTTTTATCGGGAGACTTAGGGTAGTTCAGATTTGTAAAGCAACTGTTATTACCTATTGATTTTCGATGCATTTCTCCCTTCCAAATGAAAGACATTGTGTAAAAAAAAAGTCATTTTGAAAAATGACCAATAATTGTCATGCAAGTATGAGTATTCCCAATTTCGAAAATGTGCAAATATGCACTGTTTCTAAACTCTGTAATTTGTTCCCATTTCAGAAATACATAGGTGTCTTTCATACCGATTTTTCCATGAATACATTTTCCCACAATAATTGCTATATACACGGAACAAAAAAAAAAACCATTACAAAATGCTGCTCAGTTTTTTACTCTGGGTTCGTTGGACTCTTGGTGAACCTACAAGTCCTATATATCCCCACAACCAGGAAGGTTCACCGGATGTAACGGTACATTGTTTTCAAAGAGATATCATAATTCGAAGAAGTTACAGGTGAAAACGTTGACTCAAAAGGCTTCTTTTTTCAACACATTTTTTATTTTTCCTATATTTACCTGTTAGTTTCTATAAAGAAACCTTGATGGATCTACACAAATGACCCCTTGCTGAATTCAGAATGTTGTCTACTTTTTAAAAATGTATAGCTTTCCAGGATCCATTATTGGTTTTCTACCCATTTCTACCATTATCTGGAAGGAGGTTGAAAGCACAAAAAATAGCAAAAATAGGGTATGTCCCAGAAAAATGTCAAAACTGTGTAAAAAATGTTGGATTTCTGACAAAAATCTGTCATTCCCTAAAAGCTGGAGAAATTGTGATTTCAGCCCCACAAACCCTTTTTTGATATAATTTGCAGAGAAAAACCCAGACGCTGTCATTTGCAGCCACTTTTCCCCATTTTTCACAAAAAAACAAAATTTTGCTGTATTTTGACTAATTTCTGGGAACCATCTAGGAGAATCCACAACCCCTGGGTACCTTTAGAATCCCCATGATGTTGGAAGAAAAGGACGCAAATTTGGCGTGGATACCTAATGTGGTCAAAAAGTTACAGGGGCCTAAGCGCGCACTACCCCAAATAGTCCAAAAAAGGCTTAGCGCAGGAGGGGAAAAGGCCTAGCAGCGAAGGGGTTAAACAATGACAGTGGAAACAAATAAGTACATTTCAGCTTGACTGTGTGCAGCAGAAATTGTGAGGAGAGGCGTGGACAGGGAAGAAAATGGACATGAGTGACAAGGGTGACTTCCATCATTTACAAGCTTGCATTTATGTCTACACTTCTAAACAACATAGAGAATTCCTTTCAAGAGCAATTACACTATATCAGTGTATACTTGTTTAATCAAGTGCAAAATACATTCTGCAAGATATGACGACACAGGAAATTAAATACAAATAAAAAAAAATTTGACACCTTCAATAAGAGCAACATTGTAGGTAGTTAGAGCCTATAGTTTTGAATGGGTGCAAATTTATGGTATTAGGTAGTAGCAGGGCCGGACTGGCTGTAGCGGGCACCGGGCATTTCCCCGGTGGGCCGGAGGGGTGGGAGCCGGTTTTGTGCCTGTGGGGGCCAGTTTTGTCACTGAGGGCCGTTACTGCAGCAGTGCTGCAATATCGATCCCTTGTAACAAAAGTGGGAGTGGTGCTTCTCGCTAGCACCCACCCCCCGCTGCCAGGGCTGGGTGCTGTTCCCAGTCTGGCCCTGAGTGGTAGAGTACATTTTAGCGCCCTGCAGTGAAAGCTTTACACCTTTCTAAATATTTGATGGGCCAGGCACTTCAGCACGAGCTGGTTTTATGCTCATTGGGTTTTCTATCTAAAGGTAGAGGTTTAAAGGTTTAAATGCTGTGAATTATTCCTTTGAGTGCCCCAGAACACGCATGGTAAATCAACACACTTTTCAGATGAACTGACCAAAACAGTTGGTAGAATACCAGAAATGATCGATGTTTCAGACGGTTTATTGATGCAGAGTTTTTCAAAGAGGAAAATAAAGTGGCTCAATTAATGAAATGATGGGCTTGTCTGCTGCAAGAAACGCCTGTTACAGCAACACCACCCAGCTATCCTGATGCAGGACTGAATACTGACATTTTGAATAGCAGGGTGAGTTATGAACATGCTTGGTACATAAACGTTTTTAAAGTTTAAATTAAGTCAAGGCAAGGGAATATCTGTGCCTGATCGGTATGAATTACTACGATAGGATCTAATTTTTCATCGTCCATTATTGAAATGTGTGCAAAATAACAATGGATTCGGGATACGGCCCTTACCAAAAACCAAAGGCTGAGATGAATTCAAGCATTCCATCCATCACTTTTTGTACACTTTAGTATGTGCCCCCAAGTGGGACGGGTACGCCCAGACATGGGTTCCGTGCTCTGCATGCCACTGGAGTCAAGCTATCCTGGCTGATGAGGGGTGAAACCCCGAAACTGGTCTTAGGATGCTTGCTTCCAATCCAGGGAGGACCTGGGCTGGCAGTACAGGCTGGACTCTTCCCATTGGGCACAGGTTAAAAAAAACTGATTTGCATATGGCTGGTTCAAACTGAAATGGCATGGGGAGCAAAAAAACGATGGATTTAGGCCCAGATCTCTGTACTGAGGTGAATGTATGAATTTGTTCGGCATTCTGTCCATCAAGTGTTCTTTTTGCATTTGTCACCCCGAGTGGGACGGGTATGCCCATATGTGGATCCTGTGCTCTCCATGCCACCGGAGTCAAGCTTTCGTGGCTGATGAAGGGTGAAACCGTGAACCTGGTCCTAGGATGCTTGTTTCGAGTCCAGGGGGACTGTTCCCATTGGGCGCAGGGTCAAGACTTTAATTGCTTACATCTGGCACAGATAGGCTCCTAAGGCTTGAAGACTCTTCACTTTTCCCTACCCTTACATTAGCGCTCCAGAAATATTGCTGGTTTGATTTTGTTCTAATGCTGTTGCAACTCTGTCGTTAAGATCTCAGATTCTTGGTCTCACTGGAACATGTTTTGGCCTCCTTAGAATGCTTCGTAAGTTTCTCCCTTTGCTCTCAGAAGATCACAGGAAGACGACGGTGCAGGCCTTGATCGGCTCAAGATTGGATTATTCTAACATCTTATATCTCGGCCTACCGGAATATCTTTTGCAACGGTTGCAGGTAGTCCAGAATTCGGCCGCGCGAGCCATCTTTGGCCTACGCAGGCGAGCCAGTGCTTCCAGTCTTTTACAGTCACTTCACTGGCTTCCAATCCGGAAACGGATAGTTTTTAAGGCCTTGACCTTAGCGCGTAAGGCCCTTTATGCTTCGGGTGCGAAATATCTTCAAAGGAGACTTGCTTTTTATCATCCGGCCCGAGCTTTGAGGTCTGATTCACTGTTTTTGGCTGTAGTTCCCCGCGTTAAGAAAGCTCGTATTGGAGGGCGCTCTTTCAAGCTTTTGGCGCCGCAACGCTGGACTGCTTTGCCTCTGGCACTGCGTAGTACCTCTAACCTGCTGACCTTCAGGAGGGGCCTCAAAACCTGGCTTTTTGCTCTCTAGTTTGGCTGCTGTACATCTTTGTTTGCTCTGTTTCCTGTCTGCTGTGCTTTGTCTTTTGTTTTCAGGTGGTTATTATTAAAAGCGCCGGGACACTCTTTTAGAGTAGCCGAGCGCTATATAAGACCAATTTTAACATAACATAACATAACTAGGCCAGGTACCACATTCGTACAACAGTATCTCATCTCTTTCGGAATATTGGCAGTTCGACGTGATAATGCAGTCAAAAAGTGTGAGGTGTCAGAAACACCTTCAGGTGTAAGGATTCCTGCATTTCCTGATGTTGCAGCAGAACAACGATGCTGCATTGATGCTGCAAATGCGTCCGATCCATCTGTCAGCTCCTCATAGTTGTTGGTCTGGTTGTGGTAGGCTCCTCAGAAACATCTGTCAAATCGGGCAATGGAGAAACTGCAACTCTGCGTATGGATGGGACATGTTCTGTTTGTGTGGCTGGTAAATCTGTGGCGTCCTCTATGTCAAAGGTTGGGGGTTTCCAAACCAAACACAGTCTCCAATTGATCTTTGTAATCAATCCCCCACTTCCTCTGTCTTACAGAACACTGAAATTGGCATGGATTTAAACACTTCCTTAATGTAAGGTCATCAAGCTGCTTCCAAACGTGACTTTCACAATTTGCTATTTCTGAATACCAATTCACTGTTTTGAGATTTGGTATTAGGAAATCGCAAAATTGTTAATGAAAATCATACTGATTTGCAAATTGGCTAGCACTCACATTGACAGATTGAGAATAGCGGTTGCCAATTATCGATTCAGTACAAATTGCAATTTGGAAATCACTATTCAAAAGCTTCCTAAATCTGGCCCTTGGTCTGTGGAGCTCAAAATCCTCCAGTGCACATGCCTGAAGCTGTACTAGAGGAGAATGAATTGGATTCAAGCACTTTGAGGTCCCTAAATGTTCAGAGTTTGCAGAGCTACTCCTTTTGATTACTTCTAAGGCTCAGAGGACTTCAGGGAGAGAACTTAGGGCCCAGGCCTCACTCCAAAAGAGGCCATCAGTGCAGTTCCAGGTTTTATTAGTCAAATTAGGTCAAGGTCTTTTGCATCTTGTTGAGTCCTGGGAGCCACACGGTAGGTCAGCCAATTGAACCTTGGAGTCCAATGGTTAGTCCTGGATACAAGAGGGAACAAGTCCAGTCCTTCAGGTCTGCACAAATCTCCAGTCCTCTTCTGTTCCTCCACAGGTCCAGAAGGTGTTCTGATGAGCTGTGGTTGAAGAACCAGCTTTGTAGGTTTCATTAGCCAGTAGGTGGGGGTGACTCCTGGACACTCCCTAACCAATGAGCAAAAGCTGCCAGGGGCAGACCTTCCCACTTTTGCAGCCAACCATATTTTCCTTACTGTAAACTACCCCACATTACACCATTTTAAGAGCATTCAATGATGGCACAGGCCTTCTGCCCCTGAAGGGAGTCTGTAGGCCAACCTAAGGTGTATTTAGGGACATGAGCAGTCCACTCCTCCTTAGCCCCCCCAAACAGACCAACTCCCACTCCTACTGACTACATGAGTCCGAAATATCAAAGTCTTGCCGTTCCTCAAGTCTCCCCTTAACCCTTAACCGCAAATGGGTAGGCCTTACACTGTTCCCTTTTAAGGAAATTGGGTTCTTGGACCATCCTCAGCAGTCTTTCCTGAGCTGGTCTGGCCCTTACCTCATCCCCAGGTCTTTCTGTGAAAAGACGTAAGCTATTGTGCCTGCTTTACGCCCTATTAATAGTAAGCACTGGCCGAGCCATCGGTCAGCAGGCTGATGCTAATTAGCCCACTGGGGGGGTAATACATAGGCAAAACATGAAAATTCACTTTTCTTAAACATTTATTAACACTCCAACTTCTCCACTGAATTGAATTTTTAACAAATATATATTTTTTAAAGTGTTTACATTATTCTGGCTGTTTGCCCCAACTGGAGACAGCAGGATTATGATGTTATCCTGAACTCCAGCTCTTCTCGTATCATATCTACTGCCCTTTACAGTGAATATAAATTTTGGGGGCTAGTAAACTTAGGTACATGCCAACATTAAATTCTTGCATGTAACACTTTTAAACACTTGGCACACTACCCTTTGGGGTATAAGACCTAAAGTAGGGTTCTTTTCTGTCAAAAAGAGTAATTTTGACAAGCTCGTCTGCAGGTTTAAAAGCCGTAGGAGTCAGGCTACATAAGTCGGGCTGTAGCCATGTTTACCTTGGAAAACTAGTGAATGGCACAACATGTGCTGCAATTAACAGGGGACATTTAACTCTTCCATGCCATTGACGTATTTGCTGCACCATTTACTATGGCCTTAATGGGAAGTTAAATACACCAATAATGTATTAGCCATTTTATCGTGTTTTAGGTGCCAGAGCACACACACTGGGGACTGGACAGCAGTGCCCCAGTGTACAGAATTAAAAAACCAGGAGCATCAGTCCACAAAATGTGGATTACCACTCAAAAAGAGGCACTTTCTCACTGTGACAAGCTTTCTTTTAAATGTTGAATATGTTTCAGTGAATGATTTATTTGCCTTGGTTTGATGGGTTTGTTAGCCCTAATAAGCCTAGGTTGAATTCAAAATTCATAATTTAGATACTCAAACTAGTCACTCTTTCAAATTGAGTTTATTCACCAAAATCTGCTCTTTTCCACCCATATATCAAATTGTGTTCTTCATGCAACCCATGACTGTCTTTCTGAAAATGGTTTTTGCATTTTTGTTCTGTGGTGATGTAAATTTTGTCTGAGGCTGGGTCCTGCATTTCCCTTAAATATTTATTTCCAATTTTAAAATAAAATGTTAAAGGTGCTGATCTCTGAAATCGGGATACCTCACAGAACCTGGCTTTCCTCTCTTGTGAAAGATCCTTATTTTTTGTAAAGCTATCAATTAATTGCTGCCTTTGCTGGTGTTACAAATCAATTTCCAATTCTTATCAACAACCTGTTTTGGTATATCAGTGCCTTTCCTGAATAAGATAGTCATTCAACATAACTAAAGGAAGCACTGGCAAAGGCAATATTTCTGACATTGACAAGCTTGTGTGATGGGTAGTATTTTATTCTTGAAATCATTTGTCACAAAATGAAAACAAAAATATATTAAGAAACATGCCACATTCTAAAAATGGTGGCCAGATGCTTCCAATAATATTTTTTATATATATTTTTAGATTTTTTTTTTATCAATCAATCAAAACCACTTTATTCGATTAATTAAAATCATAAAAGTGTACAATACATTCAACAACAAATTAAAAACATTTCATCTTATACATGATTAAAAAGGTGTAAAATAAATAAATTATTCCGGTGGTACGGTTTATAAAACGAATAAAACGAATTAATTTCCTCTAGTACAGCCAATCTATCCCTCCTTAGCCTAATAGAGGCTACTAAAAAGCTAGCTACATAAAACATAATTGAAGGAGATTCCATTAGTTGTAAAAACATTAGAGCAGGTTTGACTTGGACGAAAGCATTCTTTCTCATAATAGGCAGGATAAACCTTTTCCTAGCGTCGAGGTACAGTGGACAAATAAACATAAAGTGCATCGTATCTTGAGCTGAGAAATCATCACATCTGCAGGGGACCCCATCTTCCGGCCTACACCAACCCTGTGGGACACTTAATACTAGGTGGATCTGATTGAATCGGAATTTTGTCAGAAGCCATTTATGATAAAAGTTTGAAACGGTTGACAAATATGGGTGCATAGCCATGGATGAATTAAGCAAGAGGTGAGCCCTAACTGAGGGTTTACCATACTCATGGGATTCACGCTCAACCTCGCAGTGCTTAATAAAATATGTCTTGACCCACATTATATCTGCTTTACATAGACCTTCGGGGTTAGTAAAAAGCTCAGGGCGACCTAGTTCCTTGGTAATTGATTTAATATATGACAGCCACTGAATTCCCTTCCAGTTATCTAGTTTACAGCAATCTTTCAAAATATTGTGGTTCAATGTAAGATCCGGGTTCAGCCAGATTCTGATCCATAGCAGAAGTGGAGCTTTTTTTTTAATGTCTGAAATATATCCAGTCCCCAATTCAAGATGGACCGAATGTGTCGCAGTGGATTGAGGAAGGCCCAGGAGAGCACGAAAAAATGTGTACTCTTCTATTTGGATGGGTTCCGAGTTGATATACCCCCATATAGTAGCCCCGTACCTAGCTATTGAGACAGTTTTTGCTTGATATATTTTTAAAATAGCCTCACAAGGTTTCCCTCCCAACCTTTTTGCAAAGCCCAGTATTGCAGCCGAGGAGCTACGTACCGCTTTCACCTTAGTGGATACTTGGGATGCCCAGGTGCCCTTATCGTCGAAGACGACTCCCAAGTAGGTGAAAACTTTCACTCTAGAAATAACAGCTCCGTTGCAGTAACATATTTTAAAATGATTTTTTCCCTTCCCCATTGCCATAACGTGAGATTTACCGTTGTTGACCACAAGGTCCAAGGAATTCATAAAATTCCCAAAGGAATTCAATAATCTTTGGAGACCAAGCGGAGTCCGGGCCAGCAACACAGTATCATCCGCATAAAGAAGTACGGGTATGGGAATACCATCAATCCGAGGGATATCTGGAGAAGCAACTAGCAAGGTATCTTCGAGGGAATTTATGTACAACGTAAATAACATAGGGGCAAGAATGCAGCCCTGACGTACCCCTCTACCAGATTTAAAACTGGCAGAGAATTTCCCCTCCTGCGTCATCCTTATCGAGGCTTTCAAATCTTTATGTAATTCAGCCAAAAAGTACACTAGGGGCCTATCCAAGCCAAGTTCCAGGAGTTTTGACCAGAGCTTAGACCTGTTTACCAAGTCAAAAGCCGTGGACAGGTCCATAAAACCTAAAAAAATTGAACCCCCTGAAGCTTTGGTGTACTTTGCAATAATTAAATGTAAATTAAGGCATTGATCCTCTGTGCCCCTCCCAGATCTAAATCCATACTGTGCATTAGAGATTACGCCTTTCTGGGATGCCCAATTACTTATCCTAGACAGAATAACCTTTCCTAAAATTTTAAACGAGGAGTCTAGCAGGGATATGGGCCTATAACAACTAGGGTCGCCCCTTTGGCCCTTCTTAAACACAGGGATTATGATTGATTGGGACCAGGACTTCGGGGGGACTGCAGTCGCCGCTGAGTTAAAAACATTTAACAAAACTTTAGCCCAATATTTAGAGTTAACCTTATACATGTCCGAGGGCACCCCATCAGGGCCTGGCGCCTTACGCTCAGCCGTCCCTTCAATAGCTTTCTCAACCTCTTCAATAGTGAAAATAATGGGGGAAAGGGGAGAGCTGGTGATTGGGGTCACAAACGCTTCCATCTCTAGATTACTCCCATATATTTTTTCAAAATGACCTAACCAATCATCCTCAAAGATATTCACTTCTAGTACAGAGTTCTGGGAACCGGATAGCAACGGGGAATTAATAATTTCCCAGAATTTAGAACTATCTTTCAGGATGGCATTTTCCGTTAAAGCTACCCACGCTTCTTGTTTAATTTCCCTCTTCCGTGCTAGTATCGCTTGAGAATACTCTTTCCTTAATTGTGTCACTTGTCCTTTATCTCTCGGTTTAACATTAAGTGCTTTTCTAAGTTGGTTTAAGGCTGAAGTGCAACTATGGTTAAACCAACCACAGGCTGAGTTACTTTTAACAGTTCTGCCTTTCATGGTAAGTTCTTTAGCCACTTGTGAACAAATGGCTTCAAAGGCCATTATTACATCCCTGTCATAGGAGGACGGATAGGAACATGTATTTAGATAAGGGCCAGCCTTTGTAGTAATTAGATTAAAAAAGTCTTCAGGAATTACCTTACTCCAATTTAGTCTCCTCCCTTGATCTTTAGCGTTCACGGGAACCACCACAGGTGTCAGGGCACGTTTATTCATAAGAGGGAAAACATTAGCCAAAAACAAGACCACCGGGTTATGATCGCTAAAACAAGACCGTAGGGCATTATAAAAGAACACATATCTTAAAAGCCCTGCAGATAAAAATATGTAATCAATTATAGATTCACTATCCCTAGCTGCATAGGTGGGGACACGAGTATTCTTATCCTGGAACCCTACTTCAAACAGATCATTGTTTGACAGAAGGGACTCCAAGGCTTCCCCTTTCGAGCTGTGTTCAAAATGTTGAGGGGTTGTGAATTGGGGACCATCATTATCTCTGTAATGGCAATTAAGATTACATAGATGAACATTAAAATCACCCATCAGAATATAATAGGAAAAAGTGGTTTGATTGTCCTTATAGAATTCTAAAAACTTTGTCAGCCAGTTAATATGTTCATTAGGGGACTCCTCTTGCTGGGAATTATAACAATTGATTAGTACAAACTTAGTGTTATTTGGCAAACTCACCTCCAGTATAAGGCAGTTATGGGAGGTACATGCAACCTTCTTAACGCTACCCGAGATATTTACTGAAATAAGGTACATGAGACCTCCCCTGTCTCTTCCCGCTATAGAGCTCTGAGCTGGCACAAAGTAGGAGATAAAACCATCCATCCAAAAATCACAGTTCTTATCCCAGGTCTCTTGTAGGGCTATAATATCATATTGTTTTAGAATATTAAGCCAACCGCTATCACACTTTTTGGACCGTAAGCCCGCAATGTTCCAGCTCAACATTTTTACTATTTCCCCGTTATCGGATTTAATTTTATCTGAATTAAATTTTACACTACCATAGTTTGTTGTGATTTCAGTAATATCTCCGGTATCCTGGGTTACCGAACTAACACTCCCCTGGGTTTCTAAGTCCTTACGTCAATCACAGGCCTCCAGGCCCGAGAGAGCCCCAAATCTATTGTGGGTTGTAACGTTGGGTTCATACCCACCAAAAATGTCCGCATTAAGCCCATAAGGGGCTACAGGCATCCGAAGTTCCCTGGATATAAATGGTCTAGGTCTCACACGGTTCAGGGGTCTACCATGATACATATAAAAATAGCCCAGCGGACGTGCCGTCACACTATTAGTGTCACAAACCAGAGAAGCTGCGCGTAACAGGACTGTGTTAACATGTTGAGGATATCTAAAATTAACTATAATACAGTCCCCACTGCAGCTTTTCTGGGATGGACCGACCCACTTCGTCCTTCTAGTAGATAAAATGTGATCTGCATAAACTAATGGGAACCCACATTTTCTATTAAGCCAGGACATAGTTTTATTTTTTAGCGACTCAAGTGATTCCTCACGGGACTGTACTTGCTGCTCTTGAAGGGAGGGCACATTTGTCAAAACAACCACATATGGCGCACACTCTGGGGTAAGGTTAGTAAAACTGGTGTTTGTTCCATATCTAGAGGGAGATGAACCACCTTGTCTCGCAGGGGAATGTATGGCTGGACCACTAGGTAAACAGCGATTAGAAGGAGCAATTTGCGGTAAAACTAGGGAGTGGGAAAGTCGCAGGGAAGAATTACCTAAAGTGCCATCAGTAACACCATCGGTACAAACATCAGTAGGCTTAGAGTTCCCACTACCAGCCAAAAGACTTGCTACGAGATCACCAAGCCTCTTCACTTCTTCGTTAGCATTTTTCAATAAGAGCATTAAAGATTGAGTATGCTCAGCTAACTTAGTTTCAAATTTCGCCTCAAGGGTAGCAACTAATAGTGCAAATTGATCAGATGCTAAGAAAGTACCGGCTGGGCAAATACCTTCCTGGGGTGCAATTCCAGAAACAGCACTATGTATGGCATCCACTCGTTTTTTGATATGCTTCCCCCCTCTTTTATTAAATTGTTTCCTACAAGCTCTTACAGGTCTAGGGCTAGGTGGAGCTTCCTCCAAAACAATGGTAGACAAGTCCTGGGGAACTAAGGAGCCCTCTGTATAATCCTGTACTTCGGCCGAAGTTGGTTCGTCCGGTAGACCTGGGTAAGTGCTCGCCTTGTTAGAGCCCTCAATTGTATCGTCAGCCTCAAGGTTGGAGGTGGCATCAGGGGGGGCAAGAAGGCCCCCCTTACCAAGGGAAGCTCTACGGTCATTATTAATTTTATTGACCACTTTTACTAGATAGTTGTCCATTAGTCCAATTCCAGCTACGAGTTTATCCTGTTTAGCGCTAGGCATGGTATAAAAGATAATAATGTTAATCCAACAACAGTATCCAGTAGGGGATCAGTATAGCAACTTTCAAAGTACTGACACTCAGTAGGGCCGCACGAGGATAAATAATATAATATAATATATCCCCGATTCAAACACCATCCACGGCGTCAGAACAACTCACATGAATAGAGGGCCGAAACGATGACCGAAGATCTGTGGCCCAGCCCAGCCGCCGCAAGCCACGGACGGCCACAGACTGCCCGCCCTTTGCCCGGGCTTCGCCCGGCGCGTCCCGCACGCGTCCCGCGAAGCGGGCCTCTGTGCGATTTATTGGCGCCTCCTGGCGCTCTCACGGCGTCAGAACAGCGCGCCGCCGCTGGGGCTGCCGGGAGTTAGAGTCCCAGGGCGGCGACGCGGGAGATGAAGCTGGCAATGGCCCCTCTGGACTCTTGGCGGTGGCGTTGGCAATGGCGTTAGCTTTGGCTTTGGCTGCGTGATCCAAGTGGCACAGGACACCACAGGTAGGTCAGCTACTCCCCCCTGCTCCGCCGGCCTCTGCGCGATTTATTGGCGCCTCCTGGCACTGTCACGGCGTCAGAACAGCGCGCCGCCGCTGGGGGTGCCGGGAGTTAGAGTCCCGGGGCGGCAACGTGGGAGATTAAGCTGGCAATGGCCCCTCTGGACTCTTGGCGGTGGCGTTGGCAATGGTGTTAGCTTTGGCTTTGGCTGCGTGATCCAAGTGGCACAGGACACCACAGGTAGGTCAGCTAAAAAATCATCTTAGCAATTTATTTTAACACAACTGTACAAGTGGTTTTATAAAGAATAGGCACAGTGGCAGCTTCTCCATTGGAGCGGAGGAGCGCTCACCCCCCTGCCAACACCAGCAAAGAAAACGATAATAAAATGGGTTTTAAACCCATTTTATTACCGTTTTATGTTAATCACCTGGACCCATCCCCATGGACTCTGATTAGTCTTGGGGTGGGTCCAGGGGATGATACTGCTGATGGGAGAGTGGTGGACATCCCTTCACTACGCATGAGGTGTCTTGCTGGCCGACTCAGGCCGGCCATACCCCTCATGTGCAGTGACGCTCTCTCCAGCCCGAGCTGCATTGCTGGGGCTGGAGAGAGCAGGCACAGGCTCCCAGCCTGCCTGGTAGTGCAATTTACCAGTGCTCAGGCCAATCCTGAAGCTGCTCTCATTTAAGAGCTGCTTTAGGATTGGTCGCAGGGCAGGCTAGGAGCCAGTGCCCAGAGCCAGAAGCAGGAAGAGCTGAGGCGCGGGAGACGGCGGTGGCGTTAAGGTAAATTTATTTTCTTTGTATTTTTTTTAGTCCCCGAACCCTCTCCACCTGCTTCCTCCATCCTCCTCACCTCCCTCCTCCGGCATGCCCCCCTCCCCCCCATCCACTTTGACAGGGGACAGGATGCTACTGAATAGGTATCAAAACCCCTTTGAATTCACATCGAAAGAAATTATGATTCTTTTTGGCACAAAGTAAAGATACTATTGTCTTTCAAAAGCTGAACACGTAGTTTAAATTTTCATGGATGACTGAACAAAATGCAAAAAAGAAGCATTGCAGAGAAAGGTATTGACCTACCAGGCAAAATGCTGCCACTCACAGTGCAAGAGAACCAGTTCTTAAAGTGGGCTGAATTCATTGCCCATGCTGTATGATGTGTAGTGAACAGAAGGAAATTGTGATTGGCAGGTGAACAGACCAATGGATAAAGGGCTGATCCAAATATCCTGTATGTAGTTATGTATTTTCATTCAAATTTTTTGTGAAACGACTAAAGCTGTTTCTAAGCTTGACCAAATAAGGGTCTTGTAAATTTTTGAGTATGTATATACTGTTCATCAAACTTTGTGGTTGGAGTATGAATCGTAGGTGGGGAAGGAAGATGGCGGATTGACTCCGCCGTAGAGAGCTCGCAACCTCGGCTGCTCCCGCTGATACTGTGCTGCTGAATCTGCTGAGAGGGCGACTTAAGGAAAGCCACTGATGCAAGTCTACTTTGCTCATTGTTCTTTTTGACTTTTGCGGTCTGCGAGGTGGTATGCGGGGACGACCCGTCTAATATCGCATCATTATTGTTTTCTGATACGGACTTTACAAGCCTCGCAAAGTTTATGAACGAGCATGGCTCCACCATAGGCTCATAACCAGTGCGCACCCGCAGCAGCATCTGTTCATCTTGAGAATAAAGGAAGTAAATCTACCAAGACGACAGGGCGACTTGCAACTAACGATTTGAGAGGGAGCTCTCAATTTGGAAAACCCATGCTCAAGCTTCTTCAGACGGGAAAAGCGGCAGGCATTATCCAAACGTGTGCCGCTCCCCCACTCGAGCAGACCATGGTGACAGCTCTAATTGAGGCGGTACAAACAGAACGAGGCAATGTTGCAGTTTCTCCCTCCTTCAACTGCCTCGGTGAGGACGAGACAGTGCTGTTACAAGGTAACCCGCCAATTGCTCAACCTCGGTCACAGGGATCAGATAATATTGCTAATGAGACTACAAGCGATACTTACTTGCATGATACTCTGTAAGCTGTATCTCAACCACGCCTCAATTAGAAGCAACAATAACTGCTGTTAGCATTGGTGGTGCTGATAGAAGTGACTCAGCTGCGACCTATAGTGTTAGCAGTAATGTGAACTATGCAACAATGATGGTAGAGTCTGTCCAAGTGGGAATATACTGTTATATGAAAAAAATGGATCTAATGCTGATAATGGACCAAGTGATCAAAATGGAGAGGGCTTGGAGAATGATGATGGCGGTGGAGGCAGAGAAGTTGATGGCGAAATGGAGATGTTGTCAGATCACCAGCCACCTGACTGCGAAACTAACGACCTCCTAGATAAGGCTATACTGTTTGCTTTTCCCCCTATTCCCACTGCGACAGACGACATGGGTAACCTGAATAGTAACCTCTGTGTAGGAGGTGCTCAGAAAGATAGGCAGATAGCAGCAGTAAGCGTACTCGCTAAGAACACAAAAACGAAAAAGAAACATAAAGTTAAGGAACATGCTACAATGCATTATAATCTGGCAAAACTACTAGATGGGGGTGAATTCAATAGTAAGGTTAGCCCGCCTCGAAAATGGGTCATGGCTAAGGGAGAAGTCAAAGCCATAATATCAAGGCTGTCTGGTGTATCATCCAACAATGACCTTCAAATATCTGCTGTCTCGAGCCCCGATTTCACAGTCCAAACGCATGAAGCTCCTATTGGCTTCAAATCGGGTGGGAATGAGGAAGGTATGGTGGCAGACCTTTTTCCTACTAACTTAGGGGTCCATTACGATGGTGGGTGGACAAAGTCTGCCCGCCATCGCAAGGGAGCCAGGGACCGACCGTTGAAGTTGTGGCGGTCCCGCCATGTATATTAGGATGCGCCCACCACACTGGCGGGTACATCCTGGCCCCTTTACATTGCGGGTGGATCTGCTGGCAGCAGACCCACTCGCAATGTAAATGGACTGTGCGTGGCATTGCCATACACTACATGGCAGGCACCACTTTCTGCCTGCCACGTAGTGCATGGCAATGAGGGGGGTACCATAGGTACCTCATCATGTGTACCCCTCAACACCCTGGGGGCCTGCTACAGGCCCCCAACAGCAAAGACCGCGTGCCTATCCATGGCAGCAATGCCACCATGGAAAGGCGAGTCACCGCCTGCATCATAATATGGATGGCGGTATCTTGCAGACACCGCCACCATATTATGCCCTTTTTCCGCCCGGTCGACGAGTCGGCCAACGGAAAAGCGGCAGACGGTCTTTCTGTCTGCCGCGGACCCCTCAGCCATACTAATCTGGCGGGGGGTCAATCAGGCAAGGATGGTGGGCGGATCGCCCCCACTGGGCCAGCGGTGGCTACCGCCGGCCCGGCGGGGGGGAATCCTCCCACCATCCTAATGGGCCCCTTAGTTACTCCTACAAAGGGTGCAGGGCTTACGACTACTATCACTAAGGAGCCTTCCTGATCTGGTATCCTTCAAGCACTAGCTTTAATCAAGCAAGACTAGACAGTGGCTTGATACAGCAGGGTCTGTCTGAGGTTTTGGACAAAGTAGCAGGCTTAACACAGGAGATAGCAAAATGACAGCAGCATCTGTCAACCACAGAGGATATCGTAGCAACTACGGCAAAGACATCTGAAATACACGATGGGCAACTTCTATTCCTTAAAAACAAAATTGAAGATCTTGAGAACAGACAACGGAGGAATAATTTAAGACTCTTTGGTATTCCTGAGAAGAAAGATGGTGCCGACATAGTTCAGTTGTTTCAGAAGTCATTGCCAGATCTTGCTGATTGGGACTGGTATTCTCAGATTCAATGGGCTCATAGACTTCCATTATTCTTAAATCAAGAGTCCCGGGCTAGTAGGCAACATCCTCGTCCTATGATTATATATTTTGGAAATTTCCTATTAAAACAGGCAGTCTTTTTTCGAGCTAGCCAAGGCACGGCTAATTCATTTTCATTCTTTGCTCGGTCAGATCTCTGTAAAGAAACAATGGAGAGGCGTTGGAAGCTGCGTCAACTGATTGATTCTATGAAGGCAGCAGGAGCACAAGTATTTCTTCAACAGCCGGCGCGACTCACAGTTATACGTTCCTGAATTTCCCCCGCAGCTAGCGAAACTCAGCAAATCCTTAACTCGTGGAGTTCATTGGAGAAGAAAGTTCTCTGAGACTCTCTGAGACTTGCATATATATGTTGGACTATTAATATATACAATTTCATCTTCTGCTAGCAATTGTTAATGATGAATTTACCTATCTTGTTTCTTCTTTCTTTTTTATTTATAATTGATGAAAACTGAAGAGATGAGGATATAGGTAGATATTGATAGATACTTATCTATGATTATATCTATTATTGTTTAGCAATAAAAGCTTTTGACTTGTTTTTTGGCTTTTCCTTACACACGATTAGTCTACCACAGGGCTAAAGGTCTTGTGGGCAGCACCAGGGGGGGCACAGGCTCACTACTGGCTGTCATTCCATCGACAGCCTGTTTGGGGTGATTCCTTCTCTTAGACAGGGAGTGGGGCAGGTGGGTCTAATGGGAGGGGTGTGGGGGTCTGGGCTTGTCCCCTGGTTGGTTGGGTGGTGGTAAAAAATAAAAAAAATGTTTTTGATATGAGCTATGTTATGTACAGAATCGTACTCAGATCAAGATTTTATATATTTTCTAAAATGTTTTTTTCTTGAGTACTGTTGAAAATAAGGGAATTGAACAGAGACAAGGCTTGTGGTCTCTGGATTACTATATTCTATATAAATGGGGCTAATTAATTGTCTATGTTGGAATGTGTCTGGACTAAATTCTGTTAATAAACGACAGATGGTACGGAAGGAGCTGCGTACCTACAAACCTCACATTGCCGCTCTTGTCGAGACACATCTCGCATATAAAGATATACAGCTACTTAAACAACTAGGCTATAGGATAATCCCAGACGGTTTCTACTAGAGGGGTTGCTATCCTAACTGATAAAAGGTTTGAGTACACTTTGCTCAGAGTCTCTCATGATATAAGAGGTAGATGAATAATTGTACAGTTACTGATTAATGGCCATAAAATTGTATTATGCACTCTGTATGGCCCAAACTTAGATGTGCCGCTTATGTTTGAGATGCCAGCATTAGAGTTATTAGAATGGCAGGGAGACTAAATTGTTATGGGAGATTTTAATTGCATCATGAATTCAAATTTGGACTCAACTAATCGAGGTGCTTCGACTACAATGAGGAAAGTAAGGGCGGCTATTATGGAAATGGCTCGATTGAATGGACTTAGAGACGTCTGGCGGTTACTGCATTCTTTACAACTTGGATATACTTACTATAGTGCACTGCATCGACAGTATTCAAGAATTTACAAGTTCTTGGTTAATAGTACAATTTCGAGCTTCACCAAGTGTGAAATATGTCCCAAGATAGTATCATATCATAACCCATATTGCTGTCACTTACGCTTGGTCCATGTAATAAACAAACACCCCAGTTCTCTTTTCCTCACTATCTGCTGACGGATATGAAGTTTATAGCATTTATTAAGAATAACATTAGTAACTTTATTCTAGATAAAGAAGAGTCTGCCCCTCTTTTTTCTGTCTGGGATTCACTTAAAGCCTACATAAGAGGAATTACTGAACAATATGTTTTTAGGCAGAATGGCAATAAGAATTTGGCAACCAAGGCTATTAGAGATGCAATTCGGCAACTAGAACTAATACACGCCGAAGAAATCAGATAAGGGCTCCCTTCACAAATGACATCATCAGCATATTCACATACATACTTACTTTTAATTGAGAAACGGGCTGCACTGGGGCGGTCCCTAAAGGACAAGCTACAATAAAAACCGGGCTCTTCAATATGAGTATGGAGAACAAGTAGGGAAAGTGCTTGCACATCAACTTTCTCATAAAAGGGCGTAACGTGAAATAAAGGGTATTAAAGGTGATGGGGCACACTTTACACACAGCCAGAGATGATAATAGAATAATTTCTCTGTTGTTATAAGAATCTGTATAGCAGCCTTAATGTGTTTGACGAAAGTAAATTTACTGAATACATAGAAAATTGCAATTTTCATAAATCTATCCAACGACTTGAAGTGGAACAGACACAGTCCCTTAATTTAGACATCATGTCTGAAGAAATAGCTGAAGCTATAGGGGCTCTTCCTTCCGAAAAAGCAGCAGGGGAGGACACTATACCGGTAGAATTCTATAAAATATTTAAGATAAGTCTGGTCCCCTTCATGAGAAAAATCATGGATCATATTAGCGTTAGCGGGATGGCGCCCAGATCATGGGATGTGACAAACATTGTCTTCTTTTTTTTAAAAAATAAACCAAAGGAAGAGTGTGGATCACACCCCCCGATCTCACATATAAATGAGGACGCAAAAATCTTTGCAAAGATACTGGCAATGCGCCTCGCACCCTTAATGGCACAACTTGGCCGTTATTATGAATGGGTCAGAGCTTTATATAAAAGCCCATGCGCTAAATTAATTTACTTGCATTTCCAGTCTACTCCTTTTATGATATTGAGGGGCACTCGGCAAGGCTGTCCTCTTTCTCCTTTACTTTTGCCTTATTCACAGAACCTTTTATAAGATCCCTGCTTGCTAACTTATCTATTTCGCCAGTCTCCTTAGGAGCTGACAAACTAAAAATAATGGCTTATGCAGATGATATAGCTGTTCTTCCACTGACCCAATTAAGGCTATAGAGGCAATTCAAATTGAGGCCAGAACATTTGGGAAATTTTCCGGTTATAAACTCAACGTAAATAAGACACAGACCCTTCTCATTATCAAACTAACAGAGAGGTAATTGGGGCTTGTTCAGTAGCAACCTACCTAGGCGTACGGATCACGTCAGATTTGGGACAGATTATACAGCTGAACTACGACTCTTTGTTAAAACTAATGATTTCTAAAATGAAGAACTGGCATAAATTACCAATCAGTATTTTAGGGCGCTGTAACATTATTAAAATGATTGTTTTACCTAAGTTTCTTTACTTATTTAGGGCAATACCATTACGAGTCCCGAACTACTTTTTCACAAAACTTGAGGGTGCCATTAGTAGTTTCATATGGGGCTATAAGCAACCACGGCGCGCTATAAGATATTTAAAGCTCCCCTACAAATATGGAGGATTTCAACTACCTGATTTTAAATTATATTTTTGGGCCTCTTTTGCAGAACAATTACGTGATCTTCTTTCCCCTAGTAGACAGCACTGCTGCTATAGCCTTGCTGTTTGCAGGGACAGCAGAGTGTTTTTATTTAGGATTAATGATCCAAATTACTTTAAAAGAGCACAGTTTAAGACCCTCAAGGATATAGTATAAATTTGGCGTGAGATTACAGCTAAATGCTCTCTGCCCTTGGTGCATCTTAGTGTTCCTTTGTGGGGCAACCCAATGCTCCCGGAAATACTCAAGCTAAACTTTGGGATAGATATGGTGTCAGCCAGCTTTGGCATCTATATAATATCAATGGGTTCCGTACATCTGAAGATTTACAAACGAGGTCCGGCATCCCCAAGAGCATGTTTTATAAATATTTACAGAGTAGAGACTGTCTATGGGGGGGCAGAGGTATAAGAAAACCCATGGGATCTGATATACTGACCTATTTGCATTCAGATATAAAATTGACTATCAGAAAGACTTACCAGCTGATTTCTCAATTTTATAAGAACGATAGTCTAAAGCTAGCATCGAAATGGAATGAACAATTGGGTCAGGATATTAGTCCTGGAGATATTGTAGATGCATTAGAGATGCATTAGAGATGCTAGATGCGGCAGTACATTCTACTAATTTAAAGTTGCAACAATTTAAAACCATACGCATGCTTTATTATACTCCAGAACGAATAGCTAGGTGGGCATTTGCTAATGGGACAAACATAAGTGATAAAGGTATATGCGCTAAATGTGGACTAGCTGCTGCAGATAGTCTGCATATGTTTGTTACTTGTCCAGGTTTATCAGCTTTTTGGAAGGATGTTACACATATTATAGGAGATCGTTTAAAAATTGATATACAGCTAACGGAAAGAGAGAGCATGCTTGGCTATAAGACAATGCTCGGCTTTAGACTACGATCTCTTATATCAGTTATCATAGTAACAGGGCAACTTTGTATTGCCCGTGCATGGGTCTCTAAAAATCCACCTAGGGCTTTGAAATGATGGGTAATGCTAAAGGAAATATTTGAAACAGAAATGGCTATAGCCAAGAGTAGGGGTATTCACTCTGTGAAGAAATTTTACCGAATCTGGGAGCCCATGTTATGTGTCTATGTGTTTCTTCATTTATTTCTTTTATGTCTATTTTCCGTTTTTTTTTTACTTTCTTTATTCTTTTTTTTCTTTTTTCTTCGTGAACGTGCAAATTCTTGATACATGCTTTGTAGATTATTATTATTGCTGAATGACTTCTATGTTTGCTCCTGGAGATAAATAAAACTTTTTTTAAAAAGGAGTATGAATCATAAATTGAATCTTGGACGCCGCTTTTGATGGATTCATGGCTTCTGTCAACCAACTATCATGCATGGTCTTACCAGTCTTCATGTTTTCTTCCATAACTGGTTTTATTTCATCATGGTACACATGCCTGGTTTGTTCCATCCTTGTGCTTTCATTTCCAAGCTTAAAATCATTCTTGTTTTGGATCATAATCCAGTCCTGCTATAATGTACTTCTAGAACATGCACACCAGTCCTGCAGCATCAACATTCTGTTACTACCCCCTGCCTCCAAATTTGATCATTGTGAATTATGCTTCAACATTGTAAAAAATGATGAACATGGATTCCTTCAGTCAGATGAAGTAGAAGCATATCCTGATCCCTTCAACCTTCTTAAAAAGGGTTCATATGAAACCCAGACCTGCTGACCAATGCAAATCATAAAATGCCATCTGAAAGTGATCTAATTACTATTTGAGGTGAGTGACTTTCCATCCTAAGGAATAATCACAACTCTTTTTAGGGTGAACCCTTAAAGTAACTAAATTATTCTAAGCTCAACCACATGGTAATTATGACACAAAGAGGACAGGCTTAACTTAGGGCAATGTGTAACATTTTGAGGAAGCTTTTTGTGTTATAATTAAAAATGTGCATTATTAGTAATTGTTCTGCATCTTAAGTCACACAAGTGCATTGGCATAGAACTATTGCAAATGAAACGAAATCATTACAATGTCTTTTGAGGTGTTTTCTGGCTTAAATTGAAACTAGCCTCATTCAGGCCTCAACGTCATCTTGTTGAAAGCTGCATCATGATGATTATTCTCTGTTTATATTTCTCTGTTTAACACTACATGCAGCAAGGTGTGCTCTGTTTATTTTTATGTCATATTGTTCTCAAAGAACTTGCTGGATGAAGCCTCTTTGCTCCATTTCAAGGTTCTTCCTACTTGCACACTGTTTTGCTGTTATTCACAATTGATTTCTCTTGTTTTGTAACTAGTGTGTTCAGACACCTCCAGATCACATTGGGTCAGAAGGTGGCGAATCAATATTCATGTAGTGGGTTAGTGTTAAGGTGATAGAGTTAGGTAAGATTTCAAGAATGCAAATTATTTATTTTAAAGATAACTCTTTCGGTGGGGCTAACCTGGTCCCTGTATCTGGACCATGCTCTATCGCGGTTGGCCTGAACTTGTGACTTTCACCAGGTCTCTCACGACCAGATAGCCGGGAGCGTCACTTTGTGCTTTTTGTTGCAATTTTCACTTAAATCTTAAAAAGTGCATATTTCTGGTTTTACTAATTGTATTTTTGTCGTTTTGGTCTCAAATAATTTATTAAACTTGACTCTAGTTTTGTTAAATTGGTGTGGGAGTTTCCTTGGGTTGTATTTTCTCTTGATTACGGTTTGAAGTTCTACATAAATACTTTACAAATTCCCTCTAAATTAGGCCGGATTTTTTTTGTGACAAGTTATCAGAGGGTTAAGCATAGGGTTATTTGGGGTTGCTTGTGACTTCACCCTAACAGAGAATTGTGGTTGGTGCTTGAAAAGGGTTTCACCCCCCTCAACTAGTAACCCAATTTCTTACAAACAAAATGACACAAAAATTCCATAAGAGTAACCGTAAAAAATGTTTACGTTTTTAGTAGAAAAAGTGCTAAAAGGCACTAGGCGCCAATGATAAATTATGGTTGCTTTAGACCAGAAGTTAGGTGCAATTTCAGCCTGACCGTGATTAAGCGTGGGTCCGATACACCAACCAGGTTCCTCCCAGTCAAAGATTTTACCTTCTCACTAGGGGGCAAATTTACAAGCCCCTTACGTCACTTATCTCATGTTAAAAGTGACGCAAAAGTGGCGCAAGGGGCGTGTAAATCTGCCCCTTAGTATTTTTAGTCTAAATCAACCACAGAAGTATACTTCTAAAGCCCCTGGGACCTCAGGGGAGGAACCTGGAGACTCAAAGTGCGTCAGGCAGATACCAACAGCAGGGTCCAGTCCAGGACCAGTTGCCACTGGTCAGCTGGGTACTTCCAGGAAAAGGCTTCTTGAAGTTAGTTGTCTCCCTTTAGTCACGCAGGAGGTCAGACACTGACCTTTTGAGTCTTCTTCTTTGTCCTGGATACTAGAGGGAGCAAGTCCTTCAGGGCTCCTCTTAGTCACGGGCAGCAGGTCCAGTCGTTCTGATCTTCCGTTGGTCCAGAAAGTGTTCTGATATAGATTCCTGGAGATGCACTTGTATGCCTCACACCAGCTAGTGGGTGGGTATGACTCCTATGCACTCCCTAAACAATGAGGTAAGAGTTCCAGATGCCAACTCTTCCATTATTTCAATAGTTCCTGTTTGCGATAATGCAAACAGGCCCACATTGCCATGTGTCAGGGAATTTTTTAAATGCCAAAAGTCTTCTGCAACACTAAAATGGGCCTTTGCAGGTTGGGGTGTGTCTGGGAGTGTAATAGGGAAATCATCGGTGTATCCCACATCTAACACTAAAATTCAGTTTGACTGAGGCACTGTACCCACAACAAACCGAGAGAAAGACGTTTGGTAGGACTTAAGTAGAATCCTTCACAAACAGTCAGGGGATAAACAAGAATTGTATTGGCATCCTGCTCTCTGCTTTTCATTGTGCCTCAACTGTTATATGTGTCTCAAAGACCCATCAAGCAGGATTTGACAGTGTGGTGTCACAGGATGCCCACAACCCCCGCTCTTAATCTGTGGAACTCAGAGCAGTCATACTTGCCCATTTAGGTCAGCCTATTGCTTGCTCCTGGAAGGGATTTCACTCCTCACTAATATCTATACAGGGTTGAGCACAGGGTGGGGGAAGCTGGAGAGCTAATGCAAACTAGCTCCCAGAATTTCAAGCAAGGACAAAGGTAATTTTCCCTAATATTCATTACAAATCCAACTTTCCACTGAATTGTATTTTTAACTCTTAAAAATAGTTTTCTAAATAATTTTTGTAGCTTGTCTCATTCATGAGATGCAGTATTTTGTAAACTTTACAGTTGTTTTCTACATAAGACAGCCAGGCCTGCAATAGTGTAAACAGTTTCAGTCCTTTTCACTGTAGGGACATGACAATATTAATTTTCTGCATGTCTCACTGTCAACTATCATGCATACAGCCTTGTGAGCTACAAAGATTACATAGGGGTGACATAAAAATACTTGAAAGGCAGGTATTTATCTGTCAAAAGGGTTATTTTATCAGGTCAACCTGCAAGTTTTACACAGCAGCTGTCAGGATTCCCAAGGTTGGCCTGTAGCTATGTTTGCACTGCCACTATAGTGGATGGTACAGTAGATGCTTCAGTCCACAAGTGGCATTTAACTTCCAGGTCCTCGGTGCACTTTTTACACCGTCAATTAGGAATTTATATGCAGGATAAAAGTGGTAATTAAGAATAAGCCAATACAACCATGTTTAAAGTGTTTAAAAGGAGAGCATTGGCACCTTACCCTGGTTAGCAGGTTATAGCACACATTCTAAAACCAGCAAAACTATAGGGCACAGCAAAAGGCAAAACAAAACAGAGTGGCCATGCAGAAAAGGCAATCTTCCTTCATCATCAATAAACTCTAAACACAACATTTCAGAAGACAACAGTCTTTCTACTCTTTCATCTATTCAGATCATCGTGCCCACAAACCCATTGACATTGATTCAGTCACACAGTTCTGCCTCAAGATAATCACCAATTGAGCAGATACATCCACAGACCCCACCATTCTTACTTTCCAGTACCTTGCTTTAGCCTTCTAAAATGTTGCCGGAGTTAATACTGGGCTACTGACTTCCGAAGAGTTTACTGGAAGTACCTTTTGATTGCACCCTAGCATCACTGCTGCTGAAACTTTACTGGGTGATCTCTGACATAAACAGCACTGACTATCTGACCTTAAAAGAATATGCTCTTTAAAAATAGG
Source organism: Triturus cristatus (assembly GCF_964204655.1). Classification (NCBI taxonomy): domain Eukaryota; kingdom Metazoa; phylum Chordata; class Amphibia; order Caudata; family Salamandridae; genus Triturus; species Triturus cristatus. The sequence continues at coordinate 1,159,101,615 of NC_140593.1, read as the reverse complement.
CTGACATGCTGGTACAAGATCCTGGGCTACTTTCTGCACCTGCTATGTAAATGTGATGACTTTTTAGGTATCGCATAGGCATGCAAGATACACTATATGACCCAGCTCACTGAAACTTGACATCAGAAGGATTCCCTGCAGGTGGCGTACATATTTCTGCAGCAGATGCAGAAACCCAGAGAGAAATCCAGTCTCCTTCTTGTGGAAACAACTCCTGCTTAATCTTTGGTTTTCTTATGATCACTTACAGTTTTGCAAATCGATAGAACCTTGATTCTCCACTTATAGGGATGGTGGAAGCCTAACAAGAGTTAAAGAGATGAAATACTCAGAAGCAGTTTGCAATCTGGGGGTCACCTTTGACAGCAAACTATCCATGAAGAGTCATGTAAACTAACTCACAGGTACCTGCTTCACATCACTCCGTGGACTAAGGAAACTCCTACCTCTGCTGCCCCCACATGCAAAATCTCGGATTGTACACAGTTAGGCGACCCGGACTATCTGGTAAACAGACTGTACCGAGTCCAAAAATCAGCCGCAAAACTGACTCTAGACAGACCAAGAGAATTGCCTGCATCAAACTCCATGAAGGAACTTCACTGGCTACCTTTAAAACAGAGAATAGCCATTGTTCTTGTGCATGGGCTTCAATGCACTTCAGGGCAAGTGCTCACTACCCCTACAAAAAAGATTAATACAATATGCCCCAAAGAGATGACTCCATTCAGCAACCGCAAATCTGATATGTTAAAGAACAGTAGATGTTTCAGCACCCAGGCCAATGTGTTGCATAGCTAAATACATATAAGTTCCCAAAGGTGAGACAGATTGCATTGCAAATGTTTGTTCATTAAAGCAGTTAAAAAACAGCCACCTCTTAGTGCGGTCTTTTTCAATGTGCCACAAGTGGAAATCTTATCACTGGCTTCTCTTAAGCAGAAATCAGACCAAAAGGGGCACAACTTAAGGGTCCACTCTCTTCCATGAACTGAATCAACCGATTATCTAAAATGTTGAGCCTCTCATTTCAAATTTTTATAATTTGGGAAAGTGCCAGACACAAGGAACTAAGGTCAAGGGGGCGCATGCATCATAGTAGGCAAGTGCGCTTCCATAATTGCAATTATTAAGGAATCGCAATTATGGAATCGCAATTGTCTATGCATGTAGGATTGGCTAAAATATTAGCGATTCCTACATATTCCTTAATTGCAAATTGCAATTCATATTCTAGGAATAGCTTCCTATTCATGCATATGGGCCTAAGGAATTATTGAGAGTACTGACATGTGATCATGCTGAATGGGCAGAAGTATGGAAGTCGGACACAGAAAAAAAACCAAGAAAAGCAGAAAGAATTGTGATATTTCCCCGTTTATTAAATGGAAAGGAAGGGATGGAAATACAAACTCTATGTATATAGATGATTAATGTTAAGTTTATTACAGTGTATGTGAATAGATATACTATTATGCAGTTGGAGACTAATGTTACCACTGCAAATAAGGATCTGCTATCAAATAATTTTTCTTAATTTTCAAAAAAGATTATCAAAAAAAGCGTATCACAGACATACATACAATAATGATGATGCTCATACAGTTACACAAAGACTGTTACAAATGTAAACAATGACAGGTGTAAACAGACAAGTTGTGGTTGAGGAAGAAATACAAAAGCAGGTATCAAAACAAATCAAAAATACACAACAAAACAATTTATGTCATCATTTATTAGAGCCATACTTTTGGCGTCGCCGGAGTTTGAACCCATAGATAAATGGAGGGTCATCATCAGGACAAAACTTCAAGTGTAGGAGCGTCCACTGTATTTAAATAAAAACATCTAAAATAGAATATATTTACATGGTTATCAGACAACAATTAACTTACATTTGACGCAGCCAATCAGAATTGTGATCTAGACAAAAAAAAAAAACCTTCTCATGAAACCCAAAGAAGAATAAGGGAAAGTGTAAAAGATTTTTGAAAATTAAGAAAAATGATTTGTACATGGGTATGGTTGTTTTAATAGTTGGGTAGCACTTTCCTTCTTCTCTTTTGGGGAGGTCTTTTCCCTAATTTGTTTCTCTTAAAAAATGTCCTTATTCCTAGTGGTGTACTTGAAGCATTGTTTGGACTATAGTGTTAACTACCCCTGGTTCAGGTTCAAGGGGCGCCCCTGTTGTTTGTAACTATCTCATATTAAGTAAGGATTGAATTGCCTCAGTTATGCATCCCTATTGCCAATTTAACTCACGCAGTACGCAGTAAATGCATCCTTTGGTTGCCTGCTGTCTACATTAACTGCTTCTGCTTCTCCTCATCACAGAGCACAGGTGAACTTGCTAGAGGGTGTTTATTATCCTCTCTTCCTTGCATATGATTTGACTCAGCCTTCATAAGTTGTCCTGACAAATATTTGACCTGCAAATAGTCATTATAAAGGAACTCTGTTGCCTTCAAACAAGACTTCCTTTGTTTTTGGAGTAATAATCTAGGCTGCAGCCTGGCAGTCTTAGTCTTTCTTGCATTAGGCCACTTTGTTCTGCAATATAATCTGCTCCATTCAGTTAATCCGGTACAGTGTAACTACGGTTCATTTTGCTGCACTTCCTCTGCACATATAAGAATTTTACCAAGGCTGTGCTTCCTTTCTTGTGACTCTCAGATTCTGTAGTTTTTTTCACTTATGGAGTCCTCTTCATCTTCTGGTCAAGAAGATTCGACCTCATCTGGAAATATGCCCTACCCGCAAAGACGTCACCGCCACCACAAAACTACATAAAGGTCCCTGGTTCTCAAACTAAGGGGTCGATTACGATGTCGTTCAGAAACCATTCCGAAACCAATTTGTTCGGAATGGTTTCTGAACGACATCGTAATCAGATTCGGAGAGTCCGTCTGACCAATTATGATGGTTCCGAACACCGTTCGGTCGGGCTCCCATTGACTTCAATGGGAGGCAGTGTTCCGACCGAATACCCAGGGCGCTTGAAAAAAGCGGTTGTGGGAAAGTTGGGGAAAATCATGTACACTGGGGCGGGCCCCCCAAGGTGCCTGCCACAGTGGGCATTGTTACAAAGGGGGGACCCATGGGTACCCCCACAGGCCCAATTTGGAGTACCCCCGGTGGAGGGGGGCCTGCTAAGGGCCCCCAAAGTCAGCTTCCAACAGCTGATCTATGTCAGAACAACCGATTCGGAAAGGCTGAAATCCTAATCGCTCGTTCGGAAATGCGGTCTGAATGCCATTGGGAACCGAGTCAGACAGTATGAACGGTTTCCGAACATCATTATCGGTCATTCGGAAAATGTTTCCGAATCGGTTGGAAACAATGCTTCCAAATCAGAGGTAGAGCAATGCATTAGCAATATACAGGATGAGGCAGTTATGACTGAGGGTATGTCCAAGGAAACTGCGCTTCTAAAGCAACAAACTAAGGATTTGGAGACATACCATTGTCGCAATAATGTTAGAATTTATGGCGTCCCTGAAGACTCAGAAGGTTTGGACATGCTTGCCTTTATTAAGCTGCACATCCCGAATATAGTTGTGTTTAAGGAACATACAAATCTTAATCTACAATGGGTCATAGAATTGGTCCTAAGTCTGGGGTCTTCATCATCTGGACATCCAAGAGGAATAATTGTGATTTTTTTGGATAATATACTGAACTTCTCATGGTGTTATCAGCGGCAAACAGAGGAAGCAAATGCTCTCATCCGGTCAAATAATCTTCTCACAGGACGTGGCTCGTTCAACAGCGCCCCGCCGGAAGGAATTCCTTTCTTTTCGCCCTGCATTACGTTCCCTCAATGCACAACATGGCCTTGTACATTCTTGTTTTTCAGTCACTTACTTCATTCTCCAGATGACCTGCGAAATTAAATTTCTCAGTGTGCAAGGGTGAGAAAATGGAACTTGGGACAACTTGAAGTGTTTATGTTGTTGCTCAGTTATTGAGATGTTTTTTTTTTTTTTACATTTTAACTATCTTTGTGTGAATTAAGTTATTCCTATTGTCCCTATGCTAAGTTTTTTCTTCAATTAATAACAATATTTTTCCTTTTACAGATGTCTCTTGTCTAACTTGTCCAGCTGTGCTTGCTCCCACGTGTTTCCCATCCTAGACCTATTGTATACACCTAATTTACTTTTGTTGATAAGTGCTCTTTAATAGTCACCCATGTATTCCTCGTTGTTTTTTTTTGGGTGGGTAATCCCTTATCTTTTTGGTCTTATTTAATGTCTTAAATCCACTGTCCTAATGTATATTTTAATATTGGCTGTCTCCCTGGCATCTGTCTTTCATTGTTGGCGGTCATGAGTCTGCTGTTCATTTTTTTTGCGCTTCTCCGCATGTCCCTGCTACAGTTTCTACACTAGTTCTGTCCTATTTCTTCCATGGCTGAAGCTGTTCTCTTTTTTTCCATCCTCTCTACCAGTTGTGTTTTTCTCTTTTTTCACCCTCCTTTCTCTCTTCTTTTTTCTCAATGTTTACTTCATTCTTACCATGGTGATATAAGCTAACTTTGCAGTTTCATGACATGTTTAGCTTTTTCATTTTGCATTTTATCTTATATTGTATTAAGAATGTATTTGAAATGTACGCTGTTAAACGTATTATATGGCTATCAATCTGAGAGTGGTGTCCTGGAACGTGAAAGGTCTACGCAACCCTATTAAAAAACAGAGAGTACTTACACACTTATCCAGATTACAATGGACCTCAAGAGCTTCCAGCTCTGCTCCCCTTTCCGGCCAAAGTCATCGAGAAAATCGTCAACAGACAGCTAACCCGATACCTCAAAGAAAACAGAATCCTGGACCCTTCCCAGTCAGGGTTCCGCAGCAACCACAGCATCGAGACTGCCCTCATCACCGCCACCGACGACTTCAGGACCCTGCTGGACAATGGTGAGACCGCAGCACTCCTAGACCTCTCCGCCGCCTTCGACACCGTCTGCCACCGCACACTACGCGCATGCCTCCATGCCGCAGGGATCCGAGACAAGGCTCTAGAATGGACCACCGCCTTCCTCTTCGGCAGAACCCAGAGCGTCCGCCTCCCCCCATTCCGATCCAGAGCCTCCGAGATCATCTGCGGCGTACCCCAGGGATCCTCCCTCAGCCCGACACTGTTCAACATTTACATGGCCCCGCTCACACACGTTGCCCGACAGCATGACCTCAACATAATCTCCTACGCTGACGACACTTAACTGATCCTCTCCCTCACCAAGGACCCCATCACCGCCAAAGCCAACCTCCACGAAGGAATGAAGGCCGTTGCCGACTGGATGAAGATCAGCCGTCTGAAGCTGAACTCAGACAAGACGGAGGTCCTCATCATCGGCTCCAAGCCTTCAGCCTGGGACGACTCATGGTGGCCGACGGCACTAGGGGCAGCCCCGACACCCACCGATCACGCACACAACCTGGGAATCATCCTCGAATCAACGCTCTCAATGAACAAGCAAGTCAATGCCATCTCCTCCTCCTGCTTCAACACCCTCCGCATGCTCCGCTAGATCTACAGATGGATCCCGACAGATAGAAGAAAGACAGTCACCCAGGCCCTCTTCAGCAGCTGACTCAACTATGGAAACGCCCTCTACGCGGGAGCCCCGACCAAGCTCATCAAACGACTACGACGCATCCAAAACACCTCGGCATGACTGATCCTCGATGCACCACGACACGGCCACATCACCCCCCACTTGAGAAACCTGCACTGGCTCCCCGTCAACAAGAGGATAACCTTCAAGCTCCTCATCCATGCACACAAAGCACTCCACAAGGCCGGCCCAGCCTACTTCAACAGACGGCTCGCCTTCTACATCCCCAGCCACCAGCTACGCTCCACCAACCTCTCCCTCGCCACCGTTCCGCGCATCCAAAGAACAACCACCAGCGGGAGATCCTTCTATCACCTCGCCGCCAAGACATGGAACACCCTCCCACTGAGCCTACGACAGACCCAAGACCTGCTGACCTTCAGGAGGATACTCAAGACCTGGCTGTTCGATCAGTAGCATCCCCCCAGCACCTTGAGACGCTCGCAGGCATGTAGTGCGCTTTACAAATGATTGATTCATTGATTGATAATGTAAGATTGTCATGCTATAAGAAACTCACCTTACAGAACAGAGAAAAACATTACTTCATTGAAGAAGCACTGGATAGTCCAGGTATTCTGTTGCCCCACAAAACAGAATAAAAATGAGGTGATTAGACTATTTTATAAGTCGTTTTCATATCAATTGAAAAGGCGGAAAAAGACAATGATAGACGATGGCTTTTTCTTCATACCACAATCAAAAGTACTACCATCTCCTTCCTCAACACATACGAAGCCAATGGCATAGACATACAACTTTGGGATCACATGTCTTGTATCTTACACTCTTCTCCCAGCCACAATTTTATTGTGGGAGGTAATTATAATCAGTTATGGATACCTTTACTGATAGAAAATCTCTTGTCAGATATGCCCCTAATAGAATGCAAAAGACTTTCTAAAACACTATTCAATGCAGGGGTCTGGTAGATGTGTGGAGGATTTTTAATCCATAGAACCTATAATTTACTATCCCTTACACACAATTCCAAATCAAGAATTGATAATATTTTTATAACACCTCAATTACTTCCCACACTAATCCATGCTGAAATCGGATCTACATTAATCTCTGACCACGCTCCTGTTTTTGTCGGAATAGAAATATTACTTGAAGCCTCTAGACCAAGAAGATGGCATTTCAATAATTATTTATTGAAAGATATAAATTCTGTAGATAATTTAGAACTCTTCCTGAAGAATTATTTTGATTCAAATATGACTTGGATCTACCATTCCATATTATCTGGGATGCTTTTAAGGCAATGGCCAGAGGTCATATCACTGACTACATTGCAGCTAAAAAGGAAAAATCCTAAAGGAATCTGAGCTGTTGCTCTCCTCTATTAAACAACTTGAACACCAATTTACTATACTTCAAACAATGAATCCACCCTTTAACGTATTGTTCATGCTAAGTTGGCCTTTATTAAAGAATCCACTGAGGATGTTTCCAGTTGCTATTAAAGAGTAATTCTGAGTATTACAGAGAGCGCAACAGAGCAGGAAAGTTGTTACCAAACTACCTTAAAGTCAATTCCCGAAAATCCAAAATTGTAAACATTATAGATGAAAAAGGGGTGAATCATCTTTGAGACAAGAATATTTGACAATGTTTTACAGAATCTTATCAGAACTTGTACACAGCAGAACTCTCCCCATCAGTTGTTGCCCTAGACTCCTCCTTTGATACTCTTTCCCCTCGCCCTCATCAGCCACAAGATGTTTCCCTCCTTGACAAGGATATATCCATAGCAGAGCTTAAGTCTGCTTTGTCCAAATTGCCTGAAGAAAAAGACCCCAGACCAGATGGTTTTACTGCTGAATTCTACTTAAGAATTTTGCACATTATACTTCCTCATCTCCTAACTCTATACCAAGATTTTTTTCTTAATAGTGAGGTTCAAGCTACTTTTTTTGGAGCAATGCTCTGCTTGATTCCTAAAAAAGACAAAGACCTCTCCTCCTGTGCTAACTATTGACCTATTTTCCTCATTAATTTGGAGTGTAAGATCTTTGTGAAAATATTAGTTCTTTGACTTAATCAATTCATCCCAGACCTCACTGGGATAGAACAAATTGGGTTTGTTAGAGGATGACATATGGTGGATAATTCAAAAGCCTTCCTAAATATTATTCACCTTGCCTCTAAAAGTTTTACTTCTTTAGCCGCCATTACTTTAGATGCAGAGAAAGCCTTTGATTGTGTACACTGGCGTTTCATGATGCATGCACTCAGATGGCACCGTGTGGGCATTAGAATTCTGCAATATGTAAGTCTGCTTTATTCTTCTCCAACTACCTCTGCTTTTGTTAATGGTACCCAATCCTCCTGTTTTCCTCTTCAATGTGGTACCAGACAATGGTTGCCCTTTATCTCCATTACTTTGTATATTAGCACTAGAACCCTTTCTACACAGTGTGCACCATTCAAATTCCTTTCATTGTTTTACTTTTAAAAATACGGAAATGTAATTCACTGCCTAGGCTGATAATAATACTCTATTAGTTGCAGACCCACAAACTTCCATACCCTCCTTTACAGGTCTTTTAAATACGTACTGTAGCCTATTGGGCTACACAAACTAACTTTTACTGAATCTGAAATCCTCCCATTAAATAACTTTTGTTTGAAAGAGATGTTTGCAGAAAATGGTTTTAAATGGAATCCTAACTTAATTAAATGTCTAGGGATAAAATACTCTTCTTCAATCAAGAAAATTGTCCAGATAAAGTTGGATGATGTACTCCAAACAATTCTTCAAATGCCAGTGAAAGGGCCTCCTTAGTATCTATACTGGTTGTCCAGGTTAGACACAATAAAGATGATAAAGCTTCCCGATATTTGTTTTTTATCTATCCATGTTATCTGTAAGAATCCCTTAGAAATTCTTCAAGACTCTTAATAGCTCCCTTAGTACATTTCTATGGAATGGGCAGAAATCACAAATTTCTTTATCCTCTCTGTGGAAACCCAAAGAGAAGGGCATTGTCAACTCTCCTAACTTATGACAATATCATTCATCCTTTTTGCTCAAGCACGTTCTACCTCACACTCACCCATCAAATGAGACACCTTTAATGGTCTGACATCATTTGGAGGACACTTTAAATTTCCCTTCCAGTTTTCAGGTTTATTTTGCCCACCCTCTGGATCTTTTGCATCACATACTATTACACATGTCCACCCTATTTCTGATTCTTACCAGATCTCTCACACCCCTTTATGCTTTCCTAGAAATCTGTATATGGCGCAATGAATATATCAAGGTATGAAATTGCACTATTTTTTGGAAAGATTGAGTTGCTAAAGAAATAACTCAGGTCAAACATCTATTTCAGGGGACACGTCTCCTATCTTTGTCTGAAGTGCAAACCAAATTTGACTTCTCCACTACCTCCACTCTTAAATATGAATTATTAAAAGTTCCTCTTACACAACATATCTCTCTGCTTTCTCAGTCTCCCCCTTCCACACCCGATCCTCCTCTGGCACAATCAATTCTCGCCCCATCTTTTAAGGCCTCCTACATACATAAATATCTCCACTATTCTATATCTCATCGCCTGAAATATAAAATATAGCTTTTATGCAAATCAGAATTACAACACTCTTTCTCCACTCAAAGCTGGAAATCCAAATGGCAAAAAATTCACCACACCTCATGTAATGCAAGCACTACACAAACCTTATACTATTTTTATCAAAGATTGTTCTTAACTCCTACCTCCATTTTAAATATAATCCAAACATGTAAAGCTCATACTGGACCTGTACAAATACTCCAGGTACATATTTTCATAATTTTTTTTAACTGCCCATATACTGATTCTTATGCAAGAGGATTTGTAGAACAATTTCAGTTATATGTTCTATTCATTTTCTTTTTGATATCAAATCAATTCTTTTGTTAGTTCCCTATCTACCTAGTTAGGTGCTTGAAAACTGGGCACGTTTTTGGACTTGTTTAGTGTGGTTGCTTTTCAAATCATTACATCTAACTGGAAAGATGCTACCAAAGTAACTTTCACTGGATGGTGTAAATTACTCTGCCACCACCATAGACTCAACAGAGCATCGGCCGCTTCGACACATCAACTTCTTCAAAAGGACATTTTCTGGTCACCTCTTACTACTCACCTTTCTACTCCTCCTGCATTGACTCAGGACAGTAATTCCTTTTTTCAGTAGCCATGCATTTTCCATTTATCGTTTATAACATTCACATGTTTAAATTGTTATTATCCTTGTGTACAATACTTTTGCTAATCCATATTAATAATTTTTTGATAAACCTGATTATTGGCTTTAACAGAAGAGGGAAATCCAAAGGACCAAAAACCGAATGAGGTACAAGGTAACTTATGCTCGATCAGTCGGTATTAATTTGCAATGCTTAGCTTTTGATTGGAATTGTAATGACAAAAATCGCCTACATAGCATTATGGAGTTAGACATGCATTTAATGCAAAAGAGCCTGGAAGCAATCAACAACAATGAAAGGCAATCACTGTTTCAATGAACCAGAACTTCACTCTTGATCATTTGGAGCACATGATGCTAAAATTCATACATTTTGCAAAATAGTTGTATATATTTTCTCTCAATGCAAGTAAATAGGAGTGAGATCAGGTGGTAAAATAGAAACTATGAGATAACGACTAATATGCAGATGCCTAGATCTTCTCAAGGGAAGGAATGTAAGAAATCATTGAAAATTTGATACAAGCAACATTAACACAACCACAACCACTACATTCTAAAATCTTAGATTTGTTTCACCAATCGCAGAAGAAGGCTACACTTCATTAACAGTTTGGACTGGACTGTTCCCTTGAGGAACAGGGTCAAAGCTGATTTGCATATGGCTGGGTCCAAACTGTGGTGGTATGGTGAGCAAAAGAAGGTTAAACCCATATCTTTGTGACTGTGGGTGAATGTTTGCATTGTACAGCATTCCGTCCATCAATTGTTCCTTTTACACTTTATTAACACCATTCAGTAAATGTGCATAGTACAAGATGGAGTTAAAGGACTGCAATACATTTATAATGCTTTTAAATATGCTGGAATACTAAAATTTTAGAGTTGTTCAAGAAGTTATAAAAATAACAGCAAAAGATTAAGGCTCAAAGGAGCATTTTAATTTTCATTAATGCGTCTGTAGGAGTAAATTCACTTTCTCAGAACATACTGTACCATTGTGTGGAGATATGTGCGGGTAATCTTTCTGTCTATAGTTTGAAACAGAAGCGACATACGCTTGCACTGTGCCCTAATTGGAAGTCTCTGAACTGAAATAGAAGAGAACCTTGGAATGGTGAAGAATGACTTAGTGGCAAAGAGTATAATTCTGTCCAAGAGGGAGAAGGAGTGCTTCAGGAGACCAACTAGATAACTGTTTCTGTATTGAAGCCTATTTGACATGAAAATAAGAATAAAATATCTTTCCAATCTGGAAAGGTAGGTCAGTGGCTCTTTCTAATGCCGAGAAGTTGGAACATAGAAGTTGTGGTAGTAAAGGAGTTAATGGATTCTAATTCCATAGACTTTGGGGGCCATTACGATGTCAGGCGGATTGGGCAGTGGCGATCCGCCCGACATCTTTCCCCGCCCACCCTCCATTTACCCCCCGCCGCATTACAATGGAGGGGGGGCTGCGGCAGACGGAAAGACCGTCCGCCGCATTTCTGCAGGCAGGCAATCGTTCCGATTGCCTGCTGTGCTGCCCTGGGCCATAATATGGTGGCGGTGCATAGCAAGCACCGCCCGCCATATTATGATGTGTCAGGATTGTGGACTTTCCATTGCGGCGATGTCGCCATGGAAAGGCATGTGGTATTTGATTGTGGGGGCCCGTTACAGGCCCCCGGGGGGTGGGGGATAGGGGCTGCACTTAGGGGGTACCTATGGTACCCCCCTTCATTGGCATGAACAAGGTGGCAGGCACCGCGCGGTGCCTGTCACGTTGTGCATGCCAATGCACAACATGCATATTTGACATTGTGGCGGGTGCTGCTTACAGCCCCGCCTGCCACAATGTTAAATATGAGGGATGCCACCGCCAGGGTGACGGCCGCATCCTAATGGACACAGCGGGACCGCCGCACCTCTGGCGGTTGGTCCCGTTTACCGTTACGGCATCGTAATGGACCCCTTAATCTCGTGGCTTTCTACACAACCAGTATAGCTGACCTTTTTCTATTTTTGGCTAATCATATTTTATAGTGTCCGCTGAATTAAGGGGACCTGCATCAGTAATATCTCCTACTAAATTCACATGAGGGCATGTCAATTTGCACTGCTCTGACACAATTTGATTTTCCTTTTTGTCTATCCCCCTTGTTCTAAAATGTTACAGATGAGGTAGATGGTAAATTAAATTATCATATCCTTCCAGTACTTCATAATTCTAGCTTTCGATTCTGATTTTACATGGTTTACTTTTTGTGCAAAGCATCCTTGCTGATTGTCACTTCTCCTGCCCCTTTTTAAATATATTTCTTCAGGTTTCAAAACTGACACTCCAGCTGCTCCGAGTCTAAATGCTAATGGATACAAACTGATGGAATACATTCAAGTTCTTACTAGTAGGGATGCATTTGTTTAAATATCCTCAGCGTTTGTTTTACTGCAAGAGTTACAGTTTGAGGTATTTCCAACAGACAGCTGTTAGCTCTTTGTTCGCAAGCAAACACTTGTGTACTGTTCCAAGAACTTACAGTGGGCACAGAGCCCATCCATTGCTTAACTTTGACCCATCCATTGCTTAACCTTGTGTTTTTCCCACCACGGAGCATAGCTTCTTTACCATCCTTATGACTGGCTAACATATACTTCCAGGGGCGTAACACAGGCCCCCGCATCCCCCGCAGTGCAGGGGGGCCCCCAAGCTCCAGGGGGCCACCTCAGCACTGCACTTCAGCCGGGGAGCTCTTGATAGAGTTCGGAGGGGGCCCCTCCACGTACCTTGCAGGGGGCCCCCTCAATTATCCTTACGTCACTGTATACTTCCCCTGCTTACGTTCAGGGAACTACTTTTTCTTTGGACATTCCATGTGAGTGCATATGTTTACTTGCTCTCCTCCTTTCCCTGGTGTGCTTTTCCCCCTTCACACCCTTACTCACTGCGCTCAAGGTATTGCTGTCCCACCTCTCAGCTTAACTGTTGCTGACATCACACATGCCTGCCTCACTATGCTTTTTTGTAACTTCCAATCCATTGTTCCCCCACCCTCCATGATAATAGTTGGCGCAAATCAATGACATTTTCTTCACCTCTTCCATTGGCCTCCTCCCCTGATGCTTTGCTGCTTCACACTTTAGCGGTGGACATTTTCAGAACCTTAAAAGAAGTTAGATCATTTTCACACAAGATTGGGAGGAGCCATGTGGGCTGCATACTTTACACTGATGATGCTCAGTTATATGCCCTTCTTTCTAAGACGGAAACTGAAGACCTTCATATGTATTACCATGCTCATAAAAATGTCACTGGTTATGGGAGACTGAAATTTTAATATTTAGGTTGCAAATTACAAAGTTTTCTTGTTGGAAAATGGGAGGTGGTGAATCCATATTATTGTCTAGGAACGCTGTTCACTATTGTTTTTTCGAGGAATGTCCACTGGGAGCAAATAAAATGGAGGCCTTGAGTGCATTCGAGGGGACCGTGCAATTAAATGATAGTTGGCATCTTTTTAGCTATCCCTTTAATGAGAGACAAATCGAGGGTAGGTAGATCCCATAGCTTCGTATGGGTGCAAATTAATGGCATTAGGTGGTAGGATACATTTTGCTGCCCTGGAGGGAAAGCTTTACATCTCTCTAAATCCTTGGTCATTCAAGCACTTCGCATGAGCTGGTCTCATAGTCATGAAGTAAGAACAGTGTCCACAAGGAACTTATTCACAAACAGTTATTAACAATTTTGGAGCAAAAATTAAACTCCCAACCGATTTAATCCACAAGCCAAACAAAAGTATCTAGTTACTCTGGAGTACTTATTTATTCAAACAAAAACAATTAATTGCACAATTCACAGTTATATGAAAAAATATTTCAGTTTTCAGGCACAAAGAGAGTAGTGAAGACAGTGAAAATAGAACCCAGTGTGAGTAGTAGTAGCCTACAAGGTGAAATAAGTGTATAAAAGGTCTTTCTTTTAAAAAACAATGAGGAGCATGTAAGCGTGTAACGAGTCTTTTTTGCTCTCCCTTTGTTGAGGTCGACGACGTTTCAACCCTCTCTGGGTACGGGGTCTCATCAGGACATTATCTGGGGACTACAAATAAGCAAAGTGTGAGTGCCCGAATTGTACTAATTATATAAGTGAATTTAGGACTCCAGAAATTCGCTGGCTTACCTAATTGCGTTCAATTGATTTTGAAGGATGATAGATAGTCTCTATCTGACGAAATCTAAAATGGAAAAGTGATATATAAGGAATTTCGCAAGTATATCCTTATCGATATATATATCTTTGTACTGTCCCTGAAAAACGGGAGTTATGTCACTTATCTGGCCCATAAGGAGTTATTCAGTGCATAAACCTAAATAGGACATCTTCCTCATAAGGGCTAACACCATTCAGGTATAGTTCCTAGGTGTTTATCACACTATAGTAATCTACATCGAACAATACTTATCTCCGTTATTCACAATATGTATGTCACTTACTTGGAGTATTAAATATCTCCGCGTTCTCCGTTTAAACAATGGCAAGGCTTCCCAATTTACAAGTGCTATTTTGGCCAATCCGTATGATGATCTATATAAAGGCAATATAATAAAGGACAATCGGTAACTGAGGTTATACTAACCCGGTTTACCTTCTGTTTGTGAAAAAATATTACTCACAGGGCTGTTTTGAGGATCCAGGGTGTCCTCAAACCGTACTCAATATGCCGGTAGTAAATCCCTAAAGAACAATGAGGCCAAAAGTTAAAGCCAAGCCTTCACCTAGTGAGATAATATACACGAGGCAGTGCGCGTAAATAACTTACTTTTCCAATGATAAACGAATAAGGAATCCAATTGCCAGATGATTCAAGCATCCAAGTCGCCCGCGCAAGTCGGTGAACACTGACTCTAGTGGCGGAAGTATTTAAATCCACCTGGAAGCCTGCATGTGTGCAGGGGAGGAGCCGATTCCATTGGCGGCCATCTTAAGGAGGGGTTTTCTACTCGTATCTTTAAAGATAACCAGAATCAATCTGCCGTATTAGTGGCTACACGCTGACCCCGGAACCGGAAGTGCTTGATTCCACCCCGATTCCTGCGTGTGCACCGAGGAGGAGTTGGATTACAAGGCGGCCATCTTAGAGGGGGGCTTAAGTAGTCAAAGTCGGTCCTTCTGTGTGAGAAGGACTCGAATTATAGAAAACGATGTATTTGGCAAATGTGAAAATGTAAAACCAAGGGTTGCATGTGGATACGGGAATTCTGTGAGCCCTAAAAAATGCGCTCGAAAAAGAATTATAATTAGACCAAATGAAAAAGGTGTACTCTGGGGTAGTTGAAGAGTCCATACACCTGAATAAAAATAATTTGATAGGCAACTATGTCCGGGAGAGCAAAATAGACTAGTTGGAGGATTATCGATGAGGTATCATCATACATAGTTCATACACATGATGTTTAATCATACTTCAATTGGTTTTAACCAAAGATGTATTAATACTTCCGTGCTTGCCACTGTACCGATCAATTCAGGGCAACATATCATTTTTTGGTCAAAATACAATTTACATTAGTATGATTTTGTATGTGTGGAGGCATCTCATGAGGACATCAATGAACCAAAACATTACAATCAAAATTCAAATGTAGTCGAAATTCGATGTGATTTAGAAAACTGACAATCTACCTAATGAAGTTCTAATATAGGCCCCATAACCTTTTATTTCCAAGAAATAATAATAAAGACTGGGCACATTATCATGGCTAGAACTCTTTTTCACTTGTGTATTAATGAAGTTCTAGTATAGGTCCCATAACCTTTCATTTCCAATAAAAAATAATAAATAATATATAATAAAGCCTGGGCACAATATCATGGGTAGAATTCTTTTCAATTGTGTGTTAATGTAAACTAATGAATTTCCGCCATTCTTCTAGACTGTTAGACAATAGCTGTAAAATCAATACATGCTAGAGATCAACTACATGAGCCTGTGATTGATGTGATTGACACGACTACTAGAAATCTAGACAACACTATCCCTGTCTTTAATCTGTCAGCACACCAACTTAGTATCAATGAACTATCATTATTGAACAAGGGCCTTTCGTATGTTCTAGCAGAATCTACGGATTTTTTCAAACTACAGACGGAGTTACATAGATTTTTTAGAACACTGAGACTAAAGGTGTTCTTTAGTGAGAGAGAAACAGCAGTCCCAGACCCAAACAAACTCCAGATGAGACCAAAATCCACATTTTTCCCATCTAATAGCATGATGCCTGCAGAGATTATGGCATTTGAAAAGGGAGTTCTTGCAGATATCCTGAAATTGAAGAATACGAAAATCTTCACCCCCTTTAACATCTCCAAATTGGAACGTGAAGCCCTTAACACGTTGAAAAAGGATGAGTCTATCATTTTGAAACCAGCAGATAAGGGGGGTGGAATTGTTATTCAGGAGAGAAAAAACTATGAAGCTGAGATAATGAGACAACTAAGTAACCAGAATCATTATAAAAGACTACAAAGAGATCCTAGTAGTCAAATTCAGGAATGTATACTTACAGTCACACAAAAAGGACTAGATGATGGCTTTCTAAATAAACATGAGTTTGAATATCTGAATGTGAAACTCCCAAGGACTCCGGTTCTATACACATTACCGAAAGTGCTTAAGGATCTTGCTAATCCACCAGGCAGACCTATCCTTTCAGGTTGCGGATCGGTTCTAGAACCACTTGGGAACTACATAAACAGCTTTATTAAGGACTATGTACCGGAGCTACCTGCATATGTGCGAGACAGTACATATATGATCAACCTAATAGAAGGGATGGACTTTGACCCGAGTGAGGATACCTTAGTTACAATGGACATAGAGTCATTGTATACTAATATTCCGCAAGTAGAGAGCATGGAAGTCATTAAATCAGTTTTAAACACCCGTCCAGGTCCCGTACTAGTCCCTACAGATTTTGTAATTGATCTGCTCAAAATATCTCTGACAATGAACTACTTCAAGTTTAATAGCTCATTTTTTCAACAATGCTCAGGTACATCTATGGGCGCTATTTTTGCGCCAAATCTAGCAAATCTTTATGTTGGCGTATTTGAGGATAAATACATCTATGACGCCTCCAACCCATTTATTAACCATGTGAGGTGTTGGAGGCGTTATATTGATGACATTTTCTTCATATGGAAGGGAAATGAAGGGGAGCTTGAATCATTCATCAAATATCTACATGAATGTCAAACATCCTTAAAGTTTACAGTGAACTCTGATAAAGAGTCTATCCCTTTTCTGGATTTGAAAATCAGAAACAACAACAATCACTTAGATGTAACTCTATACCGTAAATCTACGGATAGAAATACCCTCCTACAGTACAAGAGCTATCATCCTAGAGCCTTGAGAGATGGCCTTCCTTATGGACAATTTTTAAGGCTCAGAAGGAACTGTACGGAGAAGGCGGATTTCTTTAGAGAAGCAAACATTCTGAGTGCCAGACTTAAAGAGAGGGGCTATCCAAAAAGATTAATAAAAACCTCAATGAAACGCGCATGGTTTAGTCCTCGCGAGACACTTTTGGAAAAATCTGTAAAAAGACCATCACCCCAATTGGTATGTGTGACTACCTTCTGCCCCTTAAGCACACAGATTCAAAAGACCATAAAGAAACACTGGCTCACATTGAATACCCTCAACATCGGCCGTGAGTTGCCCATGTTTTCCTTTAGAAAAGGGAAAAACATACGAGACCATCTGGTCCATTCCGACACAAGTATGAAGGAAACGAAAAAGAGCCTCACGGACCTTTGGTCGTTACCACCTATAACTGGACATCATAAATGCGGTAGTTGTACCGCTTGTAAATTCACTAAGGAAACCAAGTCCTTTTCACATTCCAACATTAATTACATCTTGCGCGATTTTTCCAATTGCGCGACCTGTAATGTTATATACTGCATTTGGTGTCCATGTGAGCTGATTTACATTGGACAGACCACACAACCAGTCAAAAATCGAATCTGCCAACACCGAAGCAGAATACGGTGCTCTACTGAAAATGCCCCATTGGTTGAGCATTATAAGGAGAAGGCTCACTCACCTGATGACATCAGGTGGCAAGTTATTGAAAAAGCTAAACTGCCACCCAGGGGAGGGGATATGTCAATTCTGCTACAGACACTGGAATGCAAATGGATCGATAAGTGTCAATCGACAACTCAGGGCCTTAACAGTCTAGAAGAATGGCGGAAATTCATTAGTTTACATTAACACACAATTGAAAAGAATTCTACCCATGATATTGTGCCCAGGCTTTATTATATATTATTTATTATTTTTTATTGGAAATGAAAGGTTATGGGACCTATACTAGAACTTCATTAATACACAAGTGAAAAAGAGTTCTAGCCATGATAATGTGCCCAGTCTTTATTATTATTTCTTGGAAATAAAAGGTTATGGGGCCTATATTAGAACTTCATTAGGTAGATTGTCAGTTTTCTAAATCACATCGAATTTCGACTACATTTGAATTTTGATTGTAATGTTTTGATTCATTGATGTCCTCATGAGATGCCTCCACACATACAAAATCATACTAATGTAAATTGTATTTTGACCAAAAAATGATATGTTGCCCTGAATTGATCGGTACAGTGGCAAGCACGGAAGTATTAATACATCTTTGGTTAAAACCAATTGAAGTATGATTAAACATCATGTGTATGAACTATGTATGATGATACCTCATCGATAATCCTCCAACTAGTCTATTTTGCTCTCCCGGACATAGTTGCCTATCAAATTATTTTTATTCAGGTGTATGGACTCTTCAACTACCCCAGAGTACACTTTTTCATTTGGTCTAATTATAATTCTTTTTCGAGCGCATTTTTTAGGGCTCACAGAATTCCCGTATCCACATGCAACCCTTGGTTTTACATTTTCACATTTGCCAAATACATCGTTTTCTATAATTCGAGTCCTTCTCACACAGAAGGACCGACTTTGACTACTTAAGCCCCCCTCTAAGATGACCGCCTTGTAATCCAACTCCTCCTCGGTGCACACGCAGGAATCGGGGTGGAATCAAGCACTTCCGGTTCCGGGGTCAGCGTGTAGCCACTAATACGGCAGATTGATTCTGGTTATCTTTAAAGATACGAGTAGAAAACCCCTCCTTAAGATGGCCGCCAATGGAATCGGCTCCTCCCCTGCACACATGCAGGCTTCCAGGTGGATTTAAATACTTCCGCCACTAGAGTCAGTGTTCACCGACTTGCGCGGGCGACTTGGATGCTTGAATCATCTGGCAATTGGATTCCTTATTCGTTTATCATTGGAAAAGTAAGTTATTTACGCGCACTGCCTCGTGTATATTATCTCACTAGGTGAAGGCTTGGCTTTAACTTTTGGCCTCATTGTTCTTTAGGGATTTACTACCGGCATATTGAGTACGGTTTGAGGACACCCTGGATCCTCAAAACAGCCCTGTGAGTAATATTTTTTCACAAACAGAAGGTAAACCGGGTTAGTATAACCTCAGTTACCGATTGTCCTTTATTATATTGCCTTTATATAGATCATCATACGGATTGGCCAAAATAGCACTTGTAAATTGGGAAGCCTTGCCATTGTTTAAACGGAGAACGCGGAGATATTTAATACTCCAAGTAAGTGACATACATATTGTGAATAACGGAGATAAGTATTGTTCGATGTAGATTACTATAGTGTGATAAACACCTAGGAACTATACCTGAATGGTGTTAGCCCTTATGAGGAAGATGTCCTATTTAGGTTTATGCACTGAATAACTCCTTATGGGCCAGATAAGTGACATAACTCCCGTTTTTCAGGGACAATACAAAGATATATATATCGATAAGGATATACTTGCGAAATTCCTTATATATCACTTTTCCATTTTAGATTTCGTCAGATAGAGACTATCTATCATCCTTCAAAATCAATTGAACGCAATTAGGTAAGCCAGCGAATTACTGGAGTCCTAAATTCACTTATATAATCAGTACAATTCGGGCACTCACACTTTGCTTATTTGTAGTCCCCAGATAATGTCCTGATGAGACCCCGTACCCAGAGAGGGTTGAAACGTCGTCGACCTCAACAAAGGGAGAGCAAAAAAGACTCGTTACACGCTTACATGCTCCTCATTGTTTTTTAAAAGAAAGACCTTTTATACACTTATTTCACCTTGTAGGCTACTACTACTCACACTGGGTTCTATTTTCACTGTCTTCACTACTCTCTTTGTGCCTGAAAACTGAAATATTTTTTCATATAACTGTGAATTGTGCAGTTAATTGTTTTTGTTTGAATAAATAAGTACTCCAGAGTAACTAGATACTTTTGTTTGGCTTGTGGATTAAATCGGTTGGGAGTTTAATTTTTGCTCCAAAATTGTTAATAACTGTTTGTGAATAAGTTCCTTGTGGACACTGTTCTTACTTCATAGTAATACCCAGTTCACAGAGACATATGGGTTGCTCTTGTTTGTTATGAATATAGGTCTCATAGTCATGGCAGTTTCTACCTAAAGGTAGATGCATTCATTTTTTAAAGATGTTTAAATGCTGACATGAAGGACAGCTTTCCTCTGAGTGCTCAAAGGACACATAGGGTAAAGCCCTCAAGTTTACAGGTGAACTAATAATAACAACTGGTAGAAAACTAGAAATGATCAACGTATTTTTTATTGACACAGAGAGGGTTATATATGAGAGCCTTGCGTCACTTTTGCACCACGTAAAGTGGTACATGGGTGAAACACATTTATAAAGCCATGCAAAGCCACCCTATGAGGCTTTGAGTAGCCTTATAAATCGTAATTAAGGTAACGCAGTGCAAATCGCTGCATCACCTTACTCTGTGCTCGGGTGCCATTCCATGGACATTGTAGTGGGTGTTTCCATGCAACACCCATGGATTTTGACACTGCCCCAAATTTACAAAATCGTGTAAACCTGGGCAAGTGCCCTATCCTTACACCTCCCGAGGTGAGCCATAATGAGGAGAAATATCTTGATTTCTCTTCATTTTAGCCTCTTTCTCTGTGTGCTGCATTTTCTGGGGTCTGTAGATGTGAGTTCCTCTAAGGGTGGTGTTGGGATCAGTGTGGACCTGGAAGTGCTGGTGTTCAGCGGTGCTGAGGGTGTTGTCTGTGCTGGTCTTGACCCTGAGGGTGTTCTTGTGGACGATGGCGGTTCCACCTCCTACTCCATTGGTGCGGTCCCTGCGGGTGATCTTGTAGCTGTCCAGGATGGTTATGGCGATGTCAGGTGCCGAGGAGGCGTTCATCCAGGTCTCTGTCAGGAAGGCGACGTCCGGGGAGGATGTGTCGAGCAGGTCCCAGAGTTTGACGGCGTATTTGCGTGCGGAGCGGGTGTTCAGTAGTATGCATCTGAGGTGGTTGCGTCCTGTCGCAGTGGGCTGTTTGGCGGCTCGGAGGCTGGTGAAGCTGCAGCTCCGGCAGGAGAAGGGTCCTTTGATGTGCTTCGGGGTGGCCAGGAAGCAAGTGTGCGGTCGTCCGTTGTTGAGTGCGTGGAGGGTGCTGGCAGTGTAGTGGTGGCGTTTGGTGTGGCATTCGCGGGCACCAGGGGGTCTGGCGCTGGGCGCGGTCCAGGCGCGGATGGGCGCTGACGGGCTTGCCTTAGGCGCGCCAGCGACATTAGCGGCGTGGCCGTGCAGCAGCCGCCATATAAGGGAAGGTGGGAGGGAGGAACAGCTGGGAGGCAGGAGTGGGGCAGCGAATGGGCGAGCAGGGGGGCGGGGCCCCAGGGGACGCAGTGGCAGGAAAAGTGAGAGGGTACAGCGGGCAGAGGCTACAAAAGGCACAAAAGGGCACAATAACAGTCCAACTGTATAAAAACAGTATAAAAAGGAATAAAAGGCGAAATACAACTAATAACAATATGAGGGCAACTAATGACAATACGAGGGCAGAAGCACAGTCACGACAAGGAAAAAAGGGGCAGAGCGAGCGCAAATAGCTTACAGCCTACCACTGGCCACCAGGGATGAGGCGCAGGTGGTAGCCTGCGGGTGGAGGAGGGCCTCAAACTTACAGCAAGCGGCAGCAGCGGGTCAGGGACATAGACACACAGGTGGTGCTGTGTGGCGTGGGGAGTGACCAGCCTGTAAACTTTCTGAAAACTAGCTCATATTGTCACATACTAGTAGGACCTCAAGATGGCACAGGCCTTCTGCCTGTGAATGGAGCCTGTATGCCAGTCATGGATGTGTTTAAGGAAATGAGCAGTCCTCTCCTTCTCAACTACCTAAAACAACTGAACAGCTCCCCCTCCCACCAGGCTAGTGCCCAACTGGCTGCTGAGTGTCTAAAGAGCAAAGGACTTTCTTTCTTCAGGTCTGCCCTTATTCTTAACTGTGAATGGTTCGACCTAAATCTAGTCCCTCACAAGGTAATGATGCTCCTGAACCCTAGTCATCTGTCCTTCCTGCGCTGATATCTGGCACCTACCTCACTGCCAAGTCTTCCTGTGAAAGTGCCTTAACTATTGTTCCTGCTCTGAGAGCAGACCTCAGGGCCATCTGTCAGAAGGCTGATGCTAATTATCCCACTGGAGCTCCACAAAGGTAAAATGTGAAAAGTCACTTTTTAAAAATATTTATTAACAATTAAACTTCACCACTTATTTGTATTTTTATCAAGCATTAAAAAAGTATTTGAATTATTCCAGTAACTTGCCTCAAACTGTATGCAGTAGATTCATGATTTTATTCTGAGCTCAAGTTTTTCTCACAGGACAGCTACAGTCCTTTACAGTGCAAATACCTCTTAGAGGCTAGTCACCGTAGGTACAGGCCAACAATAAATTTTTGCATGTACCATTTTTAAATACTAGCACCCCTGCATTGTGGGTTACAAGTCTGAGTTCACATCAAAGTAAATTATGATTCTTATTGGCAGAAAGATAAGATGCCTATGTGTTGGAAATACCGTAAGCTGAAGGCATAGTTTAAGTAAACAAGAATGACTGTAAAAAAAAAGAAAGAAAGAAGATCTGGCAGAGTAAGGAATTGGCCTACTAACCGTAGCACTGATTTACACTTCTTATTTAGTGTATGTGCACATTTAAGCAGGCAAAACACTACCACTCACAGTGCAAGAGAATCAGTAGTTAAGTTTGGCTGATCCACTGCCCATGCTGTATGATGTGGGGAGCAGAAGCAACATTTGAAGGACAGGTGAACACACCAATAGATGTAGGGTTGACTCAAATAACCTCTAAGTATATGTGAATTCTTTTCATTCTGATTTTTTTTATTACATGAGGTTAGTGAAACAACTAAAACTGTCTCTATGCCACACAAATAATGAGTTTTGTTAATGTGTCAGTATGCATATATAGACCATTTTGTGGAACAAGTCACCTCTATATATCTAACCTTTGAGGGAGTTTCTTTTTCAGTTTCTTTTTCTTGTACTTCTAGCGACTGAATAGGCCAGCTTGTCTTCAAGGAACAGTAACCCTACAGTGAATGATATGCATATATAGACCATTTTGTGGAATGAGTAGGAATGATAAAATACATTTTGGCCCACCCTGCTCATGGTTTCTGCCAACCGTCATGCATGATCTGGCTACTTGTTTTCTTATAGGTCTGTTTTCTGTTCATCATACTCCTCAGGGCTGGTGAGTTCCATCCTTGTGCCTTTTTGCTTGGTCTTGAAATCATTTTTAGTATTTTCACATAATTCAGCCCAGCTAAACGTCACTTATAAAATATGCACACCGGTCCTGCAACATCAACATATTGTTACTATTCCCTTCCAGCAGATTTGATCATTGGGAATTAAAGTTCAACTTTGTAAAACTAAATAAACATAGATTCTTTCAGTCAGATGACTTAGGAGTGTTTACTGATCCCTTCAACCTTCTTCAAAGGGGTTCATCTGTTGAGCACAACTAAATCACTTGCCATCAATACACTCCAAACAACTTTGCACAAGACTCATGACCCTTCTACTTTTTCAAAGCAATCCATCTTGTCCACAATGCATGAGCTCTGACCTCATATTGCCTCCATCAGATGCACAATACACTGCACACAGTCCAGCTTCACTACAATGACCAGTTTAGCAGTCACCTCTGCAAACTGCACCATTCTTATTTTCCAAAGCCTTGCTTTAGTTTTATGTACTATCATTAGCTTCCCCTAAGCAGACTTTAGACTAAATAAAGCACAACTTCAAAGTCCACTCTCTTCCGTGAGTTGCACCATCAGATTATCTAAGATGTAAAGCTTATCATTTCTAATGTGTATGCAAATCCCCCCATTACATATCATCAAACAATTTTCAATTCAGTACAAGGAGTAAGAAATGAGAAAAATGTCAACTGTTTATTCAAGTTATTTTTGTAAATGCTGCAAGAGCTACTACAAGTAATCACAAACCATAATGAACAGTTTCCCATAAAAACGTAGATCAAGAAGCTAGTTGTATTCAAAAGTGTAATGCACAAAATGAACCTATCACCCTATTTAGACAAAACAAAGTTCTGCCACTTACAAAGTAATGAACACCATCTATGTACATCATCAATCATCATTGTGGATCATGGTTGTAAAGTCACTGACTAGCTGGCACATCAGTTCTAAAGGGGCATCATGTTAAAGATCCAGAGGAGCAAAGAAATCTGACAAAGAAACTGTAAAGAGAAACTGTGCTGCAGGGAACGGTGAGGCCGACGGTGGAAGGTTTAGAGTTACTGAGGGCAAAAGTAGGTTAGGAAAGATCATGAAAGTCCAGACGAAGATGTTCTTGCTGAAGATTTTTTGAAACAACATCAGGGTCAAGAATATCGACCCGTTCATATCGACTCCACAGTATCAGCCACCAACATGTCGTCGAAGTAAGCAAACATAAGTATGTATTGATTTACTATTCTCAACTTGGCATCTAATTACCTTGGTAATCTGTTATTTATCATGTAGTTAATAGAAGCACAGGTCGATATTAGAACATTGACAATATGGAGGGAAACTCTTGCTAACTGACTCAGCTGGGGACAAAGAGGAGGCTGTTCAAGTGGTCTACCTACTAATGGACGAAGGAGCCCAAGGCACATCATTTTCAGTCCTGGAAATGCTGAGTACGAAACCACTTGCATCAATGGCAAAACATACCTACATAGCAATAGTAATAAAAAAGCATTCACTGAGCCGAGATCTAACAAAAAGCTAACCAGGCTGGCACATCAAAATTGAAGTCTCCCATTATTCTAGCTCAGGTAGTTAAGCTGTCAATTCCTGCAGACTAAATGTAAAGGAATTTAGGGGCAGATTTATGTTTCCTGGCGCATCCCTGCAAATCAGCAGGGATGCGCCAGGAAAGATGCGTCACGCAAGTTTACCCTTGCGCCACCACAGATGCGCCGCATTTACAATGCAGCGCATCGTGGCGCAAGTATAAACAGATGCGTGACGCATCTGATGGCGTAAGGGCGGCGCATTGCTGGAGTCGTGTCACAAGCACGACTCAACTCCAGCAATGTTTAGGGGCTGCCCATACCTTACATGCTGCGTCATGCCTTACGCCTGCTTCAAGCAGGCGCTAGGTTTTGACGCAGCAGCGTCGGAAAAGTGACTGAGTGAAATCTTGTAGATTTCACTGCGTCACTTTTCCGAGGCTTTTTCCGCTGGAACGCCCACCCTGCATACATTAAACCTGACGCAGGTTTAATGTGGTGCAGGGCTTTACACCGTGACGCATCTCCATAGATGCGTCACGATGTAAATTAGGCGCAACGTGGCGCAGGGTTTACGCCGCCGCTGCGTCACAAAAGTGACGCAACGGCGGCGTAAAAGTGGCGCAAGTCTAACATAAATCTGCCCCATTGAATCTGATTCCAGAGCTCAGGTCACCAAGTGTGCAGTGAAATCTCATTCAGCAGTGTAGAATGAGGTTGCGTAGAGGGGAGGCTCAAGTCTTTCAAGTCGAGTCAAATCCACAGCCGTCTTAAACAAAAAATGTGTATATTTCAGTGGTTGAACAAAAAGGCTAAGGGAAAAGTTAAAAGAAGTAGTAGTGCGATGAACGAGAATATATGGTATATCATGTATTTGTGATTTACTACAATGTTAAGGATCTTTGGCATTGTGTAAGCCTTGTAATTGCCTGACCATCATCTGCAATTGGAAATTTGGAGAGTATATTCTAGGGAGAAGGGGTCGACATGTGCCTACCTGCTATCCTGTGAGTAGCGATGTGTGGAGAACCCCAGCGGGTATCAAGGTTCAAGTTGGATAAAAGAAATATAAAAAGGAAATTTGAAAGACTTATAATAAATCTCCGTTTAACCAGTGGAAAGGAAGGGAACGGACAATAAAATATATGTATATAGATGATTAAAGTTAAGCTTATTCAATGATTATCAATGAATACACATATAACAAAAGAGAGAAAAAAGCTGCTGCTGGAGACTAATCTCACCACTGTGAATAAAGATCTGCTATGAAGATACTTAGGATCATTGCAATGTGTACCAGTCTCTGATGGCCTGCATTGCTCACAACTTGTGATCTAATTAGTTCCTTCTACTCAGTTTTCAAATATCTTCATCCATTCCATAGCTCTTTATAGTCACCTTTTTACTTATCTCATCTAATATGTACTTTGCATGTTTCGTTTTTTTTTTTTACCAGAAATGAATTCATATATTATTGGGAGTTCATCACTGCTTCAGTATTAATGACAATCTCAGCCCACAGCATTTGATATCTTAATAAAGGTATTTCACAATATTTGACCATGCTACATCTCCACTAGTCTAAAGTATCTGTTCAGACTTCTCTTTGCTGGAATGCAGTGTCAATCCACTTGGTGACATTGCCAGTGCCTTAAATGAACAGGCATGTCACTCACTGAGTGCCTGAACATCTTTAATTTAAAAGGGAAGGTACTGGCACTTCTCAGTAGCGGTACAATACTGTTAAGTGGAGAGTACCAACACTTCTGAGTAACTAACAGGCACTCAGGGGCAGGGAGCACTGATGTTTCAGTATTTCCATTTCAAGAAATGGATTTTAATATGATGAGTTGGAATTGAGGTTGCAAATAAAGGGAGTTAAGATAATAAAGCAAGTGAATGGATGAGTTTTTCACCAACAAATCCACTGCAATTCAGCACAATATAAATTCCCAGAAGCTCAGCTTTTTCTTTCCAGAAACTGTTTGTAAACAGGGACACCACTAGAGAACCTTTAGGTCAAATTAAAATTATATTCCCATGTTTGAGGTGGCTTTAGTTGCATGTGATTAAAGTAGGGTGGAGCATTCTACCTCATTCCAGATTTTCTGATGAGTGTGTCATCTGCGAAGACATGCTATGGTCTATGCTATTCTGTTGTCTTCAGCTCTGAAGTGGCTGAGGTTGAGAGCAAGGTTCCTACTGGCCGCCAGGTGCAGACACCATTCTCATTTGGTGCACACATTTGATCCTTGTTTTCTTGGCCACTGTACTCAGGATACATCTTCCATGAGTGATATCCATTGAATTCGCAGTAACTACTTGTAACCTGCCCGCACTCGTATGGATCGCAGATCTAAAATAATGAAAAGGGAAAGCACAGTCATTTAGAAACCGAGTTAACATGAAAACTACATGCACACTTTACAGTGAAATCTACAAAAATAACACTTCTGATTACAAGTATTTTAAAAAATGTTTTAATATGACTCAAAGAATCTGGGGCCAGATGTATTAACATATGATTTGCAAAAAGTGTTTTTTGCAAATCCAGTGATGGGCAGTTTTTTCCTATTATAAAGTTAACTTTTTTTCTATTCATTCTTTTCATTTTAACGTTTTATTTTGGTCCTCAGATAAATCAGATTATAAAGTTCAGGAATCAGATTATGAAGTACAGGGCCTTCAATGTGTCATTCTTTTTCTACATCAGCATAGGGATCTATTATAATTCAACCTGCTTTAGTAGCTGCGATACAGAGTGGCTGGACTTAACATTACCAGGCCAAATCCAGCTATTATGAGTTGTTTTGCCTGAAAAGGATAATAACATCCCGCCCAGTTTTATTGGATCAACTCAGAAGAGGATCATTATTCAGGGATGAATATGATCTCTATCTTTTTTTGCTTTGAGGAGAGGCCATTGGTAGACAGGGGACCATTCCATGCTCTCCAGGCAATAGAGGTCTTTGGACAGGGCCCATGCAGCATTTGCCCTCACATCCCGAACCCTATGGAAAACTTTGGTTTTACTGGGTACTGTTCCACACTCAGTAAATCCAAGTGTTCCCAGGATCTTGACCAATGGGACAGATATGATCGCCTGAAATAATATCCTTCCACCGGGATACCGCTCCAGTGCAGTTCTAATAAAGCCCAATGAGGAAATATCATTGGCAAGGTGAACTAAATTCAAACAGACCATATAGTTATCGTCAAAACAGGAGATTATTCTAAAGTCTGTGCTCCAAAGTGCAAAAGTTTTTAAGTCTTTCAGTTTTTAACACAATACCCAGAACCACTGATCCTCATCTCACAGGAGTTTCTTTCCTACGATGATTTGCTTGATGTAGTTTAGCAAAAGTCACACTGCACATGAAGTAATCCAAGCAGATAAAGATTTGGAGGTTAAGCATATAAAGTACATATGAAAAATAAGACCTTTGAAGGAATAATAATAATAATATTGACTTAGCACTTATTAAAAAATAGAATAATACATTTGGGTGCCGATTACGATCCTGTAAAAACCGGGTACGAACCGTCGGACGGAGCATATTCTCCGTCCGACGCGTACCCGGTCGTAACAATATACAAACATGGAAGTACGATTCGCACGGAAATACAATTTCCGTACGAATCGTACAAAACCCCGACCGACAAAAATAAACATACAAATGTGATCCGGGAAAGCGCCGACGTGACGTCGGGACGCACGTAGCCTGCCATTCACGAACCAGGAAGTACGATTCGCACCGACGTCATCCCGCACGGAGAATATTTTCCGGCAGCCAAAAACTGCCGGGAAATCAGGAAGACGCGAACAAGGAGTACCTGTATGCGACGGACAGACATGGACCCGAACCTACGTGTCATCCCGGCCCTCATAGCAGTCGACCTCCTCTACAGGTTACGACGCAGACGCCGCAGAAGGTCAGAACAACAAAGGGAGGGGGGAAAGGGGGGGGGGGCAGGAGCAGGGGCAGGCCACAAAACCCCCACCAAAGTCACACAGCACACATGTCCTGGACATACCTGACCCCCAGGCCCTGGTCACTATGAGGGGGTGGGGGCGTGTCCAGCGAAGCCAGCGTCCGCTACAACGGAAATGGTTGACGACGCGAACCAGCAACACAACAATACAGGTACGTCCCGTACCCACGCCTTAAGAGCACGGGTACGAGTCGTACCACGCCCACACCTACGTCACCCCAACAATGGCGGGACGGCTGTAACCACGTGGCAAAGGCCTGGGTACGGCCCGCACAAGCATTCCACAGCGTGGGTACGGATATGTACGGACCGTATCCCCACCCCCGTATGCATGGAGCGTACCCCCATGCCAACAGTGTATGTACGACCCGTACCCCCACCCCGTATACATGACACGTACCCCCACCCCAACCGTGTATGTACGACCCGTACCCTCACCCGCGTATGTATGGAGCGTACCCCCACCGTGTATGTACGACCCGTACCCCCACCCCGTATGCATGGAGCGTACCCCCACCCCAACCGTGTATGTATGACCCATACCCTCACCTGCGTGTGTATGTATGACCCGTACCCTCACCTGCGTATGTATGGAGCGTACCCCCACCCCAACAGTGTATGTACGGACCGTACCCCCACCCGCGTATGTATGGAGCATACCCCCACCCCAACAGTGTATGTACGACCCGTACCCCCACCCGCGTATGTATGGAGCGTACCCCCACCCCGTATGCATGGAGCGTACCCCCACCCCAACCGTGTATGTACGACCCATACCCCCACACCGTATGCATGGAGCGTACCCCCACCCCAACCATGTATGTACGACCCATACCCTCACCTGCGTATGTATGGAGCGTACCCCCACCCCAACAGTGTATGTACGACCCGTACCCCCACCCCAACAGTGTATGTACGACCCGTACCCTCACCCGCGTATGTATGGAGCGTACCCCCACCCCAACCGTGTATGTACGACCCGTACCCCCACCCGCGTATGCATGGAGCGTACCCCCATATGTATAGACTGACCGCTGCGCGAACGCTACGCTCTGCTTTTAAAATTACTGATGCTGCTAGAATTAATGTGTGTAAAGTGTATTTTAAACTGTCTTTTTTTGAATTGTCATTGAATCCCTCTGCCTGCTCACCCCATTGCCTGCATTTAAAAATTAATAACACCACTCACCATTTGGGTGTTTGATTCGTTTGCTCCCCTTCACGATCTCGATCCCGATCGCCATTTTGGGAGTAGGGCTGAGACGCCCAAGACGTTCCGGGGCTGCGCTCTAGTTGATACGAGCACCGCCTGGCAAACGGTATTTAGGGGCCAGTTGGTCTGCAGGCGGTCAATAGACTGACCGCTGCGCGAACGCTACGCTGTGCTTTTAAAATTACTGATGCTGCTAGAATTAATGTGTGTAAAGTGTATTTTAAACTGTCTTTTTTTGAATTGTCATTGAATCCCTCTGCCTGCTCACCCCACTGACCGCATTGCCTGCATTTAAAAATTAATAACACCACTCACCATTTGGGTGTTTGCTTCGTTTGCTCCCCTTCACGATCTCGATCCCGATCGCCATTTTGGGAGTAGGGCTGAGACGCCCAAGACGTTCCGGGGCTGCGCTCTAGTTGATACGAGCACCGCCCACCACACGCTACTTAACGGCCATTATGGTCGCGCGCAGCGCACGCGCGCAGCGTCGCGCCGGAGGTGCGCCAGAGGTAAGCCCGTTTGCGCCCGTTCGCGCACGGAACGCGACATCGCGCGAACCGCTGCCCCTGTGCCCATGGGTGTGGTAAGCTATTCCCGTGAGGAACTCCTAAGTCTACAACCCAGCGCTACGACTTTACCCTCACCTGGGCTACACAACATTAGTAGATGCCCAGAAACATTGTCATGTGGCCTACTAAATGTCAGATCACTGTGCAAACACCATGAGGAAATTGTGCTTCTCATTGAGTCAGAACATATTGACATACTCTTTATGACTGAGACATGGACCAGAGCTGATAGCTCAGTGGATCTGGGCCTAGCCTGCCCTTCAGGATATAAAATCAAACACAAACCCCGGGTGGGAGCCAGGGGAGGTGGAGTTGGCATTATCTTTAGAGACACTTTATGTCTCTCTCAGATTGACGTCAAGGCCATCTCGGGGCATGAACTACTGGGTTTTTCCCTAAACAGTCCAGGAGGAGCTTTATATTCTGGATTGCTGTGCTATAGACCCCCGGCTGGCTCCTTATCAGAGGTAACAGAGCTCATTGACCTGATCTATGACCTATCCAACTCCCATAACAGACTCTTGGTATTGGGAGACTTCAACCTATGGCCAGATGGTCCAATGGATTCTGCTTTTAAAGATTTGGAGCAGGCCTGTAGTAATGTACAGCTGAAACAGCTAGTTACCCTGCCAACTCACTCAAAAGGTCATACTTTAGATATGATTTTTGCGGATACAGAGAATGTAGGTCTTCGGAAAATCCTATCCCAATGCTGGACAGATCACGCATCGGTTCACTTTACCCTTTCTCTTTCCGCCGACTCCATGAAGAAAGGTAGCCTAGGCACTACTAGGGTGGGTAGACAGTGGTCCAAGCTTGTGAAGCAGTCCCCCCTGCCGGCCTTGCTGCCGTCGGGCTTCTTGTTAGGAGACAACGTGGACGCTAGCTATGAGATGCTTAGCCAGCAAATTGTGGCTTCACTAGACTCACTAGCTCCTTTTCGCAAAATCAGAGATAGACCCACTCGTGCAATGCCTTGGTTCTCAGAGGAACTGCTCCAATCTAAACTCCAGTGCAAGAGGACGGAGCGTGCTTGGAGGAAACAGTACCGGGATTCAGACAGAGCTTGCTATAAGCGAACTTTGGCAACTTATAAAGCACAGATCAGACGTGCCAAAGCTAAATTCCTAGAGGACTCCCTATTGTCGGCAGCAAATAAATCCCAGACGCTGTTCAAAATTGTTAAAGATCTCTCACACCCTACCTGTGTCGCTAATGTTGTCCCTGCATCTCAATTTTTATGCGACTCATTGGCACAGGCTTTTGAGCAGAAGATTGCTACCATCCTAAGCAATCTTGATACTTTATCAAGCTCTGGCACTCAGCCTTTGCTCACCTCTACCTTGACATCGGATAGGGAGGGTGATGCTGGCTCAGCACGCCTTAATTGTTTCCCGGTACCATGCTTTGAGGAATTTAGTGCTCTGGCCGCCAGCGTCTCTTCTGGCTCTCCCCTTGATCCACTTCCTCATAAATTTTGGAAGCTATTCCGGACAGAACTCTTCTTGCCATTATTCGCGACCTGCTGCCAATCCCTCAGGTCTGCGCGACTACCGGATTGCTGGAAGTTGGCAGTGGTGTCTCCTCTCCTCAAAAAGGAAACCTTGGATCCTTCCTGCCCTGCCAATTATAGGCCCATTTCCCTTCTCCCCTTTCCAATCAAAATCTTGGAGAAATGGGCCACAAAACATCTTTCCTGCTTTCTGGAGAGTAACGCCTATCTGGATGTGGCTCAATTTGGATTTAGACCAGCCCATGGGACAGAGTCAGCATTAGTGACCGTGCTCGATGACCTCAGGACGCGTGCCGACCAAGGTCGGGCAGCCTTTTTAGTGCTGCTAGATATGTCGGCCGCGTTCGATACGGTCAGCCATGTGATCTTACTCAGGAGGCTGGAGGAAGTGGGGGTGACTGGCTTGGCCCTGGACTGGCTGACGTCTTATCTGGATAATAGACACCAGGTAGTGGCCCTTCCTCCGTTCAAATCAGCCATCAGAAGCGTTGGTCAGGGGGTGCCTCAAGGGTCAGCCATTAGCCCTATCCTTTTTAATCTTTACCTCCGCCCCCTGATTAAGCTGATAAAATCTTTCGGCATTGCAGTTACTAACTATGCGGACGACACCGAACTTATCTTCTCGTTTGAGGGTAAGGAGGCGGTGTCACAAGAGACCTTCCATCGCTGCATGACCTCTACGGCAGACTGGCTGTGCCACAACTCTCTGCAATTTAATAGCTCAAAAACTGAGGTCCTATACTGCCCATCTGGCAGCACCCCGAGGCCTTTTCCATCGAACTTCTGGCCTTCATCCTTCCAGGGCACCAGTTTACCAACGAATTGTGTGCGGAACTTGGGAGTCTATTTTGGCTCCAACCTTCAACTGGATGTTTCTGTTAATAAAACAGTGGCCACATGCATGGCCTTGCTTCGCACGTTAAGGAAAATCTTGCCTTTTCTCCCAGCGCAGGCAAGACCAGAGGTAGTGCGGAGTACCATCCTAAGTAGACTTGACTACTGTAACGCACTACTTCTGGGAGCCCCGGTGACCCTGGTGGGTAAACTTCAACGCGTGCAGAATCTGGCGGCTAAACTGGCTCTGTCACGCCAGCGCGCGGACTCCTCCACTACTGCGCTCAGGGACCTCCATTGGTTACCTGTCCCTCAGCGGATTGAATTTAAAGCCCTCTGCTTGGTGTTTAAAGCTCTTCATGAACAAGGCCCTTTTCCCTTACAGAAAATGTTCTCGTGGTATGTCCCGCGTAGGTCTCTCCGCTCCGCCACGGCATGTTTGGTTGTAGTTCCAAAAATCTTAAGGACTCGTTTGGGAGGCAGGTCCTTTCGATTCACAGCAGCAACGCTGTGGAACTCTCAGCCGTTTGCACTGAGGAGTACGGGCGATTTCCCCTCCTTCAAAAAAGCCCTGAAAACTCACCTTTTCCCAAGAGCGGCGTAATTTTTCTTATACAGTGGATCGTTTCTTTTCATGCAGGCTTCTTTCTCCATCAGTCTAAGCGCCAGGATGCCCTTTGGGTGACAGTCATTGCGCTATACAAGTATATCTATACATACATACATACATACATGTACGACCCATACCCTCACCTGCGTATGTATGGAGCGTACCCCCACCCCAACAGTGTATGTACGACCCGTACCCCCACCCCAACAGTGTATGTACGACCCGTACCCTCACCCGCGTATGTATGGAGCGTACCCCCACCCCAACCGTGTATGTACGACCCGTACCCCCACCCGCGTATGCATGGAGCGTACCCCCACCCCAACAGTGCATGTACGACCTGTACCCTCACCTGCGTATGTATGGAGCGTACCCCCACCCCAACAGTGTATGTACGACCCATACCCCCACCCCAACAGTGTATGTATGACCCGTACCCTCACCCGCGTATGTATGGAGCGTACCCCCACCCCAACCGTGTATGTACGACCCGTACCCCCACCCGCGTATGTATGGAGCGTACCCCCACCCCAACAGTGCATGTACAACCCGTACCCTCTCCTGCGTACGTATGGAGCGTACCCCCACCCCAACAGTGTATGTACGACCCGTACCCCCACCCCAACAGTGTATGTACAACCCGTACCCTCACCCACGTATGTATGGAGCGTACCCCCACCCCAACTGTGTATGTACGACCCGTACCCCCACCCGCGTACATATGGAGCGAACCCACACCCGTGTATGTTCTAAGCGTAGATATGCTGAAATAGGAGGGTTGGGTGCAGAGTCCTCCCAGCAATGCCCAGTCATAAGAGGGGTGTGTGCAGAGTCCCCCCAGCAGTGCCCAGACACAGGAGGGGTGGGTGCAGAGTCCTCCCAGCAGTGCCCAGACACAGGAGGGGTGGGTGCAGAGTCCTCTCAGCAGTGCCCAAACACAGTAAGGGTGGGTGCCTATCACTCCCAGCAGTGCCCAGACACAGGAGGGGTGGGTACAGAGTCCTCCCAGCAGTGGCCAGACACAGGAGGGGTGGGTGCAGAGTCCTCCCAGCAGTGCCCAAACACAGGAAGGGTGGGTGCAGAGTCCTCCCAGCAGTGCCCAGACACAGGAGGGGTGGGTGCCTATCACTCCCAGCAGTGCCCAGACACAGGAGGGGTGGGTGCAGAGTCCTCCCAGCAGTGCCCAGACACAGGAGGGGTGGGTGCAGAGTCCTCCCAGCAGTGCCCAGACACAGGAAGGGTGGGTGCAGAGTCCTCCCAGCAGTGCCCAGACACAGGAGGGGTGTGTGCAGAGTCCTCCCAGCAGTGCCCAGACACAGGAGGGGTGGGTGAAGAGTCCTCACAGCAGTGCCCAGACACAGGAGGGGTGGGTGCAGAGTCCTCCCAGCAGTGCCCAAACACAGGAACGGTGGGTGCAGAGTCCTCCCAGCAGTGCCCAGACACAGGAGGGGTGTGTGCAGAGTCCTCCCAGCAGTGCCCAGACACAGGAGGGGTGTGTGCAGAGTCCTCCCAGCAGTGACCAGGCATAGGAGGGGTGGGTGCCTATCACTCCCAGCAGTGCCCAGACACAGGAGGGGTTGGTGCAGAGTCCTCCCAGCAGTGCCCAGACACAGGAGGGGTGGGTGCAGAGTCCTCCCAGCAGTGCCCAGACACAGGAGGGGTGTGTGCAGAGTCCTCCCAGCAGTGCCCCGACACAGGAGGGGTGGGTGCCTAACACTCACAGCAGTGCCCCTGCAAAGAAAAGGGTGGAGTACCCACAGATCCAATGCCCACAAATGTCAGTCAGGTGCACAAAGATCCTGCAGTACATGTACCACATGTGTGCGAGGCTGGGAGTATACACATGCATAGCGCCGAAAAGAAAACATGTCCACATGAAGTCATGACAACAGTCTACATACACAAGTACAGTGACCACCAAGGACGCCACGAATGATGCAGGTGGAGACATCGCTCAGCATGCATGGCCCAAGTCTAACGAGTCCGTCACACACCCAGCCAATGTAGACACAGCTCAGCACCACATATTGGAAAGACCCTGCAGGGAAGATGTCAGGTTACACAGAGGAAGGAACACACCTTGAGACGATGTCACCATGCAGTAACTGCTTACATGAACAAAGTTATGTAGCCAACAGCTTGTGATGGCACACAGATACCAGGATCCACCCTATGACCAGCACAAGACTACAATTCCCACACACCCAACACATTATCACCACCCAAAATAATGGGGCAGGTCCACCAACAGCAATACCAGACAGACAGTAGTGTACTAAGGAAAAAGAAATTGCTTTATTCAGCATCCAAAAATGTGTTTGTCCCTTGAAAGTTCAAAATGTACAATGCCCATAGGGCAATCAAAAGTTCTAATCCAGGTGGGGGACACAGTGGGACGCATGTCCCCTAGCTTGCCTGTACAGTCAGACTCCATCGTCTTCCAGAGGGGGGAGGGCATCATGTGGGGGGAAGGACCAGGCACCGCAGGGACATGAGGGCAAAGGGTAGGTGTCGTGGGTGCAGGGATGGAGGACTCCACCACAGGCGGTGGGGCAGGGCCAAAGGCGGAGGCCAGGATGGCGCTGCACACCTTAGCAAGGTCCTCCAGCGACTCCCCTGCACCCGAAGGAACCACAGGCCCCAAGGAGGGGGGGGTCAGAGGGATGGGTCGCAGCGCCACTGGGGGAGGGTGTGGACAGGGGGGGGGACTCAACCACCCTGACCGGGGACTCCCTTGACTGCTTGCGGGGTGGTGTCACTGTGGGGCTCAGGGACAGAGCGGCCATGAAGGAGTCTTTGCCGGATATGTGGCCAGGAGAGATGAGGGGAGGGGATTTGGAGGGAGTGGATTTGGTGGAATGCGGACTCCCACTCTGGCTGCATGTCTTACGTTTGCCCCTTGACCCAGTGGGTGTGCCTACTTCACCCTGTGTGTGCGTGCCAGGAGGTGTGTGTTGGACCTTCCCTGCTGGTGTGGTGCCTGTGTCTGTTGTGGTGGGTGCATGCTGACGTCTGGGTGTACGTGGGACAGGCAAGGGAGTGGGAAGTGTGGATGGGTCAGGGGTAGGGGGTTGGACAAAGCGCTGCAGGAGACCCACTGCTGCAGTCAGTGTCGAGTCAATGGACCTCAGCAAGTTGCGTTGGTCAGCCTGCTATAAGAAAATGCCCTCAAAGTATGCCTCCATGTTGGTCAGCACTTGGCTGTGGCCATGGAGGACATTAAGCATCGCAGCCTGACCAACCTGCAACTGCCGCTGGATGTCCACAGACTCGGCATTGGCGGCAGCAGTGGAGACAGGGGGTCCGGTGCCTGGCAGGAAGGAGACATGAGGTGACTGGGCACGCTGGGAAGGGACAACAGCAAGTGGGAGGCGGCTGATGGCAATGGAGGGGGCGGGTAGAGATGTTGTGCCGCTGTCAGCTGCTGGTGCAGCCTCCGCCCACTCGGAGAGATCATCCTCGGACCCGTCAGCCTCATAATCTGTGGTGGCACTGGACAGGTCCTCGGCCTCACTCTCCTCCGCCTCAGTTCCACTCGATGCGCCAGGCACGATGTCACCGCTGGCACTGGTGCTCGGTCCCTCCGCTCCATCTGTGCTGATGTCTCCCTCCGTGTCCCCCGACGATGCTGTGGGCAAGGTGAAGAGACAGCAATTAATCATACACCTGTATACATATGTCACATGAGTCCAATCTACATAGGTTACAGTGCATAGCCTGAAAAGAAAGATGAGTAACATCTACAAAACAAGGTACATATGTAGGGCATGCAACACACAGTTGGTTGACCCACCATGCCACTGAAAAACTATGGAGAGCATGACACAATAGCAAATGACATGAAATGGATTTTGACAGAGGAGCCAGGCCCTGGGGACAATCCAGCACTGCATCTGCACCACACAGCGTCGCCGAAAATAGAGATGAGCAGGGACCATATCCATGAACTTGAGGCACATGCTGCATAGGTAATACTGAAAACATGCCCACCATGACTGGCTCACTGCACCTTGAGTGTATGTCCAGACAAACATCACACACTGGTCAGACCTAGCAAGGAGACATCAGGTTTTGACATGTAGGCTTTGCCCGCACCAACCACCCCCTACATGAGACAATTAGTTGAGACACAGGAAGCACTTACATCTCTTAGTCTGGGTGAAATACACATGGGCTGCATAAATGCAAGATTGTACACCAAATACCCAAGGTGCGCCTGTCCAAAGAATCATGTACAAATGGGCATCATCAGATGATTGTAACAAGACACACAGGCACTGGCCACCGTGAGTGTGTACAAGGAAAACAGGTCAGGCTGTACAGTGGACACTTGTACTACATTTTACGTCAATATACATGGTGCCAGGGGACAATGGCACAGAGCACAACCTATGCTGTGGACACTGAGAGTGTCCACATTTTGTGATGACACACATGACACCTATGAAAATATGCCCCAGGGGACAGTAGTGAGCACACAACTCCATGGTCCTGAATGGGAATGACTGCAACACACGCCACCATCCCTGCACCATGCGTATCGCACACTCATGCACATCATGTCACAGGCCACAACATAGGACATGCGTGCTGTAAGGCATGACACTTGAGAGACTAACTCCCATGTCTGGACTCAAGTTATGAACTGGACAGGGCACAGGCAAGGTCCCAAAACCTGTTACACACCACCCCCGCACATGATGCCACAGGCATTGTTCACGTGGATAAACTGCCAGCCTAGATAACCTTGTGAAGGAGTGACTACACACAGACCAGGGAACACATTGCAAGGAGGGGAAGGGAGGCAGGAGAGCACCGCTATACTGTGGGTAACAGGATCTGCACAGCACCTTTAAACCCTGGCAGTGTATCCATGCAACTGTGCACTTACAAATGCTGGTGATACACAACAAACACACATGTACCTACCCCCTTCCTGCTGCTGCTTCTCCTGTAAGCGCCTGTCCAAGTCTGGAAAGACCACCGCCAGCACACGCTTGTGGATGTGGGTCAGACGGTGGCGCCCGCGGTTCTTATGGGTCTCAGATGAGTCCCCCAGCAGGACCTGTGCGATCCTCCGCGTCCAGCACCGGATATCCTGCCAGCGTTTTCTCACCTGGGCCTCCGTCCTCCTCACGGCACTGACGGCGTTCATCCATATCTGCTTCTTGGCAGAGGCACCTACCTGTGAGGATGAACAAGTGACACTACATCAATACACCTGGCACATGTCACAGAGACACATATTAGAACAAATTTGCTGTTTACAACAAGGCATAGTATGCATCCAACGCATTGCACCTTTGTCATAGGGACATGATCCTCTGGGGAAGGGCAAAAGCAGTACGTGCCATTGAAAGTACACAGGTGGAATGAGGCAACGATACAATCAATGATCCAGGCTCACAAAGTGCATCACAAGCTACACCAGGATTATGTGCAGCACCTCTAAGCAGTCACATGCCACAGGCCACTGACGCTACCTCAGCAGAGTACACAGACACACACAGGCACAGGACATTCACCTGCCATTGCCAAATGCAGCGACAAACCTCACTCTGCACATGTGCCACTAGACGGGGGGGGCTCACAGGTGTGGGGCTGGCTCTGCACGTCAGACACACAGCACTGCTCCCTGCTCACATCAGATGGGCAGGGTATATCCATCCCTCATGCAGCCCGGGTGCTACACTCCACATATGCACCCACCCACATGACAGGGGACTTACACACACACCGATGTCCAGGGTACGAACACATCATGTGGACACTCTCAGCACAGGTACACAGAACTAACACACATCTGTGGGTACAGTCACCTGTCACACTGGGCTGACCACATAATCAAATGAGGACTGTAGAGGCTACATTCCCAGGAGGTCAAGACAGGCAGAATGTGGCATGCACCATGCAGTGATTGTCACAGTAAACACAATGCAAGTGAGGACGGCAGACATGCACCACGGCATGCTCTGGCTGGGAGACATCAGGCATTCCCCCCCCGGACCACCCCTACAGTACATAGCATGTGTGTCACACCTGGACACAATGCCAGAAGTCACAGTCACAAAAAAGGGACACAGTCTGTGCTATTTGACTCTGCACTCACCTGATACCCTGGTCGCCCATACAGCAGGGGGTACTGTGGGAGGATCACATCCAGCAATGCCAGGTTCTCCTCCAGGGTGAAAGGCTGTGCCCTCTCCACAGACCTTGACATGGTTCCAGGGAATCAGGAGCAGCAGCTGGGTCGTAGAATCCAAAGATGTGCAGGCAAGTGCTCCCTCATGGGACCTGGCTGCCTTATATCTGCCTTGCTGGCCTGTTTCATGCACAGGAGTACAGAGTGATTGGTCACTCACATTTGCATCCTATGTTTCCTCCAATCCCTTCACGCGAGCACACCCATAGTGATACGGACCGTACACACGCCTGTACGCTCACTATCACTATGGGTGTGCTCGCGTATGCGTACCCATAGTGATGCGGACCGTACACACGCCTGTACGGGCCGTTGCTATGCATTTGGGGTGCCCTAGGGCCCCGGTACGCACCGTACCTGTGTGTGAAACTCCAAATTACATAGGGGACACATGAGGGACAAGTATAAAGGCCTACATGCATGCTGGTTGTCATGGAGACCAAGTTTAAAGTTTGAATTTTTTCCAGAAGGTGCACAGCAGGTGCCTGTACACTCACTATCACTATGGGTGTGCTCGCGTATGCGTACCCATAGTGATAGTGAGCGTACAGGCGTGTGTACGGTCCGTATCACTATGGGTACGCATACGCGAGCACACCCATAGTGATAGTGAGCGTACAGGTGTGTGTACAGTCCGTATCACTATGGGTGTGCTCGCGTATGCGTACCCATAGTGATAGTGAGCGTACAGGCGTGTGTACGGTCCGTTTCACTATGGGTGTGCTCGCGTATGCGTACCCATAGTGATAGTGAGCGTACAGGCGTGTGTACGGTCCGTATCACTATGGGTGTGCTCGCGTATGCGTACCCATAGTGATACGGACCGTACACACGCCTGTACCCTCACTATCACTATGGGTGTGCTCGCGTATGCGTACCCATAGTGATAGTGAGCGTACAGGCGTGTGTACGGTCCGTATCACTATGGGTACGCATACGCGAGCACACCCATAGTGATAGTGAGCGTACAGGCGTGTGTACGGTCCGTATCACTATGGGTGTGCTCACGTATGCGTACCCATAGTGATAGTGAGCATACAGGCGCGTGTACGGTCCATATCACTATGGGTGTGCTCGCGTATGCGTACCCATAGTGATAGTGAGCATACAGGCGTGTGTACAGTCCGTATCACTATGGGTACGCATACGCGAGCACACCCATAGTGATAGTGAGCGTACAGGCGTGTGTACGGTCCATATCACTATGGGTGTGCTCGCGTATGCGTACCCATAGTGATAGTGAGCGTCCAGGCGTGTGTACGGTCCGTATCACTATGGGTGTGCTCGCGTATGCGTACCCATAGTGATACGGACCGTACACACGCCTGTACGCTCACTATCACTATGGGTGTGCTCGCGTATTTGTACCCATAGTGATACGGACCGTACACGCGTGCATACGCTCACTATCACTATGGGCACGCATACGACAGCACACCCATAGTGATAGGGAACGTACACAGGCCCTCTGAGCGAATGTACGGTGCCTTTCACACATCACAGTGGTGACAGGCAGCACACAGGAAGGAATAGAGCTGACATACTTGTCCATGGATGGACATCAAGGCATTGTCTGGGCAGTACTACATGTGTGGGGCACAGGTGTGAAAGGCTGTGATGTGGCACATTACTCCTGAGTCGAGAAGGCAACAGATGTATGATGAGATGTGTACAGATGTTATGTGTGATGGTGCAATGTGTGCCAGGCATGCCCTTAACTCCTTTGACATGTGTGCATGTCGTACTGCACACTTGGGATGAGTGTCACTGGCATGGCACAGTCAACAACACACACAAGTGTCCCCTGATGCCCGCTACAGGGGTTACCACACCAGACATGTGACTACCCACGGTGCACGATGTGTCTATGTCATGTATGTGTGGGGTGTTCCCATTAGCTTGATGTTGGTGCTCCCTCAAAAGCATCAGCTGTTGCAGCAACCAACATGTGTCTGTGTGTAGATGGACATGGCACACTGTTACGCACACCAGGCCACATGTGGTATCGGATGTGAGGTGCGTATGTATGCATGGGACATGGAGTAGTGTAACAAGGACATGTCTGCATCCTCTCAATGAATGTGTGGTGAGTCATTACATGTACACCTTATTGGCAAGGTGTGTGGGCTGTCCTAGTGTAATGTCATGTGACCTGTGGCTCTAGTGTTCCGCTACCTGTCTCTGAAATCGACATCCTACTTCTGCTGATGTGTTGATGTATGTCACTCCTGTGTTGCGTCTGGCTGTTCACTTACACTGGGACACAGCTAATCCCATGCCATGGCATGTGGAGGTTCACAATCTCTGTGTTTAGCTGGGTCTTGGTAGGAGTGTCACCTGGCA
The DNA here is from genome assembly GCF_964204655.1 of Triturus cristatus. Lineage (NCBI taxonomy): Eukaryota > Metazoa > Chordata > Amphibia > Caudata > Salamandridae > Triturus > Triturus cristatus. The sequence continues at coordinate 1,159,059,274 of NC_140593.1, read as the reverse complement.
GCCATACGTGTCCAGGGCATGTGGCACATACCTGACTCCGTAGGTAGCATATGTGTATTGTCAGATTAACATGTGCACAATACAAATAAATAGTTGTTGTAGTGCACTCACTCTTCCTTGTCACTTCCAAATTACTGCAGAGCGCCGCCTCTTCCCCGACCAATTCCGGACTTGGCTGACATGCGGGAGAATGACTGTATACGGTGCTACCGCTTCCCCCAACCGTTGATTGAGGAGTTGACGGCAAGGCTGGCACCACACCTGCAACTGCTGCACAGGTATCCTACGGCACTGACACCCAAGCTGAAGGTAATGGCAGCCCTACATTTTCTTGCCACGGGTACCTTTCAATATACCATAGCTCATGTTGGTGGCATGTCCCAGAGCATGTTCAGCCGTGTGCTGCATGATTTCTTAGAGGCCATGTTGCTTCACCTGGATGAGTTCATCCATTTCCCTACTCCTGAGCTGTTGACTGGGGTCAAGCATGGATTCTATGCCCTGGGAGGGATGCCCCATGTCATTGGGTCCATAGATGGGACACATGTGGCTTTGGTACCACCACAGGCACAGGAGGTAGCGTACAGGAATCGCAAGCACTACCACTCTATCAATGCCCTTGTGGTGTGTCTGTCCAACATGGTGATTTCACATGTCTGTGCTCGTTTTCCAGGATCAGCACACGATGCCTACATCATGAGGCGTAGCAGGGTGCCTGAAATGATGACGCAGCTGCGCAACGAACGAGCATGTGTTGTTGGTGGGTACACTCTGGCAGTCCTGTATTTAACGTCATCTCCCTGTCTTACTGCTTCTCCTGACCCACTGTTGTCCATGATGTTTCCATGTAGGGGACGCTGGCTATCCCAACATGCCATGGCTGATCACACCTCTCCGCAACCCCATCACGCCGGCCCAGCTCCGCTACAACACCACCCATGGCCGGACAAGGCGAGTGATAGAGAGGACATTTGGCCTCCTGAAGAGCCGATTCAGATGACTCCACAAGACCGGCGGCGCCCTCCCATATGCCCCAGCGAAGGTCTGCAAAATCTTCATGGTCTGCTGCATGCTGCACAACATGGCAGTTGAGAAAGCTGTGCCACTCATCCTGGATCAAGATGATCAGGACCATCCACCTGTGGAGGACGAAGGGCTTGGCAATGGGGCTAGTGATGTGGAGGATGTGGTCCTGCAAGAGGACATCCGGAGTCGGCTCATACGCGTCTTCTTTGCTTAGTGGTGAGTACCAGTGTCTGTGTGTGCACGCATTGGTCCCCGTGTGGCATGTGTTGCGATGTGTGTGTCCATCTGCATGTATGCCACGTGAGTCAGAGGTGTGTGTGGATGTTTCACTGGAGTGATGGTGCCAGTGATGAGTGTATTTCCCCAGTCATAATTGTGACCTAGCATGTTGTCATCCTTACATGTGTCGAGTACATGCACATGCAAGTGGCTGTGCTTTTTGTGGCTGACTTCTTGTGTGTCTCTCATCCCCAGGTACTTGCGCATGCCGTCTGCTGGTTGCATTGTTGTGGCACTGCTATTCCTCATGGACACGTCATCGTGTGCTGACTCAGCGTTACACGCATGGACAAGTTTGGAAGACTCCTTAGGGTAAGGGAGGCATCAGGGGTGTATTGGGTGTGGCAGTTATTTACGATGTGTGCACACTGCCACTGTAGATGTTTGGTTCCTCTGCAGACATGTCGCATCACCATGGGACACATGACATGTAGCTGGGTAGACCTGAATAGATGGTCAGACTTGTTGACAGTCATCTGTGATGGGATAGTGGATTGTGATGATGGCATCAATGTGTGTAACACTGCCCTCAGACACATACGGTTTGCATTGGCTTGACATGGTGTGGGACTTCCACATCAGAGGATCAATGGTGTATGGCAGCCTCTCCGTGAGCAGCAGGGGGTGTTTAGCTGTTAGCCGACACTTGTGTGCCAGTTCCAAGGCTATCACGCATTTGTGCTGCAGAAGGGGGGTTCCAGTGTTGGACCCACATGTTACTCCACATGACCTGTTTATGTGTACTCCGAGTTGCCTCTGCATTCCCGAATACATGAATAATAAAGGTGTCCCTATGCCTCCAAGGTGCCTATTCTCAGTCAATGCTGGTGTGTTGCCACGGTGCATCCGGCATGTCTGGCATGGTTTTCCGTGATAGTGGCTATGTGTCTATGTGTCGAGTAGCAAGATGCAAGCTGTTTGTGTGGGATTAGACTGTGTATTGTGCATGATGTCCATGACTGTGTGGGTATTGTAACATGTGCCATCCCCATGCATCCAATGTTGGCCAGGCCACCATTCTCTGCATCCACCTGACTCAAGCTTGCAGGACATGGTTCTGCCTCCTGTCCACACATACCTGGGTGCCCCCCAGGACACTCCACATGATCCCTGACCTCTGCGCATGGCTGACGCTGTACTCAATATGTCTGTCGGCACGGTTGTGCGGCCACCCCCTCAGCTGGTTGGGCCCATCACGGGTGTGTATGGTGCTCCATGTCCGTCTTGCCTAATACATTGTGACCCATGTGTGTCCTGTGCCAGACTCAGGCCCCAGGGTGTGGATGGTTGAAGTCAAATGAGAACTCAGGCATGGTTAGACTTTACAAGACACATGTAAGGTAATAATGCAAAATGTAGGCATCATCTCTTTATCGTGTAACTTTTTATTTTGGTTGGGGTACGTGGGGGGGGTATGACATGAGGGGCTTTCCGGGTGTGTGGAATCCAAAGTTCACTAGGGGAGTTGGTGTCCTTGCCATTGGAAATCCTCAGAGTCCATGCCACAGTCTTTGTCAACATTGGTCAGACAGTGACCAGCAAGTCCATGTGGCAGAGAATGTCTTTTGCTGCTGTGCTGCTGTTGGTCCAGTGGGCCAGGTGCCAGGCCAGGTGTCCTGGGAGATGGTGCTGTTGCGCTGACCCTCACGGTCTTTTCCGTGGACGACCCGCCCTCCTGCGGGGACCCTCAGAAGCAGGCCGTGACGATGTTTGGGATGCTCCGTCGGATGACTCCTCCTCCTCCTGATCCCTCCCTGTGGGTGGTGATGTTCTACGCCTGGTGGCACAGGGAGGGTTGCCCATGTTGTCGGCTATCCGTCGGAGTGTACGGTGAATTCCCGTGAACACCGTCAAGAGCTCAGCCTGTCTGTCCTCCATTCGCCCTTGGTGTCGCAGTAGACAGGCATGTTGCTCCGCATGTTGCTGGGCCTGCTGGGTCTTGATCTCCTCGAGGATGGACACAACTTGGGCCATGCCCGTGGTGTCCTGCCGGTATGTGTCCAGGATGTTTCTGACATGGGAATATACCGGTTCCGCAGCCAACTGGTCAGGCTCACGCCTCCGCCGTCCTCCACTCCCACCACCCCTGCCCACTTGCACCTGGCCTGCCCTTGTGGGCACATCGGGTCTCCGGGACCCCTGAGGGGTGGCATTGGCATTGTCGCCTGCCTCCTCCTGGGTGCCCGGTACACCGTGTCCCTCCTGGCCAGCCTGGCTGCATTTTGGTGGTGGGGCAGGGATCCTGGGTGTCTCCTGGGATGTGGCAGGAGTGGGGGTTGTGGCTGGCCCAGTTGTACCTGATGCAGGTGCTGCAGGTGGTTGGACACCAGAGGGGCCAGGTTGGTCGGGGTCGTCCACAGAGTGGTGAGAGTCGTCGCTGCCGGTGGGTCCGTCATCCCGCAGAGCCGGGTCCTGTGAATCTTCCCCCCCAGTGTTGGGGGGTGATCCACGACGTTGACCTGTGTGTGAGAGAGACAATGTTAATTTTGTTCCATGCAACATCCATGTTTCATTCGTTTCTAAGTTGGCACATTTCCTCTGGGAATTTGGATATGTCTTGCATTCCACTCACAGTGCACTTGTGCATGGGTATGTCCCTTGGCCACAGCTTTTGCGACTTTACCTATGTGTGGCACAGTCTTACTTGCTGCGTCAATTGTGACTGCAGTCAGCAGTGGAGTGGGCAGGTGTGGCGAGCCATGCATTGGCGCCTCCCGTGTTGCACTGTACGTGGGCACATGGAGTTGTTTCACACACTTATATGATGCAGGTAGCTGTCGTTGTGCTCGTGCACAGGTTGAGACATGGCCCAGTGTTTTGCCATGGAGAAGAGAGGGGGATTCAGGCACTGGCCACCCTTGTCTACATGCACGCAGTCCACAAGCTGACGAGCAGACATTCCCACACACCCCAAGGCTGAATTGGTCTCCCTGTGTGTCCCTTTCTCACTCCCTCTCTGTCCCCCTCTCCCTCCCTCCCTGTGTCAGCCTCCTCCCTCTGTCCGTCTCCCTGTGTCTCCCTCCCTCTCTCTCCCCCCGTCCCTCCCTCTGTGTGTCACCCTCTGTCACCTCAGCCCAGCTTCCTAGGCGCACACTTTTTGCAGATCTTTGAATGGCCCTTGGCTTGTTGATGTGAGTTTGTTTCTGATCTCCAGGCACCCATTGGGTGTAGTGTCTGTGTCTGCGCTGCTGCTGTGGTGGTGTGTGCTGCCACTCTTTCACAGTGTTGGCTGTTCATTAGCTGCTGTCATGTGCAAAAACGTGCCGTCACCCCCATGTCTTAATGCAAGGCGTCCGCCATTTGCTGGCAAGTCTTTCCTGTGTGGGGACACACTGTTTGTCTGGCTGTGACCTAGGCCATATGGGCAGAGGGCATTGTTGTCTGCTTCTGAGTTGCACTATGTGATTTTTGGGGCCCACACCCCCGCCATCCAGCTTACCGTGTCTTGTGTTGGTGTTTTCTGTGGCCTGTGACTTTGCATTGTCCAGCTGGGTGCATGGGGCATGGTGGCGCCAGTGGCATGTGCGTGTTCATGGAGTGTGGTTGAGTCATGCGATAGCTTGGGGTGGTTGCGTGCCTGATTGTGAGTTTGGTTGTGGATGACGTTCCCCCCATGTGAGGTGAGTTGTTTGTGTACTCACCCGGGTCTCGGAGTCCTTCTAATCCGTCCACTGACACCACCGGCAGTATGGCCATCACCCTCTCCTCCCAGGGATGGTATTGTACGGGTCTGCGGGGCGGCCCTCCTCCAGTGACGTTGGCCTGGTTGTGGTCGTCGGTCATTTTGGCTCGGACCCTCCTCCGCAGATCGTACCACCTGGCTTGGCATTCATGCCTGGTCCTTCTGGTGGACGCAACAGCATTCACAGCATCGACAATCGTCTGCCACATGGCTGTTTTTTCTGAAATGCTGGTCTGTCTGACCAATGTTCCAAAGAGGTGTGGCTCGACTCTGAGGATTTCATCGACAAGGACCTCCAACTCTCGGCTAGTGAACTTTGGATTCTTGTTAGTGGGCATGGTGAGGGGTGTGGGTGTGGATGGTTGTGGGTGTGTGGGTGTGGTTGTGCAGGTGTGTGTGTGAATGTGATGAGGGGGTGTTTGTGAAGGTGGGTGTGTGAAGGTGTGCAAGTGTAAGGTGTAGTAAAGGTTCAAGTATGGTGCTGTAGGTTGTCTGTGGGGTCTGGCAGCAGTGAGTCTGTTGCAAAGGCTCATGGTTTGTGTCTGTGGGCCCTTTTTATTGGTCCATTGGTGGGTGTGGCTGTGTTTGAACTTTGGGTGGGTGTGTTATAAGGAGTGGTTGGGTTTTGGGCCTCTGTTTGGGATTTTGGCAGTTGCAGGTCAGTGAATGTGTTGTTTTTGTGCTTGTTGGACATGTTTTGTGGCTTTGTGCCATTCGAATGGTGTATTCTTGTGTTGTTTTGCTTTGTCCTGGTTGTGTACGTCCGTTTTTAGCGTGTGTACGGTGTGTACTTCGGTAATTTAGTTGTACAGTGCTGTCCTTGTGTCTGGCTTGGTACGACTCGTACATGCGCGATGTTGGGTGAAGGTGCTGGTGTTGGGGCCTGGGGTGCGCTCCGTACTTAGAATGTTGGGGTGGGGGTACGCTCCATACGTACGCGGGTGAGGGTACGGGTCGTACATACACGGTTGGGGTGGGGGTACGGTCCGTACATACACGGTTGGGGTGGGGGTACGGGTCGTACATACACTGTTGGGGTGGGGGTACGCTCCATACATACGCGGGTGAGGGTAAGGGTCGTACATACACGGTTGGGGTGGGGGTATGGTCCGTACATACACGGTTGGGGTGGGGGTACGGTCCGTACATACACGGTTGGGGTGGGGGTACGGGTCATACATACACTGTTGGGGTGGGGGTACGCTCCATACGTACGCGGGTGAGGGTACGGGTCATACATGCACTGTTGGGGTGGGGGTACGCTCCATACATACGCGGGTGAGGGTAAGGGTCGTACATACACAGTTGGGGTGGGGGTACGGTCCGTACATACACGGTTGGGGTGGGGGTACGGGTCATACATACACTGTTGGGGTGGGGGTACGCTCCATACGTACGCGGGTGAGGGTACGGGTTGTACATACACTGTTGGGGTGGGGGTACGCTCCATACGTATGCGGGTGAGGGTACGGGTCGTACATACACGGTTGGGGTGGGGGTACGCTCCATACATACGCGGGTGAGGGTATGGGTTGTACATACACGGTTGGGGTGGGGGTACGGTCCGTACATACACGGTTGGGGTGAGGGTACAGGTCGTACATACACTGTTGGGGTGGGGGTACGCTCCATACGTACGCGGGTGAGGGTACGGGTCGTACATACACGGTTGGGGTGGGGGTACGCTCCATACGTACGCGGGTGAGGGTACGGGTCATACATACACAGTTGGGGTCGGCGTACGGTCCGTACATACACGGTTGGGGTGGGGGTATGGGTTGTACATACACTGTTGGGGTGGGGGTACGCTCCATACATACGCGGGTAAGGGTAAGGGTCGTACATACACGGTTGGGGTGGGGGTACGGTCCGTACATACACGGTTGGGGTGGGGGTACGGGTCGTACATACACTGTTGGGGTGGGGGTACGCTCCATACGTACGTGGGTGAGGGTACGGGTCGTACATGCACTGTTGGGGTGGGGGTACGCTCCATACATACGCGGTGAGGGTAAGGGTTGTACATACACGGTTGGGGTGGGGGTATGGTCCGTACATACACGGTTGGAGTGGGGGTACGGGTCATACATACACTGTTGGGGTGGGGGTACGCTCCATACGTACGCAGGTGAGGGTAAGGGTCGTACATACACTGTTGGGGTGGGGGTACGCTCCATACATTCACGGGTGGGGGTACGTCTCGTACATACACGGGTGTACATACATGGGTGGGGATTCGACTCGTACATTGGAGGGCTGGGGGGAGTGTTGGGCACGTATGCGGGCACATGTCTCCATGGTTGCTATGGAAGTTCGGTGCGGACGGTGTTTTTTCCATACGGTTGTAACATCGGACGCACGGGATGGATCGTACTTGCGCGGTCGGACTTCACTTTTCACATTTGTACAGTAAATCGTTCGGAGACGTGTCGGACACATTTTCCGACCCGAGGACGTGTGGGGAATTATTCCCAATGCGATTCGTATGGACTTTTTCCCATGCGAATCGTACTTGGCAGTTTGTACGGCACTTGTACGATTCGTACGGTAAAAAGACCGGATACGAGTCGTACGGGGATTTTTTTTGCAGGATCGTAATCAGCACTTTAGGGTTAAGCATCATTTCACTGATACCAATTTGCCTTGTGAAACCTACTTATACAGTATTGTAATAATATAATTGCTGTGTCCAAAAAACTCCTTTTTAAACTATATTTATATTGCAAGAAATTCATGGATATCTCAAGCATTCTGCATATCTGTGCTAAAACCTGCTTGTTTCATTCCAGTTCTCATGCACAGTTCATTGTCATTAGCTTCCGAGGTTTTCCAGTGAATAACCTAGAATCAGATGTGTGCATAACATCCATTATGCAATCCTGCCTATTCACATTGTTTTCCTATAACCCCTAGTTTAGCTGATCGACGATCATAACATTGGTGCCTGAAAATTCAGGCTGGCAGCAGTTATTCGTGTCACTTCTGCTGTGGGACAAAACAAAGTCAATATGTTCCTATTTCTTAGAACCAAAGCAAGCAATCAACTAAAGCCACGGAAATTCTAGCTGGTAAAACCAATCCTCAGTAAAATCAAACACCAGAAATCTACTTCATTTGAAAAGCATAAATTCTAGCTTTGGACAAATTATACATGTATTAGAGACCAAAATGTAATATTAAAGTCAATACGAGTAGTTAGTTAAAAAAAACACACCAGTATAGAAAGTCTTTGTAATTACTTTTTTATTCTCCTCATTTCCTTTAGCTGCTTTCAGGCATAGGGTGTGGGTAGGATGGCGGGCGGCATTGCCCCGGGAAAGGGGACCACCCGCTATGTTTACGGCGGTCCCGCATGTGCAATTTGGATGTGCTTGCCACACTGGCGGGCGCATTCTGCATTTTTTGCATTGCGGCGGGTGGTGCTGTTAGCAAAAAATGGCACTTGTGCATTTGCATGCACAACGTGGCAGGCACCGCGTCCTGGGGGCTCGCAACGGACCCCCAACTGCAAAATCTGCATGCCTTTCCGTGGTGGCAACGCCGCCACGGAAAGGCTACTTCCTGCCTGCATTTTAATATGGATGGCGGTGTCTAGCAGACACCGCCACCATATACAACCCTTTTCCACCTGGTCGACTCGTCTACCATGCGGAAAAGCGGCAGACGGTCTTCCCGTCCGCAGGGGTACCCCCCACCATACTGATTTGGCGGGGGTAATTGGCATGCGGGCGGTGCTGTATGGCAGGTGGATCGCCACCGCTGTTTGGCGATCCGCACGCCATACTAATAGACCTCATAGTGTCAGCCTTTTCAACTTGTATTCCTAATTTACTGGGTTTAATGGAATCTATGGAATATGTGGAGGGTGGACTAAGCACTGTGCTCACTGTATCTAGTGGCCAGTGAAGGCTCAGTCTTCGTTGGAGTCTCTCAGATAATGTACAAAGCCACCTTATGCAAATGTGCAGCTTCAAAGAACTTAGGCACACCACTGGAGTGTTGAGAAACTCCATGCAGGTTTAACAATTGATAAACAAAGGATCTTACAATTAATGTGCTGATCATGGCTTAGCCGCAAGATTGTGTTAACTTGCTCAAGTACTAATGTGCAGCCTACGAGCGGCTGATATACACCTTTTCACAGTACCGGCAGCTGCTTCTAAGTCCCTGCATCTGCCTGAAAACATAATTTTCTTCTCCATAAAAATCTATGACTGAGGTCTTTTTTGGATGCCACCGTAGAAAGTATGGCCAACGAATAGTGATACATTATACATATTAAAGGTCATTCTAATATCAAATACAATCTTAAAGAGGTGGAAAAGGCAATGAGCATGATCATATTCACTTTTTTGGATGCTCCGGTGGCGTTGCACCATTCCTCATTTTTACAAAGTGGTGATGAGCCATTTAACATGGCTTAACACCACCTCGTAAATATGTCCCTTTCCACCGCAGGCCTCTGCGGCAAAGAGGCGTGCAATGGGTGTTTCTGTGGGCATTCCACCGCAACAACCTTTGCTGTTTGGTGTTGCCCCAGATTTGCAAGGTGGGGCAGGACTAAAAACTAAGGCCAGGTAATATCTAGTCTTAGAATGTATTAATTACTCCTCGTTTTTTGCTCTTTCAATGTGTGCTGCATTCTGCAAATCTCCTTTATTGATTTTTATGTGAAGGTGTCCCTTCCTGCTCATAAACAATCGCCCCTGCAGCACAGGGACACTTGCAACGTGGCAGCAGGGTGTCTGCGCTGGTGCTCGGCAGCTTTTTATGTTCCGGCACTAGGGGAAACACAGGGGTGCCCCGTATTTTTGAAAATATGGCAGATTCCTGTGTTTAGAAAATGTTGCAGAGTGGTGCTGCAAAATTTGGCGTAGCATCGCACTCCGGCGTTTTCTTGTACATATGCCCCATAAACTGGAGCAGAGACAGAACATCCAGTAAAAAATAACGAGTTGCGCAAATATTGTTTCATTAATATTGTTGGTCAGAAATATCGACAGCAAGAATATTGTGGTCAACAATATCGACTTAAGGTAAGTAATATTGATTTTAAAAATATTGAAGTGTTTAATATCGTTTGCAAAAATATAGGTGCCGATTCCGATCCTGGAAAAACCGGGTACGAACCGTCGGACGGAGCGTTTTCTCCGTCCGACTAGTACCCGGGGAAAACACCTTACAAAGCCGCAAGTGCGATTTGTACAGAAACACCATTTCCGTACGAATCGTAAAAAACACAGACCGGCAAAAAAATACATACAAATCGGATCCGATCCACCATGGACGTGACGTCCGGACGGAGTCAGGCAGCGTTTTACGGATCAGCAAGTACGATTCCTACCCACAGCACTTCGCATGGCAAAATGTTTACGGGACCCAAAAAGTGCCGGAAAAGCTAAGTACGCCGCGATGCACGACAAAAAGGGGGCCCGGTACGCACTGTACCCCCATCCCTACACGTCCGCACCGTACCCCAGCATCACCCATGTACGCGCCGTACCCCCAGCCCCCGTAGGGTAGGTACGGGGCGAACCACCCCCGTATGTACGGAGCGTACCCCCTGTATGTACAGGACGTACCACCACCCCCCGTATGTATGGGGTGTACCACCACCCCCCTTATGTACGGGGCGTACCACCACCCCCCGTATGTACGGGACGTACCACCACCACCCCGTATGTACGGGGCATACCACCACCCCCCGTATGTACGGGGTGTACCACCACCCCCCGTATGTACGGGACGTACCACCACCACCCCCGTATGTACGGGGCGTACCACCACCCCCCGTATGTACGGGATGTACCACCACCCCCGTATGTACGGGGCGTACCACCAACCCCCCGTATGTATGGGGCGTACCACCCCCCGTATGTACGGGGTGTACCACCACCCCCCGTATGTATGGGGCGTACCCCCCATATGTACGGTGCGTACCCCCAGCGCTATGCCCTGTATGCGGGCACATGTTTGGACGTCTCCATGCTTGCCATGGGAGTTCGCTCTGGACGGTGTTTTTTACATACGGTTGTGCATTCGGACGGACGGGACGGATCGTACTTGCACGCTCGGACTTCAGTTTCCCGATTCGTACGTAAAAATGTCCGGGGACGTGTCGGACACTTTTTCCGACCCGAGGACGTGTTGGGGAATTTTCCCAATGCGATTCATATGGATTTGTTTACATACGGATCGTACTTGCCAGTTTGAATCCAGATACAATTCGTACGGGGAATATTTTTAACGGATCGGAATCGGCACCATAGTTGTTAAAAATATCATTTTTTAATAATGTTATGTATTTTATGTTTTTTAGTATATATTTTAAATTTTATGTTTTTTACTATATATTTTACATGTGTGTGATGTATGTTTTTGCTATTAGAATTGTTTGTGTTTTTATTATAGTAGTTAAAAAAAAAATATTGCATTTTGTGTTTTTAGTTCCGTAGCAGGTTGTGGGTTTATAGGGGAACAGGGTGGGAAGTTAATTAATTATACTAAATATATTGATTAGTTTTTATTGATTAATATTTATTTAATTGAGATGTTATACTGTTAAATGTGTAGTAATTTATTATTAATTTATTAATAATTGGGTGTTAATTAATTTTAATTAATTAATTGGTAGTTAATTATGGTAATTGTATAATTAAGTTCTTGTAAAGGGTGGGAAGTAATTTATTTTTAATTTATGAATTTATAATTGTTTTTTAAATAAATTTTAATTAGGTAATTGGTAATTAATTATGGTAGTTGAATAATTAATTGAAGGTGTGTGTTGTGGTGTTTATAGGTGTAAATGTTGGGAAGTAATTTATTTTTAATTTATGAATTAATAATTGTTTTTTAATTAACTTTAATTAGGTAATTGGTAAATAATTATGGGAATTGTGTAATTCATTTTTGGTGTGTGTTTATAGGTGTAAAGGGTGGGAAGGGTGCGAAGTAATTTATTTTTAATTGATGAATTATTAATTGCTTGTTAATTAATTTTAATTAATGAAATGTTCATTAATTATGATAAATATGTAAGGAATTGTAGGTCTGTGTTGTGGTGTTTATTGGAGTAAAGGTTTTGAATTAATTTGTGTTTAATTAATTAATATATAGTTGTTAATTAATGTCAATTATTTGATATTTATTTTTGGCAATTGTTTTTTTGCGTGTTGTTTTTACTTTTAAAGGGTGAAAGGGTGGATATTATTTTTCTTTAAATTATTTAAATATTAGTAGTTAATAGTAATAGTTTTTTAATTTAAAAATAGGTTTTAATTGTGTTTTATTATTTTATAGTTTAATTTAGGTGTGTGTTGTAGATATTATAGTGTTAAAGTGTGAATAGTCAATTAATGTTTATTAGTTTATATGATTAATAATATTGTTTGAATATTAATTATGTTGATTATGGAAATACATTTAATTAAAAATATTGAAGTGTTTTGTGATTGGTGTGTTGTTACAGGGTAGGAAATAAAATAAATACATTTATGTTTTAATCAATTATATTGTTTGTAAATATTTTCTAGATTAAAATAATTATTTATTATAAAGGTATTTATTATTTTATTTTATATAATATTTGTAGGTTTTAGTTATATGTAATTAATATTATAATATGTGTTCTTTTTATATGTTTAATATATTAGATTTTTTATTTTTTAAATATTGTTTATTTATTTTTGTTTTGAGTACAACAGTAGTGAAAGTGTTGGATAACGGAGAAGTAAAAATTAATATTCCCACTCCAGAGAGTGCAACAGTAGGGAAAGTGTTGCATAGCGGAGGGGCAAAAATTACTATTCCTTATCTGAAGAGTACAACGGTAGGGAAAATGTTGGATAGAGGTGGGGTAAAAATTTGTATTCCCACTGCACTGAATGCTCTATTACTTACCGGTAATCTTCATTACTCCGAGTCCCGTTGTCCTCGTCCCATTCATTACAAAGTGGAGATAACTATCTCCAGACAGTAAAAAAAAGACCAGAGGCATGCTGGGACCCTAATACTGCCCCTCCCACCGGGAGTACATAAGCAGTACTTACCCAGCATCCCTCCTGAACAACCAAGCCAAGACAGGAAGGCTGGCCGCCCGGGAGGGAGGGAGGGGCCTATGAATGGGACGAGGACAACGGGACCCGAAGTAATGAAGATTACCGGTAAGTAATAGAGCATTACCCCCATGTTCCTTATGTCCTCGTCCCATTCATTACAAAGTGGAGAATACCAAAGCAGAAAACCGGCCTTCTGAACCCACAAGCGCACCCAGGAAACCACACCAAACGCAGCAACCTAAGGGAGGACCAAGAAGGAGGGAAGGGAGGACGGCAGGAAGCAACCGGCCAGCTACCCAGAACAGGACAGCAGGGACCCAACAAGGACCAGAGACAACCAAGAAAAAGAACAGAAGGCCAGGGCCACAACAAAGCAGTCATCAACCAGAGAGACCGGAGACAGGGCCAAGGAACTCACTGGACAAGGCCACCCAGCCCAGAACCACCAGGAAGGCACACGGGACCCGGAAGCCACACAGACACCGAGCAAAACCCGACCACCCTGGAGAAGGCCAAAGAAAAGAAGCCAAGCCAACAGGGTGCAGACAAAAGCACCCAGACCAAAAAGGAAGGAGGAAAGCACAGGCCAGAACCCGGCCAATCCCACCAAACCGAAGACCCGGCACCGAGAGAGCCCAGAGGAGAAAACCAATCAAACCCCGCAGAGGAGGACCAGGCCCCAGGAAGCAACGCCAGCACCACCAGGGCCACCAAACCCCAGGAGCAGAACAGGAGCCAGACCCCAACCAAAACGAAAAGGACAGGGAAGGAGACAGAGACCCAAAACACAGGAGGCCAAAAACCCCACGGGGAAGGAGGCCACCAACCAAACCAGGACGGCCCCAAAACCCAGAACAGCAGGGGCAGAGGAGGTAAAAGACCAGAGGCCCGAGAAGCCCCCAGAAAGAACACGCCAACAGCCGACCACACAACAGAGAGGCCAATGAACCGGATCGAAAAGGCACAGCAAGGGTGGGAACAGGGCCACTGGCCGTAACCACAAAACCCCAATCCCACAGGAAGGGAAAACAAGGTAGGGTGCAAGCCCAGGGCAAGTGGGAACCCCCGGCAGACCCCAAACCCAGAAACAACCAGGCACGAACCCGCCGAACCACAGAGGGCAGACCAAAACAGGCGCCAACAAGGCGGAGGACCGCCCCGGCACCCAACACTCAGGCCAAACACACCACCAGGGCAGGAGCAGTGGAAAAGGCCCCAGGGCGCGCAGCACCCAGACCAGAAACCCACCAGGCCCAACCGCAGCCAAAGCCAGAGAGGAGTCCAGAGAACAGCAAAAACCAGGGCAACAAACAAACAGGAAAACAGGAAGCCAGGACCAAAGCCAAGCAACCCGTAGACACAGGAGGACCCGCAGGCCCAACCAGCCCGCGGAAGGAGCCCACGCAGCGCCCAGGCCAATGAAAAGGGCAGGAGGCCGACAAAGACCCCCAGCACACCACCGGCTAACCACACAGAAGGCAGGTAGAAAAACAAACAGAGGAAACCGCCAAAGCGGAAACCAGAGGAAGCAGGGAAGGCAGAGGGCCAAGCAGCAGCAACCCCAGACAACCAGCAGCCAGAAAGGAGGAACCCACAGAGGCAAGAGGAACCCCACAGAACCGCACCCCAACCAGCGAAGGGGGGGGGCCAAATAGACACCCACCAGGAACAGAGCCTGGGGAAGGAAGGCAAGACCGGGGCAAGCCAGGACATCGGACCAGGAAGGAACCAGGAACGCCCAGCAAAATGCACCCCTGAGCTGGCCAAGAAGTGACAACACAGCCAGCAAGCCAAGCAGGCACAACCAGAAACCCCGCAGAACCAGCAGGAATCAGGCAGACCTGGAGCAACAGGAAGTAACCCCGGATATGCCAACCCAGAAGCACCCAACACCAGGACCCCACACAGGCCCGAAAAAGAAGGAGCACCCCAGCAACAGGGGAAAGCAAACACAGGCGAAGGAAGCCCGGGAAGAGAACCGCAGGAAGGAGCAGGCCCAAAGGAAACACCATGACAGGGCCCGAAAACCAGCAGAGCGACACGCCATGACCCCCAGAGAGTGCACAGGCAAGGACACAGGGCCGAAGAAAGCCACCAACAGGTGCCAGAAACCCGCAGGAGTCGGAAAGCCCCAGCAGGCCCCAGCCAGGCACCCACGAAGCGGACCAGACGAGATCAGAATCCCCCAGGGAGCAACCGCCCCGAAGGCCAGACGGAACCCCAATCGGAAGAACTGCTGCACAGAAGAGGGGAAAACAGACGCCAATGCCAAGGACACGGCAGCAGCGAAAGACAGCCAGGCCCAAACAGCTGAGGCACGAACCCCAGGCAACAAACAGGCGAACCGCCACAGGGAACAGCCCCTGGAGGGGATGCAAAGGAAAGGAAGAGCAGGAGCCCAACCACACCAGCCCGAGAAGACCACAGCACCAGGCACCCCTAGGAAGCCGCAAACCAGGAACCAACCAGGCCTGCCCAAAGCGAACCCCAAAGAGCAGAGGAGAACAGGCGCCGACAGGGTGGCAAGGCCGGAGGAACAGGGCCCCGCAGGCCCTCCAGACACCCGACCCAGACCAAGCAAAATCTCTGGCTGAACCAGGAGAGGCAGCCAGGACCCACCGAAGCAGGCCAAAGACATGCAAAGGAAACAGTGCAGAGGCATAGCAAAAGCAGGGAAACCCAAGGACAACACCAAGGAAACCCCGAAGCCAGCAACAGCGCAAAGAGAGCGCCTGGGCCAGGAGCAACCAAGGCAGCAGCACCCGGCAAGGAAGGGGCAAGCAGACGGAGACAGCACCTGCCAGCCAGCCCCACAAGGCAACCCCAGCCTACAGAAGGACCCGGGACAAACACCCGCAGCCCAAAGCCACTGGACAGCCGTGAAGGAGGCAGTCCGAGGGAAAAAACGCAGCCCAGTGCACGCAATCCAGGAACACACAGAGGCCAGCCCAAAGAACCGGAGAGGGACAGACCAAACCGGAACCAAAGGCAGCAGGCACAACACCCGGAAGCCCCGGCAGGCACCAGACGCAGGCCACGGAAACCAGGATAGGAAGTGGACACCACACCCCACCCGCCATGCAAACAGCACCAGAGGCAGAGCACAAGCCACCACCGAACAGGCCTCCCACAGAGAAACAGAGCCGGCAGCAAGGCAAGGCCGACCAGTGAAAAGGGCGGGCAGACACACGGACCAGCACGCCCAAGACCAGACCACAGCACCTGCACCAGCAACACCCCAAGGAGCACGGCCACGCAGGCACAGCCAAGCAGCGGGACAGACCCCGACAGGCCAACAGGAGCCAAGGGGAGCAACTCGAGCTGCAAGCACGAGGCCGGCATGACCCCACACAGGCGCAAGAGGAGCACGGCGTGAAACCATGCGGCCCGGAGCACAGAGGAGAACACATGGCATAGGCGGACCCGCAGAGCCATCGTAACACGGCTCCAGCACCACCCAACCCAGACCCGGCAGAAACCACAGCCACCAGCGCCCAGGAAAGAAGCAGACAACCACGGAAACACCCGGAATCGAACACGCAACCGGCAGGCCAAGAGACAGACCCCTCAACCACCAGGCCACAGCCACCCACCACACAAGGTGGGCCTGCAAGCCCCGCTAAAAATGCCAATCCATGACAATGGAAAGGAAAAGCCGGACCATGCAAGGAGAGCGAACACACAACCCTGGGGGAAGCAGCACCACGCACCCACCAGCCCAGCCAAACAGCCAACAGGGGAGAAAGCCAGGGCAAAAAGCAAGAAGCAACCAAGGAGGCCCAGGCCAAGGAGGGGGCGCGACAGGGCTGCAGGACCAGTCGAACAGGAGAGACGCAGCGCCAGCCCCGAGCCAGGAACCAGGGAGCACAGCACCCACGGACCCAACGGCGCAACACCAACAGCAGAGAACCCCCAAGGCCCCAGGAGAAACCACGGCAACACCAGGAGACATGCCACAAACCGGAGTCACCACTGGAAGGCAGCAAGCCCACTCATGACACCCAGAGAGCAAGCCCACAATAAGCAGGCCCCGGAGAGGGAACATGGCAGCAGCACAGCACGCAGCACGCAACACGCAGCACGCAGCACCCGGACCCACCACGGGACAGTGGACTGCACCGGGAGCACCGCTCCGACACCCGGCACTGTGCAAGCGAGCCAGGGACTCCAAAGGCAGAGGAAGAGGCAGCAGGAACCGGTAGACTGCAGCACACCAAGCATCACAGCACCAAGCAGCACAACATGAGCGCCCCAGGGTCGTGAGAGGGGCGAGAACACAACCAACCCCACAGAAGCACAGGATGCACAGCGGGAACAAAACAGGCAGGAAAATGAGAAACCGCCAAGCGGAACTCACCCAAGGCGGGGGCCAGCACCAGGAACAAGGCCCCCACCTCAACCGCCAGCAGGAAACAGCAGGAAACAGCAGCAACACGGCAGTCGCGGCACATCCCTCACTCGGCCAGGCTGCAGAGAGACTCGCCCGTGACCCGGAAGGAACCGGAAGTCAACGCCCCAGCCGCAAAGGACCGGGCGGACAAGCAGGAATCCACCGTGAAGAGAGACTGACTCCCAGCAAGCCCGGCAGGCCAGGAGGAAGCCCAGGAAACCCCATGCCCGCACAGCCAAGCAGCCGGGCGGGGGGGAGGAGAGAAGACCACCACTCCAGCCCAGCAGGAGCAGCACCAGCACACCAAAGTCCATTCTGTCGACAGACAGAAAAAAAGAACAGGAGGGATGCTGGGCAAGTACTGCTTATGTACTCCCGGTGGGAGGGGCAGTATTAGGGTCCCAGCATGCCTCTGGTCTTTTTTTCTGTCTGGAGATAGTTATCTCCACTTTGTAATGGATGGGACGAGGACATAAGGGACCTGGGGGTAATGCAACAGTAGGATAAGTGTTGGATAGCGGAGGGTTAAAATGTATTCCCACCGCAGTGAGTGCAACTGTAGGGAAAATGTTGGATAGCAGAGAAGTAAAAATTACTATTAACACGCCAGAGAATGCAACAGTAGGGAAAATGTGGGATAGCAGAGAGGTAAAAATTACTATTCCAACTCCAGTGAGTGCAACAGTAGGGAAAGTGCAGGATAGCGGAAGGATAAAAATTACTACAACCACTCCAGTGAATGCAACAGTAGGGAAAGCCCTGGATAGCAGAGGTGTAAAAATTACTATTCCCATTGCAGTGAGTGCAACAGTAGGGAAAGTGTTAGACAGCGAAGAGGTAAAAATTACTATTCCAACTCCATTGAGTGTAACAGTAGGTAGAGTGCAGGATAGCGGAGAGATAAAAATTACTATTCCCACTCCAGTGAATGCAACAGTAAAAAATAAATTACTTTAAAAAAAGAAATGAATAAACAATATGAAAAATATATATATATACACAAAATATTAAACATATAAAAGAACACATATTAAATATTAATTACATATAACAAAAACCTAGAAATGTTATATAAAATAAAATAATAAATACATTTACAAAAAAATAATTTTTTTAAACTAGAAAATACTTACAAACTAAAAAAGTATCAAAACATATATGTATTTATTTTATTTCCTGCGCTATAACACCACACCAATACCAAAACACTACATTTTAAATTACATTTATTTACATAATTAACATCATTAATAATCAATTAAACAAAATATTATTAATAACAAAATGTAATAAACATTAATTAACTACACAAACTTTAACACTACAATATCCACAACACACACCTAAATTAAACTATAAAATAATAAAAACACACTTAAAACTTATTTTAAAACTTAAAACTCTTACTATTAAAACCTATAGTTAAATAATTTAATTCAATTTAACCCCTTTGCTGCTAGGCCTTTCCCCCCCTGTGCTAAGCCTTTTTTGGCTATTTGGATAGTTTGGGCTTAGGCCCACTGTAACTTTTTGACCACATAAGGTATCCACGCCACATTTGTGTCCTTTTCTTTCAACATCACGAGAATTCTAAAGGTACCCAGGGTTTGTAGATTCTCCTAGAGGGGACCCTTAAATTAGCCAAAATACAGCTAATTTTGTTTTTGTTTTTTTAAAAACAGGAACAAAGTGCTGCAAATGAAAGCGTCTGTTTTTTTCCCTGCAAATGATCTCAACAAAGAGTTTGTGGGGCTGAAATCACCATTTTCCCAGGTTTCAGGGACTGATCAACATTTTTTACGCCGTTTTGGCATTTTACTGGGACATAGCCTATTTTTGCTATTTTTTTGTACTTTCAACATTCTGCCAGTTAATAGTAGACATGGGTATGAAAGCAATAATGGATCCTGGAAAGCTATACAGTTTAGAAAAGTAGACAAGATTCTGAATGTCCCCACAGTGCTCCCCTCAGTCTCCCGAGTAAAATGATACCTTATTTGTGTGGGTGGGGCAAGGGCCTGTGACTGTGGAGAGCCAAAAACATAGGGATTAAAGGTATAGCACCGAGAATTCAAAGCGCTAAATGTTTTAAAAAAATAAGTTTTTAGCCAATTCTGCATTGGACACCCACACAAGTGAGATATCATTTTACAAACACATCACAAAGAACTTCATGCTCAGAACACTAACTAAATATGGTGTTATTATGACACCACTTACAAAAAATTAATTCATGCATGACAATAATACTCATTTGGAGTCAACACAACAAAAATAAATTCTTACCAATTAAGTACACCTACGCAAAACTGCAAAACAACCATTGCCGAAACCGCAAACAAGAATGAAAAGAAGAAATAAAACATTACAATCACATATGCTAATATTGCACAATCCACCAGCCAAGCTGAGGGGTAGGTGGGCCTAAAAGAGGGCGGAAATGGCCAAAATAATCCCCATAAAACGGAGTGACCCTTGCCCAAGGGGCCGCTCCCTAACAACATTTGTTTTTTAAAACCTGGTGTCTAGTGGCTTCTGGCCCCCTGGGGGAACGATGGCGCTGTAAACATTTGGCCAATCGTCCCTCATAAGGGGCAGGAATGGCCACAATAATCATCCCATAAAGGGGAGTGACCTTTGCCCAAGGGGCCGCTCCCAAACATCCCAAAAAAAAAAAAATCCCTGGTGGCCTAGTGGGCCACACAAAACCAAAAAAATATCAGCTGATCTCCCCCCAGGGGGCAGAAACTGCCAAAATAATTCTCCCCAAAGGAAAGCAGCACTTGCCCAAGCGGGTCACACCTCACAAATAAATTCCTGTTGGTCCAGTGGGCACGATTAGAAAATAAATTGGCCGATATGCCCCCTAGGGGGACAGAAACAGACAAGATAATACTCCCCATATAGAACAACCCTTGCCCAAGGGGCCACTGCCCACAAATAAATCCCTGGTGGTCCAGTGGGCACGATTAGAAAATAAAATGACCGACCTGGCCCCCCAAATAATGCTCCCCCAAGGGGAGCAACCCTTGCTCAAGGGCCACTCCCACAAATATACCCCTGGTGGTCTAGTGGGCATGAATTAAATATAAAGTGGCTAATCTGCCTCCCAGGGGGGCAGATAGAGCTAGAATAATGCTCTCCCAAGGTGAGCGACCCTTGCTCTACGGGCCACTCCCCACAAATCTCTGTTGGTCTAGTGGGCATTATTTAAATCTATAGTGGCTGATCTGCCCCCCAGGGGGGCAGAAACAGCTAAAAACATTGCCCTTGCCTAAGGGGCTGCTCCCCACAAACAGTTGATTTGTATTAAATGAAAAAAAAAAGAAATCTCTTGTGTCTAGTGGGCGTTCCTGCTGCACGATCACACGATCATGGAGCAAGAATGCTCAAAGGAGACATCGGAGGAAAACCCTTTCCTTTCCTCTGATGCCTCTTTTTAAAACCCCCCACCCTCCCCAAGGAGAAACTTACTTTCATTTAATGATGTTAGCATGCGAGTCATTCTGACATCATTAGATGACGTGAAGGAGGGGCGGGGGGCAGCGGAAGTGTTTCTGCTTCCCTCTCTGATGGGGGCAGCATTAAGGGCGGCCCACGGGGGGGAGTGCCAGGGCTTCTCCATGGGTGGGTGCTAGGACAGCCGGGAGCTGTCTGACGCACATGCCCATGGTGACATCGGACAACTCCCGGCCGTCCGACTCATGGAACAGTTTAATACCTACCCTTTACCCCTTTAAAAGTAAAATCAACACGCAAAAAAATAAAGAATTACCCAAAATAAATATCAAATAAATAAAATCAATTAACAACTATGGGGCCGATTCCGATCCTGGAAAAACCGGGTACGAATCGTCGGACGGAGCGTTTTCTCCGTCCGACTCATACCCGGGAAAAATACCTTACAAACATGCAAGTAAGATTCGTACGGAAACACCATTTCCATACGAATCGTAAAAAACACCGACCGGCTAAAATATACCCGCAATTCCAATCCGGGACACCGCGTACGCGACATTCGCACAGAGTCAGGCAGCGTTTTACGGACCAGCAAGTACGATTCGTACCCACAGCACATCGCATGGCAATATTTTTACGGGACCCAAAAAGTGCCGGAAAAGCTAAGTACGCCACAATGCATGGCGAAAAGGGGGCCCGGTACGCACCGTACCCCCATCCCTACATGTCCGCACCATACCCCCAGCCCCCCCCATGTCCGCGCCGTACCCCAGCACCCCCCCATGTCTGCGCTGTACCCCCACCCCGTAGGTACGGAGCGTACCCCCACCCCCGTATGTACAGAGCGTACCACCACCCCGCCCCGTAGGTACGGAGCGTACCCCCACCCCCGTATGTATGGAGCGTACCCCCACCCCACCCCGTATGTACGGAGCGTTCCCCCACACCCGTATGTACGGTGCGTACCCCTCGTATGCACGGAGCGTCCCCCACCCCTGTATGTATGGAGCGTACCCCCACCCCACCCCGTAGGTACAGAGCATACCCCCACCCCCGTATGTACGGTGCGTACCCCTCGTATGTACGGAGCGTACCCCCACCCCCGTATGTACGGAGCGTACCCCCACCCCACCCCGTAGGTAAGGAGCATACCCCCACCCCCGTATGTACGGTGCGTACCCCCAGCGCTATGCGCTGGTGGTACGCACCGTACATACGGGGGGTGGGGGTACGCACTGTACATACGAGGGGTATGCACCGTACATACGGGGGGTGGGGGTACGCACTGTACATACGAGGGGTATGCACCGTACCTACGGGCTGGGGGTACGCTCCGTACCTACATGGGGTGGGGGTACGCTCCGTGCCTATGGGGTGGGGGTACGCTCCGTGCCTACGGGGTGGGGGTATGCTCCGTGCCTATGGGGTGGGGGTACGCTCCGTGCCTATGGGGGTGGGGTAGGGGTACGGCACGTACATGGGGGGGCTGGGGGTACGGCGCGTACATGGGGGGGCTGGGGTTACGGCGCGTATTTGGGGGGGGGGCTGGGGGGGTGTTCGGCGCGTATGCGGGCACATGTTTGGACGTCTCCATGGTTACTACGGGAGTTCGCTCCGTACGGTGTTTTTTCCATACGGTTGTGCAATCGGACGGACGGGACGGATCGTACTTGCGCGCTCGGACTTCATTTTTCCCAAATCGTACGTAAAAATGTCCGGGGACATGTCGGACACTTTTTCCGACCAGAGGACGTGTCGGGGAATTTTCCCAATGCGATTCGTATGGATTTTTTTACATACGAACCGTACTTGCCAGTTTGTACGGGACTTGTACGATTCGTACGTAAAAAAATCCGGATAGGATTCGTACGGGGAATATTTTTAACGGATCGGAATCGGCACCTATATATATATTACTTAAACACAAATTACTTCCCACCCTTTACTGCTATAAACACCACAACACACATCTAAAATTAATTACACATTTTTCATGATTATTACCAATTAAATAATTAAAATTAATGTACACCAATTATTATCTTATCAATTAAAAATAAATTACTTTCCACCCTTTACACCTATAAAAACCACAATACACACCTAAAATTAATTACACAATTACCAAAATGTATTACCAATTAATTAATTAAAATTAATTAACAACCAATTATTAATTCATTAATAATAATTTACTTTACACATTAACACTATAATATCTCAATTGAACAAATATTATTAATAAAAATTAATCAATAATTTTAATATATTTAAATTACTTTCCACCCTATCCCCCTATAAACCCACAACCGGCTACGGAACGAAAAAAGGCAAAATTCAAATAAAAATAAATGAATAAATGTGATATAATTAAATTACTTCCCATCTTATTCCCCTATTAAACCACAGTCCGCTACGGAATTAAAAGCGTAAAATAAAAAAAATACTAATAAAAATGTAAGACATATATTAAAAATACAAACAATTATTATGCAAAAACACATACACCACATACATATAAAACATTATACTAAAATACATTACAATAATAAAAACGAGAATTTTAATGACTATATTTTTGCAAACGACACTAAATCCTTCGATATTTTTTTGTTTTTTTTGTTTTGAAAAACATTATTGTGCAAATTAGCATCATTCACAGAGAACTGTCCGGAGTGTCTACAAAAGGGGGCGTACAGATGTTACCTCGGTAGGTGTTCCACTGACCCCAAATTCTACCCCACGCCCCAGGCTTACCCCGAACCAGATACACCGTCTTCTCTCTGAACATGCACCAGTCCATGTTCTCCTTCCACACGGACACCGTGGGAGGCCGTCGGGAACCCCATAGCTGCGCAATATCCTTCTTTGCGATCATGTTCCCAAGTGCCGCCCACCGGGCCTGGGCGAAGTTGTAGTCATTCGGCTCCCATACATTCAACAAACATCGACGAGCCTCAGGCAGCAGAGCGACCCCAGTGACACACTCCATTACAGCATGCACACGGTGCCAATATGCCGCAACCTCGCGGCACTTCCAAAGTATATGAAGGAAGGTGGCGCTCATTCCACAGCCACACTTACACAACCCATCCGAAGAAAAACCCATCACAACCAAACGAGGACCCGTCACATAAACACGGTGAATTTTGAGCTGGACGAGACGGAGACGGGCAGGACAGAGCGGACTGCCAGTCTTCGTCATCCAACTCCAAACCGTCTCCGGTCCAGGCCTCCCTAAGACGCACCAGGAGGTCCGCCCGATTGTTGATTAATTTCTTATAAATCAAGGAAATCGTACTATCGGGCAGATTACCATCAAGTATACGGTCCTCGAGTGGTGAAGATGCAGGGACTGTGGAACCGGCCTCGAAGACCGACAGCAAAGCGTGGCGAACCTGTGCATATCTGAAGAACTCCCTCTCACTCAACTCATACTCACTCTGAAGCACCGCAAAGGATTTGACCGCACCTTTCACCCAAAGATCACCCACCCTGCTAATGCCAATCGTATCCCAGTTCTCAAAACCTTTCGTTGTCCAGAGGCATCCCAATCTGTCCGATGCAAACAAGGGGGTCGCTCATGTCAGGCGATCATTCCATCCCACAGCCACATTTGCATCCTTCCACACACGTACTGCAATCTTAGTGGGTCCCGTTAGGTTCCTCCCCGCCGCCCGAGAGTAGAGCGCTCTGTTGAAGTTGCCACCAGGCAACTGGTATTTGTCCATCTCGAAAGCCGGATTTGGACCGGGAGCATACGTAGCATGGTTGATGGCGGACAACTGGGAGGCCCAATAATACCTCTTGATGTCCGGGAGTGCGATGCCCCCGTCATACCAGGGGAGAGTCAGTTTTGCAAGAACGATGCGTGCGCGACCGTCCCAAACAAGTCTCCTCTGTAAACCCTCCACCTCCCGGAAGTAGGCCACTGGAATAATATCAAAGGAGTTCTGGAGTGCGTAGAGAAATCGGGGCAGGGACATCATTTTAAAAAGGGCCGCTCGACCGAGTGGCGACAACGGCAATCTACGCCACCGAGCCACGTCCACCTTCAATCACCGGAGAGGAGGAAGGAGATTATGCTCATGGCGGACCGCCGGGTCCAACGATACGTAGACCCCCAAGTACTTGAAACCGGATTTCGAAATGTGAATGGGAAACCTATTCGGTAAGGGGGGAAGGCCAACATACACACACGATTTAGACCAATTAATGATCAAACCGGAGTTTTTACCGAAAGAAGTGAGGACGTCGAATAGGATGTTAAGGGATTCACGCGGGGAGGTGAGGTACAAAAGAATATCGTCGGCGTACAATGAAACCCGATCCTCAAAGTCAGGGGCCCACTGAATGCCCTTTATCGATGGTTCCCATCGGAGCCAGGCTGCAAGCGGTTCTAAAGCAAGAGCAAAGAGCAAGGGGGACAACGGACACCCCTGCCTAGTACCCCTCCCGAGAGCGAAGGGCTGGGACACCCTACCATTGACAACAACCTGAGCCAGCGGATCTGTATATAGAAGTCCCACCCAACTAATAAATCCCGCACCGAAACCGAACTTCACCAGAGTGGCCCAAAGATATGGCCATTCAATCGTATCAAAGGCCATCGTGGCGTCCAAGGAAGCCAAGATGGCCGGCTCGGAGAGAAACTCTGCCCTGGCGAGAACGCCATGTAAACGCCGCAAGTTAAGAGCAGTGTTCCGGTGCGGAATGAAACCCGACTGATCCGGATGGATCAGGTCGCAGATGGCAGCGAGTAAGCGATTAGCAAGGACCTTGACAAGAATCTTAGGTTCAGCATTCAATAGGGAAATAGGCCTGTAAGAGGCACAACGATCACGAGGATTGCCCTCCTTAGGAATCACAACTATAATGGCCAGACGCTGATCACAAGGGAGGGAACCAAGCTCACGCGACTCCAGAAACATATCACGGAGAAACGGTGCGACTTTATCCGGGCGCAACTTGTACAATTCAATAGGCAATCCATTGGGGCCCATAGCTTTGCCAGAAGGAAGGGAACGAATCGCGGCAGCAATCTCGTCGGCCGACAACGATGCCTCCATGCGCCCTCGATCCTCTTTGGACAGGCAGGGCAGCGCAATGTCCCTCAACAAGAGACGAGAGTCATCCTCATCTCCATCAGACACCGGGAGTAGACCACACGAAAATAGTCAGCGAAACAATCCACAAACTCGCCAGGGTCAGTCACATGCACACCATCAGAATTCTGAAGCACGGGGACCACACGGTTCGCTCTCTCCTTCTTATCAAGCCATGCAATCAATTTACCCGCCTTATCCCCGACATCATACAGTCTACCTTGCTATTCCCTGTACATTGTCTTGGCAGCATCCGTAACAAGGGATTTATATTCAAACTGTTTCAAGCTAAGGGCGTGGAGCCTATCCTGGGTAACACCTAAGTCTAGATCAGCCTCCAACTCCAGTATTTCGGCCTCCAGCTTCACGACCTCCCCAATCCTAGCTTTCTTGGTCTCGACTATTAATGATAGGGCCTGTCCACGAATAAAAGTTTTGAAGGCTTCCCAAAGGGACACTGAGGACAAAACAGACCCCTCGTTCTCCAGGAAGTAGTGGTCGATCGACTTAATGAGGCTGTTGCGAGTCTTGGTGTTGCACAGATGCCAGAGGCTAATAGGGGCGATCCGTCCCGCAACTTGCGTCCCAGTGTCGAAAAGAAGCGACACAGGGGAGTGATCTGAGATGCCCCGGGCCAGGTTTCTCACTTCCCCAACGTGGGAGGACTGGGCCGCGGGCATGAGGAAGTAATCAAGCCTAGAGAGACTCCCATGAGCACCGGAGTGGAAGGTGTATTGACATTGCATCGGATGCATTAACCTCCAGCAATCCACCAAACCAAAGGTGTCCAAAAACCCACCAAGCCATGATTGGGAAACGGGAAGGGCCCTGGGGGAGTGGCAATCCAGATCGCCGGATAGCACGGAGTTGAAGTCCCCACCCACGAGGAGAAGACTATCGGGGAGTTCCAGCAACATCCGACCAACATCAGAGAAAGTGGAGGTCTGGAGGCCTGGGGAAACATAGATCGTGACTAAGGAGAGAGTCTTACCCTCCCACCTACCAGTTAGGGCGGCATAACGCCCTCTGTCGTCAAGGATGACATTATCAATCTCTAGTGGGAGGGAAGACCGGACCAGAATACCAACCCCTCTGGAACCAGTGGTGAACCCAGAGTGTGCCACCAATCGGTACCCCCACCTATTCATAGCATGACACACGTTGCCAACCAAATGCGTCTCCTGCAGGAGTACCACATCCGGAGTCAAACGACGCAAATATTGCAGTACAACACTCCGTTTAATACGATCCCCCAATCCATTGACGTTCCAAGATATCAACCTCAACCCACTACCCCCCATCCCCACAAGAGTTGCATGAGTCCCCCCACAGAGAGCAGGACACCTGAGACAGAGAAAGAACCAATATGCCACCTTGAGAAAAGAAAACACGAACACAAACACCCCCTCCCACCCCCCAACCAAAACCTGTTACAACTCCCCCCTCCCTGCACCCCTGCAGACTAAAAAGCCACCCCAAAATGCAGTGTGCCTGTCGCCCTAACAATCCCATTCTACAAAAAGACCCCGGAGGAGGAGAGAGGCCCGTCTCCACCCGCCACCCGGGCACGAACTACTATAAGGCAAAATATACAAACGAAGTAGAACCCAACTGAGCAATGTCCGATTATCAAGGTTAGGGACCAAAGGGTCACTTCTGTGTAGGCTCACCACCCTCGGCACCGCCAGGGTGCCCCGTGCGATCGCCCCGACCAGGTAGAGAATCCAACCAGTCACTCACACTGTCCGGTCGCTCGAAAAAGAAGGTCCGTTCCTCGTATTCCACTCGAAGCCTGGTAGGGAAAAGCATAGCATACTTCAATCCCAGGACCCGGAGACGTCGCTTAACCCCCTGAAAGCCCATCCTCTGTCTCTGGACAAGTTGAGTGAAGTCCGGGAAAAAGTTGACAGAGGAGTTTTCTCTCTCTCGAAGCTTGCAAAATCGTATCACGGTCTCTGAAATGAAAAAGTTTTGAGATGATAGGCCTCGGAGGAGCGCCAGGCTTGGGCTTACCGCCCGGGACACGATGTGCACGCTCCACCGCGAAAAACTTGCCCAGTCCAGAAGGGGCAAGATGGGTGAGGATTAGATCTTCGACCAGGAGGTCAACCGAACGAGTCTCGGGATTCTCTGTAACACCTATGACGCGAATGTTGTTGTGTCTTGCCCTGTTCTCAAATTCCTCCAGCCGATGGGACATCAAGTCGTTGGCCGATTTCAGATTGCCATGGTCTGTTTGAAGTTCCGACACATCGGCCGTGAGGCTGGAAGTCTTCACATCCAATGACTTCACCTTCTCGTTAGTCTTAGACAGGTCGGCCCTGATTAAAGTGACATCAATGGCGACCGTGTCAATTTTACGAGCCAGAGCCTCATACTGCTGGCCGATGGTCTCCTTCATGCCGGTGATGGCGCCCATAATGTCCTGCAGGGACAAGTCAACAGGGGCAGAAGGGTCGTCTCTGGCGTCCTCCGGGGTACTGCTGGAGAGCCCGGGGGATCCTTTGGCTTGAGTGTAACGGTCCATAACATTTGTCTGGAACGGTGCCCCACGAAGAGGCGTCTTGGTCTTCCGCTTCTCGGGTTCACCCCTGCCCGTCATGTTGGAAGATGCACCCCGGAGGGGTCTGCGAGACCTGGTGAAAATGGCCGCCGGCAGGTCGGGCACCAACAGGTCAAGAAGCTGGCTCGTACAATCCGAAGAAAGTCACGACTTGACCCAAGAGGCTATAATAAGGAGGCAGCGATGACACTGAATGGAGGCTGGATTGGTCCCCGGCCAAGCGAAACGGTCTCTTAATCAGACCATGTCAGGATCCGGAAACGAAACCGAAAGTGGGGGTAAGGCCACAGATGAGGTCCCACTGCCGTTGTTGTTCAACTACGTCCCGGCTCCACAAATCACCAAGTCCCCGGCACGGCCTCCAGGTGGGCCCCAAAAGTTCAAAGTGCTGTAATTCTGGTCACCCAGGTCCGATTCAAATTCTGGAAAGAGTTATGGACTCAGTCGAGGTTCACCTTCGAGGGTCCGCCCGAGAAATCAGGATATCATCAGGATAAATTGCGAGGAGTGGCGAGGGTCCGGGGAGCCCTGTGCTCACGCGACCATCTTGGATGTGCGCTAAGCTCCTTCCCCCCTTCGATATTTTTAAAATCGATATTACTTACCTTATATCGATATTCTTGACCACGATATTCTTGCTGTCAATATTATTGACCCACGATTTTTCTGACTCGATATTTGTGCAACTCAATATTTATGACTCGATACTCTGTCTCTTCACCGCTTAAAACACCTGACAAAGCACAACAAAAGGCTTATTGAAGAGGCAGTTTGCTACCTGTGGTACTCATTGCTTTTAATAATGTATCTGAACATGTCATGTATTGAAATGAGCAAGGATCAGCCATGCCATTAGATGCTCTAGATGTGCATAGTATATCCTAATAAGGCTCCTTATGTTATGTCTCTAAACTGGATGACATTTGCCCCAAACTCTCTTTTGTTGTCCGCTTTTGATATATATCTCCTATAACCTTCCCTGTTTGTGGCACTGCACTGCTGCCTTCACCCCTTTTAGTTCATGGGTGCCACGGAAGAGAGATGTCCATTTCCTTCCTGATATTGTATTCTTATTAGAGTTTTTGCCAGCACAAATCAACGAACCCTATGACATTATGGGGAAAGGGCTTCTACATAACTAAGAATATGTTGCTTGGGGAAAAAGACAGAAGAAACAACTGAACATCTGATCTGTCTATGTCCAAATCTGCTAGAGTTTTGCAAAAAAGATCTGAGTCCTCTATTTAGGACTGCCAATAGGAGATCAGTTATGGAGGCTAACTATCCTTTATCGTTTTATAGGTTCATCAAACTAAATTATTGGTTGTTTTATGAAAATGTACAGTGTGGTATTAAGCCAATAACCTATAATAAACAATATTTGCCTGTTAATTAGCAATTGATCTTCTTTAAGATTGATATAGCATATTTTATGATTTGGCCTTAATAATTATTAATATGTATTTGTTTTATCTGTGCATGTTCAACTTTACACTGGAGTTTTTGTAATACTGAAACTGATTAGATACAAATCTATATGAATAAAGTGCTATGACTACAAAGTAACCATTCTGAACTACCTGCATGGGACAAACAATCCTTTAAAGACCAATTCCCAGTTCTCTTAAATGCCATCTCTAACTGTTTGGCAGCTCATGGTTGATTTTCCCTGTCTTGGGGGGTGATTAGGATGGCGGGCAGATCGCCACTGCCGGCCCGGCAGTGGCCATCAGTCCGCCATCGCAACCCGATTTACCCCCGCCATATTATAATGGTGGGTGGTATTGCGGCGGACGCAAAGTGTGTCCGCTGCTTTTCCACCGGTCAACAATCGTACCGATTTCTGGCCGGGTGGACTTTGGCCTCAATATTATCCATATTAGGATGCTAGGTTTTAAAGCCCTTTCCATGGCAGCTTTGCCACCATTGAAAGGCTGGCGGGGATCTGGGCGGTGAACTTGGGGGGTACTCCCCTCCATTCCCATGCACAAGGTGGCAGACGTTGTGCATGGGAATGCACAACATGACAATTTGGCAAGTCAGTGAAGTCATTTGAGATGTCATCAGTGATGTCATCAGTGATGTCACTGACCCATGTCATGAGTAATGTAATATGTGACGTCATAAGCAGGGCATTGCGGGGGCGCAAGTTATAGCTAGCTGAAATAACTATAACAGGGGAATTTCACGGGTTTTTTACGAGTGCAGTGTCCAACTAACTATAACTTTCCCTAAAACGTATGTTTTTTTCTGTGAATTTCTAAGGTTTTTTAAATGCTAATTTCTAACTGTAACCTGCCCGAAACCTATGGTTTTTCAGTGAATTTCAAAGGTTTTTTAAATGCTAATTTCTAACTATAACATGCCTGAAACCTATGGTTTTTTTAAGTGAATTTCTAAGGTGTTTTAAATGCTAGTTTCTAACTATGCCGACAGAGGTTGGACATCTGAAGAAAGAAGAAAAAACGCACAGAAAGAAGCAAACGAAATGCAGAAAAAAGCAACAGAAGTCCACAAAGACATGTGCAGAAAGAACTAACAGAGGAGCAGAAAGAGGCCTTGTTGCAAAATCATCCTGTGCCCACAAATGTTTCAGACAGGTACTGGTGGTAACTGACTCTGACTAACCAAGCCTAGAGCCAGTGCTAACCTAAAAGACACTTATAATACAGTGAAAACACCGACATACACTAGGGAACACTATGCATTGGGGTACCCCTGTGATTAGCATGACCTCCTCTGTAAGTCCCTAGTACATAATAGGGCAGGGGATTAAAACTACCTCTTAAAACACGCTACGGGGCACGTTTGCACACTGGTGAAGGGAAGGGGGCCTGAGGTGACATGTGTGCAAACACACCCCGTGGCGCGTTATACGTTGGGGGTTGAAGTCCCCTTCAATCCTGAGGGTCCCTGGTATCCAACTAGCCTACCAGGTACCTCCAGTAAGTGCCACAGAGCTACGTTGCAGAGAGGTGTAAAAAGGGGCATGGCCTGGACCACCTCTCTGCAACGCGGCGCAGTGGCACTTAATTCAATTCAATTCAATTCAAATGATCTTTATTCGGATATATACAAAACACCCATAAAAGTACATGCAAAATACACCAAGCATTCTTATACACAGTCAAATAAGTACAGATATCAATACGCAAATTGTGCAAAAATAGTTCTGAATCAAACATGTCAGAAATTTCCAGAGAATGCATCCATTAAAATACATAAAAAAAACATCCCAATGAATAATAAAACATGTTCTAAAAAAAACAAAAAAAAAACAACATGTCTAAGATACATCAAATGTGCA
Organism: Triturus cristatus; assembly: GCF_964204655.1. Classification (NCBI taxonomy): domain Eukaryota; kingdom Metazoa; phylum Chordata; class Amphibia; order Caudata; family Salamandridae; genus Triturus; species Triturus cristatus. The sequence continues at coordinate 1,159,027,406 of NC_140593.1, read as the reverse complement.
AATATGTAGTGTGCAAGTAATAAAACAACCTAAGTCATTGATAAAACTAATCTTAAAACAACATATCTAATAGTACACCCAATGTACAAGAATACAAAGTGCAAAATAGCAAACAGGCTGTCATACCAAATTCATTAGGGTAAATGGACAGCCAATGTGCACAACACAATAAGTTAAGTTGGCAAAATAATCGACACACTTCAGGTCGTGTTCATTGAGGCACGAGAACGGACAGCAATTTGAAGAAAGTGGTTGACTCTGTAAATTACATCGTCAGTGGCACTTAATGGAAACACCTGGTGGGCTAGTTGGCCCCCAAGGTCCCTCAGGATTGAAAAGGAATTCATTCCCCAACTTTAAACGCGCTACAGGGCGTGTTTGCACACATGGAACCTCAGGCCCCGCCCCCTCCCTTTACCACTATGCAAACGTGCCCCGTGGTGCATATTAAGTTGAATGATCAAGTCCCTTTCAATCCTAAGGGCCCCAATGGGCCAACTAGCCTACCAGGTACCTCCAGTAAGCGCCACAGAGCTACGTTGCATAGAGGTGTAAAAAGGGGCGTGGACTGGACCACCTCTCTGCAACACAGCGCAGTGGCACTTAATGGATGCATCCGGTGGGCTACTTGGCCCCCAGGGGCCCTCAGGACTGCAAAGGAATTCATTCCCCAACTTTAAATGCACCAGTGATGTCATGAGTGATGTCACTGACCATGTCATCAGTGATGTAATATGTGACGTCATCAGCAGTACATTGCGGGCGTGTGAGTTATAGTTAGCTGAACTAACTATAACGGGGGAATTTCAATGGTTTTGTAAGAGTGAAAAGTCCAGCTAACTATAATGCCCCTGAAACCTATGGTTTTTTCAGAGAATTCCTAAGGTTTTTTAAATGCTAATTCCTAACTATAACGTGCCTGAAACCTATGTTTTTTTCAGTGAATATATATATATATATATATTCACTGAAAAAATCATAGGTTTCACACATGTTATAGTTTGGTGGATATTTCACTCATAAAAAACCAATGAAATTCCCCCGTTATAGTTAGTTCAGATAACCATAACTCGCGTGCCCGCAATCCACTGCTGATGACGTCACATATTACATCACTCATGACATGGTCAGTGGCATCACTCTTGACATCACTGATGACATCATCCTTGTGATAGAGTGGCGGTCACACAAGGTATAGTTATCTGAACTAACTATAACGGGGGAATTTCATTGGTTTTTTACGAGTGAAATATCCACCTAACTATAACATGTGTGAAACCTATGGTTTTTTAAGTGAATTTGCAAGGTTTTTTAAATGCTACTTCCTAACTATAACGTGTGTGAAACCTATGGTTTTTTCAGTGAATTTGTACGTTTTTTTAAATGCTAAGTTATGTATGAATTTTTTTAAAATATATTTATTTTTCTATAAACTACGTATTAAATTATTATTTTTAATGCTTTTTCACTGTGCGCGCACGGTGTGCGCATGGTGCGTGCACCCCCGCGATTTAAAATAAAAAAATTAAAATGTTTTTTTTCTGCCTTCGGGGTCCTTCAGGGACCCCCTGACAAAGGCTAGGGGGTCAGGAACTCTCTACCCTGCCCCCTTTTCACGTTCGCCACCTTCCTTTTCCACTCTCGCGCTGAAAACAAACAAAATGGCGGCCGACACTTCCTGATTTCGACCGATTCGAACGTTGACTGACATGTAACAACCAATCAGAAATACGCTCGCGCACGTTAGGGTGCGCGCACTGAGCGCGCACGGTGCGCGCACGGTGCGCGGCTATAGATATATATGTGCTTTTAAATGCAATTTTCTCTGGAAATACTGAACAGATTGACTCCATATATGCAAAAGGCACTTCCCTGACCTGAGGACTACCTCTCTGCCAAATTTCAAGTAATTCTGTTCAGCCGTTCGGGCTGTACCTTCGACTAAAGGTCCTATGGGAAAATGCATGGGGAAAACGTGTTTTGGGACCCCCCTTTTTTCTCGGCCCCCGCTTGACGAATCCCCCCGAGACTTTCAGGGTAGGAGCTGAGCCGAGCACCCCATTAGTTTTGAAAATTTCGGGAAGATTCGTCAACCGGCGCCAAAGGTATTCAAAATAGAATTTTGAGATTTCCTATGGAAACACGGTCCTAACTATAACTATCTACTGGCGACCGCCAGTAGATAATATATAATATATATATATATATATATATATATATATATATATATATATATATATATATATATATTCACTTAAAAAACCATAGGTTTCACACATGTTATACTGAGGTGGATATTTAACTCGTAAAAAACCAATGAAATTCCCCCGTTATAGTTAGTTCAGATAACTATAACTCACGCGCCCGCAATCCACTGCTCATGACGTCACATATTACATCATTCATGACATGGTCAGTGGCATCACTCATGACATCACTCATGACATCATCCTTGTGATAGAGTGGCGGTCGCGCGAGTTATAGTTATCTGAACTAACTATAACGGGGGAATTTCATTGGTTTTTACGAGTGAAATATCCACCTAACTATAACATGTGTGAAACCTATGGTTTTTTAAGTGAATTTGCAAGGTTTTTTAAATGCTAATTCCTAACTATAACGTGTGGGAAACCTATGGTTTTTTCAGTGAATTTGTACGGTTTTTTAAATGCTAATTTATTTATGTATTATTTTTTTTTATATATATTTATTTTACAATAAACTACGTATTAAATTATTATTATTTTTTTTGGTTTTTCACTGTGCGCGCACGGTGCGCGCACCCCCGCGATTTAAAAAAAAAAAAAATTAAAACATTTTTTCTGCCTTCGGGGTCCTTCAGGGACCCCCTGACAAAGGCTAGGGGGTCAGGAACTCTCTACCCTGCCCCCTTTTCACGTTCGCCACCTTCCTTTTTCACTCTCGTACTGAAAACAAACAAAATGGCGGCCGACACTTCCTGATTTCGACCGATTCGAACGTTGACTAACATGTAACCACCAATCAGAATTACGCTCGCGCACGTTAGGGTGCTCGCACGGTGCGCGCTCGGTGCGTGCACGGTGCGCGCTTATAGATATTTATATGCTTTTAAATGCTATTTTCTCAGGAACTACTGAACAGATTGACACCAGATATTGCGTATATCACGCACCTACTAAATAATCCATTCAGGCACATGTAAATCCACTCTTTCTTCAAAACACCTTGGCATAGATATATATGAAAAATATTTAAACTTTACAGAACACACATTCACTGGATGATGTCATCAGTAATGTCATCAGTGATGTCATTTGAGATGTCATCAGTGATGTCATGAGTGATGTCACTGACCATGTCATGAGTGATGTAATATGTGACGTCATCACCAGTGCATTGCGGGCGCGCGAGTTATAGTTAGCTCAACTGGTTTTATATGAGTCAAATGTCCAACTAACTATAACGTCCCTGAAACCTATGGTTTTTTCAGTGAATTTCTAAGGTTTTTTAAATGCTAATTCCTAACTATAATGTCTGTACAACCTATGTTTTTTTCAGTGAATATATATATATATATATTCACAGAAAAAAACATAGGTTTCAGGCACGTTATAGTTAGGAATTAGCATTTAAAAAACCTCAGAAATTCATTGAAAAAACCATAGGTTTCAGGGGTGTTCTAGTTAGGTGGACTTTTCACTTATACAAAACCATTGAAATTCCCCCGTTATAGTTAGTTCAGCTAACTATAACTTGCGCACCCGCAATGCACTGCTGATGACGTCACATATTACATCACTCATGACATGGTCAGTGACATCACTCATGACATCACAGATGACATCTCAAATGACTTTTTCTGTGAATTTCAAAGGTTTTTTAAATGCTAATTTCTAACTATGCCTACAGAGATAGGACATGTGAAGAAAGAAGAAGGATAACGTGCAGAAAGAACAAAAAGAAGAGCAGAAAGAAGCCTTGCTGCAAAATCATCCTGTACCCTCAACTTTTTCAGATGGATACTGGTGGTAACTGAGTCTGACTAACCAGTCCTAGAGCCAGTGCTATGTTAAAAGACACTTAGAATACAGTGAAAACACCTACATACACTAGGGAACATTATGTGTTGGGGTCCCCCTGTGATTAGCATGACCTCCTCTGTAAGCCCCTAGTATATAATTGGGCAGGGGGATTAAAACTACCTCTTAAAACAGGCCACAGGGTGTTTTTGCACACGTTACTCAGGCCCCGTCCCCTCCCTTCACCACTGTGTAAACACGCCCTGTGTCCGTTTTTAGTTGGGAGATTAAGTTCATTTGAATCCTGAGGGTCCCTAGGGTCCAACTAGCCCACTAGGTACCTCCAGTAAGTGCCACAGAGCTGCGTTGCAGAGAGGTGTAAAAAGTGGCACGGCCTGGACCACCTCTCTGCAATGCAGCTCAGTGGCGCTTACTGGAAGCACTTGGTGGGCTAGTTAGCCCCCAGGGGCCCTCGGTATTGAAGGGAAATGATATCCCCAATTTAAAACGTGCCATAGTGCGTGTTTGCACACGTCACCTCAGGCCCCGTCCCCTCCCTTCACCACTGTGTAAACGCGCCGTGTGGCTGTTCTAAGTTGAGAGATTAAGTCCCCTTGAATCCTAAGGGTCCCTAGGGTCAAACTAGACCACTAGGTACCTCCAGTAAGCGCCACAGGGCTGCGTTGCAGAGAGGTGTAAAAAGGGGCTTGGCCTGATAACACCTCCCTGGCGCATACTGGAGATGCCTGTTGGGCTAGTTGGCCCTCAGGGACCCTCAGTATTGAAGAGGAATTAATTCCCCAACTTACAACTCACCAGGGGGTGCGTTTGCAGAGTGCTGCAAGGAGGGGGCGTGGCCTCCGGCACGATGCCAGTCTTTTATTTATTTTAATTTTTTAAGAAGGGGGGCTGTGTGGTTCCCCTTCTTATTCTAATTTATTGGCCCTGATGACCCCATCCCCCAGGGCCTGTCTCCTAATTATATTTTTTTGACCCCAATCCCCAGGGCCGGCCACTGTTTTTTATTATTTTTAAAAAATATATATTTATAGACACACCTAGGACATGCTTGACAAACCGTACGTACCTATCACCATGACGATTTGCGTGATATTCATTAAAAGGCGACTATGCATACAATGAATCCACGTGGAATGTATTTACACCACTAGTGAAGCTCTGACATGTCTGATGCCCTACTGTGCCTAATCCCGGTAGACACCCTTGTCGTTTATTTATACAAACATGGGTAGCTATTGACGGGCACATTTAATACACATGCACACCAAGCCATTCAAAGGGGATTCGACAAAAATGTGACCAAAACTATGCAAGAAACCCCCCTCACGGTTAATAAAACACACATCCACTGCCGGATGTAATACTTTTTATTTTACTCTCTGGAAAGGGGACGAACATCACTTGAGAGTCACAGCGCGCTCCTGGCAGAGCCCAATGCTGTGTTACACCCACCATTGCCTGCTGAGTGCCACACACCTCTGTGTTGTATTCCACCAGCTAGTGCATATGCTATGACACTCTCTAGCCCATGTGCACTGTAACACCACCCCGTGAATATGTCATGCCACACTTGTCTTCGCACGGGTTATATTGCCCCATCTAACGTGCCTTCCTCGATGCCTATGTTATAACGCACAATGCTATGCCATACATATTACAATCTGGGATCCATATCTTTGTCACAGTGCATATACAACGTTACACTCCCCAGCACATATTTTATATTACAACTTTAGAGACTAGTTAGGTTACACCACACTGCCCTGTGCATATTACACTCCAAGGCGCATATCGCATAGCAAGCGCGAGTGCCTGTGCTATCTCGCGCTCTCCAATGAATCTGTCATTGCGCACAATGTATTGCATATTATATTTCACGCCCGGTTCATCTTATATCACACTTTTTGGTGCATAGTTTATACCATACACTATATCTAGTTTTCATTTTCAATCGTGCTCTCAGGACTATGTTCTATATAACACTGTGTTCACCTACCCTTTTCACGGGCATTACATTTTGCGATAGGGGGTGGAGGGTCAGGGGGTGTTTCTGCCAAGTGAGCCCGGAGTCACAGTCACAAACGTCCTCTTCTTCCTGAATAAAAGTGAGATTATGCTGCATACTTGTTCATATTTTAAGTAGTTCGCACAGACACACGTTTTAAAAACGATAAAGTTCCTAATACCCGCCTTCTCTGAACAGTTAGCTTGCTGCCCCATCCCCCTCCTCCCTATCCTCTTGTGTGAATCCATGGACTAGCCTCCTCCCTCCTGCCATGCATGGTCTGATGTGCTGCCACTGCCCTCAATTTAGTATGATGTACCAGTCCACTCCTCCTGCCCTCCATTGCCCAATTCTATGCACCATCATTGACCTCCTGCTTAAACTCTGTGCTTAGCTTGCTGCCCCTATTCTCCTTCCCCCTGCCCTCCGATGTCTTTGTGCATGCCCCTGCTCCATCCTTTTTGCCCACCATGTTCCATGGAACTGCCACTCCTATCTACTCTGAGTGTTCTGTTGAGCTGCCACTCCCCTCCCACCTGCCTAGCATTGTCAGATTTATTAAGTAAGAACAGTGTCCACAAGGAACTTATTCACAAAGATCCATTAACAATTTGGAGTAAAAGTTATACTCCCAGCTGATTTAATCCCCAAGCCAAAGAAAACGTACTTAATCAGTCTGGAGTACTTATTTACTTCAACAAAAGCAAGAATAATTTATTGCACAATTCACAATTATATCAAAAACATTTTAGTTTTCAGGCACAAAGAGAAATGGTGAAAAAGGTGAGAATAGAGCCCAGTGAGAATAATCGTAGCCTACAAAGTGAAATAAGTGTATAAGAGGTCTATTTAAAAAACAATGAGGAGCATATAAGAGTGTAACGAGTCTTTTTTGCTCTCCCTTTGTTGGAGTCGACGACGTTTCAACCCTCTCTGGGTACGGGGTCTCTTCAGGACAATATCTGGGGACTAATTATGTTCAAATAGGATTTGAAGATTGGTAGATGGTATATGTCTGATGAAGTTTGGAGCATCTAAAGTCTCCGCTGTCTCCATGAACACTGGCAAGGCTTGACAAATACAAGGACTAATTTAGCCAGTCCATATAATGATAGAACTGCTGTAGGGATACAGGATATCCGTGATCCAATTCCGACTGTACTTAATATGTCTCTGTAGTGAATACTTTTTAGAAAACGAACGAGTGAAGCATCCGAATCCTGAATGATTGAAGCTTATTAGCTATATTATCTACTGGCGGTGAATTGGATCACCGCCAGTAGATAATATATATATATATATATATATATATATATATATATATATATATATATATATACATATATATAAAAAAACGGTTGCTTCAGCAAGTGCGAGCGCACCCAAAAGGTAAGTAATCATCCATTGGACTTGTGTGATGTCTCGTTTATTAGTAGCGCCTGACGCGTTTCGGAACATTTCCTTCATCAAAGGCATCAATTTCAAAGTCTCGCGTTACTGCTGCACTCTATTCAAACTGTCCGCCCTCCAATGGGCTACTCTTATGAGTCCCAGTGCCTACTGGTAATTGTAGTGCAGCAGTCCACATTATTACCCAAATGGGGCCGTGTTTTATTAATTATTTTTCTCCCCATTTGGGTAATAATGTGGACTGCTGCACTACAATTGCCAGTAGGCACTGGGACTCATAAGAGTAGCCCATTGGAGGGCGGACAGTTTGAATAGAGTGCAGCAGTAACGCAAGACTTTGAAATTGATGCCTTTGATGAAGGAAATGTTCCGAAACGCGTCAGGCGCTACTAATAAACGAGACATCACACAAGTCCAATGGATGATTACTTACCTTTTGGGTGCGCTCGCACTTGCTGAAGCAACCGTTTTTTGATGTTATGCGCGCCGGCTCCGGGCGCGGTGAGCGCACCACCCAGCGGATGACATGGGGCCACAGGGCGAGGAATCTGCCGACGCCCCATATGTGGAAAGATAAGCCTTGGGATTATGGACTGTGCTGTGCCTCGGCGGCTCATTGTGGGGCCGTGTTTTATTAATAATTTTTCTCTCCATTTGGGTAATAATGTGGACTGCTGCACTACAATTACCAGTAGGCACTGGAACTCATAGGAGTAGCCCATTGGAGAGCGGACAGTTTGAATAGAGTGCAGCAGTAACGCGAGACTTTGAAATTGATGCCTTTGATGAAGGAAATGTTCCGAAACGTGTCAGGCGCTACTAATAAATGAGACATCACACAAGTCCAATGGATGATTACTTACCTTTTGGGTGCGCTCGCACTTGCTGAAGCAACCGTTTTTTGATGTTATGCGCGCCGGCTCCGGGCGCGGTGAGCGCACCACTCAGTGGATGACATGGGGCCACGGGGCGAGGAATCTGCCGACGCCCCATATGTGGAAAGATAAGCCTTGGGATTATGGACTGTGCTGTGCCTCGGCGGCTCATTGTGGGGCCGTGTTTTATTAATAATTTTTCTCCCCATTTGGGTAATAATGTGGACTGCTGCACTACAATTACCAGTAGGCACTGGGACTCATAAGAGTAGCCCATTGGAGGGCGGACAGTTTGAATAGAGTGCAGCAGTAACGCGAGACTATGAAATTGATGCCTTTGATGAAGGAAATGTTCCGAAACGCGTAAGGCGCTACTAATAAACGAGACATCAAACAAGTTCAATGGATGATTACTTACCTTTTGGGTGCGCTCGCACTTGCTGAAGCAACCGTTTTTTGATGTTATGCGCGCCGGCTCCGGGCACGGTGAGCGCACCACTCAGCGGATGACATGGGGCCACGGGGCGAGGAATCTGCCGACGCCCCATATGTGGAAAGATAAGCCTTGGGATTATGGACTGTGCTGTGCCTCGGCGGCTCATTGTGGGGCCGTGTTTTATTAATAATTTTTCTCCCCATTTGGGTAATAATGTGGACTGCTGCACTACAATTACCAGTAGGCACTGGGACTCATAAGAGTAGCCCATTGGAGGGCGGACAGTTTGAATAGAGTGCAGCAGTAACGCGAGACTATGAAATTGATGCCTTTGATGAAGGAAATGTTCCGAAACGCGCAAGGCGCTACTAATAAACGAGACATCAAACAAGTTCAATGGATGATTACTTACCTTTTGGGTGCGCTCGCACTTGCTGAAGCAACCGTTTTTTGATGTTATGCGCGCCGGCTCCGGGCACGGTGAGCGCACCACTCAGCGGATGACATGGGGCCACGGGGCGAGGAATCTGCCGACGCCCCATATGTGGAAAGATAAGCCTTGGGATTATGGACTGTGCTGTGCCTCGGCGGCTCATTGTGGGGCCGTGTTTTATTAATAATTTTTCTCCCCATTTGGGTAATAATGTGGACTGCTGCACTACAATTACCAGTAGGCACTGGGACTCATAAGAGTTGGCCATTGGAGGGCGGACAGTTTGAATAGAGTTCAGCAGTAACGCGAGACTTTGAAATTGATGCCTTTGATGAAGGAAATGTTCCGAAACGCGTCAGGCGCTACTAATAAACGAGACATCACAATGGATGATTACTTACCTTTTGGGTGCGCTCGCACTTGCTGAAGCAACCGTTTTTTGATATATATATATATTTATATATATATATATATATATATATATATATATATATATATATATATATATATATATATATATATATATATATATATATATATATATATATATATATATAATATACATATATATAGAGAGAGGGAGAGAGGGGAAGTCTAGGTATTTATTGTGGAGTTAAATATGGTAAAACATTGCATATCCATACAGATTTACCTTCACGATGTTCTTGTCCTGGATGTTCTTTAAATTATATTTGGCCACACTTGACTTTTCATATGTTTGTTAAGAAAACAGACCAGTGGCTGCAAGGAGTTTTTGAAAAGATAAAGACTGGATGTTATTAAATCTCGGTTGGATATTGGCCACTGGAAATCATGGGAAAACTACCTGGCACTGCAAGTATTTATAGCTCTTGAGAATTACGAGTGGCAGGGCGCTTAGCCTTATTGTCTTGTACTTACAGAAACCCTGCTGTTGGCAGTTGCAAGCTCTTTAATTGGCAGCAGTAAATTAGAAAAATGTGTCTCTCTATTTGGCCACCGGGCCATTTAACACAATTCTAAAAGGGAAATTATCCTAAAATATGAGGACATGATTGGTAGGCTTGCTTAAGTGGAGGAAGTATGGCCTTAACTGCTTTAATTCTCTACTTCTCATGTAATTAGTGGCATAGGAGCTCCAAAGGTACTCACTTTGCAGTCACAACTGTAGGCACCTTCCATCCCCTTTTTCTGGGCCTCAGACAGCTGACTCCAGGGCACAATGTAGCTACAGTGGTTCACGTCAACACGACCATTCTGCATTTCACCTGTCAGTGAAGTGATAAAGAAAAGGCTCTGATTAACTCTTGTTACATCACAATATATTATGTTTGTGACTATTGAACAACTAATTGCTAGGCAAATCTTGAACTCCACAATTGATGCATTTCTGATTTTCCCTGTAGCTTCTCTTCCCGTTGTCCTGACTCTTTTATTTTGCCCACAAGCTGAATTTATCTTAAATTGACCACTGGGGTAGCCATGGTTGATCCATCAGGGCATGATGACCCATGTCAGACGTTTTGGTTATTGGTATACAGTGAGTCAAGATGTGAATCATTTAAAAAGGGCCTGATTACGATGCGGTAGGAAAGCATTCCCACCTAGGGCCCAATTACGATACAGTTAGGAAGGCCTCCTAATGGCATATGCTCCTTCCAAATCAGATCGTGAACATGTCTTCCCGACCGAGGGCCCGATTATGATGCGGTTAGGAACAATATACTGCATAGCGCCAATGCAGGCACCCTTGCACCATGGTCCAAGGATGCATTTGTTGCAGGCAGGATTGTCTTTGTGCAGGAAGGGGTACCTTCCTGCAGAAAAACAATCCCAAGAGATGCTTTCCTTTTTCTATGTGTGCTGCAGAATGAGGAAAGAAAGACGAGAAATACTAATATTTTTCCTCGTTACGCCTGCTGTGGGGAGGCATAAGATTTGGACGCTGCCCCAGGTTTACGTGATTCAGTAAATATAGAGCAACAACAAAATTGGTGGCTGTTGCATTGAACACCCATGGAATGCCTCCTTGATGCAGAGTTAGGCAATACAGAAACTTGGGCTGTCTTGCCTTACTCCATATCTGTGAGGCCATGCAGGGTGGCTGTGCGTTGCCTTATAGATATGATTAAGAGGCAAGAGTAAAAAAAGTGACACTCCAGCGGTGCAAGTCTCTCATAAATAAGCCCCTATGTGGTTTACCCTGGCATTACAATACACTTCCTGATCGTGAAGCATAAAATATATCTTCTTGAGCCCCATAATTAGTGATTTGAAACTGGTTTCTACAAATAAACACATGAACTGGACAGTGGACCAACTTGCCTACGATAGGCACCAACCTCAGAAGATATACCACTATTTTACAAAACACAAGATAATTCTGTGTGCCAACTTCACAAATGCCCTCTGTCCAAGGGCACACCCTTTCCCTCAGGGTCAGTCTTGTATATCAGTTATATTAAAGTTGCACCACTTTCCAATTATATACAATCAAATTGTTTCATATTAAATCCGTGTCGAAGAGATGATTGAAATTCCTTCTTTAATGCTTTTCTTGTTCTTTTTAAATAAGCCACAGCCAACGCGTTTCGTTCTGCGAACAGAACTTCTTCAGGGCATTCGTACATTTCTCAAAGTAAATATATAGTATAGTGCTTGAGGCAATAGTGTCCCTCTTCTAAATACATTTTGATGTTGTGCTCCTATATCTTGCGAGGTGACTTTGACGTCTTCAAGCAAGAATCAGATTCATTTCAGGTATGATGTTATGATATGATAATCAATTGTGGTTCTCCAGTCCGTATCTTATGTGGGACCCAACACACACCGTACCTTGCCACATGGGCCTATACACCCGACTCAGCCACTCGGCGTCTCAAATCCCACCCGTGATTCAAACTGTGTGGTTTACCCTGGCATTACAATACACTTCCTGATCCTGAAGCATAAAATATATCTTATTGAACCCCATAATTAGTGATTTGAAACTGGTTTCTACCAATGATTGATAAAATATTTTCCTTGACTGGCAATTAATGTGAACCATTTTAGATCTTTGAAACCACATTTACGAAATCTGCAGTGTCCACATGTAAAAACAAATCCACTTGGTAATGTGGCAACCACTAGTTTTCCGGTCTGACATTAATGCGAACTAATCAACATATCACCAAGGTTTGGCAATTTCCTGAAGACATCAATGGTGATATAGGCGCATTTAAGTCCCGATCTCGTCACAAAAGGTTCAGTGTCTTGTTAATATTACCAAAAAGGGGTGCTAAATTGTGTTTTCAATATCAGGTAGTTTTATTTAGCAGGTTTGTTTTTCATATTTCAATCAATTGCCAAAACAAATGCCATTTGTATTCATAGCTGTTGCCCTGTTACCTGCAACTATTAAAAAACCCTTGCTTCTAACTTCGCTCTGCAAATATGACAATTAATATGCATTTGTGTTACACTTATGTTCAGTGGGAAGATATTCCCCATATGGTATATATTTTAATAATGGGATTTTGTGACAGCAGCTTGCATGTAAAACTGTGTTTACTGCAGTAGATTTTCAATGACGAGTAGATTTCATACCTAATTGCTAACTTTCACAAGGATATTCAAAAATACTATTTTTTAAATGCGATTTACTGTTAATTAAAAGTTGTTTTGATTATTGTAATATTATTACATATTTTCCCAGTATATCAGTCTCTTGAAACATGAAAATGTCATTGATGAATCTCAATCAGATACATTTGCGGAGAAAAACAGGAGTAGGGTGCCAGGCAAATTCTTGTTACCCTCAACCCATCATAATACCGAGGTTCAAGAGTGCAATTTCCATCCCTTGCAGTTCTGAAATTTTGAAAAAATAAATTACCATCAAATGTGAAATAGTTATGGGCGAGAACAAATTGGAAAAAATTTCCATTTGTGAATTGCCCGTAAAAGGAAGCAATCTTGATTTAAGGAAATATTTGACCGATTTAATATCAGCTGGATGTTGACATACATCCAAAAGTTTCCATACAAACATGTTTTAGGTCCATTCTGCTACCCAGGTTGTATTTACAGTTGTGAAATGCATTAAATAATTCTGAAAAAATTATACCTGCCCAAAGGCTCCCCGTGAATTGCCAAATATGCTCGTAGCTTACCTTTCTCAGTGAACATATATATATATTACAATATTAGACTCACGTAATTAGGCCAACTGTTCTTATTACATTATTAGTAGCAATATTTGTTTCATTTAATTGATCACTGCCCACTTGGGCTTAATGGTCTCAACGCACTGCCTCATCTAGATGTTGCATTTAGGCAACATACCTTAATAACTAACTACAGTTGACCTATTTTGAAAACATGACAATAATGTGTAATTTTAAGTTTTCATTGTTATTCTTCGTTTTTTACGAGAGTCAATTATTATTTTTTCACTTACCTTAAGAACTCTTCTATGTCCTTTACTAACCTTGTGTCGCCAAGGCAACCACTTGTGCTTGATATGAGTGTTGAAAACTGAGATAGGACCACAATTGAGTAAAATTAGGCGAGTGAGCAAGGCGGACTTGTCCGCCGAAACGCGTCTTGGTGTTGGAGCGTTGTTGATGGAATAAACATCTTTGAAAGTATCCCACGGTGTCAGTGCCTGTTCTTAACGAAGACAAGCAGGATTGGACTCAATATATATATATATATATATATATATATATATATATATATATATATATATAAATGCACATCCTGTAGAGCATGTAAATTTGGTACTAATCGCACTACATACATTACTCCTTTTAGCTCCAAGGAAAAACAAAATAAAGGGCACTTCACATGCCTTACAGAATTTGCTGTCTATGTCCTTACCTGTACCTTTGGTCTCTCTTATGTAGGCAGCACTAAACTCCAAGTGCATGCCCGCATTCTTCAACATTTGAGAGCAATTGTGAACAATGATGCCACTTACCCAGTGGCTCGCCACTTTAAAGAAAAGCATAACAATGACCTCAAATGTCTCAGTTACTTTGTAATTGATGCCATCCCCAAACTACGCTGGGGTGGCAACAGGGAAAGGCTACTAAGACAATTTGAGACTCGCCTAATACTGGAACTTGACACTAAGGCCCCTTTTGGTCTCAACACTACTGAAGATATGCATACTTATCTATAGTGTTTTCTTTATTCATCTATAGCCTCTAATATGTTCCGCTCCCGAATTCCTATACAATGTTGGTGTTCGTCTACTTTCTGTCTGCTATCTTTTTACTATGTACACATTTATGTATATCTATGTTTATGAGTATGATCCAATATACATTTTGTTAATGTTCCCCATGCTCACACATTCATGTCTGGCATGACCAACACTTGGATATTTTATATATCAGGTTTGAGGACATCTCCCTCTGCTTTTGCAGTTTCCATTTAATTTATTATTGGCCACTGCATACTTTTTACATCTTAACTGATACTGGTATTTTTGCACATCTTTTTAGCACTTCATAGATCGCACTAACATGAATTCCTAAATGCTAGTTGCGTTTCATATATACAAAAAAAGATTTTTTGCTTTTTTGCACATTTGAGGGGGTGGTCAATTCATATTTTACCATGGAGCTTTTCAGCAGCCTTTTTATCATGCATTCAGACGCCTTTTGTTAGACATTCATGGTCTATATTTACATTACAAGTATTGACTATATATGCAAAATTCAATTGCACCAGAGTTATTATATCGCATTTATGCTGCAATAATGGGTTTATAATAATGTGTTTTTATTATTGTATTTATACTGTGATATATTTATCTATTTATTCATTTATTTATATGTTGTATATATTTAATATATATATTTAAATGAATATTTATTTATTTATTTATTATGACAACACATTGATAAAACTCCCTTTAACTCAGGTGTTTAAAAATGAAATGTATGCCCAATGACTATGATTGAGTATCTATTGGGCGCTATTCAGTAGTCTGTTTTCCTAACTACATGTACTATATGAAGTACTGCAGTCTGTTTTCCATGCCTTTTTGATCATGTGACACAGGGTTGAGAAAAAACAATTTAAAAAAGAATTCTCCCGCAATGCTGACCATATGTGATCAAGGCCGACGCTTCGGCCGAAACGCGTCATGACTTGCAGTTGAGAGAACAAAATAAATTCAATTTTGCCACCAAGAGGTGTTTGCGTTGTTCCTGTTGGAATGATTGTTTGCAGCATATATATATATATATATATATATATATATATATATATATATATATATATGAATGGAACTTCGCCTCTGCTACCACATCCTCTGGAAGGACGAAACAGGACCCAAATAATTCAGTGCGTGAAGAATTTTAATCAGAGAGTGCAACACGAGCCACCATGACGCGTTTCGGCCTCAACACGGAGGCCTTGATCACATGACGCCTGCAGTACAAGCCAAAATATTTAAAGTGCCAGTGACTAGAACACGTGATGACTGGGCCAATAGACATAGAAGACATATAGATGTAAAATACAAGGTGAAACTCCAAACATTAATGAAACAAACAATACAATGATTGACAAGTTTCACGTTGTGCATAGTAACTGCGTGTGCAAAATAGCTAGCTTGGTAAGAATTGTAAAATACCTCAACATTCGTAAAACACAGGCTGTAAATGACTGTGAGTTCATCATTCGAGTGGCAGAGTATTGTTAATACAAAAATGCTACACTATTCGAATAAAAATGAATGTGCAAAAATAGCAAAGTGCAAATAGCTGCAAGTGCAAAAAAAAGGGGGGCAACAGTACATCGAGGCTCCTTGGACTGAGGTTATAACATCAAAATCTCAAAAAAGCTAAAGTGCAAATGCCCAAAATTGAGTGCAAAATAGCAGTTACTGTTCAGGTTTCATCAACTTTGTAATAACATCTAAATATGTGATGGATAATCCAAAAAATTGTTTTTCTCATGTCTAATCTGCCCTGAAAAAACATCATGCATTAGTGAATTATTAAATATAAAGACGAGGAGGAAAAAAGACATAATAATGAAAAACTTTCTTATAGAAACGTTGTTTTCATCTATTATATGTGCAGCTCAGATGTTGGTGATAAAAACGGTGCAGCCATCTGTCAAATAATAGTCAAGCAGAGAAGACCAAGTTTAAGACATAATAGGGCCTTGGAACTGCATCCAACATGGGCCGTTGGTCATAAAACAAAGTTATCCCCTCACCTCTAGGGTGCTGACCATTGTTATAAGCAGGTGAAGAGATCCTCGCTGGCGTTAAGCCCGTTGGGTGTTTTACAATCCAACATGAGGATATATCTAGTCTCCAGCTGTCTAAGCAGGGATTCCCGATCACCTCCACGACGAAGCCGTTGGACTGAATCTACCACAAAGTAGCTTAAAAAATCCAAGCAGCTGTTGTGGATCTCTTTAAAATGTCTAGCGACAGGATAGGCTGCATCATTGTTACTGATAGTTCGCATGTGCTGGAGTATGCGCTTGTGAACCTGCAACTTGGTGCTACCAACAGATCGCAGGCCACACGCACACTCCAGCACATACACGGCAAATTCAGTTTTGCACGTTAGTTTCTTTGAGATCAGGACAGGCACATCACTGAAGGGAGTCATAAATGATGTCCTGTTGCGCCCCAGTTTGTATGCTTTGCAACTGGCGCATTTGAAGAACCCCTTTGAGCTCTGTAACCAGGAATTGTGTGTACTGATCTCTGGACTACTCTGCACTAGCATGTCACTCATTGACCTTGATCTGCGAAAAGTAATGTTTGGAGTTTTAGGCAAGAACTCCCCAATTACAGAGTCATTTTGAACCAGTGGCCAATTTTTATTAAAAATGGCGCGCACCTTACTATGTTGGCAATTGTAGGTGGTGATTAATCTTGGTGGTCCAAACATGGGATTAATGCCTTTGGATGATGCCGTTGATTCAGAGCTACCGGTTAGTGCTGTAGATCGTGAAATAGAATTAGCTTTCTTAATCGCTGAGTTAGTGTAACCTCTGTCGATAAATCGTTGCTTGCTCTCCAGTTGGGCTTCTACATAATCAGTATCCCTGCTACAGATCCGTCTGATGCGCAGCATTTCTCCATACGGGATACTGCGCACCAGATGGTCTGGGTGGTGACTGGAGGCATGCAAAACAGTGTTACCTGCTGTAGCCTTACGGTGTAGTTTGGTCTCAATACGACTATCCTTAATGAACACTTCTACATCCAAAAAATTGACAGATGAGCTGCTGATCGATGAGGTGAATTCAAGATTCAGATTATTGATATTAATTTCCTCAATGAATGTATTAGCTGAGGCTACTGAACCTCTCCAGATTATGAACAAATCGTCAATAAAACGATACCACAATATAACATGATTGTCCATAATGTGACTGAAGCGGGCCCTGAGTACTTGCTACTCCCACAGTCCCATGTGTAAACAAGCGTAACTGGGGGAGAAGCAAGCCCCCATAACCACGCCTCTCAGTTGTTGATACACCTGAGTCTGGAAGAGAAAGTAATTATTATTCAAACAAATCTGAATCATATCAACCAGCATTTTACTGTGCTGTAGCATATGCACAGAACGAGTTCGCAGGTAGTGTTCAATAGCTTTTATCCCATCTAAATGGTTGATACTCGTATACAGGGCAGAAACGTCCAATGTTATTAAAAGGTAGTCATCTTGCCAACAAACAGTGCTTAGCTTCCTTAGGAAATCCCCCGTATCCTGAAGATAAGAGGGTAAGTTCTTAACATGTTCCTGAAGGAAGAAGTCAATATATCGTGAGATATTTTCCATCATACTATTCCTGGCAGAGATAATGGGTCTCCCCGGGGGTTTGGCAGAGTCCTTGTGAACTTTCGGAATTAAGTAAAACACAGGGATGAATGGATAGTTTGTTTTTAAAAATTTAAATTCATTCCCACTCAATAAGCCCAAACTTCTCCATGATAGCAGCTTAGCATTGAGGTCATTGAAAGCTCTATTGACAGCTGGCCAGTCGCCTCGCCTATAGCAATCACGATTGTTAAGATGGAGGAGGGCCTCTGACATGTACATTGATTTTGGCCAGAGAACAATATTGCCCCCCTTATCGGATTGCCGGATTACCACACTGACATCACTCTGCAATTTCTTCATAAGGCTCCCAAAGCTGTTGTTTTGTCTTTGGCAATGTTTTTGAGTTCTTAGAGTTGAAGCATGCAATTTCTTGAGCTGGGTGATGACCACATCGTTGAATATATCTATGTTATCATGTACCATAATAGGATTGAATTTAGATTTAGGCTTAAAGCCTGAACAGCCCGGTAGATCCAGTCTAGGCTGTTGATTGTCTTCGGGGAGAAATTCATCAGTCGTTCCTTCCCTGTATAAGTCCTGTAAATTACACAATAATTCATATTCCCCTATCGTGGGGCAAGAGGGAGTAAGACCTGCACCGATATTCATAGTTGTGGTGGCACGATTAGTTGAGTTCTGAAGATGAAATTTACTCAATTTGAGCTTACGAATAAATTTATATATATCGATGCGGGTCCTTGTGTAATTAAAGTCATTTGGAGGGCAGAAAGATAAGCCTAAGGAGAGGATTTCATTTTCTGTGTGGGTAAGATGGATATCAGAGAGATTGATGATGGAGAGCGAATTACCATCCGAAGGGCTCATTTCCAAACCCATTTCCTCTGTTGCTTTTTGGGGGCCGGTTTGCCGCCGTTGTCTGATCTTGCGGCTTTCTCTGCGCTCACGCCGCTTGCGGTTTGCTCTTTGTCTAGCTTGCGATTTGTTGCCCTGGGTCTGAGGGTTTGCCTGCGGTCCTGTCGCAGACAGTCTAACTCCTGGCCCAGGGAAAATTTTGTAAACCCCAACTTTGTACTAGATGTCGCTTGCTCATTCTCTGATTCGCTTCCAGGTACCGAACTTAGATCCGATACGGAAGAAGATAGCTGAGCAAGGGGGTTCTCAATGGGTAACGCTGTTTGACCCAATGTCACAGCTTTGATCTTTTTAAAAGAGTCAAACTTTTTTTCAAATGTAAAAATCTGCCCTTTTTGATAGTCCATTTTATCCCTTTGGAATTTAAACGCTTTGCGTTTTTTTATAATCTCCTCTTCTTTGGCCAGGCGGAGATGCATGTCATCACTGAATTTTTTCTCTGATACTGGGTCTCCCATTTTAGCTATTAAATCATTGAGTTCCGCAATTCTGCTCTGAGCTGCCACCATATCACTCTCCGCATATTTGACTAGTATTCTCACCAGTCTACACGAAGAGTCCAGATTACACTCAGCCCACTCGGATAGCATATTGGGGTCAGGGTTCTCATAACTAGGGGCCAGCATTATGCGAAGACCTCGTGGGATACGACCCACCTCCAAATACCGTGAAAGTGACTTGTGCTCCCACCATTTTGATTGCTCTACCCGCATCGCCTTCTCCAACTGTCGGAAAGTTTCCTTCAGTTAATTTTCCCCGGAAATATATATATACAGTCTAATGCTCTCTCCCATGTTGGAAAAAAAAAGCGCGACACAGCTCCAGGGATAAAAATGGTTTAATTGCTCTTTAAGGCACAAGGAAAATGAAGTCTATGAACGCTTGGGTAGACGCGTTTCAGCCGTCCAAATGGCTTCATCAGTGCCGGTTCCATGGGCTTCTTGATCTTCCAGAGAGTCAAGCGATTTTCTGTTGATAACGGGACCACTCCCAGTCAGGGGCGACGCGTTTGCAGTTTCATGCACAGACCAAGTTTTTGCAGGTTTAACGTGTTGCTCCAGATCGAGAGGGTGCGTCGCCTACCAGCGCCTGCTTGCTGGCTAAACATACAGTCCAATGCTCTCTCCCATGTTGGAAAAAAAGCGCGATACAGCTCCGGGGATAAAAATGGCTTTATTGCTCTTTAAGGCGCAAGGAAAATGAAGTCTATGAAACGTGTATAATTGCCCTAGAGCTTGGCAGGTCACTCAGCAGGGTTCCTGCCATCTGGCCGTCATTGCTCCATTCCCCTCGCTGTGCAACAAATCTGCTTCTGTGCCTGACGCGTTTCGATGCGGTAGCATCTTAATCATAGGCATGAGAGAACGATGGTTGTAGGAAGTGCTCTTTTATTTCAGTTTTCAAATTGATCACATGCCCCCAGTGGGCTGCCACTATTTTTCCTTAGTGCATTATGGGACACATAGTCCATTGTGAGCTTAGTTATTCCCTTAGTAGGGTCCTGCACCAGTTCAAAGTTTGTCAATTTGTTACCTTAGTAGGCTTTGGCACAACGAGGACAATCCATTAGGAGGGTTCCCTGAACTGACAGGTGAAAACAGTTCCTCTCCTCAGCCCCTCTCACATGAAGAGGTGGTGCTCCTCCCCAACGACGGGGCCACCGCGAATATCTTGTGTACAATCACCCTCGAGCTTGGGAGGTCACTCAGCAGGGTTCCTGCCATCTGGTGGTCAATGCTCCATTCCCCTCGCTGTACAACAAATCTGCTTCAGTGCGTGACGCGTTTCGATACGGTAGCACCTTAATCATAGGCATGACAGAACGATGGTTGTAGGAAGTGCTTTTTTATTTCAGTTTTCAAATTGATCACATGCCCTCAGTGGTCTGTCACTATTTTTCCTTTGTGTATGATGGGACACGTAGTCCATTGCGAGCATAGTTATTCCCTTAGTAGGGTCCTGCACCAGTTCAAAGTTCGGCAATTTGTTACCTTAGAAGGCTTTGGCACAATTAGGACAATCCATTAGGAGGGTTCCCTGTGCTGACAGGTGAGAACAGTTCCTCTCCTCAGCCCCTCTCACATGAAGAGGTGGTGCTCCTCCCGTACGATGGGGCCGCCGCGAATATCTTGTGTACAATCACCCTAGAGTTTGGGAGGTCACTCAGCAGGGTTCCTGCCATCTGGCGGTCATTGTTCCATTCCCCTCGCTGTGTAACAAATCTGCTTCTGTGCCTGGCGCGCTTCGATGCGGTTGCATCTTAATCATAGGCATGACAGAACGGTGGTTGTTGGAAGTGCTCTTTTATTTCAGTTTTCAAATTGATCACATGCCCCCAGTGGGTCCAGATCCTACCAAGGATTTTAAATGACCCTCTGAAATCTGTACGAATTGGAACCTACTATAGGTGTTTAATGAAAACTCGCTGTGACTACACAGCCCAGCATGCTGTATGAAGAAATCAAGCACGTAGTTGAAACCATGAGGGTTTTTTCAACCAATTAGCATGCAGTATAAAGAGCGCTCCAATGCGTACAAGAGTAATGCATCTGATGAAATGGTACGTTGGCCACAGAAACGCGTAAGTCAATACAACAAACTTGGATGGCTGGGGTGGGCTGAACCGTGATGCCGAATGGCAGACGAACTGTCGAGTGCATCTTGAGAAGCTTCGGCGTTTGTTGGATAAAATTATGACACGGGTGCCCTCCCGTGCAAGACGCACCATCTCGAAGAAATGAGAGGCTGAGGGAGAGGAACCGTCCTGCTCCGGTTTCCAGCACAGAGCGTCTTGATGAAAAGTGCTTGCTCCCATCACGTCCAGATCCTACCAAGGATTTTAAATGACTCTCTGAAATCTGTACGAATTGGAACCTACTATAGGGTGCCGATCACGATCCGGCAAAAAATATCCCCGTGCGACTCGTATCCGGTCTTTTTACCGTACGAATCGTACAAGTGCCGTACGAACTGGCAATCACGATTCGCATGGTAAAAAGTCCATACGAACCGCATTGGGAATCATTCCCCACACGTCCTCGGGTCGGAAAATGTGTCCGACACGTCCTCGGACGATTTACCGTACAAACGTGAAAGGTGAAGTCCGACCGAGGAATCACGATCCATCCCGTGCGTCCGAGGTTACAACCGGATGGAAAAATCACCGTCCGCACCGAACTCCCATAGCAACCATGGAGACGTGCCCGCTTACGCGCCCCCAGCCCCCGTAGGTACGCGCCGACCCCCCCCCCAGCCCCCGTAGGTACGCGCCGACCCCCCCCGCCCCCGTAGGTACGCGCCGAACCCCCCCCAGCCCCGTAGGTACGCGCCGAACCCCCCCCCAGCCCCCGTAGGTACGCGCCGAACCCCCCCCAGCCCCCGTAGGTACGCGCCGAACCCCCCCCAGCCCCCGTAGGTACGCGCCGAACCCCCCCCAGCCCCCGTAGGTACGCGCCGACCCCCCTGTATGTACACCCGTGTACGTGTCGAACCCCCCCGTGTACGTTCGAGTCGTACCCCCACCCGTGTATGTACGGTGCGTACCCCCCTACGCGCTGGGTACGCACCGTACATACACGGGTGGGGGTACGACTCGAACGTACACGGGGGGGTTCGACTCGAACGTACACGGGGGGGTTCGACTCGAACGTACACGGGGGGTTCGACTCGGGCGTACACGGGGGGTTCGACTCGAACGTACACGGGGGGGTTCGACTCGAACGTACATGGGGGGGTACGCACCGTACATACACGGGTGGGGGTACGACTCGAACGTACACGGGGGGGTTCGACTCGAACGTACACGGGGGGTTCGACTCGAACGTACACGGGGGGGTACGCACCGTACATACACGGGTGGGGGTACGACTTGAACGTACACGGGGGGGTTCGACACGTACACGGGTGTACATACAGGGGGGTTCGGCGCGTACCTACGGGGGCTGGGGGTGGGTCGGCGCGTACCTACGGGGGCTGGGGGGGGTCGGCGCGTACCTACGGGGGCTGGGGGGGGTCGGCGCGTACCTACGGGGGCGGGGGGGGGGTACGGTGCGTACCGGGCCACCTACTCTGGTCGATTCGCGCCGTACTTCGCTTTTGCGGCACTTTTTGGGTGCCGTGAAAATATTGCCGTCCGGACTGCTGTCGGTTCGAATCGTAATTCCTGGGTCGTGAAACGCTGCCTGAAAGCGTCCCGACGTCACGTCGCAGCATTCCCGGATCACATTCGTATGTATATTTTCGTCGGTCGGTGTTTTTTACGATTCGTACGGAAATGGTGTTTCCGTGCGAATCGTAATTCCATGTTTGTAAAGTTTTACGACCGGGTACGAGTCGGACGGGGTAAACGCTCCGACCGACGGTTCGTACCCGGTTTTTACCGGATCGTAATCGGCACCTAGGTGTTTAATGAAAGCTCGCTGTGACTGCACATCCCAGCATGATGTATGAAGAAATCTAGTACGTAGTTGAACCCATGAGGGTTTTTTCAACCAATCAGCATGCAGTATAAAGAGTGCTCCAATGCGTATAGGAGTAATGCCTCTGATGAAGTGGTACGTTGGCCACAGAAACGTGTCAGGCAATACAATGAACTTGGATGGCTGGGGCGGGCTGAACCGTGATGCCGAATGGCAGACGCAATGTCGAGTGCATCTTGAGAAGCTTCGGCGTTTGTTGGATAAAATTATGACACGGTGCCCTCCTGTGCAAGACGCACAATCTCGAAGAAATGAGAGGAACAGTCCTGCTCCGGTTTCCAGCACAGTGCGTCTTGATGAAAAGTGCTTGCTCCCATCACGTCCATATCCTACCAAGGATTTTAAATGACACTCTGAAATCTGTATGAATTGGAACCTACTATAGGTATTTAATGAAAGCTCGCTGTGACTACACATCCCAGCATGCTGTATGAAGAAATCTAGTACGTTGTTGAACCCATGAGGGTTTTTTCAACCAATCAGCATGCAGTATAAAGAGTGCTCCAATGCGTATAGGAGTAATGCCTCTGATGAAGTGGTACGTTGGCCACAGAAACGTGTCAGGCAATACAATGAACTTGGATGGCTGGGGCGGGCTGAACCGTGATGCCGAATGGCAGACGCACTGTCGAGTGCATCTTGAGAAGCTTCGGCGTTTGTTGGATAAACTTATAACACGGTTGCCCTCCCGTGCAAGACGCACAATCTCAAAGAAATGAGAGGAACAGTCCTGCTCCGGTTTCCAGCACAGTGCGTCTTGATGAAAAGTGCTTGCTCCCATCACGTCCAGATCCTACCAAGGGTTTTAAATAACTCTCTGAAATCTGTACGAATTGGAACCTACTATAGTTGTTTAATGAAAACTCGCTGTGACTACACAGCCCAGCATGCTGTATGAAGAAATCAAGCACGTAGTTGAAACCATGAGGGTTTTTTCAACCAATTAGCATGCAGTATAAAGAGCGCTCCAATGCGTACAGGAGTAATGCATCTGATGAAATGGTACGTTGGCCACAGAAACGCGTAAGTCAATACAACAAACTTGGATGGCTGGGGTGGGCTGAACCGTGATGCCGAATGGCAGACGAACTGTCGAGTGCATCTTGAGAAGCTTCGGCGTTTGTTGGATATAATTATGACACGGGTGCCCTCCCGTGCAAGACGCACCATCTCGAAGAAACGAGAGGCTGAGGGAGAGGAACCGTCCTGCTCCGGTTTCCAGCACAGAGCGTCTTGATGAAAAGTGCTTGCTCCCATCACGTCCAGATCCTACCAAGGATTTTAAATGACTCTCTGAAATCTGTACGAATTGGAACCTACTATAGGTGTTTAATGAAAGCTCGCTGTGACTGCACATCCCAGCATGATGTATGAAGAAATCTAGTACGTAGTTGAACCCATGAGGGTTTTTTCAACCAATCAGCATGCAGTATAAAGAGTGCTCCAATGCGTATAGGAGTAATGCCTCTGATGAAGTGGTACGTTGGCCACAGAAACGTGTCAGGCAATACAATGAACTTGGATGGCTGGGGCGGGCTGAACCGTGATGCCGAATGGCAGACGCACTGTCGAGTGCATCTTGAGAAGCTTCGGCGTTTGTTGGATAAAATTATGACACGGTGCCCTCCTGTGCAAGACGCACAATCTCGAAGAAATGAGAGGAACAGTCCTGCTCCGGTTTCCAGCACAGTGCGTCTTGATGAAAAGTGCTTGCTCCCATCACGTCCATATCCTACCAAGGATTTTAAATGACACTCTGAAATCTGTATGAATTGGAACCTACTATAGGTGTTTAATGAAAGCTCGCTGTGACTACACATCCCAGCATGCTGTATGAAAAAATCTAGTGCGTAGTTGAACCCATGAGGGGTTTTTCAACCAATCAGCATGCAGTATAAAGAGCGCTCCAATGCGTACAGGAGTAATACCTCTGAGGAAGTGGTACATTTGCCACAGAAACGTGTCAGGCAATATAACGAACTTGGAATGGCTGGAGTGGGCTGAACCATGATGCCAAATGGCAGACGCACTGTCGAGTGCATCTTGAGAAGCTTCGGCATTTGTTGGATAAATTATGACATGGGTGCCCTCCCGTGCAAGATGCACCATCTCGAAGAAATGAGAGGCTGAGGGAGAGGAACCGTCCTGCTCCGGTTTCCTGGACAGTGTGTCTTGATGAAAAGTGCTTGCTCCCATCACGTCCAGATCCTACTAAGGATTTTAAATGACTCTCTGAAATCTGTACAAATTATAACCTTATATAGGAGTTTAATGAAAGCTCGCTGTGACTACACATCCCAGCATGCTGTATGAAGAAATCTAGTATGTAGTTGAACCCATGAGGGGTTTTTCAACCAATCAGCATGCAGTATAAAGAGCGTTCCAATGCGTACAGGAGTAATGCCTCTGATGAAGTGGGACGTTGGCCACAGTAACGCGTCAGGCAATACAACAAACTTGGATGGCTGGGGCTAGCTGAACCGTGATGCCGAATGGCAGACGAACTGTCGAGTGCATCTTGAGAAGCTTCGGCGTTTGTTGGATAAAATTATGACACGGGTGCCCTCCCGTGCAAGACGCACCATCTCGAAGAAATGAGAGGCTGAGGGAGAGGAACCGTCCTGCTCCGGTTTCCAGCAAGGTGCGTCTTGATGAAAAGTGCTTGCTCCCATCACATCCAGATCCTACCAAGGATTTTAAATGACTCTCTGAAATCTGTACGAATTGGAACCTACTATAGGTGTTTAATGAAAGCTCGCTGTGACTACACATCCCAGCATGCTGTATGAAGAAATCTAGTATGTAGTTGAACCCATGAGGGGTTTGTCAACCAATCAGCATGCAGTATAAAGAGCGCTCCAATGCGTACAGGAGTAATGCTTCTGATGAAGTGGTACATTGGCCACAGAAACGCGTCAGGCAAAGACAACGAACCTGGACGGCTGGGGCGAGCTGAACTGTGATGCCGAATGGCAGACGCATTGTCGAGTGCATCTTGAGAAGCTTCGGCGTTTGCTGGATATAAATATATCCTTGTCACCTTTTGAAAAGTATCCCTTATGGAGAATTTCTCAGCTTAAGACGTATTTGTAGTTCTAACAATGATTTGGTAAGCTGTCAGAATCAATCATTTGACAGATTCCTAACCCGTGGGTATAATAGCAATGATTTGAAGCTAGCTTTATCCAAAGCTAACAGTATGAACCGTACTGATTACCTTGCACAGTATCCAATAAGACAATACGCAAAAATACCGATACTTCCTCTGAATCAGCCCCTGTCTGGTTAATCACCACCTTTCGCAGTCAGGACAAAGGAATAAGAAGGGTTATTTACAAAAACTGGCCCATCATTCAAACTGATCTTACCATGTCCCAATTGGCCCCCAGTCTACCTCAGATTACTTTCAGAAGAGCACCCTCCATGAGGGATGCTCTAGTAAAAACGAGCCCAGAAATAACGAAGGTAGGCACATGGCTATCCAAACGCACCGGGTTCTTTAAGTGTAGTACGTGTAGGGCCTGCAAGTTTGCAACTACCACCTCTGAGTTCACCAATGCTTTTGAATCCAAGTCTACCAAAATATCTGTTTTTTTTACTTGCAGAACGGACCATGCAGTGTACATACTTGAGTGTTTGTGCAAGTTAAAATATGTGGGTAGCACTAAATTACAGGTATTCACTCGCATTTTACAGCACCTTTGTGCTATTGTAACTCAGACGCCAGTCACCCGGTGGCACGCCATTTCAGATTAGTTCACCAAAACAACTTAACCTCTTGAGTGCCCCGCCCTTTCCACGTCCTGTGCCGGGCGTTTCATTAGCGGGCGGGGCTCATGACGAGATAGTCTCGTCATGGGCACAGCGCAACCGCGGCCCATGACGAGACCATCTCGTCATGGGCACTCAAGGGGTTAAATGATTTGAGATACTTTGTTGTTGATGCGGTGCCCAAATTATCGAGAGGTGGCAATAGGGAAAAAAGATTAAGGCAACTTGAGTCCCATTATATAGTATTACTTGACACCAAGATGCCAAATGGGCTCAATACGGGAGAGGAATTGCATAATTTCATATAAATACAGTTTATTCTCTTCCTGTTGTTGCTGATTTTGTTACTGTATTTTAGGGGATTCTTTGGTGTATTCGCCAATTTTACTGTCCTTTTAACCAATTTCACGCTCGCTTTTTAACCCGATTTTAACCTTTTGGGGTTTCTTTTGGGTTCTAAATTTGGGTTTGTGGTTGGATTTTTGGACGGCTTTCTTTAGTGTGACATGGCGATCCCAATTTATTTAGCTATACATTAGTATCTATAGCATTCTACATTTCATTCAAATATTGGGCCGCTGATACAGCATATATGTTGCACCCTTCTCATGTTGCTTAATCTTTATATGATGCGTACTGTGTTTTTCTGATCTCTGATACGTTACTATGAATTTGAGTATTACGTGTCCTTGATATTTGTCTATTCATTGGTTAGTAATTTTTACACACATTTTGCACTTACATTATAGATCTTGATCCACTAGGGTTCTTCTATCTGCTGCTTATGATGATACTGGCCTAAGCACTTGCACTTTAATATATCTATGCCCTATTGTGAAGTTCTAATATCATGAATTGACTCTGTTTTTATAAAAGCTCTTTTGTTTTTTATGCATTGCTCTTATTAATCTATATATATTTCTATATGTTTTATACATTCGGCACTTGCACTTTTATAGCCATTACCAATTGTGGCATTTGCAATGTTCAGGTAAATTATGCCACATTGACTGTGTGTTTTCTAACAATGAGCCATAACAGAGTTTTTCTCCAGATTTGTTCTATTAACTAGCTATACTATAGTTACTATGGCCCATTTCAATAGCAGCTAATAGTGCTTTCTACCAATTTCCTAGGCAATACTCATGTACATGATTTTTGGGAATCGGCTACAGTTTCCTTTTGATATGTTCACATATATTGAATTTGTACCTATTGGCCAATTATATTTACGGCTGGGAGATTAGGGTTTTTTTCCGTCTCCTATAAGTAGATAAGTAAAAAAGGAATTATACACTCTTTTACCTTTTTTTATACATAATTGTTTACACTTTATTAGCACTAGCACTGTGGTTTATATTTATTCAACCTCCGGCATAGCCAGCCACAATTTTACATGATGATTTTATGAGCAGGATCCTTTTAAGAATGTTCCATTTTGAATTATTGGATAACATGTGTATATTATACACATTATTAGTCTGTTTTTCTAGATTTTAACATTCCATTTATATGTTTATGAATTTGGGTGTTCCTGGTCATTGTAGTGTGCTGCTTAGTTTCATTACATAATGTTATTGGCTGTTTTAGGAGGAGGGTACTTTGTGCAAGCATTTAAAAGAAAGACTTGATTACAGCAGGTCATGTGATCAAGGTCGTGGGAAAACGACCGAAACACGTCATGTCAGGGTGCACGGAATAAAGTTTGCACTGAACATTTAATTTCGGTAGTACGCTGTGGTCTGTACCTGTGTATCTTCTTGGAGACAACGGAGAACGGGACGGTGAACTTTTTATATATATATATATATATATATATATATATATATATATGTATATATATATATATATATATATATCTCATGTCGAGCCTCTGAAGAGGGCGGAAGCCCAGAAATGCGTCAGGCTCTACTATCGTTGACACGAGAACTGTAATCACAGAATGACGCAGTGTTGACTTTACCCTGAAAATTGCTTCGAGAAATATGCTCGTAACAAGCTGCTGGGGAGTGCGTCCTTGCCTGCGGGCAACTTTGGAGCTTGAATGTTTATACGGCGGCCCGGCCGTAAAGGATCGCACCACCCCATATCAAAGGGGGCCACGGACCAGCAGCAGGGGATCTATGTCTCACCCGTTCCTTCGGGCCCATCCAGGGCATCACAACAGTTAAATCAATGTGGCTGACACGAACCACCTTTCCCATAAGACATTGCAAGGATTCACCTAGCAAGCTCATCTGAGGGCGTTTAATTATAAAAGTTATGGGCGTGTCCACCGCAACAATCTCATGTCGAGCCTCTGAAGAGGGCGGAAGCCCAGAAACGCGTCAGGCTCTACTATCGTTGACACGAGAACTGTAATCACAGAAGGACGCAGTGTTGACTTTACCCTGAAAATTGCTTCGAGAAATATGCTCGTAACAAGCTGCTGGGGAGTGCGTCCTTGCCTGCGGGCAACTTTGGAGCTTTAATGTTTATACGGCGGCCCGGCCGTAAAGGATCGCACCACCCCATATCCAAGGGGGCCACGGACCAGCAGCAGGGGATCTATGTCTCACCCGTTCCTTCGGGCCCATCCAGGGCATCACAACAGTTAAATCAATGTGGCTGACACGAACCACCTTTCCCATAAGACATTGCAAGGATTCACCTAGCAAGCTCATCTGAGGGCGTTTAATTATAAAAGGTATGGGCGTGTCCACCGCAACAATCTCATGTCGAGCCTCTGAAGAGGGCGGAAGCCCAGAAACGCGTCAGGCTCTACTATCGTTGACACGAGAACTGTAATCACAGAAGGACGCAGTGTTGACTTTACCCTGAAAATTGCTTCGAGAAATATGCTCGTAACAAGCTGCTGGGGAGTGCGTCCTTGCCTGCGGGCAACTTTGGAGCTTGAATGTTTATACGGCGGCCCGGCCGTAAAGGATCGCACCACCTCATATCAAAGGGGGCCACGGACCAGCAGCAGGGGATCTATGTCTCACCCGTTCCTTCGGGCCCATCCAGGGCATCACAACAGTTAAATCAATGTGGCTGACACGAACCACCTTTCCCATAAGACATTGCAAGGATTCACCTAGCAAGCTCATCTGAGGGCGTTTAATTATAAAAGGTATGGGCGTGTCCACCGCAACAATCTCATGTCGAACCTCTGAAGAGGGCGGAAGCCCAGAAACGCGTCAGGCTCTACTATCGTTGACACGAGAACTGTAATCACAGAAGGACGCAGTGTTGACTTTACCCTGAAAATTGCTTCGAGAAATATGCTCGTAACAAGCTGCTGGGGAGTGCGTCCTTGCCTGCGGGCAACTTTGGAGCTTTAATGTTTATACGGCGGCCCGGCCGTAAAGGATCGCACCACCCCATATCAAAGGGGGCCACGGACCAGCAGCAGGGGATCTATGTCTCACCCGTTCCTTCGGGCCCATCCAGGGCATCACAACAGTTAAATCAATGTGGCTGACACGAACCACCTTTCCCATAAGACATTGCAAGGATTCACCTAGCAAGCTCATCTGAGGGCGTTTAATTATAAAAGGTATGGGCGTGTCCACCGCAACAATCTCATGTCGAGCCTCTGAAGAGGGCAGAAGCCCAGAAACGCGTCAGGTTCTACTATCGTTGACACGAGAACTGTAATCACAGAATGACGCAGTGTTGACTTTACCCTGAAAATTGCTTCGAGAAATATGCTCGTAACAAGCTGCTGGGGAGTGCGTCCTTGCCTGCGGGCAACTTTGGAGCTTGAATGTTTATACGGCGGCCCGGCCATAAAGGATCGCACCACCCCATATCAAAGGGGGCCACGGACCAGCAGCAGGGGATCTATGTCTCACCCGTTCCTTCGGGCCCATCCAGGGCATCACAACAGTTACATCAATGTGGCTGACACGAACCACCTTTCCCATAAGACATTGCAAGGATTCACCTAGCAAGCTCATCTGAGGGTGTTTAATTATAAAAGGTATGGGCGTGTCCACCGCAACAATCTCATGTCGAGCCTCTGAAGAGGGCGGAAGCCCAGAAACGCGTCAGGCTCTACTATCGTTGACACGAGAACTGTAATCACAGAAGGACGCAGTGTTGACTTTACCCTGAAAATTGCTTCGAGAAATATGCTCGTAACAAGCTGCTGGGGAGTGCGTCCTTGCCTGCGGGCAACTTTGGAGCTTGAATGTTTATACGGTGGCCCGGCCGTAAAGGATCGCACCACCCCATATCAAAGGGGGCCACGGACCAGCAGCAGGGGATCTATGTCTCACCCGTTCCTTCGGGCCCATCCAGGGCATCACAACAGTTAAATCAATGTGGCTGACACGAACCACCTTTCCCATAAGACATTGCAAGGATTCACCTAGCAAGCTCATCTGAGGGCGTTTAATTATAAAAGGTATGGGCGTGTCCACCGCAACAATCTCATGTCGAGCCTCTGAAGAGGGCGGAAGCCCAGAAACGCGTCAGGCTCTACTATCGTTGACACGAGAACTGTAATCACAGAAGGACGCAGTGTTGACTTTACCCTGAAAATTGCTTCGAGAAATATGGTCGTAACAAGCTGCTGGGGAGTGCGTCCTTGCCTGCGGGCAACTTTGGAGCTTGAATATATATAGATATATATATATATTCACTGAAAAAACAATAGGTTTCAGGGAAGTTATAGTTAGGTGGACATTTCACTCGTACAAAACCAGAGAAATTCGGCTGTTATAGTAAGTTAAGCAAACTATAACTCACGTCCCGCAATGCATTGCTGATGACGTCTCATATTACATCATTCATGACATGGTCAGTGACATCAGTGAGGACATCACTGATGACATCTCAAATGACATCACTGATGACATCATCCAGTGATTCTGTGTGTCTGTAAAGTTTAAACATGTTTTATATATATATATGCCAAGGTGTATTAAAGAATGAGTGAGTGTATGAGTGTCTGAATGGATAATTTAGAAGGTGCGTGACTGACTGTATAAGTGAGTGATTAATCGTGTCTTACTGAATGCATGGGTTAGTGACTGAGCTGTGTGAATGTCTTTATTAGTCTGTCAGTTGGTGTGTAAGTGGCTGCATGGGTTGGTGAGTAAATACATGAGTGTCTATATGGGTTATTGATTGGTTGTCTGAGTATCTGTATGAGGGCCTGAGTGTCTGTGTGGGTGGGTGGGGGGTGTCTCTCAATGCATAGATGTGTGAGTAGGTGATTCACTGAGTGTATGGGATCAAGAGTTCATCTGTGAAGAGCTGTTTGGGTGGGTGATTGAGTGTATGGGTGTTTTGGTGAGGGAATGGATGTCTCAGTGGTACATGTGTGAGTAAGTACATATGTGAAAGGGTGAGAGTGAGTGATTGTGAGAGTGCCTGTATGGATGAGTGTGTGCTTGTATCAGTGATTGTATAAGAGAGTAAGTATGTGTTCCTAGCTGTATGAATAAGTGAGGTGGTGTGTATATAACTGTATAGGTGAGTAAAGGGGAGTGTGACTGATTCTTTGCATGACTGACTAGGTGTGTAAGTAACTGTGGGAGAGTGGCAGTGTGTGAGTGTCTGTATAGGTGTATGAGTGCATATGATAGTGCTGTATTGATGAGTGACTGAATGTATGAGTGACTGTATGGGTGAATGAGTGGATATGTGTGTAGACCTAGGAATCAGTGAGTGGGTATGCAGTAACTGGTATTGGTGTGTCTATGGTTTTGAAAATGGTCATCTGTATTTTAGAGTGGATGAATCAAAGGTTATATCAGGGTATGAGGAGGTGCATCAGATTATCACGTGGATTATGTCATCAGTGATGTCATCAGTGATGTCATTTGAGATGTCATCAGTGATGTCATCAGTGATGTCACTGACCATGTCATGAATGATGTAATATATGACGTCATCAGCAGTGCATTGCGGGGGCGCGAGTTGTAGTTAGCTCAATTAACTATAACGGCTGGTTTTGTACGAGTGAAATGTCCACCTAACTATAACCTCCCTGAAGCCTGTGGTTTTTTCTGTGAATTTCTAAGGTTTTTTAAATGCTAATTTCTACCTATAACGTCCCTGAAACCTATGGTTGTTTCAGTGAATTTCAAAGGTATTTTTAAATGCAAATTTCTAAATATAATGTCCCTGAAATCTGTGGTTTTTTTCAGTGACTTTCAAAGGTTTTTAAATGCTAATTTCTAACTATGCCTACAGAGGTAGGGCATGTGCAGAAAGAGAAAGAAAGGCCCAGAAAGAAGCCAGAAAATGCAGAAAGAGGCAGCAGAAGTCCAGAAAGACAAAGAAAGGTGCAGAAAGAAGCAAGAGATGTGCACAAAGAACCAACAGAGGAGCAGAAAGAGGCCTTGTTGCAAAGTCATCCTGTGCCCCCGACCTTTTGCTGATGGGTACTGCTGGTAATTGACTCTGACTAACCAGGCCTAAAGCCAGTGCTATGCTAAAAGACATTTAGAATACAGTGAGAAAACCTACATACACTAGGGAACACTATGCATTGGGGTACCCCTGTGATTGGCATGACCTCCTCTGTAAGACCCTAGTACATAATAGGGCAGGGGGATTAAACCCACCTCTAACTAAGTCAACTTGTGTCTTGAGGTCCTCAGGACACAAGAGGACCTCATCGACCCACCAGCAGTGCGCCAAGAGGCGCATTTGCAGAGTGGTGTAAAAAGGGGCGTGGCGACAGACCACCTCTCTGCAAACCAGCTATGTAGCCCTTACTAGAGGTACCTCGTGGGCTAGTTAGCCCCCAGGGACCCTTAGCATTAATGGGGACTTAATTTCCCATCTTACAATGCTTCAGGGGCGCATTTGAAGAGTGGTGCAGGGAGGGGGCGGGGCCTCCGGAGTATTGTCGGCTTTTTTATTTTATTTTTGTTTTAGAAGGGGGGCTGTAATATTTTTGGGCCCTGGGGACCCCATCCCCAGGGTCCCCTGGTGCTAAAGTTAAATAAAGCGGAGAAGGATGCTGCCCAGGAGATGCTTTACTTAAATCAGCAGACATAATACTTCACCTCATCACATGCCATAATTCTACCAAGAAACGAGTGAGGCAAGTGAAGTCAGCCCAAGGCCCCTTACATATCCTTTTTTGGTTTTATCCCTTTCCAGGAGAAGTGTCTGTAGAAATTTAACAGATCCAAGGTAACTGCTCAGCTGAAAGGTATCTGGCATTTCTCTGCTCACTCCACCTTCCCCTGTTCATTCGCACACATTCCATGTTTGTCAGACTGGGAAATACGAGGAGACTGAGCATTGTAACTGGTCCCTACAAGTGTGCTAGGTGCGGGATACTGTGGTAAATAATTTAATTACCGGTACTTAATTTGATGCGGAAAATTAATAAGAATAGCTCAGTAAAAAAGGAGGCAGAATCCGTGGTATTAGAGGTTCGGAACGGGCTTTATTCCAAAACACAATTCGAACTTGTGGGCTTCATATTCCATCACCACGAAGGTTCAGGAAGTGAAGGACAATACTTTATTGACAGGTAATCATTTTTATAGAAGAGGCATTACAGTGAAACAGATGCAGGAGGCGTAACAGTTGATAACAGAGATAAAAACATACATGCGTAACTAAATGGGTGTAACTAGGCGTAACTAAAGAACGTCATTAGGTATGATGTCACAAATGGGTGGTTTCATGAAAGAATTTCGCAATGTCAGCAAAAATACTTGGCAGAGATGCGCGTGCAGCAGCATGACGTGTGATTGACGTGCAACTAGGGGGAGAATGGGACTTGACATTTAGCTCTACATGTGGAGACAGAAGTCTGGGGTTATGTCAACCTAATCCTAAATCATATCTTACATCCTATGTTTAAAGAACTGTGTTATCCAAAAAGAGAGGTCTCTTAGGATAGAATCTTATTCTATACTGACTATACTGACTGTTAGTGCGTGTACAAGCGTCTAAGTGTCTACACTAGATGCGAGGGCAGAAATCTTCCATAGTAACAGGGCTATGAATTACTTGCATAAAGACAGAGAAGCCGGGCCCTTTTGCACGGTAGCTAGAGGAATATTTACTTAAACTGCTAGACAGGAATGCATTGGATGAGGAGCGGAACAGAGAAGATAATCTTGAAGGTGAAATACAGTTTTTGGCAGGCAAACAGGCCGAGACAGGCACCGTTAGCCGCGCAGGGAGTAGGACAAAGTTCATGGATACAGATGCGAGCTCAGACTGGAGCTTTCAGAGGCAGAAGGCAGGAAAAGGCTTAATGGCAGAATCAGGGCCTACTCGCCTGGACTGTAAAATGGGATAAATGAACCATATAAAGCCGGTGGCCTTTCATACTTAGGAATAGGATATCCGGCCCATTCATGGCGGGTCTGAAAGAGGACATGTTGACGGTGGACGCACATGTGTTTGCGTCTTCATAACTGGAACTGGAGGGAACATACATGTACTTGTGACTTATACATGAAACCGTTGGGGTCCAAGATAGGGGACATAACTGATCATAAAAATCCATATTTCCACAATACGACTGCATTTATGCTGTCAAATGGGCCAGGAATTTCAAAATACCTGGCCAGTCGATTATAAA
This sequence comes from Triturus cristatus, assembly GCF_964204655.1. Classification (NCBI taxonomy): domain Eukaryota; kingdom Metazoa; phylum Chordata; class Amphibia; order Caudata; family Salamandridae; genus Triturus; species Triturus cristatus. The sequence goes on along the minus strand of NC_140593.1, from coordinate 1,158,991,727 downwards.
GTGTCTTGATATAATCTCCTCTGCTACAGCTCCACTCACGCCGGAGAGGTAAACGACCAAGTCTCTGGCAAACAAACAATGTAGGTGAAGTCTGGAATAGGGCCAGCTACCTCTAAAGAGCTGAAATTATGAACCGGTGACAGGACATGCAGAAAGAATAATGTGGGAAGGAAAATCAATCAATTTGTTTCCTCAAGTTAGAAATGACCCCCAACTCTGCAGTGGCAGTGAGAGGAGTTATGATTTAGAGGGAATGTTCTCGATCCCACTGCCCTTGTGTTGAGTCTCGGGAACTGTGTCTGTCTTTACAACTCGCAACGTGGGTGCACTTGAGCATGTGGTGTCACCGGCTGCTGCCTGAAGAAAGCAAATGCGTGTTGTGGTACCGCTGAAGTGTGACCAATCACAAACTGCTTCACATATGAATGTTGTGAGTTATATGGCATTGCTGTGAGAAACGACTCTCCAACCTGAGCACTGGTTGTGGGTTTGTACACGTCACCAAAGAAAGGAACGCATCATGAACCTCACAAGAAACAGCTGGGTGAGCGTGCTTGCAAAAGGCGCGGCCCTTTTAATGCAGGTGCTATAAGAGTTGGCACCCAAACACACAATTGTGGAAAACATATAAAAAGAGGTACAGGTCGATATGTGAGAAGAAACGGGGTAATTAACTGGACCCACATCTGTTAATAAGCTCGTACTTAGAATTACTGCTAAACATTCTAAAACAATGTTTTAACACCTCCATTACATTCTTGATATTCAACCAGGAGCTAAATAAAACTAGTGACTGTTTTTTGCTACACGGCTGCCTTTTTGAGCATTTCTGAGTTCACTTGAACTAGGAGCATTTCCACTGAGTAAATAAATGTGTCGGCCCAGTGACGCATTCTTACAAGTGTGGAAAATTAATATAACCAGAATGTGCAGATTCGATTAATTTCAATGTCCCTCTGGTTTGTGATGTACTAAACTTTAAGGGGCAGATTTACAAGCCCCTTGCGCCACTTTTGCGTCACTTTTCCCATGTTAAAAGTGACGCAAATGTGGCGCACGGGGCTTGTAGATCTGCCCCTAAGTGTGTGCAGCATTTAACCCTTTGAGGATATGCCAGTTCCTAATAAGCATTCGCCCAATACTCCACCCATCGGTCTCCAGCGGTGCAGTATGCAGGGCCACCCAATACTACTTCATGGCTAATGCTTTAGACCCAGGTTGCCCAGGTTCACAACATTGGTGCCTGTTACGCAGTGCACAAAGGAAGGCGTAAACTGGCAGGGAAGAGTGTAACCAACAGTGTAAGAAAGGGCCACAGTGCACTTCACAGAAACGATCAAAATGTAAATCAGAAAAAAACACACAGTGGGATGGCCGCCTGGTGCAGCTTGCTCCACCCACCAGAAACACTCTGCTGAAATCTCAAAACAGAGCCTGCTCTGGGATGAAAATAAATAAAGCAATCGATTTTGTGTGGAAAGTGCAATCTGTTACAGCACATCAAAACATCTAGCCCGTTTTAATAAGTAACCAAACCATCCAAGGGGAAATTGGATTCTTGAACCATAACATTAGTACCAGCACTGATGCTGGCTGATGAACAGGCACCGGGGCCAATTCCTGTTCACACTAGATAGCCAACACTTTCCCAAGTTTTTTTTCTCCAAAATCTCCCTCTTACCAAGTTCAAAATGTTAGCAAGTATGGTACGTTGGATCATGGCATGCAGGAGGAATTGGGGTAGGAACATGGACTCAGATAACAGAGGACAGGAGGGACATGGACAGGTGCACCTAACTGACCTTGCAGGGCAGTCCTCAGGGTTTGCAGCTGAACAATACACCACACAGGGCATGCGGAACAGCAGTGCAGCTCAACAAACCATGGAAAGCAATAGGGAGGGGACAGGACAATGCACATGGACAACAGAGAACAGAGGGAAAAGAGGCAATGGCAGCAAGCTGACCATACTGGACAGACAGGAGAGAAAGCTGCAGCATAACGGACCATAAAGGGCAGGAGGAAGGGATCAGGGGCATGGCAATGGAACAGAAAAGCCAGGAGGGAGGGATTCGGGGTCTGCACATGAAAATGGAGGGCAGGGGGCAAGGAGGTAGGGCAGGAGCAGCAAGCTGACCATGGAGGTCAGGCAGGATGGGCACTAGAAGCACAACACACCATGGAGGGCAACAATGAGACTACAATGGCATACACACAGACCATTGAGGTAAGGTGGGAGGGGTCAGGGGCAGCTAGCTCACAACACAGGGAAGGTGTGGCAGCACAGAAGACCATGCATTGCAAGCAAGAGGGTTAGTGGCAGCACAATTTGGACATGATAGGCAAGAAGGAGGATATGGGGCATGCACAAAGGATCATGAAGATTAGAAGGGAGGGGTAGGAGCTGGGCACAGACAAGAGAGTTCATGGGAAGGAGCCTCACAACAGACCATGTGCAGCAGGCAGGAGGAGCAGTTGCAGCACAACAGACCGGGCAAGGCATGAGGATGTGGCAGTAAAATGAACCATGGAGGACAAGAGGAAGGGGATAGGGGCATGGAACGTGGACAGGCAGAGTGGAGGTGGCAGGGAGAGGTTACAGTCATCTGACAATGCTAGGCAGGTGGGAGGGGAGTGGCAGCTCAACAGAAAACTCAGAGTAGATAGAATGGACAGGTCCATGGAACATGGTGGGCAAAAAGGATGGATCAGGGGCATGCACACAGACATCAGAGGGCAGGGAGAAGGAGAGTAGGGGCAGAAAGCTAAGCATAGAGGCTAAGCAGGAGAGCAATAATGGGCAGGAGGAGTGGACTGGGACATCCTGCTAAATGGAGGGCAGTGGCAGCACATCAGACCATGCATGACAGGAGGGAGGAGGCTAGTGCATGGATTCAGACAACAGAGGATAGTAGAAAGTGGATGGGGCAGCAAGCTAACTGTTCAGAGAATGCAGAAAGGCCAGTGGCAGAACAACGGCCACAGAGGGCTGTAATGAGGGAGCAGGGGCATGGACTTGGACAATGGATGGCAAGGAGGAGGGGAGGCATGAGCAGCAAGCTTGGGTGGGGGCAGCACAATGCCAGGTCAGGCCCTGCTTCCAACCCCCACCATCCATTGTGATAGGCATCTTACTTAACATTAAAAAAAACTAGAAATTCGCTGAAAAAAACAAAGATTACAGGGACGTTATAGTTAAACTCAGATTTCACTTAAATGCAGATTTCACTCGTGCAAAACCACTGAAATTCAGCAGTTATAGTTACCTGAGCTAACTATAACTTACACCCCTGCAATGCACTGCTTATGACCTTAGAGATTACATAATTCATGACATGGTCAATGACATCACTCAAGACATCACTCATGACATCTCAAATGAGCTGTGAATGGAATGAAGCAATAATCACTAGAACTAGGGATAGTGTGTGTATATTAACACCACTTTTTATTTCTTTTCTTTCATGTACGAACCTCTATAATATGCAACATGCCCAGATCAATATGGCCAACAGCCTTTCACTTTAAAAGTAATGTGTAGTCCATTGTTTATGTTGATGTTTGCAATCATAAGTATGTTTATTGTGAACAAGTCACGTTGACGAACATACAGGTACGGAGGTCACGGGGCAAGATGTGCTGAAATTACATTGTGTGCATATTAACATTTGTTTTCTTTTCTTTATTGTATGAATTCCTGAATTTACGCATCGTGACCAGGCCAATATGGCTGAGAGCTTGTTGGTTTAATGTAATATGTAGTCCTTTGGTAATGTTGGCAACTGGAGCCATTTCTACATTTAAATAAGGAAGCTACAATGATGTCTTGTATTATGATCCAGGTTTGGACTAGCTGAAATGTGTGGACCGCATCCTTTGTAGAATAAATACTTCCAAACTACAACCCAAGTGCTGATTCCTTCCTTGTAAGAGTGAGAAGAGATTGAATATATACACATATATATACCTCTCTTGCTTCTTTCTGCACCTCTCTTGCCTCTTTCTGCACTTCTCTTGCCTCTTTCTGCACTTCTCTTGCCTCTTTCTGCATCTATCCCGCCTCTTTCTGTACCTCTCTTGCCTCTTTCTGTACTTCTCTTGCCTCTTTCTGCACCTCTTTTGCCTCTTTCTGTACTTCTCTTGCTTCTTTCTGCAGCTCACTCTCTTCTTTCTGCACCTCTCTTGCCTCTTTTTGCATCTCGCTTGCCACTTACTGTACCTCTTTTCCCTCTTTCTGCAGCTCACTCTCATCTTTCTAGACCTCACTTGCCTCTTTCTGCACCTCTCTTGCCTCTTTCTGCACCTCTCTTGCTTCTTTCTGTGCCTTTCTTCCTGTTTCTGTACCTCTCTTGCCTCTTTCTGCACCTCTCGTGCCTCTTTCTGTACCTTTCTTCCTCTTTCTGTACCTCTCTTGCCTCCTTCTGCACCTCTCTTGCCTCCTCCTGCTCTTCTCTTGCCCCTTTCTGCATCTCACTTGCCTCTTTCTGTGCCTTTCTTCTTCTTTCTGTTCTTTTCTTGCCTCTTTCTATACCTCTTACCTCTTTCTGAACCCCTCTGGCCTCTTTCTGCAGCTAACTCTCCTCTTTCTGCACCTCTCTTGCCTCTTTCTGCACCTCTCTTCCCTCTTTCTGCAGCGCACTCACTTCTATCAGCACCTTGCTTGCCTCTTTATGCACCTCTCTTGCCTCGTTCTGTACCTCTCTTGCCTCTTACTGCACATCTCTTGCCTCTTTCTGCAGCTCACTCTCTTCTTTCTGCACCTCTCTTGCCTCTTTCTGCACCTTTCATCTTCTTTCTGCACCTCTCTTGCCTCTTTCTGCACCTCACTTGCCTCTTTCTGCACCTTTGTTCCTCATTCTGTACCTCTCTTGCCTCTTTCTGCACCTCTACTGCCTCCTTCTGCTCTTCTCTTGCCTCTTTTCTATACCTCAATTGCTCTTTCTGCACCTTTCTTCCTCTTTCTGCATCTCTGTTGCCTCTTTATAACCTCTTACCCTTTTCTGCACCTCTCTTGCCTCTTTCTGCATGTCTCCTGTCTCTTTCTGAACCACTCTTGCATCTTTCTGCAGCTCACTCTCTTCTGTATGCACCCCTCTTGCCTCTTTCTGCACCTCTCTTCCCGCTTTCTGCAGCTCACTCTCTTCTATCAGCACCTCTCTTGCCTCTTTATGTACCTCTCTTGCCTCTTTCTGTACCCCTCTTCCCTCTTTCTGCATCTCTCTTGCCTCTTACTGTACCTCTCTTGCCTCTTTCTGTACCTTTCTTGCTTCTTTCTGCACCTCTCTTGCTTCTTTCTGCAGCTCACTCTCTTCTTTCTGCACCTCTCTTGCCTCTTTCTGTACTTCTCTTGCCTATTTTTGTAACTTTCTTCTTTCTGCACCTCTCTTGCCTCTTTTTGCACTTCTATTACCTCTTTCTGACCTTCTCTTGCCTCTTTCTGCACCTCGCTTACCTCTTTCTGTGCCTTTCTTCCTCTTTCTGTACCTCTCTTGCCTCTTTCTACAGCTCTTACCTCTTTCTGCACTTCTCTTGCCTCTTTTTGTACTTCTCTTGTCTCTTTCTGCACCTCTCTTGCCCCTTTCTGCAGCTCACTCTCTTGTTTCTTCTCCTCTCTTGCCTCTTTCTGCACCTTTCTTCCCTCTTTCTGCAGCTCACTCCCTTCTATTAGCACCTCTCTTGCCTCTTTATACTGCCTCTTGCCTCTTTCTGTACCTATCTTGCCTCTTTCTGCATCTCACTCTCTTCTTTCTGCACCTCTCTTGTCTCTTTCTGTACCTCTCTTGCCTCTCTCTGCACCTCTTGCCTCTTTCTGTACCTTTCTTCTTCTTTCTGCACCTCTCTTTCCTCTTTGTGCACCTCTCTTGCCTCTTTCTGCAGCTCACTCTCTTCTTTCTGCACCTCTCTTGCCCCATTCTGCAGCTCACTTTCTTCTTTCTGTACCTCTCTTGCCTCTTTCTGTACCTCTCTTCCCTCTTTCTGCAGCCCGCTCCTTTCTTTCAGCACCTCTCTTGCCTCTTTACACCCCCTCTTACTTCTTTCCATACTTTTCTTGCCTCTTTCTGCAGCCCACTCTCTTCTTACTGTACCTCTATTGCCTCTTTCTGCACCTCTCTTACCTCTTTCTGTACCTTTCTTTCTCTTTCTGTACCTCTCTTGCCTCCTTCTGTACCTTTCTTGCCTCCTCCTGCTCTTCTCTTGCCTCTTTCTGCATCTCACTTGCCTCTTTCTGTGCCTTTCTTCTTCTTTCTGTTCTTTTCTTGCCTCTTTCTATACCTCTTACCTCTTTCTGCACCCCTCTTGCCTCTTTCTGCAGCTAACACTCTTCTTTCTGCACCTCTCTTGCCTCTTTGTGCACCTCTCTTCCCTCTTTCAGCAGCTCACTCCCTTCTATCAGCACCTCGCTTACCTCTTTATGTACCTCTCTTGCCTCGTTCTGCACCTCTCTTGCCTCGTTCTGCACCTTTATTCTTTCTGCACCTCTCTTGCCTCTTTCTGCCCCTCACTTGCCTCTTTCTGTACCTTTCTTCCTCTTTCTGCATCTCTGTTGCTTCTTTCTAACCTCTTACCCCTTTCTGCACCTCTCTTGCCTCTTTCTGCAGCTCACTCTCTTCTATCAGCACCTCTCTTGCCTCTTTATGTACCTCTCTTGCCTCTTTCTGTTTCTCTCTTCCCTCTTTCTTCACCTCTCTTGCCTCTTTCTGTACTTCTCTTGCTTCTTTCTGCAGCTCACTCTCTTCTTTCTGCACCTCTCTTGCCTCTTTTTGCATCTCGCTTGCCACTTACTGTACCTCTTTTCCCTCTTTCTGCAGCTCACTCTCATCTTTCTAGACCTCACTTGCCTCTTTCTGCACCTCTCTTGCCTCTTTCTGCACCTCTCTTGCTTCTTTCTGTGCCTTTCTTCCTGTTTCTGTACCTCTCTTGCCTCTTTCTGCACCTCTCGTGCCTCTTTCTGTACCTTTCTTCCTCTTTCTGTACCTCTCTTGCCTCCTTCTGCACCTCTCTTGCCTCCTCCTGCTCTTCTCTTGCCCCTTTCTGCATCTCACTTGCCTCTTTCTGTGCCTTTCTTCTTCTTTCTGTTCTTTTCTTGCCTCTTTCTATACCTCTTACCTCTTTCTGAACCCCTCTGGCCTCTTTCTGCAGCTAACTCTCCTCTTTCTGCACCTCTCTTGCCTCTTTCTGCACCTCTCTTCCCTCTTTCTGCAGCGCACTCACTTCTATCAGCACCTTGCTTGCCTCTTTATGCACCTCTCTTGCCTCGTTCTGTACCTCTCTTGCCTCTTACTGCACATCTCTTGCCTCTTTCTGCAGCTCACTCTCTTCTTTCTGCACCTCTCTTGCCTCTTTCTGCACCTTTCATCTTCTTTCTGCACCTCTCTTGCCTCTTTCTGCACCTCACTTGCCTCTTTCTGCACCTTTGTTCCTCATTCTGTACCTCTCTTGCCTCTTTCTGCACCTCTACTGCCTCCTTCTGCTCTTCTCTTGCCTCTTTTCTATACCTCAATTGCTCTTTCTGCACCTTTCTTCCTCTTTCTGCATCTCTGTTGCCTCTTTCTAACCTCTTACCCTTTTCTGCACCTCTCTTGCCTCTTTCTGCATGTCTCCTGTCTCTTTCTGAACCACTCTTGCATCTTTCTGCAGCTCACTCTCTTCTGTATGCACCCCTCTTGCCTCTTTCTGCACCTCTATTCCCGCTTTCTGCAGCTCACTCTCTTCTATCAGCACCTCTCTTGCCTCTTTATGTACCTCTCTTGCCTCTTTCTGTACCCCTCTTCCCTCTTTCTGCATCTCTCTTGCCTCTTACTGTACCTCTCTTGCCTCTTTCTGTACCTTTCTTGCTTCTTTCTGCACCTCTCTTGCCTCTTTCTGCAGCTCACTCTCTTCTTTCTGCACCTCTCTTGCCTCTTTCTGTACTTCTCTTGCCTCTTTCTGCACCCCTCTTGCCTCTTTCTGCAGCTAACTCTCTTCTTTCTGCACCTCTCTTGCCTCTTTGTGCACCTCTCTTCCCTCTTTCAGCAGCTCACTCCCTTCTATCAGCACCTCGCTTACCTCTTTATGTACCTCTCTTGCCTCGTTCTGCACCTCTCTTGCCTCGTTCTGCACCTTTATTCTTTCTGCACCTCTCTTGCCTCTTTCTGCCCCTCACTTGCCTCTTTCTGTACCTTTCTTCATCGTTCTGTACCTCTCTTGCCTCTTTCTGCATCTCTACTGCCTCCTTCTGCTCTTCTCTTGCCTCTTTTCTACACCTCACTTGCCTCTTTCTGTACCTTTCTTCCTCTTTCTGCATCTCTGTTGCTTCTTTCTAACCTCTTACCCCTTTCTGCACCTCTCTTGCCTCTTTCTGCAGCTCACTCTCTTCTATCAGCACCTCTCTTGCCTCTTTATGTACCTCTCTTGCCTCTTTCTGTTTCTCTCTTCCCTCTTTCTTCACCTCTCTTGCTTCTTTCTCTAGCTCACTCTTCTTCCTGCACCTCTCTTGCCTCTTGCTGTACCCCTCTTGCCTCCTTCTGCACTTTCTTCTTCTTTCAGCACCTCTCTTGCCTCTTTATATACCTCTCTTGCCTCTTTCTGCATCTCTCTTGCCTCTTTCTGCAGCTCACTCTCTTCTTTCTGCACCACTCTTGCCTCTTTCTGCACCGCTCTTCCCTCTTTCTGTAGCTCACTCTCTTCTTTCTGTACCTCTCTTGCCTCTTTCTGTTCCTCTCTTGCCTATTTCTGCACCTTTCTTCTTCTTTCTGCACCTCTCTTGCCTTCTTTTTGTACTTCTATTACCACTTTCTGCCCTTCTCTTGCCTCTTTCTGCACCTCACTTGCCTCTTTCTGTGCCTTTCTTCCTCTTTCTGCACCTCTCCTGCCTCTTTCTACAGCTCTTACCTCTTTTGCACTTCTTTTGCCTTTTTCTGCACTTTTCTTGTCTCTTTCTGTAACTCTCTTGCCCTTTTCTGCAGCTCACTCTCTTCCTTCTGCACCTCTCTTGCCTCTTTCTGCACCTTTCTTCCCTCTTTCTGCAGCTCGCTCCCTTCTATTAGTACCTCTCTTGCCTCTTTATGCCCCCTCTTTCCTCTTTCTGTACCTCTCTTGCCTCTTTCTGCAGCTCACTCTCTTTTTTCTGCACCCCACTTGCTTTTCTCTGCACCTCTCTTGCCTCTTTCTCCACCTTTCTTCTTCTTTGTGCACCTCTCTTGCCTCTTTCTGCACCTCTCTTTCCTCTTTCTGCAGCTCATGCTCTTCTTTCTACACCTCTCTTGCCTCTTTCTGCACCTCTTTTGCCTCTTTCTGTACCTTTCTTGCCTCTTTCTGTACCTCTCTTGCCTCTTTCTACAGCTCACACTTCTTTCTGTACCCTTTTTGCCTCTTCCTGTACCTCTTGCCTCTTTCTGCACCTCTCTTGCCTCTTCGTGCACCTCTCTTCCCTCTTTCAGCAGCTCACTCCCTTCTATCAGCACCTCGCTTGCCTCTTTATGTACCTCTCTTGCCTCGTTCTGCACCTCTCTTGCCTCGTTCTGCACCTTTATTCTTTCTGCACCTCTCTTACCTCTTTCTGCCCCTCACTTGCCTCTTTCTGTACCTTTCTTCATCGTTCTGTACCTCTCTTGCCCCTTTCTGCACCTCTACTGCCTCCTTCTGCTCTTCTCTTGCGTCTTTTCTACACCTCACTTGCCTCTTTCTGTACCTTTCTTCCTCTTTCTGCATCTCTGTTGCTTCTTTCTAACCTCTTACCCCTTTCTGCACCTCTCTTGCCTCTTTCTGCAGCTCACTCTCTTCTATCAGCACCTCTCTTGCCTCTTTATGTACCTCTCTTGCCTCTTTCTGTATCTCTCTTCCCTCTTTCTTCACCTCTCTTGCTTCTTTCTCTAGCTCACTCTTCTTCCTGTACCTCTCTTGCCTCTTACAGTACCCCTCTTGCCTCTTTATGCACCTTTCTTCTTCTTTCAGCACCTCTCTTGCCTCTTTATATACCTCTCTTGCCTCTTTCTGCACCGCTCTTCCCTCTTTCTGTAGCTCACTCTCTTCTTTCTGTACCTCTCTTGCCTCTTTCTGTACCTCTCTTGCCTATTTCTGCACCTTTCTTCTTCTTTCTGCACCTCGCTTGCCTCTTTTTGTACTTCTATTACCTCTTTCTGCCCTTCTCTTGCCTCTTTCTGCACCCCACTTGCCTCTTTCTGTGCCTTTCTTCCTCTTTCTGCACCTCTCCTGCCTCTTTCTACAGCTCTTACCTCTTTTGCACTTCTTTTGCCTTTTTCTGCACTTTTCTTGTCTCTTTCTGTAACTCTCTTGCCCCTTTCTGCAGCTCACTCTCTTCCTTCTGTACCTCTCTTGCCTCTTTCTGTACCTTTCTTCCCTCTTTCTGCAGCTCGCTCCCTTCTATTAGTATCTCTCTTGCCTCTTTATGCCCCCTCTTGCCTCTTTTTGTACCTCTCTTGCCTCTTTCTGCACCTCACTCTCTTTTTTCTGCACCCCTCTTGCTTTTCTCTGCACCTCTCTTGCCTCTTTCTGCACCTTTCTTCTTCTTTGTGCACCTCTCTTGCCTCTTTCTGCACCTCTCTTGCCTCTTTCTGCACCTCTTTCTGTACCTTTCTTGCCTCTTTCTGTACCTCTCTAGCCTCTTTCTACAGCTCACACTTCTTTCTGTACATTTTTTGCCTCCTCCTGTACCTCTCTTGCCTCTTTCTGCACCTCTCTTGCCTCTTTGTGCACCTCTCTTGCCTCTTTCTGCTCTTTTCTTGCCTCTTTCTGCACCTTTCTTCCTCTTTCTGCACCTCTCTTGCCTCTTTCTACAGCTCTTACCTCTTTCTGCACTTCTCTTGCCTCTTTCTGCACTTCTCTTGCCTCTTTCTGCACCTCTCTTGCCTCTTTCTCAACGCCTTTTCCCTCTTTCTGCAGCTCGCTCCCTTTTATCAGCACCTCTCTTGCCTCTTTATGCCCCCTCTTACCTCTTTACGTACCTCTCTTCCCTCTTTCTGCAGCCCGCTCCTTTCTTTCAGCACCTCTCTTGCCTCTTTACACCCCCTCTTACTTCTTTCCATACTTTTCTTGCCTCTTTCTGCAGCCCACTCTCTTCTTACTGTACCTCTATTGCCTCTTTCTGCACCTCTCTTACCTCTTTCTGCACCTTTCTTTCTCTTTCTGTACCTCTCTTGCCTCCTTCTGTACCTTTCTTGCCTCCTCCTGCTCTTCTCTTGCCTCTTTCTGCATCTCACTTGCCTCTTTCTGTGCCTTTCTTCTTCTTTCTGTTCTTTTCTTGCCTCTTTCTATACCTCTTACCTCTTTCTGCACCCCTCTTGCCTCTTTCTGCAGCTAACTCTCTTCTTTCTGCACCTCTCTTGCCTCTTTGTGCACCTCTCTTCCCTCTTTCAGCAGCTCACTCCCTTCTATCAGCACCTCGCTTACCTCTTTATGTACCTCTCTTGCCTCGTTCTGCACCTCTCTTGCCTCGTTCTGCACCTTTATTCTTTCTGCACCTCTCTTGCCTCTTTCTGCCCCTCACTTGCCTCTTTCTGTACCTTTCTTCATCGTTCTGTACCTCTCTTGCCTCTTTCTGCATCTCTACTGCCTCCTTCTGTTCTTCTCTTGCCTCTTTTCTACACCTCACTTGCCTCTTTCTGTACCTTTCTTCCTCTTTCTGCATCTCTGTTGCTTCTTTCTAACCTCTTACCCCTTTCTGCACCTCTCTTGCCTCTTTCTGCAGCTCACTCTCTTCTATCAGCACCTCTCTTGCCTCTTTATGTACCTCTCTTGCCTCTTTCTGTTTCTCTCTTCCCTCTTTCTTCACCTCTCTTGCTTCTTTCTCTAGCTCACTCTTCTTCCTGCACCTCTCTTGCCTCTTACTGTACCCCTCTTGCCTCTTTCTGCACCTTTCTTCTTCTTTCAGCACCTCTCTTGCCTCTTTATATACCTCTCTTGCCTCTTTCTGCATCTCTCTTGCCTCTTTCTGCAGCTCACTCTCTTCTTTCTGCACCACTCTTGCCTCTTTCTGCACCGCTCTTCCCTCTTTCTGTAGCTCACTCTCTTCTTTCTGTACCTCTCTTGCCTCTTTCTGTTCCTCTCTTGCCTATTTCTGCACCTTTCTTCTTCTTTCTGCACCTCTCTTGCCTTCTTTTTGTACTTCTATTACCACTTTCTGCCCTTCTCTTGCCTCTTTCTGCACCTCACTTGCCTCTTTCTGTGCCTTTCTTCCTCTTTCTGCACCTCTCCTGCCTCTTTCTACAGCTCTTACCTCTTTTGCACTTCTTTTGCCTTTTTCTGCACTTTTCTTGTCTCTTTCTGTAACTCTCTTGCCCTTTTCTGCAGCTCACTCTCTTCCTTCTGCACCTCTCTTGCCTCTTTCTGCACCTTTCTTCCCTCTTTCTGCAGCTCGCTCCCTTCTATTAGTACCTCTCTTGCCTCTTTATGCCCCCTCTTTCCTCTTTCTGTACCTCTCTTGCCTCTTTCTGCAGCTCACTCTCTTTTTTCTGCACCCCACTTGCTTTTCTCTGCACCTCTCTTGCCTCTTTCTCCACCTTTCTTCTTCTTTGTGCACCTCTCTTGCCTCTTTCTGCACCTCTCTTTCCTCTTTCTGCAGCTCATGCTCTTCTTTCTACACCTCTCTTGCCTCTTTCTGCACCTCTTTTGCCTCTTTCTGTACCTTTCTTGCCTCTTTCTGTACCTCTCTTGCCTCTTTCTACAGCTCACACTTCTTTCTGTACCCTTTTTGCCTCTTCCTGTACCTCTTGCCTCTTTCTGCACCTCTCTTGCCTCTTCGTGCACCTCTCTTCCCTCTTTCAGCAGCTCACTCCCTTCTATCAGCACCTCGCTTGCCTCTTTATGTACCTCTCTTGCCTCGTTCTGCACCTCTCTTGCCTCGTTCTGCACCTTTATTCTTTCTGCACCTCTCTTGCCTCTTTCTGCCCCTCACTTGCCTCTTTCTGTACCTTTCTTCATCGTTCTGTACCTCTCTTGCCCCTTTCTGCACCTCTACTGCCTCCTTCTGCTCTTCTCTTGCCTCTTTTCTACATCTCACTTGCCTCTTTCTGTACCTTTCTTCCTCTTTCTGCATCTCTGTTGCTTCTTTCTAACCTCTTACCCCTTTCTGCACCTCTCTTGCCTCTTTCTGCAGCTCACTCTCTTCTATCAGCACCTCTCTTGCCTCTTTATGTACCTCTCTTGCCTCTTTCTGTATCTCTCTTCCCTCTTTCTTCACCTCTCTTGCTTCTTTCTCTAGCTCACTCTTCTTCCTGTACCTCTCTTGCCTCTTACAGTACCCCTCTTGCCTCTTTATGCACCTTTCTTCTTCTTTCAGCACCTCTCTTGCCTCTTTATATACCTCTCTTGCCTCTTTCTGCACCGCTCTTCCCTCTTTCTGTAGCTCACTCTCTTCTTTCTGTACCTCTCTTGCCTCTTTCTGTACCTCTCTTGCCTATTTCTGCACCTTTCTTCTTCTTTCTGCACCTCGCTTGCCTCTTTTTGTACTTCTATTACCTCTTTCTGCCCTTCTCTTGCCTCTTTCTGCACCCCACTTGCCTCTTTCTGTGCCTTTCTTCCTCTTTCTGCACCTCTCCTGCCTCTTTCTACAGCTCTTACCTCTTTTGCACTTCTTTTGCCTTTTTCTGCACTTTTCTTGTCTCTTTCTGTAACTCTCTTGCCCCTTTCTGCAGCTCACTCTCTTCCTTCTGTACCTCTCTTGCCTCTTTCTGCACCTTTCTTCCCTCTTTCTGCAGCTCGCTCCCTTCTATTAGTATCTCTCTTGCCTCTTTATGCCCCCTCTTGCCTCTTTTTGTACCTCTCTTGCCTCTTTCTGCACCTCACTCTCTTTTTTCTGCACCCCTCTTGCTTTTCTCTGCACCTCTCTTGCCTCTTTCTGCACCTTTCATCTTCTTTCTGCACCTCTCTTGCCTCTTTCTGCACCTCACTTGCCTCTTTCTGCACCTTTGTTCCTCATTCTGTACCTCTCTTGCCTCTTTCTGCACCTCTACTGCCTCCTTCTGCTCTTCTCTTGCCTCTTTTCTATACCTCAATTGCTCTTTCTGCACCTTTCTTCCTCTTTCTGCATCTCTGTTGCCTCTTTCTAACCTCTTACCCTTTTCTGCACCTCTCTTGCCTCTTTCTGCATGTCTCCTGTCTCTTTCTGAACCACTCTTGCATCTTTCTGCAGCTCACTCTCTTCTGTATGCACCCCTCTTGCCTCTTTCTGCACCTCTATTCCCGCTTTCTGCAGCTCACTCTCTTCTATCAGCACCTCTCTTGCCTCTTTATGTACCTCTCTTGCCTCTTTCTGTACCCCTCTTCCCTCTTTCTGCATCTCTCTTGCCTCTTACTGTACCTCTCTTGCCTCTTTCTGTACCTTTCTTGCTTCTTTCTGCACCTCTCTTGCCTCTTTCTGCAGCTCACTCTCTTCTTTCTGCACCTCTCTTGCCTCTTTCTGTACTTCTCTTGCCTCTTTCTGCACCCCTCTTGCCTCTTTCTGCAGCTAACTCTCTTCTTTCTGCACCTCTCTTGCCTCTTTGTGCACCTCTCTTCCCTCTTTCAGCAGCTCACTCCCTTCTATCAGCACCTCGCTTACCTCTTTATGTACCTCTCTTGCCTCGTTCTGCACCTCTCTTGCCTCGTTCTGCACCTTTATTCTTTCTGCACCTCTCTTGCCTCTTTCTGCCCCTCACTTGCCTCTTTCTGTACCTTTCTTCATCGTTCTGTACCTCTCTTGCCTCTTTCTGCATCTCTACTGCCTCCTTCTGCTCTTCTCTTGCCTCTTTTCTACACCTCACTTGCCTCTTTCTGTACCTTTCTTCCTCTTTCTGCATCTCTGTTGCTTCTTTCTAACCTCTTACCCCTTTCTGCACCTCTCTTGCCTCTTTCTGCAGCTCACTCTCTTCTATCAGCACCTCTCTTGCCTCTTTATGTACCTCTCTTGCCTCTTTCTGTTTCTCTCTTCCCTCTTTCTTCACCTCTCTTGCTTCTTTCTCTAGCTCACTCTTCTTCCTGCACCTCTCTTGCCTCTTGCTGTACCCCTCTTGCCTCCTTCTGCACTTTCTTCTTCTTTCAGCACCTCTCTTGCCTCTTTATATACCTCTCTTGCCTCTTTCTGCATCTCTCTTGCCTCTTTCTGCAGCTCACTCTCTTCTTTCTGCACCACTCTTGCCTCTTTCTGCACCGCTCTTCCCTCTTTCTGTAGCTCACTCTCTTCTTTCTGTACCTCTCTTGCCTCTTTCTGTTCCTCTCTTGCCTATTTCTGCACCTTTCTTCTTCTTTCTGCACCTCTCTTGCCTTCTTTTTGTACTTCTATTACCACTTTCTGCCCTTCTCTTGCCTCTTTCTGCACCTCACTTGCCTCTTTCTGTGCCTTTCTTCCTCTTTCTGCACCTCTCCTGCCTCTTTCTACAGCTCTTACCTCTTTTGCACTTCTTTTGCCTTTTTCTGCACTTTTCTTGTCTCTTTCTGTAACTCTCTTGCCCTTTTCTGCAGCTCACTCTCTTCCTTCTGCACCTCTCTTGCCTCTTTCTGCACCTTTCTTCCCTCTTTCTGCAGCTCGCTCCCTTCTATTAGTACCTCTCTTGCCTCTTTATGCCCCCTCTTTCCTCTTTCTGTACCTCTCTTGCCTCTTTCTGCAGCTCACTCTCTTTTTTCTGCACCCCACTTGCTTTTCTCTGCACCTCTCTTGCCTCTTTCTCCACCTTTCTTCTTCTTTGTGCACCTCTCTTGCCTCTTTCTGCACCTCTCTTTCCTCTTTCTGCAGCTCATGCTCTTCTTTCTACACCTCTCTTGCCTCTTTCTGCACCTCTTTTGCCTCTTTCTGTACCTTTCTTGCCTCTTTCTGTACCTCTCTTGCCTCTTTCTACAGCTCACACTTCTTTCTGTACCCTTTTTGCCTCTTCCTGTACCTCTTGCCTCTTTCTGCACCTCTCTTGCCTCTTCGTGCACCTCTCTTCCCTCTTTCAGCAGCTCACTCCCTTCTATCAGCACCTCGCTTGCCTCTTTATGTACCTCTCTTGCCTCGTTCTGCACCTCTCTTGCCTCGTTCTGCACCTTTATTCTTTCTGCACCTCTCTTGCCTCTTTCTGCCCCTCACTTGCCTCTTTCTGTACCTTTCTTCATCGTTCTGTACCTCTCTTGCCCCTTTCTGCACCTCTACTGCCTCCTTCTGCTCTTCTCTTGCCTCTTTTCTACATCTCACTTGCCTCTTTCTGTACCTTTCTTCCTCTTTCTGCATCTCTGTTGCTTCTTTCTAACCTCTTACCCCTTTCTGCACCTCTCTTGCCTCTTTCTGCAGCTCACTCTCTTCTATCAGCACCTCTCTTGCCTCTTTATGTACCTCTCTTGCCTCTTTCTGTATCTCTCTTCCCTCTTTCTTCACCTCTCTTGCTTCTTTCTCTAGCTCACTCTTCTTCCTGTACCTCTCTTGCCTCTTACAGTACCCCTCTTGCCTCTTTATGCACCTTTCTTCTTCTTTCAGCACCTCTCTTGCCTCTTTATATACCTCTCTTGCCTCTTTCTGCACCGCTCTTCCCTCTTTCTGTAGCTCACTCTCTTCTTTCTGTACCTCTCTTGCCTCTTTCTGTACCTCTCTTGCCTATTTCTGCACCTTTCTTCTTCTTTCTGCACCTCGCTTGCCTCTTTTTGTACTTCTATTACCTCTTTCTGCCCTTCTCTTGCCTCTTTCTGCACCCCACTTGCCTCTTTCTGTGCCTTTCTTCCTCTTTCTGCACCTCTCCTGCCTCTTTCTACAGCTGTTACCTCTTTTGCACTTCTTTTGCCTTTTTCTGCACTTTTCTTGTCTCTTTCTGTAACTCTCTTGCCCCTTTCTGCAGCTCACTCTCTTCCTTCTGTACCTCTCTTGCCTCTTTCTGCACCTTTCTTCCCTCTTTCTGCAGCTCGCTCCCTTCTATTAGTATCTCTCTTGCCTCTTTATGCCCCCTCTTGCCTCTTTTTGTACCTCTCTTGCCTCTTTCTGCACCTCACTCTCTTTTTTCTGCACCCCTCTTGCTTTTCTCTGCACCTCTCTTGCCTCTTTCTGCACCTTTCATCTTCTTTCTGCACCTCTCTTGCCTCTTTCTGCACCTCACTTGCCTCTTTCTGCACCTTTGTTCCTCATTCTGTACCTCTCTTGCCTCTTTCTGCACCTCTACTGCCTCCTTCTGCTCTTCTCTTGCCTCTTTTCTATACCTCAATTGCTCTTTCTGCACCTTTCTTCCTCTTTCTGCATCTCTGTTGCCTCTTTCTAACCTCTTACCCTTTTCTGCACCTCTCTTGCCTCTTTCTGCATGTCTCCTGTCTCTTTCTGAACCACTCTTGCATCTTTCTGCAGCTCACTCTCTTCTGTATGCACCCCTCTTGCCTCTTTCTGCACCTCTATTCCCGCTTTCTGCAGCTCACTCTCTTCTATCAGCACCTCTCTTGCCTCTTTATGTACCTCTCTTGCCTCTTTCTGTACCCCTCTTCCCTCTTTCTGCATCTCTCTTGCCTCTTACTGTACCTCTCTTGCCTCTTTCTGTACCTTTCTTGCTTCTTTCTGCACCTCTCTTGCCTCTTTCTGCAGCTCACTCTCTTCTTTCTGCACCTCTCTTGCCTCTTTCTGTACTTCTCTTGCCTCTTTCTGCACCCCTCTTGCCTCTTTCTGCAGCTAACTCTCTTCTTTCTGCACCTCTCTTGCCTCTTTGTGCACCTCTCTTCCCTCTTTCAGCAGCTCACTCCCTTCTATCAGCACCTCGCTTACCTCTTTATGTACCTCTCTTGCCTCGTTCTGCACCTCTCTTGCCTCGTTCTGCACCTTTATTCTTTCTGCACCTCTCTTGCCTCTTTCTGCCCCTCACTTGCCTCTTTCTGTACCTTTCTTCATCGTTCTGTACCTCTCTTGCCTCTTTCTGCATCTCTACTGCCTCCTTCTGCTCTTCTCTTGCCTCTTTTCTACACCTCACTTGCCTCTTTCTGTACCTTTCTTCCTCTTTCTGCATCTCTGTTGCTTCTTTCTAACCTCTTACCCCTTTCTGCACCTCTCTTGCCTCTTTCTGCAGCTCACTCTCTTCTATCAGCACCTCTCTTGCCTCTTTATGTACCTCTCTTGCCTCTTTCTGTTTCTCTCTTCCCTCTTTCTTCACCTCTCTTGCTTCTTTCTCTAGCTCACTCTTCTTCCTGCACCTCTCTTGCCTCTTGCTGTACCCCTCTTGCCTCCTTCTGCACTTTCTTCTTCTTTCAGCACCTCTCTTGCCTCTTTATATACCTCTCTTGCCTCTTTCTGCATCTCTCTTGCCTCTTTCTGCAGCTCACTCTCTTCTTTCTGCACCACTCTTGCCTCTTTCTGCACCGCTCTTCCCTCTTTCTGTAGCTCACTCTCTTCTTTCTGTACCTCTCTTGCCTCTTTCTGTTCCTCTCTTGCCTATTTCTGCACCTTTCTTCTTCTTTCTGCACCTCTCTTGCCTTCTTTTTGTACTTCTATTACCACTTTCTGCCCTTCTCTTGCCTCTTTCTGCACCTCACTTGCCTCTTTCTGTGCCTTTCTTCCTCTTTCTGCACCTCTCCTGCCTCTTTCTACAGCTCTTACCTCTTTTGCACTTCTTTTGCCTTTTTCTGCACTTTTCTTGTCTCTTTCTGTAACTCTCTTGCCCTTTTCTGCAGCTCACTCTCTTCCTTCTGCACCTCTCTTGCCTCTTTCTGCACCTTTCTTCCCTCTTTCTGCAGCTCGCTCCCTTCTATTAGTACCTCTCTTGCCTCTTTATGCCCCCTCTTTCCTCTTTCTGTACCTCTCTTGCCTCTTTCTGCAGCTCACTCTCTTTTTTCTGCACCCCACTTGCTTTTCTCTGCACCTCTCTTGCCTCTTTCTCCACCTTTCTTCTTCTTTGTGCACCTCTCTTGCCTCTTTCTGCACCTCTCTTTCCTCTTTCTGCAGCTCATGCTCTTCTTTCTACACCTCTCTTGCCTCTTTCTGCACCTCTTTTGCCTCTTTCTGTACCTTTCTTGCCTCTTTCTGTACCTCTCTTGCCTCTTTCTACAGCTCACACTTCTTTCTGTACCCTGTTTGCCTCTTCCTGTACCTCTTGCCTCTTTCTGCACCTCTCTTGCCTCTTCGTGCACCTCTCTTCCCTCTTTCAGCAGCTCACTCCCTTCTATCAGCACCTCGCTTGCCTCTTTATGTACCTCTCTTGCCTCGTTCTGCACCACTCTTGCCTCGTTCTGCACCTTTATTCTTTCTGCACCTCTCTTGCCTCTTTCTGCCCCTCACTTGCCTCTTTCTGTACCTTTCTTCATCGTTCTGTACCTCTCTTGCCCCTTTCTGCACCTCTACTGCCTCCTTCTGCTCTTCTCTTGCGTCTTTTCTACACCTCACTTGCCTCTTTCTGTACCTTTCTTCCTCTTTCTGCATCTCTGTTGCTTCTTTCTAACCTCTTACCCCTTTCTGCACCTCTCTTGCCTCTTTCTGCAGCTCACTCTCTTCTATCAGCACCTCTCTTGCCTCTTTATGTACCTCTCTTGCCTCTTTCTGTATCTCTCTTCCCTCTTTCTTCACCTCTCTTGCTTCTTTCTCTAGCTCACTCTTCTTCCTGTACCTCTCTTACCTCTTACAGTACCCCTCTTGCCTCTTTATGCACCTTTCTTCTTCTTTCAGCACCTCTCTTGCCTCTTTATATACCTCTCTTGCCTCTTTCTGCACCGCTCTTCCCTCTTTCTGTAGCTCACTCTCTTCTTTCTGTACCTCTCTTGCCTCTTTCTGTACCTCTCTTGCCTATTTCTGCACCTTTCTTCTTCTTTCTGCACCTCGCTTGCCTCTTTTTGTACTTCTATTACCTCTTTCTGCCCTTCTCTTGCCTCTTTCTGCACCCCACTTGCCTCTTTCTGTGCCTTTCTTCCTCTTTCTGCACCTCTCCTGCCTCTTTCTACAGCTCTTACCTCTTTTGCACTTCTTTTGCCTTTTTCTGCACTTTTCTTGTCTCTTTCTGTAACTCTCTTGCCCCTTTCTGCAGCTCACTCTCTTCCTTCTGTACCTCTCTTGCCTCTTTCTGTACCTTTCTTCCCTCTTTCTGCAGCTCGCTCCCTTCTATTAGTATCTCTCTTGCCTCTTTATGCCCCCTCTTGCCTCTTTTTGTACCTCTCTTGCCTCTTTCTGCACCTCACTCTCTTTTTTCTGCACCCCTCTTGCTTTTCTCTGCACCTCTCTTGCCTCTTTCTGCACCTTTCTTCTTCTTTGTGCACCTCTCTTGCCTCTTTCTGCACCTCTCTTGCCTCTTTCTGCACCTCTTTCTGTACCTTTCTTGCCTCTTTCTGTACCTCTCTAGCCTCTTTCTACAGCTCACACTTCTTTCTGTACATTTTTTGCCTCCTCCTGTACCTCTCTTGCCTCTTTCTGCACCTCTCTTGCCTCTTTGTGCACCTCTCTTGCCTCTTTCTGCTCTTTTCTTGCCTCTTTCTGCACCTTTCTTCCTCTTTCTGCACCTCTCTTGCCTCTTTCTACAGCTCTTACCTCTTTCTGCACTTCTCTTGCCTCTTTCTGCACTTCTCTTGCCTCTTTCTGCACCTCTCTTGCCTCTTTCTCAACGCCTTTTCCCTCTTTCTGCAGCTCGCTCCCTTTTATCAGCACCTCTCTTGCCTCTTTATGCCCCCTCTTACCTCTTTACGTACCTCTCTTCCCTCTTTCTGCAGCCCGCTCCTTTCTTTCAGCACCTCTCTTGCCTCTTTACACCCCCTCTTACTTCTTTCCATACTTTTCTTGCCTCTTTCTGCAGCCCACTCTCTTCTTACTGTACCTCTATTGCCTCTTTCTGCACCTCTCTTACCTCTTTCTGCACCTTTCTTTCTCTTTCTGTACCTCTCTTGCCTCCTTCTGTACCTTTCTTGCCTCCTCCTGCTCTTCTCTTGCCTCTTTCTGCATCTCACTTGCCTCTTTCTGTGCCTTTCTTCTTCTTTCTGTTCTTTTCTTGCCTCTTTCTATACCTCTTACCTCTTTCTGCACCCCTCTTGCCTCTTTCTGCAGCTAACTCTCTTCTTTCTGCACCTCTCTTGCCTCTTTGTGCACCTCTCTTCCCTCTTTCAGCAGCTCACTCCCTTCTATCAGCACCTCGCTTACCTCTTTATGTACCTCTCTTGCCTCGTTCTGCACCTCTCTTGCCTCGTTCTGCACCTTTATTCTTTCTGCACCTCTCTTGCCTCTTTCTGCCCCTCACTTGCCTCTTTCTGTACCTTTCTTCATCGTTCTGTACCTCTCTTGCCTCTTTCTGCATCTCTACTGCCTCCTTCTGTTCTTCTCTTGCCTCTTTTCTACACCTCACTTGCCTCTTTCTGTACCTTTCTTCCTCTTTCTGCATCTCTGTTGCTTCTTTCTAACCTCTTACCCCTTTCTGCACCTCTCTTGCCTCTTTCTGCAGCTCACTCTCTTCTATCAGCACCTCTCTTGCCTCTTTATGTACCTCTCTTGCCTCTTTCTGTTTCTCTCTTCCCTCTTTCTTCACCTCTCTTGCTTCTTTCTCTAGCTCACTCTTCTTCCTGCACCTCTCTTGCCTCTTACTGTACCCCTCTTGCCTCTTTCTGCACCTTTCTTCTTCTTTCAGCACCTCTCTTGCCTCTTTATATACCTCTCTTGCCTCTTTCTGCATCTCTCTTGCCTCTTTCTGCAGCTCACTCTCTTCTTTCTGCACCACTCTTGCCTCTTTCTGCACCGCTCTTCCCTCTTTCTGTAGCTCACTCTCTTCTTTCTGTACCTCTCTTGCCTCTTTCTGTTCCTCTCTTGCCTATTTCTGCACCTTTCTTCTTCTTTCTGCACCTCTCTTGCCTTCTTTTTGTACTTCTATTACCACTTTCTGCCCTTCTCTTGCCTCTTTCTGCACCTCACTTGCCTCTTTCTGTGCCTTTCTTCCTCTTTCTGCACCTCTCCTGCCTCTTTCTACAGCTCTTACCTCTTTTGCACTTCTTTTGCCTTTTTCTGCACTTTTCTTGTCTCTTTCTGTAACTCTCTTGCCCTTTTCTGCAGCTCACTCTCTTCCTTCTGCACCTCTCTTGCCTCTTTCTGCACCTTTCTTCCCTCTTTCTGCAGCTCGCTCCCTTCTATTAGTACCTCTCTTGCCTCTTTATGCCCCCTCTTTCCTCTTTCTGTACCTCTCTTGCCTCTTTCTGCAGCTCACTCTCTTTTTTCTGCACCCCACTTGCTTTTCTCTGCACCTCTCTTGCCTCTTTCTCCACCTTTCTTCTTCTTTGTGCACCTCTCTTGCCTCTTTCTGCACCTCTCTTTCCTCTTTCTGCAGCTCATGCTCTTCTTTCTACACCTCTCTTGCCTCTTTCTGCACCTCTTTTGCCTCTTTCTGTACCTTTCTTGCCTCTTTCTGTACCTCTCTTGCCTCTTTCTACAGCTCACACTTCTTTCTGTACCCTTTTTGCCTCTTCCTGTACCTCTTGCCTCTTTCTGCACCTCTCTTGCCTCTTCGTGCACCTCTCTTCCCTCTTTCAGCAGCTCACTCCCTTCTATCAGCACCTCGCTTGCCTCTTTATGTACCTCTCTTGCCTCGTTCTGCACCTCTCTTGCCTCGTTCTGCACCTTTATTCTTTCTGCACCTCTCTTGCCTCTTTCTGCCCCTCACTTGCCTCTTTCTGTACCTTTCTTCATCGTTCTGTACCTCTCTTGCCCCTTTCTGCACCTCTACTGCCTCCTTCTGCTCTTCTCTTGCCTCTTTTCTACATCTCACTTGCCTCTTTCTGTACCTTTCTTCCTCTTTCTGCATCTCTGTTGCTTCTTTCTAACCTCTTACCCCTTTCTGCACCTCTCTTGCCTCTTTCTGCAGCTCACTCTCTTCTATCAGCACCTCTCTTGCCTCTTTATGTACCTCTCTTGCCTCTTTCTGTATCTCTCTTCCCTCTTTCTTCACCTCTCTTGCTTCTTTCTCTAGCTCACTCTTCTTCCTGTACCTCTCTTGCCTCTTACAGTACCCCTCTTGCCTCTTTATGCACCTTTCTTCTTCTTTCAGCACCTCTCTTGCCTCTTTATATACCTCTCTTGCCTCTTTCTGCACCGCTCTTCCCTCTTTCTGTAGCTCACTCTCTTCTTTCTGTACCTCTCTTGCCTCTTTCTGTACCTCTCTTGCCTATTTCTGCACCTTTCTTCTTCTTTCTGCACCTCGCTTGCCTCTTTTTGTACTTCTATTACCTCTTTCTGCCCTTCTCTTGCCTCTTTCTGCACCCCACTTGCCTCTTTCTGTGCCTTTCTTCCTCTTTCTGCACCTCTCCTGCCTCTTTCTACAGCTCTTACCTCTTTTGCACTTCTTTTGCCTTTTTCTGCACTTTTCTTGTCTCTTTCTGTAACTCTCTTGCCCCTTTCTGCAGCTCACTCTCTTCCTTCTGTACCTCTCTTGCCTCTTTCTGCACCTTTCTTCCCTCTTTCTGCAGCTCGCTCCCTTCTATTAGTATCTCTCTTGCCTCTTTATGCCCCCTCTTGCCTCTTTTTGTACCTCTCTTGCCTCTTTCTGCACCTCACTCTCTTTTTTCTGCACCCCTCTTGCTTTTCTCTGCACCTCTCTTGCCTCTTTCTGCACCTTTCTTCTTCTTTGTGCACCTCTCTTGCCTCTTTCTGCACCTCTCTTGCCTCTTTCTCCACCTCTTTCTGTACCTTTCTTGCCTCTTTCTGTACCTCTCTAGCCTCTTTCTACAGCTCACACTTCTTTCTGTACATTTTTTGCCTCCTCCTGTACCTCTCTTGCCTCTTTCTGCACCTCTCTTGCCTCTTTTTGCACCTCTCTTGCCTCTTTCTGCTCTTTTCTTGCCTCTTTCTGCACCTTTCTTCCTCTTTCTGCACCTCTCTTGCCTCTTTCTACAGCTCTTACCTCTTTCTGCACTTCTCTTGCCTCTTTCTGCACTTCTCTTGCCTCTTTCTGCACCTCTCTTGCCTCTTTCTCAACGCCTTTTCCCTCTTTCTGCAGCTCGCTCCCTTTTATCAGCACCTCTCTTGCCTCTTTATGCCCCCTCTTACCTCTTTACGTACCTCTCTTGCCTCTTTCTGCAGCTCACTCTCTTCTTTCTGCACCTCTCTTGCCTCTTTCTGTACCTCTCTTACCTCTTTCTGCACCTTTCTTCTTCTTTCTGCACCTCTCTTGCCTCTTTCTGTACCTCTCCTGCCTCTTTTTGTACCTTTCTTCTTCTTTCTGTACCTCACTTGCCTCTTTCAGCACATCTCTTGCCTCTTTCTACAGCTCACTCTTCTTTCTGCACCTCTCTTGCCTCTTTCTGTACCTCTCTTGCGTCTTTCTGTACTGTTCTTCCTCTTTCTATACCTCACTTGCCTCTTTCTGCACCTCTCTTGCCTCTTTTTCTACATCTCACTCTTCTTTCTGCACCTCTCTGTACATCGCTTGCCTCTTTCTGCACCTTCCTTCTTCTTTCTGCACCTCTCTTGCCTCTTTCTGCTCTTCTCTTGCCTCTTTCTGTACCTCACTTGCCTCTTTCTATGCCTTTCTTCTTCTTTCTGCACCTCTATTGCCTCTTTTGACAGCTCTTATCTCTTATTGCACTTCTCTTGCCTCTTTCTGCACCTATCTTGCCTCTTTCTCCACCTCTGTTGCCTCTTTCTGCACTTCTCTTGCCTCTTTCTGCAGCTCATTCTCTTCTTTCTGTACCTCTCTTGCCTCTTTCTGCATCTCGCTTGCCTCTTACTGCATCTTTCTTCCCTCTTTCTGCTGCTCACACTTATCTTTCTATACCTCTCTTGCCTCTTTCTGCACTTATCTTGCTTTTTTCTGCACCTTTCTTCCTGTTTCTGCACCTCCCCTGCTTCTTTCTGCACCTTTCTTCCTCTTTCTATACCTCTCTTGCCTCTTTCTGTACCTCTCTTGCCTCCTTCTGTTCTTTTCTTGCCTCTTTCTGTACCTCACGTGCCTCTTTCTGCACCTTTCTTCTACTTTCTGCACCTCTCTTGCTTCTTTCTACACCTCTTACCTCTTTCTGCATCCTGCTTGCCTCTTTCTGCACGTCTCTTGCCTCTTTCTGAACCTTTCTTGCCCCTTTCTGCAACTCACTCTCTTCCTTTTGTACCTCTCTTGCCTCTTTCTGCACCTCTCTTCCCTCTTTCTGCAGCTCACTCTGTTCTATCAGCACCTCTCTTGCACGTTTATGCATCTCTCTGGCCTCTTTCTGCACATCTCTTGCCTCTTTCTTCACCTCTGTTGCCTCTTTCTACACCTCTCTTGCCTCTTTCTGCATTTCTCTTGCCTCTTTCTACAACTCACTCTCTTCTTTCTGCACCTCTCTTTCCTCTTTCTGCACCTCTCTTGCCTATTTCTTCACCTCTCTTGCCTCTTTCTGCACTTCTCTTGCTGCTTTCTGCAGCACACACTCTTCTTCCTGCACCTCTCTTGCCTCTTTCTGTACTTCTCTTGCCTCTTTCTGTACCTCTCTTGCCTTTTCTGCAGCTCACTCTCTTCTTTCTGTACCTCTCTTGCCTCTTTCTATACCTCTTACCTCTTACTGCACCTCTCTTGCCTCTTTCTGCACCTCTCTTGCCTCTTTCTGCAGTTCACTCTCTTCTTTCGGCACCTCTCTTGACTCTTTCTACACCTCTCTTCACTCTTTCTGCAGCTTACTCTCTTCTTTCTGCACCCCTCTTGCTTCTCTTGCTTGTTTCTGCACCTCTCTTGCCTCTTTCTTCACACCTCTTGCCTCTTGCTGCACCAGTCTTGTCTCTTTGTATACCTCTCTTGCCTCTTTCTGTACCTCTCTTGCCTCTTTCTGCACCTCTCTTGCCTGTTTCTTCACCTCTCTGGCCTCTAGCTGCACCTCTCATTGCTTTCTACTCCACTCTTGCCACTTTCTGCACCTCTCTTTCCTCTTTCTGCACTTTTCCTGCCTCTTCCTGTACCTCTCTTGCCTCTTTCTGCACCTCACTCTCTTCTTTCTGTACCTCTCTTGCCTATTTCGGCACGTCTCTTGCTTCTTTCTGCACTTCTCTTGCTTCTTTCTGCACCTTTCTTCCGTTCTTTGTATTTGTCTTGCCTCTTTCTGCACCTTTCTTTCTCTTTCTGCACCTCTCTTGCCTCTTTCTGCACCTCTCTTGTCTCTTTCGGCACCTCTCTTGCCTCTTTCTGTACCTCCCTTGGCTCTTTCTGCACCTTTCTTCCTCTTTCTGCACCTCACTCTCTTCTTTTTTGTAACTCACTTGCTTCTTTCTGTGCCTCTCTTGCTTCTTTCTGTACTTCTCTTGCTTCTTTCTGCCCCTCTCTTGCCTCTTTCATCACTTCTCCTGCTTCATTTTGCACCGTTCTTCCTCTTTTTGCACCTCTCTTGCTTTTTTCTGCACTTTTCTTGCCCTTTCCTGTACTTCTCTTGCTTCTTTCTGTACTTCTCTTGCTTCTTTCTGTGGCTTTCTTTCTCAGTGTAGTTAGAAATTAGCATTTAAAAAACCTTAGAAATTCACTGAAGAAAATCACAGGTTTCAGGGACGTTATAGATAGAAATTAGCATTTAAAAAACCTTAGAAATTCACTGAAAATACCATAGGTTTCAGGGACGTTATAGTTAAAAATTAGCATTTAAAAAACCTTTGAAATTCACTGAAAAAACTATAGAATTCTGGGACGTTATAGTTAGAACTTAGCATTAAAAAACCTTTGAAATTCACTGAAAAAAACATAGGTTTCAGAGACGTTATAGTTAGAAATTATGATTTAAATACCCTTTGAAATTCACTGAAAAAAACATAGGTTTCAGGGACGTTATAGTTAGTTGGACATTTCACTAGTACAAAACCAGAGAAATTCGCCCGTTATAGTTAGTTGAGCTAACTATAACTCACGCCCCCGCAATGCACTGCGGATGACGTCACATATTACATCATTCATGACATGGTCAGTGACATCACTGATGACATCACTGATGGCATCTCAAATGACATCTCAAATGACATCACTGATGACATCATCCAGTGACTATGTGTTTCTGTAAAGTTTAAATATGATATATATATATATATATTATATATATATATATATATTACACGGATCACCAGTTGTTTGCGGCTTTCTCTCTTCAGACCGAAATTTTGGAGGAGCAGTACTCGAGTGCTAATATGGGGAAGTCCCTGGTTGGTTGGCAGGAAGAGGAACAAGGATGACTGCGGTGGAGGATGTGGGTCCCTGAGCGCGGCGGTTTCTGTAACAGCCAGCACGGGGTCTGGGTTCTTTCGCCAGCAAGAAATGCCTGATCCGGAAGACTATCACCAACTGGTAATTGGACACTGCAGACGTTCAACGCCGATGCGGTGAGGTGGCTCTGGCGCTATCAATTTTACTAATGGGTCCCCCTCAATCCCGAGGTTGTAATGTAATGACAGTTATTTTACGGTGCCAGCCATTGCGGGGATGTAACTTTGTGCCTTTGCTGTATAATACATTATTTCACGACCCTATTATGTATAGCTGCAGTCATTTGCCCCATCAAGTATCTCCACTATACAGCTGCATTATGGGACACGAAGTCTTTAAGCGCTCTACTGACTCGGAGTTGCAAAATAACATACTGCGTTCATTAGCATAATCCAGCTACCAGACCATGATTATCGGGTCCTGCAGCCCAGTGAACATTGGCATTGTGATATTTCAAGCAGGGCAGTAACGTTTTTGATGCTGCAGTTTGCATCGGAGCTCACGCCCTCACAGACTGGACATTTGCTTGGGTTAATTCTACACAGCATCGGCGAAAATCTTTAAACACGAAGTATAATGGTTGACATCTTCTTTTAACAAGTATTATTATTATTTTTTATGACCAATGTTTGAAATGAAAGTTTCAGGATTAAGTATTTGGTGATGCGCCTTTAAATACCCATAACAATCCCATCGTGACAAATGCTTCTGTGACTCTCATGAATGCTCAATTTGTGCAGCCCTGCATCCAACGATATTCGAAGCAATTTAAATGTAGGCATTGTATGCAACATTTATATTTATTGTTCTTATTTACCTGTGTTATTGCCGTTTTTGGTTGTGGTCAGCACCTTGATGACGCATTTGGGCCGTTAGAGGAACACTTACCTGACAGTATGTTTTCCATGTCTACATATCAATCAGGTGGGCGGGGCTCTATAAAGGTGGTATCATAGCACACCAAATCAGATTGACAAAGGCCTCTTGAAGGCTGAAACGCGTCTCTCCTGATGCCGGGGATTGATGGTGACCAATTTTGAATAAAGCGATGCCGATTCCCGAACCACCTGTGTCCGTGCTTCCTTCCATGGCGATGCCGAGGGAGGTGGATTGTTTGTTTGATATATATATATATATATACATATAGATATATATATATATATATATATTACTCCTGAACGAGAGGGCGTGTCGTGAAGCCAGCGACAGCTTGCTGGCAAAACATGAACCAAATGCTCTCTCCAGGTAGATAGAAAGCACGACATAGCTCCGGGGTACAGAAAACAGCTTTATTGAATTTCTTGCGCGCGGTGTCACAGGTCCATCAAACGCTTTTGGCAGACGCGTTTCAGCCTTGATTGGCTTTCCTCAGTGCCGGTTTCATGGGCTCCTTGTTGTCCTTGGGGGTCAAACGCAGATGTTATAATGACCACTCCCTGTCAGGTGATTACTTGCCCCTCCTCCATCTCAAGGGTGTGTCAAACCTCTCGCATTCATCCTGCCAGGCGCATTGCATGCTGGAAGTTGGAGTCCTCTAGGGTTGCCTCTTAAGTAATGACGGCAAGCCCAACACCAAGTGATGTCCCAATAAATATTGGATATCGGGCCCCACACCAGCTTGAGTGCCCAGGGGGATGCAAAAGCCATTAAAGGATCCCTTATCAGGTAATCAATTTACCTCCTCTCTCCCCGTTGCAGAAATCCAGCTTCAGTAGTCCATCAAACTGCTGGGGGCGTAGCGTGTGATTGCAGTACAATGCAGAGTCCAAAGGTGCTGTTTTAACCACGTTACTCCTGAACAAGAGGGCGTGTCGTGAAGCCAGCGACAGCTTGCTGGCAAAACATGAACCAAATGCTCTCTCCAGGTAGATAGAAAGCACGACACAGCTCCGGGGTACAGAAAACGGCTTTATTGAATTTCTTGCGCGCGGTGTCACAGGTCCATGAAACGCTTTTGGCAGACGCGTTTCAGCCTTGATTGGCTTTCCTCAGTGCCAGTTTCATGGGCTCCTTGTTGTCCTTGGGGGTCAAACGCAGATGTTATAATGACCACTCCCTGTCAGGTGATTACTTGCCCCTCCTCCATCTCAATGGTGTGTCAAACCTCTCGCATTCATCCTGCCAGGCGCATTGCATGCTGGAAGTTGGAGTCCTCTAGGGTTGCCTCTTAAGTAATGACGGCAAGCCCAACACCAAGTGATGTCCCAATAATTATTGGATATCGGGCCCCACACCAGCTTGAGTGCCCAGAGGGATGCAAAAGCCATTAAAGGATCCCTTATCAGGTAATCAATTTACCTCCTCTCTCCCTGTTGCAGAAATCCAGCTTCAGTAGTCCATCAAACTGCTGGGGGGGTAGCGTGTGATTGCAGTACAATGCAGAGTCCAAAGGTGCTGTTTTAACCACGTTACTCCTGAACGAGAGGGCGTGTCGTGAAGCCAGCGACAGCTTGCTGGCAAAACATGAACTGCCAAAAGCGTTTCATGGACCTGTGACACCGCGCGCAAGAAATTCAATAAAGCCGTTTTCTGTACCCCGGAGCTGTGTCGTGCTTTCTATCTACCTGGAGAGAGCATTTGGTTCATGTTTTGCCAGCAAGCTGTCGCTGGCTTCACGACACGCCCTCTCGTTCAGGAGTAACGTGGTTAAAACAGCACCTTTGGACTCTGCATTGTACTGCAATCACACGCTACCCCCCCAGCAGTTTGATGGACTACTGAAGCTGGATTTCTGCAACGGGGAGAGAGGAGGTAAATTGATTACCTGATAAGGGATCCTTTAATGGCTTTTGCATCCCCCTGGGCACTCAAGCTGGTGTGGGGCCCGATATCCAATATTTATTGGGACATCACTTGGTGTTGGGCTTGCCGTCATTACTTAAGAGGCAACCCTAGAGGACTCCAACTTCCAGCATGCAATGCACCTGGCAGGATGAATGCGAGAGGTTTGACACACCCTTGAGATGGAGGAGGGGCAAGTAATCACCTGACAGGGAGTGGTCATTATAACATCTGCGTTTGACCCCCAAGGACAACAAGGAGCCCATGAAACCGGCACTGAGGAAAGCCAATCAAGGCTGAAACGCGTCTGCCAAAAGCGTTTCATGGACCTGTGACACCGCGCGCAAGAAATTCAATAAAGCCGTTTTCTGTACCCCGGAGCTGTGTCGTGCTTTCTATCTACCTGGAGAGAGCATTTGGTTCATATATATATATATATATATATATATATATATATATATATATATATATATATATATATATATATATATATATATATATATATATATATTATCTACTGGCGGTCGCCAGTAGATAGTTATAGTTAGGACCATGTTTCCATAGGAAATCTCAAAATTCTATTTTGAATAACTTTGGCGCCGGTTGACGAATCCTCGCAAAATTTTCAAAACTAATGGGGCGCTACGCTCCGCTCCTACCCTGAAAGTCTCGGGGTGATTCGTCAAGCGGCAGCTGAGAAAAAAGGGGGGTCCCAAAACGCGTTTTCCCCATGCATTTTTCCATAGGACCTTTAGACACAGCTACAGCCCGAACGGCTGAACAGAATTACTTGTAATTTGGCAGAGAGGTAGTCCGCAGGTCAAGGAAGTGCCTTTTGTAGGTCTGGTGTAAATCTGTTCAGTAGTTCCTGAGAAAATAGCATTTAAATCAATATATATATCTGTAAGCGCGCTCCGTGCGCTTACCGTGCGCTTACGGTAAGCTTATCGTACGCGTACGGTGCTGTGCGCGAGCGCGATTCTGATTGGTTGTTAGATCAAAGTAAACATTCGAATCGGTCGAAACCAGGAAGTATCGGCCGCAATTTTCTGTCTGTCGCACTGAAAAAAAAAGGTTGATAACATGAAAAGGGGGCAACGAAGAGAGTTGCAGACCCCCTAGCGTTCGTCAGGGAGTTCACGAAGGACCAAAAAGTATGAAAAATAAATGTAATAATTTTTTTTAAAAATCGCGGGGTGCGCGTACGGTAAGCTTACCGTACGCGTACGGTAAAAAAAAATAAAAAATTAAAAAAAAATTAACAATCACATTTAATATATAAAGCTAAGGACCCCCAAGGGAGAAAAAAACAATTGATAATTAGAAAAAAATGACGAGGCGTGCACGGTACGAAATGCGCAACGTGGGCGCGAAGCGCACCGAGAGCCCACCGCGCGCGCACGGTGCGCGAAGCGCACCGTGCGTGCAAAAATTAAAAATAAATACATAACTTAGCATTTAAAAAACCGTACAAATTCACTGAAAAAACCATAGGTTTCACACACGTTATAGTTAGGAATTAGCATTTAAAAAACCTTGCAAATTCACTGAAAAAACCATAGGTTTCACACATGTTATAGTTAGCTGTACATTTCACTCGTAAAAAACCAATGAAATTCCACGTTATAGTTAGTGCAGGCAACTATAACTCACGCGACCGCAATCCTCTGTTGATGCTAATACTGTATCTTTAGCTATACATATATTACAAATATTTATTTTTCATAAAGACACATATGTCATCAGTGATGTAATATCTGACATCATCAGCAGAGGATTGCGGTCGCGTGAGTTATAGTTGCCTGCACTAACTATAACGTGGAATTTCATTGGTTTTTTACGAGTGAAATGTACAGTTAACTATAACATGTGTGAAACCTATGGTTTTTTCAGTGAATATATATATATATATATATATATATATATATATACATACACACACACCAAGGTGTATTGAAGAATGAGTGGGTGTATAAGTGTCTGAATGGATGATTTAGTAGCTGCGTGACTGACTGTATAAGTGAGTGATTAATTGTGTCTTACTGAATGCATGGGTTAGTGACTAAACACTGTGAATGTCTGTATTAGTCTGTCAGTTGGTGTGTAAGTGGCTGCATGGGTTGGTGACTGGATACATGAATGTCTATATGGGTTATTGATTGGTTGTCTGAGTATCTGTATGGGTGCCTGAGTAGGTGGATGGGGGTGTAACTGTGCATAGATGTGTGAGTAGGTGATTCACTGGGTGTATGGGTTCAAGAATGCATCTGTTAAGGGCTGTATGTGTGGGTGGGTGAGTGTGTGTATGGGTGTGTTGGTGAGTGAATTGATGTCTCAGTGGTATATGTGTTAGTAACTACATATGTGAAAGGCAGTATATGTGAGTATTGGAGTATATAATTAACTATATGTGAATGTGAGTGATTGTGAGGGTGGCTGTATGGATGAGTGTATGGTTGTGTCAATGATTGTAAAAGAGTGTAAGTATGTGTTAGTGTCTGTATGAATATGTGAAGTGGTGTGTGTATAACTGTATAAGTGAGTAAATGGGAGTATGATTGATTCTTTGCATTACTGACCAGGTGTGTGAGTAACTCTATGGGTGAGTGGTAGTGTGTGAGTGTCTGTATAGGTATATGAGTGCATGTGATAGTACTGTATTGATGAGTAACTGCATGTATGAGTAACTGTATGGATGAATGAGTGGACGTGTGTAGACCTAGGAATCAGTGAGTGGGTATGTAGTAACTGATATTGTTGTGTCTATGGTTTCGAAAATGGTAGTTTGCATTTTAGAGTGGGTGTTTCAAAAGTTATATTAGGGTGTGAGGAGGTGCATCAGATTATCACGTGGATGATGTAATTTGTGATGTCATTTGAGATGTCATCAGTGATGTCATCAGTGATGTCACTGACCAGGTCATGAATGATGTAATATGTGATGTCATCTGCAGTGTATTGCGGGGGCACGAGTTATAGTTAGCTCAACTAACTATAACGGGCACATTTCTCTGGTTTTGTACTAGTGAAATGTCCAACTAACTATAACCTCCCTGAAACCTATGGTTTTTTCAGTGAATTTCTATGGTTTTTTAAAAGCTAATTTCTAACTATAACGTCCCTGAAACCTATGTTTTTTTTCAGTGAATTTCAAAGGTACTAGCGAAATGTCCAACTAACTATAACGTACCTGAAACCTATGGTTTTTTCAGAGTGTATATATATATATATATATATTTATATATATATATATATATATATATATATATATATATATATATATATATATATATATATATATATTATATACATATAGGTATAATATATATTATCTACTGGCGGTCGCCAGTAGATAGTTATAGTTAGGACCCTGTTTCCATAGGAAATCCGCAACATTCTATTTGGAATAACTTTGGCGCCGGTCGATGAATCCTCGCGAAATTTTCAAAATAGGTGGGGCGCTACGCTCCGCTCCTACCCTGAAAGTCTCGGGGGGATTCGTCAAGCGGGGGCTGAGAAAAAAGGGGGGTCCCAAAACGCGTTTTTCCCATGCATTTTTCCATAGGACCTTTAGACACAGCTACAGCCCGAACGGCTGAACAGAGTTACTTGAAATTTGGCAGAGAGGTAGTCCTCAGGTCAAGGAAGTGCCT
The DNA here is from genome assembly GCF_964204655.1 of Triturus cristatus. Classification (NCBI taxonomy): domain Eukaryota; kingdom Metazoa; phylum Chordata; class Amphibia; order Caudata; family Salamandridae; genus Triturus; species Triturus cristatus. The sequence goes on along the minus strand of NC_140593.1, from coordinate 1,158,958,219 downwards.
TTTGTAGGTCTGGTGTAAATCTGTTCAGTAGTTCCTGAGAAAATAGCATTTAAATCAATATATATATGTGGGCGGAGCCTAACCACACATCTCATCCTGAGATCTGATTGGCTGTCAGCACTTCATCCAAGAAGTGTTGGCAGCCATCTTGGGACCAATATACATGATAGCACCTCATTAAAAAGCATTGCAGTTAATAGAAGATTTTAAGACTTTAGTTACATTATAAATCAATGTTGATGGTACCATACTCATTTTAGGAATTGTGGTATGTTCTAAGGTGATTTCACCATGTGAAAAAGCCTTCTGCTGGGATATCATGATTGAGAGAAAAATATTTTCTCATGCTTTTACCACAGAGGTTTGGAAGGTGATCTATAAGCTAAACTGAGAGCTTATTTTCTGTAAATTCACATTATCTTTCTCAGTCATGTGAGAATGAAGTCTGACATTCTCAGTAAAACATGTACATCCAACAAGGGCAGAGACTGTCAGTTGATTCCTTTGTGTTCTACTGCAGCTTTCCAGAGTGTTCCAAAGAACTACTAGAGCGCTAACCGTCCTACTTATGATAAATGTATGGCACACCTGAAGCCATCTTGCTTGGATTAAAGTGGTAACTCTTAAAACATTTAATTTAAAAAGGAACAAAATGAGGTGGTTCAGTTTTCCATAAAAAGTATGATTAGTGCTGCATAAAGAAAAATTAGGGCACATTTTGAGTGACTTCTCAAATCCTGGCATGCAGACTGAAACATGCACTTTCAATACCAGCAGCAGTTTTCCCTGGTGAGTAGTAGCTTTACTACAGTGATCTAATGAGCAAAAAGAGTGCTAACATTCTGATTTTATGGCAAATGTGTGACACATTTGAATGCCTTCTTGATGGAATCAAAGTAAAAAACTGAAAGTATTTCCTACTGAGGAGACTGCAGTAAATGAGGAAATTAGGAAACTTCATAACAAATAAGTCTCCCAAGATGGCCACCAGAGACAAAAGAGCCCAAATGTAGCCCAAATATCACCCAGATGTAGCCCAAGTATAGCCCAATGACAGAATGTCCAAGAATGTTCTTAAAAACAACTAGAGCACTTACTGTCTTCATTATGACAAAAGTATGGCACACCTGAAGCCATCTTGATTGGAATAAACTGGTAACACTTAAAACATTTAATTTAAAAAGGAACACAATGAGGGGGTTCATTTTGCCATAGAAATTATGATTAATGCTGAAGAAAGAAAATGAGGGCACATTTTGAGTGACTTCTCAAATCCTCTTCTATTTCATTAAAAAATTCTGACATGCAGACTGAAACATGCACTTTTAATACCAGGAGCAGACTTCCATGGTGAGCAGTAGTTTTACTACAGTGATCTAATGAGCAACTAGAGTGCTAACATTCAGAATTCATGGCAAATGTGTGACATATCTGAATACCTTCATGATGGAATCAAAGTAAAAAACTGAAAGCATTTCCGACTGAGGAGACTGCAGTACATGAGGAAATTAGGAAACTTCATAACAAATAAATTTCCCAAGATGGCCACCGGAGACAAAAGAGCCCAAATGTAGCCCAAAATCACCCAGATATAGCCCAAATATAGCCCAATGACAGAAGTGTGCAAAACACTTATTATTTTGTGTTTTTGCAGTGTTATATAGTGCAGACTTGTCAGGTATTGGAGTGCTTTACATGAGCATTGGTTACATCACACAAGAACAAATTCATTTTGGTTGTAGACATGGGGAGACTAAGTGATTTGACCAGAATCACAGAATGTCGAGCTGAAGCAGAAACTTCAACCTGGTTCCCCAGTTGCAAAGTCTGCAGTTCTGGAAGTAACACCACATCCTCTCCCCTAAGTGCAACATTTAATCAAGTTGTCAACTAGATAAAAAAACATAAAGATAACAAATAATTTAAAAGTGCTTTGTCGCTATTTGAAAACTCAGAAAATATGTCCTTATTTTAGTCTTTTAGAGCACTAACCATAATTTTGATGCCAATAAGACCCTCTCATATATGTAATTTTTAAAGGAATGCTCTAGGTATTACAGTTTTGATTACATCAAGATGATGTCAGGCGCTCCACACTTTTGTAATAAATATAGAATGTTAGCAATCTAGTTGTTCATTAGGATACTGTTGAGAGGCAGAGGCCAGGGGCACGGACTCTGAAAATTGAAGGCAGGTAGGAGGGTGCAAAGGCAACAATTTAACCACACTGAGCAGGCAGGAAGGGCCGTGGAAGCACAACAGACTATGGAGGGCAGTGGAAAGGGGGGCAGGGGCAACAAACCAACAATACAGGACTTGTAAGAGAGGCTGTTGGAGGGAAGATCTATTACGGGTCAAGGAAGCTAGGGGCGGTCCCCAGAGCCCCGGGAGCCACCACAGAACTGAGCAGGAGAGTGAGTCAGGGACAAAAGGGGCACCTTAATTTGAGCCGGGGTGCCTAGGAACGCTTGCTCCAAAAATGAAGAAAACAGACATATGAGACATGGAATTGGAGGCAGAATACAATGGCAGTTTAATGAGAAGATGCAACTTCAAAGAAACCGCAGAATAGAGACCTAAAGTACAAAATACAGAATCCAGATAATCATACAGCTGTCATGATATTCTCTGTATCTCAATTAATGGACTGACAGAGAGAGAGAGAAAACACATCTATAAATGCATCATGAGAAACAAGTTACACCAAGGAAAATGTTACCTAGGGACACTCACATTTACTCTTAGAGCAAGCATTCCTGCAATTACAATACAACATCTTTTAAATGCAAAAGTAAAGAGAACAATGGTTAAACATAACATGACATTTCATATAGGTAAAATAGAATAAGATACTTCAAGCAAAGCCGAGCAAGACATTTTAAGCAAAGGAAGACAAGAGCTCCCAGTTCTTGGGGAAAACCTGCACAGCCTGTTAACCTACATACAGACGGCGAGGTTGTCCGTCGATATCTGTGGGTGCTCCCTTTTTATATCATTTTGTGGGCTCCTTTGCACGCTACATCTACCTACGTATGCTACCCAAAAGCTTCGTCTGCAGATTTTACCAGACATTTCGTCATTTACCCACTTAATGCTGACAATGGACTGGGTGAAAAGGTCAGTCTCTCAGGCCAATCGCTTATCGTAAGTTCCATAGAGCAAGCAGAAAATAATGGGTATTGTACAGGAATTCAATATATTCATGTATAAAATCTCCTCAGTTCTCCTAACTTGACGCTCTGCGGTTGCCACTTCCTTAAAAGCGGGAAACCTGCCCAGGAAGCAAGTACCAGTCCAGGATGCAGCCTACTGTATGTCGACAGCTTCAGGGGGATGTTGAACTTTGATACCAAGCACGGAGCACTCGGGTAGGGTGGGGGCTACTAGTTTGGAGCAGAAGGCCTCGCAGACCTGCCTTCAGACTGCTATACACTAAAATTGCAGAGCTATGGTCAATTTAACAAAGAGGCCTACATATTGAACAGAAGGGCCTACACGGGGGTTTTATGCTGGCTGAGTGGTAAGGATGTCTCAGGATAATTATATAGCCACACAGGACCCGCTGGTCAATTTAATACGGCCTACAAATGCGGCTGGCAGGGCAAGGACAAGGGTCTCATACTTCAGGTGTGGACAGAACGGGCCAGGGGCCCCCTGTGATACAAAATCTACCCTCCTTCAAGGCTGTGGCAATGTAATAGACCATTGTGGGCAGAAGGAAGAGGCAATGGTAGTACAACCATACATGCCAACAGACCCGATTCAGCCAGGAAACGTCCAATGTTTTTAAGCTCAAATGGGCTTTATTTGATCTGTCTCCTGTCTACAATATCCTCTTTTTCAATGTAACTCAAAGGGGAAAATCAATACCCCAGTTTTTTTTCAAAATCAATCAATCAATCAATCAGTGACACTTATAAAGCGCGCTACATACCCGTAGGGTCTCAAGGCGCTGGGGAGGGGGGGTGCCGCTACTGCTCGAACAGCCAGGTCTTCAGCTTCTTCCTGAAGGAGAGGTGGTCTTGGGTCAGGCGCAGGTCGGACGGGAGGGAGTTCCAGGTCTTGGCGGCCAGGTAGGAGAAGGACCTTCCTCCTGTAGTCGCTCTTCGGATGCGGGGGACGGCGGCGAGGGCGTGGTTGGCTGATCGGAGGTGGCGTTTGGGAGCGTAGAAGTTGACTCGGCTGTTGAGGTAGCTCGGGCCTTGGTCGTGTAGGGCTTTGTGTGCGTGGGTGAGGAGGCGGAAGGTGATTCTCTTGTTGATGGGGAGCCAGTGAAGGTCTCTCAGATGACCGGAGATGTGGCTGGATCGTGGGATGTCGAGGATGAGTCTGGCTGAGGCGTTTTGGATCCGCTGGAGTCTCTTCTGGAGCTTGGCGGTGGTCCCGGCGTAGAGGGCGTTGCCGTAGTCCAGTCGGCTGGTGACGAGGGCCTGGGTGACGGTCTTCCTGGTCTCTGAGGGGATCCACCAAAAGATCTTTCGTAGCATGCGTAGGATGTTGAAGCACGCCGAGGAGACGCTGTTGACTTGCCTGGTCATGGAGAGGGAGGAGTCCAGGATGAAGCCCAGGTTTCGTGCATGGTCTGTCGGTTTGGGCGCGGTGCCCAGGGCGGGAGGCCACCAGGAGTCGTCCCAGGCGGAGGGTGAAGAGCCCAGGATGAGGACCTCCGTCTTGTCCGAGTTCAGTTTCAGGCGGCTGGTCGTCATCCACTCGGCTACCTCTTTCATCCCTTCGTGCAGGTTGGCTCTGGCGGCGGCGGGGTTGTTGGTCAGGGAGAGGATCAGCTGGGTGTCGTCGGCGTAGGAGATGATGCTGAGGTGGTGTTTGCGTACGATGGCCGCGAGGGGGCTCATGTAGACGTTGAAGAGGGTGGGGCTCAGTGATGATCCTTGGGGGACGCCGCAGATGACTTCGGAGGCCTCTGACTTGTACGGTGGTAGGCGGACTCGCTGTGTTCTTCCGTCGAGGAAGGAGATGATCCATTCCAGCGCCTTGTCCTGGATACCGATGTTGCTGAGGCGCCGTGTTAGGGTGCGGTGGCAGACCGTGTCGAATGCCGCGGAGAGGTCTAGGAGGATGAGGGCCGCTGTTTCTCCCTTGTCCATCAGGGCTCGGATGTCATCGGTGGCGGCGATGAGGGCGGTCTCGGTGCTGTGTTTGGCTCGGAAGCCGGACTGTGAGGGGTCGAGGGATCCGTTCGTCTCGAGGAAGGCGGCCATCTGCTTGTTGACGGTCTTCTCGATGACTTTGGCTGGAAACGGTAGAAGCGAGATGGGGCGGTAATTCTTGAGGTCGGTGGGGTCCGCTGTTGGTTTCTTGAGTAGAGCGCTGAGTTCGGCGTGTTTCCAGCTTTCGGGGAAGATGGCGGTGTCGAAGGATGTGTTGATGATGTCTCGCAGGTGGGGTGCGATGACAGCGTCGGCCTTGTTGAAGACGTGGTGAGGGCAGGGGTCGGTTGGTGATCCGGAGTGGATGGAGTTCATCGTGCGGATGGTGTCTTCTGTGCTGATCGGGGTCCAGGCGTGGAGGGTGGTGGTGGGGGGGGGTGGCAGGTCGGTCGTGGTGTGCGTTGGTTGGTTGTTGAAACTGCTGTGTATGTCCGTGATCTTGTTGTGGAAGTATGAGGCGAGGGAGTTGCAGAGGTCTTGCGATGGGGTGATGTCGTTGTTTCCTGCGCTGGGGTTGGAAAGCTCTTTCACGATGTTGAAGAGTTCCTTGCTGTTGTGTGCGTTGTTGTCCAACCGGTCCTTGAATGCTGTTCTCTTGGCGGCGCGGATCAGCTGGTGGTGTTTCCGGGTGGCCAGTTTGTAGGAGGTCCTGTTGTCCGGTGTCGGGTCCTTTTTCCAGACTTTCTCGAGGGCTCGGCAGTTCTTCTTGGAGCTCTTGAGTTCGTCGGTGAACCATGGGGCCTTCTTGCTGGCGGGTCTGCTGGGCGGGGTCCTCAGCGGGGCGAGCTCGTCCGCGCAGGTGGTGATCCACTTCGTGAGGTTGTCGGCGGCCTGGCTGGGGTTCGCTGAGCTGGCAGGAGGGTGTTGGCTCAGGGAGGTGGCGAGCTGGTCTGCTGTGATCTTGTTCCAGCTTCTGCGGGCGGTGTGTTGCTGGTGTTGGTGGGTCGTCGTTCTCTTGAAGGTGAAGTGGACGCAGCTGTGGTCCGTCCATTGAAGCTCTGTGGCGTGGCTGAAGTTGATGTCTGTGCTGGATGAGAAGACGGCGTCGAGTGTGTGTCCGGCGAGGTGGGTGGGGGTGGACACCAGTTGCTTGAGTCCCAGGTTGGCGAGGTTGTCGAGCAGGGTGCTGGTGTTGTGGTCGTTGTTGTTCTCCAGGTGGAAGTTCAGGTCCCCCAGGAGGATGTAGTCGGCGGAGGGGAGGGCATGCGGGCTGACGAAGTCGGCGATGTCCTCGCTGAATTGCGTGCGTGGTCCAGGGGGTCGGTAGATCAGGGTGCCTCTGAGGGTGGTGTTCGGGTTGGTGTGGATCTGGAAGTGCAGGTGTTCGGCGCTGGTCAGGGTGTTGTCGGTGCTGGTCGTGAGACGGATGGTGTTCCTGTGGATGATGGCGATGCCTCCTCCCATCTGGTTGGCGTTGCGGTCCCTCCGGATGATCTTGTAGCCCTCTGGGATGGCGATGGCGATGTCGGGAGCTGAAGAGGCGTTCATCCAGGTCTCCGTGAGGAAGGCAACGTCAGGGGCTGTGGCGTCTAGGAGGTTCCAGAGTTCGATGGCGTGTCTGTGGACGGAGCGGGTGTTGAGCAGGATGCACTTGAGGTGGGCGCTGCTGGAGTTCGACTTGTCGGGTGCTGGTGCGGGGCTGGTCCGGATGCAGGAGAACTTGCAGGCGTGGCAGCTGAAAGGTCCGTGGGTGCGTCGTGGTGTGGCTTGATGGCATTCTGGGAGTCGGCCGGTGTTGAGTGCGATGAGGGTGGCGGCGGAGTACGTCAGGCGGGTCGGTCGGGCTCTACGGGGGCCAGGGGTCCTGGCGCTGGTCGCGATCCGGTCGCGGACGGGCGCAGACGGGCTTACCTTTGGCGCGCCTTCGGCGCACAATCGGCGCGCCCGCTGCGCGTGACCGCTGCGCGTTCGCACGGTCGCCATTTAAGGCGAAGTGCGCGGGTGGGCGGGGCAGCTGGGAGGCGGGAGCGGGGAGGGTTACAGAAGAAAAAGGGGCGGGGACAAGCGGCGGTGGCGGGAAGGGAGGGCGGGGGGTGGCGCGGTAGGCGGGCAACAAGGAAGGAGAGCGCACACTTTAAAATACAAACAGGCAAAAATAAACGACAAAAAACGGGCAAAACAGAGAAAAACACAGATCGGCAAGACAAGCACAAATGCTTGACAAAACCTGGAAAAGCGGCAAAAGCACTCGCAGCGGCGGCAGCCGGCAAACGAGGCTCAACGAGGCAGCAGGGCAGGCAAGGGGCACACGCAGCAGCTGGTGGCCGTGCGGCGCGGGGGTGTCCCACAAGTGGGTCTCCCTCTTACCAAGTTCAAAATGTTCGCAAGTATGGTACATTGGATCATGGAAGGAAATGGGATAGGGACATGGACTTGGATAACAGAGGACAGGAGAGACATGGAGAGGTGCACCAAACTGACCCTGCAGGGCAGGCATCAGGGTTTGCAGCAGCACAATACACCACACAGGGCATGCAGGACGGGAGTGCAGCACAACAATCCATAGAAAGCAAGAGGGAGGGGACAGGACCATGCACATGGACAACAGAGAACAGAGGGGCAAGAGGCAATGGTAGCTAGCTGACCATAATGGACAGACAGGAGAGAAGGCTGCAGCATAACAGACCATAAAGGGCAGGAGGGACGGATCAGGGGCATTACAATGGAACAGACAAGCCAGGAGGGAGGGAGTAGGGGTCTGCACATGTAAACAGAGGGCTGGGGGCAAGGGGGCAGGGCAGGAGCAGCAAGATGGCCATGGAGGTCAGGCAGGATGGGCACTAGAAGCAAGACACAACATGAAGAGCAACAGTGAGACTGTGATGGCATACACACAGACCATGGAGGGAAGGTGGGAGGGGGTCAGGGGCAGCTAACTGACCACACAGGGAAGGTGGGAGGGGCCATGGCAGCACAGAAGACCATGCATGGCAAGTGGGAGGGTTAGTGGCAGCACAATGGCTATGATGGGCAAGAAGGAGGGTGCAGGGGCATGCACAAAGGACGATGGAGGATAGAAGGGAGGGTCAGGACCTGTGCACAGACAAGAAAGTTCAGGGGAAGGGGCCTCACAACAGACCACACGGGGCAGGCAGGAGGAGCAGTTGCAGCACAACAGACCAGGGAGGGCAGAAGGGTGTGGCAGTACAATGGACCATGTAGGACATGAGGAAGAGGATAGAGGCATGGCATGTGGACAGGCAGGGTGGAGGTGGCAGGGACAGGTTACAGTCATCTGACAATGCTAGGCAGGTGGGAGGGGAGTGGCAGCTCAACAGAACACTCAGAGTAGATAGGAGTGGCAGGTCCATGGGACATGGTGGGCAAAAAGGATGGAGCAGGGGCATGCACAAAGACATCGGAGGGCAGGGGGAAGAAGAATAGGGGCAGCAAGCTAAGCACAGAGTTTAAGCAGGAGGTCAATGATGGGGCATAGAATTGGGCAATGGAGGGCAGGAGGAGTGGACTGGTACATCATACTAAATTGAGGGCAGTGGCAGCACATCAGACCATGCATGGCAGGAGGGAGGAGGCTAGTCCATGGATTCACACAACAGAGGATAGGGAGGAGGGGGATGGGGCAGCAAGCTAACTGTTCAGAGAAGGCGGGTATTAGAAACTTTATTGTTTTTAAAACATTTTGTCTGTGCAAACTACTTAAAATATGAACAAGTATGCAGCATAATCTCACTTTTATTCAGGAAGAAGAAGACGTTAGTGACTGTGACTCCGGGCTCACTTGGCAAAAACACCCCCTGACCCTCCACCCCCTATCACAAAATGTAATGCCCGTGAAAAGGGTAGGTGAACACAGTGTTATATAGAACATAGTCCTGAGAGCACGATTGAAAATGAAAACTAGATATAGTGTATGGTATAAACTATGCACCAAAAAGTGTGATATAAGATGAACCAGGCGTGAAATATAATATGCAATACATTGTGCGCAATGACAGATTCATTGGAGAGCGCGAGATAGCACAGGCACTAGCGTGTGCTATGCGATATGCGCCTTGGAGTGTAGTATGCACAGGGCAGTGTTGTGTAACCTAACTAGTCTCTAAAGTTGTAATATAAAATATGTGCTGGGGAGTGTAACGTTGCATATGCACTGTGACAAAGATATGGATCCCAAATTGTAATATGTATGGCATAGCACTGTGCGTTATAACATAGGCATCGAGGAAGGCACGTTAGATGGGGCAATATAACCCGTGCGAAGACAAGTGTGGCATGACATTTTCACGGGGTGGTGTTACAGTGCACATGGGCTAGAGAGTGTCATAGCATATGCACTAGCTAGTGGAATACAATACAGAGGTGTGTGGCACTCGGCAGGCAATGGTGGGTGTAACACAGCATTGGGCTCTGCCAGGAGCGTGCTGTGACTCGCAAGTGATGTTCGTCCCCTTTCCAGAGAGTAAAATAAAAAGTATTACACATCCGGCAGTGGATGTGTGTTTTATTAACTGTGAGGGGGGTTTCTTGCATAGTTTTGGTCGAATTTTTGTCGAATCCCCTTTGAATGGCTTGGTGCGCATGTGTATTAAATGTGCCCGTCAATAGCTACCCATGTTTGTATAAATAAACGACAAGGGTGTCTACCGGGATTAGGCACGGTAGAGCATCAGACATGTCAGAGCTTCACTAGTGGTGTAAATACATTCCACGTGGATTAATTGCATGCATAGTCGCCTTTTAATGAATATCACGCAAATCGTCATGGTGATAGGTACGTACGGTTTGTCCAGCATGTCCTAGGTGTGTCTATAAATATATATTTTTTAAAAATAATAAAAAACAGTGGCCGGCCCTGGGGATTGGGGTCAAAAAAATATAATTAGGAGACAGGCCCTGGGGGATGGGGTCATCAGGGCCAATAAATTAGAATAAGAAGGGGAACCACACAGCCCCCCTTCTTAAAAAAATAAAATAAATAAAAGACTGGCATCGTGCCGGAGGCCATGCCCCCTCCATGCAGCACTCTGCAAACGCGCCCCCAACAGGCATCTCCAGTATGCGCCAGGGAGCTGCGCTGCAGACAGGTGTTCTGAGGCCAAGCCCCTTTTTACACCTCTCTGCAACGCAGCTCTGTGGCACTTACTGGAGGTACCTAGTGGTCTAGTGTGACCCTAGGGACCCTTAGGATTCAAGGGGACTTAATCTCTCAACTTAGAACAGCCACAGGGCGCGTTTACACAGTGGTGAAGGGAGGGGACGGGGCCTGAGGTGACGTGTGCAAACACGCACCATGGCACGTTTTAAATTGGGGATATAATTTCCCTTCAATACTGAGGGCCCCTGGGGGCTAACTAGCCCACCAAGTGCTTCCAGTAAGCGCCACTGAGCTGCATTGCAGAGAGGTGGTCCAGGCCGTGCCACTTTTTACACCTCTCTGCAACGCAGCTCTGTGGCACTTACTGGAGGTACCTAGTGGGCTAGTTGGACCATAGGGACCCTCAGGACTCAAATGAACTTAATCTCCCAACTAAAAACGGACACAGGGCGTGTTTACACAATGGTGAAAGGAGGGGACGGGGCCTGAGTTAACGTGTGCAAAAACGCCCTGTGGCCTGTTTTAAGAGGTAGTTTTAATCCCCATGCCCTATTATATACTAGGGGCTTATAGAGGAGGTAAGGCTAATCACAGGGGGACCCCAACGCATAATGTTCCCTAGTGTATGTAGGTGTTTTCACTGTATTCTAAGTGTCTTTTAACATAGCACTGGCTCTAGGACTGGTTAGTCAGACTCAGTTACCACCAGTATCCGTCTGAAAAAGTTGAGGGTACAGGATGATTTTGCAACAAGGCTTCTTTCTGCTCTTCTTTTTGTTCTTTCTGCACGTTATCCTTCTTCCTGCACCTATCTTCGTATTTGAGGACTTCTGTTGCTTCTTTCTGCACTTCTTTTGTTTCTTTCTGTGCATTTTTTCTTCTTTCTTCACATGTCCTATCTCTGTAGGCATAGTTAGAAATTAGCATTTAAAAAACCTTTGAAATTAACAGAAAAAACCATAGGTTTCAGGCACGTTATAGTTAGGAATTAGCATTTAAAAAACCTCAGAAATTCACTGAAAAAACCATAGGTTTCAGGGGTGTTATAGTTAGCTGGACTTTTCACTTGTACAAAACCATTGAAATTCCCCCGTTATAGTTAGTTCAGCTAACTATAACTCGCGCGCCCGCAATGCACTGCTGATGACGTCACATATTACATCACTCATGACATGGTCAGTGACATCACTCATGACATCACTGATGACATCTCAAATGACATCACTGATGACATCACTGATGACATCATCCTTGTGATAGAGTGGCAGACCTCCTCTCACCCTAATATAACCTTTGATACACACATTCAAAAATAGAGACTAAAATTTTCAAAACAATGGACATACCAATACCAGTTACAACAACCTCTTCAGTAATTCTAAGATCCACATACACATCCACTCATTCACCAACAGTCCAATACAGTCACTCATACATGTACTCACTCATCATATGTACTCATACACCTATACATCCTGTTACACAATGCCACTCATCCATAGTTACTCACACACATAGTCACTCATGCTAATAAAGAATCAAACATACATTTACTTGCATATACAGTTATACACACACCACCACACTTACTTCTACGGAAACTTACACATACTTAGTCTTTTAAACAATCACTTATAGAAACACATACTTATTCATACAGGAACTCTTTCAATCTCTCACTCTCACATATACTCACATATATACACCAATAGTCACATATACTAGTTTAAAACATATGTAGTTACTCATAAAGACACTATTGAGACAGTCATTCACTCACTAACACACCCATACACACACTCATCCACCCATACAGTCCTGCACACATACTGTGTTCAACACATACAAACAGTGAGTCACTCATTCATGCACCTATGCACTACGTAATACCCCCACCGAACCATGCAGACACTCGAACTGATACTCAAAAAACCAACTAATAACCTATATAGACACCCATGTAGCTACTCACCAACCCATGCAGCCACTTATACACAAAGTGAGAGACTGATACAGATATTTACATATTTAAACATTACTCACTAAGCCATGTATTCACTATGATACACTTAATCAGTCAGTTACACAATCAATTTTTCAAAAACAAATCATCCATTTAGACACTTATATACCCATTTATTCTTCCATCGACCTTGAGATATACATATATAAAACATATTTAATTTTCAGAATAACACACATTCACTGGATGATGTCATCAGTGATGTCATCAGTGATGTCATTTGAGATGTCATCAGTGATGTCATGAGTGATGTCACTGACCATGTCATGAGTGATGTAATATGTGACGTCATCAGCAGTGCATTGCGGGCGCGCGAGTTATAGTTAGCTGAACTAACTATAACGGGGGAATTTCAATGGTTTTGTACAAGTGAAAAGTCCAGCTAACTATAACACCCCTGAAACCTATGGTTTTTTCAGTGAATTTCTGAGGTTTTTTAAATGCTAATTCCTAACTATAACGTGCCTGAAACCTATGGTTTTTTCTGTTAATACATATATAGATATACATACACAGCATTTTCTACCCAACCCAGTCTTGTTACTTGCTCTTTTGATAAGTACCTTTTGCATCTTAAATTGAGCACATCTCATTGTTCTGTAAATGTAAAATTTATCAATCACCTTTGATAACATTTACAGCCCTTCACTACTGAACATTGGATTGGTATCTAGCAATTTCGTTGCCACTCTAGCTGCAAAATCAGTGTCTGGGTCATTCTTTGTCTGTTATGATGATGGTACATACCTGCACTTTGCTAGAAGCCGGGAAGCATCAAAGATGCTTCAAGTCAAAGGATGCTGCTCCAGGCATGTTGAAAAATACGAATACCATCCACGCCTAGGTTTGGTGTGAAATCACCCTCCTCTCTAGGCAGTCAGGCACATCACCAAAACTTTAAAGAGCACTGGGGCTAATGGGCACCACTTTTGCAAACACCTAAATATCCAACCCTCCCCATCTCTCCAGCACTACAGACTCAGTGGTGGTACCCACTTAGGGCCTGATTACGAGTTTAGAGGCGCGGTGCTGTTCTACCCCACTGCCGCTCTGCCAAACCCATGGTCAGGCCCCCTGCCAGATTATGAGTTAAACTCGTGTCTGGTGGGCATTTTTTGGGTGCTTCCACAGCAGTGCCTGTAAAAACAGGCACCACAATGGGAACACCAAAAACAGTTCCGGCACGACATGGACTCAAAAGTACATGCCATGCAGGAACTGGTGACATGAACACAGGGGGCACATGTTGTGCCCCCATGTTTGCATACACAGGGGGTGAGTCACAAGGGGGCCATGTAGGACCCCTTTTGTTTCCTCTCCATCAGGGTTTACATGGAGGAGGAACCGCCATGGAAACCCTGGTGGAGAGGAAATTCATAATATGTTTGGCCTGACCATGGACGTTCCGTCAAGCATATTGTGGCCTGTGGACTGTTGTGCCACCTCCTGGGTTTGGCGGTTCCCTGGCAGCGGTGGTGGTCCCATGGCAGTCCGACCTCCAGAGTTGTAATTAGGTGGGCGGGAGACCTCTGCGCCCCCGCGAGTCTGGTGATCCGGGGACCGACAGACTCGTAATTGACCCCTCAGTGTTCCTTGTAACAAACATTTATTTAGTCGAATTCCCAAGCGAAGAATTTGATTACATTTTTCAAATATCCCAAAAAGGAAGCCTTTTTTTACCTCAATTCTAAAAAATTTAAGTACGCCCTCTCTGACAGCAAAATCATCCATTGTCGATTTTTCCTGGGAAAGCCCGTACAACTAGGCAGAAGCTAACTTTAGTCCTATCTTTAATGTACGCGAGAATCATTGTACCAAAACATACCCACCACAATTCAAGGGAGTAATACATCAGTGATTTACTGGATTGCCTGTCTCTCCCTCTTTAACGTTTGAGCACTCTAGGACCTCAGTGCAGTGCTCAATCTGCCCTTAATAAACCATAAAATATGGTCACCCATCTAGTGATGTTAGTACCGATGGCTTCAATAACCATGCCATCAGGACAACTGGCCTGGTCCCTACAAATGATTTAATCATTTCCATGATCTCTAATCTTTTGTACTATGCAGAAATTAAGCAGAGAGACGAAAATGTGTCAAATCTTCAGCAGAGGCTTGACAAATTTTATTAACACCATCTTTGCCAAAACCATTCATTACCATAGACTAGAACATTTTATCATCAATCTCAACTATTACCAAGTGCATAACCAAGCTTCTTGCCTTATGTCTTAATGGCTTCTTGTTCAAGATAAATTTATTGTAGCCAGATAAAGCCTTTGAAATCCGTATCGCTTTCTTTGGACCAGGGGGAGTGCATCTGACCTGTCAAGATGCTTCAGAACCTGCTTGACCTTTTTATAATCACTGTCTAAACATCAGAAATATTAATGTCTTTGAGAGAAATGTTATTCACTAAGGAGGACATGTGTTAACAAATCACACAAGGCCATAATAGCATCATTAGATACCTCACAATTACTCAGTGTCCCCTCTGTTTCTATGAAGCGTGGTAGATCTTATGCATTTGCTTGCATAATCTATAGGGTGAACTTGTGCTGGTCCATGTTAAGTGCTTTTGCACAATATGCATATTGAGGATGTTAGGGCATGGTAGTTCAGTTCAAGAGGCTGATACAATTTCTAGATGTATGGTCCTGTGCACTGTCATCCTTATGGTGTTGGTAGGTGGAATATTTTTCGAGACAATCATGATGTGGTGCTTAGCTTCTTGCATCTAGTCTGTCAATTTCCTACATGTTTATGTTACTATGGCCACAATGTCTCAAAGGTTTGTATTCTTGCCTCTGTGTCAAGTGATCCTCCTGGTTGGTAAGCCATGACTTTTTTTATATTTGCAGGTGCCATCCTTTTTAAGTGAGGTGCCATTAGTTCTATGAAGCAGTGTGCTGTATTTTACTATTCTTCTGATTCAGTTTACCTGTTATTAAGCCAGGACCACCGAGCATGCAGCCATGTCTCTGGCATATCCATGTTCTCAGTGCCTTTGTTTTTTCTTGCTGTTAACTATGCTAACTATATCTTCTCAGCCACCACCGACCACACCCCAAATCCTTCATTTTTTGTCCACCATGCCACCTCAGTTTGGACCCACCCACCCATATGCAAATCAGCCTTGATCCTGCTCCAAAGGGAACAGTCCATCCCAAACTCCCGGGACAGGTCCCCCCTGAACCGGAGCACAGGCAACCCAGCACCTGTTTCACCCTTATTATGCGCTCATCAGCCATATATAGCTTGATTACAGGGGCACAGTGAGCACGGGACCCATGTCTAGGCATGACTGTTACAATTAGGGCAACAAAATATAAAATGATGGATGGAATGCTTGAATTAATCTCAGCTACTGATGATTGCTCGTGGGTCTACCCCAATCCTTCATGTTTCACCCACCATGCCACCTAAGTTTGGATCCAGCCATATGCAAATCAGCCTTGATCCTGCTCCAATCAGAACAGTCTAGTCCAAACTGCCAGGCCAGGTCTTGCGTGAACAGGAACACAAGCAATTCAGGACTGGTTTTGCCTTTATTATGTGTTCCTCAGCCAGGTATAGCTTGATTCCAGTGGCACAATAAGCACGCTGCATATGCTGCACACTGTGTTACTGGAACCAGACGGTACCTGGCTAACTAGGCTAAAACCAATCCTGAGTTGCTTGTGTTCCGGTTCAGGTAGGACGTGGCTTGAAAGTTCAGGCTGGACTGTTCCTAGCAGGGTCAAGGTTACAGGCATGGACTAAACGCGCTCACAAATCTCAGGAGTTCCTTACAGAGTAGGCACTAACTCAAAAACTACCAGCAATGAGTCAAAGGGCGGGAAGGGGCAGTGAAGATAAAATGGGAAATAACGACTCATGAGGAATGGTTTCCTAAGAAAACTCAGCATGTACACAAGACACTGCTCCCTCAAAAATGCGATCAATTGAAGTTTGCATTGATGAGCCCGCGCATTACAGAAATGACTCACAAGAATCGCAAGACACCATTTTCACAGGTCGCAGGTTATCAATGTAGGACTCAGCGGCCCTCTTGGAAAGTCTTTTTTTCCGTAAGTCTCTTCCATTGTCTGGCTACACCATGTCAAATCTTCAATCTTCAATCTTTCATGTGGCTCAGTGTACTATGCCGAGAGAAAACCACAGCTACATTATCTATTTTCCTAACAACAAAACCCTCACAGGAAGGCTCAGTGGGTTGTGTGGGGCTTTAGTTAAACTGAACATCCTTACTTTGTGATGGTGCAGCGAACTAAGGGGCACATGCATCAAACTCCACTTTTGCGATTACCAAATAGCAATTATTAAAGGAATCGCTATTTGGTAATCACAAATGCCTATGCATGTAGGAATTGCAATAAGATTTGCGATTTCATAACATTAGCTAATAGCGATTCAGAAATTGCAAACCGCTATTAGCTTATGTGACTTCATTCATTCCTATGGGCCTATAGGCCCATAGGAATGAATGGTAATGCATTTAAACATTGCGATTGCCAAATTGGTAATCGCAAATTGCGAATGCAAATACAAGGCCTAAGGCCCCCCTAATGCACCCCCAAAAAAAGGTTATTGTGCACATGTGAAGCACACACATGCCCTAAGGGCATGTGTGCGCTACATGGCACTTTGAAAGATGCATTTTTGTGCATTTTTCAAAGCATGCACAAATTACCATCAACTTGAAGTTGATGGTGATTAGTGTTTCCTAAATTCACAGTTTGCATTTAGGACAGGCTACAAGCATCACCATAAGGGAATCACAAACTGCAATATCCTAAATGCATTTGCAATTTAGATAATCACCCAAAATTGCGATTCCCTAAATTGCGAACGACAAAACCTACATGCATTGGAAAAGGCCTTTTTCCATTCGCAAATGGACCGATACGCAGAATCGTCTCGTTTCCGAATGGAAAAAGGCTTGATGCATGTGCCCCAAAGTCCTTTCAGCTGTGGGTTAGGATCCCAAACCCTGTAGATTTGACCTGAGAGGAGCCCAGAAGGACTGGACTTGCCCCCTCTTGTACCAAGGACAAAGAATTGGCTCCAACGGTCAGATTATTGACCTGTCGTGTATGCTACGAGGCCAAAGAAAGCTGCAAGAAACCTTTTTCCTAAAGTGCAAGTAACAACTGGACCTGCCCTGAACACTGCTGGTGGCCTCGGCCGGAGTGAGTCTTGACCCCCAAATGCTGTCCTGAGGTCCTGGGACCTTTGGATATATCTAACTGGAAACATCGGATTTAGAAACTTTTTGGACTTCCAGACCTCCAGGAGACTGGGAGGAAGCCCTGCTGCCAATCCGCCAGAGGCGCGACCTCACTGGGCTGAAGAAACAAGTTTCCTCTGCTCAGAGATTCTCCGCAGCAGCAAATCCAATTGAGCAGGCCCTTATCGAGGAGGTATCCAGCCCTGTGGAACTCATTGTCAGATACAACCTGCCGTCTTACCCTGCTAGCGGTTTCCGAGCTCCAAAAAAGAGCCTACATCCGAAGGTAGAAATCGTGACATGCAAATGTGCTTAAAGTATCCGTCCAGCAAGAGGACTATCCTGGGAGAACATTTTTAAACTAATCCTCTTAACTTTTCCTGCTAGTTAAATGCATATCCAAATTTGTGAGGACTTTGCTGGATACAGCCGGCTGGCTTGCCCCAATGAAGGATTTTGACTTCCATTTTTGAGACCAGGCCCCAAGGTGATACCTCCAACTGGACTTAACATGATTTGTATATCTGAATCACACTCTGTTGCAGTCAGCCAGAAATTACACCTAGGTTTCATTCTACCGCGACCATTGACTACCATTGACACTGAGCACTTTTTGGCACCATTATCCATTAACTATATAAAAATTCATTTCTCCAGTTCCACTTATTACGTATGTACTGTTCTGGAATCATAATATTTATTAAATCTTACTCTATTTTTCTAATCCACTTTTTATTGCTTGGTGTTTTAACTTTGTTACTTTTTTGGTACTGCATAAATACTTTACACAATGCCGTAAGGTAAGCCTGTCTGCTCTGAGCCTTATCTATCATTGGAATGAGTTTGGGTTATTTATGTATCTTTGAGTGTTCTCCCTGACAGAAGTGGTGATTGATCCTTGGGGTGGGCAGTCACAGACTCAAAATTATAATCCAATTTCTTACAGTTGTTAATACCACAATAACCCAAGATGCTATTTGGGAGAGAGTTGTCTGCTTTGCATATATATCTCAGTTTAAAAATAGACCATGGCCTGGAAACAACAAAAGGAAAAATCAGTATGTACTCTGAGACAGGCATGAGGGTAGTACTGATATGAAATAGCAAAATAGAAGCGATTTGCTGTAATCAATATATCAGACAGTTGTAGCAATAACATATGGAGCAGAAATGTGGGGCTTTATTAACACCATCCATAACCATAAAAGTCAAGAAACATGCCAATAAATTAAATCTGTCCTCCAGCAGACATCAAGAAATCCAAAGGAAGTGAGTTGAGAGATGGCCTTCAGAACTTTTACAAGATACCAAAATGGAAGAGGAATCTGATTTGAAGGTCACTCCATTTGCTGCATTAATCTTGTTTCATAATCTGATTTGTATGTCTGTTTTGTCAATCCAGTCCCATGTGTTCTACAGCCATCTATTACTAGCATTGGGTGCGACACCTTACTCAAATGTCGATTTAATATCATTAGAAAGGTCTTACCTGTTATCAAGTAGTCTTTATTATAATCACTCGGACTGACATAATATTCACAGGAGTATAGTGTTGCGGTGTAGATAAATTTCAGGTGCTGGATCTCAGAGCCACCTTTGAACACCTGCAGAGGTTGTTGAAAAAAATTCAGCATTTCAATACTTTCACATATCTATCAGCATTGCTGTGAACTTTCTTCTGATGCTTTTGCTCCCCTTCACCTCAGCCAGAAAGAAGATACTTATACATTCAGCTGGTGACAGAGTTTCCTCAAATGCAGTTTAATGGTTAGAAAACAACCAAACAGAACACAGACAAGCATAACCTACTGATCAGTTTCTGTTCTGTGTTCATCAATCTTACCATTGAAGCAATCTTATTCTATCATTGCCTACAGTTCTCAAATTTTAAAAGTTGCCACTAGATAATACGGCACACATCACAAACTTTATTTGTTAATGCATTTTTTATTTATTTATTTGCTCATGTTTGAATATGTTGGAAAATTTTCTAAACAAACTTCAAACCAACTTATCCAGATACACAAATATACACACTTTAAAAAAAATCAAAATAAAGATAGCCATTATAAAATTCCACCTCCTACATTAGTAGTAAACAGGTTAATATTGCATCTTTTGTTTGGTCCTAGCAGCTTCCTTTTTAAGTAGGCACGACTCTTGGATGAAGCCCAGAAAATGTCCTTTAGTACTGAGGCTGCTACCATATACAAAGAAAAACTCCTAACTCACGCACAATTCATAAAAAAAATCAGAGACAAGAAAAATTAAAATGCATAAATTACAATACAGCTACAAATTTTCTTCTCTTTAGTATTGAGGCTGCTGGCCAAATGTCTAATAAATATTGTCTCACAGCTGAATCGGATAAAAAACCCTGCTCCAGTGTCTAAATTGCTTATGAATTGCTCCATTGTAAAGTGTCTACTTTTTAAATGTCAAGAGACAGCAAAGCCCATCAATTAAATTGTGCAAGAGAAGTACTCAGATCAGAAAGCGTGGGGGGTCCTCAACAGATTTACAACAAAATTATGTTTAGGGGACTGCACCGTACATGCTATAACCATTTTTTAAAAAGTCACCTAGTTTTAAACATGGGGGCTTTTTTACAAGAGGCCTGCGCCACCTGCGGATCTCTTCTTCTGATGCTCCGGTGAGATGGTGAGATTGAGATGCTCCAGGCCTCTCAATCATTTCTATGAGGTGACGCAAAACCACCCAGTGTGGCTTTGCATGGCCTTATAGACTTGGAGTAAGGCTAGGCAGCACTGTGTTGCCTTACTTTGCTTCAAGGAGGTGTTCCATGAATGTTGGGCTGGGTGTTACCCTTGTCGTTGTCTCTCCGCTGCCAACCCCCCCACCCTCCACTCTTACCTGCAGCCGTCATTGGGCTGTTAACGCAGGAACTGCCACAGGCAGCAAACGGTCTAGCTACGCCTGAAATTACGGGATTTAAAATTTATAAAATAGTATTACAGTTCTCCCTTGACTTCCAGATCTCAAAAATGTTTCTGGTACTCTCTATTTTCACAGTACTCAAATTCTTAATGAAAAGCTGCTCTTTCATCAGCCATTACAAAAATGGGGTAACCCAAGGTGAAGGACCTGGGTGTAAACTTGATACCAAAAACAGTGGTCCTAGACCAATTATTAATACATCAGAGCAATATACTTCTCACTTAGTTAAAAAATTTACCTAATCATGAGCTCAGGAACAGAAATCTATTTAAAGGGGCTCACAATATTCAATATACCAATTCAATCAAACAAAGGGCAACATCCAAAGATTGTAGATCACTATACATATGTTTATTATTTTCAACAATTTGAAATAATTTGAAATAATTTGTTTACTGATAAGCCAGTACGGGGTTGCTCCAGAGGGAACGTGCATCAAAAGAAAGTGATTAAAGGGTGAGTGATTGAGACAAAGAATGATAGAAACATAGTAGTAAGGACATTCAATTTAGTTAACAATGGGGATCGGTTATAATTCACCGTCCAAAATCCAAGACCTGGTCACATTCATAAATTGCCAAAGTATATTGTTATGCTTCAAATAAGCGACCCAAAGAATGGTCTAGCACAGAGAACTGTTATGTGTCCAGGTGGTAAGGGGAGAGCATCGACGTTTCGACCCGTCTTGGTGGCCTTAAGGGAATTTAAGCCTTGGCCGTGCGGGTCTTCATCAGGACCAAAGGGGGCAACCTGACTGGATGGTGGTATTAATCATGCACCGAGAACATTAAAAAACAGGGTAGTATGAGGATGTTGTCCTAAAATAAACAATTTGTTAAAAAGCGATAGAACAGCCTTATGGATCATGTACCTGATCAGATTCAGGGTCAAATAAATAAAAAAAGGTGTCCCACATTCCAATAGATGGAGGGCTAAACATCACGGGTCAGGGACTTCATGATATTCAATTCAAGTTGTCAAGAAAAACAGTAATGAAACTAGAGCTGAATCAAGGTTGGCGGGGTACAACCTGCGAGTATTAACTAAACTAAGGGGATCACCTTGGAAGAGTCGTGTCGCCGAGTACACAGAAAAGGAGTGCACACCGCCACAAAGGAGTTTCTTTGCCTTAGTAATGGAACTAAGATCGTGGCGTATATTTCAACCAGGGCTGTGAGTTAAAAACAGATTACAATTAGGGAAATCAAACGGGGTACTAATGGATTTGAGTTACGCGGTTAATGGAAATTATCATTCGAGCTGAACATCTTACCGCGTTGGGCGCAATGTATGCGCTCGGCCAAAGGTAATCCGTCTTCATTGGATCACCCACTCAATGTATTTGTCGCCGAGACGTGTAATTCAATCAGGGCTGTAACGGGAATTGAGATTAGGGAATTCGAATGAAGCGCGAACAGCGGATCGGGGGTTTGTGAGGTTAAGGGGAGGATATCTTACCGAGAGAGCCGCAATGTATCTACTCAGAAATGGCCATCCATCTCCATTGAGTTACCAGCTCCGTGTGTGCTCAACCGCGTGTACGTACGATTACCGGGGAAACCGTCTACGTGTTAATGACGGTTCCCGAAGCATGGGCAGAGTTGAAAGACTACCGTAACTACAAGGCCCCCGAGGACCCATTAATTAAAAGCAGTGTATACATTATCGGATTCAGTCATGATTTAAATTATTCAGGGACATTGTCGGTTAACAATCAAAAACGAAACTAACATACATAACTGAACAATTCTTTTAACATAACATACTTAACAAAAACACATGGGGGTACATACAGTCAAGGAAAACGAATACATCTTTTGAATGACAAATTGGATTGACAATACCGTGTAAAATGATACCGTGTAAAATGACACGGTGCACAAACATAAATTAACATACATTAATGGACAGTTCTTGCAAAAGGTCACATTTACCAGAAAACCATGGGAGTCCATAGAAACAATTATGGTAATTACATCTATTGAACAATGCTCAACCAAGTGTAAAATGACACATCCTAGGATGGGTCACATTTTATTCATCTAAGACATTGATGCAGTATTGATACCATATATCTGTGTAGATTACACATGTTGTGTAAGGGAACCTGTTCGAGTAAGACTGAACTGACGGTCTAATTACCAGCCCTTGCCTAGATAATCTTACTAAGGCCTGCTACAATGAGAATGGGGGCTACAAGGGAAAAAACCAGTGTGTGTGATTGGCTTTATCTGCAACTCATGATGGAGACTTGTTTGCTAATTTCTTCAAGTTCGTTCAGACCTTTCGTGACAGTGTCTAAAGAATGGATCCATCTGCACTCTCGCTTGTTTAGTATGTCAGTGAAGTCACCTCCTCTAGGGTTAGGCTTTACCTTTTCTAGAACCCACCACCTCAGGCTGTCTGCATTGTGTTCAAAACTGGTGAAATGTTCCACCAAAGGGGCCCCCGGCGTCCTGCAACGAATGCGGCTGCAGTGTTGCAGTATCCGGCACTTTACTTTCTGGATAGTTTGGCCCACATATAAGAATTCACATGGACAGGCAATCACATAAATAACCCCAGATGTATTGCAGTTGCTGTGTTCCTTAAGTGTGTAAGTCTGATTATTGTGTGTGAATTCATTGATAGTTTTAGTCAGAGCACACGCTTTACACGAACCACATTTGTGGTGTCCCATGATGGGGGTACCCCATAAGGTGGTCTGTCCTGAAGTCTGAGGGGTAGATAATAAGGATTTGATCAAATAGTCCCTAATGTTCTTTCCTTTTCTAAAGGTGTGTAGTGGAGTTGGTATATTACCCAGTTCGTCAGCCACTAGGTGCCACTGCTGGTTAATGGCCTTCTTGATGCTGTTACTCTTAGTGTTGAACGTGGTCACACATACCAACCGTTCCTCGTTGTTCTTTTCCTTTGATTTAGGGGTTAACAGGAATTCCCTATGATTGTGCCAGGCACGTTTACGTGCTTTTTTCAGAAGTCTGATCGGGTAACCGCGATCTATTAGTCTAGCCAGTAAACCTGCTGATTCATCAAAAAAATCTTCTTTTTTCGAACAGTTCCTGCGAATCCGCAGAAACTGTCCGAAGGGTAAGTTGTCCCTAAGGTTACGGGGATGGTGGCTTGAGTAACGTAATAGTGTGTTCCTTTCGCTACTCTTCCTAAATAGTGTAGTATAGAATTTACCAGATTCAGAGTCTGATTTAATCGTGATGTCAAGGAAATCGATGTTTTCTCTACTATAATTCATAGTAAATTGTATGTCTGTTGAGCATGTGTTCAACCATAGATGGAATTTTTTGAGATCCTCTTCTCCACCTCGCCAGACAAACACAACATCGTCGATATATCGACGCCACAATTCTATACATTCACTATAGGGATTCAATTGGCTGAGGACATATTGATGTTCAAAATCACTCATATAGATAATGGCCAGGTTTGGGGCAAAGCTGGCCCCCATCGCCACGCCTTTCGTTTGTACAAAGAATTGACCCAAAAAGGTGAAGTAATTTTGAGTCATTGCAATGTTAAGTAAAGCCACAATGAATTCCGTGGGAACTAGATGTGGTGCAGGTCTAGTATTGAGTACTGATTCAATGCACTGAAGGGCTGCTAGTTGTGGAATGTTTGTATAAAGGGCAGTTATGTCCATAGTCACTAGCAGGTGAGTGTTAGGATCACAGGGATATTCATCCATCAGTTGTATGGTTTGCATGGTATCCCTTAAGTAAGTGGAGGTATGCTCAGCAATAGGTTCTAAAAACACATCAATGTATTTACATAATGGTTCTAAAATTGAACCACAGCCAGACACAATCGGCCTCCCTGGAGGATTTTGCATCCGTTTATGTATTTTAGGGAGGGTATAGATTGTAGGTAGTCTGGGATGTTTACTATTCAAATAATCATGTTCCAACTTACTTAGATATCCATTTTCTAGAGCACTTCTAGTGAGGATACTTATAGTCTTACTTATATCTTGCGTGGGGTCTTTACGCAATTTAACATAATTCCCATCAACAGTCAACTGGGAGACAATCTCTCTCTTATAATCCTCAGTGTTCTGTATAACAATGGCGCCACCCTTATCCGCGGGTTTAATCACAATATTGGGATTGCTTTTTAGTGAATCCAAGGCTGCGCGCTCTTGTTTACTTATGTTGTACTGAACGTACTCTCGACTAGATAATATGCTATCAACATCTTTCATTACAACTTGTTCATACGCCAGGAGTTTATGTGGCATGAGGTATACCGGAGGGTTGAACTTGGACGGTGGTCGCAGTCCACTAGCCGAGAAAATAGGGTTACTAGGAGTTTTTTGAAAGTGATATTTTAGACGGAGTTTCCGAAAGAATTGATGCAATTCAACTTTCAAATTAAAGTTAATAGGCATATTGGTCGGGACAAAAGACAAACCCTTTTCAAGGATTCCTTGCTCATTAGGTGTCAATGTGTAATCCGACAAATTGATTACAGGGTTATCCAGTTTATGGACTACCACCTGTAATGCTGTCGTCGTGTTTGAATCTCGCCGTGTGTTTCCTGTTGGAAATGTGCCTGTCTCCTTGCTTGACCTCTCCCTTGATTCCACGTCTGTGTTCTGTTCCCCCTGGGTCTCCACCAGGGGCGTCCTCGGCCTCGTTGACCCCACCATGGTTCCTCTAGTAAAAAAGGGGGCTGCTGGGTTTGCTGGTTTGGACCTGTCGTGTGAGTTCCTCCACTCGGTCCTGGGCGTTCAGTGTCGCCGCTCCCTGAGCTACTGCCCAAGGCGGAGCCAGAAAAGGTGGTGTACCTCCTAAAACCACTCCTACCTCTGCTTGAGAAAGTACCCTGTTGTTCCCTTATATAATAGCCTTCCTGTAAGTATGGGTAGGAGATCTTTTTATCGTAGAATTTGATATCCCTGGCCACTTTATCCAGTTTAGTTGCCTGTGTGTAGGTATCAAATTCCTGAATGGTTCGCTCTAGTCTCTCTAAAGCTTCTTTGGCATTAACTTTCTTTTGATGCACGTTCCCTCTGGAGCAACCCCGTACTGGCTTATCAGTAAACAAATTATTTCAAATTATTTCAAATTGTTGAAAATAATAAACATATGTATAGTGATCTACAATCTTTGGATGTTGCCCTTTGTTTGATTGAATTGGTATATTGAATATTGTGAGCCCCTTTAAATAGATTTCTGTTCCTGAGCTCATGATTAGGTAAATTATTTAACTAAGTGAGAAGTATATTGCTCTGATGTATTAATAATTGGTCTAGGACCACTGCTCTTTCATCAGCAGCTCTTTCTAGTTATTAGGGATGGCCCACCTGTTTCAGTCGGCACCATTACATCAACCCTTTCCTTTATAGAACTCTGGTTCTCTCACCAGGATGCTGCATTTTCCATTTGAAGAAATTAATTAAAAACAAACTTCAGCGAGCCCGCCCTCTCCAGCAATGGCCGGCTGTGCCCATAATTCAATAGTCGCTGATAATATTTAAAGATTATATTAATCAGACCCAGTTCCAGTTTTAAGGCAGTGCCCATTATCCACCTTGGCAGGTCAAGTCAGCCCTTCCAGATATACATTGGATTTCTTTATGGCTATCTCATCAATACTTTGCTCTTATATAACAGCAGAATAACAGTTTTCAAGTTATATGTCATTTTGAAAACCTCATCTGAATTGTGACGTCGTTCAAGATCCATAGGAGCTCATTTACAAGTCCCATGCGCTGGCCGTACGTCACTTTTTCCCATAATAAAAGTGATGCACCGGCAACGCATGGGGCTTGTAAATAAGGTCCATACTTGTTAGAGCTACTGCTGTTGCTTTTCTCACATACTTCACATTTTCGACATTGGTCCTGATTACGATCTTGGCGGACATCCCATTCCCCAAATTATCCTATGAAAATATAATACGGCAGATCCAATATACGCCATGTTGGTGATGGAGTATCCCACCTGCAAAGATCATAATCAGGCCTATAGTTTTAGACTCATTAATTAAAAGGTCATTTGCTGTTCAGTATCTAGAGAATTCACTTAGCTGCCTTTGAAGTCCTCCTGGGGTAGGTGCTATTAAAACCATGTAGTCGCATAAAAAAGATGGGAGATTGATGGTTCTTGTAGTTTAGGAGGGAATGAACAAACTTAACTCAGTGATGTTGGCATGTCAGCAATATATAAGGAAAAAAGGAGGGTTGCCAACAGGGCCGGCTCTAGGGTGGTGCAACCGGTGCCACTGCACTGGGTGCTGTCTTCAAGGGGCGCCGAGTTTGCAAGTTTATTTTGGATTTACAATCACCTGCAGCAGCGTTCCTTGCCTCCATCAATTTCCAGACAATGAAAATATCAAGATAACTTCAGTGATTAATGTTCTTCCTATAGATAGATCAGAGTTTTGTCTAGTTGAGGTTTTGACTGATCATAAAATAGCACAGAGAGTTATTAGTCCTGCTGCAATGAGCGTGTACCATGCAGATCACAAAGTGCATTTAATGTAAGTAGATCATTAGGATATTGCTTTTCTAAGAGACATCCTTTTGTTACTTGCAGTTTATAAATTAAAATCCTAATATAGAACAGTGAATTATTAACTGTCATCAAACAATTGCATGCAAACTGCAAAGAATAAATTAGAGCATGGATTAATGTTGCAAAAAGGGTTCATTTGGGTAGAAATCGATTCTTATTATTAAAGAGACTAAGCACTCTTAAACTATACAGCCTACCAGTATGGTTGACATTTCACTCCTACACCTTGTAGTCCTCTGTCTCATGTAACATTTCCTATACACCAATTTACACACGCATGATGTATTGTCTCTGTGTAATGTGTCCGGAATGCAAAGTGCTCTGACACCCTACGTTGGTATGAATGAGGCCATATAACTGAATAAGTGCATCTAAAAGAGAGTAGTTGTGGAGACATGAGGGGCACTGCTAAATGGTGGTGGTGAGAGAATCTGTGGTGGAGGTGGTCACCACCCCCACCATGGATGAGGGGCACCAACAAACATTGTCACACTGGGTGCTACGAGCACTGAGGCCGGAACTGGGTGCCAAAATAGCCCCTGCCGTATCCCGTTCAGGGAGCTAATATTCAGATTCAGTAGGTTCAAGGATATCCACAGAGTTTCCATTTTTTTTCACATAGTATCAAATGCAGATGCTACATCTATATAAGCCACGTAAAGTGGTATTATTTTGTATTGCATATTTCTCAACTAGTAGTTTTAATGCAAGGCACTCATCTACTGTAGAATAGCCTTGTCTTAATCCAAGCTGTGCCAGTGGTAGCACTCTCTCATTATCAACAAAGTGTTTTAGGGCTTGTAGCAGGTGCTTAACGTACATTTTGCTTGGGAAATTCTATAGTTGTTCCAGAGATCACTTGGACCTCTTTTATACATTGGTACCCTTATGCATCCTCTCTATATATCAGGGATTGTATTTTCTCCCATTACTGCCTCATAAAGGAGTGAAGAACTTGGCCCACAGCGTAGGACTTGTTTATAATATTTTTGCAGAACATCTATCGGGTCCTTGGGCCCTTGAGTCTTCTACTTTTATAATCAGGTCTTTAACTTCTATAATAGATAGAATCAATACTTCTGGGTCATTAGGCGATATAACACAACTGTATCCTTCAACTACCTTGTCGGGTCTCTTATCACCCTCATTTTCAGCATCATTATTTATTTACTGTAGAACTCTGAGATACAATGTATTCAAAGCTCCTCCTTACTGGATTAGCTTAAATCTTTTTAATTTACCCAAAGATTTTCCAACAAACTCATTAGCCTCCTAAATGGTATGTGTTTTAATAACCATCTGACCATCAAAAGCATAAAAGGCAGTCAACGCAGTAATCTTTGAACTTGTGTCGATAGGCCATCACCTTGCTTGCTGTGACCAACCTACAATAAATCAAATAACTGTGTTTCAGTGAGGTGTACTTTTCAGGTGTAATGAAATGTTCCTAAATGTTTTCTGCCACAACCCCAATACCACTACCGCTGTTGCAATGCTCTTAGCCCTGGAGGAGTGGGGCATGTTCTGATCAATTAACTGAATTCTAGCCTGCTATCCTACAATGTAGTGGTGCATGCCTTTTGACAAGTCAAATGATTCACCCCAGTCTCACATTTCAAGAAAACACACTATTGCCCTTACCTCAAGTGTCTCAATTTCATACTGAATCAATCTGTAGTTGCCGCCATATATATCAACCATATCGGTGAAGGTAGCACCAAGAAATTTGGCTCGAATAACTGAAAGAAATACAGGAAATATAAATAAATTGGTCAATTTCAAACTCAGCGACACCAACTATTTACAATGAACAGCATTATCACGATGAATAGGGAGGGGTCTACTACACTAGGCAGGTGCAAGAAATTGGGTTATAAGTTGAGGGGAGTGAAACCCTACTCAAGCAGGAATCACAATCCTTGTCGGAGTGGAATCACAAGCAAACCCTAAATTAACCTGTGCTCTACCCCCTGGTAGCTTGGCACAGTGCAGTCAGGCTTAACTTAGTGGCATTGTGTAAAGTATTTGTGGAACACTTCAAATAGTAGCACAGCGAAAACACATCATAAAAGGATTCCACACCAGTTTAGAAAAATAGAGTCATTTTTAATAAATAAAACAAGACCAAAATGACAAACATCCAATCAATAGAAAAGGAGATGTGCAGGTTTCAAAGATTTCAGTAAAAATAGCACCAAAAGCACACCATGGCAAATGTGGAAATGTGGTCACGTCAGACCAGGACAAAGTCACGAGGTCAGGATGAACGCAATGAAGTGTATGCAAACTACAGAGACCCAGTTAGGCCCACTGAACAAAAGAACCGTAAGTTCCAGCTGTGGAGAGTTGCGAGGTGTCCCGCTGAGGATGTGTCAGACAGCTGAGTTGCGGCAGAGCTGAGATGCAAGGTCCTACGTTATTGTTGAGGATCCAATACATGCGGGCTTGTGATGTGAAGTCCAGCGTCAAGGATGTGCTGCGCAGTTGAGGCGATGCATCAGTTCTGTGATGCAAGAACCTTTGTTGTCGTCAAGGCTGCCATTGATGAGGGATTTGCTATACGAACAGGCACAGGTGGCGGTTCCGTTGTACTGCAAGGTCAATGCGAAGTCTTTCCATCGGTAGCACCCTTCCAGCAGAGTTAATGGTTTGCCCATGGAGCAGAGGAGATGCATCAGCTCTACTGGATCCACAGATGGGTTAGCAGAGCACCTTCAAGCCCACTTCCAAGAAGGTTCTAGAAATTCAGTTTGAAGTACACAAGCTTCCTGCCTTCCTTACCCTGGCTCCAGACTAAGCACAGGGGTGTGCAGCCCTTTGTGTGGCGGTAGGACACAGCCATTTCAAGAGTAAGTCGGACTGTGTCCAACTCAACCCTTCCATCATTCCAGTAATGGCCCATCCAGACACACCCAAGCTCTCTATTGTGTGTGGTTGGCTAGAAGGAATACACAAAGCCCAGCTACACCCAGTCATGTGGCATAGAGACAGCCTACATGCACTAAATGGCTAAGGCAGGAAAATTTCAACTTTCTAAAAGAGCCACTGTAATTTAAAATCCAGATTTACCATAACAGAGGAGTTTTCATTACAATTCCAAAGACACCAGACATTTACAGGTCACCTGTTCCCATTTGGAAGTTCCAATGTTCGCCTGTGGGAGTGGTAGGCCTTGCAATAGTGAAAAACAAATGTAAGAGTTTTTCACTATCTAGAGATGGAACATAAAAGCATATGTCCAACTTTTTAACTGCATCCTGCCTTAAGGGCTCACCATGGCATACCCTATGGTGAATTAAATGTTTTTAAAAAGGAGGTTTGGACTTGGCAAAAGGTTTTTTGCCAGGTCAAAATGCCAGTTAAAAATTGCACACACATGCTGCAATGGCAGAACTGAGACAATAGACAAGTTTAAATTGCCACTTACATGGGTTGCACAATCAGTGCCGTAGGTCAACTAGTAACATTTAATGTACAGGCCCTGGGTAGATGTAGTACCAGTTTACAAAGGATTTACAAGTAAATTAAATATGCCATTGGGGGATAAACCAATGTTACCAGGTTTTAAGGAGTGAGCCCATGCACTTTAGCACTGATCACCAATAGAAAGTACAGCGAGTCCTAAGACCAGCAAACACAAGATCAGTAAAAATAAGGGGAGGAAGGCAAAATGTTTGGGGGAAGACTACCCTAGGACTGACAGGTCTAACAGTAGAAAACTGGGGGATTAATCCACCCTACCACGGGAAACTTGTATGGCCTCAGTCATATCTCTTTATCACGTCTGGCAGTGCCCCTTAATCCATTGGTTGATGTTTTCCTGCGATCTTGCAACTACCATATAACACTGCAAACATGTCCATATATGCTCTCCACCCAGCATTTACTCCAGTTACAAACATGCATGTATTGAAGGCTGATTTGGAAACGCGTCTTCCAGAAATTAATCAGGTTTTCACCTGGTGATGTCAAATAGAATTCTGTACAACTTGAAGTATGTGCAGCAGACATGCAGGAAAGCCCCAAACAGAGTGAACAGCAGTAATTGAGTCGGACTTCAACATCTGCCTGATTGAAGGGAAATCTTTAGATTTGTTTTTACTAGAGATGCAGTGAAATATTTTATATAGCATGATTCTGATCAAAATGGTGAGTTAGCTTGAGTTCAAACATTGGTTGCCACCACAAGACAATTTTTGTTTCTTACCTTCAGATCTGACACAGAAATCTGAGTCATTAACTTTGTTAGTGCCATTGTTAGTGTCCTGGAAATAATTGTCATCATCTATATCAAGAATATCTTGTTTTACGGTTGAGGAAAGTTTTGCTTGTTAAATGTTAGATTCCCATCCTTCAAAGGATGCTCTGGAGGGTCACTGTCCATGTTCATGTCTGAAGAGCACTCACCAACCAATTTCTCATCATTAGTAGATACGTTTTTTATCAGCACATCATCGTTATTAGAAGTAGATTAATTATTTTTAACTGTAAATATTTTTACAGACAAATTTTGTGCCTTGCGATTTCTGAAATTCCCCACAGCATAGGTCAAATATTTTTGGGCCATTATATTTTTCATAGTATTTTCTATATTTGTTGAAATCTTTTTCACAGAGTAGGGCACTGCTTGTAGACTGATGACTGAATAAAAGAATTTAAATTACTACAAAAGTCCTCACCTTCATCATCATCGAAAAAACTGAGGGAGATTCCTAATTCATGTTAAATAATCTAATGTAAAAATAAATATGAAATAATTCAATAATTGACAATGTGAAATATTTATAAGAATTTAGAAATTTGGAGGAAAGTATTCCAATAATAAACAAAACAATTGTGAAAGACTCCTTAAATTAGTATTGAAAGGGTTAAATGGTTGATATCTGTTAAAAGGGTCAGTCAACAGAGATAACCGTGCCCTCTATGATGAGGCTGCTTCCAAAAAAAATACGTTGACCCACATTGGTGAGGTAGAAGCAGGCGGAGACTGGGCACAGGCAGTGCCCTGAAGAGGAGTCAACCACAACATCAATGGGAAACCAAGAGAAGAGACCGCGTGGTCAAGAAGGGAACCGGTTAGCAAGAGAACCTCTGCCCGCAAGGAGTGGAGCAATGTTAAACTGAAGCCGTACCCAGGAGGGAAGTCGCATCTGATGGCGGTCAGCCTCTGAGAAAGAGAGAGAGAGAGACCCTTTATTGTTAGAGGACTTGGGTTGTCAGTGAATGAATAATGGTAGCCTGTAAGGAAAAACCTATTGTCACAAAACACAACTGTGTCGCAATAACATTAAGTAACAATCTATTATATTTAAAACCAAAAGTTCACTTGTTGTGAAATTCAGTAAAATAAAAACTATATTACATGTATTAAGTTTAAAATATTCAGAGCTAAGGAAAAAATTACTTGACTGTGAATAGCCAGAAAAGAGGGCTGATTGCAGTAAAGATAGGTGTTATAGAGGTTCCTTATCTTTGATTGGTTTTAATGATGTACTACTGTTATTCTCCTATTGGCTTGTAGCCCTTGAGCCTTATGGGAAATGTAGTTTTCTTTTGCTTCTTGACTCCTGTTACTAAAATAAAACAAATGAAGAGAAGTATAATATGAGCCTCCGGTCTTGCCATAAAATTACAATGTCATGTGGGCATTAGCATTTGGTTTGGGAGGTTAATGGCTGTCCTCTCAAAGAGTGCTAGTGTCTGTTTTTCCCTTCCCTTTTTCTCTTGCTGGGTGCTTCCAGGCTCCCTGTGGACATCACAAAGGCAAGGACTTAGCCGGCATCAAAGCGCAGATGGTAGAGGGAACACAGGGCAGCAGGCCTTTTCCATCTTTGCACCCCATATCTGGAACGTATTAATCAGGACCACCCCACAGCTCCAATATAAGAAAGAGTTGAAGACTACATCACATCACTACCTCACAATGCACTAACAGTTCACAAACCACTAACCCCTCCTATCACTTGCTGACATTATGCTCATCTTTGAGCCTGTACACTCCACTGCTTTTTGACTAGGTTTGCACAACAGAAAGGGCAAATACATATAGAAATACATGTTAATTGCCCCTTAACTGAGATTTTTGTCTTTTGCGTTTTTTCCTAATTTTCTGGCTTTCCCTGTTGGATTCTGTTTTCATAGTTTGCTCAGCCCTGTTCTGCCATGCTCTTGGTCTAGTTCAGTGCTGTGTCTGCATGCAAGTCTTTATTCTCTCTTGCTAAAAATATACTTCCATCTTGCTTAAGGAGTTTTTAATGCCTTTTGGTCTGCTTGCAACAATCAGAAGTTATCTCCCTGTTTCCAAGTTTCTAATCAAAGATGGCTGTCAGGATAGTCATCCTTTCCTCTGAAGAGCTCGAAAGGAGAAAGATGGTTACCCAGCCTTCAACTATTCCACTTGTATAATTTAATACACACTTTTATGTGACCAATCTGATATTTAAAACAACCTAAATACATAAAACTACATAACTAACACTTTCTAAAACTCTGAAAATGTTTGCACTGCGGTTTCAATCTGAGTACAAGTGTCCTTTGGTATTTGATTCATGCTGAACAGCTGATGCATCTCTTGTTGCAGTGAGGATGCACTGGACCCACTAAACTCCTCATCTGTGCTTCACAGAATGACGCCATCAACTGGAATAGATTGGAGTGGAGTATGATGGGAGATGCTTGTGTTCCAAGATGTATCTGTGTGTCTCCCCAGTAAATGGAGAACAGAATTTCCTCCTTGCAGAGATAGTGATGAAAATTAAACAAACCTTCCTCCCTCATTAAAAGTTCTACTTCCCTGCTACAGACACCAAAGAACACTCTTTTGTCTCTGGGACACCTTTCGGCATCCTTACGCACAGGTAGAAGTACATGGAGTCCCCCTTGTCCGAAGTGCATCGAGACATCACCTGGTACTGTACAATAATCACAAACTCAGAACTGCCCAGGATGTATCTGGATGTACTTTTGGTGTTCTTTGTTACAGCATTATGTGACCACTCAGAAATGCCCCTAATGGCACAGGACACTATCTCCCCACCAGCCTAATGTCCTTCAGTATACATGGATCATTACCAAGTTGTAGTGTGTGATGTATATTTCGAAAATCCCAATCTAACCAGGCTTTTGTGAAGTGTAAACAACAAACTTCCAACAATAGTGGGCACAGCCAAACCTTGGACCACTTACTAACCTAAGGTGGCAAATTTTAAAGATGCCGCTCACCAGACATTACATCTTCAAGAGAAGCACAGAGTGTTTGTGGAGATGCAGAACATTTTTGAACCCATTCCTGTAGTTGACCCCATTACATATGCCTGCTGTTTGTTCCCACAGCATTCCCCAGGTGTAGAGAATCTCATTGGAGCACAATCTTTCAACTGATGTCCAGGTAAAAGACTCAAACAGTCAGAGAAAACTGAACCAGTATCAGACATTCAAATTCAACAATACTTACCAAAACCTGAGTAGCAGAAGGCCATCTGTGGGTGGCGCTGCAAACAGCTGCAGCAGTCTGTGCTTGGATAAGCTGAAATTGACATCAAAGCCATTACAAGCCACAACCGGATCTTGGCCTCCATGGTGATAATGGGAAGTGTCAGAACCTTCTTGATGTCTTTTGACCTGGCACAATAAAAGACAACTCTGGTGTTATAGGTTTCAAAACTGTGAATTATAAAGTTGGACCCAGCTGTTTGGGTCTTTGTCCTGTCCCTTTATATTTTCTTATTCTACAAAACTATACGTTCAAAAAAAATATAGGCAAAATAGGCACACGTGCACGAACAGCCCATTGCAATACAGAGACGAAAGCCGAATGAATGAATGAGTTTTATTCATGATCGATTACTTAAAATCAATACATGAAAGCAACAAACACCGCGTTTCCTGAGTAAAAGTATAAACACATTTAAAAACCATATTAAAAGGCCTCTTAGGAAAAATGACATTGCAAACTACATTAAAATTCTTAGAAGGAATAGATAGCATCGTGATCAAGCAGCATGTATATTAACTTTTCTTGACAGACAACTTATGAGAGAATGCGATTAGATAAAAGAAATACCACTAATAGTTGAGGCAGAAAAAAAGAAAGTGCAGAGTGCTCATGGCACGACACGACTAGCCGCAGGGGCAAAACTATCTTTGCATATGTTCTTTAAGACATGCGGCTTGCATTTATTTTTCAGAAAAGTGCCGGTGCAAGAGAAGGGGGGATTTGGAGGGGGGCAAAAGAGCAGGTTGGGGCTCTAGACCCTTGAAGAACAGAGAAAGTGAATGATTTGCATTGAGACTGGGCTAATGTCACCCAGGTGTGACATTTAGAAGTGCTGATCGAATAAAGTCAGTGACTTTCCACAGCCTTGCTAAGGTGGGTGGAGTGTTATTGGCGAAACATAGGTCTGAAGCTTTTCTACAAGCTCTTATTCCATTGGCCCAGAATAAGGAGACTAACAGACAGTGACAGTCACTGGAGACTTTGGTGCAACAGTACAATAGGTGGGACCAGGATTCCTTGCGGTAGTTACAAAGTCAGCAGGATATTGCCTCATCCTGCCTTGCCCAATAGGCATTGAAGTCCGTGATTGGCAGGGCGAGAAGCCACATGTATATCTTTTTCCTGCATGCATGGGCTGTGAGGGCTTGATGATAGTAGGGCTGAGCTTTCCCTAGTGTGTTTCCAGGGAAACGTGGGGCAGCCACGGAGACTTTCGAAGCCCAGTTCAAAGGAGATTTTCAAGCTACTGATTGCCTCTGCTAAATACGCTTGCCATGGGGAGTCCCCTACCTCAAAGATTATTTTGAGTTGTGCTATCTGTGTGGTCACGGGGCCTGACGGGTCCTGATATAGTATTTTAATAGATCACCTTGACAAACGAGGTCCATTCTCCCAAGGCCCAGCTCCAGTCTCAGCCTCGCTCTTCTGGCTTGGTGGGGTACATAAAAGATTTTTTTGTATGCTGAAATGTGAGTGTTCTGAAGTTGCATTTCTAGTGTGCCAGGAAAGGTTAAATGGCCGTAATTTAGCTGGAATCAGTTTTATTCTCAGGACTTTTAGTATTGGTTCAGCTGTTGGGCTTTGCTTCAGTCTGTGAATGACTCCCACCCCTTGGTCTTAAGATGCTTTAGATGGGCTGTAGGTTTGGCCCCTTCGGTAAATTGTACCCCCAGATAGTTGTGGTTTGCAGGTGTTGTTATTTGTAGATCCATGAGCCACCCATGTGCCTATTTCTTATGGGGGTATTTTTCAAATATGACAATTCTGGTCTTTCCTGGTTCATCTGAAGTTTTTTGGCCTTGTTGAACCTATGAAGTGCATAAAGGGATCTCTGTAGACCTATTTTTGTTTGGTCCAGGATCGCGATATCAACTGTGCACTGCAGAATTGGGAGGTGCACCCTTCCCAGCCTTGTTGTAACTAGACTGGCACCTTCTATTGCTTTGCCCAGGTTGGCCGTGTAAAGATTGAGCAGGAGGGGACCAAATCACAACCCTGTTTGAATCCATTGTTGGTAGGGACCTTTGCAGTTGCTGTGGTGGGGCCTGTTTTTATCCGGACCCAAGTCCCCATGTATAAAGATATTATAGCTTTGATGAGCAGAGGGAGGACCCCCCATGCTGCTAGTTTTTTCACACAGCTTACCCTGGCCCATCCTGTCAAAGGCTACACTGTAGTCAACGAAGCAGCAGAACAATGGTGGTTGTTTGCTCCATGTGGCTCGATAAAACAGGCATGCTAGTGTTATCACGTTGTCCATCGTGGAACTTTCTGGCCTCAAGCCGGATTGGAAACATGGAGGGTTGCTTTTTTCTGTTGCCCAGGCCTCCAGACAAGATGCGTGTGTATTCTTTGTCTTATACGTCTAGAAGGGTGATAAGCTGGTAGTTTCCAAGGTTTGAGAGATCTCCGTTTTTGTGAATCAAGAAGAGAATTGACCCTCTCAGTGGCAAAGGCGCACTAGAAAAGCAGAGTGAGTGTATCTGCCCAAAAGACTTGTGCAGTTTTGAAGACTGAGGCGGGAGTCCCTTGGGTCCCGGGGCACAGTCTCGCCTCATTTTATGTATGGTCACCTTGTCCTTTGGCTGTTTTTGCCCTTTGGAGGTTGTGCTTGGTTGTGGCCAGTTCCTTGTTTGTGATTTTGGTTTGGAGGGCGGTTGGGCAAGTGGAGTCCACCTCCAGGACGGTACGAAGGTCTGCAACAAGTTCCTCCCAGCGTGCCAAAGATGTCAGTGTGCTGGGTGACTTAACGTCTGCCTCTTTATTTGTCTTTACATTTGATTCTGAGGAGCACCTTTTGACGTTCTTCCCCTGTTGGTTCCCCAAGTTGAAGTAGCTGAAGTGAGACCTTGATGTCTAATTGCAGGGTTGAGTGCAGAGTTCTCTGGTCCCTTTCGCTTCTGTCATCTACTTGGAAGGAGCCGGGAGTGGGTGTTAACGGTTCAATGATGAAAATATAATCCATAGTGGATATGTTCCTAAAGGTAGGAGGAATTTGGAATTGCAGGTCATTAGCGTGTTTTAGGGATTTTGCAGAGACTAACCTATGATTTTTAATGAGGCTCCTAAATGATACAGCATCTGGGATTGGTCTGGTTAATTTACTGTGACTGTCCAGGTCCCTGGTATTGAAGCCTCTGGCCATAATTGGCATGTGAGAGTTGTATTTATAGCAGCTCTTCATTTGTGGTTATTAGAGAATTTATGGCCCGATTTTTCTGGTGCTATGCAGGGTGAACATAACAGTTGATTAACAGCAGGCAAAGTGGAGGTCACATTTTAGACCTTTGATAAGAAAAGCTTGGACTGTGTATGTGAATTGGTAAATATTACAGTGGCCTCTACTTTCCAGTCGTGCTTTACGAAAATGGAGAGTCCTCAAGATGTTTGGCCAAAGAGGTCATGTTTTATTGCTGAAGTATGGAATTCATAATAGCTTGGGAGCATGGCAGTTCCGTTGGCCTAGGTCTCTTGAAAACGTAGGATGTCTTCTTTTTGTCTGGCTTGATAATATGCTCTATGGAATTCCAATTGAAGCCCATGTTAGATGTGAAGGACATCTAACATGGGCGTCAATTGGAATTCCATAGATTGTATTATCAAGCCCATTATCGCCATTTTAGCAGCAGTTTTCTGCCGCTAAAGCAGCGATAATTTTATCGCCTATCTTGATAATATGCCTCAAGGAAAGGTTTTTCCCTTCTTTTAATCAGTAACTACAAGGTGAGAAAAGCAACAGAATAACTGTCCCCTTAGAATAGTTATATCGGGACAAAAGTGTCCTTGCCTGGAGTGAGTGAGTATCTCAAAATTGGGGGTGTGTGTTAAGTGTCTGGTGTGAGAGTGTATGGACATAGAAGGGAACTATAATGTGAAGCCCAAAGGGATGGCGAGTACCAGAATTAGGAGTTATGTATCTAATGTCTTATCAATACGAGTTCTTCTGTTTTTTTTTATTGAAAATTCTTTTCAAAATATAGGATTGCGGACAATTTTAAAATGCGCTGATAGTACCATGAGATACATGCTTATGTATATATACTATGATGTCTTGTGATTTGAATTAATTAAAATACAGTTGTTGATAGGCAGATAAATATATGTACGTTAACATATAGGTATTTCTATTTTAGTTTTCTTCAAAAAATCATTTGACCAAGAGAGTTACAGATACAGTCTTGAAAAAGATGGTGCAATAATACTTTTCCATCGAAACGCGTCGACGCTCCATGACACAATCCGTCATAAGGCTGGAACCACAGATTACTAATTAGCTCTGCGGTATCGGGTTCTAGTGCTTTACATTGTTTTATCACGGATGTGTACTTTCCCAATGACAAAGTGTACTGTCTTTTATATGTACTCTCTATGTTAGATCGTATAGATTTTTTATTGCGATTCAGGGCTAGGAATTGACTTGGTTGGTCATATTACAGAGGAACATTACCAACCATATATGTGCAATAGTTTGTCTTGTTCTTTGATTAAGTGTTACAACAAACAAAGTCTTTTTAATGTGGTTTTAAAATGGCTTTAACTTTAGTAATAATGTGCATTTCTTCTTGTATTTCTTTTTGACACAACAATAAATAGATCTGTTTTCAATATTTTATTATTATGACCTTGGGCTTACTATTATATTTCCCATGTGTAGATGGCGCATATGAAGTGGTTTAGAGAGTGTATGGTTAAAGCCAATACGAGTGGATGTGATTAGCAGTTAGTACTTTCTATACAAGTTAGTCCAAAGGAAATAGCCTCTTTGATATTGGTTGTGGTCAAGGACAAGAAGTTGTTATTTCAATATTGTCTACTGGACGATTAGGGTCAGTCAAATCTCCTGATGTACAAATGCATGGACTGCCAGTTTACAATGTCACATAATAGTTAAGACTCCTCTGTTGTTCCCAGTTGTATATAAGAAGCAAAGTACTTAAGGCAATATGGTAGGATGCAAACTTAGCTTGCATTGACAATAGGGTTTCCAAAATGGAAATATGTACACAGTTGTAATAGCTAACAATTTATAGGTATTTAGGAATTGTCCCAGAATGGTCCTTGATTATACTCAAATACCTGAAGTGCTTGTGGAGCTAAAAGAGTAATCCCACCCCAATTGTTGTCTCCACAGTCAAAATGCTATTCCTTATGGAAAATCTCTTTCTTTATACACCTCAAAAGTTTGGAGGTGTTCCATTCCCCTTCCCACTCGATAGATGTTGCCTGGCGTACATCTCTGACCATACCTAGGACCGAAAAAGTCTGTGAGACTGATATGTTTGAGTGTGTTCGCAAACTTTCAAGGCTGGTCATTCCTTGATCTACCTCCTCCCCTTCACTTTCATGAGATTTACTTCCCAAGCAATATTATTTTACCTTGGGTGGAAATATTATGTTGAGGTATATTGCCTACTGACTCTATTTCTGCTCTGGCTTTGCTCCCACTACATTCTCTGCTCTCCGCAATCCCCTGAGATTCCCTGGTTGAGTAGTTATTGCTGGGTATTTATGCCTGACTCTAGACAACACTTTGGTGCCGATCACGATCCGGTAAAAAAAAAGCCCGTACGACTCGTATCCGGTCTTTTTCCCGTACGAATCGTAATTCCATGTTTGTATATTTTGCCGACCGGGTACGCGTCGGACGGAGAATATGCTCCGTCCGACGGTTCGTACCCGGTTTTTACAGGATCGTGATCGGCGCCCAAGTCTTGAGCTGTCTTTGGACTCACAGTGTTATTAACTCTCTTCAATGAGTATGCTTGCTGTGAGATCCTTACATATCCCCAGATTCACTTTCGGTGGATATTGAAGTCTGCACATTTCCTCTTCTTGGTCTCTAGCTCTGTCTTTGCACTCTATCCTGGATTGCTCCTCTATAATGAATATATAGGGCATGTGCTTTGTTGGAACCCAAGACCCCCTTTGTGTAACTCTGGTAGAGCACTTTAGTTCTGTTGTTCTTATAGCAGAATTTATCTTCTGTGACGTTTGGTTGTTGTGAGCGTCTTAAGTTTCACATATTGCAGCTTGAGTGAAGCTTTAAACTGTGTCAACTGAACTGCAGCAACTTAGCTCCCAGATTTTTCTTTGTTCCCCCTGTGATAAATTGTGATAAATTGTATATTCTGTGATTCCCTAGATGGCCTGAAAACATGTTGTGTCAATAAGCTCTGACAAGCCATTAGAATTGTAATGCCCAGCTCTGTTTTCTTGTGTGCCGTTTCAGATCCAATGTAACATATTGCAGAGATGTTGATGTAGTGAAGTAGCTGATCTTTGAATCTAACATTCCAGATCTGTATTTGTTCTTCTAGATTAAATCCTTTAAATTAGTTTGATATTATGTGCTATCTGAGATCCCCAGGTACTCCATCTGGTGGCTGTTTACTGCTGGCAAATAAGCTATTCTCTATTTGGTCTCCAGTTCTGTCTTGTTCTCATGCTGCTATAACATGAGTTTTATGGTTAGTGCATGGTGACATCCCAGGTCTCCCTTTGTGTGACGACAGCCCCTGTTTACTCTTAAACTTGGTCTTTGCTCTTGTACTTTCATTCCTCCCTTGTGAAGAGTAGGCCACTTTTATGATTTTAGTTGGGCACTGGCAGCTGATGCTTTAATCTATTTAATCTTCAGCTCTGTGTTTGGGTTCATGCTGTGATCACTTCAGGGGAAGAGATTCGTACTGTGTGCGTGATGATATCTTCACGCCTCACTCAATGTGGATGTTGCCCGGCTGTGGTAGCTGTGGGGCTCCCATGTTCTTTTTCCAGGATACATGCCTCACAGATCTCTTTCCAATGTGTCTGCTTCTGGCTGCACAGGGTTCACTCATCTGGCAATTTCTTTCAGTACGAGTATTATTTAATTGTGTATTTAGTGTTTTTTTAAATCCATTGCAATTCAAACATCAGTGTAAGGAAATGCCTCTTTTTGATTGGTCAACCTCATTTTTTTGGACAGATGCTACAGTTTTTTTTTTTACTCTGAGGGTGCACTGAGTCCTCACTGCTAGTGCCCTGACCTTAACATGTATATGTTTGATTGGCTTACACCCAATTGGCATAAGCTAACCTACATGGAAGTCTATACTATATGGAACCCAGGGCCTGTGAGTTAGAGGGTCATGACAGGGATTGCAGAAATGCCACACTGGGTGTGACAAAGGTAAAACATGGCTCCCAGTCCGACATTGCAGGCTGGAAGGGAAGTATTAAACTGCTAACTTAACTTTGCCATTTAAAGCAATGGCAAAGTACAATCTTCACTTTTTAGTATATAGAAAAGTCTGCCCTAAGGTAGGCATATGGCGCCTGAAGGCTCAGTGCAGTATATTAAAAAGTGGACTTATACTCTTTACATGTTTCAGCAGTAATAATCCAAAACTTGGATTTTTACTGTGGAAAAGTCTAGTAGCCACATTGGAGAGTGCAGAGTTACAGCTGCCACAGTAGCCCTGCTATTTTGGGACTGGGGCTACTAAAGTTGGTATTGTAAGGTATCAAACAACTCATTACTTCTTGCCCAAGTCGAAATTAAAGTAACTTGTTGCACGGTGCAACTATTGCAAAGTTTCCACTTTGTTGCCCAAAGTCTCCTATTTCTGTTCAGATCTGTCCCCAACACAGCTTTCTGCCGCCCTGGAGATATGTCTGAACAGTCACAGGAAAGGACACAATAGAATCTTGCATGGGGAGAGTTGTTACCTCTCCCTGGCAGAAGCCACACAGATGATTGACCAAAGGGCGAGCTTCAAAGGGTAAGCCACCTTGGAAGGCCAAATGACTAACACTTAGGAGAGGGACTGCTATATTTTCTAGGTAGACAGGCTGGAACTAGGGTCAGAGAGGGGAATCCAGTTGACAAACAGTTTTTTCAGGGGCATGTAACCCACTTGGCAGCCACAACTCTGTGCTAGGCTAGGGCGCTCTGCAACCTGAGAGAAGGGTGCTGC
This sequence comes from Triturus cristatus, assembly GCF_964204655.1. Taxonomy (NCBI): domain Eukaryota; kingdom Metazoa; phylum Chordata; class Amphibia; order Caudata; family Salamandridae; genus Triturus; species Triturus cristatus. The sequence continues at coordinate 1,158,915,802 of NC_140593.1, read as the reverse complement.
CATGTTCAACGTGCACATAATAGAGACTTCTAGTATAGCTAGATGCCACACTTCACAGGAAGTAGTCATCAGGAGGGATGGTAATCTAGAAGCCGACTGGCTAATGACCGCAACCTCCTCTGAGGGCATTTTCTGGGCACAAAAAAGGCACCCTCGCACCCAGAACTTAGATGTCGTTGGACTGGAGAAGAGCATCGAAGAAAGACTTCCTTACAGCACCAAGGACCTATCAAAGAGATGCTGCACCAACGTGAGCTGCACCTGCTGTACCTGCTGTACCTGGTGGTTGACGAAAGAAAGGAGAGGTAAAAATGAAAAGGATAGGAAAGGAAACTCATGTAGAAGATAACTCCTGAGACCAGCCAAATCAAGAAATTCCAAGGGTCAGTTGGCTGACCTCCTGTTTGCAGCACAGGGCCACAACAGCAGGAGAAGCCTGCTGGGGCTAGTTGGTAGCCCAGATCCTTGGATCGCCACTCCTCCCCACCATGCAGCACTAAGGAACATGGCAGTGCTTCTGTTAAAGGTGGCACCACCATTAAAAAAGAGGCACCACAATGGGACCACACTACGAGGTTCCTGCATGGCATAGAGTTGTAAGTCCATGCCGTGCAGGAACCTATGTGCATGCATACAGGGAGGCATATGATGTGCCCCCCTGTGTTCATCCACATATGTTTGTGGCACAGTGGGGCTCTGTAGGCCCCCCTTTGTTTCCTCTCTGCCAGGTTTTTCATGGTAGTCCTGCCAAGCATATTTGGGCCCCGCACCGCCACTCCTACGCCAGGGAACGGCCGTTCCCTGGCGGGGCAGGCGGTCTGATTTCCCGACTCATAATCGGGCTGTCGGACCACTGGTGTGGCAGTGGGTGGATACGCCACTGCCGTGCCTCCACAAGTCTGGTGGTCCAAGGACTGCCAGACTTGTAATAGGCCCCTAAATGTCTAATTCCTTGAAATTGCTAATGCTTGCTCGCAGTTAAGTAAAAAGTGCTGATTTCCTATGCCTTGTAAATTCTGTGTCTCCAGAACCCTTTTTATATAAAAAATGATTTTTAAATCTACTCTACTTTTATACATTGGGGTTGGATTTAGTGAGTTTCTTGTTTATTTCTTCTTCAATTATTTTGATGCTGTTTAAATGCTTTACTCTTGTTCATTTGTGTAAGCCTGACTGCTCAGAGCCACAGCTACTCTGGGTGGAGCTAAGGATTAATAAACAAAGCCTTATTGGACCTAAGAAGGTTGATAAGTATATACATGGTGAGGTCACACAACCGCACCATACAATACACCCCCTTTCTCATAATCAGCAAAGCATATCTCATAACACAAGAATGAAATACTCCATTCAGTTTATGATATTCATAAAACATGAGTCATAATGCAAAGAGTGAGATGATCCTGTCTAAAGGTGAAAAGAGAATTTTAAAACCAATTTGTGGTAAAGTACAGTATGTGCATGGATAAGTTGTACCAATGATATGTCGCGCACACCTCGCAGATAAAGTTTGTTGTTAAGCCAAGTATGTGGTTGTTAAATATATGAAGTGGTTTTAAAAAGGGTTTGAGGGTTTGTGGAGTAGTGTGGCCTTCTGGCGTGCAAACACATCTGAAGTATGAAGCAGTCTGCTAAGTAAAGGGAGTCTGGGCAGCTGTTTTAGTCTATTATATGTGCGGTCCAAGAACGTTGTCAGTTTTCAAATGCAGCTTTTTGCAAGTTAAAGCACAACTCAGTTGCTTCTCTTACTGTACTAAGGGTTAACTTTCTGAATATTGACATGAAAGACTTTTCTTTTAGCTTTTAGATTTGGGCAAATGCATGGAAAACGTCTTAATGTCTCTTGCCTGTGGCAACAGAATCTACAGGATTTTGGGGCCAGATTATTATTGTTACAGGGCCCCTCAAATTATTTTATATAAATGAATAGAAACCTGAATCTTAAATAAGTATTTCTGTTTGATTAGTGTCAATATCATGTTGTCTGACTTGGAAATAGTAGTCTTAAAGATAGCCTATGTGTTTGTAGTACAATTCATCAACAAGGTTCCTCATTTGGCCTGAGTCCAATAAAAGCCTTCTTATCATTCTTTTGTGGTTGTGTCTTGTCAAGCCCTATATGTCTTCTGGTGGATGTACATTGTATTTCTGGATTGCAGCATAGCAGTTCAAAAGGAAAAGGGAAGAGGGGTATGTAGGTCAGTTGTGAGATCCATGTAAATTATGCTCCCCAAAGTGTTTGTTTTTTTATGCTATGGCACAGTCACATAAATAGCTGCTACGAGAAATTGGGTTGTTGGTTGACTGTGGTGTTAGCCCTGGTCAAGCAACAGCCACAATCGGTTTTAGGGAGCAACAACCACAATACGTTTCAGGGTGAACCACAAAAAGTCACTAAATTAACCTGTGCTTAACACTAGGTAGCTTTGGCACAAAAAGCAGTCCCGCGTAACTTAGAGGCAATGTGGAAAGGATTTAGGTAGCATACAAACATTAATAAAGTGAAAGCACAACACAATAAAAATCCCAAACCAATTTTGAAAAATAGAGTGAATTGTAATACATTGTTGGACACCAGAATGACAAACTCCAATCAGTAGAACTAGAGTTATCAATTTTTTGTGTGAAAACAGATGCCTGTCCGGCTAGGTTATTAGCAGGGGCGGCGGAGGTGGTTAACCCGAGATTAACACTATTATTAATCTATCCATACAAACTGCCACTGTCCCATTATTATGGAAATATGCTAAATTATTGCCACTTCTGAAGAAGCCCACCCTAGATCCCACCAAACTCGCTAGCTACCGCCCTATATCCCTTTTACCTGCGGTGGCAAAGGTATGCGAAAAAGCTGTCTTTAGACAGCTGGACGCCTATTTCGAGTCATCCGTTGCTCTCCATCCTGCTCAATCTGGACTCAGGGCAACTTACAGCACGGAGACTGCTCTCGTCGAAATGTAGGAGGCAATAAGGGAGTGCCTGGACGCAGGTGGCAGAGCGGCCCTGATTTTACTCGACCTCACTGCCGCCTTCGATACGGTGCCCCACCAACAACTACTTGCCCGACTTTCGAATATTGGAATAACTAGTCTCGGCTGGGATTGGCTTAAATCCTTCTTAGAAGATCGCACCCAGCAGGTCTGGATGCCCCCATTTTCATCTACACCAAGGAAAGTATCCACAGGAGTACCGCAGACCTCTACTTTGAAACCTTTGCTTTTTAATATCTATATCACACCTTTGATCTACCTTGCAAAGGAGCTGGGAGCCAAGATCATAGCGTATGCTGATGACACCCAGCTCCTCTTTACTTGGAAGGATAATGACCTGTCTGCGGAAACAGCTCAGAAATGTCTTTCTACGGTTTTTAAATGGCTTGCACGAGCACAACTAAAGTGCAACGAGGACAATGCAACGAGGACAAATCGGAGGTCCTCCTATATGGATCCTTCCCTCCTGCCTTCAGGGAGACTTTGTGGCCCTTAGACTATCCCCGTCCAGACTCAGTGGGCAACCCTGCTAAGAACTTGGGGGTCTGGTTTGGTGAGGATCTTAGGTTTTCCGTGCAGATTAAGAAGCTTGCGGGGGCTTGAGTTGGTACTCTCAAGTCACTCCGAATTTTTTTTCCCTTGCTACCTAGGCCAGCCAAAGAAATGGTGGCCCGTGCTCTTATCTTGACTTGTATCGATTATGCCAATGCTTTGTACATTGGCATACCTGGCTACATGATCAAAAAATTGCAAACTATACAAAATGCAGCTGTCAGACTTCTGTTGAACATCTCAGGAAGATCAAGCGTTAGACAGCCTTTGCGGGCTCTCCATTGGCTTCCAGTGGCCCACAAAGTACAATTTAAAGCCCTCACTCTGGTTCACAGAGCTTTGTATGGATTAGGGCCAATGTACCTTAGGAAGCGTTTTTCCTTTTATGTTCCTGGCAGATCCCTGCATTCGGCTACGCAACGGTTGGCCATGGTTCCCCGTTTTCGCAGAACGCGTTTGGGGGGGTCACTCCCTCTCCGTCAAAGCAGCGGTGGCATGGATCTCCCTCCCCATGGAACTGAGGAATACTCAGGGCCCTAGGCTCTTCAAAAAACAACTAAAAACAATACTTTTTAACACGCCCAGTTAAATCTCAGTTCCTCACTCTTACGCTCATCTCTTGCACCGGGACACTCTTGAGTAGCTGTGCGCGTTATAAGTGTATTATAACATAACATAAAAGATCAAAGCAAAAGACACACAGATGACAGATGGAATGCAGAGCACATCAAACATTTACCCCCAGTCAAGATATCTGAGTTAAATCCATTGTTCTTTTGCTCACCATGCCACCCTAGTTTAGACTCAGCCATATGCAAATCAGTCTTGACCCTGTGCCTCATGGGAACAGTACAGCCGGAAGTACCAAGCCATGTCCACCCTTGACCAGAAACAAGTATGCTTGGACCGGTTTCAGGGCATCACCCCTCATCAGCCATGCTAGCTTGAATCCAGTGGCACAGAGAGCCGGGGACCCATGTCTTAGCATACCGGGTGCACTTGGGGTGAGAAAGCAAAAGACATACAGATGATGGACAGAATGCAGAGCAAGTCAAATAGTCACCCCCCCAGTCAAGAGATGTGGGTTAAATTCATCATTTTTTTGCTCACCATGCCACCCCAGTTTAGACCCAGCCATATGCAAATCAGTCTTGACCCTGTGCCTGAACTGCCAAGCCAGGTCCTCCCGGGACCGGAAACAAGCATTCATGGAAATAATGCGCATCAGGATGCCTTGTGCATGAGGACATCGTCACAAGGACTCAGGGAAAACAGGTCTGTGCTCAAGTCAACAGAAGATAATGGCCCTAGGTGGATATCAGGCTTAAGAGATCGAAGAGAGCAGGGGGTTGAGGGGAGGCCTATTCACAGGTAGGTGTGAGTTGTAAGGTGTAAAGCCACGTCTTAGGAGATGTTTAATTGTGTTTATAAAGTTTCCCAAGCTCTAGAGACTGCCCAAACCCCTGGCTGTCCTACCTCATACCAAATAATACTAGCTGTAACCCTCAGAATGATCTCCCTCTCACTGAAACCCAGGGTGCTATCCCTAACTGAGCTAGTTACCCAAAGCACCTAATAGAGCAGGGTTGAACAAAGTACAGCTATATGAATCAGGGCAAGAAGTGTTGGTAGTGTATATATGTAAATACTTCCATGCCATGGGGGTGTCCCAGTTCCTCCAGTATCACATGACCCACACCAGAAAAGGCTAGAGTTGCTCCACAAGTATCCAAGAGACAGGGCATGTCCTCCCCGCCCCACAAAAATACCAGTGGAAATCCCCCAAACCGATCAGGAAACAGCATGCCAACTGAAGAAAACATTAAGGTGCTGGTATACAAAAAAAACAGTCAGTATGACATTTAAAACCTAACCCAATTTCCCAGGCTAAACAACCTGGCAGATAATCAAAAGAAGAGAAGTCAAACCAGGCCAGCAACCACAGGTTCAAGAGTCTGCAGCTATGGACAACCGTTCCTTCAAAGGGGATCTAAACTTATCCCAGTCTCGGTCTTCGGAAAGCACCTTATTGAGGATAATTCTGCCACAGTGCCTATGGGGGACCCATTGATTGTGGTCCTGGTGGGTTGTGTTCTGTGTGGTAGTGGGGCGGTGGTGGGTCACGTGACCTTCTGGCAGAGGGTTTCTCAAGTTAATCAAGAGGCCCATCTCCATCGTGGTATCCATGACATCCAGATAATTAACCAGGTTGTATAGGCTTCAAATTCTGTGGGGCAGCCCTGAATCATCACTATCATCACCTCTGGATCTAGCAGCCCAAACTCAATTCTGTCTTTGTGCTGGTGAGGATGAAGAGCCACACATGTTTTATCTTTAATCATTGTGTTGTGAGAGAAGACAACCCCACATGAATCACTAAGCCATCTCTCTGATATGGGTCCTTGGTTAATTTCACTGTGTGAAGTATAAACCTTGTATGTTGGTGGCACAAAAGACATGCTATTATGGATCTGGAAGTATTGGATGACTTGGAGGGTCTGGCATACATCCTAACTTGCAACAAGGCTGGTAGGAAGGTGCCCACAAACCCAAGCATTGTCATCCCCCTCCATAACTTCAGGCATCCCATATAGACAAATATTGTTCCATTCGGACCTTCTTCTGCAGGCAGGGAATATCCGTGCCCCAGTCAGGTTGCATGATAATCTTGTGGTCCAAATGGTCCAGGTGCCTGTCAATCTTGTAAGATCGAAAGTGCAGGTTCATAAAATCTGACCAAAGTGATGTAGGGTCCGTAGCCATCTTCATCATTGCGGTGTCAAATGTGGTGATTGTCGAGCTCATGGCAGTCAATGCCTTCAGGATTGTGACCAGCATTGTGTCAGTCATCGTATTGGGCTCAGTAGTAGACTGTGACGATCCTCCAACCAGAGTCTCCATGAAAGATAGTTGACAGGATGATATCAGGTTGAACATGTGGGAAGGCTGTGCCTTAAGGCCTTGACAACATAACCTAGAGCTAGGTAATTCTCAGACCTCTCAGCGTAGGGGTCGAGAGGTAGAGCACCCACTAGTGTATTTCATGCCCCACGACCCGGTTCACTGCACCCTGTTCCAACAGAACCAGTTTCTTTGCCCTTAGAAGCCACCCTTGAGGCACCCCAACCTCCAGAGCCATTCCTCCTCACCAGGGATCCTACTTTCAGTCCAGCTGGGGCGAGAGGATACAGCCACTGCACCGCTTACTCCATGATTATGGTAATATCCCCAGCTGTGATCATACGTGAGTCCATTCGTTGCTTGTGATCCACCTGTACCCCAGGAGCATGATGGATATGGTCAATAGAGTGTCGGCCCATGCACACAAACCTCCCGCTCTCTCCTCAGTGGCACTGGCCAGCTTCAGCCCTTGTGTCTCAATATGTATTCCACCAGAAAAGGGCCGTAGCAAGGTATGCTCGGTGTGTGCAATTTACTCGGCCTGGCATGCAGGCTGCGACAAATAGTGCCATACTATGAGGGACGGGCATCAGTACCCCGATTGCCATGTCACTGCCTCTCAGAGGGAGTAAGAGAACTTAACTCCTTCTCTGGGTGTTCTTACGTATGACCCTGAAACGTATTGTTGTGTTAGAGGAGCACCGAGGACACCCATCCAGAGCTGTGTGTGTCAAACTGAACAGAGGCAACCGCTGTATCTGCCGCGTCTGCAAGAGAGAGACTCTTCGAGACTCTGGTCAGACAATCCCTGCTGGTGTGGGTAGGACTGAGCAAAGGGCCAGAGGGCCCCAGGGTACTTGTCTCCCACATGGAGCTTCAAGCCTTTGGAGCTATCCCACATTTGACTTTTCCAGTCGGAGTGAGACTCCGCATACTCGGACTACTAGAGGAGGCAAACCTGAATGTTGCCTATAGTGAATGGGGAATAGCCACTGCCACTAGTGAGAGGAAAGTGAGAGTCAGGAGACTGTCACTAAACACTAGTGCCCAGTACTCCCGGTGCTGCGTGTGTTAGTTCTGTATTCTGTATTTTACTTCAGGATCATATAAATACTCCTTTTGTCATAAAAGAGGACATTTGTCTGCATAATTGCTGTTATTGAATGTATTTTGAGTTGCGAGCCTGTGTTTACCACCAAGTGTCTACCCATCCCCAAGAAGCCTTGGACTGCCCGACCCATTCTACCACTGAGAGTCACGCTCAAGATCCATGGCAGGCTGGCGCTTGGGACAGCAATAGTTAAAGGTCTCAATCACACGGTTGGAACCAGTAGCTCCCGCTTTTTGTCTGTTCCTCTGAACTGGGTTCTGACAGCTTGTGTTATTGTTCTGGAGCAGTAGGTGGTATGGGTGGTAGGGGTGCATGTTCATAGCAAGCTTCTATTGTACTGTTTTTGGCCAGAAGTTTTGGATTTTGTAGTCTTCTTGCAGTGGCTGGTTGCTTTTCTTTCTACTGGCTGAGCTGGCTGACCCTGTCAGGTCAATGCTAAGGACCTTAAACTTGTGAGGTGATTTTGGTCTTTTCCTGGATTGTGGTAGTCTGATTTGGTATGTTCCGAGTAGGAGCAAATGAAACAGATATTGGGCAAAGTGCAACAAAGTCTACATGATCTGGCTGATTGATCACATACTCTGTCATGGTGTGCAGATGTGGGCTTCGCAGGTTTGGACTGATGCACCGCTGTTTTGAAATATAAGGCCATGAACGTTTTGCAGTTTACTTCGGCTGCATTTAATGCTAGTTCTGGAGCTGTTTTTCCTGCTGTTGAATAGGTCTCCTTGTAGTATCAAGAAACTGAAAAGTTTGCTGTAGTACAGTACTCATGACGCCTCTAGAATGAGATCAGCTCAGTTGTTTGTCTTGCTTCCTTGGGTTGTGCTTGTTAAGGGTTCCTTGGCAGACCTTACAAGGAGGTCTTTGCCCTTCTGCTTTGTCCCCGTAGCCTTGTAGTCATGTTGAAGGCACCTGGAAACTATGATGAGACAGCAGCAAAAAAGCAGTGCATCAATGCCAACCTGAGAAGCCTAAATCTTCAAACTATGAGGTTTCAACGCAATCTCCTCTTACAGTGGGTTGGGGCAGCAAGGAGCAACAAGGAGGCACCTGCAGGTCTATGAACTCAGATGGCTGCAGATTTATGACTTTCAGGAACTCATATATTACCCAAGGTAAGCTGTAAACCATGCAACATTCACATTTTACAGGTGCAATCCTAGCAAACGTCTGTGCATTCAGTCCTTGCATCAGCAAATATTCATGTGTCTATCTGGGTATGCAAAACTCTGCCAAGCAAATGAACTTGCTAACTTTAGCTTTAATGTTTTCCTCTGTGGGAAACATTATTTCCTGTGTAGAAACCTCTTCCCCTGCACCATCACCCTTTCAGGGATATTTTCTTCCCACCATGGAAAAGATTTAACATTTGCCTGCTCAGGAGTGAGGGTTATGAATACCCATAAAAGTATACATCTGTGGTTATAAACAAACTCAAATAAAATCCTAGCCTTCAACCTCCTACGCTCTGCAGTATATTCACTCACTTGAAAATCGGAGTCCATAAATTCCTTGACAAGAGCAAACGCACTTTTTTCAGGTGCAACCTAACTTACAAAATGCAATTATTCAGATATTGACATTCTCAGTGTGCTTCATCTGAAACAAAGGCAAGGGATCAGCTGGTGCACTGGCACAACCACACATCTGGTATCATCAGAACTTTTACATAATGATACTGCTGGCATATTTGAGCCCTTCAGTGATGGGAAAGCTGGCCTAAAAAAACCAACAGATTAACTGTGCATGTATAAGCAGAGAGTGCAAAATTTGAAAGAATTGACACAAATAGGGCACAGGTATATTCATATCCTGGTATATCCAAAGAGGAGGCAAAATAATAGCTTTACTAAAACCGAATCCATGAAATATTATGAGGTGGCCTTATCAAAGCTCTGATGTAATGACACCATAATTAGTTACCTCACTGCTTTTTAATAAATTGGACAAGTAGATTTCTGAGGCTCTCACCTCTTGGACAAGTAGATCTTTTCTACCCTGCTGCATCTGCCCATCCCACCTGCTCCTGAAGTTTCCCCTCTGGCTGCCTTTGGAGACTAAGGGTTGCAATGAAGCCTCCGTAGTGGAAAAAGCTATCCACCTCTTACCAGCCTTCTACTACTCAGAACCACGCTGAACATCTTAGGTGGCTCTGGAGGTTTGCAAAACTATTCCTTTTTGGGGACTTGGTCACAAGCCTTCTCTGAGTCCTGTTCTCTCTGGGAAGCCAACACCACAAGCTACCTCCCACCCAGGATCTGCCTGCACTGACGCTGTCTTAAAGAAACTGTTGTGATTTTGGTGAGCGCACACACACAACCTATGTTGCTTCTTGAAGGTGGGTATAAAATGATTACAATGGTCCTTCTATTATTTTTTAATAACCCTGAGCATGTTTAACCTTTAAAAACATGAATTGTTAAAGTTTAGTGGCGAATCGAGATTTGACAAACTTTTCAAAGTATGTGTGGTTGAAGTTCAGGGGGATCAACCTCTAAATGTATCTTCCAAATTCTGCATGTAAACAAAAATAGTGTGGGGCTATTATGGCCAGAAATGTTTAGTTTAGTAATGTTTACTTTATGTTTAGTTTACTCTACTTTACTTTAGCTGTGTCTTGATATGGGCTCTTGCTTTAGTGGTTAGTTCATCTTAGTACCTGGAGAAGTCTGCGTCAAGAATATCCCCGGCCAGAGAAAAAACTGCAGTCACTTGGAATGTAAAAATCTGGTGACCGATTTCAGTTTTCCTGCAAGACTCAGAGAAATCCGATAATATATCAATTGTTCGGTCTGCTGGCCGCATCTGATCCCTTGATTCTTCCCAGGAGATGTGATGGGTCGTGTATTGCAGAGAAGGATTCAGTCAGGATTACTGCTGAGTACCAGATCAGCTTACAGGATGTCCCTAAGCTTTGAGGCAACCAATGAGAAAGAGCTGCTCCCTATGTCTGGGAACGGAAAACTGGTGCTACTCAAGTGTGTGTAGCATGAGGTTACAGTCCACGCAGGTCCCTCTGGTCTGTGCTTCTACGGTTAAATATTGTGTTGACTAGAAGTGAAATTGTATTATATAGCGCTTCCTACCCCTAACGATGCCTTGTAGGCGCTGTACATCACAAGTAAGCTTTTGTTCCTTCATAATTAGGTTTGTGATCACTATGGCTCTGTGTTACATCTCTCCCCTCTGTACCTAACACTTCCTGGGAGCTTCCTGTATAGATGCACTAAAACCGTCTGCACTAGAGGTCTGGCCAGAGAGTACACTAGCATAGAAGCTGAAACAAACCAGAAAATGCATTTTAAATGGTATTGATTTTATCTAGCGGAAATGTATCCTGGAAGCAGTGACTGCGCAGATCAACTGTGGGCTCACATGTCTGTATTGCGCAATCACAGCTCTCATTCTAGGCAGAGCGATGCTGAATCCTTCTCCTACAATCACACGATTTTTGGCCAAGTCCAAAGACTGGCATTGGAGGCCGCGTGCCTAGAGTATAAAGACCACTGTTCAGCCGCTAGACCTCACCCTCATGTATGCGCGGATCTCAGCCCCTGGGATCAGGGAATCAAATCTCAAATGGCTGAACGCTGTCTCCTTGCACCAGTGCTGTGGATTCATGAAACATTCTGTCATTCCACCCCAACTGCAAGGTAATTGGGATGGTCTGTTACTTGCATCTTAGATTTTGGTAAAGAGTTAGGTTGTCCTAATTTCCACTTTAAAACATAAAAATCAATCCGTAGACCGACAGACAGATAGAGAGGCACGTAGATAGATACATCGATAGACAGACAGAGAGATAGATAGATAGCTAGAGAGACGCAAAATAGACAGATAGGTTAAGACAGACAGACATTCAGATAAGCAGGCAGACAGATATACAGGCAGACAGGCAGGCAGGCATACAGACAGACAGACAGACAGACAGACAGGCAGGCAGACAACAGAGAGACAGACAGACAGATAGATACAGACAGACAGACAGACAGACAGACAGACAGACAGACAGACAGACAGACAGACAGACAGACAGACAGACAGACAGACAGACAGACAGACAGACAGACAGACAGACAGATAGATAGATAGATAGATAGATAGATAGATAGATAGATAGATAGATAGATAGATAGATAGATAGATAGATAGATAGATAGATAGATAGATAGATAGATAGACAACACACCTGCTCTGGTAAAGTTTGCTTGGCACACTCCTCTCTCTGGGCGACCAGCAGCTTCTGAGTCCCTTCGTCTTCTGTCCCTCCCCGTGCCAACACTGATGGGCGGGCAGATGTGCCGGTGCCCTCACCGGAGGCTGGGCCATCCATGCACGCCTGATTAAATAAGGGCTTGTCACACAGTAGGTGAGCAACAAAGAGAAGAAGAGAGGATGTGGGCGAGAACTGGGCAGAAAGTCACAGTAAATGTTTAAGTGGCGAAACGGTGAGAACAAAAAGTGTGACATCTACACGAATACCACAGAGCTGTCCACATCTGAGAGACTTCCCTTTCACTCAGATTCCTGCAGGGGGTATCTAGAAAAAATAAATACCCCCCACTAGGACCCGCGTCCAGAATAACTGCGAGAGGAACCCTTTATCCCTAAAGCTTATCTTTTCATCTTTTCTATCTTTTTACTCCATTCCTCCTCCTTTTCATCTGTCCTCCCCGTGCATGGCTACCTTCTCCTTTTGTCTCTCTCTTCCGTCTTCCATGTACACCCCTTCCATCTTCCTTTTGTCTCACCCTCCCTTTCTTTTCACCTCCCTCCTGTCTGCCTCCTTCCTCTTAACTACTATAACTTCTTCTCTCATCTCCCCCTGCTGCCCTTGCCCAATCTCTCACTTTCAATCACATGTTTGTCTCTCTCCTCATCTCTCATCCATCTTTCTATCCTATTTTTTCTCTTCCCTTTTCTCACCTGTAGCGCCTCTTCCATTTGTCTTTTTCTCTCCTTCACGCCCCTCCGTTTGGACCTGTTTTTTTCTCTCCTTCTGCTTTGCTTTTTCTTTTCCTCTCTCCCCTCCCTTCTGGGCAGCTGAAATAACAATGCCTGTCTTTTGGCCAGTGTGGAACCCCAGATTTGTGCCATATGTTTACAAATTTGGACTACAAAGTAATGGTGTTGATTAAATAAAAGCCAGACAGTCAAAATATTGCCATGTTTGTTTTTTCCCTCCATAAGGGGAGAGAGTGACATAAATAAGAAATATGAAAAAATAGTCTTGACAGGTGCAAATAAAGCGCCAACATTTTCTCTACAGTGAGCTATATCCATTTCTGGTGTGATTAAAAAAAGTGAGTGACATAGTTTCTGCAGTCTTAAAACCCTGGCAGTGATGAAATCTTTCGGTCTCAGTCTCCATTCTCAGTTTCTAGTTATTAATGACATAAGATACTTTTAGTGCTTAGAAAGAGCAGAAATGTGTGTTGAGCTTAAAGGAAACAGGTTTGAAGTATGTAGTTCAATCTTCCCACATGGACAAAACACTCCAGTTGATGCTCATCATTAAAGGAGAGGAGGGGGAGAAAGACATCTCAACTTCCTTCAAGCAGTGCTGCTGGGACAATGCTCAGAGTGAGAGCGCTGCCCTCAATGTTACATCACTAGACTCATAAATATTGTGAAAAATACAAGCGTCACACAAGGTCCAATTGTAGAAACGGAGCCACGTCAGCTGGAGAGCGGTATGGACCTGGTATGTAGCCGGTGGTGTGGTAAGGATCACACTGACACAAATATAATATTAAAGCACGATGCAGTAGCCCACTGTCATTTATCAATCAATCCGGTATTTGTAAAGGGCAAACTAATCACCCTTAACCCCTTGTGTGCTCATGACGAGCCCAGCTCGTCATGAGGCATAGTGGAGCTGTGCTCATGACGAGCTGGGCTCATCATAACGGTCGCGCCACTCCCACGCGTAATTGATTCCCCGCATGTGCAGGAGAATCAATTAGTGGGCAGAGTTGTGACGAGCCCAGCTCGTCATGAGCACAGCTCCACTGTGCCTCATGACGAGCTAGGCTAGTCACGAGCACAGCGCCGCCGCCCCTCCGTGCCGCGGGGGAATTACCCCCGCGGTGAAGGGGTTATGGGTCTCAAGGGGCTGGGGGGCCCTCGGGGAGATTAAGTGAGCTATTGCCCAGAGTCACATGGTGTTGAGCAGAGCTGCCGTCGGTGCCAGGGATCAAACTGTGAACCCTTCGCTCCGGAGTCAGTCATTCTGGCCACTGCGCCACAACTCACCCTTTTATAGATGGCACATTCTCCATTGAGACGGCCACTTATTTGTACAGACATTTTACTGCTAAAACTATATAGCTCCCAAATGATAATGTGTGGAATGGGGTTTCAGCAAATGTTTATCATTTGCGCACCACTAAGTAATTGATTTGTTCTGATCCTATTAAAATCATTGTTTCCAACACACTTGGATTTTAAACAAGCATTAGAAATACAATAGGTCTCACATTTTTTTAAGTTAGAACTATTGCTTTGTATATGGCAAAGTCATTTACCTAGCAAACAGGAGATGATGGACGGAGCGCTGACATGTTTCAGACACTCACCCCCAGTCACAGATCTAGGTTGAATCCATTATCATTCTTTAGCTCACTTCGCCACTTCAGTTCAGACCCAGCTATATGCAAATCAGTCTTGACCCTGTGCCTCATGGAAACAGTCCAGCCCGAACTGCCAAGCCAGGGATTCCCTGAACCGGAAACAAGCATCCTGGAACTGGTTTCTGGGTAACACCCTTCATCAACCAGGCTAGCTTGAATCCAGTGGCAAAGTGAGTAAGGCACCCACGTCTGGGCATACCCTGCCAACTTAGGGCGAACAAAACAAACACAAGGAGATGATGGACGGAGCGCTGACATTTTTCAGACACTCACCCCCAGTCACAGATCTGGGTTGAATCTATCATCATTCTTTAGCTCATTTCGCCACCTCAGTTCAGACCCAGCTATATGCAAACTAGTCTTGACCCTGTGCCTCATGGGAACAGTCCAGCCCGGACTGCCAAGCCAGGTCTTCCTTGAACCGGAAACAAGCATCCTGGGACCGGTTTCTGGGTAACACCTTCATCAGCCAGGCTAGCTTGAATCCAGTGGCAAAGTGAGCAAGGGACCCACGTCTTGGCACACCCTGCCAACTTAGGGCGAACAAAGCAAACACAAGGAGATGATGGACGGAACGCTGACATTTTTCAGACACCCACCCCCAGTCACAGATCTAGGTTGAATCCATTATCATTCTTTAGCTCACTTCGCCACCTCAGTTCAGACCCAGCTATATGCAAATCAGTCTTGACCCTGTGCCTCATGGGAACAGTCCAGCCTGAACTGCCAAGCCAGGTCTTACCCTGAACAGGAAACAAGCATCCTGGGACCGGTTTCTGGGTAACACCCTTCATCGGCCAGGCTAGCTTGAATCCAGTGGCAAATTGAGCAAGGGACCCACGTCTGGGCATACCCAGCCAACTTAGGGCGAACAAAGCAAACACAAGGAGATGATGGACGGAGTGCTGACATTTTGCAGACACTCACCCCCAGTCACAGATCTGGGTTGAATCCATCATCATTCTTTAGCTCACTTCGCCACCTCAGTTCAGACCCAGCTATATGCAAATCAGTCTTGACCCTGTGCCTCATGGGAACAGTTCAGCCCAAACTGCCAAGCCAGGTCCTCCCTGTGCTACCTCAGGCAGGACCAAGCCATATGCAAGTCAGCCTTTGCCCTGATCCAATAGGAACAGTCGAGTACGAACTGCCAGGCCAGGTCCATTCTGAGCTGGAACAAGCTACTTCAGACCAGGGGCCTCTTCTGTAGGGTGCAGCTTGGTTCCAGTGGCACAGTTCAGGGGGAAAAGACCAAACATTGGTAGCAGCTCCATGTAGAAGTATTTGATTTTCATCAAAAGCTGTTCTTGCATCTAGATGGTGATGATAATTTCAAGGCTGGACTGAACATTCTTATTCACTCTGACATTTTGCCAGTTGGCTAAAGGTTAGAGAGCTTTCAGAACTGGGTGGGCTGCTATGACATCATCTGAGTTGCTGCCTTCTGTAATGAGGGGCTAAGTTGAACATTAGTATTAGTTTAATACAGGTGTTTTGTGAATTTGATTGAGGTATACCCAGTAACTTCAACGTGCTTACGTTATGCACACCACCTACTGTGAAGGAGAGAAACAGGTGTAAATTATGACTGCGCATCTGTCCTTTCTTCGATCGTACGACTGTCTCAAATTACATCTTCCTTCGTGAAAAGGGCTCTTCGCCAGCCCACATCACTCCCATAGTCTGCTCCATCACATACAAACCAGTAATCCCAGCACACCGTCAGACCTCGCAAGTAAGAATGGGATTTCCAGTGGGACACATATCACTCCACTGCTTCAACCTCATAAAGCTGAGTCATAAATCTGCAGGAAGATGGCAAGATGCCAAGCCTCTGCTCCAAGGATCTGGAACACCCTGCCCACTCATGATAAGCAAGCTCCCTCACTTCTGCTCTTCAGAAAGAACCTCAATCAACACCTCATCTACATGTAAACCCCCCTACCCCAGATGATAGACCACCAGCTGCCAACCCCCCTGCCCTTCTTGCATCCCTCGCTCTCCCACTATAATCATACCCTCTAACAGCACCATTGTAAAGCACTCTGTTGCACTGTAGCTCTGTTCCCACTACATAAATGCCTATTAATACATACATCAAATGCTCCATTTATTTCTGTGGCAGAAATAGATGAATACTTTTGGGCCAGAATGTACTTTGGGCCTCATTTACAATATTTTGATGGACGGCAGCACAGCAAGCCTTTCTGCCGTGCGTCAAAATGAAAAGGGCAGGTATGCGGTGTATCTACAAGATATGGTGCATTCTTTTTCTTCTCCCCTGCGCCACTGCACAAACAGCAGCGGTGTGCCACTGCCGACACACTTGTGTCATATTGCAAGGGTGCCTGCTCTGAGGAGATGATAGTTTTTGTGAAGAAGGGATACCTTCCTGCACAAACAGTATAATTAAAAGCATTTTCCTCTTTTTTATGCGTACTGCACAATGCAACACGCACAGAAAGAGGAAAAAACAAGGAGAAATAAAAGTATTTCTCTTCGTTGCACCTCCTTACACCTCCTCTGGGGACACATAGGATTCTGACGCATTCTCAGGTTTACAAAATGTTGTAAATCTAGGAATGGGTCAAATTCCATGGATGTTGCGTGGGAACAACCACAGCAAAACCCATGGAACGCCCTTTTCACGCAGAGTTATGCAGAGTTATGCATGAAAGGGAAACATGATTACAAGGTCATGAAAAGTCAGTTCGAGCGACTTTACTTGGCCTTGTAAATATGGGAAGCTCATTGCGCTGCCCTTGCTTAAATAAAAGAAACTCACCTGCGGCCCAATGGGCTTGTAAATAAGCCCCTAAGTGTGGTTGAAACCATTTACTTGACTATAGGCCAAACAGTGGCGGCTCGCATAGGGCGTGCTGTGGGGTGGTGAGGCGGGGGAGGGGCAGTGTGGTGGGGGTAATAAACTGGGACATACGACGGAACGGAGGAACTTAATAATTACTTTCCTCCATTCTTTCGTATGTCTGAGATTACTACCCCCCCACCCTGGCCACCCCCCTCCGCCCCGCCTCACCGCCCATATTCATGCCCTATGCGAGCCGCCACTGGTGCCAAAATATCCAACAACGAACATTCAAATGTGAACTAACTTTTAAATGGAGCCTAAATCTCTAAAGAGAATGCTTTTCGAGCCTCGCTATAAAAAAAAACAGTTCAACATTAGGAGCCATGTGTATCAAGCCATTTTCCCGTTTGGAAACGGGCAGATTCTCAGAATTGGCCCATTTGCAAATTGGAAAAAGCCTTCTGGGATGTATCATCTCAAAAGGCCATCGCATCTCTATGTTGCAAATGCAATTAAGGAATTGCAAATTGCGACTCCTTAAATGCAATTCTGGAAGCACCAGCAATTTGCTATTTGGCCTTAAGGAATTGCAAATTACCACCAACTTCTAGTTGGTGGTAATTTGCAATTTTCTTTAAAAAAGCACTTTTTTGATATTTTTAAAGTGCCATATGTCGCACATACATGCCCTTAGGGCATGTATGTGCGCAAAATGTGTACACATGCATATTTCATGGGTGCAATAAGGTGTTCTTTTGGCACCCTTGCAACCTTGAAATTGCATTCTCAATTTGCGATTCTCTGATTGGTAATCGCAAATTGAGAATGTCTTCCCATTCATTCCTCTGGGCCTCCTAGGAATGAATGGGAAGGTATTCCTTATTTGCGAATCTCAATTTTTAGCAATCCTACATACAATGCATTTTGCGATTCTCTAATTGCGACTTGCGAAAAATCGCAATTTGAGAATCGCTAAACTCTTTTTTGATACATGTGGCCCCAGGTCTTTAGTCACATGCACAAACAGTGTTCACCTGGTCCAGTTACAAAAAAAGCCTTTTCGAAACAAGAATGGAAATTCAGAGCTATTCACCTAATTCTCAGCCCTTCAGAGGCACAAAAAGTGCATAAGAGGAAGTCAGATAATATTGTGACAGATCCAAAAATGAAACAAAATAAAAATACCTTTGCAGCATATCTTCTAATGGAGGCACGGTGCAGGGCACACACAATTTGTGTGGTCTCTGCTACTTTTCAAGCCTGTCAGACAGTCAAGCCTTTGAGATATTCCAACAAAAGCAGCTGCGATGATCAACGCCACTGTAGGTGTGTACAGGTAAGTGGACTCCTGGGCAGACCCACCAAGCTGCAAGCCTGGCTTCAACCCAACCTCGCGCCATTAGATTTATTCATCGACTGTTGCTAACAGGATTTTGGCATGGCTTTTAATCACCAGCAATTCCGGGCTGAGGGGTCTCTTAAATGCAGGCATCTATCTCTGAAACCAGTCCCTAAACAAAGTTGCAATACTGGTGGTGGAATCTTCTATTTACAAACAGCATGGCATCAGTCTGAAATATATTATTGACTTTTTGCTGAGGTAAAAAATTAGAAAATGGCAGCAAGGTGGCCCTGCCAAAGTTATGCACAAAGTAAACATGAAGCAAATCGATTTTTCTCAGTTTCTAAATAGAACAAGTTTCTACGGCCTGAAATCTAGGGAATGCCAAAACAATTCCGGTATTTTACTGACCTCTGCTGGTCTATTTCCATCAAGACAGTTAAATAGAAGCAGTTGCTAGAAAAATAAAAAAAGAAAGTCCCTAAGCAGATAGTAAAAAAAAATGGAAGCAGAAAAGTCCTGGGGCAATACTTCAGAGCCCACAAAGTACATACAAAAGATCTTCCAGTCAACGCAAGCGCTGTCTCGGCGTAACCTAAAAAGCATAGAAGGTCTGGAAAGGGCCGGGAAAGCAATAAACAGGCTGGAGTTGGGAAAGTGAACCAGACAGCATGTGGGCAAACGTGTCAAGAGGACTTAGCGCACAGGGCTAGAGGAGAGCAAGAAAACATGCACTCACATGGAATGACAAAAGAAAAAGTGACGGGGAAGCTGGGTAATCCTTAACACCTAAGCACTATCCCACTACATGAATAATTAGTTTGCCCCCTCTATTTTAATGTCGTCTGGAGATATTAGAATGAACTAGACACATGAACAACCGAGTGTTATATGAATGAATAAATAGGACACGGTGAACCAGCGGAAAAATCTTGAGGAAAACAGCTGCAGTTTCATAACTGAGCCGAGGAAGTTGATCGGGAGCAGATGAAACAATGACAGTGGAAACAAACAAGCACATTTCATCTTGACTGTGTGCAGCAGAAATTGTGAGGAGAGGCGTGAACAGGGAGGAAAATGGACATGAGTGACAAGGGTGACTTCCATCATTTACAAGCTTGCATTTATGTCTACACTTCTAAACAACATAGAGAATTCCTTTCAAGAGCAATGACACTATATCAGTGTGTACTTGTTTAATCAAGTGCAAAATACATTCTGCAAGATATGATGACACAGTTGTCTAAAATCCAAATTAAAAATCTTTAACACCTTCAATAGGAGCAACATTTTAGGTAGTTAGAGCCTATAGTTTTGAATGGGTGCGAATTAATGGTATTAGATAGCAGGGCCGGACAGGCTGTAGCGGGCACTGGGCATTTCCCCGGTGGGCGGAAGGAGTGGGGGCCGGTTTGGTGCCTGTGGGGGCCAGTTTTGTCACTGAGGACCGGTGTTGCAGCATGTAGGAGAGTAGGGTCTGCTATCCTATGGTCACCCCAAATATTTGCTTTTTGCTTCACTGGTTTTTGACATATTGAGGCTGTGGGCCTGCCAATCAGACCCCCAGCCTGCTGTTCTCTCTACTAAATTAAAACTATGCACCCTAGGTGCATAACCAATTGGAAGTGGATCACCCTGTCAGCCCCTGTACCAGTGTACACTAGGTACCCAGGGCATTGGTGTACCCAAGGCCTGCCCGGGGCTGAAGCATGTATTATGCCACCCCAGGCTTGGCCTAACAAATCTGACACAACTGGCTGATCACTCAGCTGGGGTAAGTTGGTGTAACCACCTCTTACTTAGGTGTAGTATACCTATACCTAACCTTAAATGGGACACCTGGTAACCTATAAGTCACTCCTATGGCAGGCCTTAACAATCCTGAAGGCAGAGTGCTTGGTTCCATGTGAGATGGTGCTCTGGCATGAGCTGAGCCTTTCTGCAGTGGTCGGAACAACTTCCTTCTACTGTTTCCAGATATCGTCATACCATATACTCTTAAGTGCATTATGAACCTCGCGGTTAAATGCTATCTTTGGTTTGGCTTTATCAAAACATGTCGAGTAAGGTGTCATACGAATTGGAATACTAACCCCTCGCCAATTCTGGCGACGGGGTTAGCATTCCACCCTTCTAGAGGGACACGACATGTACAGTACCTGAAACCCGGGTAAAAATCAGACATAGCCTCAGCTCCACAAAATGGATGCTGCCACCACAGACACAAGTCTGCCCTCCTGCTGCTGGGAGTCCTTCCAGCTTGGGAGGTGTGGACAAAGGGTTTCCTGCCAGGGGAGGTGCATGCACCCCCCCAGACAGGATTTTGTGTATTGGTCAGGTAGGGCTTGAAAGAAACCAGACATGCCTGAGGCTCACAAGGAGCCTCGGTGCATATGCCAGTTCAATCCGGTCCTGGGGCACACCAGTCCCGGGCCTGGGGCGAGCTGGACAAAGGATTGGGGGTGTAACCACCCCCCTTCCTGGTCCCACCCTTAGGGAGGGACCTAGCAGGTAGTCCGGCCCCTAGAATCCGCTTAAAGGTAGGAGCTGTGTCCTAAGACTTCAGACATCCTGGAATCAACTTGAAACTAAGAAGAAGACGGGAACTTCGACGCTCTGCCGCACAGAGGACTGAAGCCAATCTCCCCTGTGGTCAGGGAGTGACCACCTTGCTAACGCAAGCACCATCCAGCGAATCAACGTCTGCTTTGCCGCCGCCTCCCGCCGGAGCCCGAGCCCAGAGACTGACAAGACCTGGACCTCCAGACCTCTCACCGCCCGATCCACAGTCCCTGAAAAGAGGAGACCTGTGGAGGCACCGAGACACGTGGAGCCAGCCATCTTGAAACGACCACGACAAGCTGACAAGTGCAACAACCGAGGCTCCCTCCAAGTTGTACTTTGGGATCTGAGAAGCCCAACCCTCGAGCAGCATCTGCACCAAGGGTGAGCCCTCCAGCATCTCCACGATCTGCGTGGGGCCCTTCTGCATTTTGCCACTCGACGCGCCTAACCGGTTGCTGGCCCGCTGGCTAGTGGCCATCTTGGCGACGAACTTTACAAAATACACCGCTGGTCTGGTTGCTCCAGACTGGCCCTTGCTCCCCTCCAAAGGAGCAGTTCCTCTGACCTTGCTGGTCAGAACCATCAGCTTATTTCATCTCCTACAACAATTGCTTTTGCCAAGGCTTGTTTGCTTCGATCAAGTTGCCGACACCGCCGACAGCGAGAGCCTGCGTGGGACAGCTCGTGACTTGACACCTGGACGTCGTCGACCTTCAGGGACCACGTGGCTGCAGAGACAAGCTACACCTTTCTTCCTGTTTGCACCCGACATCGCCTGGTACCCACCTGGTGCCACGCTGGTCACTGGCTAGTGACTGTGAACACTGTCCCCTCTGCTTACAGGTCTTCAACATCTCCGATCCACTCTTGGATCCACCGCATCTCTTCCGGGGCGACCGCCTGCAGCATCTTTACCTACAGGCCCCATTGAACAGATAGAAGAAACCCGACGCACTTCGACGCCTATGCACCCGCTTCCTGTGGGTGAGGTAAAGCTGGCACTCCGGTGCCCAAGTGTAGAGAATCATCTCTAGTGTCTGTGTTTCCAATCTTAAGTTCCTAGGTCATCCGGAAGATTCCTTTTGCAGTAACTTTGTACTTTTTACGCACCCATTGAAAACCTATGGGAGCTCGCGTGTGACTATTTGCTCTGCACACGCAACCCATGGACCTCCTGGTCACTAACTGAAGTTAGCTCCTTGTAGGCCCAGCGATTCTAGAGGCCCTAGGCCTTTTCCCTTTTCTGTTCGTGGTACTTATACCACTATTTTAGTATATGGTTTGAGCGGCCACCAGGGCCTATCCATATAAAGTGCAACTTCTGTGTATTCTACTGTAATCTTGTTTGACGATTTGTGCTCCTGTGCTCATAAAGAGACTAGGGGTTACTTTGAGAAATAAATACATATATATTTTGAATATATATCCATGTGGTGTCCTTTCATTGGTATAAAAGGGGGTTACATTTGGTAAAACAGCTGGCTTAACACGCTTCACGAGTTTAGCCTCAAAGACTGCTTAGCCTACGCTACCACTAGGGCAGCTAGTCCGAAAAGGTTGACTTACAACCACACCATAAGGGTTGCTTGGCATGGTACAAGGTGGTCACTTTAACTAGTGAACATCATATACCAGGCCAACTTCTCACATTGGTGAGCAGCGGTTGGATTTGAGCTTGCTGTGTTTTACCATTGTAATCTCTTGGTTACCAATTGAACGATCACATAGGTACCTGTAGGTACATATAAAACAAGATTAGATATACTTAAGTTCTACTGAACTTAGTTGTTGTAGAGCAAAGGGAGTAGCACACCCTGACTACAACTACTAGATAGGTTTAGTAGGTAAACCCAAGTGTAGGTAGATTGCAACACATCCACCCACACTTAAGAGCAATGGCTGGGGCAGAGGGGTCCACTGTACCCATCTCTGTTGAGAGTGACCCCCAGAGGGCACCATCCATCTTTGCTACCCTTAATCAGAATGAGCTCAGGCATTTGGCAACTCTTAGAGGCCTTAAACAGCCCAAGAACCCTACCTCTGCTGAGCTCAGAGAACTCTTACAGAATGATGAAAATCAAAGAGAGCTCAAGAAAGCTTCCCAGTTAGCCCCCTTAGGGACAGGAACAGGAGGCCCCCCTTCTGAAGATGCCACTGAGGTACCCCTTTCCAATACCCATCCCTTAGATGAACACCATACTACAGAGGAGGAAAGTGAGGGGGATACAGATGTGAGTGAGGATGAAGGGAGAACTAGCCCAGTGCCAAGTGTTATACTTGGCCCAGCTAAACTAAGACTATTGGGGACTGACAGTGGGTTTACCCCATTGGATCTCCCCAGTGGACTTAACACAGGGCTTGGGAGGCAAAGGAATCGCTCAGGCGAATCCAATGCTTCTCATGGCTCTAGAGGCTCTCAAGGTCACTCCAGGAAAAGGATGACCACCCCTCAGAGGAGGGAACATGAGGCCAGAATGCAGGAAGCCCAGTTGAGGATCAGGAAGCAGGAGCTAGAAGTAGCCCTGATGGAAGAAAAACTGAACAAGGCTAGGCACCCTAAAGAGAGTGGGTCTATACCCACTGGTGGCAGCATTGTCCCTAAGGACAAACATAGGGTCTTTGATAATAGGAACCTGTCTAAGGTTGCGCCCCCCTACAAAAGTGGGGATGACATCCACAAATGGATAACTGCTCTTGAGAGAGCCTGCAAAGTACAGCAGGTTCCTGAAGACCAGTGGGCAGCAATCCTCTGGCTCTCCTTTGAAGGAAGAGGCAGAGACAGACTCCTCACTGTTAGAGAAGAGGATGTCAGAAACTACAGAGTCCTGAAGAGTGTCCTAGTTGATGGGTTAGGCTTAACCACTGAACAGTACAGGTTAATGTTCAGAGACACCCAAAAGACACAGACTCAGGACTGGTCTGCATACATTGAATGTGCCACTAAGGCTTTGGAGGGTTGGTTGCTGGGAAGTAAGGTATCTGATTTTACAGGATTGTATAATTTGATGATGAGAGAACAGATTTTAAATAACTGTCAAAACCAGCAACTGCATCGACACTTGGTTGACTCTGATCTGACCTCTCCCCAAGAATTGGGAAAGAAGGCAGACAAATGGGTCAGAACCAGGGTTAAGCAAAAGAACCAGAACCAGGGCCAAGGGGGTGATCAGAAGAAAACAGAGCAAAAGGGTGGAGATCAGAAACCTAAAGACCAGAAGTCTTCAACAGGGCCCCAAACTACTGCTAAGGAGGGTGGGTCCCAACAGTCCAAAAAGAAGAAAGAAGGTCAAAAGAAACCCTGGTGCAATCATTGCAAGAATACAACTCACTGGACTAGTGATTGCAAAAAGGGTGGAGCCCCCAACACTGTTGCCCCTAAGGCACCTGCTCCCAGTACTACTGTTAGCAGTGTTGGTCCCCAGACAAAGGGTGTAGTGGGAATCACTATGGAAACTGAAGGAGATTCTGACTTAGACAGAACCCTGACACAGGCAGTCCTGATCTGTGATGGGGACATTGACTTGTCCCTGACTGTGAGCCCCAGTAATCTGGGCAAGTACAGACAGACTCCTTTAATTAACGAAAAAGCGGCTCAAGCCTACAGGGACACATGTGCCAGTGTCACTATGGTGACACCAGGCTTTGTGGATCCTGGACAGTACATACCAGGTGAGAATTACCTGGTGACCAATGCCAGCAATGCCACTACTTCACATAGTGTGGCAGTTGTTAACTTCTCATGGGGAGGGGTAACTGGCCTCAAAAGGGTTGTGGTTAGTGCAGACCTCCCAGTAGAATGTTTGTTGGGCAATGACCTAGAGAGTTCTCTATGGTCAGAAGTGGAGTACAGGACTCATGCAGAGATGTTAGGTATATCATCACATGTCCTTGCTGTGACCAGGTCACAGGCCAAAAAGTGCCTCACTGAACCACAGGTCTTGGATCCTGGAACAATGGACCAAGCACCTACCAAGAAGAAGAACAGGAGGGTCAAGGCTGTGCCTTCCCCCCTGCCTCAGAGTGATGATCAGCCTTCCCAGGAAGCTGATCTAGAGGACCCTGAAGGAACTGTCCCTGAAGAGCTTGAACCTGACCAGGTTGAGTTTCTGGGGACAGGGGGACCTTCAAGGGCTGACTTGAGGCAGGCTCAGTTATCCTGTCCCTCTCTTGAACCCCTCAGACAGCTGGCTGCTGCTGAGGCTGCTGGGAATGCTCAAGGTACCCATAAAGTGTATTGGGATGAAGGGCTCCTTTATTCAGAGGCTAGAGACCCCAAGCCTGGTGCAACCAGGAGGTTGGTTATACCTCTGCAATTTAGGGGCTTCCTTCTTACCTTGGCCCATGATATTCCTTTAGCAGGACACTTAGGCCAGAATAAGACCTGGGACAGACTTGTCCCTCACTTTCACTGGCCTCACATGAATGAAGATACAAAGGAGTTTTGTCGCTCCTGTGTTACCTGCCAAGCCAGTGGCAAATCAGGTGGCACAACAAAGGCCCCCCTAATACCACTACCTGTGGTGGGGGTCCCCTTTGAAAGAGTGGGAATAGACATAGTGGGTCCCATGGATCCTCCCACTGCATCTGGGCACAGATTTATACTGGTGGTAGTGGATCATGCCACCAGGTATCCAGAGGCAATTCCCCTTAGGACCACTACAGCACCTGTTGTGGCCAGGGCCCTGCTGGGAGTATTCTCCAGAGTGGGGTTTCCTAAGGAGGTAGTATCTGACAGAGGTACCAACTTTATGTCAGGATACTTGACAGCTATGTGGAAGGAATGTGGTGTCAACTACAAGTTCACCACCCCTTATCACCCACAATGCAATGGGCTTGTTGAGAGATTCAACAAGACCCTAAAGGGTATGATCAAAGGATTACCTGAAAAGCTCAGGCGAAGATGGGACATCCTTCTACCCTGCCTTCTGTTTGCTTACAGAGAGGTCCCACAAAAGGGGGTTGGTTACAGCCCCTTTGAATTGTTGTTTGGGCACCCTGTAAGAGGCCCACTGTGTTTAGTGAAGGAAGGATGGGAGTTACCTCTCAAAAAGCCTAAACAAGACATAGTGGACTATGTACTTGGTCTCCGCTCCCGGATGGCTGAGTATATGGAGAAGGCATCCAAAAACCTTGAGGCAAGCCAGGCCTTACAGAAAGCTTGGCATGACCAAAAGGCTGTCTTGGTTGAGTTTCAGCCAGGACAGAAGGTATGGGTGTTGGAGCCAGTGGCCCCAGCAGCACTCCAAGACAAATGGTCTGGACCCCATACAATCCTGGAAAAGAAGGGAGAGGTCACCTACTTGGTAGACCTAGGAACTCCCAGGAGTCCCCACAGGGTACTCCATGTTAACAGGCTTAAAGCATATGTTGACAGGGCAGACATGGGCTTGCTCATGGCTACAGATGAGGGACAGGAGGAAGAGAGTGACCCTCTCCCAGACCTGTTGTCTCAGAACCCTGAAGATGGCTCAGTTGAAGGAGTGACCCTTGGAGGCAACCTCACTGCCCATCAGCAGACTGAATGTAGACAGGTTCTACAATCATTTTCACATATGTTTTCCTTGATACCTAGTCAAACTGACTGGTGTACCCATGTGGTGGACACTGGTGACAGTCTGCCTGTAAAGAACAAGCTTTACAGACAACCTGACCACGTCAGGGACTGTATAAAGGCTGAGGTACATAAAATGCTGGAATTAGGTGTCATTGAACCCTCAGAGAGCCCCTGGGCTAGCCCAGTGGTTCTGGTCCCCAAACCTCACACCAAAGATGGCAAGAGAGAGATGAGGTTCTGTGTGGACTACAGGGGTCTCAATGCTGTAACCAGGACAGATGCACACCCTATTCCAAGGGCAGATGAGCTCATAGACAAACTAGCTTCTGCAAAGTTTTTGAGCACATTGGACTTAACAGCTGGCTATTGGCAAATCAGATTAGCTGAGGAGTCCAAGGCCAAAACAGCATTCTCAACCCCAGGTGGGCATTATCAGTTTGTGGTGATGCCCTTTGGTCTGAAGAATGCACCTGCCACCTTCCAAAGGTTGGTGAACCAAGTCCTTACTGGGTTGGATGACTTTTGTGCAGCATATCTTGATGACATTGCTGTCTTTAGCTCCACCTGGGAGGATCACCTGATCCACCTGAAGAAGGCTCTTGAGGCCCTGCAAAGGGCAGGCCTCACTATCAAGGCTACTAAGTGCCAGATAGGGCAGAGAAAGGTTGTATATTTGGGCCACCTTGTAGGTGGAGGCCAAGTTCAGCCACTGGAGAGTAAGATACAATCCATCAAGGACTGGTCCCCTCCAACCACCCAGACTCAAGTTCGAGCTTTCTTGGGCTTGACTGGGTACTACAGGAAGTTTGTTAAGAACTATGGGTCCATTGTGACTCCTCTTAATGATCTGACATCCAAGAAGATGCCCAAAAAGGTTCAGTGGACAGTAAGCTGTCAAAAGGCATTTGATGACCTGAAGGAGGCCATGTGCTCTGCACCTATCCTGAAAAGTCCTGACTACTCCAAAGAGTTTATTGTCCAAACAGATGCTTCTGAGTTGGGTGTGGGAGCTGTGCTGTCACAACTTAATGTAGATGGTCAAGACCAACCCATTGCTTTTATTAGCAGAAGGTTGACCCCCAGAGAGAAGAATTGGTCAGCTATTGAGAGGGAGGCCTTTGCTGTGGTGTGGGCCCTGAAGAAGCTGAGGCCATACTTGTTTGGCACTCACTTCAAGATTCAGACCGACCATAAGCCCCTCTTGTGGCTAAATCAGATGAAGGGTGAAAATCCCAAACTGCTTAGGTGGTCCATTTCCCTACAGGGTATGGACTTTACAGTGGAGCACCGGCCAGGTACTGACCATGGGAATGCAGATGGTCTCTCCAGGTACTTCCACTTAGGACATGAAGACGAGACTGGTCAAGGCTAGTTTAATGTCCCAGCGTTTGGGGGGGGGGGTTGTGTAGGAGAGTAGGGTCTGCTATCCTATGATCACCCCAAATTTTTGCTTTTTGCTTCACTGGTTTTTGACATATTGAGGCTGTGGGCCTGCCAATCAGACCCCCAGCCTGCTGTTCTCTCTACTAAATTAAAACTATGCACCCTAGGTGCATAACCAATTGGAAGTGGATCACCCTGTCAGCCCCTGTACCAGTGTACACTAGGTACCCAGGGCATTGGTGTACCCAAGGCCTGCCCGGGGCTGAAGCATGTATTATGCCACCCCAGGCTTGGCCTAACAAATCTGACACAACTGGCTGATCACTCAGCTGGGGTAAGTTGGTGTAACCACCTCTTACTTAGGTGTAGTATACCTATACCTAACCTTAAATGGGACACCTGGTAACCTATAAGTCACTCCTATGGCAGGCCTTAACAATCCTGAAGGCAGAGTGCTTGGTTCCATGTGAGATGGTGCTCTGGCATGAGCTGAGCCTGTCTGCAGTGGTCGGAACAACTTCCTTCTACTGTTTCCAGATATCGTCATACCATATACTCTTAAGTGCATTATGAACCTCGCGGTTAAATGCTATCTTTGGTTTGGCTTTATCAAAACATGTCGAGTAAGGTGTCATACGAATTGGAATACTAACCCCTCGCCAATTCTGGCGACGGGGTTAGCATTCCACCCTTCTAGAGGGACACGACATGTACAGTACCTGAAACCCGGGTAAAAATCAGACATAGCCTCAGCTCCACAAAATGGATGCTGCCACCACAGACACAAGTCTGCCCTCCTGCTGCTGGGAGTCCTTCCAGCTTGGGAGGTGTGGACAAAGGGTTTCCTGCCAGGGGAGGTGCATGCACCACCCCAGACAGGATTTTGTGTATTGGTCAGGTAGGGCTTGAAAGAAACCAGACATGCCTGAGGCTCACAAGGAGCCTCGGTGCATATGCCAGTTCAATCCGGTCCTGGGGCACACCAGTCCCGGGCCTGGGGCGAGCTGGACAAAGGATTGGGGGTGTAACCACCCCCCTTCCTGGTCCCACCCTTAGGGAGGGACCTAGCAGGTAGTCCGGCCCCTAGAATCCGCTTAAAGGTAGGAGCTGTGTCCTAAGACTTCAGACATCCTGGAATCAACTTGAAACTAAGAAGAAGACGGGAACTTCGACGCTCTGCCGCACAGAGGACTGAAGCCAATCTCCCCTGTGGTCAGGGAGTGACCACCTTGCTAACGCAAGCACCATCCAGCGAATCAACATCTGCTTTGCCGCCGCCTCCCGCCGGAGCCCGAGCCCAGAGACTGACAAGACCTGGACCTCCAGACCTCTCACCGCCCGATCCACAGTCCCTGAAAAGACGAGACCCGTGGAGGCACCGAGACACGTGGAGCCAGCCATCTTGAAACGACCACGACAAGCTGACAAGTGACTCGACTCCTGGACGTCGTCAACCTTCAGGGACCACGTGGCTGCAGAGACAAGCTACACCTTTCTTCCTGTTTGCACCCGACATCGCCTGGTACCCACCTGGTGCCACGCTGGTCACTGGCTAGTGACTGTGAACACTGTCCCCTCTGCTTACAGGTCTTCAACATCTCCGATCCACTCTTGGAACCACCGCATCTCTTCCGGGGCGACCGCCTGCAGCATCTTTACCTACAGGCCCCATTGAACAGATAGAAGAAACCCGACGCACTTCGACGCCTATGCACCCGCTTCCTGTGGGTGAGGTAAAGCTGGCACTCCGGTGCCCAAGTGTAGAGAATCATCTCTAGTGTCTGTGTTTCCAATCTTAAGTTCCTAGGTCATCCGGAAGATTCCTTTTGCAGTAACTTTGTACTTTTTACGCACCCATTGAAAACCTATGGGAGCTCGCGTGTGACTATTTGTTCTGCACACGCAACCCGTGGACCTCCTGGTCACTAACTGAAGTTAGCTCCTTGTAGGCCCAGCGATTCTAGAGGCCCTAGGCCTTTTCCCTTTTCTGTTCGTGGTACTTATACCACTATTTTAGTATATGGTTTGAGCGGCCACCAGGGCCTATCCATATAAAGTGCAACTTCTGTGTATTCTACTGTAATCTTGTTTGACGATTTGTGCTCCTGTGCTCATAAAGAGACTAGGAGTTACTTTGTGAAATAAATACATATATATTTTGAATATATATCTGTGTGGTGTCCTTTCATTGGTATAAAAGGGGGTTACATTTGGTAAAACAGCTGGCTTAACACGCTTCACGAGTTTAGCCTCAAAGACTGCTTAGCCTACGCTACCACTAGGGCAGCTAGTCCGAAAAGGTTGACTTACAACCACACCATAAGGGTTGCTTGGCATGGTACAAGGTGGTCACTTTAACTAGTGAACATCATATACCAGGCCAACTTCTCACACAGCAGTGCTGCAATATCGGCCCCTTGTAACAAAAGTGGGAGTGGTGTTTCTTGCTAGCACCTACCCCCCACTGCCAGGGCTGGGTGCTGTCCCCAGTCTAGCCCTGGTTGGTAGAGTACATTTTAGCGCCCTGCAGTGAAAGCTTTACACCTTTCTTAATATTTGATGGGCCAGGCACTTCAGCACGAGCTGGTTTTATGCTCATTGGGGTTTTTATCTAAAGGTAGATGTATTTATTTTTTAGGATGTTTAAAGGTTTTAATGCTGTGAAATATTCCTTTGATTGCCCGAAGGACACGTATGTTAAATCAACACACTTTTAAGATAAACTGGCCAAAACAGTTGGTAGAATACCGGAAATGATCAATGTTTCAGACTGTTTATTGATGCAGAGTTTTTCAAAGAGGAAAATAAAGTGGCTCAGTTAATGAAATGATGGGCTTGCCTACTGCAAGAAACGCCTGTTACAGTAACAAAACCCAGCTATCCTGATGCAGGACTGAAAACTGATACTTTGAATTGCAGGGTGAGTTATGAACATGCTTGGTACATAAACGTTTTTATGGTTAAAATTAAGTCAAGGCAAGGGAATATCTGTGCCTGATAGGTATGAACTACTAAGAAAAGATCTAATTTTTCATCGTCCATTATTGAAATGTGTGCAAAATAACAATGGATTCGGGATACGGCCCTTACCAATAACCAAAGGCTGAGATGAATTCAAGCATTCCATCCATCACTTTTTGTACACTTGAGTATGTGCCCCCAAGTAGGGCGGGTATGCCCAGATGTGGGTTCAGTGCTCTCCATGCCACTGGAATCAAGCTATCCTGGCTGAAGAGGGGTGAAACCCCGAAACCGGTCCTAGGATGCTTGTTTCCAGTCCAGGGAGGACCTGGCTTGGCAGTTCGGGCTCAACTGTTCCCATGAGGCACAGGGTCAAGACTGATTTGCATATGGCTGGGTTCAAACTGGAACGGCATGGTGAGCAAAAAAACGATGGATTTAGGCCCAGATCTCTGTACTCGGGTGAATGTATGACTTTGTTCTGCATTCTGTCCATCAACTGTTGTTTTTGCATTTGTCACCCCGAGTGGGAAGGGTATGCCCAGACGTGGGTCCAGGGCTCACTATGCCAATGGAGTCAAGCTATCCTGGCTAATGAGGAGTGAAACCGGTCCTAGAATGCTTGTTTCCAGTCCAGGGAGGACCTGGCCTGGCAGTTCAGGCTGGGCTGTTCCCATTGGGCACAGGGTCAAGACTATAATTGCTTACATCTGGCACAGAGAGGCTACTAAGGCTTGAAAACTCTTCACTTTCCTCTACCCTTACATGAGCAGCTCCAGAAATATTGCTGGTTTGATTTTGTTCTATTGCAGTTGTAAGTTAAACTAGGCCAGGTACCACATTCGTACAACAGTATACCATCTCTTTTGGAATATTGGCAGTTTGTCGTCATAATGCAGTCAAAAAGTGTGAGGTGTCACAAACAACTTCAGGTGTAAGGATTCCTGCATTTCCTGATGTTGCACCAGAACAATGATGCTTCATTGATGCTGCATATGCCTCTGATGCATCTGTCAGCTCCTCATAGTTGTTGGTGTGGGTGCTCTGGTTGTGGTAGGCTCCTCAGAAACATCTGTCAAATCGGGTAATGGAGAAACTGCAACTCTGCGTCTGGATGGGACTTGTTTTGTTTGTGTGGCTGTTAAATCTGTGGCTTCCTCTATGTCACAGGTTGGGGGTTTCCAAACCAAACACAGTCTCCAGTTGAGCTCTGTAATCAATCCCCCACTTCCTCTGTCTTACAGAACACTGAAACGAGCATGGATTTAAACACTTCCTCAATGTGAAGTCATCAAGCTCCTTCCAAACGTGACTTTCACAATTTGCTATTTCTGAATACCAATTCACTGTTTTGTGGTCCGGTATTCGGAAATCACAAAATTGTTATTGAAAATCATACTGATTTGCTAATTGACTAGCAATCGATTTGATAGATTGAGAATAGTGGTTGCCAATTAGCGATTCAGCACAAATTGTAATTTGGAAATCAGTATTCAAAAGCTTCCTAAATCTGTACCTTGGTCTTTTCTTTGGAGCTCACAATCCTCCAGTGCACATGCCTGAAGCTGTACCAGAGGAGGTTGAATTGGAATCAAGCACTTTGAGATCCCTAAATGTTCAGAGTTCCCGGAGCTACTCCCAATTAGCGATTCAGCACAAATTGTAATTTGGAAATCACTATTCAAAAGCTTCCTAAATCTGTACCTTGGTCTTTTCTTTGGAGCTCACAATCCTCCAGTGCACATGCCTGAAGCTGTACCAGAGGAGGTTGAACTGGAATCAAGCACTTTGAGATCTCTAAATGTTCAGAGTTCCCGGAGCTACTCCTTTTGATTACTTCTAAGGCTCAGAGGACTTCAGGGAGAGAGCTTATCGACCAGGCCTCACTCCAGAAGAGGCCATCAGTGCAGTTCCAGGTTTTATTAGTCAAATTAGGTCAAGGCCTTTTGCATCTTGTTGAGTCCTAGGAGCCACACGGGAGGTCAGCCAATTGAACCTTGGAGTCCATTTCTTAGTCCTGGATACAAGAGGGAACAAGTCCAGTCCTTCAGGTCTCCACAAATCTCCAGTCCTCTTCTGTTCTTCCACAGATTCAGAAGGTGTTCTGATGAGCTGTGGTTGAAGAACCAGCTTTGTAGGTTCCATTAGCCAGTAGGTAGAGGTGACTCCTGGACACTCCCTAACCAATGATCAAAAGCTGCCAGGGGCAGCCCTACCCACCTTTGCAGCCAACCATATTTGACTTACTGCACACTACCCCACATTACACCATTCTAAGAGCATTCCATGATGGCACAGGCCTTCTGACCCGGAAGGGACCCTGTAGGCCAACCTAAGGTGTATTTAGGGACATGAGCAGTCCACTCCTCCTTAGCCACCCCAAACAGACCAACTCCCACTCCTACTGACTATAGGAGGCCCAAAAATCAAAGGCTTGCCCTGCTTCAAGTCTCCCCTTAACACTTAATCGCAAATGGGTAGGCCTTACCCTGTTCCCTTTCAAGAAAATGAAGTTCTTGGACCATCCTCAGCAGTCCTTCCAAAGCTGATATCTGGCACCTACCTCATCCCCAGGTCTTCCTGGAAAAGACGTAAGCTATTGTGCCTGCTTTACGCCCTATTAATAGTAAGCACTGGCAGAGCCATCTGTCAGCAGGCCGATGCTTATTAGCCCTCAGGAGGGTAATACACGGGCAAAATATGAAAATTCACTTTTCTTAAACATTTATTAACTCTCCAACGTTTCCACTGAATTGAATTTTTAACAAATATATATTTTTTGAAGTGTGTACATTATTCTGGCTGTTTGCCCCCAACTGGAGACAGCAGGGTTATGATTTTATCCTGAATTCTACCTCTTCTCAGATCATATCTACTGCCCTTTACAGTGAAAGTAACTTTTGGGGGCTAGTAAACGTGGGTACATGCCAACATTAAATTCTTGCATGTAACACTTTTAAACACTTGGCACCCTACCCTTTGGGGTATAAGACCTAAGGTAGGATTCTTTTCTGTCAAAAAGAGTCATTTTGGCAGGATTGTCTGCAGGTTTAAGAGCTGAAGGAGTCGGGCTACATAAGTAGGGCTGTAGCCATGTTTACAATAGAAAACTGGTGAATAGCACAACATTTGCTGCAATCAACAGGGGACATTTAACTCTTCCATGCCATTGACGTATTGCCCGCACCATTTACTGTGGCCTTACTGGGAAGTTAAATACACCAATAATGTATTAGCCGTTTTATCGTGTTTTAGGTGCCAGAGCACACACACACACTGGGGACTGGACAGCAGTGCCCCAGTGTACATAATTCAAACACCAGGAGCACCAGTCCACAAAATGTGGGTGACCACTCAAAAAGAGGCACTTTCTCACACTGACAAGTTTTGTTTTAAATGTTTAATACGTTTCAGTGAATGATTTGTTTGCCTTGGTTTGATGGGTTTGTTAGCTGTAATAAGCCTGGGTTGAATTCAAAATTCATAATATAGATACTCAAACTAGTCACTCTTTCAAAATGAGTTTATTCACCAAAATCTGCTCTTTTCCACTTATACATCAAATTTTGTTCTTCATGCAACCCAAGACTGTCTTTCTGAAAATGTTTTTTGCATTTTTGTTCTCACAGAACCTGGCTTTCCTCTCTGGAAGTGGCTCTCTGTAAAAGATCCCTTTTTTAGGTCTTGCCTAGGCGTTGAGACATGTAGTATACACTGTAGCATGGACTCTTCGCCCACTCTCCAACCATCATCTTTTCATTGACTTGTGCCTTAAATGGTGACTTCTGATTCGCTGTAGGATTGTTAGTTCCTCCTTATGATGGACATCTCTTCATTTGTGTCCTTCCACGGCTATTGGCCCCTTTACTGCACAGACTACTTTCTTCCGATGCCTTCTCACACCCCCATACTTTTGCATTGACAATGCTTGTTTATTTGTCTCTCCCCACTCTCAACTTTTTCCGGATGCCTTCTCACACCCCCATATCTCACACCCCCATACTATTGCATTGACAATGCTTGTTTTATTTGTCTCCTCACTCTCATCTGAGATCTCCATTTAATTATTTATGATTAATACAGCCCAAGCCGAGGATCGAACACTGCTCTCCAGCTCCAAAGTCTGCAGCTTTAAATGTTACGCCATCGCTCCTCGCTTCAAGACAAGCCCCCTTAAAGGGGTTTATCTTTGTTTCCGTCACCGAGACACCCTCCCACCATGCACCCACCCTTAACCCCTTCCTTCCTCTCGCTTTCCCTTAGCTCCCCCATAAGTGCATGGGAAGTGTACAAGCGCTATCACTTTAAATGTAAAGCAGACTCAGAGCTCTCTCCAGCTCCTCCCTGCCAGCCCTCACAACATCCACGCACTGTGCATTAGGGATTTCGCAGGCAGGGGTGGTAACCATTTTATAATCACAGAATTATTCTCGTGAAGTTGGTACGCGGGTGCTACCTCCACTCTAGTGCCTGCATCGTCATAGCAGCAACAGTCTGAAGAGGTACCGACTCTTCGCTTTCAGGGCCCCATATTTTCGGAACAAAAGACACATGTGAGATTACCAGTGGAACTACTTGATATAAATGTACCCATTTGTGGTAACTACGTATTTTAAATGAAAGTTTCCTCCCCTGGAGTTTTGCCACGGGTAGGAGCATGGACGCGCACACAGTCCCTGCCTTTTCATTTCCAGCGCCATGCTGTCTTCGGCATTGCGTGCACTTTACAGTGCCCCTGGGGCACAAGCAGGGACCTACTAGAGTGCTTCTCTATCAGAATGCATTCTGCGGTCCCCCGGGGCACAAGCAGGCATCCACTTCAGAATACCTTTCTTGCTGGTAAACTCGTGTACTACGATAACCCTTTAAAAATGTAGATACTTTAAAAAACGCAATTTTAAATATAGGCCATCACAACGGTTGCATTACCCTCCCTAATGAAGATCAGCCCATAAACCATTACCCCTCCCCCCCGTTTGGTTAGCGCACTTGGCTGGGGCAAGCTTGGACACCACTTTTCACTTTTATTTCCGCAGTTTATAAAGTGCGAACTCAAAGTGATGGCATTGGAGCGCTTTATATGAACACAAGTTACAAAGGACACGTTCATGTTTTAGTCACGAAGAGATTCAGTGATTTGCCGAGAATCATAGGAGGCTGAGCCGACGCAGAGACTCGTTTCCATCCGGGATAGACTCAAGTGTTGACATCTCCTAGTCAGTTTAATCTGCGGTAAACCGTGCTAATAAATCTGCATTCTAAGCCTCTTGGTAACCGCAGACCGCAATAAAAATACTTTCCGGTTCAGAAGTAGAATTTAAACAAAGTGTCTTCTATTTTCTGCAATAGACGTCATCATATAAAAGGCAATTGTATACAGATACTTTCGCTAGTTTAGGGATTTAAAATGTTAGAAAACAAGTCCAGAATCTTGATGAAGTTGTCACATTGGGGTGCAAATATACACTCAGAGTGCCTTAAATGCTTGTTTCATATTCACCTTTGCAAAAACGTGCACAGAGCGAAGACGATGTATGGTGTGAGTCAAAAGAAGAAAACTTGGGCGAGGATGTGGTCTGACGGCTAGAGCTGCTGACTTTGGTGCTGGAAACCAAGGTTCGAGCCCTGGGGTTGACTCCACATCCTGTGATTCTGGGCAAATCACTTAATCTCCCCGTGCCTACCAAAATTAAAAAAAATGAATGTGTCCTTTTGTAACGTAACTGGTGCACATGTAAAGCGCTCCAATTCTATGTCAGGACAGGAGGCTCCGATTATGCTTTCTCATTTCTTTAATAGAAATGCCCAGCAGCCAATCAAAACAGTTTATAAAACGAAAAAACTACAGTACCCATGAGTACCCGGGTACCACGTGACAACCATAGAGTCTCTCCTATAAAAGGCACAACAGTAGATAGTACGTCCTCTTTCTTTGCTGCTCCGCAGCCAGTTAAGTGCCTTTTTCCATTTATAATTGTTACATTGTTGCATTATTATCTGTGCACTTCTGTTGGGACGCGCTCGCTTCCGAATTGTATTAGCTGTTGCTACATTGTTGCGCGCTGTCCCGGTTCGCTTATTTCGTTTACTCCGCTTCGCGCGGCGCGCATGCAGGGAGCGTGGGCTCACCTCCCTTGACCGTGACGCTCGCTCGAGCGTCGGTGTCCAGAATTAAGTGGAGTGGGAGAATAGGGGCTGAGAAGCTCGCGCTAACGCGCGTGCTTCTCTATTTGCATACGAACTGAGGCGGCCGTTCCGCGCATGCGCGGCGGCCATTTTCATTGTTTACAAACCGTGTTTTCACACGGAGCACAGGAATCGGTTGTTCTCCACACCGCTGCCCACTGCCTCAGCTTCTCTTCAGCCCCATCGACGCCCTTTGCTGGTTAAAGGCCTGGGGCTGTATAATTACGCATAGGCTCTGCCTAGAGTGACTCAGCAAGCCCTCCCTCCACAATTAATTTAATTATTTATTTTTGGTCAGCCTTTTTTCTGTCCATTAATTGGCTTGCTGTGGGGTTTTTCACTCCCCCTGAATTGTGCTTTGGCATTGTAATATTACTTGACATTAAATTGTCATTTGGTGGGCATTACTTTCACTTTTCCAGTGAAATTAAGAAAAATGGAGGAGTACTTTGATGAAGAGGATTACTCTTACGAAGAGGAGAGCTCAGGTTTCCTTGAGCAAGATTTAGTCGAAGCATTGGACCAAGGAGTTCAGCACTCCGTTACCAAAGCCCTGGTCCACGCTATTAACCCATTGAAGCGTCATTTGACACAATATGCAAAGCAGCAAGGTTGGTTACCTTCTTCTCGCTCTTCCAAATCCCCCATAAATCCACACAGGGCGGATTTCAAACGTCTGGCTAAAACTCTAGCCTCAGAAAAGGCTTCCTCAAGTCCTTTGGTAGGCGCTTCTACCTCGGCAGCCTGTCACACTGATTCTGACGGTCCTCCTTCTTCCTCATCTGACCAGGATGTCCCTCCACCACGCAAGAAAGCTCGCAAGGAGCATTATGTGGACGCTCCTACTCACCCGCAAGTCCTAACCTTTGAGCCTTCGGAGATATATCACCCCCATTCATCTTCATGGCTTCCTTCTCCTGCAGTAGCTGAGTATGTCCAGGCGCACATCCGACAACCTTTTGAAAAAGAGGTTAGAGCTCGCCTCCGCTCCGAGTGCCCTCGCCCGGATCTCGCAGATCACCTGGCAGACACTCCTGAAATTGACCCCACGATGCTTTCTTATCTCAAGAAATTTGCTAAGGACCCTAAAAAGGGTCTGGACAGATCTTGGCGGTCCTGCCAAGATAAAATGTTGGATTTAATGGGACCCCTCACCAAGATCCTTGATCTCGGATTTCAGGCCAAGGAAGCAGAATCTCTTGTGGATCCAGATGAACTCATAGAATGGGCTCAGAGGGCTATTTGCCAGTTGGGCAACGCAAATTGTGCCATTTCTAGTGAGCGTCGCCGCTCTATTCTTCTAAAGATTGACCCGAAATTGGCGGAACTCTCAACTTCCGAGTCTGGCCCGGTGGCACAGGGTCTTTTATTTGGACAACCGTTCCTTAAGGAACTTACTAAATTTGTAGCAACCTTCAGTGGTTTGGACAAGGCGCAAGCTTCTATCAAGCGTGCACTTCGTCCGGTTTTTGCCAGGGCCGGACGACATAGGGGACGCTCGTTCGGCCGTGGCTCCAATAACTCCTCCCAGAGAGGTTATCAGTCCCAGAGAGGCGGGGGTCAGGACTCCGGGTACAACACCCGCTCAAACTTCTATCCTTCCCGAAAAGGAAGAGGTCAATTCCGGAAAGGCCGTTCCGGTGGCAACCAAGGTGCTTACCAAGACTCTAATACCTCAGGTGAGTTTGATTTGTTTTTCCGAGGTGGTTCTGGGGGGCAGAATACGTTCTTTTCTCCAGAACTGGCGTCAAATCTCCAACGATGCTTGGGTTCTGCAAACTGTTCAGGGTTTCAAAATAGAATTCTATCAGGCCCAACATCAATCCCTCCCCCCTCCTCCTCTCCATTTTTCTCTTCAGGACCAAAAGTTTATTTCGGCAGAGATAGACTCCCTTCTCGCCAAAGGGGCAATCAGGTCAACTGTCCCCCACCCTCACGGGTTTATCAGCAATGTTTTTCTGGTTCAGAAAAAAGGGGGTGGCAATCGTCTGGTCCTCAACTTGAAGGATTTCAACGGAGGTGTAGTTTACAGACACTTCAAGATGGAAGGAATCCATCTTTTGCGCGATCTTCTGCGCGAAGGGGACTGGATGGTTCGGCTCGACCTCAAGGATGCCTATCTTTCCATTCCCATTTACGAGCCTCATCGTCGTTTTCTTCAATTCAGTTGGCAAGGAATATGGTACGAATACACAGTTCTCCCATTCGGCCTCTCGTCAGCACCCTGGTGCTTCACGAAACTTCTGAGGCCGGTAGTGGAATGTCTGCGTGCTCGGGGTGTCCGCCTGATAATCTATCTCGACGACATTCTTCTCATGGCGGACAAACCCCTCACAGTATTAACCCATCTGGAATGGTCTATCGACCTTCTACAATCCCTGGGTTTCCTAGTCAATCCGCAAAAGTCTATCTTGAATCCTACACAAGTAATCGAATTTCTGGGTTTTCAAGTGAACTCCCTATCCTGTCAACTCTTATTACCACGCCAAAAGATTCGGTACATCAAGAGAGAATTGAGGTCTGTTCTTTCCAGACAGATTGTGTCCTTGAGGTCGTTAGCTCGGGTAGTAGGTCTCCTGGCGTCCTCCATTCAGGCGATATTCCCAGGTCCGCTGCATTACAGAGCACTTCAGAGATTGAAGATTCGTCACCTCCAAAAAGGTCTTCGCTATTCAGATCTGATTCCTCTTTCCGAGGATGCGAAGAGCGAGATGCAATGGTGGTTGGACCACATGGAGGCCTGGAATGGACGAGCCCTGTTCGGCTCCGCTCCGGATCTGGTGATAGAATCGGATGCCAGCCTTTGGGGTTGGGGAGCCAGGTGCGGACCAATCTCCACCGGGGGTCGCTGGTCTCCCCAGGAACTGTCTCTTCACATCAATTGCCTAGAACTTCTAGCGGGGTCTTTTGCGATTCGGTGTTTCTCCCCTCATCAGACCAATTGTTGTATTCTTCTCCGCATGGACAACGTTTCAGCGGTCCGGTATGTCAACAAGTTGGGGGGAACACGATCCAAGATTTTGGCGGAGATCGCCAAGGATTTTTGGCACTTCTGTCTTCAACAGAAGATCACAGTTATTGCCGAATATCTTCCCGGTTGCCGCAATCAGATTGCGGACTGGAACTCTCGCCATCTTCGCGACTTCAGCGATTGGCGCCTTCACCCGCGCATTTTTCGCATTCTCCGTCGGACTTGGGGTCATTGTCACCTAGATCTGTTTGCATCTCGCCTAAATACTCAACTCCCTCTATTCTTCAGCTGGAGGCCGGACCCGAAAGCCCTGGCCACAGATGCATTTCTTCAGATTTGGCCGTCCACTCTGTGCTACGCCTTTCCCCCGTTCATGTTGATTCCCAGGGTTCTGGCCTACTCGAAACGTTTTCAAACGGAGCTGATTCTCATTGTTCCGCTGTGGAGAGCTCAACCATGGTTCCCGGACCTTCTGGAGATGTGTTGTGCGGTTCCGTTCCTTCTTCCCCAGAAGTGGAATCTGTTGCTGGATCCCCTAGGCGATCCGCATCCCCTGGTTCTATCCGGCAATCTCCTACTGTTGGCGTGCCGAATTTCGGGGATCGCTGGTCGCTCCCAGGCCTTTCATGCGACGCTTCCAAATTCATCAGTGACGCCTGGTCTCCCAGTACTCACAAAAGATATAGAGCCTCATGGAAGCGTTGGTGTGACTGGTGTGTTCAGCGGGAAGTTGATCCCGCTTCAGCGGATGTGGCTCTGATTATTAATTTTCTAGCTTCTCTCGCTTCTTCTGGTCTGGCCTATCGTACGGTCAACAACTTTCGCTCCGCCATCTCTGCCGCCCATGTTCCCATTAATGGCAAACCGGCGGGTGAACATCCTTTAATTTCCAAGTTGCTTAAGGGCATTCGTCTAGCGAACCCTCCGTGCCCTAAATATGTCTCGCTTTGGGATGTCTCCATTGTTTTGAGATTTTTGGAGGCTTGGCCTCCTAATTCATTACTTTCTCGTAAACAGCTCTCTGCTAAATTGACTATGCTGTTATGTCTCGTTTCTTGTAAACGAGTGTCTGACGTGCGGGCGTTAGACTTGGCAGGTCGAAGATTTACACCTGAGGGTGTCACTTTTCTAATCTCTAAACGCACCAAGACTGCTACCTCTTCGGTTATTTATCCTTCCTTTCCTCATCATCCCAACCTTTGCGTTGTTCAATGTGTCAAGGATTACGAGGTATGTACTGCACCTTTACGTTCTGATACACAGGGTCAACTACTTATTGCCTTGCAAAAACCTTTTCGTCCTGTTACTCCTGCTACATTAGCTCGCTGGGTTAGATGGCTCTTATCTGAGGCTGGAATTGATGTTTCCATTTTTGGTGCTCACTCGGCTCGCGGGGCCATGGCCTCTAAAGCGTTCTCGATGGGTGTTTCATTACTGGACATCATGAAAACCGCAGATTGGTCTTCTGATTCTATGTTCAAAACGTTTTATTACAAGCCTATTGAACATATTGCTTCTGTTGTGGTGGATCAGCTTTGAACAAGCATAATCGGAGCCTCCTGTCCTGACATAGAATTAAAAATTTGCAAACATTCGTGACAAGAATTTTCAATTCTATTAAGGACAAGGAGGCGAGGATTATCCCACCCAAATTCATGTCTGATTATCATGTTTATCATTGTCACAGTGGCATTTGATTTATGACAATGCATTGTATTTCTCCATGTTTACCCTTCCCTTTTATTGCCTTCACTCTCTTTATTGGATGAGTATTACGGCTATACTTTTCTTTTCAGGTTCTGACCCGAAATAGTGATTTCTACTGTTTACCCTGTTTACTCCGCTTGGATCATCTGCTGCCTGCCTCTGTTCGGCGTTTGCTGTGTTTCTAACGTCAGGATGATCACCGACTGTGGCTGATTGACTTGGTTCCTGGCTTGCTTCTTTTCCATTGGATTTCATGTTTCATTTGAACTGCTCCTCACCAAAGAAAGAGGACGTACTATCTACTGTTGTGCCTTTTATAGGAGAGACTCTATGGTTGTCACGTGGTACCCGGGTACTCATGGGTACTGTAGTTTTTTCGTTTTATAAACTGTTTTGATTGGCTGCTGGGCATTTCTATTAAAGAAATGAGAAAGCATAATCCTCGCCTCCTTGTCCTTAATAGAATTGAAAATTCTTGTCACGAATGTTTGCAAATTTTTAATTCCCTCGGGCGAGTTCGCACTATGTAAATCAGCAAAAACTTGTTTACTGTGCTGCAGCCCGAGTTTTCAAGAAACAAAACTGCCCTTGCCACACTTAAGAGGTCAAGGTTGTGCAATGCCACGTCCTCTAATGTCGCTAGAAGATGAAGCAACACATGCTGCCTCCAATATGATGTTGGTGAAGTTATGCCACTATGCTGGCGGCCCCTTGTGACGCGGCACCGATTTTCCGCAGCATAAGCGCATAGAACACAAACCACACACCTACCAATGCCAGTTGAGGTCAGTTGTCAATATTTGGCTTGCACCCATTGGATGGTACATTTCAAGATAACTTAAATGAACTATTTAACGCATTTTCTGGTGCACACAGATGATATCCATGTTGCAATTGCACACCATGTCATTATTCAGAATTACCTCAGATGCTACGGACCAATAGGAATCATCGTCACAAAGTTAACCATTGACTCGGGAGCTAGCGCCAACCTTGACAGAAGTGTGATCGCATACATCCAGAGCTGGGGGACATGGGTGCGGGGATTTTTCATTTGAGTGACACTTGGGAAAGCATGAAGTGACAGAGATAAGAGTTTTCATCGGTTCAAAAATCCCTAAGCACCTATCTGTCCTTTAAATTCTAAAATGCTCTCATTTGTCTCCTTTCCGTCCATTGTACGGTTAAGAAACTAGAGCGATGATATATGGTTAACTGTTACACATTCATGACTGGCAACATAATAATCCCCTTTATATTATATTCGAACTGACGAACTAAAGATGGAGTTTCATTTTTACAAGATCATAATTTGGGATGTCTGGTGTAAGCTGGTAAATTCAAGGCCGGCAGTGTTAGCAGGAAGTCATTACTGTCTATAAACACAATCAGTGTCAAGTCTATCGAAGATTTGTCAAGGTAAAAATGGGGTCCTGGACAAAAAGATCACACCTCATCCATCGTCACCTGAAGAGCCCCTTTCAGCAAACCTAGAGCGAATCATGGTTACCTAACGTTTACTTCAGAGCGTGGGTCTTTGGGAGATGGTGTGGCGTTACGACCTGAGCTGATGAATTTGGAACGTGGGAACCCGGTTCGAGTCTCGGCGTCTGCTCAACTTTCTGTGATTCTGGGCAAATCACTTCAATCTACCCGTGTCTGAAAAAAGCAGAATGCGTCTTTGTGTGATATATCTGGTTCTCATGTAAAGCACTCCAATACTTTGGGTGGAGTTTGCGCTATATAAATCTGCAAAAATATGTATAAATGTAATTGGAGACAGCTGCAATGTTTACTTGAATTGAGGGGGCGGAGCTCCTCAGTGTAGTCTTTTGCAGCAGTCACTCCAACGTGTTTGCACTCGAAGGAAGTGTTTCTCGGCCTCAGCTGCTATGATGGGAGTCCGGCGTGGCTTGATCCGAGGGGCTGATGCTCTCTGCACGCCGGTGACACCGACTGCTGTCCCACCTGTCAGCGCCAGACGGGAACAGCACAGGTGAGAATCGCCGGAGTCTGATTTTGCTAGCTCTCTGAGAACTCAGTCTGCCCTTGTTAAAGTGACTGCCGTGCAGATGTATCTATTCATCTCCTTAGATTCGGAATATGTAGTGCCGTGTATTGTTTTGGCTTTCGTGACAGGCGCGAACATTGCTGCCTAATTGAGGTGTACTGCAATCCAGCCTTTTATCAGGTTTTGAGTGCAAGCACAGCTCAACAAGTCTGAAATATATTTAATAGTAATTTGCCAACATTTCATGCTTGGATGTACATCTTGAACACATCTTGTCCCCATTCGTTTAGCTTCTGCACATTTCAACAAAGCTATCATCTATTTAATGAATCAGTTACAAAAATAGATGACAAAACCATATCGGTACATTAGCAAATTTGTTAATTACTTTTTCATCCATCAGCCAACCATACCCTACGATACAAATGCTAAAAGTGGTCAATAGGCTCCTACCCAGACATCACTCAGACGAATGGTTGACAAAAGTTGTGGACACCCCGCAATAGTTGAAGTAGACTGTAGGAGATATGGCCTAACGGCCAAAGCCACTGCAGACATAGCAACTCAGAAACCAGGTTCTGGTCTCTGCTCACCATTTTGTGTTTCTGGCCAAATAACTTTATCTCCATTGCCTTACCAAAAAGGAATCTTGGCTTGTGTAATGTAAACTTTTGCTCATGCAAAGCACTCCAATGCTCTGGGCCGCGTTCATACTATATAAACTGCAAAAAAAAAAAATAACAAGCATTTCCAATAGGTCTCGCATTGGTGAGCGTTTGAGCTATTACCATTAT
Source organism: Triturus cristatus (assembly GCF_964204655.1). Lineage (NCBI taxonomy): Eukaryota > Metazoa > Chordata > Amphibia > Caudata > Salamandridae > Triturus > Triturus cristatus. Next base: position 1,158,871,330 of record NC_140593.1, on the reverse strand, counting down.
AAACACCAATGCCTTTTATTTATGTGTTTTAAAAACCCGCAAGCGGTGCATAAACACACACTTTGTACTTACAGTCGCTGTCAGTAACTACGCCTCTTTTACTGCCAGCCTTGCTTCTCGTAAGCAAGGACGGTGTGAAAAAGCTCAATTGTTTCCTCAGTCAGGGTTAACATTAACGTTGTCCCTGGTGATGTGATTCATTGTTGTGATGTCCCGTCCTTGGTGACCCGTGAGGTTATATGCAGTGCATGAAGCAGGTTATGGATTGGATTATAGTTTATCATAGTTGGCTAAAAAGGCTTCGCCACCTTAGCTCTGCTGCTCCTTTTTATACATCAAAATTCATACAGCTCAGTAGGTTAGCGTGCCACTCATCACCTCTTCTAAAGACCCTCTAATATCTGCTTTCATAGCTGCCGCACTAAAGAAAGTATAACACTCCTGCACCCTACAATGTCACCAGAGCCTTGTTTTTTTCAGCATACAGATGTCCTTGCATTTGTTGCACACAGAAACAAAACAAAACCCATAAATGCAGTAGACCTCCTTGTGGACCTATTGCAGGGCAGTAGGCGGGGCAGGGGAGGGGCAGGGTGAGGGGTAGCAAACTCCGGCATTCAGACAAAAGGAGTTCACTTAATTACATAAATAAAACAAATTTCATTGCACGCACTGCAATGCATCAATTCGATGCAGCACGCGCAATGAAATTTGTTTTATTTATTTATTTATTCAGTGCACTCCGTTCAGATAATGCCAGAGTTTACTACCCCACACTCTGCCCCTCTCCCACCACGCCTCACCGCCCAGCAGCACTTTCACGAAGAGCTACCACTATAAACTGCAGACCTCTTTCATTTACTTACAAGTTTAAAAACATGTATGCTATACCTTGATCCTGAAAAAGACCTAATTTTCCTGTTGAATATAAGTCTAAAATTACAAAGTGCAATAAAAGTTATATAAAGTAACAATAATTGCTTAAATATATTGTATTACTTACTGTTTTTATGCTTACAAATGTTTGCCGTGATAATAAAACGATTTTTAAACAAACTAAGCCATCAAATGGATTCTATTACACACTACTTTTACATGTCACAAAAACAAATTAGATTATTTATGATATAATATAAACCGCTAACCTAATGAATATGGCGAGACCGATTGGCATTGCCACTGCTTGTTTGTAAAGCTATCAATTAATTGCAGCCTTTGGTGGTGTTGCGAATCAAGTTCCAGTTCTTATCAACAACCTGTTTTGGGATATCAGTGGCTTTCCTGAATAAGATAGTCAGTCAACATAACTAAAGGAAGCACTGGCAAAGGCAATAGTTCTGACATTGATAAGCTTGTGTGATAGTTAGTACTTTTTTCTTGAAATCATTTGTCACAAAATGAAACAAAAACATATTAAGAAACATGCCACTTTCTAAAAATGGTGGCCACATGCTTCCAATAATATTTTATTTTACATTTTTAGATTTAAAAAATCATCTAGGCAATTAATTTTAATACAACTGTTCAAGTGGTTTTTATAAAGAATAGGTACAGTGGCAGCTTCTCCAGTGCACTCACCCCCCTGCCACCACCAGCAAAGAAAATGATAATGAAGTGGGTTTTAAATCCATTTTATTATCGTTTTATTTTAATCACCTGGGCCCACCCCATGGACTCTGATGAGTCTTGAGGGTGGGTCCAGGGGATGATACTGCTGATGGGAGAGTGGTGGGCAACACTTCACTGCGCACATGGGGGCAGATTTACAAGAAAGTGACGCATCTGTGAAGATGCGACACTTTCCCTGCGCCACTTTGAAAAACCCTTGCGCCACTATGTATGCGCCGTATTTGCAAAAAGGCGCACCATGGCGCAAGAATTGACAGATGCGTGAGAAATTCTGATGCATCTGTTGACGCAAAAGTCACGCATTGCTGGAGTCGTGTCGCAAGCACAACGCAACTCCAGCAATGCAGGGGGATGCTTATCCTCATTGTACTGCATCACTCCTTACGCCTGCTTCAAGCAGGCTTAAGAATTTGACGCAGTGTCGTCCTAGAAGTGGCGCAGTGAAATCTTGTAGATTTCACTGTGTCATTTCTACGAGGCTTTTTTGCGTTGGAACGCCCACCCTGCATACATAATACCTGACGCAGGTATAGTGTGACGCAGGGCTTTACAACGTGACGCATCTCCCTAGATGCGTCACGTTGTAAATGGGCCGCATCTTTACACTGCTGATGCATCACAAAAAGTGACGCAACTGTGGGGCTAAAATGACGCAAGGTGTCTTGCCGGTTGTCTCAGGTCGGCCATACCCCTCATGCGCAGTGAAGCTCTGTCCAGGCCGAGCTGCATTGCTGGGGCTGGAAAGAGCAGGCACGGGCTCCCAGCCTGCCTGGCAGTGCAATTTGTCAGTGCCCAGGCCAATCCTGAAGCTGCTCTCATTTAAGAGCTGCTTCAGGAGTGGCCGCAGGCTAGGAGCCTGCGCCCAGAGATGAGGCACGGGAGACGGCAGCCGCATTAAGGTAAGTTTATTTTTTTATTTTTATGTTTTTGTCCCCGAACCCTCTCCACCTACTTCCTCCCTCCTCCCCACTTGCCTCCTCCAGCATGCATCCCCCCCCCCCCCCACTTTGGAAGGGACAGGCTGCTACTGAATAGCTATCAAAACCCCTTTGAATTCACATCGAAGGAAATTATGATTCTTATTGGCACAAAGTAAAGGTACTATTGTGTTTCAAATGCCATAATGAACACATAGTTTAAATTTACATGGATGACTGAACAAAATGCAAAAAAAGAAGCATTACAGAGAAAGGTATTGACCTACCAGGCAAAATGCTGCCACTCACAGTGCAAAAGAACCAGTTCTTAAAGTGGGCTGAATCCATTGCCCATGCTGTATCATGTAGTGAACAGAAGCAAATTGTGATTGGCAGGTGAACAGACCAATGGATGTAGGGCTGATCCAAATACCCTGTATACAGTTATGTATTTTCATTCTAATTTTTAGTGAAACGACTAAAGCTGTTTCTAAGCTTGACCAAATAAGGGGCTTGTAATTTTTTGAGTATGTATATATTGATCACCAAACTTTGTGGTAAGAGTATGAATATTAGATTGAATCTTGATCCCCGCTTTTGATGGATTCATGGCTTCTGTCATCCAACTATCATGCATGGTCTTACCAGTCTTCATGTTTTCTTCCATTACTGTTTTTATTTCATCATGTTGCACATGCCTGGTTTGTTCCATCCTTGTGCTTTCATTTCCAAGCATAAAATCATTCTTGTTTTGGATCAATTTCGACACAAAAAAAAAGAATCCAGTCCTTCTATAATGTACTTCAAGAACATGCAGACCAGTCCTGCAGCATCAACATTCTGTTACTATCCCCTGCCTCCAAATTTGATCATTGTGAATTATGCTTCAACATTGTAAAACCCGATGAACATGGATTCCTTCAGTCAGATGAAGTAGGAGCATATCCTGATCCCTCCAACCTTCTTCAAAGGTACTCATCTGCAGACCAGACCTGCTGACCAGATGCAAATTATTAAAATGCTATCATTAAGACATTCAATTGTTATTATGGGGTGTGGGACTGCCCATCTCAAGGAATAATCACAACTCTTGTCTGGGTGAACCCTTAAAGTCACTAAAATAATCTGAGCTCAACCACCTTGTAACTATGACACAAAGAGGACAGGCATTATTTAGGGCAATGTGTAAAATTGTGAGGAATTGTTTTGTGTTTTAACTAATAATGTGCATTAATAGTAATTGTTCGGTATCTGAAGTCACACATGTGCGATGGCATAGAGCTATTGCAAATGAAACAAAATCATTACAATGTGTTTTGATGTGTTTTCTGGCTTAGATTGAAACTAGGCTCGTTTAGGCCTCAACGTCATCTTGTTGAATGCTGCAGCATGATGATTATTCTCTGTTTATATTTCTCTGACACTACATGCAGCAAGGTGTGCTCTGTTTATTTTTATGTCATGTTGTTCTCAAAGAACTCTCAAGATGAAGCCTTTTTGCTACATTTCAAGGTTCTTCCTACTTGCACACTGTTTTGCTTTTATTCACAATTGATTTCTCTTGTTTTGTAGCTAGTGTGTTCAGACACCTCCAGATCACATTGGGTCAGAAGGTGGCGAATCAATATCCATGTAGTGGGTTACTGTTAAGGTGATAGAGTTAGGTAAGATTCCAAGAATGCAAATTGTTATTTGTTTTAACGATGTTCACATCATAATTTTCTATGCTGAAACTGGCTTTATAAATCCTCGATTTTGGGGGCGAGTCAGATTCTTTGGTGATCTCGTTGGTCTCCACTAGGAATTCTGTCCATTTTCCTTTGATATACTACACTTTTGGGACTTAGTCTATTATTTCATGATTTTGCTCATTATTGTATTTTCCTATAACCAGGACCACTGGAATAATGCGGTTGGGGAGGGCCAAATTATGTTACAATAACAGTTGAGCAAATTATGCCGCAAGAAAAAGCAAATTAGGTGGCATAATGTGGCACATTTTGTAATAGTATTACTTAATTATTTCGTTATTTCTAAACTTGGTAACACTGTCTGGGCACTGGTTGCACCTCATTAGTACCATTTTAATACCTAAATATAACAATAAGCAGCAAAAAGGTGAAAAGTAAGTAGCTTTTGAACCATTTGAGACACATTATTTTTGTTAAAAACTGCAGATTACGTGGCAGATAATCAATTATGTGGAGAATGCGGCAAATCAACAATTATGTGAAAATCTCTGCGGCTTCACAGAATTCCAGAGGCCTTGCCTAAAACGGAGAGCCTTCATGGGAGTTGCCTTCTGTGTACTTCCTTTCAATGCTACATCTTCATATTTCTCATTTCTGTATAATACCTATAATTGTAATAAAACTTTGTTTTTTTCACATTCTTGATCTCAACCCCCCCTTACTGAGTCAGTCCTTTATTGAATGGATTTTAAATTTTTGTTTTGAATATGTCTCACCTTCATAGATTTGAATATGTCATTACTTCATAGATTTTGAGATCAACATCGTCCTGACCTCAGTAACCCATGTGTGCCACTGTTAAGTGGATTTTGTGGGTGACAGCGTGCCCACAGCTTTTACCCCACACCAGAACAGTATTAAAGTCAAAGTAGCAAACAATAACATTTGTACAATCAATTAAAAAAATTTAATAACCTGTAATTGTCGTACAGTTCCTACTAATCAATTAAGAAATTGAGTTTGGACAACATATGCATCAAAATATGGGGACTTAGTCCACACATATCATTAGAATATGTTGGCCCAATTCCTGGCTAGCTCACAGTATGGCATCTGGACCCCTAAATCTGACAGGGTACCGGAATGTGTCTGCAACCTTAGAACAAGACTACTCTGATTCTCCCAAGGAAATCGTGGAAAAAGATCGACCCTGTCATGGTTACCTTAGGAATGCTCAAAGGGAGACACAAGAAATAAGCAAACTGGCACTTCAAACAGTCATTGAAGCAATTGGATTATTGTGTAAAATACAGTGGCAGTTTATATAATAAAACTGGCTCTATCGCGGTTGGCCTGAACTTGTGACTTTCACCAGGTTTCTCACGACCAGATAGCCGGGAGCGTCACTTTGTGCTTTTTGTTGCTATTTTCACTTACATCTTAGAAAGTGCATATATCTGGTTCTACTAATTGTATTTTTGTCGTTTTGGTCTCAAATTATCTATTAAATCTGATGCTAGTTTTGTTAAATTGGTGTGAGATTTTCCTTGTGTTGTATTTTCTCTTGATTACTGTTTGAAGTTCTACATAAATACTTTACAAATCCCCTCTAAATTAGGCCTGATTTCCTTTGTGACAAGTTATCAGAGGGTTAAGCATGGAGATAATTTGGGGTGGTTTGTGACTTTACCCTAACAGAGAATTGTGGTTGCTGCTTGAAAAGGGTTTCACCCCCCTAAACTAGTAACCCAATTTCATACAAACAAAATGACACAAAAATTCCATAAGAGTAACCGTAAAAATATTTTTACGTTTTTAGTAGAAATAGTGCTAAAAGGTACTAGGCACCAATATTAAATTATGGTCGCTTTAGACCGGAAGTTAGGTGCAATTCCAGCCTGACGATGATGAAGCGTGGGTCCGATACACCAACCAGGTTCCTCCCAGTCAAAGATTTTACCTTCTCACTTATTATTCTTAGTCTAAATCAACCACAGGAGTATACTTCTAAAGCCCCCGGGACCTCAGGGGAGCAACCTGGGAGACTCAAAGCGTGTCAGGCAGATACCAACAGCAGGGTCCAGTCCAGGACTAGTTGCAACTGGTCAGCTGGGTACTTCCACGAAAAGGCTTCTTGAAGTTTTTTGTCTCCCTTTAGCCACACAGGAGGTCAGACAACTGACCTTTTGAGTCTTCTTCTTTGTCCTGGATACTAGAGGGAGCAAGTCCTTCAGGACCCCTCTTAGTCACAGGCAGCAGGTCCAGTCGTTCTGATCTTCCGCTGGTCCAGAAAGTGTTCTGACGTAGATTCCTGCAGATGAACTTTTATGCATCACACCAGCTAGTGGGTGGGTATGACTCCTATGCACGCCCTAAACAATGAGGTAAGAGTTCCAGAAGCCAACTCTACCCATTTTTTCAATAGTTCCTGTTTGCGATAATGCAAACAGGCCCACATTGCCATGTGTCAGGGAATTTTCAAAATGGCAAAAGTCTTTTGCCACACTACAATGGGGCTCTGTGGGTTGGGAGGTGTCTGGGAGTGTCATAGGGAAATCATCAGTGTACACCCACATCTAATAATAAAATCCAGTTTGACTGAGGCACTGTACCCACAACAAACCAAGAGAAAGACGTTTGGTAGGACTTAAGTAGGATCCTTCCACAAACAGTCAGGGGATAAACAAGAATTGTATTGGCATCCAGTTCTCTGCCTTTCATTGTGCCCAACTGTTATATGTGTCTCAAAGACCCATCAAGCAGGATTTGACAGTGTGGTGTCACAGGATGCCCACAACCCCTGCTCTTAATATTCTGTGGAATTCAGAGCGGTCATCTCTGCCCATTGAGGTCAGCCTATTGCTTGCTCCTGGAAGGGATTTCACACCTCACTAACATCTATTCAGGGTTGAGCACATGCTGGGGGAAGCTGGAGAGCTAATGTAAACTAGCCTCCAGAATTTCAAGCAGGGACAAAGGTACATTTCCCTAATATTCATTAAAAATCCAACTTTCCACTGAAGTGTATTTTTAAGTATTAAAAACAGTTCTCTAAAATATTTTTGCAGCTTGTCTCATTCATGAGATGCAGTATTTTTAGGTCTCGGCTAGCGAAGGCTGCGCTTCCGCAGTCTCGCTCGCAAGATTTAATGACTTGGAGAAGAGGGGCTTGAACCCGCCCCTCTTCTCCCCTCTTCTCCATTGGCTGGCCTCTTCAATGCTGGCCAGTCATTGGAGAAGAGGTTAGTCACTCCGAACAGGCCCCGTCCTTTTCGGATTCGGGGGCGTGTTTTTTGCAACTTTTCTAATTATCTCCTCCAGCCAATGGCTGGAGGAGAGAAAAGAAAAACACGCCCCCGAATCCGAAAATGCCGCTGCCTTTCTCCGAGGCATTTCTGCTTCGCCTCGGAGAAAGGCAGTGGTGTGCTTGTTCCTGTCTTGGATGTGGAGTCACCTCAAATTACTTGGACAAAGGAGGTAGAGGGAACTCAAGCGACGCGCCCATATCTTTTTTTCCTCAGAGGTTGTGTGACGTCACCTCATGTGTCGGCACAAAATATGGTTATGAATCCCCAAGCCTAATACTTAAAAGAGAGCTCAGGTGAAGAAGTACAGAGGTAGGGTAATTTATACGTATATAAATGGGGCTCGGCTGCGGGGTTATGATGTCCCTGAAAACTCCTCTCGTAGTGAGTAAAGTTCAGTAAATCTCAGATGGCTACGAAGCGCGGCTCTGAGTAATTTTTGGTTTCCATAACATGTGCTCTTTGTTTTACGCTTCACGTCTGCCACCCGGGAGCGCTGCCGCCTCCGCTTCCCGTGGCGGGGGCACGCGTGGCCCAGGCATGCTGCAAACAGGGGTCCGCTTTAATGAGGCCGAGGGACGAGCGGGAGGGAGTGCCTGCTGTGGCGTTCCTGGGATTGGGCGCAGCGTGGAGGGCCAGGGGGAGGCGCCGCCCTGGGAGGGAGAAGCTGCTCACTGGGGAGCTAAAGGTGAAGGTTGGATAAAATGTTTTAGAAGCCAGTGCCCCTTCCTAACTCCCAGCAGACACCAAGCCCACGAGGAGCCGCTCCAGACAGCAGAAGGGGCGCCGCGGACCCGGGACTCCTCACCATGGCCAGGACAGCGGTGGCAGCTGCAGCAATGCTCCTCTTTCTCACGCAGGCATTTGCAGTAAGTCCCGCGGAGTGCACTGACCCTTGTGTTGTTTCGAGCCACGCTGGGGAGACTTGAGCGTCAAAGTTGGAAACTCACGGTTTTTGCAGGGCTCGTGCTATAGAGGGGGAGGGGTCCCACGCCTGGTTTAATGTGATACCTTCTCAGCAGGGGCAACGTATCGTTACGAGTTAAGGTTGCCTCCCCACGCAGAAGAAACCGGGGCAGTAGTGTCAGGTTTATGGCCGCGGACATCTCGGGCCTCAGAGCCCTCGTAGGAACCACTTTTAAAACATCTGTGTTTCTCGGTGCCAATAATGGGCTTTGGGTGCATTGATTTCTGGTCAACCTCCTCCAGGTGTTTCCCAACTCCCCGGATGTGGAGCGACGTGTGAGAATGGTAATATTCTGCCTCTATGTAGATTATATTGCAGCCTATCGTACGATGCTGACGTCATAATTTAATGTGTGGCTGGCTGCACAGATGGGATTTGAAATAAAGAAATGGTTGTCTGACGTCTAACTCATGTAGTTTAAAACGTGCTAACTGTTTTGTAAGGTAGTTCTCTCGGTTCCCTAGTTTCGGCTTAAATTAATGGCCCTAAAGCGCTACATGCAGCGAGGACGTGGTTCCTTCGAGGCGCATGGCTCTTAAAAGGTTTTTGGACCCTGGTTTAGTTTTCAGGGCTCCCCCTCTGAGGGCTAAGTACACTTTAAGGGGCTGGGAGAGGGCTTCTCTGGGGGGGCACATTATCGCCCCCAGGGCGAGGCATGCTGGAGCGTGCACCGTCGGTGCCAGTCTCCGCCTCGGCGCCCTGCAGCGCTACCTGCGGCCGGCCGGGGTCTGGTGGCGGCAGCTCCCCGGGGGTGCCTTCACAGCTGCTCCCTAAGTGGTTAATTGGCTGGGAATGGGCGGCTGCGCCCTGCTCCCGCCACAGGCCTGGATGTTTGCCCTACGCCTTACCTGCTCTGTTTATTTGCAGCCAGAAAGCTAATCCCTGGGGGTCATCTGGACAGCGGTGTTTGAAGTCCGTACAAGGAAGTCGCTGCTATATTTTCATTTTTTAAATATTTTAGCAATTGTACTATTTTTACCCCAGCCTTGTGAGTTATGTGTAGATTACTTTTACCTGGTTGTAGAAGGCAATGAGTTGGTTGTGAGGGTTTGTAATGTGACACCCTCCGCTGCGAACACGAGGGTTGTTTTTGTTAGCTCGAAGCCCTGCTGTGAAGTAGGTGTTCGTGGAGATAAGGTCCCATGAATTAGTTGACACCTCTGCAAAGTACTCTTTTTGCCTACATAGTAGGGGCAGGTGAAACCAGTTGGTTACAGTAGTACGGTTAAACCTTATATTACAGTGCAGGAATGATATGTTTTAAGTTTTTCCCACTAAAAAAGGGTGCATGCCAAGGTATTGAGCAGTGACCATCAGCTAACAAGCATTTACAATGCAACGGTCTCGGCATTGTTAAAGTTACAGCTATTGGCATTGCTCATGACAATGCCGTTTCTTTAAATGTTTTAAAAACAAAAACATAAACAAAAATAATGTCATGAGCAATGCCAATAGCTCTAACTTTACCAATGCCGAGACCATTGCATTGTAAATGCTTGTTTAAACTGTACAGTTGTTTTCTACCTAAGACAGCCAAGCCGGACATAGTGTAAATAGTTTCAGTCCTTGTCACTGTAGGGACATGACAATATTCATTTTCTGCATGTCTCACTGTCAACTACCATGCATACAGCCTTGTGAGCTACAAGGATTACATAGAGGTGACATACAAATACTCAAAAGGCATGTATTTATCTGTCAAAAGGGTTATTTTATCAGGTCAACCTGCAAGTTTTACACGGCAGCTGTCAGGATTCCCAAGGTTGGCCTGTAGCTATGTTTGCACTGCCACTATAGTGGATGGTATAGTAGATGCTTCAGTCCACAAGTGGCATTTAACTTCCAGGTCCTCAGTGCACTTCCTACACCGTCAATTAGGGGTTTATATGCAGAATAAGGAATATGCTACTTACCAGTATACATCTGTTCTTGGCATGTAGAGCTGCAGATCTACACACTATGCATAGATCGCCATCTGGTGTTGGGTCCGGATGTTTGCACTTGTTTTTGTCCTGGAAAGTCTTTGGAAGTCACGTGGTAGGTGACTCCTTCTTAGGATCATAGTGCGCATGGGCATCGGTTCCATCCTCAGATTGTTTTTCGCTAGCAGGGAAATGATGGAGTTTTGTAAGAAACAGGAAGATGCCCTTGTATGCTGTATCTAAATAAGATAATACTGGAACAGATAAAGGAAGCCGGGGAGGCGGGTGGGCGTGTGTAGATCTGCAGCTCTACATGCCAAGAACAGATGCATACTGGTAAGTAGCATATTCCGTTCGAGGCATATGAGCTGCAGATTACACACTATGCATAGATTGTATAGCTGTCCCATTCTTTAGCGGCGGCCACCAGTATCTGTTGCAGTAGTCTGAAATAGGGTTTTGAGTATAGCTTGGCCCACACTAGCTTGTTGTTTTGATTGCACATCTACACAATAGTGTTATGTGAACGTGTGCGGTGTAAACCATGTAGCAGCTTTGCAGATGTCATCTAATGGAATGTTCCCTAAAAATGCCATAGAAGCTCCTATTTTTCTTGTAGAGTGGGCTCTAGGAGAAACAGTTAAAGTTTGTTTTGCTTTGTGGTAGCAAATTTGTATGCATTTAACAATCCATCTGGCTATCCCGGACTTTGATATGGGATTGCATTTGTGTGGTGGTGAGAAAGAAACGAAAAGTTGTTTAGTTTTTCGAAAAGGTTGTGTTCTTTCAATGTAATAGAGCAATGCTCTTATTACTTCTAAAGTATGAAGAGCTCTTTCTGCGACTGTGTGTGGTTGCGAGAAGAATACGGGCAGCTCCACAGATGGATTAATGTGGAAGGGAGAAATGACATTAGGGAGGAATTTAGGATTAGGTCGGAGAACATCTTTATTGTGATGGATTTGTAAGAATGGTTCCTGAATAGTTAGGGCTTGTAGCTCACTGTTCTTAGAGAAGTTATGGCCACTAGGAAAGCAACCTTCCATGTTAAGAATTGTAGCTCATATTTATGTAGAGGTTCAAAGGGAGGTCCCATTAGTCTTGTGAGAACAATATTTAAATTCCACACAGGTGAGGGTGGAACTCTGGGAGGGATTATCCTTTTGAGTCCTTTCATAAAGGCTTTGATGGCAGGTACCCAGAATAGTGATAAATGTTGTCTATTTTGTAGATATGCTGCTATGGCAGCAAGGAGTAGCCTAATAGACGTATAGGCTAAGTTGCACCTTTGTAGGTGTAGTAGGTAGCCTATGATGTGTTGGATAGACACATCTAGGGGATTGATGCTATTGTTATGACAATATATCACAAATAGTTTCCACTTGGCTGCGTAGCATGCTCTAGTGGTAGGGCGTCTAGCTTCCTTAATGACGTTTATACAGTCAGGAGGAAGGTTAAGTTAACCGAATTCTAAGATTTCAGGAGCCAGATCGTAAGGTTGAGCTGAGCTGGGTCCGGGTGTCTGATCTCTCCACGGTTCTGGGTTAAGAGGCATGGTGAGAGGTGTAATCGTTGGTGCGGAACTACTGACAGTTCCAGCAATGTGGTGTACCACGGTTGTCTGGCCCAAGTTGGAGCAACTAGAATGAGAGTCAGTGAGTGTTGCCATAGTTTGCGCCCCACCAGTGGTATGGGTGGGAGAGATGGAAAGGCATACGCAAATCTGCCTGACCAGTTCATCCATATCGCATTGCCTTAGGACAATGGGTGTGGGTATCTGGCGGTGAAGCTTGGGCATTTGGAGTTTTCGTGGGTGGCGAAGAGGTCTATGTGTGGTTGCCCCCATATTTGAAAGAATGGTTGAAGAACTTGTGGATGGAGTTCCCACTCGTGGATCTGTTGTGTTTGACGACTTAACAGATCGGCTATGGTGTTTTGGACTCCTGGGACATGTTGGGCTAGGACAAAAATGTTCTGAGGTATAGCCCATCTCCATATGTTCTGTGCTAGCTGAGAGAGCTGCAAAGAGTGTGTCCCGCCTTGTTTTTGTATGTATGTAGTACATGGCTGTCATGTTGTCCGTGCGGACTAGCCAGTTTTACCTGAGATTTGTTTTTGAAATGCTTTTAAGGCTAGGAATATGGCCAGTAATTCCAAGTGATTGATGTGGAATAACTTTTGTTTTGGTGTCCACCTGCCTTGCATGGTGTGATGTAATAGGTGAGCTCCCCAGCCAGAGAGCGATGCGTCCGCAGTCATGACAATCTGAGGAACTGGCTCTAGGAACGGTCGTCCTTTGGAAAGGTTTTTGGTGTTCCACCACTGCAGAGAGCGATGAGTGCGACCGTTTACCAACACCAGATCTGTTAGCTGACCTTGAGCCTGGTTCCATTGGCGTGCTAAGCACTCTTGTATGGGACGCATCTGGAGTCTTGCGTGAGGCACTATGAATATGCAAGAGGCCATCATCCCTATGAGCTGCATGAACACTCGAGCTGGAAGAGAGTGATGCTGCTGAAATTTGGGTAGGAGAGCGAGAATGTTTGCTATCCTGGCTGGACTGGGATAGGCTAGCGCTTTTGAGGCGTCTATTGTGGCGCCGAGGTACTGGTGCGTGTGAGAGGGTTGCAGATGAGACTTGGTGTGGTTTATTGTGAACCCCATGTTGTGGAGTAATTGGATAGTCGAGTGAGTGTGATGAACACACTGGGTGTAAGAGCTGGCTTTTATAAGCCAGTCATCGAGGTATGGGAAGACATGAATGTGTTGTCTTCTTAGATGGGCGGCGACTACTGCTAGGCCCTTTGTGAATACCCGTGGTGCTGTTGTGACTCTGAAAGGGAGTACTTTGAATTGTTAGTGCTGCCCGTCCACTACAAACCTGAGATATTTTCTGTGAGCAGCGTGAATGGGAATATGGAAATAGGCGTCCTTGAGATCTAAGGTGGCTAGGAAGTCGCCCTTTGAAAGTAGAGGGAGGACTTGCTGAAGTGTGACCATGTGGAAGTGGTCTGATTGTATGTATAGGTTTAGTGGCCTGAGGTCTAGAATAGGTCTCAGAGAGCCGTCTTTCTTTGGTATGAGAAAATACAGGGAGTAAATTCCAGTGTTTTGTTGGTGCAGTGGAACTAGTTCTATTGCACTTTTGTGGTAAGGAAACTACCTCTTGTTTCAGGAGTGACAAATGTTCTTCTGACATTGGACGCTGTTTGGGTGGAATGTTTGGGGGTATAGGTAAGTTTGAGACAGTAATCTGGTTGCACTATTTGTCGCACCCACCTGTCTGTGGTGATGTTGGTTCAGACAGGAAGGAAATGCTGTAGTCTTTTTACCCTCTTGTATTAGGTCTTTGGCCTTTTGTTTGTATTTGTCTGGGAGGTGTTGGAGTAGGGACTCCAACTCATCATAGTGAGCCCTATTGTATCTGGCTAACAGGGCTTGAGTGTTTACGATGCGCCAAATATTAGCTGCCTGTGACGCTGTTCTTTTGCCAGAGGCGTCCAAGAGTTTAGACTCATTGTTGGGCGGAGCTGCATCACCTGATGTCTGCGAATTAGCCCTTTTCCTAGCATTTGAGACTACCATGCAGTCTAATGGAACAGGGCCCTAAATGTAAGCTGGGTCTGTAGGGGCAGCTTTGTATTTTTTCTCAATTCTAGGATTGATGACTATAGCCCTGACAGGGTCCTTAAATACTTGTGTAGCGTGTTTAATAACCCCTTTGAGCATGGGTAAAGTGGATGTGGACCTTTGGGTGGTGTCGAAAGTGTCCATTAAAAAATCCTCTTCAACGGGTTCTGTATGTAGGTCGACCCCATGGTACTGGGCAGCCCGGTGTATTAGCTGATTAAAACCCATGGTGTCTTCTGGTGGGGAACGCCTAGAGGGGTAGATGTCCTCTTGCGGGACATTAGGGACATCAGGCGTATTATAGTCATCCCAGGGGTCAGGGGAACCTGGTGGACTGGGGTCATCTAGTGGCAGGTCGTTGTCACCGTCCCTTGAGTCATCATATGTGTCGTCATCATCTACTGGTGTAGGGGATAGCATAGGAGAACGAGGTTGGGTAGGTGGAGGAGGAGTTGGAGAAGGGACCCTAAGAGGTGGCTATATCCCTCTTTTTAGGTGGTGGAGCTTGTGCAGGCATGTCCAGTGATCTTTTTCTGGAACTCAGTCAATTGACCACTTTTAGGGTCTTTAGTTAGAGTTTTTTGTTGAGGGTCTGGTTGAAAAAGCTCGTGAAGAAGGTTGGGTGTTCGGTGTCAACTGCGTCAGCATCGAGGGCTATTCCGGCGCCGGCTGCGGGGCGGTTTTGGGCTTTGAGCCGTGTTGTTTACCAGTCTCTGTGTGATTCTTCGGTGTCGATGGTTTTTTCGGCTCCGAAGAGTGTGAGTCCGAACTTTTGGGGAGCGGCTTCTTCGTCGGCTCCAAGTGCTTTTTCGGTGCCGGGGAGTCACTGGTTGGTGTCTTCGGTGCCGAGGGTTCGGGGTGGAAGTAGCAGTCGGCCCCGAGGATGGGTGCGGCTTCTTTTTTGGTGCCGCTAATTGGGTTTCGGCGCCGGTGGTAGGCAGACTCGAGCCCGAGTCGCCGGAAGGCTTGGTAGGCTTCTTTGCCGGGCCCGAGGGCGGGGCATGGGAAGCAGTGTGTCGGTGTGCACCTGAGCCCGAAGGTGAAGGTGTGACCGAAGCCTTAGTTGTTGTAGGGAGTGGGTCATGGTCGACGTCTCTACTTACGACCCGTTGAGCTGGAGTCACTTCTTCGACGTCGAAGTCATCGGCTTTGGAGGCGCTGATGAGGCCTTCTTCGACCCGCTCCTCTGGCACATCGACGCTCTCCTGGAAGATGTCGTCGGGGATCGAACTCGACGAGCGAGCCATGGTCCTTCAAGCTCGTTGATCCCGGGTGGTCTTCTTCGAGCGGAAGGAGGCACAAGCCGGACAGTCTCTGGCCTCATGCTCGGGAGGGAGAGAGGCAGAGGTTACACACCTCATGTAGATTGGTGTGGGGAAACTTCGACCCACATTGAGGACACTTTTTGAAAGGCGTCCTTTCCATGAGCCAGATGCCAAGGCTCAGGTCGGCCCGAAGGCCTTCTTCGACGACCGGAATCGAAGACTTGTAGAGAGGCGTGCAGATTAGGTTCGTGATTGAGATAATACCGTTGGAAGGGTGAAGGATTGAGCGTCGAAACAAGAATCGGTAACGGGTCCGAACTGGAGCGCGAGAAACACATCCGAACCCGATGACGGAAAAAAACAATCTGAGGATGGAGCCGATGCCCATGCGCACTATGATCCTAAGGAGGAGTCACCTACCACGTGACTTCCAAAACCTTTCCAGGGCAAAAACAAGTGCAAACATCCGGACCCAACACCAGATGGCATATGTGTAATCTGCAGCTCATATGCCTCAAACAAGTGGTTTTAAGAATAAGCCAATGCAACCATGTTTAAAAGGAGAGCATTGGCACCTTACCCTGGTTAGCAGGTTAAAGCGCAAATTCTAAAACCAGCAAAAATATAGGGCACAGCAAAAGGCAAAAAAACAGAGTGGCCATGCAGAAAAGCCAATCTTCCTTCACCGTCAATAAACTCTAAACATAACATTTCAGAAGACTCACAGTCTTTCTACTCACAGTATAGATGAAAGACTCACAGTCTTTCATCTATTCAATTCATCGTGCCCACATACCCATTGACTGTTCTCACAAGTCTCCTTCAGTCACACATTTCTGCTTCAAGATAATCACCAATTTAGCAGACACGTCCACAGCTCCGCCATTCTTACTTTCCAGTCCCTCGCTTTAGCCTTCTACCATGTTGCCGGAGCTAATATTGGGCTACTGGCTTCCGAAGAGTTTACTGAAAGTACCTTTTGGTTGCACCCGAGCATCACTGCGGCTAAAACTTTACTGGGCTTACTCTGACATAAACAGCACTGATTATCTGACCTTAAAAGAATATGCTCTTTAAAAATAGGCGGACATGCTGGTACAAGATCCTGGGCTACTTACTGCACCTGCTATGTAAATGTGATTACTTTTTTTATTAAAGCAGTTAAAAAACAGCCACCTCTTGTGCGGTCTTTTTCAATGTGCCACAAGTGGAAATGTTATCACTGGCTTCTCTTAACCTCTTCAGTGCCCCGCCCTGTGCCAGGCGTTGAATTAGCGGGCAGGGTTCATGACGAGATAGTCTCGTCATGGAGCACGGTTGCGCTGTGCCCATGACGAGACTATCTCGTCATGGGCACTGAAGGGGTTAAGCAGAAACCAGACCAAAAGGGGCACAACTTCAGGGTCCACTCTCTCCCATGAACTGGATCAACCGATTATCTAAAATGCTGAGCCTCTTATTTCGAATTTTCATAATTTGGGAAAGTGCCAGACACAAAGAACTAAGGTCAAAGGGGGACCATGCATCATTGTAGGCAAGTGCGATTCCATAATTGCGATTAAGGAATCGCAATTATGAAATCCAAATTGTCTATGCATGTAGGTTTCGCTAAAATATTAGCGATTCCTACATATTCCTTAATTGCAAACAGCAATTCATAATTAAGGAATAGCTTCCCATTCATGACTATGGGCCTAAAGGCACTCGCAAATTGCACATGCAATTTCAAGGGTGCAAGGGAGTAATGAGGACACCCTGATGCACCCCCGAAATTGCTATGTGACCACATGTTGCGCACATACATACCCCAAGGGCATGTGTGTGTGTGTGTAACATGGAACTCTGAAAAATCCACTTTAGAGCATTTTTCAAAGTTTTCGCAAATTACCATCAACTTTAAATTGATGGTAATTTGCTAGCCCTAATTGCGAAATCGCAATTTAAAAGTGCATCATGCATTGCATTTAGGGAATCGCAATTTGTGATTCCCTAAATGCATTCGCAATTTAAGTAATCGCAAATTTTGCAATTACTTAAATTGCGGATTTGCATTTGGGTTGATGCATCCCAAATGCAAAAAACACTGGTCGCAAAGGGACGGATTCTGTGAATCTGCCACTTTGCTACCGGTATTTAGAATGATGCATGTGCCCAAAGATGTACAAATGGTTTTAGCATTTGCAAACCCTAAATTCAAGTGTGGTGAACAAGAACATATGGTTTATCATGTATTCTGTGATTTACTACAGGCTTAAAGGCCTTTCTCATTGGGATAACCTTGTTACTGCATGACCACCATCTTCAATGGGAATTTCAGACAGCATATTCTTTGGAGAAATGGCCAAGATGTGTCTCCCTGCTTTATTGAGAGCACTGACATATGATCATGCTGAATGAGCAGAAGTATGGAAATCGGACACAGAAAGAAATAAACAAGAAAAGCAGAAAGAATTGTGATATTTCCCGGTTTATTAAATGGAAAGGGAGGGAAATAAAAACTATGTATATAGATGATTAATGTTAAGTTTATTACAGTGTATGTGAATAGATATACTATTATGCAGTTGGAGACTAATTTTACCACTGCAAATAAGGATCCGCTATCAAGATACTTATGGTCATTTCAGTATTCACCAGGTTTTGATTAACTGACTCATCACAAATTTGCTTCTTTTTATTTGTCTTCGAATTTGCTCATCCAATGTGCTCTATACTCGCCGCTTGCTTTTCTCACTTAATATAAACTTTGCAAATTTCAGTTGGTTTTACCAGAAATTAATTACAATTTTTGCTCAGTTCATCACTGTTCAAAACTATTTCTGACAATGTGAGACCCAATAGTTGCACAGCATTTGGCATCATAGGAAAAGCAGTTCACAATATTCTACCATCCTACATCACCACTATTCAAAGAGATCGGTTCAAAGAGTTCCTTTGGTCGAAATGAGTGAGGACGCCCCGAAGAGTATCATTCCACTTTAAAACAGGCACTTCTTGGCAGCAGTGTAATACTTTTAATTGGTGAGCACCGTCACTTCTGAGTAACTAACAGGTACTTAGGGTTAGGGAGTGCACACATTACTAGAGTTCCATTTCAAGTACTGTCAATTACTATGATGAGAAAGCATTTGGGGTGCAAATGAAGGAGGTTGAGATCTAAGAGGCAAGTGTCCAATGAAATATTCACTAAGAAGAACTTGTTCCAATTCATCATATTATACAGTCACATAAGTTCATCTTTTTCTCTCTCAGACAGCTGTTTCTAAACTTGGACATCTCAAGAGAACTGATCTATTCAATTACAATTAAGATTTGCAAGTTGGAGGTGGCTCTGTTAGAGTGTGACTAAGGTAATTTGGAGCTATTTGAACTTCTTCTTTCTGATTAGGTGGTTACCTTCAAAGACATGCAATAAAACATTACTACTCTGTTTTCTTCCACTATGATGTGGATGAGGTTGAGAGCTAGGTATCAATTGGGTGCCAGGTGCATTCACCATTCACATCGAGTGCACACATTTGATCCTTTAGTTCATCCTGCTGTGGATCAAGGTGGAAATCCCATGGGTCACCTCCATTTAATAAGCAATAATTGCTTTGATACTCTCTGCATTCCCACTGGAAACAGATCTAAAAGCAAGAGAAATAAAACCATAGTCATTAAGATGAAACTGAGTTAACATGAAATCTACAGGTATTGCTTAGGGTAAAACGTAGCAAAATAACTTGTCAGATGACATTTTTAAAAAGCAGTTCTCAAAGCTCTTTATGTGAGTGACATAATCTAGTTTTTTGCAGAAATTTGTTCCAATGCAATAAAGACAAGTTGTGATAGGACCTACACATTTGAATCAGAGTGGACAGTCCAGAGCAAGAAAGGTGTCATACTCTTCCTACAACAACATTAGGGGTCAATTAGAAGTCAGCATGATTCAGGTACAGGGATATCAAATGTCTGCAATTAACATTTCTGGCCTAAATCCACCCATTGCGCAATTTTGCCCAAATGGGTAATAACACGCTCGCCCAGTTTTAGTGGATCAAAAACAATATAAGAATCACATTTCACGGACGTATAATGGTCACTTTATTTTTTTGCTCCCATTTACCACCTGCTATGAGAGGAGGCTATTGGTAGGTAGGGGTTTGGTTCTTGCTCCCTTATGCCATAGAAGACGGTTTGTCAGGGGCCCTGCTGCATTGGTGCTCACAGCCCCCCCCCCCCCCCCCCAAGCCATATTGAATGTTACTAGGTGCTTTTCCACAACCAGTAAAATAGGGCTGGAGATTCCTGCACCAAGTATTCCATGGCGCTTGAACAATAGGAGAGATGTGATTGGCTGAAGCGATAGCCCTCCAGCAGGAAACCTCCGCCCTATCCCACTTCTAATGGGGCCCTATGAGGAAGGAATATGCTACTTACCAGTATGCATCTGTTCTTGGCATGTAGAGCTGCAGATCTATACACTGTGCATAGATCGCCATCTGGTGTTGGGCCCGGATGTTTGCAGTTTGTTTTTCTTCTTGGACAATCTTTGGAAGTCACGAGTTCGGTGACTCCTCCTTCGGTCCGTACTGCGCATGGGCTTCGGCTCCATCCTCAGATTGTTTTTCGCCAGCAGGGAAAAGATGGAGCGTAGTGATAATACTAAGAAACCCATGTGTGTTGTATCTAAATAAGATAGGTTGGAACGGATACAGGTAGCCGGGGAGGCGGGTGGGCGTGTATAGATCTGCAGCTCTACATGCCAAGAACAGATGCATACTGGTAAGTAGCATATTCCGTTCGAGGCATATGAGCTGCAGATTATACACTGTGCATAGACTATATAGCAGTACCCAACCCTAGCGGCGACCACCGGTATCCGTTGCAGTGGTTTGAAAAAGTGTCTTTAGTACAGCCTGGCCCACAGTAGCTTGTTGTTTGGAATGCACGTCTACACAGTAATGTTTTGTGAAGGTGTGCGGTGTTGACCATCTGGCTGCCTGGCAGATGTCATCTAAGGGTATGTTCCCTAGAAAAGCCATAGAAGCCCCTATCTTTCTTGTGGAGTGGGCTTTTGGTGGAATAGATAATGTTCTTTTTGCTTTGTGATAGCAAATTTGTATGCACTTTACAATCCACCTAGCTATCCCTGATTTTGAGATGGGGTTGCCTTTATGTGGTGGAGAGAAGGAGACAAACAATTGTTTAGTCTTTCTGAAAGGTTGCGTTCTTTGTATGTAGTATAGTAAAGCCCTTTTAACATCAAGAGTGTGTAATGCCCTTTCCGCAACTGATTGAGGTTGTGAGAAAAAAACTGGTAATTCCACCGATTGATTGAGATGGAAGGGGGAAATTACCTTAGGCAGAAATTTTGGATTTGTGCGAAGGATCACCTTGCTGTGATGTATCTGTAGAAAGGGTTCTTGTATAGTGAACGCTTGTATTTCACTAACGCTTCTAAGGGAAGTTATAGCTACGAGGAAAGCTGTTTTCCACGTAAGAAACTGTAGCTCACATTTATGCATTGGTTCGAAAGGCGGACCCATGAGCCGTGTAAGAACTACGTTTAGATTCCACACAGGTGAAGGTGGTGACCTGGGTGGAATTACTCTTTTAAGGCCTTCCATGAAGGCTTTAATAGCAGGCACTCTGAAAAGAGATAAATGCTGTCTGTTTTGCAGGTAAGCAGCAAGTGCTGCTAGGTGTAGACGGATGGATGAGTATGCCAGGTTACACCTTTGAAGATGGAGCAGGTAGCAGATGATGTTCTGTATGGAGACATCTAAAGGGTTGATTGTATTGTTACGGCAGTAAACAACAAATCTCTTCCACTTTGCGGCATAGCATGCTCGAGTGGTAGGACGTCTGGCTTCCCTGATAATGTTCATGCAATCAGGGGGAAGGTTAAGGTATCCAAATTCTAAGATTTCAGGAGCAAGATCGCAAGGTTGAGCTGAGCTGGGTCCGGGTGCCTGATCTCTCCATGGTTCTGGGTTAGGAGGAGGCATGGGGAGAGGTGCAGTTTTTGGTGTGGAACCACCGAGAGCTGTAATAGTGTGGTGTACCACGGCTGTCTGGTCCATGTTGGAGCTACCAGAATGAGTGTGAGGGAGTGCTGTTGTAGCTTCCTTACCACTAATGAAATTAGTGGGAAAGGTGGAAAGGCGTATGTAAATTTGCCTGACCAGTTCATCCATATCGCATTGCCTTTGGACAATGGGTGTGGGTATCTGGCGGCGAAGCTTGGGCATTTTTTGTTTTCGTGGGTGGCGAAGAGGTCTATCTGAGGGTGCCCCCACTTGTGAAAGAATGGGTGAAGAACTTGTGGGTGTAGTTCCCATTCGTGCATTTGCTGCGTTTGTCTGCTGAGCAGATCTGCCATGGTGTTTTGTATTCCTGAGACGTGTTGTGCCAGGAGAAAGATCTTCTGTGGGATTGCCCATCTCCATATGCTCTGTGCTAAGCGAGAGAGCTGGGGAGAGTGTGTCCCCCCCTGTTTTTGAATATAATACATTGCAGTCATATTGTCTGTGCGAATGAGGACTGCTTTGGCTGAGATTTGTTTCTGAAAGGATTTCAGGGCTAGAAAGATTGCCAGTAACTCCAGATGGTTGATGTGGAGTAACTTTTGCTGTGGCGTCCATATACCTTGCACTGTGAGGTGTAAAAGGTGCGCTCCCCAGCCGGAGAGCGATGCGTCCGTTGTTAGAATCACCTGAGGAACCGGGTCCAGGAACGGTCGCCCTTTGGAAAGGTTTGTGGTGTTCCACCACTGCAGAGAGCGATGGGTGCGGCCGTCCACCAACACCAGATCCGTTATCTGCCCCTGGGCCTGGTTCCACTGGCGTGCTAGGCACTCTTGGAGTGGACGCATGTGGAGTCTTGCATGAGGCACTATGAAGATGCAAGATGCCATCATCCCTATTAGCTTCATAAACACTCTTGCTGGGAGAGAGTGCTGAAGAATGAATGTTTGGCGCAAGGCTTGTATGCTTGCGATTCTGGCTGAATTGGGATAGGCTATAGCTTTTGAGGTGTCTATAGTGGCACCGAGATATTGCTTTGTGTGAGATGGTACGATGTGGGACTTTTGATAGTTCACCGTGAAGCCTAGCTGGTGGAGTAGTTGGATGGTACTGTTTGTATGTTGCACACATTGGTTGTAGGACGCGGCTTTTATTAGCCAGTCGTCCAAGTGAGGGAAGACGTGAATGTGTTGTCTTCTGAGGTGTGCTGCTACTACTACTGCTAGGCATTTGGTAAACACCCGTGGTGCGGTTGTGACCCCGAAGGGGAGAACCCTGAACTGGTAATGTTGATCGTCCACCACAAATCTGAGGTACTTTCTGTGAGAAGGGTGTATTGGAATATGAAAGTATGCGTCTTTCAAGTCCAGTGTAGTGAGAAAGTCTCCCTGGCAGAGGAGTGGGAGAACTTGTTGGAGGGTTCCCATGTGGAAATGGTCCGAATGTATGTATGCATTTAGAGGCCGGAGGTCTAGAATGGGCCGTAGGGTCTCGTCTCTTTGGTATTAGAAAATACAGAGAGTAGACCCCTAAATTTTGGTGATTGACGGGGACCTGCTCTATAGCTTGTTTTTGCAGGAGGGAGATTACCTCTTGTTTGAGCAGTGTGGTATGTTCTTGTGACATTGTACGGTGCCTGGGTGGAATATTGGGTGGGGTAGATGTTAGTTCGAGACAGAATAATTTGTGTCACCCATTTGTCTGATGTTATGGTCTCCCAGGTGTGAAGAAAGTGTAGCAGTCTGCCCCCGACTGGAGTGGAATGGTCTGGGGGGAGCGGGGGAAAGTCATTGCGTGGGCGGTGTGGCAGAACGGGTGGTGTTGGTTTTGCCCCTGCCCTTATTATTGTTTCCTCTATATCCACCTCTTTGATAGCCCTTTGAGAAGGTAGTCTGAGGAGGGGACTTGTAGGAGTTGGAGGGGACTTGTAGGAGGTAGAGGTGCTATCGGCAGAGTAACCTCTGCCCGTGCCTCAAAAGGAGGAACGGCGGAAGGAGCATCTAGGGGTATTGGATTGTAATGCCCCCATAGACTTCGCCGTATCTGTATCCTTTTTCATCTTTTCCAGGGCTTCGTCGACTTTTGGGCCAAATAAGTGTTGTTGGTCAAAAGGGTGGTTTAATATAGACGCCTGGACCTCTGGCTTAAAGCCCGAGATTCTGAGCCAGGCGTGGCGGCGAAGCAAAACACTGGTGTTTATAGCCCTGGAAGCTGTATCTGCCGCGTCAAGAGCACATTTAATGGAGGTGTTGGTAATGAGCTTTCCCTCTTGTATTAGCTCATGAGCCTTATGTTTATACTTCTCTGGGAGGTGCTGCATGATAGCCTCCAGCTCATCATAGTGCGCTCTGTCGTAGCGTGCAAGCAGCACTTGCGTGTTGGCGATGCGCCACATACTTGCAGCTTGCGAGGCAGTGCGTTTGCCTGACGCATCTAAGAGCTTGTACTCTGGTGGTGGAGCCTCACCTGATGATTATGAATTGGATCGCTTCCTAGCTGTGGATACCACTAATGAGTCTAAGGGAGCAGGTCCTTTAATATAGGCAGGGTCTGTGGGGGCTGCCTTATATTTCTTTTCTATTCTGGGGTTTAAGACCCTAGCCCTGACTGGGTCCTTGAAAACCTCTGCCGCATGTTTGGTCACCCCTTTAAGCATGGACAATATGGCCGTAGACTTATCTGCTATGTCGCAAGTGTCTAGTAGGAAGTCTTCCTCAACTGGTTCACAGTGTAATTCCACCTCATGATAGTGTGCCGCCCGTTGTACCAAGTGGTGGAACCCCAGGGAGTCCTCCGGTGGAGATGGCCTGGATGGATAAAGATCATCCTGAGACACATCTGGGACATCTGGGTTGTGGTAATCCTCCCATGGGTCTGGTGTTCCCAGAGGTGTGGGGTCCAGTGGGGCATCTGCTGGATCGTAATATGGATCCCCTTGGTCATCAGGGTCTGGAGACGGGGTTGGAGAGTGATGAGGCAAGGGTGGAGAAGGTGGAGGAGGAGGAGGAGGTGGAGGAGGCGGTGGGGAGGGTACTCTGAAAGGAGATGTGGCAGAGTCCTTCCGTTTTGGCAGTGGGGGAGGAGCTGGCTTGTCTAAATGTCTTTTCAAATGTCCAGTCTGTCGGTGCCGATGTTTTCGGAACCGACGGCTTTGTTGGTTTCTCCGTGCCATGCTTTTTCGGGGCGTCCGATTTTTTCGGCGCCGAGGCAGGTTTCGGCACGGGAGCTTCGGTGCCGAGGGATTTATGTTTCGTCGGCACCGGAAGGGCAGGTTTTGACACCGATGGCTTCGGAACGGAGCTTGGTGTTTTCTTCGGTGCTGAGCGGTGTTTTACGGCGCCGCTAGTAGGCTGGCTCGAGCCCGAGCCGCCGGGAGACTTATGATGCTTCTTCACCGGGCCCGAAGGTGGGGTGATGGAAGCGGTATGCTTGGTTTTCCCTAGGCCCAGAGGCGAAGGGGTAACCGGAGTCTCTTTCGGTATGGGCGCGGGAGTGGGGGGGGGGGGGGGGTAAGAGTACTCACGACCCTCTGCGCCGGTGTGATCTCCTCCAGGTCGGAGTCGTCGGCCTCGGAAGCGCTGACGATGTCGTCCTCCTGTTCGGTGTGCTTCTGTCCCGAAGCTCCGGTGTCGTCTCCGAAGAGGTCAGGTGGAGCCGAGGTCGATGAGTGCGCCATAGTGCGTCGAGCTCGTCGATCCCGAATGGTCTTTTTCGATCGAAAAGACTTGCAGGCGGGGGAGCCTCGTGTTCGGGGGAGAGAGGCAGAGGTTGCACACCTGATGGAGGTCGGTGTGGGGAAACTTAGACCCACATTTTGGGCACTTCTTGAAGGGAGTCCTTTCCATCGGCCGAGACCGGAGTCGAGAAAGGCCCGAAGGCCGCTGCTTGGAATCGAGGAAGTGGCGCAGAGAGAGATGAAGAAGATGATTTTGTCTAAGAATCTCGATGTACGAGGATTTTTCGTCGAAGGTCGAACTGGAAAAGGTTCGAAGCCGGAGCACGAAGTATTACATCCGAGCCCGATGGCGGAAAAAAACAATCTGAGGATGGAGCCGAAGCCCATGCGCAGTACGGACCGAAGGAGGAGTCACCGAACTCGTGACTTCCAAAGATTGTCCAAGAAGAAAAACAAACTGCAAACATCCGGGCCCAACACCAGATGGCGATCTGTGCACAGTGTATATTCTGCAGCTCATATGCCTCGAACATATCATTAGCAAAATGGAATCGGCTCAAACCACCCATATGGTTCCCTTCAAGCCAGGAGATTCTTTTAAAGCAGTGCTCTGAGGTTTTTACAACTATACCCAGACCCACTGCTCCTTATCTCAGAAGAGTGTTTTTTCTCCTTGCTTGATGAAGTATGGCAAAAGTCCACATTTCTGGCAAAAGTCCACTTTGCTGGCAAAAGTCCACATTGCACAGAAGGTAAACCAAGCGTATAATGGAATGAAAAACACAAAGAATGAAATATAAGACTTTTGAAGCAATGAGAATGCTAATAACACTACAACTGACAACAATACTGCTAGAAACTGTGCTTAAATCAGTTTCATTCCAGTTTTCAAGCCCAGATCATTGTTTTTAGTTCTGGAGGTTTGTCAATGAGTCACCTAGAATCAGATGGGCTTTTAATATGCATCATATAGTCGTGTCCATTCATCTTTTTTCCTGCATTCCATAATTTAGTGTATTATAACATATTGATCTGGTGCTTAAAAGATCAGTTTGTCAGCAAGTATTACATTTCCCTGCACCATGGTGCCTGCCACGTAGAACAGGTAAATGTAAACAGGTGCTTCAGTATGGCAAGTGCGACTGCCATGGTGGCGGTCGCATCCTAATACCCCCTGTGGGTCCGCTGCCTTGTAGGAGTGCAGTCCCACTCCCCGAGACAATGGCAGACAGACTGGAGTCCGCCCGCCATCGTAATCAGCCCCATAGTATGAGCTCATTTTTCACACATCTACGTTTTTACTTGAAGTGAGGCATATACAAATCAAAACACCTATTCTAAAACTGTTATCCCAAGAAACATGGTCCAAACAGCAGACAAAAACAAGCATTGGCATAGCCAATAGGCCTCGCCTTTGGGACCTTATAAGTGTTTAGCCAAGCAGCATACAAGCTGAGAGTTTACAAACATCAGAAAGTAGATGGAGAAGCTGATCACATTGTATGTACAATGGCAGGAACCGAACAGTTCCGCCCTGTATACCCTCTGCGCAGGATTAAGCAAGAGCATTAACAACCGATATGTGGTGGATGCGGAGGGGAGACGTAATGTTTCCTTTCATCTTTAAAAATGCAAGATTACATACAAGTGTCAGAATTCAAGGAAAACATGAGAGGATGTGCATGTGTGACACACTTAATACGGGACACGGTAGGCTCTAAACAGGGAGAGGTTTGCTTTGACTTGGGTGTCCAAAAAAAGACCAGGAGGGCTGGATGGTTTTCAGGATAGCCACATAAGATTCATTTCAATACAATGAACCAAGATGAAACCCATTTTCAGTAGGGGATTATCCTTAAAATCTGGCATGGACCCAGCCCTCTGAACCCAAGTTGGACACCGATGCTTAAACAGAGCCAACCAGACTAACACGCCTGACCTACGTTTTGTAAAAGGAAAGTCGAGGGGTGAAAACACTTGGAGAGGCTGATCTAGCGGGGTCGCAGAGCCCTGTATATGTGGCCACAGACCAAAATCAACCTGCGTGGTCATTTTAAGAACACAATCCACAAAAAGGTGGGAAACAAATAAATACATTGCTACGAATGACAATGCAAAGATGCCGGAATTTGTCTTCACTCTTCCTCCTGCTGCCTTCCCAAAATTACAAAACGTCCTCCTACCTTGCAAAGACATCCTCAGGAAACGGCTATTAGCAACAGTTTGCCTCCAACAGACATTGGCGACAAAAAAGAGCTGTTCCCATAATTGTTGCATTTAAACCATGCCCTGCCAATCTCGGTCCTTCCACTAGAAAAGCACAGCTGGAGTGACGCTCTTCGAATGTCCTAAAATGATCGAAGCCGCAGACCTACCCTTCTCCCCAAGCTGCCCATGTGGTGGTGGCCGGCCCACGGACACACGCCTCCTGCAGGAGGAACATTTTATTAATATAAAAAATCTATGTTGCTAAAACAGGGTGTAATCTTCACTAGGGGGTATAGGCAAAAAAGGGAGTAGATATAAGCATCCACATCACCACTCCAGAATAGATATTTCACAAAAATGATAGAATGCTAGTTTGATAGAAACCAAACCTGTGTTTCTAAAGATGGGCTGGGGGACAGGTACAAGAGGGACGAGGGAGAACAGTAGAAAAAGGGGGGGAAAATCTTTTCTTTAAAGACGAGAACCCTCACTCACCCAAGGGTGACATGCTTCATCATTGGGTCCCCTCTTACACACAGTTACCCTGTGATCTGAGGTAAACTCCCATAAGGTGGAGGTAAATTAATATTACCGCCTAGACACTGGACCGGACTGCAGCTGGTTCCACTGTCTATGTTACCATAACAATTAAGTATGGTCTTCATTTTATTACTTTTGTAAGCAGAGTGACATCGTTTGAGGTCCTGATGAATGCCGCGAACTCCTAGTCATCTGGCAGAAACATGTTGACCGACTACGAATAGGACATCCTTTCAGTCCTTAATATCACTAGCTTTTTTAATACTGGTCTATGGGGACGCATATTAAATTAAGTTTAGTCACCCATGAGCTAGTTTTAATACACACACTTTATTCCTTTATGCACTCTGCCCCTCACCCCAATTGTCGAATTTGGGTATATTAAAACACCTCACGCTCCTCTCCTTTGGCGAGAGTTGTAGCCCACACTGGATACCTTGCGGTAACTGTGTGTAAGAGGGGACCCAATGATGAAGCATGTCACCCTTGGGTGAGTGAGGGTTCTCGTCTTTAAAGAAAAGATTTTCCCCCCCTTTTTCTACTGTTCTCCCTCGTCCCTTTTGTACCTGTCCCCCAGCCCATCTTTAGAAACACAGGTTTGGTTTCTATCAAACTAGCATTCTATCATTTTTGTGAAATAGCTAAAACAGGGTGGACAGAGGTTTGCTCTAAATGAGTTACTTGAAGAAATAGAAAGAAAAATGGTTGATATAGGGCGGTAATTGGTTCAATGGTTTGAGAAAAACATTTACATTTGTCAGGTCGCAGCCAGTAGGAAGGAGAGGCAGGGGGCCTTGCTTAAATCCTGCTCCCAGATACCTCAAGTCATTAAATTTAAGGAAGAGATATTCCAGAGTAGGTAGCAACATACAAACAACAAAAATGGATTCGACTTGGGGTTATTCAAGAGGAAATGCAGTGAAAATAAAACTGAAAACAAACAGCAACCTCACCTTGCCATGCCTGCTAATTCAATGGTTGACAGCGATGCCTCAATGCGCGTGCCTCACATTTTAGCACAGGCTACTCTGTGGCTCGGTGCCTGTGCACCCTTCTCCCGACTGCCTCACGAGCCTGCAGGGCAAACCCATGGCCCCAGGGACAGTAATGCACTGGAGAACAGAGCTGTGTTCTACCCAACCTTGCATGGGCTGCAGCCGCTCGGAATCAATGCTCACACATCACACTGCACCGCATGCGCTACAGAACACGAGCGCGCTAACAGGGATCCGGGAGGCAAGGTTTCGATTAATCGGCTGATCGCAATCACTGCAAACACACATAGTTTATCAGCATTTAGAGAAGCTAACACGCATGCACGATCAAATCTGGGGATGCACTGTAACTTCAACCTACTGTACAGAAAAGACAATCTGGCGAAACAAATAGCTATGCATTGCTTTCATCTCTTAGCTGCAAGCGGTGCACTTTAACGTGTGGAGCGTAAGGCGTGAGGAGCGCCCACCGAGCATTCATTGCACTACCCTCCTTAGGTACCCGGCACAATTTATTGCCAGCGTCTTTTACAATACCTGAATTCATTTTAAACTATGTAGCTCGTATATTTTAAAACTTGTAATTGCTGTTTTGCACAATTGTTGACTGCTTGCTCACCACATATCCTTTGCACTGCTGATCTCCGCTTTCCCAGTCCGATGCCGGCGTTTCACCGTTCGATTGGAGGGAAGTGGACACAACCCCCATATTGGGCTGACCTGTCTTCCGGATTGCCTGGACTTCCGGTTAGAGGGCGGAGCTTAGCACATTTACGCGCCTGGCCAGCTATTTAGTCCCATGCTGGGCCGGACGCGCAGCGGACGAGCCCGTCCACGCCAAGGCTGTGACAAGGGCAGGAAATGCTGCCTAATTCAACACAGGGATCGCCTACACATAGGAGGTACTGAAAAACCTCAACAGTAGGGGGTACTGTAAGTGCCAGATCCCTCCTGACAAAATAATGGGGGCCTGCTCCTGCTACGTTTGCAGAATTGATCTTCCCATCCCAGTCAATAGACCTATGCCAATAACAGCAAAACACAATGTTCAACTTAAGGGGGGACTAATAAATGCAAGATCACTGAGCAAGCACTGCCAAGATGTCAGGGATCTAATTATAGATCAACAGCTTGACCTTCTATTTGAAACCGAGACATGGTTGAAAGATTGGTGCAACACCGACATTGCTGTCGCTCTCCCGTCCGGCTATACAATCCACAGGAAAGATAGAAAGGATGGCAGAGGAGGGGGTCTGGCTATCATTCTACGGGACACACTACACTGTACTAGTTTTGATCGACACAATCAAGGGAGCGGAAAGCCTCAGCTTTTGCCTCCCCCTAAATGCCTCCTTGTCCTTCCCATGTGCTCTAATTTACCACCCTCCAGGCCAGAGCGCTACCTTGATACTCACTTGGGGACGGCTTGAGCCATCTCCTGCTCAGATACGCCAATTTCACCTTGTTAGGAGACTTTAACCTCCATTTGGAAGGTAGAACCAAACCAGGAGTAGATAACTTTCTTCAAATCACTGAACTTCTCACTCTACCCCAACTGGTGGAGTGCCCAACACACCGAGCAGGCTATACCTTGGACGGGGTTTGTTCCAACTTTGCCCCATTTTCAGTTAACACCCCTTTACCTCCGATTTGGTCAGACCATCTTTGACCCTTGCCTGCAGGGCCGGTCGCTCCACACGCCGCGCAGCTCCCTCCTTGAGTGCCGGGACCCCTGACCCCTCCGCTGCTGCCTCGCACAGCCGTGTGCCTGATCTGCCAGTTCTTTTCCTGTCTCCTTTGCCTGTGCCCCTGATCGTGTACTTTGCTGTGTTTTCTCCATTGTTTTCTGTGTTTACTCCTGTGCCCCTGATTGTGTTTTTGCTGTGCCTTCTGTGCCCCTGTACTTGCCGTCCTAGTGTCCTTCCCGCCGCTTCTCCCCCTCCCCACTCCCCGCCGCTGCTCCCCTGCGGCCCGCCCCTTTTCGCTTCTGTTACCCGCCCATTGGCCACCCCGCTCCCGCCTCCCAGCTGCTCCTCCCTCGCTCCGCCCCCTCTATTCTCCATTTATGGCAGAGTCCGCACGTGCGCGCATCGTTCACGCGCAGCGGGCGCGCCAAAGGCAAGCCCATCCGCGCCTGGACCGCGCCCAGCGCCAGAACCCCTGGCCCCCGCGGAGGCCAGCACTCCCACCGAACTTACGACGCCGCCACCCTCATCGCACTCAACACCGGCCGGACCCCCGGCTGCTACCGAGCAACCCCAAGACGCACCCACGGACCCTTCACCTGCCGATCCTGCAAATTCTCCTGCATCCGGACCTATACTGCACCCGCCAAGCCGAGCAACAGCAGCAATCACCTGAAGTGCATCCTGCTCAACACCCGCTCCGTCCACAGACACGCCGTGGAACTCTGGAACCTACTCGACACCACATCTCCAGACGTCGCCTTCCTCACGGAAACATGGATGAACGCCTCCTCAGCGCCGGACATCGCCATCCCGGACGGTTACAAGATCACCCGGAGGGACCGCGTCAACCAGACAGGAGGAGGCATCGCCATCGTCCACAAGAACACCATCCGCATCACGACCAACTCCGACGACACCCTCACAGCCGCCGAACATCTTCACTTCCAAATACACACCGACCCAAAGACCACACTCAGAGGCACCCTCATCTACAGACCCCGAGGACCTCGCACACAATTCAGCGACAACATCGCAGACTTCATCAGCCCACACGCCCTCGCCTCCGCTGACTACATCCTCCTAGGGGACCTCAACTTCCACCTGAAGAACAAGAGCGACAGCAACACCACCGCCCTGCTGGACAACCTCGCCAACCTAGGACTCAAGCAACTAGTGAACACCCCCACCCACTACGCCGGACACACGCTGGACCCAGTCTTCTCCTCCAGCAAGTACATCTCCTTCAGCCACTCCACCGGACTCCACTGGACAGACCACAGCTGCGTCCACTTCAGCTTCAGAAGAAACACGACTCACCGCCACCCGAATCAGGCTCCCCGCAGGAGCTGGAACAAGATCACCACCGACCAGCTCACCACATCCCTGAGCCAGAACCCTCCCACTAGCTCAACGGATCCCAACCAAGCAGCCAACAACCTGACACAGTGGATCACCAACTACGCCGATGACCTTGCACCTCTGAAAAACCATCCCAGCAGGCCCGGCAGCAAGAAAGCCTCCTGGTTCAACGACTACCTCAAGACCTCCAAGAAGAACTGCCGCATCCTCGAGAAAGCCTGGCGCAAAGACCCGACTACAGACAACATACCCACCCTCAAGCACGCCTCCCGCAAACACCACCAGCTGATCCGCACCACCAAGAAGACAGCATTCAAGGAACGACTAGACAACAACGCACACAACAGCAAGGAACTCTTCAGCATCGTCAAAGAGCTCTCCAATCCCAGCGCCGGAAACAACGACATCACCCCCTCACAAGACCTCTGCAACTCACTCGCCTCGTTCTTCCACAGCAAGATCGCCGACATACACAACAGCTTCGGCACACAGACCACGCACCCAACCACCGAACGGACGCCCCCCACCACCACCCTCCGCGCCTGGACCCCGATCAGCACCGAAGACACCATCCACACGATGAACACCATCCACTCCGGATCCCCAACCGACCCATGCCCCCACCAAGTCTTCAACAAGGCCAACTCCGTCATCGCACCCCAACTCCGGGACATCATCAACTGCTCCTTCGACACCGCCACCTTCCCGGAGAGCTGGAAGCATGCCGAACTCAGCGCCCTCCTGAAGAAACCATCAGGAGACCCCACCGACCTCAAAATCTACCGCCCCATCTCGCTCCTCCCTTTTCCTGCCAAAGTCATCGAGAAGACTGTCAGACAGCTTGCCGCTTTCCTCGAGACAAACGGATCCCTCGACCACTCGCAGTCCGGTTTCCGGGCCAACCACAGCACCGAGACCGCCCTCATCGCAGCCACTGACTACATCCGTGCCCTGCTCGACAACGGGGAAACAGCGGCCCTCATCCTCCTGGACCTCTCCACAGCGTTCGACACGGTCTGCCACCGCACCCTAGTACAGCGTCTAAGGAACATCGGAATCCAAGAGAAGGCACTAGAGTGGATCATCTCGTTCCTCGCCGGAAGAACCCAGAGAGTCCGCCTCCCCCGTTCTGATCCGAGGCCACCGAAGTCATCTGCGGCGTACCACAAGGATCATCACTCAGCCCCACCCTCTTCAACGTCTACATGAGCCCCCTCGCAGCCATCGCACGCCAACACAACCTCAACATCATCTCCTACGCCGACGACACCCAGCTGATCCTCTCCCTCACCAACGACCCAACCACCGCCAGAACCAACCTTCACGAAGGGATGAAAGACGTAGCCGAGTGGATGATGAACAGCCGCCTGAAACTGAACTCAGACAAGACGGAAGTCCTCATCCTGGGATCAGCCCCCTCCGCCTGGGACGACTCCTGGTGGCCCCCCGCCCTGGGCAGCGCACCCAAACCAACGGACCACGCACGCAACTTGGGCTTCATCCTGGACTCCTCCCTCTCGATGACCAGACAAGTCAACGCCGTCTCATCATCATGCTTTAACATCCTACGCATGCTCCGAAAGGTCTTCCGATGGATCCCCACCGAAACCAGAAAGACGGTCACCCAGGCACTCGTCACCAGCCGACTGGACTACGGGAACACCCTCTACACCGGAACCACAGCCAAACTTCAGAAAAGACTCCAACGAATCCAGAACGCCTCCGCATGACTCATCCTGGACATCCCGTGACACAGCCACATCTCCGGACACCTGAGAGACCTGCACTGGCTCCCCGTCAGCAAGAGAATCACGTTCCGACTCCTCACCCACACACACACACAAGGCCCTCCACGACCTGGGCCCCAGGTACCTCAACAACCGCCTGACCTTCTACAGTCCCACCCGCCAGCTACGATCGACCAGCCACGCCCTCGCCGCCGTTCCACGCATTCGAAGAGCCGCCATGGGAGGAAGATCGTTCTCCTACCTGGCGGACAAGACTTGGAACTCCCTCCCCAGCCACCTCCGCCTGACCCAGGACCACCTCTCCTTCAGGAAGCAACTCAAGACCTGGCTGTTCGAGCAGTAGCGGACCCCCATCCCCCCAAGCGCCTTGAGACCCTCCGGGTGAGTAGCGCGCTATACAAATTTCGTGATTGATTGATTGATTTGTGCCCCTCACACTCAGGGTTCCACAGATGAGCCGTACACTTAGGCCACTGCCTGAACCCTGAAATGGACGTAAATGGGCAAAATTAGCTGACAACCCTGGATTAGCAACCACTGCCCAAGTTCTAACTCCCGTTCTAACAGGGAACACTGGGTTGGACTCACGCCTCTCCCACTCCTGGCTCACCATAGCATGCAACAATCGTTCTCCTTTGGAGAGACCTGATGAGTACAAAAAACTTAAAATTAAAAAAAAAAACCTGGTTCACGCCCACCCTGGCCCAAGCTATGTAAGCAGCACAAGCACAAATGGAGAAGATCGTACAACGCTGATGAAAGAATAGCTTACAAAAATAGCAGAAAGTTCTATCATCAGCAGATCAAATGCGCCAAAAAAGAGTACTTCTCCAAGAAAATTCAGGAGGCTAATCAAGACCAAAAAACCATCTTCTCGGTCGTAAAGTCCTTCACAAACCCCAAAGTGCTACTGAAAGAGATACCCCCTTCACAAAATCTCTGTGATAAAATTTCAGTATTCTTCGAAGAAAAAAATAAAATAAATTCAGAAGGACTTCCTAATGGACCTTCCCCAAGATCAGGATGCCAGCTCCGAGCCAGCTTCCGCCCTCTCTATTCGTTCCTTCAAACAAGTTTCATTAGAACAGACTCACGAGGCCATAAGAGCATGCAAATCAGGCTCACCCTTGGATGCCTGCCCTCCTATGATTCTTCACAGAATAATAGATTATAGTTAACCCCATTATAAATCAGATAGTCAACTCCTCTATCAGCACAGGTATAGTGCCAGATGAATGGAAGCTTGCACTGGTAAAACCACTGAAAAAGAAACAAAACATCGACCCCTCTGTGCTCTCAAATCTCCGGCCTATTTCCCTACTCCTTCTGCTAGGCAACGTCACAGAAAAGTTTGTTCATAAAGAACTGTCTAAATTCATTGAAGACAATAATATCCTTCACCCTCAACAATCAGGCTTTCACCGCAAGCATTCTACGGAATCGGCTCTACTAGAAATAACCGACAGGCTAAAAACTATAGCCAACAACGGCAAGAAAGCTGTTCTGATTCTACTCGACCTGTCGGCCGCGTTCGATACCATCTCGCACAGTATCCTCCTGAAGCGACTCGAACGTGGCGGCATCTCCGGTACCGTCCTGGATTGGATAAAATCTTTCCTCACCAACCGCAGACAAGCGGTTACCCTTGGTACTTTCCTTTCAGCAGAACGCAACATAGCAACAGGAGTTCCACAGGGCTCAATGTTGAGCCAACTGTTGTTTAACGTTTACACGACTCCACTCATCTCCCTGATAGGATCCTTTGGGATTGAAGTTACGTCCTACGTAGAAGATACCCAAATGATCCTTTCCCTGTATAACAACTCCACAAAGACCGAACTCAACTTCAAACACTGCTTAACCGCAGTCATCCAGTGGATGAGAGATAACCATCTTAGATGCAACACAGACAAAACTGAAATTCTCCCTATAGGGAAAAACGTCCTATTCCAGCCTTGTAAATGGTGGCCAGAAGGGACATCACCCCCACCTGATACAGTCAAGGTAGCCAAAAATTTTGGAGTAGAATTGGACACTGCACTCGCCTTCCTCCCACAGTAACAGGGACCTGCTTCAGCCTTATTAAATCTCTAAAAAAAATTATTTAACCTAATTCCACTTACGGCAAGGAAATCAGTGGCAGTTGCCTTGATACTCTCGCGTCTGGACTACTGCAATAGCCTTTTGGCAGGAGCCAACCAATCTACCTTAAAAAAGCTACAAATTGTCCAACATGTCACTGGCTCCCGGTGCATAAAATAATTATTTTTAAAATCTTCCTAATCACCTACAGAGCCAGGCATAAACTAGGACCCAAGTATCTCTCGGCACGGTTCACTCCCTATACCACAACTAGGAATCTCAGGTCCTCATCTGCCAA
The DNA here is from genome assembly GCF_964204655.1 of Triturus cristatus. Taxonomy (NCBI): domain Eukaryota; kingdom Metazoa; phylum Chordata; class Amphibia; order Caudata; family Salamandridae; genus Triturus; species Triturus cristatus. The sequence goes on along the minus strand of NC_140593.1, from coordinate 1,158,835,399 downwards.
CCTCCTCAAACCGCCTATTTTTAAATACAAAACTAGGGGCGGTAGAACAGTGGCTGTTTTAGGATCCAACGCTTGGAACCTACTACCACCCCATTTGAGATTGCTGAATACAGAGACACAGTTCAGGAAGGCCCTGAAGACTTGGATATTCAGCGCCCCAGACAAATTGTGCCTCTCCCTTATTTAGTAACCTCAGGGCACCCCCTCACCTCCGAATACTCAGCGCCAGGATGCTCCTTATAAATGCCACCTTACATTACATTACCTCCCACCTGCCTACTGCAGGGGTATCATTCCCAAACCTAGCATCTCAAGGAGGGAGGGTGGCTAAGAGAGTGCGCCTTCAGATAAAATGCACAGCAGTCCGCAATTACTGCTCCAAACAAAACAGCGAGCGGAAACACTAAGCACACTGCAGCAGACATTTCACGTTTCTCCTGCAGTTCCCACTGGCACATTTCACACTGTGCATGGAAGGAAAATGCTTCAGCTGTTTCCATGAAGCAAAATATATATTCATCTGTAGCGGCGCTGCATGCATAAGTTAGTAGGTGTTAAACTTGCTGACGGTGCGGAGCATGGTTTGTTGCGGGGATGGGGGCGCAGTGGCTCCTTATTCAGTAAGCATGCCACCATTCCCCTTTAAGAAACCCTGACAGACGAGTCCATTGCGCTGAAAAGACAGACTGCCATTGAAACAGTAAATAGAATGGTAAAGTTGTTACCTTTGCCGATGGGATTCTAGAGTATGTTGCAAATCGGTTTCATTTTTTGAATGCACCGTTTGCGTGATTCAGAAGTTTTCAAAAAGTGTAATGTGGCAAAAGGGTCCAGTCAGTCGCTTGAGCCCGCGCTGCCGCCAGCGTTGGTGATTAGGAGACATGCCAAGCTGCTTACAAAAAAGTTAGAATGATGAGAAAATAGAATTGTTTGAGCCGCGCATCCACCATTGTTCAACATTAAAGGGGGTGTGCCGCGCTATTTAAAACAAGCGTGAGGGAGCGTGGCACGGCCCTGTGAGGGGGGAATAAAAAAAAAATAATAAGACGCGGACCGTGCTCTGCTTAATGACAGTTTTGAAGCACACTCATGCTTGTGGCGACATCCGCCTCACGGAAGCGAGCAACAGCCAATTAGCATGCGCGCCGCTGCTTGCTCCTTCAAGGTGGATGCAGCCACAAGCACGAGTGTGTGCTTGAAAATTAGCAGAGCAACGGCTAAAGGCCCTCCGAAGCAGCGCAATGCACAGGTGAGACCTAACTAGGACATCACTCAGTTTGAGGCATATGCAAATCATTAACATGGCCCATGCAAAAGAATTACTCTAGTGCTTAACGTTGATTCACTAACTTTACCCTTCAAATCAGATCCTGTTTAACAATAAATAATTCATTCACAAAAACTGTGTAAATTTTGCTAAAATACTAAACCTTAATCAGTCAATAAATCGGGATTTATAGAGTGCAGCTAATCACCTGATAGGGTATCAGGGCGCTTAGTAGGACTGTTATGACAAGATGCCTATTCACAGCAGTTCTCTTTATTCAAAAGCTGAGTCATTGCTCAGAGTGAGATATGTGCAAATCATTAACAAGGCATGTGCAAAAATTGATAAGTGTATAACATTGTTTCTCTATAATTAGCCTTCTGATCAGTCACTATTGAACTGCTTACCATTAATTCTTCAACTTTTGACTTCTGTTCAGTAAATAGATCATGTACAGTAGCTTCATAGAACATGTAATATAAAACCACTAATCTTGATGGGGCAAGTCCAGAACATTTGCAGGCCCTACACTGAGGAATTTATCGTTAGATCATTCATATTGCACTTAGGTATACTAAAATTAATTAATAGGATGGATAGAAAAACAACAGCTGGTTAAATAGAAATAAAACAGGTTATGCAAAGGTCAAAGAGCCGGGTTTGGTGGCTTAATGGACTAATGCGTCCACTTTAGGGGCCAGTCTTTGACCTCATGGTCACAGGTTGTAATCCCAGTAGGTCCACTCAGCCTTTCATCCTTCTGATTTCAATAAAATGAGTACCATTGGGTAACAATAAACAGCTGTTATTCAGCGCTAAGATACTCTTGGGTGAATGTGCATTTTACAAATACACATGGTGTGTTATGCTAAAAAGAATTTTTCTGCCTCAGTCAAAATATTTAGCAAAGCGGTGGGTAAACTGAGTTGACATGCCTGACAAACATAGTATAAGTGCTTGACGACATGTTCTTACCCCTGCTTTTAAAAACACTGATTTTAATAATAATCGGAGAGAACATAGCAGGATTGGACAAACACATAAAATATAATCGTGTTTCCTGGGGATAGCCACAAAGCCTGCAAATGCTAATTGGCCAGTCTTGGCGCCATTTCAGTGTACCACCATTAGTTGGATGTAGGCCAAGTCTTAACTTCAGAAATACATCCTGCATGCGTGATGAAACGGGACAGTCATAAGTCTGGGTACACTATTTCTCATAAAAATTGATAACTGTTCAGGCATGTTTTTCAACTCATAGTGCGTTTTATTTGCATTGGAAGAAAGGGATTTAGTTGCTTCATCGCTAGAGACACAGATGGCTGTCCTCCAAAAGTTTGATAAGGCTCTATTAGATAGGATCTCCATGGAACAGTATTGAATATGCTACTTACCAGTATGCATCTGTTCTTGGCATGTAGGGCTGCTGACATTCATATCTGTGCATAGATCGCCGCCTAGTGTTGGGTCCGGATGTTTGCACGTTGTTGTCCTGGAAGAGTCTTCGAAGTATCCTGGGATAGGTGACTCCTCCCCTGGACTACAGTGCGCATGGGCATCCTCTCCATCCTCAGATTGTTTTTCGCCATTGTGGCAGTGATGGAGTAGATATAGAAAGTGATGACCATGCTTACAGTAATTCTGAGAGCTGCAGCTGCTACAGGCGCCGGGGAGGAGGGAGGGCGATATGAATGTCAGCAGCCCTACATGCCAAGAACAGATGCATACTGGTAAGTAGCATATTCAGTTCGAGGCATGTGGGCTGCTGAATTCATATCTGTGCATAGAATATATAGCAGTGCCCTCTTATTTGCGGCGGCTACCAGTGCCAGCTGCAGCGGTCTGAAAAAGAGTTTTGAGAACAGCCTGTCCTACAGCTGCCTGCTGTTTTGATTGCACATCTACACAATAGTGTTTGGTAAATGTATGTGTAGTGGACCAGGTGGCTGCTCTACATATGTCATGCAAAGGAATGTTTCCTAGGAAAGCCATTGAGGCCCCTAACTTACGTGTTGAGTGGGCTCGTGGGGGAATCGTTAAAGTGCGTTTAGCTTTTTGATAGCAAATTTGAATACATTTAACGATCCATCTGGCTATTCCTGCTTTGGAGATAGCGTTACCTTTGTGGTGTGGGGCAAAGGCAACGAAAAGTTGTTGTGTTTTCCTAAAGGGTTTGGTCCTGTCGATATAATACATGAGGGCCCTTTTGACATCTAGTGTATGGAGTGCCCTTTCTGCGACAGTTTGTGGGTTTTGGAAGAAAACGGGCAGTTCAATGGTTTGATTCATGTGGAACTGCGATACCACCTTTGGCATGAATTTGGGGTTGGTACGTAGTACGACCCTGTTGGCGTGAACCTGTATAAATGGCTCTTGAACGGTTAGTGCCTGGAGTTCACTAACTCTTCTCAAAGAAGTGATCGCTACTAGGAAAGCTACTTTCCAGGTAAGGAATTGAATCTCGCATGAGTGTAGAGGTTCAAAGGGTGGACCCATCAGGCGTGTGAGGACCAAGTTGAGGTTCCACATCGGAGCCGGTGGGTGGCTTGGTGGAATGACTCGTTTGAGTCCTTCCAAGAATGCTTTGATGGCAGGCACTCTGAATAGAGAGAGGTGCTGCCTGGTCTGCAGATAAGCTGATATTGCGGTCAAATGGACACGTATAGAGGTGTACGCCAGATTGCATCGGTATAGGTGTAATAGGTAACAAATAATGTTTTGGATGGATGCATCTAGCGGGTGAATGTCATTATTATTGCAATAAATGACGAACCTCTTCCATTTTGCCGCATAGCAAGCTCTGGTAGTGGGTCTCCTGGCCTCCTTAATGATGTCCATACAGTCAGGTGGCAGGTTTAGGTAGCCAAACTCTAGGACTTCAGGAGCCAGATTGCCAGGTTCAGCTGTTGCGGATCTGGGTGCTGAATCTCTCCATGGTTCTGCGTCAAATGCTCGGGTTTGACCCGCAGCCTTTGATGCGGCACCACGGAAAGTTCGAGAAAGGTGGTGTACCACGGCTGGCGTGCCCACGTTGGAGCAACCAGGACGAGCGTCAGTGAGTGTTGACGCAGTTTGCGTGCCACCAGCGGTATCAGTGGTGCTGGGGGAAAAGCGTACGCAAATCTGCCGGACCAGTTCATCCATATCGCATTGCCCTGCGACTGCGGATGTGGGAACCTGGCGGCAAAGCTTTGGCATTTTGCGTTTTCGCTTGTCGCGAATAGGTCTATCTCTGGATGACCCCACTGCTGGAAGTACGGTTGGAGTACTGATGGGTGTAACTCCCACTCGTGCATCTGGTGGCTGTGTCTGCTGAGCAGATCCGCCATCTGGTTGTCCTTGCCGGGGAGGTGTTCTGCCATGAGGAACATGTTCCTTTGAATGGCCCACTTCCACATGCTCTGAGCCAGATGAGACAACTGTGGAGAGTGTGTTCCTCCCTGCTTCTGTATGTAGTACATGGCAGTCATGTTGTCCGTCCGGATCAACACGACTTTGTTGCACAAGTGTACTTTGAATGCTTTCATAGCGAGGAAGATTGCCATCAGTTCTAGAAGGTTGATGTGCATCTTCTTTTGTTGTTGTGTCCATAGTCCCTGCACTGTGTAATGGAGTACTTGAGCTCCCCATCCCTGGAGAGACGCGTCCGCCGTCAGTATTATCTGTGGGACAGGCTCTTGGAACGGTCGGCCCTTGCAAAGGTTTTGTGGATTCCACCAATGCAGAGAGTTGTACGCCCGACCGCTCACCAACACTAGGTCTTTCAACTGTCCTTGAGCCCGATTCCACCGACGTGCTAAGCACTCCTGAAGCGGGCGCATATGTAGTCTCGCGTGGGGGACTATGAAGATGCAGGAGGCCATCATGCCTATCAACTGCATGAACACTCGCGCGGGAAGGGAGTGTTGTGGTTTGAACTTTGAAATCAGCATTTGCATGCTGTTGATTCTCACCAAATTTGGCTGAGCTGTGGCCGCCAGAGTGTCTATAGTCGCACCTAGGTACTGTTATAGTGTGCGGGCTGTAGATGGGATTTTGGGTAATTTAGTGAGAACCCCAGACTGTGAAGGAGGTGAATGGTGCGGGACATGTGGGTGGCACATTGCTGGGCTGACTTCGCTTGAACGAGCCAGTCGTCCAGGTAAGGGTAGACGTGTATGTGCTGCCTCCGTAGATGTGCCGCCACAGTAGCTAGGCACTTTGTAAACACCCTTGGTGCCGTTGTCACGCCGAAGGGAAGGACTTTGAATTGGTAGTGCTGCCCTTGAACCTGAGGTATTTTTTGTGTGATGGGTGAATGGGTATGTGGAAATACGCATCCTTGAGGTCCAGTGTGGCTAGAAAGTCTCCCTGCTTGAGCAGCGGGAGGACTTGCTGTAGAGTGCGCATGTGAAAATGCTCGGAAAGAATGTATCTGTTTAGGGGTCTCAGGTCTAATATAGGTCTGAGTGACCCGTCCTTTTTCGGTATTAAAAAGTACAGGGAGTACACCCCCGTACCTTGCTCGTGGACGGGTACGACCTCTATTGCGCCTTTTAGAAGCATACTTTGCACCTCCTGCTGTAAGAGCGTTAAGTGCTCTGAGGACATAGGACGGTTTTTTGGAGGTATTGTGGGTGGAGTGGAGGTTAGTTCTAGACAGTAACCGTATTTGACAATATCTTTGACCCACCTGTCCGTGGTGATGGAGTTCCACGTGGACAGGAACCTTTGTAGCCTTCCCCCGACAGGTGTTATGTGGTCGGGAGGAAGGGAGAGGGCGTCACTGCTTGTTCTTGGGGGAGGACCTGGTGTTGCCGTAGCCGCGTCCTCTGCCCTTTGTACTGGAGCCACGATATCCACCCCGGGTGTTTTTATCGTAGGTGGTTTGTGTATTACCCTTGTTGTAGGTTTGCTGTGACCCCGGTCCTCTACCTGCTCCTCTATTACCGGGGCGACGAAAGGAGCCGCTCCGAAAGGACTGAGTCTGGAGAGCCCCCATGGACTTTGCAGTGTCCGTGTCCTTCTTTATTTTCTCTAGGGTGGTGTCAACCTCCGGGCCGAATAAATAGTCGGGGTTGACAGGCTGGTTGAGTATGTTGTTTTGCACCTCAGGTTTGAATCCGGAGATTCGTAACCATGCATGTCGTAGCAGCATGACGCTAGTGTTTATGGCCCTGGCAGCTGTGTCTGCGGCATCCAGCGCGCACTTGATGGATGCGTTTGTGAGGAGCTGTCCCTCCCTGATGAGGATCTCTGCACCTTCTCTGTATTGGTCAGGGAGATGTTGGATTAGTTGCTCTAATGTGTCGTAGTGCGCTCTATCGTAGCGAGCGAGGAGTGCTTGAGTATTGGCAATGCGCCATATGTTGGCTGCCTGGGCGGCAACCCGTTTGCCAGAGGTCTCTAACACCTTGGACTCTTTGTCTGGGGGAGGAGCGTCACCTGTTGTTTGTGAGTGTGCCCTCTTGCGAGCATTCGCAACGACAATGGAATCCAGAGGTAATTGGCCTCTGATGTAAGTAGGGTCCCCAGGCGCTGATCTGTATTTCTTGTCGATCCTGGGGTTTATCACTCTTGCCCTGGTGGGTTCCTTGAAGATGTCCTTTGCTGGTTTGAGGACACCCTTCAACATGGGTAGGGTTTTTATATTCCTTTCTGAGGATGCAAAAGTATCCATAAGAAAGTCGTCCTCGACGGTGTCCGAGTGAAGTTGCACCCCATGATTGGCCGCAGCACGTTCAATTAGAGCGTTGAACGCTGCTGTGTCCTCTGTGGGAGATGTTTTTGCTCCATAGAGTTGCGGGTCTTGTGCATCCATAGGTGCACCTGGGTCCACAGGGTCATCCCAAGTTTGATCAGGGTCCTGTTGGCCGTCAGGGTCCATGTCTCCGGGGTAGGGGACTTGGTCACCCATGTAGTCCACCAACGCATCCGTGTCAGAGTGTGTGGGAGAGAAGGATTGTGGATCCTGGTAGGGTGAGTGGAAAGGTTTGTAAAGAACTGGTTCTGAAACCACGGGCAGCTTTCTTTTAAGTGGAATCCTGAAGGAGTCCAAAGCCGGCTCCGAAGTTATTTTCCGTTTGTGGATAATCATCCTGCCTGTGTCGGCGTCGATTATATGCGATGGAGACGTCTCCGCAGAGCGTTCGGCAGGCGTGATCGTGGTATGGGTCACCCGTGTCCTGAGTTGGAACAGTTTCGGGGCCGTGGATGGTGGCAGGCCAAAAGTAATGTTGGCTGGTGTCGAAGAGGCTGCTGGAGCTTTAATTGGTTCGGAGCCCGACGTGTCCTGGAGGACCATTTTCTTTTTGGTGCTTTGCGCCTGGAGCGCCCTTGAGTCTTTTGCACCGACCGGTTCTGTTGAGGCGGTCGTGGATTTTTTCGGCGCCGGTGGGTCATCGAGTCGAGGGGCGGGAATGGCCGTCGACTTCTTCGATGAGTGTGGCTTTGGTGTCGCCGTGGAAGCGGTGCGAGACGCAGCAGGGTGTTTGACCTTCGGGGTCGGAGTCGATTGCGTCGGTGCCGGGAGCCGAGCAGGTTTGGTGGTACCGAAGGCCTTCTTCCTCATGTCGACTCCGACGTCGGCCGCTTCGAGTTCGGCACCGAAGTCTCGTTTGGTGCGCTCAGTGCCGATGTGTTTTGCTGGCGTCGAAGGTGTGGAGGGCCTCGATCCGACCAGCGCCGCTTTCGGTTTCGGTTTCAATTGAACCAATACAGCTTTCGGTTTCGGTTTTGAAGAAGGGAAACCAGCCGTTTTGGGCATTAATGGCTTCCGCTGAATGTCCGAGGCCGGGCCCGAGGGCGGGGCCGAAGAACTGCGGGATAGGTCTTGGGTAAGGCCCGAAGGCGATCCCTCGACCGGAGCCATAGACTGTTGCACTGGGTTTTCTTCAGTCTGAACGGGTAGGCCTTGCTCGTCACCGGAGCTACTCTCTTCGGCCCCTAAGGCCTCATTGTAGTCTCCTACCTCGGTGTCGTCTTCATCTCTGCGAAAGAGTGTTTCGTCGACGTCTTCCGATCCGGAGTCCTATTCGGAAACGGGACTGGAGGGTAGGTTCTCCACTTCTTCGACATCTTCGGTCTCGGCGTTGAAGATGTCGGCCGGGGCCGGTGCCGCTTGCTGCGCCTCGAGTCTCGCCGCTCGTCGATTCCGTAGAGTCTTCTTGGATCGAAATCTGGCACAGGCCATGCATGTAGATTCGTCGTGATCCGGTGAAAGGCATTTGTTGCACACCGGATGGACGTCGACGTGGGGATATTTCGCATTGCATACCGGACACCTCTTGAATGGTGTCCTCGATTCCATCGTTGATGTCGAATCGACGGTCGGGTAAGATGCGAAAGTTTGTTCTGGAAGTTAGTAAACTAACAAAGATACTATCGATACCGATCGAGAACAGTACCGACGCGAACTAAAGGCCTTTTGGCCTGAAAAAAGATTTTCCTAACTTGAGTCAAGATAGCACATCCGAACCCAATGGCGGAAAAAAACAATCTGAGGATGGAGAGGATGCCCATGCGCACTGTAGTCCAGGGGAGGAGTCACCTATCCCAGGATACTTCGAAGACTCTTCCAGGACAACAACGTGCAAACATCCGGACCCAACACTAGGCGGCGATGTATGCACAGATATGAATTCAGCAGCCCACATGCCTCGAACATGATGATTTGTTGATTTCCTCCTAGGACATATTTGCAAGGGAACCAGATTCAGATAAAAACAAAGTGTGTACATTTTAAAAAGGCAACCTGTCACACCAGAGCCTGCCCTTGAGGGTCAAACTCTAATAATTCATATTTTGGCCCTCAATGTTATTCGTTTTTTTGTGGTCGCGAATCTGTCATACAACCATGCCTTACGACAATAAGACTAGGAATCATCTGTCTTGTTTAGATGTCTGGAAAATTCTGTCTAAACCAGCTCAGCTACTTGCTCACTATTGGTCTTATGCAGTGGTTCTTTGTGTAAATACACACAAATAAGCCCAATTATTCAGGGTGTGGAAACTATGAGCAGTAAACACTATATTATGGTCTGTCCTTGCTAACACTTTGTGAATTAAAAGCATTTTACTGAAGGCTGCACATTTATTGAACAACTTACCTTAGCTGCAACTAAACAACTGGTTTGAATAATCTTAACTATGTTTCCTCAGTGAACCATTGTTATTGTTTGTATACTGCATTACGATTAGCCAAGACTTGGCAAAGGAAGGTAAATAGTTGTTACCGGTCCGCCATAAAAAGAGGTATCATCTCTTTTCTGCCTCCTACTTTGGCGTGGTACCTAAAGATCAGTCCCTAAAGAATTTGAGGATTTTCAAAACACCAGACCTGGTGAGATACAACTTCTACTATATGTTCTGAAGTCTGAACATTTACTGTAGCAGTCACTTTCTAAACATGTCATCTGTTCCAGGTAAGTGAAGCTTTGTTTTAAAAGGAGAAAAACTTTCCAAAAAAGTGAACAGAATGAATTTAAACATACCAATTACTCTGTGCAATGTCAAAAATGAAATAAATCATAATATATTACACACATTTAAAAAAATCAATCCAGAACTTTCTTATTCAAAATGTCAGTGAAGGCAATACATCATCAATAAGTCATTTAATGAATTTAAACTATTTGCTGGGAACCCTAATTTTACAAAGTGGCAGCTAATATTTATCTATTTTATTACTTATTTGCAGTTTTATACACCACAAAGATGGCCCAATGGCACTAGAGCACTTTACATGAGAACCAGACTATGCAACATACTTGTAGACAATGGAATATTATGTGATTGGCCAGAATCACAGGATGTTGAACTGAGGTTGGCACTCAGGCCTAGCTCCTCAGTTTTAAAGTGTGCAGCTCTGGCCACGAGTCCTCATGACAAACTGAAACATTGTTAGTAACCATCAGTTAGTGAAGTAAATTCCTGCAGGTTATGCAATTGAACTTACTTTCAGTGAAAGCATTGCTTTTGTTTTGGATTTTGTGATCCAGTAATCAATCCAATTAGTTTCTCTGCCTAGTGGCATGTTCAGAGGAGCACCACCATTTTTCATCTTATTTTACCTCAATAAGACTTTCAAAAAAAGCCCCAAAGAGTATTCAATTCATTACATATGGTGATAAGAGGGGACCAAGCTTCTGTATGCAGATCACAAAAACAACGCAATTTGTTACTGAGATTCAGAATCCTCCAGTATATTATAGTCTTGAAAATCTACTTATTGGAGTCGTAATGGAATAAGAATCTGAATTGGTGCTTGGTATGAGACTGGGCATATGATATAGGTTACAAGGGGCCATAACAGTGATTAATAAGCAGCCTATTTTCAGTTTCTTTGATAACTTGTCCTTCTCACCCATGCTATTGAACATTTTGTCCCAAACCAGGGCTCTAAATTTACCCTCATCACTGTCTGTTTGGTCCCACTAAGACTGGATCTCAAATCGCTGCCGATAGTTATTAATCCCTACACCCTTTGTAGCCGATTTACTCGTACCAACTCTTGGCCAGACAACGTATGATCTGCACTCCTCCTCAGTCAGTTATAGAAATGAATATCAGCAACCTCTGCTCTTTCACATATGACTGGGATGGCAAGTTCCAGTAGCAGGACAGCTCAAGGGGTGTGCAGGTTGACATTTAACAGTTTCTGCAGCATAGTGCATTCTACACAATCCACTGAAATCAACAAAACAGCATTACAGTTTTGTTCCTCCTTTGACGGGGTCCACACCACAAGCGTGCTCCGGTCCAATACATTTCTAAGACTACTTCCTGCTTCCCTAAAACGAGTTTGTGTTATTGCTCATAAGTCCTTTGAATCGATCACTCTACTTAAATCATCCAACAAGGCCCTTTGAATTTTCCTTAATCTTAGCATTCAGTAACGCAATTAAGTGCTACTTACTAATGACCTTTCTAGCCCCTTTTTTAGGGCTCGCGCCCTGCGTTGCAGGGCGTAGCACTGCTCGCGCAGGCGAGAGTCGTTTTGTCTGGGGTATGAAAACAGACCCTGTAATCGCACACGCTCGCGCGTGTGCTTTTGCTTTTGGGTTCCGCTATTGGGCTTTGAGTGCGTGTTTTTTTTTTTTTTAAACAGAGCACGCAATAGGACAAAAGTGGGCGCATTGCTCCGCCCATGGCCTATTGGTGTCTGTTACGCGCACCAAAGCCCATGTGGTTTCAATTATCGTACCCAGACACGGGCGCGATAATTGAAAACATATGGCTCGCTGTGGCTCCCGCCACTAGCAGGCATGTTTTTGTTTTTAAATAGCGATTGCTTTCAGTGCCGCTCGTGTTTTATGTGGTGGTTGGGGGGGGGGGGGGAGGGAGGGGGGGGGGTAGTGGGCAGAGTGCCTTTTAGGTGAGTCTCTGCACGAACCCTCGCCCCCCTCTTCAACCCGTGAAATTTATTTTAAGTCGACAGGTCTGCATTTATCACAAATTGCGTTTCTGAATGCCTGGGTGTGCTTGTCTGATGTATAAAAGCCTGGAAGCGGAACCCGGTTCCATCACTTCACCTCCCCATCACCACAGCAGGCTTTTTCTTCCCGCCGCTTTTGTATAACTGCAAACAGTTATTTTTAGCATGTCGAGGATTTATTCCACCACAGCTACAATTTCTGGCCTATATAGCTAGGGACAGTAGGCAGGGGTCAAGGACATGAGAAGAAGACAACTAAAGGGCAGTGAGAAAGAGCGCTCCTGCAGTCAGGGTTATCCTCTTAGAACCCATGCTGAGCTTCGGAGTCTCTGGCGTTTCCCGCTGTCATCAATCAGCTTTACTTTGCCCAGCAGGGACCTTTGCTGCCGGGCCAGCCAGCTATGCGGTCGTATCGCTGGAATCATCATGATGCTGAGGTGAAAGGTGACCCCTGGAGACTCTCCCCAATTAGTTAGCACCAGGGGACTCTCTGGAGGCAGGAGCCTCTCTGTGGATGCACGGGGGCTCTCTGTGGAGGCAGGGGGCTCTCAGCAGATGCGTGTGTAGCACACTGCAATGCTCCGTGAGAGAAACACTTTTTAATTAACTGAGACCGGGGTCCCAAGTGATGAATGAAAGGTCACACTTGCAACTACCTTTCTTACTCTCTCCTGTTGCTGGGGTTGCCCTGTGTCACCCCAATCCTAGTAAATGTATTCATATGTAAAATTACATCTATAGCTACATGCACAGCATGTCACGTGTCCCTGAAAGAACTCAAGGATAGACTGATAAAACCTTCACTATTCTCCTTAAAAATGCACCTGCTGGCAGAATTGCATTCAGTAAACAGTATATATTATGGGGTCTATTCATAAACTATATTTTGTAGTATGTTCTGTAGTACTACAAACAAACTAAAAAATGCTATTCACAAACCTATGGGTGGAGTTTACGGCTCCACCTTGCCTATATTTTTCTGTGCAGATCCTTCACACATGTAAGTATACATTTTAGTAGTAATGGTTGGAGGGACCGGGCAGAGTGGCTGGAAAATGGGGAACTGAGATTCACAAAATGGACTTCTAAAGTTGCTGAAGCTAAAAAGGGACACGAAACAGTAGTAAATTACTCCCACTCAGAGCTGTAGTAAGTCCAGCACCACACATGGCCAACCACTGGCACTGCAACACTCTCCCATAGAAAATAAAGGAGGTGGGGACTTAAAATAAAACGACATAGCAAATAATGTTAAATTAAATTATTTAAAATAGTTATAAATATAAATACATATTATACATTTAAGTCATGTAACTATAAAATGTATTTAATATAATTAAATTACTTTCAATTAATTCTATACATCACTTTTATTATTGATTAATGCATAGTATATATTTTTTTTACTCTAGGTGGGAATTTACTTTTTAATCTAAACTTTGCTTGCCAGGATTTCTGACTCTGTGCATACCTGTGTTGAATTACTTTACTGATATGTGAACTGTTTATTTATAGCAATCTAAAAATTCGAAATGAAAATGCTGGATGCTGCGGAAACCGCAGAAATGAAAACGTATGCTTTGAAATTGAAGGCACTGGCCTATGCCCTGTTGGCAAATGAGTTGCCATGCATTTAATCCTGGAACTCAGAGAAAGATTCACAGTCTTGATGTCTGATCGGGATTTCGACGTTTTTTGCCCTGTGTTCACCCAGTGCCCAGCAGGACTACTCGCACTGTCAATAATAAACAAGCATTTAAAATGCAATAGGTCTCGCATTATTAAACTTTGAGCTATTGGTGTTGCATTCTTTAGCAATGCCAATAGCTCAAACTTTAATAATGCAAGACCTATTGCATTGCAAATGCTTGTCTAGAGGGGTACCATTAAACCTTCCTTCCAATCATGGGGGATTTGTTACAGTTGAGATACTGTTGAAAAAAGTTTGTTTAAAAGTTTCACGCAAAATTGGTTTAATTTTTAAGTGGCGAGGACTATATGGAGCTGATTTTTCATTAATTCCTGTACAAAGCCAATTGGTCTTTCTCCATTTCATTCACTCAAACAGGTACAACAATGTGCATCTTTCACTCCTTTCAAGCCAAGCAAGGTCTTGATGTCTTCTTTCCAATGTCAATCTAACACACTCATGGTGTTCTCTTCTGAATGGTTCTTCTTAGTGGTCTCCTACTGTGGGAGATAGCTTGTTTCTTTAAGGGTTTACCAGGGAGTTTATTCACAGTCCTTAGAGATTTGGCTAAAGCGTGCTTTAATTTTTTATTTTTTTATTTTTTTTACAGCTGCCATTAAACTAAGGGCTGCTTTGTATTTAGGAGATTTTTTTTATAATCTTGGTGGCCAGCGTTCTTTGATGCTAAAAGATTTGGAACAGACAGGCGAACATTGGTCTCTTCATTGGAGACTTCATTGCAGACTTCATTGTGATCTTGAATCAGCACGGCTTACATGGTTGTAAGGTCTAGGGGCAGTGCTGTGCTCATAAAATCATTTGTAGTTGATTACACTAACGGGTTTACCGAAATCAAGCTTTGCACCAATATTAGCAATTCATAACGCCACTGCGAGAATGGTAACAGGAACTCGACGTTTCAACCACATCACGCCCTCTCTAAAATAGTCCAGATGGCTCTCTGAAGAAACTAGGATCTAGTTGAAGATAGTGTGCATGACTCACAAATCCCTAAACCATGAGGAACCTAGATACCTTACAAATTAGCTAAAGATCTAAGGTGGTAGTTCCTCCCTTAGAAGACGCAATTCCTTCTTCATGGAACCCTCAATATTTATAGAAGAAAACCTATGCCAACACTTTCTATGGAGCCACCCTGAGAATATGGAACTCTCCCCCAGCGAAGAACTGGGCCAACACATACACAAGCGCCTAAAAATATCTTTTTTAAAGATGTGAAGGAGATTCTACAAACTAGATTCCTCACTTCCTGCTTACAAATCAACCTGTTTTGAAACACATCCCACACCCAGATGTAGACCACCGAGTTAGCATGTTCTCACCATGACACCAAGTGGGCCCCTTGCTCAATACTACTGACTTATTACAAGATGATCTTTGCTCAATACTACTGACTTATTACAAGATGATCAATCGAACTCTCCCTTGCATTCTAGTGCGCTTTTGTTGCATTGTTTGATGTCTGCATTACCGGAACAAATTTCTATTTTTTTTTCTACATACAGATCTCTGATACCTTTGGGTCATGATGTTGCAGTATAAAACTCTTAAAAATAAGAAAATAAACAATCTATATAGCCAGACCACTCTTAGGTTTGCCTTTGGTTGATTTACCAGTGCTTTGCAAGAATACTTCGCACCCATCTATTTCCAACTCCCTGTTTGCCATGTTTCTTGGTGGCATATTATAGCAATATTCAATAGGAATTTCAGCATTTCAAAACTGCCCTACATCTGTGCTGTAAAAGCCACATTTCAAAACAAAATCAGACACCAACTAATATCACTCTGCTCTGTTCATTGGACGCAATTGAAGAAGTCACCTTTTACAACATATGGATTTCTCTGTGGGTTATCGAAAGTTTTGAAAATTGAATCGAGGATGCTTCCCATCATCCTCACGTATGCCAGCTAATCTACTATCTCAACTGACTTTCTAACTTCTGCAGTGATCAAATGTATTTGCAGATAATTGTTTTGTATAAGGAAGAAGTTAAAATTATTACACTCAAGGTTTAATTAATCACACTTCACATTCACTTTGCCTGCGAAAATCCCACATTTTTCATCCACTAGTTTGTATCTCTTTAGGCCATCAGATACCACCTTTGTAAGATATCTCACCATCTGTGACTTCACTAACCTACTGCCAAGTCTAAGAAATGAATCCTACAACTCAATGAGAATTCCTACTATTTTGTCATCAATCCATGAGATTTTAGCACTGTCCTTCTAGGACCTGACAGCAGTCGGATATTGGAAGAAAAGCTTAGGCTTTTTGTGGAACATAATATGCCAGGTTCCCTCCTCTTGAAAAGTGTGCCTTCCTCTAGATTGATGTAAGGGCATTAGTCCTACAATTGTAGCACTTTCATGTAAGGATCACATATCTCTTCTTGGCTACTCCCTGGGAGTCTTATTGTGGAGTTGTTTGTCATATCTTTATATGTTAGTTATCTTTTTATAGGATTATAGGTTCTCATGTGACTGTAAAAAGGATTCAAAATTGCAGGTCTGTGTGCCACTACAAGCTTACTTGTGCTTTTAAGTTCTATATTACTAGATTTGTGACCATAAATCTATCTGGGTGCAAACTTGTGATAAATGGGTCTCCTAGTCGATTTATCCTTATGTCACCTGTGCAGTAAAAGTGGCTGGGCACACTCTCTATGCACTATTTCCTAGGTTGCTACAGTATGTTTTGTTTTTCAACTATTTAACCCTCTATTGTTGGTTTTGTCACTAGTTTCTTGATTTATAAAAAAATATGTAGCCTAGATGTATTCAAGTTTACCAATCAAATACACCTTGAATCATCTATGAATGGACAATTGCAAGGTTTTCTTTTTTTTTGGAATCACATTATTTACAATCAACTTGATTTAAGTTACCAAAGTTACTAAGTGATTTTATATCGTTTTCTTGTGCATTTTCCCTTCTGCTTCATTGAACATGATTTTGAATACTAGAACCTTTATAGAACCATTTATTAGCAATGCATGATCCATGTTTTGTTCTAATAAATTTACCTGTTTCGCCATTTTTTTTGCCTGCCAATCAATGGCCGTCACTACCCAACATATCAGTCATTACATTAAATATAGCTAGAACGGACTTCCATCTATTTCTGTTTTCTCATCTATTTCTGATTTATCTCCTTACTTTCTCTAGCAGTGCTGTCCAGAGAGAGTAAGCTGGGCAGTTCAGGTTTAGTTAAAAGGATCTAGATCTTTCTGTTATGCTTTTTTTTGCTTTTGAATCATTTCAGCCACTGCAGAGGTTTCTTTAAACAAATCTGGCCAAAGCAGCGAGGCATCACCTGAACTGCAATTTAACAAGATAAATTGATAATTAGCAGACATATCATTCACTTACCTTGGAGCAATACGAGTGTTAGACCTGGTACCATTGGCGTGGGTCTCCCTTCAATTTTTCGCTGTGGTCTCCTCGGTGTTTGCTGGTGTTAGATGCTCTGGGCGCTGTGCCACTGCCATTCAATGCCACAGCGCGAATGACCCCTATTGTAAATTGACTGTAAGAATTGGTGTAATCCTAATTGACCCAAGGAACATGATAGGAAAGTCGAATTTAGTATGCCTGAGCTCCAATTATTAAAGCGCATCTTTTAGTGAAGATTATTTTTATATTCTGTGTTTAAAACTACCACTTTTGGAAAGTAGGTATTTTCTTGCCTAAGCCTTCCCGTGTGCTCTGCTGTTATGTGTATTGGCGGTCTGGTTTTGGCGGGTCAGGGCAGGCTGAGACCGAACTAGATTAAATAGAGAGATCTGCAGTTGGAGTATGGGGAGGGGTGACCCTTTGTCTGAGCAGGGCTGTGCCTGGCAAGGTGAATGATGGCTCCATCTCCCACTATGCATCTGATGGCAGACCCCCTCTCCCTGAAAGGCAGGATGAAGCCTCATAAATAAAGTGCTCCAAGACGACACCAAACTGGTTCTGGCTGGGTTCAGCGATTTGTGACTTTGAGAACAAAACCTTTTGGGGTATAAAGATCTGTGCTAAAACCCCTACAGGGTGTGTTACTTCTGGATGTCAAGACGAACCTCTGTCCGTGTAACGAGAGGGAAAGGACTTTGAAACTTTTATCCATCTTGCTTAAGCAACTACTCGAGGACCTGATTTGAGCTGGCCTCCTGCTGAAGTCTGAGGGACATCAGACTTCACTCATCAGCCGTCCAGATTCCTATTTGAGAGGGATTCTACTCGCATGCAAGGACTCTGTTGAGAATTCCAGAGCCTCTGGTTCTACTGCGGGGAAGGCGGGATGAAAGTCATTGCATCGCTATTGTGGGCCACCGCAGCTGATGAGCTGTTGCAGCTGAGAACCCGCATTGGCCCATGTTTCCAAAGTCATCTTGATCGCTATTGTGGGCGCCGCAGCTGAGAAGCTGCGCCGCTGAGAGCCCGCATTTGCCGTCCTACGAGCATCATCGCTATCGCTATTGTAGGCTGCTGCAGCTGAGGAGCTGCACCGCTGAGTGCCCGCATTTGCCGTCCTACGAGAATCATCGCTATCGCTATTGTGGGTCGCTGCAGCTGAGAAGCTGTGCTGCTGAGTGCCCGCACTAGTCACCACTTCGAGGATCTTGCTATCACCTGGGGGTGCCGCTGGGTGCCCGCCTTTAAGCCCCGTCCGTACCCCTTTAAATCTCAGGTACATTGTGCATCACCGGGTCGCGTGGACCCCGGCCTCGAACTAAGTTTGTTCCACATGCTTTTTGAGTGCCTCTATTGCTTCGAAGTGAATCGAATAGTTTACCTGTCGGTGTAGTTTTGCAGCTTGAAGATCTTTCTGTATTCACTATGCTGTGCATTATTCCGCGATCTGGTGGTTGGGTCCGATTCGTAGTCTTTCTTCTGTTTTTTTTTTTTTTTGTAGCCCAGGTGGGCGTCGACGTCCCACCATTTGGTGCACCTCTCGTGACGTCGTCGTGCTTCCTGCGGAAGTCCCACCTTTGGGGCGCCATCTTCGGGTTCTTTTTTCCTCTCTTAGGCGTTTGATCAAATTCTTTGTCAACTTTTTCTGTAGTATTTCACTCCTTCTGTTCTTCTTTGTCTTTCCCCCTCTCCCTCCAGGCTCATCTTCCTGGCGGAGGTGGGTGGGTTCGCTAGTGAATCCAGAAAGATCTTCAAGCTGCAAAACTACACCGACAGGTAAGAAACTATTCGTTTTGCAGCGTGAATCTTTCTGGATTCACTATGCTGTGCATAGACTTTGTAGCGGTTTGTTGTCTTTGTGGCGGCTGGGTGGTAGATGAGCGTTGGTCGTTGAATATGTGTTGAAGCACCTTCTGTCCTACTTGTGCTTCCTTGTTCATCTGTATGTCCACGCAGTAGTGCTTAGTGAACGTGTGCACTGAAGCCCATGTTGCCGCCAGGCATATGTCCTGAATGGGCGTATTTGCCAGAAAGGCAATGGTTGCCCCCTTCCTCCTTGTGGAGTGAGCTTGAGGCCCCTCAGTTAGCTCCTGTCCTGCCTGTTTGTGGCAGAATTGTATAGTTAGTGCGATCCATCTTGCAATGGTGCCTTTTGTCACTGGTCTACCCAGGAAACTCGTTGCAAAGAACACAAAGAGCTGCTTGGTTTTCCTGTGCTCCTTGGTCCTCTCAATGTAGTGCATCACCGCCCTCCTAGCGTCTATAGTGTGCAGGGCCTTTTCAGCGCTTGAAGTTGGATTTTGAAAGAAACTCGGTATCTGAATACTCTGGTTCATATGGAACGCCGACACCACTTTAGGCATGAAGTGCGGGTCCGTTCTCAGGACAACCCTATCTTTGTGTATCTGTATGTATGGCTCTTGCAGCGTCAGTGCTTGCCGCTCGCTCACCCTGCGTAGCGACGTGATGGCAACCAGGAAGGCTGTTTTCATTGTCAACATTTGCAGTGAGGCCTTGTGGATGGGCTCAAACGGCGCCTTCATAAGTTCCGTTAGGACCACGTTGAGGTTCCATGCCGGTGGCGGCATCCTCTTCGGTGGCGCAATTCTTTTTGCCCCCTCCAAGAATCTTTACTACCTGATACGTAAAGAAACTTCCTCCTTTTTCTCCTCGTGTGTAAGCTACGATGGCTGCCAGGTGTACCCTTAGGGAGGACGAGCATAGATTACTTTTCAGAAGGTGTGGGAGGTATCTAAGCACCGTTGACTCTCTTGTCATTTTATTCTCTAGTTTATTTTTGCTGCACCATATTGTAAATCTTTTCCATTTCTCCCCATAGCATTTGCGTGTTGTTGGTCTCCTCGCCTCCCGCAGCACCCGCATAGTGCTTGGAGGCAATTTAAGGTGCGCAAACTCTAGGTCTTCAGGAGCCATGCCGCTAGGCTGAGGCTCTCTGGTTCTGGATGTAGAACCTCCCCGTTCTGCATGGAGAGCAGGTCCTTTCTTTTTTTGAATACGTGCGGCTTGCTCTGTGCCATTTCCATTATTTGGGAGAACCAAGTCTGCCTTGCCCACTGTGGTGCCACTAGGATCAGTGTCATGTTGCTGCTTCTGCACTTGTCGAGCACCCTGTGTAACAGCGGTATCGGCGGAAAAGCGTAAGCAAATGTCTTTGACCAGCTTATCCATAGGGCATTCCCCTGTGATTGCTGTTCTGGTTGCCTGGACGCGAAGCTTTGGCATTTTGCATTCAGGCGTGTTGCAAACAGGTCTATTGAGGGGGTTCCCCATCTTTGGAATAGTCTCTGTGTTTCCTGTCCATTGAGCTCCCACTCGTGGGATGCTGAGTTCTGCCTGCTGAGCCAGTCTGCCTCCACATTGTCCTTCCCCGGTAGGTGTATGGCCAGAAGGTCTATCTTGAGTGGGATAGCCCATCTCCAAATCTCCTGTGCCAGAGAGGAAAGGGGGAATGATTGTGTCCCTCCCTGTTTGTTGATATAGAACATGGCTGTGGTATTGTCCGTCTGAATCAACACTCTCTGGTTGTATAGCTGCTTCTGGAAAGCCTTCAGGGATAGCAGGACAGTCTTCAATTCCAGGAAATTGATATGTCTGACCGCATCTGTCGGAGTCCACAGACCCCTCACTCTGAGTTTGTCCATGTGTGCTCCCCATCCCATTTGTGATGCGTCCGTGGTGATGGTCACAGTTGGGTTTGGTGGTGTCAAGCTCTTTCCCGTAGTTATGTTGTCCTTGTTCCACCAAGCTATCTCCTCCTGCACTGCGTGCGTAACAACCACTAGATCCTCCCAACTCCCGTTTGCCTGTGAATATTGCTGTTGTAGCCATTCTTGGAATGGTCTCATGTGAAGTCGTACATTGGGGACTAGGTGGATACATGACGCCATCATGCCCATGATCTTGCTCACTGTTCTCACTGTCAGAACTCGCCCCTTCTGGTAGAGAAGCGTCTCCTTCAGTAGGGCTGTTGTTCTTCTGTCACTGGGCATGACCGTCTTGGCTATGGTGTTGATTTTCGCTCCCAGGAAAATCTTCACCTGTTCCGGTTCCATTGATGACTTTCCCCAGTGGATCGAGAACCCCAGGTTCGCCAGGGTTCTTGTCACCCGTTCTGCGTGTTCCTCGCACCTCTCGCGAGTGCTTGCTTTGATTAGCCAGTCGTCTAGGTAAGGGTACACATGAATCCCTTCCCTTCATAAGTGCGCCGCGACTGCCGCGAGGCATTTCGTGAATACCCTTGGGGCTGACTTCAGCCCGAAGGCCAGTGTTGTGAATTGGAAATGATCCTGGTTGATGTTGAATCTTAAAAGGTTTTTGTGCCGCCTGTTCATTGGGATGTGCAGGTAGGCATCTTTGAGAGCCACGGTGGACATGAAGTCTCCGCCTCGTATTTGGGGTAGCACTTCTTGCAGCGATGTCATTTTGAATGTTTTCGTTTTTACGAATTTGTTTACGAATCGTAGGTCCAGGATGGGTCATAGATTTCCGTCTACTTTTGGTACCAGGAAGTAGTTAGAGTACACCCCCTTGTTCCTTTCTCTGTATGGCACTGGTTCTATGGCTCCCTTTTCGAGCAGCTGCAGTGTCTCCTCTCTGAGTTGGGCAAGCTCTTGACCCGAGCGTTGTCTTCTCTTTGGAGGCATTTTCTCTAGTTCTATGCAGTATCCGTGCTGCATGACATTTAGAATCCATTTGTCTGAGGTTATTCGTTGCCATTCTCGAAGGTGGAGTCTCAGTCTTCCGCCTACCGGTGTTGCATGTTCGTAGGCGTTTGTATTGTGTAACCCCCTTGCTGTGTTTGTATTGCGCCTCACCCCTGGGGGTATGCTGGGGGTGAGCGTCCTCTTGCGTGCGGAGTCACTTAGAAGAGGGTTGATCCCCCCCCCCCCTCTCCTTCTTTGGCCACGTCAGTTTCCTCTCCCGCGAAAGGACTGGCCCCCGCTGCTGGTACTGCCAGCTCTGCTTCTGCTGTCCTTGCTGGCTGTGACAGTCACCCTGCTGTCCTTGCTGGAAAGTCTGGTGGGACGCTCCCTGCTGGATTCCTCCCCTTCCGAAGGGTCTCTGAGTTGGTGTGCCTCTTCTCATCCCCCTGAATTGCAGGGCCCCCATGGACCTTGCCGTCTCATTTTCCTTCTTCAGCTGGGTGAGCTTTTCGTCCACTGTTGCCCCGAACAGCGTTTCACCATTGAAAGGTGTGTTCAGTATGTTGCTCTGGACCTCCTGCTTGAATCCAGAAATCCTGAGCCAGGCCTGCCTCCTTTCCGTAATGCCTATGGCCATCAGTCTGCTCGAAGTCTCCGCCCCGTCCAATGCAGTCTTAATGCACGAGTTGGCGATATTCTTTCCCTCCTCCACAAGGTGGGAAGCCCTCTGACGGTACTCTTCTGGGAGATGCTTGACTAGCTCCCCCATCTCGTCCCAATGCTGGTACTGGTGCCTGTTCAGTAGCGCATTAGAGTTCGCCATGCGCCAGTGCATTGCGGCGTTCCTTTCCACCTTCCTTCCAGTGAGGTCCATCCTTCTGCTCTCCTTATCAGGAGGTGGTCCAGAGGTCGCTGGCACATTTGCTCTTCTGGCCGTGGAGGCAATGATGGAGTCGGCAGTGACAGATCCCTTGATGTAAGGTGGATCCAGGGAGGAAGGCTTGTATTTCTTCTCCGTCCTGGGCGTGATAGACCGGCATGTTGCTGGATCCTTAAACGCCTCCTTCCCTTGGCTCATCACGCTTTGAAGCATGGGGAGGAACTGGCTCCTCGTCTGAATGGGGAGCAGAGTCTCGAGGAGGAAATCAGCTTTCGGCTTCTCCTCATGCAATTTGACTCCAAAGGCTGCTGCAGCACTCTTTACGACCATGTTGTATGCGCCGATGTCGTCAGGCGGCGAGGGCCTCGACGGATAAGTGTCCACAGGCTCTTCGGGATTTTCGGCGTCGATGTCCTGCCACTCCAGTTCCTGAGTCGTTGACGGCGCCGAGCCGTAGAACGATTGCTGGTCATCTTCCTAGTCATCGCCCTCATAGTAGGGACCTTCTTCCTCCTCCTCAGCATCTCTCGGCTGCTCTTCGGCGTCGAATTCATCCTGTTCCTCGATCTCGACGACGTCAGTCGACGGAACCGTTGGGATTTTGAATGGTTTCATTTTTTCGTCGAACTGCTTCTTCCTTTGAAGGATGCTCTCCTTCTCCGCCTCGCGCCTTCTCTTCTTTTTCTCCATCTCTGAGATGTTTTTGGCGTCGACTGCGGGTCTCTTCGACGGAGCGTATGTCGACGCGGTCTTGTCCTTCGTCGCCGAACGCCCCACCTCGTGGGCCTGCTTCGACGACCTCTGCTTTTCGGCGGCCTTCGGCACCAGGGAGTCCTTTTCGAAGGATCCGCTCGGCCTTTTGTCCATGGATCCACCTTTGGTCGTCGAAGTTTTCGGCGCCGGTGCTCCTTTCGTGGACTTCGACTCCGATTTTCGAGAGTCACTTTCGGGTTTTCGGGGCCCTTTCTGGGGTTTTGAACTCGACGTGTCTCTTACCTAGTCAGGCGTTTTCTTGTCGGTCTCTACGACCGTGAAGACATCCGGTCCCTCGGCGATGTTGTCTTAATCGTCGGTGGAAAGGCCCAGATCGTATAGCGACGGGGCCTTACCCTTGCCTTCCATGTTGAAGTTAGCCATTCTCTGTCGTTCTCTCACCCGGAGTGTCTTCGGCGTGAATGCTGAACAGGCGTTGCAGTCCTTGCTCTGGTGGTCGATCGGTAGGCAAAGGTTGCAGACTGGATGCTGGTCCTTCTGCACGTACTTGTGGTGGCAGTTAGGGCAGAATTTAAACGGTGTCTTGTCCATTGCGCTCAGAGCCTCTGAGTGCGCATTTTCCTATGGGCGTCGAAGAATTTCGGGGATCTCCTCCTTCACGTCCCAGCTATAAGTTCTTCCTCTCTGTAGTCTTCTCCAGTTGTAGTCTTCTCCAGTTTTCTTGATGAAACTTGCGTTTTCTCCTTCTTCCTGCGATAGAAACTCTGGAGCTTCTCGGTGACGATCCAGACCCAACGGCGAAAAAAAGAATCTGAAGATGGCGCCCCAAAGGTGGGACTTCCGCAGGAAGCACGACGACGTCACGAGAGGTGCACCAAATGGTGGGACGTCGACGCCCACCTGGGCTACAAAAAAAAAAAAAAAAAAAAGACAGACTACGAATCCGGACCCAACCACCAGATCGCGGAATAATGCACAGCATAGTGAATCCAGAAAGATTCACGCTGCAAAACTAATTATGTGCATTGTGAATTCTTGATCGCTTTTGAGCCTTGGGTTAAGCCTATATGAAGATACTTATTTTTCTATAGCTACTTGTGTGGTGTCCCTTGTAGTGTCTTCACTGCGTTGTGTATGGTCATAAATGCTTCACACACTGCCTCGGAGATAGGCCTGTCTGCTAGTGCTACGTTACCACAGGGTTGAGCTGGGGTTATCAAAGGGTGTAGCCCCTTACTCAGGAAGAAGGATCCCTATTTGGACATCGGCACCAGCCGCTGCCAACTGGAGATCTCCATTTCTAACAATGAAGTATTTCAAAACTCTCCTTTGTGCCCAGTTCAATGTTTGTAGGTGGTTGCAACTTTACAGACATCAGGATTGGGTTCAGTTGGAAATATATTGGTTAGCAGCTATTTTTTTTAATGTAGTCTAGCCCTCTAAAATTTAAGCCAGTAAAATGGAAACCTTTTCCAAGTTGGTAATTTAGTGTAATTAAAGAGTTGTAAACAAATTTTGAATTTATATCAGATGTGGGTAGCAATGTTTTGCTATGGACCCTGTGCTCCTGCGCCCACAGAATTACGCACAATGATATTACTAAAACTGAGTAGCCCCAAAAGAAGCAGCAAGGGGAAGTAGCTCACTGCTTGCAAGCTGAATGGTTGCTGAATTGTTCTTTGCACATCTTTGCCGCTGATACCGAGTCAGTGCAAATTACACTTTTGTATTGGCTCTTCCTTTACAGTATCTTCTTGACTGCAAGATGTTTAAATTGTTGGGTGTTCCTTTACTAGGGAAATAAAGTAGAAAAAAGTGGTCTCTCGGCCAACAAGCCCAGGCAAGCAAGCAAATTATAAAAGATCAATTATTTAAACATTTGAGGAAATGATTGGTAGATTTGTTTAGGTTAAGGCATAATGGCCTCTGTCCTTTTTAGGCTGATGCCTAATTTCATTAGCAGCATCAGTGTTCCAGGGTTACTCACTTTGCAGTCGCAGTTGTATGCACCTTCAATTCCCTTTTTCTGGGCCTCAGACAACGTCCTCCAAGGTACAATGTAGTTGCATAAGTTCACATCCACACGGGCATTCCACCGTGGACCTGTTAGTGATGTGATAAAGACACTGTTTAACTCTTGTTACGTCACAATATATTATGTTCATGACTTTTGAACAATTACTAACAAATCTTGAGCTGCACCCTCCAATTGCCTTTTGCCTACAAGTTTCACTTTTCTTACATTTTGAACCAGGGTAGCCATGGTTCATCCATCAGGGCCGAAACCATGCAAGAACTTCAGGATATTGACGAACAATGAATCAAAATCATTAATATAGTCTGTGGTAGTCAGGAATATCTAGGAAGAGGTGAAACAAGGCACAGGTCCTGCCAAAGCTCTGTTGGTGCCGGCAGCATTTTACAGTGTACTTCTCACTGCAACCGCTTGCGGGCCTTCATGCTGTGGCACAAAGCACTATTTTAGATAAACCTTAACATATATTAGAACATTGGACTGTTAGGAGCACCGTTGAAAACAATGGAGTGCTCCGGGCTTCTAATGACTGGTAGAAGCCACCTGCTCCAAAATTTGAATGTTTGACTTGCTGTGAACAAAGGCCTCTCAGAGCCAGAGGGGATTTAAACCTCCTCTGGCTCCGGAGGCATTTGTTTTTACTAATTAGAACATTCAGCCCTCTAGAGGCGTAATGTTCGAATAGCCTTAGAGCCCTCTATAGCAGGCTCTACCAGCTATTAAAGGCCTGCTCCCTTGTTAAAGCCCCTCGCCGAACGGCGAAGCGGGACTTTAATGGCTGGTACAGCCTGCTATGGCGGGTGTTGAAGCCTACTTACTGCAGAACCAGTGGTAAAGATACTAACTATTGTTCGGCTGCTAAAGGTAGTAGGCGAAAAGGCTGTGGGAAGAGCAAGCCTTCTGAGCTTTAGCAGGGTGGATAAAGAGTGTGTAGAGGACCCTTTCTGTATGGAAGGGAAGGAGGAAGTGGGGCATCTAGACAAGCCCATAGTGGAGCAAAAGCAGATCAGAGATAGAGGCAGGAGTGGATACATTCTTACAAGCACTATTAGGGCAGGGCAAAGTGAACCAGTCAGCTCTAAGAATAATCAGCTTGAGGTTTTAAAAAGCAAGATTGGAGTTTCTCATTATACTGCAGAATGTAAAGAACTTGTTGGTTGCACATAAGCCTGATAAGCTGATAAACTATGTGATGGAAGGTCTGTGACTGATGGTTTACAACCACAATGCAGGTGGCATTCTTCAAATGAATTCAGCAGATGTGTGAATAAAAAACCCAACAGCCTGAAAAATACACCCTCTCTGAGATCTTTCTTTAAGGTGCTAGCTAACAACAATTCAGAAGACACGGTGGAAAGTCAGCAAGATACAGATGCCATAAATACTCTAAATAGGGAGCTCCCACCCCAAGCTGGTTGGGAATCTACTGTCCATAGACTATGGTAAATGGTAATACGATGAAAGTTACAACCTGAAACAGACATCAACAATTGACAGCCATTATAGACATGAGGGAGGCAGTGGAATCAGGGGAAGCCTGTCCCCATGTGAATGTCTCAACAATAGTGGCAGGAAATAGCGACATTGAATTCGTCCTTCACAGCACTCCAGGGTCAACATTAGAGAATGTTCAAGAAAGAGCTGAAAGAGCAGACTACTGGGACTTGCCACATGTAGGCCTCAGACATCCTCAGTCAGGTCAAACAAGGCCTGCTACATTTAAAATGGAAAATATGCTGTTGTCATTGGTATTGGAAATTGCATTTAGATTCACTATATCTGAAGCAAATCAGAAAGAGTTTCAACGGGTAAGTATTACTCTAGAGAAAACAAATTTACTCTTTAGAGGAGAGGACCTTGGCCTTGGACCAGGCAGCGAGTGAGCTTAAAACATAGGTAGCACAGAGCAAAGAGGACATTTTGAAAATGGATCGTAAGGGGAATGAATTACGCCATCCGAAACCACCACCACCACCTCATCAGGACCGCCAAGAGAACTTCCTTCAAAGACCGCCTCGACAACAACGCACACAACAGCAAGGAGCTCTTCAACATCGTGAAGGAACTCTCCAACGCAAATGACATCCCGCCGTCGCAAGCCCTGTGCGACTCCCTCGCCACCTTCTTCCACCGCAAGATCATCGACATCCACGATAGGTTCAACCCCCGGACGACCTAAACAGGCCCCAACACGCCGGAACCCACACACCCCACCGACCACGAACCCCTGACAACCTGGGCCAACGTGAGCATTGAAGACACAATGAAGACCATGGGCACAATACACTCCGGCTCGCCATCTGACCCTTTTCCACACCACATCTTCAACAAAGCCGGCAGCTCCATCGCACCCCACCTACGCAGCATCATCAACCTCTCCTTCGAGACCGCGACCTTCCCTGAAAGCTGGAAACAAGCTGAGATAAACACCCTACTAAAGAAACCCAAGGTGGACCGGAGCGAAATCAAAAACTTCCGGCCCATCTCCCTGCTCCCGTTGCCAGCTAAGATCATCGAGAAGATAGTCAACATCCAGCTCACCCGCTACCTAAAACACCACAGCATCCTGGACCCCTCCCAGACAGTATTCCGCAGCAACCACAGCACCGAGACCGCCCTCATCGCCGCCACAGACGACATCAGGATCCTACTGGACAAAGGCGAGACGGCGGCCCTCATCCTTCTGGACCTCCCTGCCGCCTTCGACACCGTCTGCCACCGCACACGACTCCACAACGCAGGGATCCGAGACAAGGCCCTGGACTAGACCTCCTTCTTCCTCTCCGGCAGGACCCAAAGGGTCCACCTCCCCCCGTTCCGAAGCCTCCAAGATCATCTGCGGAGTCCCGCAGGGATCCTCCCTGAGCCCGACGCTATTCAACGTCTACATGGCGCCCCTCGCACGCATCGCCCGACATCACGACCTCAACATAATCTCCTATGCCGACGACATGCAACTGATCCTCTCCCTCACCAAGGACCCCCTCACCGCCAAATCCAACCTCCACCAGGGAATGAAGGCCGCCGCTGACTGGATGGAGGATAGCCGCCTTAAGCTGAACACAGACAAGACGGAGATCCTCATCCTCAGGCCCAACCCCTCAGCATGGGAGGACTCCTGGTGGCCCGCGTCACTGGGAACACCCACCCCTCACCCACCAACCACGCACGCAACCTGGGAGTCATCCTCGACTCGAAACTCACAATGACCAAACAAGTCAACGCTGTCTCCACCAGCTGCTTCAACACCCTCCATATGCTCCGCAAGATCTACAGATGGATCCCGACTGACACAAGAAAAACAGTCACCCAGGCCATAGTCAGCAGCAGACTCGACTACGGGAACGCCCTCTACGCCGGAGCCCCGACCAAGCTCATCAACAGACTGCAAAGAATCCAGAATGCCTCTGCACGCCTGATCCTCAACGTCCCACACCGTGACCACATCACCCCCCACCTGAGGAACCTGCACTGGCTCCGTGTCGACAAAAGAATCTCCTTCAAGCTCCTGATCCACGCACACCAGGCACTCCATAAGACCGGCCCAGCCTATCTCAACAGTCGACTCTCCTTCTACGTACCCAACAGGAAACTCAGCTCCGCGGACCTCTCCTTGGCTACCGTCCCACGCTTCCGTAGAACCACAGCCAGAGGCAAATCCTTCTCCCACCGCGCCGCCAAGACCTGGAACACCCTCCCACTCATCCTACGACAAACCGAAGACCTTCTAACCTTCAGGAGACAACTTAAGACCTGGCTGTTCGACCAGTAGCAAGAGCACCCCCCCTCTCCCCATCCTCAGTGCCTTGAAACCCTCGCGGGTATGTGGTGCGCTTTACAAATTACTGATTGATATGAGAGGCTGGAGCAGTTGGAATACAGCTCAAGAAGAAATAACTTAAGGATCCTAAATGCCCCAGAGGGAACAGAAGGGGAGGATTTGAGAACGTCTGTGGTAGAATTTTCAACAACAGTAATCCCCCTAGAGGATGACAGTTGAAATAGTGGGAGATATTCAGAGAGTACATTGCGATTCCTTTAGGAGGAATCCTAATAGGAGGAAACATCGGAAAATACTGGTGAATTTTTTAACATATTTGATTAAGGAACAGTTATTGACGAAAGCACTGAAATCGAAATCCTTAACAGCAACGGAATTCAACTTCAGAATCACATCAGATATCTCCCGTATAATTCTGTAGCGATAATAGGAACTTGGAAAATGGATAGGTTAGAGGGGTTCATAAAATTAGACCCAACTCCTGCCACACTTAGGGTAATGCATGACTTCAAAGTGTTTAACCTAAGAGGGCACAAAGAGGCAGATGAACTGACTGACAACGTTAAAGCATGTACATTACCAATATAGGTAAAGACAGGCAGTTCAGAGTGGACTTCTGTTCAAGCAAATTAGAATACAGTTGGCAAGAACTTGCTTGTGCTATTCGGCTTTTCTAGGTTCGGTATTTTATTTTTTTGCCTGTTCATCTGAGATATGTTTAGTTATTCATGGGTTAACTCCAAAGGACAGTAGTTATGTCAATAGGGAAATTGGGAGAGTTCTCCCAGGAAGGGAAAAGAGGGGTTAGCGGAAAATGGAGCACTGGGTGGGGAGCATTGAGGGAAAAACTAAAAAAGATCTTCAGAAGCCTTATGCATACCTCAGACAACATATCAATAGGGTCAATGTGAGGTCAGTTTTTGTATGGGAATACAAATATGTGGGAGAAAAAGGTAAGGGTGGAGTAGCCCCAGCATGAACTTTGCAGTGGAATATAAATGGGTTGATCATGCAAAATAGACGGCAGTGAATCTTACAATACCTACGAGACTCGAGCACAAATCATTAGTTTTCAAGAAACACATCTAACTCGTACAGAATGCTTGTAACTCTTTAAACTACACAAAATGGCTTCAGCAAGTGGTTTGTAAAAACCACCATAGTTGCACTAAGGCTCTGATTTATATGGTAAAAAATATTATCCAGGATACCATTAAGACTATGTCATTGATAGCACAGGAAGGTGGATAATATTGACTATATGAATGAGTCACATGAACAACACATTAGTAGGATACCAGTGCCAAATACAGACAACATTAATCTAATAAAAAATGTTCACCTAATACTATTGTGCTTCCCTGCTCCCATTATAGTGGCAGGAGACTTTAATGTTTTTTCGGATAATGTTTTAGACAAGTAGGGATGACACTTGCCCCAAAGATGCAATCGAATATTAAAAACATGATATCAGAGCTAGGGTTGTGTGACACTTGGAGAAGGACAGTGGAATAAAAGAGAAGGCGTGTCCTCCACTTCTGCTTCGTAAGATGCAGGGAGTATGGACAAGTGAAAGGGAGGCGGAGTATAGTCTTCTAGAAAGTTGGTGGAAGTTCAGGCAGTGGTTAATGTTGGCTGGTCCTTGGTTGAGTAGAGCCTTGTGTGCATGGGTCAGCAGCATGAATTGACATGTGTTCAGTATGGAGAGCCAATGGAGTTGCCTGAGGTGGGGTGTGATGTGGGCTCGTCGGGAAAAGCCGAGGTGGAGTCTGGCTGCAGCGTTCTGTATGGTCTGAAGTCTCTGTAGGAGGTGAGCGGCAATTCCCATGTACAGGGCGTTGCCGTAGTTCAGCTGGTGATGAGGGCTTGTGTCACGATGCGTCTCGTGTGTAGGGATAGCCACTTGATGATCTTACATCGCATGCACAGAGTGAGGAAGCAGACAGGGGAGACGGCATTGTTCTGTGAACTCAGCACTCTAATGTATGGCATGTCTCTTCATAGTCACCATCTTCCAGTTCTCCATTACCTCCAAAGTGGGATTATTCTTTCCTTACAGATATTGGTTTCTGGGGAACAGGCCTTCTTGTTTTTTTAAACATGCTCAGTCCTATTCATTACTGTAGCCATGGGTAATTTGAAAGTTGAAACCTATCAGAGAAATACTCCCAAACTGAGCAAATTCTTGGTCATAAAATTATTAATTATTTCAAAACAGGTCTTTTTATAGGAGGAATACATACAGCAATACCTGTCTGATAAGGTATTTGGTGATTAAACTCAATCAACTGATGACTTATTTTCATCAATGAGATTATTATCTGTTTGTCACTAACTGATATCACTACTCTACTAACCATATAAAATGATTGTTAGTTTTTAATGGCCATCTCTCCTGGTGTTGTTGCAGACCTGAACTCAACGGGAATCATTTGCCAACATTTCACATAATCTGGTTGGCGAGGACTCATGGGTTCTGCTGCTGTCCCTTACTAGTATTTGTTACTCAATATCTCCTCCTGGATGCTCATACAATATCACTAGAAAGGTCCTACCTGTGATCAAGTATTCCTCATTGTAACTGCTAGGGCTGATGTAAAAGCCACAATAGTATTCCGTTGAGCTGTAGATAAACGTCAGGTTCTGGATCTCAGCTGCACCTTTGAACACCTGCAGAGGTTGAAAAATTCAGAATTTCAATACATTGTCTAATCTAGCAGTATTGTTGTGAACTTTCTCCTGACACTTTTGTTCCCCTTCGCCTCAGCCAGAAGGGTTTGTTATAATGAAAGAAGGGTCTAATGCAGGCAGCTTGTGACAGAGGTTCCTCAGGTGAAGTTCAGTTGTTGAGACATAGAAAGACATAAGTGATCAGTCTGTTTTTAGGTATTCATTGCACTGACCATTGACACCCATCTTATTCTATCACTGACCACAGTCATGTTCTTCTACCAGGTGTCAGGATTAATCTAGTACATGCCACAAACTCAATAGCCTCTTGAATGGTAGTTATTAACCTTCCCAATATCAGACGAATTGAAGGCAAAGTCAGCCCCGAATAAACTCTGAACTTGCAATCACTGGGGTGGTGTACACAAAACATTTCCAGCAGCTGCATTTGCCATCTTATACCCTTATCATAAACACTTTGATGGTTGTGAACCATCTACTATAAATCAAATAGTTGGTGTGCTTTGCATGTGTATCACAATGTTCCTGTAAGTTATTTGCTACCACGCCACCACAACCACCGCCAGCGCAAACCCCTTAGCCCCAGAGCATGGTGTGATTAGTGAAGCGGATTCTAGCCTGCTATCCTACAACGCAGTGGTGTACTCCTACCGGCAAGTTCACTGGTTCACAACTGGCTCTTGCAGACTGCACAAGGAAAGGACAACTTTGGATCCAGGCACCGACATAACACGGTGCAGCCACAGACCACACAAGTACTGTTCACATATCAAGTCAACTTTCGGGCAGCTATACTATGCGGAGACTATTCCCGGAAGTACTGTGGCATCTACAGATTGACAATGGTATTGATATATGAGTAAATGTCTGGGAAGGGTCACAACATCCCCCTAAACTATCAGGTCCGATCATTTGCCCTCTGCGCATACAAACTTTACAGTTATTCCTTCTTTTGCACTCTACTTTAATCATTAACACTGTAACAGCTATATGCAATATACATCATTAAAGTCTAGCACCCTATATACGAGCACGATCTTTACAAACGCCTACGATGGAAATCCCTCACAACCTATTTTAGATTTTCGCATAATGTGATGTTTTTATAGCATGTTAATGTATTTATTTACGCTTGTTCAAATTTTATACTTTTTCATCTGTTATCATAATATTGTTAAGCTATTAATTAAACAAACTATTATCCCATTCCCTGGTTCACCCCATTCTCACATTTCAAGCAGACAGACTAGAGCCCTTACCTCAAGTGTCTCAATGTCATACTTAATCAAGCTGTAGTTGCCAAAGTATTCGCTGTACATATCGGTGGAGGAGTCATTTAGAAACTTGGCTCGTATTGCTAGAAAAAAAAAAAACAGGAAATATTAATAAATTTAAACTTTTCAATCTCAGTTACATCAACTATTGATAATGAATAACATTATCAAGAAGATTAGGGGTTTAGTATGGAAGGCTGAGTATTAAGTCAACCTAGCAGTGGAAAGCTATATAGCCTGAGTCACATATTTTTACCAGTCTGACAGTGTCCCCCTCTAACCCTAAGGGTGAGGTTTTCTTGTGTTCTTGCAACTACCAGATAACAATGCCATCTTGTGCACGCTTTTCCACTCAGCATTTACTCCAGTTACAACCATGCATGTGTGTGTAAGGCTAATTTAAAAAGCTCACTCCAGACACCAATTAGGTTTTGACTGGGGAGGTCAAACGTTACTCTTGCTTTGTTTACGCGTTTTATACAGCCCTGGAGAGATGTAAATACCATAATTATCACATATAGCGGTGTTCTTTCTGCGTAACAGCGAAAAGGCCACCGCAGGTCTAACGTCAGCATGGTTTGTCAGAGGGAGGACCCGCCGCGATGCCCTGTATTTTCGGTTGACTGAACAGCCTAGGTGGATGCGGTGTGTTTGAGCCACGAAGAGTAATAGCGAGAGGACCACCAAGGACAGAGTTACTTCCCACCCACCCCCGAGCCTCATGGCAAGGTTGGTTGAGGTGTGACCCCCGACCACAGCAGGTACCCGATCAGGAGCGGTTACATCATGCAGCTGTAGCCAGATTTTGGGTGATACAGGTACCCGATCAGGAGCGGTTACATTATGCAGCTGTAGCCAGATTTTGGGTGATACAGGTACCCAATCAGGAGCGGTTACATCATGCAGCTGTAGCCAGATTTTGGGTGATACAGGTTACTGCCCGCCCCGATTGTTTGAGGGTATTTTAATTGGTTTTCACGTGCACATTACATTTTAGAGTTCTGGTCCTGACGAAGCGCAAACGACCCTTAAGGCGACGCAGGCGCGAAACATGTTGACCTATGCCTTTCCATTACCCGGGCATAGTATGCCATTGGGGTCTAGATTTTATTTAGCAGTTGAGTCTGCTTAGGGTACACGATTCAGACAATTGCTGCATGTTTACCCTTTACGAATTTCTCTTAACGCTTGCACGCACTTTTGTTTTCACCCTCATTGGACCCCACACACCCACATGCACCATCCGGTAGTCCTATAAAAGATCTCCGATAAAGAGACCCTTCGGGGGACCCGTGGGGAATTGCAGCGCCGGCCCCACGAGGAGCAACTGCCCGATGATGAAGCATGACACCCTATGGGGTGTGTGAGGGCAACAGAGGGCACAATGGTTTTTCCTTTTATCTGAGGGTCCCTTCACCTAGGATCTCTTCTTTTTTCTTCTTTTAATACATGGTGACATTTTGCACCTTATTGTATGGGTGACTTTTTGCACCCTACTTTTAGGAACAGTGTCCTCTTTGTGATATTAATGTAGATATAAGGAGCGTAGACACTGGCCCTTGTATAAGCTCCTTGGTCCCCCCCCTCTTTTGTATAGTAATGAGATGTAAATACCAACATTTAAATGGAATTTCCATGTGTATGGGCCAGACACTCACAGTAAGGCATAACTCACTGTTCAACTTAAATAAGACCAGAAGTCATTATTAATAATAATACTTGGTACACTTTTACATGATTC
The DNA here is from genome assembly GCF_964204655.1 of Triturus cristatus. NCBI lineage: Eukaryota > Metazoa > Chordata > Amphibia > Caudata > Salamandridae > Triturus > Triturus cristatus. The sequence continues at coordinate 1,158,800,828 of NC_140593.1, read as the reverse complement.
TCTTGTACCTTTTCAATTAATGTATTTAATGTCTCTTTTATTTTATTTATGTATTGGTTTTGTAGCATATGATTAGGGTGTCCTAGCACTAGAAGATGCTGGAAGAAACAAGAAGCTATGAGTGACAAACTGTCAGGTTTTCTAAAGTTTCCTAAACGCAAGGTGATTGTAAAGCAAAAATAAGGAGTTACACTCATTGGCTGTCTCCTAAGCAAGATCTTTGGACTTCAAACCCAAATGACTGGTTGAAGACACTGACCTATCACAGTGGTATCATCCCATGAACCACATTGATGGACCTGACATACCACAGGAACCTTAGTCTTTGTCTCAACTCAACTTTAGAAAGCTCATCTAACCACTTCTGAGAGGCAGTTCCTAAAACGTGGGCTGTCCCAGGATTCCCATCTAGATGCAGTGTAAATTAGGTACCATCTGAGGAACTGATCAAGGAAAAACCAAAAGGTCTGATTATCAAAGCAAGGGGAATAACACAATGGTCGAAAAGGGGCAAGTTGAGGGGAAAAAACACCCTGTGACACCCAGGTCAATGGCTTTAATGAAGATTATAAAGGAGGCAGAACTACTGCCTGCCAATATTTGTTCAGAAAGGACACTAACCCACGAAGAGATCTGCTTAATGAGATGAGGACCAATAACTAGGTTAATTATTACCCAGCCCAATAATTCTCAGTTTCTCACCCTTGAGAGGATGAAAGGCGGAGTAAGCCTGCCTGCATTTGAAGATGTGTCATTCGGTAAACACACTGGGCTAATGAAAATATATTATATAGCATTATTCTTACCCACAAAGGTTGTTAGTGTGCTTTACATGTACCACCTCTACATAAACATGGATCTGGCAATATCGTTACACAAAACAAGGTAAATAAGCAATTTACAAAGAGGCTGTTGTGGCATAAATCTCCGCACACCAAATTTGTTTGCCTTCAGCATCCACAGCTAATGTGGTACAATACCTCAGTTAATATTGACATCGATGTACGCAATGATAGTTGTGTGCATGAAAACGAAATCGAATCACTGTTGTCTAAATCACCAGAGATTAACTTTCCATCTGCCAGAAATACGTGGTCAGGCAGGCCCTGTGACCTAGGCCTGAGGCAACTGATTGACAGATCACTGGTGGGGTGGCAAGTAACCAGCAGAACAAACGCACAATGAGGAAAAACCCAAATTAGTCCCACAGATAGGCAGCAACACCACAATGGTCCGGGGAGATTTGCCCCACTAAAACACACATGGCATGTTCCCAAAACATCATAAAGTTAGATGCCACATGAAGTTAGAAGAACTCAGCCAATCAGGACACAGCACATGCTGGACATCTGGACACATTATCCAGTGGCCCTCACTGGGTCCACGTCAGGTCGAGAACCATCTGCATTTGTCATCAGGTGGGAGTAATTTATGGCTAGGTTACGGTTTAGACATAGGAAGGAGAAAGAAAGGTGACCGTTTTATACAGCTCTTAACAATACCACCTTTAAAGCTAAATAGAAACATTTATGTGACCAATCTGAAGTATATGAAATAATCGAATTACATAAGACTTCTTAAATAATGCTTTGTAAAAGTCTGAAAATGGTTGCACTGTGGTTTTACTCAGTATTTAAGTAAATGCTGAACAACCAGATGCAACTCTTGTTGCAATGAGTTGCCCCACGTTTTGCTAAACTACTGATATACTTTGACTGAGTGTGCCCTAAGTTCCTGCCAAACAGGTACGTAGGGCCTATGTTTTTTCCCTAAACTGCATTGAAATCAAAACCCAATTGGCACTCTTTGGCCACAGGTCAGTCCCTTGAAAAAGGTATCACAGGTACCAAGGGCACTGTGGCCAGGGAAGGAATAGAAGGGCTGCAGCATTTATTGTGCCACCCTTAGAGGCCCTGTACCTTTACACACACACACTGCCTTTGCAGGCTGAGTGTTTTGGTGCAGAACAAAGTGAAGAGTCGACATGGTACACATCCCTGTGTGACACGCCTAAAATCCACTGCCCTGGCATAGGTCAGCCACCCCTCTAGATGGGGGCCCTATACCAGTGGTGTGGGTACAGGTGAATGAGCCCTGTACCCCTACAGTGTCCAAGTCCATTCTTAGACATTGTAAGTGCAGTAATGCCATTAAGAGTATAAGGTGCTGGGAGTTTGTCTTTATGAACTCCACAGCCCCATAATGCCTTTACTGTGAAGTTTGGTATCAAACTTCTCAGCACATTAAACCCACACTGATGCCAGTGTGGGATTTAATGAAAAATGCACTCAGCGGGCAGCTTAAGAGATGCCCCCTGAAAAACAACCTAACACTAGTGTCCGGCTGAGCGGCTACTCTCCAGCTGCCACCACCAGACATGTTTCTGGACTCCTGGGTTGAAAGCCTGCTTCTCTTGGGGGTATGAAACAATGCACATCCAGGGACAAGGTGCCAAGCCTCCTCCCCCAGGATGCAGTATAAACAACAGTTGTTCCTGACGTATCTTATTCATTACCCTGAAGAGGCCGCAGACTCCTTCTTTGATGGAATCTTTGAGTCTTTGGCCTCTTTGGGGGTAGTGAATAAGATACATCAGGACCAACTGTTGTTTATACTGTATTTGCACCCAGGTCCTTTGAGATGTTTTGGGAATACCCCATTAGTATATAATCCTCCCCAGTATGGGCAGGGTCCATGAAGGGGAAGCTTTAAAGGCTTGCCAGCTTTGTGAGCTTCCTCAGGCCTTTGCTGCTTCCAGCAACTGACCCCCACCGGTTCTGATCCCAACTATGGGCGGAGAATCGGCGGACAAATCAAGTGAGGAAGGAAGATTTGCCCACCTTTGCCAACGCCACCCCTCGTGTGGGGGAGGAGAGGTGAAGCACAACTCTCAGTCCCCGCCATCTTGCAGATGGGAGGACCCAGCCAACCAGAGTGAGGCATATACCCCTTTTCACTGGAGGGTGGCATAATAGGGGGTGTACCCACCCCAAGGAAGGGACCCATTGGTCCCAACCTTTACTTACCTGTAACACCTTAGGGGCACCCCTGAACCTTGCCTCCTCAGACAAGAACCGACCAAGAAGAAGAGACCGAAGAGTTGTGCCGAAACTAAGAAGAGGAGGACGCCCACAGACTTGGCCCCTGCCCTACCGGCCTATCCCCACCTCGAACCTGCTCCAGCGAAATCCCAGTGTGTCCTGCAGCCAGCAACCTCAAGAACCCCTAGGACCTGCCCTGCCCCCCAAAAGAAAGACTTGGTCTCCTGTAAGCACCGGATTTGCTCACCCACAGACTCTGGCCAAATCTGCGAGTCTGCACCACTCTGCACCCGTCGTCTACTGCCCGAGTCCGAGTGGCCCAACACCACAAGGAGGTCTCCCCAGCGATCCTGAACTGAGATCTGGTGATCTCTGACCTGCCTAGAGTCCCCAAGCGAAGCCTGTAGCCTCTTTCTGGAGGGTTCCCCCCTACTATGATCAGAGCTGGTAAGAAAACCGGACTCCTAAAGACCCTCTTGCACCAGACGTCCCACGGCCTTGGGTGGCCCAACCAACAGTGTCCCAGCATCCCCAGGCATCCCAACTTACCTCTCCAACTGGTGGTCACCTCCAGAAGATCTTCGTCCCCGAGCCTGCAGTCTTTTGTTACAACCGAAGAATCCCTATTGAAATCAACAGGGCACCCAACGCCAAACCAGCACCCTGCACCCAGCCGCTCCTGTGCCGCTACGAGTGTACTTTGGGTGTTAGCTTGGATCCCCCTTTGCCCTGAGCCTAACACCAGGAGCTTTTCTCCCACACCCTTGTGGCCTGCCCATTAGCAGCCACCAACCGGGTCTGGTGAGCAGACTTCTACCACCAGCTAGTTCTCAGTTTTAACGCGCGTTGTGAGGACAGAGAGCGCTCCAAGACAGCAATATTAGTTTTTTTACATTCACATAATAAAATCTAGAGCGCATTTTCTACGGATTCAGAAGGTTTCATTTTTAAAGGTGCTCAACAGACACAAAACCCACAACAGCAACACAGTGCATTTCTGAATCCACTCCTGACCCCTTGACATAGGTCCTGTGTTTTTGTTCCATAGAATTCCTCAGGTAGTTGTGTAAAGAACCTTGTAAGACCAAAACTTTTCAACTGATGTTTAAAATCTCTAACAGTCACGGAAAAGTGAACAAGTGTCAAACATTCTGATTTAGCAATACTTGCCAAGGCTTGAACTGCAGAAGGCCTTCTGTGCGTGGTTGGGCAGACAGGTGCAGCTGTCTGTAAACTGATAAGCTGAAATTGTCATCAAAGTCAATAGAATCCACAACCGCATCTTGGCATCCATGGTGATAATCCAGAGTAGCAGAACCTTCTTGATGTCTGTCGATCTGGGACGATAAATGAAAGAAACTAGGATACATGTTTCCATTCTATGAAACAGAAAAGTTGAAAAAAGGTCTTGGGTCTTTCTCCTGCCCTGATCTACCTGTTTATTGCACAGATGTATACCTTCAAATAAAAATCAGAATACATATGTTATGATACCCAAAATAGGCATACCAGTCGAGGAATAACCTCTCCGTGCTGAAGCAATACAGAGATCAATGTTGCAGATGGAGAAATGCTCACATCACTCCTTTCCCTTCTTTTATGCAACAGTAACTAACACACCAAGTTCAACCAATTAAAATAGCTTACCTTCCTTGAAGCATCACAGAACTAACCACCCCACCAATGCTGGAAGTGATGTTTTAACACTTCTATGTATATGATATCATGTAAATAATTTCCATTGGTCACTGTGCCCTAACTAGTGTTGGTCACAATGTTTGTTCTGTGTAAGAAAATGCTCTTTTTGCATGGTCACCCCCCACCCCCGTTTTCTGGATTCTTATTGCTTGTGTATGGACTCCAAACACTGGGGTGCTGCTCTCCAGTGCCCTCTGAATGTGCTCGGTCCCCTAAAACCTATAGAATTGGCTAATCCCTGATTGGCTAGTATATGGTACTCTGTGCACCTAGGACCTGCAAGGTAAATGTCACTAGAAGACTGCAGCACCTATTGTGCCACCACTAAAGTGACAACGCAAAGAATGCCTTCAGGCCTACCCCTGTAGCTAGAGTGTGCAGTTTTAAAACTGCAGATTTCACCTGGCAAAAAAAACCTTTTGCCAGCCCTAAACCTTCCTTTGTGGACCCAAACACCTATAGGGCAGGGTGCATGGTATTTAAAACATAGAACATGAACACTTATATTCCACATGTCCTGGCAGTGAAAAATCTCCAAAGTGGCGTCTCACTTTGGCAAGGCTGTCTCTTCCAAAGAAAAGCACTGGGTTCTATTATTACAACATATAATGCATATGTTCAGTTTGGGAATAGCTAGAACCATGGTTCAAGGACTCAAATTATTAGTAATGTAATCTATTGATCAAGTTGAAATCTAAATCACAATTTTGAAAATGCCACCTTTAGAAAGTTGGCATTTTCAAGCCTAAAGCCTCTAGTAGCCTTTTTAGAGTTAATCCCCCTAACGGTTACCTGGCAGTCTGCTTGCCCCTGAAAGGAGGGAGTTGTGAATAGTTCCCAGGAAATGGAACAAATGGGCCTTGGCTGGAAGGAGCCCTCCAGACAGGATGGCCAGGAAGATGTGCCCACCAACTACACCAGCTTTAAAGGGGCGTCCCCTGTTACAGGCAGATGTAATTCACACCTGGGCTTGCCCTGCCAGAGTGGTAATAATCCTGGGGGAGGGGATTGAGGGGCGCGGTTTCAGAACTAGATTGCATGGGAGTTTTTCTTTTCCCTAAACCCACCTTATGAGCGTTCCCACAACTCTGCCCAAGGGGAGAAGGGTTCTGCCATATTGGATTTTAGCAGTTCAGTGCATTGTGGGATTGTTTAGGGCCAGGGAGTGATATCAAAGTGGGTAGGGCAACCCGTGTGAACATATAGCCTATTGGTCAGGAGGTTCGCCCTACCCACAAGCTAGTGTCAAGCATTAATGTCGCACCCCTGCATACCTTCTTCAGAACACTTCTGGACCTGTGGAAGACAGAAGGAGGACTGAAGACAGAAGGAGGACTGTATCTGCTGCTCATACTGTGGAGAAAACCCCCAAGAGCTGGACCTGCTCCCCACTTGTACCCTGAACAGATTAGTGGACTCCAAGGGGGTAGTTGACCAGCCTCCAGTTCGGCACCAGGAGCACAAACGCTGCAAGAAGCTCAAATCTCTGCTAAACCCAGCTGACCAGTTCCATATGGACTTGCCTTGGACCCTGCTTGGGGCTTCCGGGAGATTGAGTCTTAATCCCCAATTAGTGCCTAAAAGGTCTTCGACTCTTTGCTGGAGTTAAAGTGGAGTCTTCATCATTTAAAATTGCAAGACTAGACACTTAAAAACATTTTGCCAAAAGAACAAGAAGCTACCACCATACAACCATCCACGTCAAATTGCCGGTCGGACTCACCTTGATGGTTTGCCCCGCTGAAAGGATTCTGACTGCCAGAAAAGTTTCAAACGCAGAACACTTCATCTGGACCAATGTCGAGCAGCTACCAGACGATGACAATGCCTTTATGGGGCCCAACTTCAGACTACATCTGCTCACAGTTTTCCCACCTTCAACGTCAAGAGCCTTGAACTTCCTGCTAGAGCAGAGGCTCTGACAAAGGTCCTGTGCTTCACCCGGCTTAATTTTACGAGCAGTTTTTTAGATCCTACTGGCAACCTGACTTGCTGCATACCTTGCAGACAAGGATTTTTCTCTAGAAACACAACTAAGTCAGAAGGTACATTTTCCACCGGGAAACACCTGGTCCCTGTATCCAACACAAGCTCCATCGCGGTCGCCCTTAACATTTGACTTTTACCCAGTCTATCGTGATTAGATACCGATTGTTGGTGCTTTGTACGTTTTGGTGCTAGAAACTTCTAAAGCTTTAAAAAATAATTTCTCCGGTTCTCTACAAAGGATTTTTATTGTTTTGGTGCTCGTCTGCTCATTAAAAAGTTCACTATATTTTATAAATCGGAATGGGATTTTTATTGTGCTGTTTTTCTACTTTTTCACTGTTTTGCTACTTATAAATGCTTTACACATTTCTCCTAAGTTAAGCCTGCCTCCTCTGTGCTACAGCTACCAAGGGTTGAGCTCAGGTTTACATTGAGACCTAACTGAACCTAGTAAGGAATGGTGCCATTGCTACTTTAGAGGACTCCCATCCTCTTCAACTAATAATCCAGTTTCTCAAATTAAGGTAATGAAATCTGACAGTGTTTAAGATGTCTGTACTTTACCAACTTTTTAAGTTTTTAACTTCTGACAATTGCTCCCTCACAAAACATCTTCTAGCAGAGAGTATCTAGCAAAAAAATGAATCTATGAGTTTTATATTTAGCAACAAGGGTAATATATTTATATGAGGTTGCTGAGTTTTGTCTTGCAAAGTTCATTCTTGTGGATCTAACCAACTCTAATTTCAATCTTTCCGCTGATCACAACTCGTTCTAAAAAAGTGTGGATTGTTTTGAAGTTGTCGCACCATACCTAATTGTGCATTTAGCAGTAAATATCCTAAGTACTGCAAGTGGCTGGTATAGATCCAACTACGCAAGGAAGCAACAGCAGGATGCCAAGCTTCAAACAACTTTCAGACGATAAAGAGATATTAGATTAATTTACTGGAATAAATGCATCATCGAATGTGGTTTCTTTCATAAAAGAACTCCAGACGGTATTTGGATAGAATCAGAATTGTAATTAGGGGAACATGACACTGTGCCAGAGCCCCAAGTACTGGGGATTCGGATCACTGATGCTTTTGTGCACCATCAAAACGGTGTGGTTGCTTTACTGGGAGCCAACAGCAAAGTTCCAGTTACTTACTAGTGGTTTTCATGGCTCTGAGTCAAAGTGTTCTTTGCCACAGTGCTTTAAGTTTCCCCTTTGTCTCACGCAATTAGACACTTCACCCCCTCAGATGCGTATCCTTCCACTAAGCAGCATATTGGTTTAGTGGTTTACTGACGTAGCGCAGAAATAGTGCCCTCAGTAAATTGGAAAAAAGATTTATTCTCACTAGGGGGATAAATCTGCCCTTGATTTTATGGAAAAAAGGGGATCTTATCTCCAAGAAGATGACTTAAACTAATAGAGGAAGGCCTGTGATGCGGAAAAAGGACATGGTGGCAATGCCTTGGGGAAGGCTTGATTCCTTATACTTAATATACCTAAAGACTGGGCGGTTACATTCTTTCTAGCAGGTAGTTTTTTCTGAAGAAAAAATACGTTTAGGACGAATTTTGCAATAGTGCACTAAAAATCACAGGGCACCATAGCCAAGAATAATACACCGCCTTCTAAGTTTGAGAAACCTACAGTTCAAAACCACACAAAGCCACATCTCCTGACTTAGAAAGAAATAAGAAATACATGATCAGGGAGCATTTTGAGGTTATGTAATACTTTACCAACCTCTTCTGCAATGGCGTACCACTATATTACTTGGACTGCCTTGTCTACTGCTGCATCATCCGTGCAGATATAACCTCAGATTTACCATTATACAGACTACTACTTCATCCCCATCGTTTAGTATTAAGCTTATATTGTTGTTTTCAAATGTATTTTTCGAATTATTTTTATGTTAATGTTAATCTTATATGCGTTATTTATTATTTTTTGTAAATTAACCTGATTCATTTGCAATTAATTTAAATTTAAACTAGTAAACACTCAAAAAGAGCAACAAAGGCCTGCAAATCCATGTGGCTTCACGAACCTTAACTGGGGTCTGTGAAGCTCCCAAAAAAGAGAAAAATGTAGGCAAGTGTCAACTGCATCACTTAAGTAGATGCAAAGCATGAGTTGGCACTCCTTTATACTCTTCTTACAACTAGAATTAAAATCAATACCCTTCTCTCCCCTCTGATGAGGATTAGCAGAAACACGAGACCCCTCACCAGTAGTGTCCTGCTGGACACGTTCTAGTGTTTCAGCAGACACCGAGTTTACCAGCCACTCCCCAGAGGGCTGGACACACATGCACCCATCCATCACAGGCGTCACGAGTGACGTAAAAGGGCCCGGGTGCACGTGCTCGTGGCCAGTTAACCAGTCAATCGCCTGACTCTGTGTCACTCATTTTAGTAGCATGTGGGACCAGGGCCAACTACACTACATCACCAATCCTTTATTTGCCCTGGGAATATCGTCAGCACGGGCATAAAATGTGGTGTTCGCAACACCCGACAACATTTTACTATTAGTAAAAGACCCAGAACACACATCGGAGCACTACTAATTATGATATATTTAATTCCGGCAGGTGGTTGGGCCTAGGTGTAACTTGGTCTAGATTAATATCTTTAAGAAAACGTTTCCTCGCAAATTGGATTCCCCAAAACAAATTGCAATTTCAACCGATTAATAGGCATTGTGTATCACTGGGACTAGGATATCATACTAGGAGAGAAGTGAAAGTATAGCTGTGGTTGCAAACGTAGAGAAGCGGATGAGTCTGCAGCTACCAGGAGCTGGAAGAGTATCTCTTATGGAGATGGTGCCTCTCCTGAAACTCTTACACCACTTGCATAGTAATATCCTGATCCCACTATCTAGGCCCTTCTTGGAACAACTTAGATCGCCAACCATCAAGTTGGCATGGGGAGGGCGCCAACCTAGGATTGCATGGAAATAAATGCAGCTCCCCTACGAGGAGGGAGAAGGCGCTGCTCCAAATTCCAAGGTCTACTAGACTACTACCTCTACCTTCCTTCACAGGATCAGTTCGCCTTCCATAAGACCAGGCAACCTCCACACTGTGCCTTGGAGGCAGGTTTGATTGCCCCAATCCTGTTAAATTCTGCTTTGCTGCAAAATCCATCTAGGCCTTCCAAAGAGAGACACGCTGTAAATTGTACTATATGGGCATAGTCCAGTCTGGCGGCACTGACTGGGATAGAGGGCAGATATTTGTTGTTCTGCAAGGGGGCACTGGCAGACATGTGACTGGCTCCAACTCACTCCTTCTTATTCCTCCGAAACTGAAAAATACCGATCGTTCTCTGGCAATGCTGCCAGGATGTGGAATGTTCTCCCTAGAGTGCTCAGATGCAACCCCTCCTTCTCCTGTTTCAAAAGGGACCTGAAAATCCATCTCCTTAACAAATACTTTTCTGACCAACGTCAACTAACCTAGACTTCAATATCCAAGTTTACTCCTCTCTCTTGACATTCAAGGATAGTTGGTGACCGGACAGTGTTAACCACCTTATCTTCCATGCTGTACTTTTTTTTTTATCCCTGGTTTTGCTTCCTTACTGCCTGCTTACTATGTAATACAATTTCCGTCCGTTTTTCTTTACAGTATGTATGTAAAGCGCTCAGATACCTATGGGTCAAGCTAGCACTATATAAAACTTTTAAATTAAAATAAATGAGCGACAAATATATGATGTTCAGTCAGAGGGTGTAGGAGCGTGTACTACAGAGTTTACGGGCCCCATCAGGGGCCCGGGCTAAACACCGGCCGGGGGGCGGAAGCTCCTTCCCCACACATTTTGATAGCCCGCTCGAAAGATTGGTCTCCCCAGGGCAAACACGACCCCCCCCCCCCCCCAATCCTGGAGCGAGCTGAGTAGGCAAGGTGGGAGGGGATAAATAGGGGGCAACAGGCACAGGGAGGCACAAATCCCCCCTCCCCCACGCAGGAGGGACGCAGTTGTTCAAAGCAAGGGGACAACTGGCCTACCTCCTGGAAGGGGGTTGAGGCAACATTTAGTCGTGAAGGCGGACATTTCTTCGCGCTGTTATTTAGAAGAAGCTGGAACTGGTGGGACTGTTTTTAGGTCTCGCCTGACCCAGCGCATGCGCTGGTCTGGCGAGACTAATTGAGAGGGCTCAAAAAAGTGCTACCAGGCCAGCCTAGAGCTACAGTGCATGTGCGCGGGCGCCATGCTTTTCCGCGATTACTTTCACTTTCGTGGTCACAGGGCCACTTTGATGTTTGATCGCGATCACTTTCAAGCCTGCACTGCCGCTTGTCTTTTATTATGAGATGAATGTATGACAGAACAACGAAAGCCTTTCACAACTAAGGCTTCTACAGCAGCTGCCGAAGAACGACATTACCATTACAACGCCAGTTTACATAACGAAAGCCATTATCACGCCGCATAGGTTATCATGTAAACTAATGTAATCACAAATGTAAATATCACCCATTGTTTTCCTGCAGATACTGTTAAAACGCCAATTTTAAGAAAACATAAACAGTGTTAGTAATATGAAATATTAAAGATATAGAAATTATATTTCCCAAAGTAAAACTGTTAAAAAATGCAAAACACAGCATCCTAGTTAACCGGTTTATGCTGTAGTCCTACCTTTTTGTTTACCATTTCTTTTCCGTGCTTCCTGATTGTAAACGGTTTTCATTGTTTGGCAACCTCCTTGTCAGTTATTATCAGGAGGCCCACATGCTCCTCTTGCCGAAATCCAGATACGCCCTCTGTCTCAATTCAAGTCACGTGGGGTGGAATATTTCTGAAGGCGGACATTCAAACAAGTGGAGGCTTGGCTTTTGACTCGCCTACCGCTCACCTTTGCAGTCCAGCCGAGCCTCCGACCCTGCCTGCACATCGATAGAGGTAATTTGCCACACACTGCAGCACCTGAGGCTCTCTACAGCTACTTCACAGGCTCACATTTGCATTTCTCACCTTACTGCGAGAGGAAATCCACTAAACACCTAATGCAAGATGATATCAGACCCTTAATCACATATTTGGTAACTTCTTTCCGTTCACCTTTCCCATACGCATTTGTGCTAAAAGCATCACTTTAATAATCTTTATTGATTTTCATATTTATAATAACAGTCACATCCAGGAACCGGTGGGTCAGTTTGAGGAATTACAAACTGTTTCAGTGGGTGGATCCCTTGTAATGCCATTCGTTGTATTGGCAGGCTCGTTTTTTAGGTCTCGCCTGAGCCAGCGCTTTAGCGCTGCTCTGGCGAGAGCTTTAGTAAGCGGGATTTGTAAGTGCAAACTAGTGCTTTTCAGGCCGCCAAATACAGTGCATGTGCGCCGGGCGCGCGCACCATTTGTCAGCCTGCTGATCACTTTCGCGGCCTCTTTGATGTTCTCAGTGAGCCGCGCGGCCACTGAGCACATCAAAGCAGCCGCAAAAGTGCTCACCATATGCCAACCTTCCCGGTGTTGCTTGGGCCACGCGCCGCTGCTGCCGCTTCATTCTTTCACCCTATTTGTCAATCACAGAAAGCCTCTTCCAGGCCCATTAGTAGTTTGTGCAGTCTTCTTGAAAAGGGATTTAAGGGGCGCTTGGGACCCCTCGTCTGCCGAACCAACAGTCCTTCCCGCCCCTGTGACATGAAGGAACAACTTTTTGCTTGGCAGCGCCTCGCAAGCTTAGCGTCTTTGGCGTTCTCATAACTAGCCGCGCCGAGGGGACATGCTCCCGCTCTTCCAAGAGCTTAGGCGGAGATTAGGAAAGAGATGAGCAACTGAGCAAGTTCTGCACGTGGGGCTCGAGGTGATGGCACTGGGGCAGCCCACGAGCTAATTAAACCCGCTGGCTCTGCCTGGCGCAGGATGGTTTCATCCCGATCCAGGCCTGCCTTCTGCGCAGGCCTCTGTGCCTTCATGGCCTAGGAGCCCTGCCCGAAGAAGCCCGACCCTCAAAGTGCAGCGATGCCCTCCCACCCACCTCCAGCGATGCCCACAGTGCCCCCCCACCTTCCCACCTCCAGCGATGCCCGCAGTGCCCTCCCACCTCCAGCAATGCCCGCAGTGCCCTCCCACCTCCAGCGATGCCCGCAGTGCCCTCCCACCTCCAGCGATGCCCGCAGTGCCCTCCCACCTCCAGCGATGCCCGCAGTGCCCCCCACCTCCCTCCTCTAGCGATGCCCTCCCACCTTTAACGATGCCCACAGTGCCCCCCCACCTCTAGCGATGCCCTCCCACCTTTAGCGATTCCCACAGTGCCCTCCCACCTCTAGCGATGCCCAGTGCCCTCCCACCTCTCGCGATGCCCGCAGTGCCCTCCCACCTCTCGCGATGCCCGCAGTGCCCTCCCACCTCCAGCGATGCCCGCAGTGCCCTCCCACCTCACTCCCGCACAGACCCTTTGGCACTCCAAACCCCCACTCACCCACCAAGTGCTCTTTCAGAAAATCTGCAGAGGGCAGGGTCGTGTGCACTAGTGACACGGGAATGAAAAGTGACACGGGAATGAAAAGTCACACGAGTGCTCAAAAGCGCACAACTACAATGAAAGTTCTATATATAGAAAAAATAGTGCGTTTCAAAGTAGTTTGCTTAGTGGCTTCAACACTCGTTGCTGACATCTGGCGTGGACGGGTTGAATCGCGTGAGCGCCGAATCTGCCTTTTATCCTTCTGAGGTTGATAAATTGACATGGTTAGGTTATTACAGCGCGTTGACATCCCAAGGTCTGCAGTATTCTGGAGTTTGTAAAAATATGCCATTAATACTATTACTGTGAAGACGAAAGATATAATAGTGGAATGATGAACAGTTTAATGAATTTGAGCGCCAAGATCTGTACAGGGGTTATATATATATAGCCTTGTTGATTATTCTGTGTTTTTTTGGGAAATGCGAAGAACAGATTTGAAATGTGGCTCTGATTTGATACTGTCGGGTCTTTACAACGTGAGAGCAAAGGCTGAGTTTCAAATTATAATATCAATAACTCCTCTTTTATATAACACTTAATACCACATTTCTAATGTGTCTAAGCGCTGTTACTTAATTAAATGATACGTGTGCACTAGTGACACAGGAATGAAAAGTCACACGAGTGCTCAAAAGCGCAAAACTAACGAAAGTTCTATATATAAAAAAAATAGTGCGTTTCAAAGTAGTTTGCTTAGTCCCGGGAGTGGGAAACAGCAGACAGCTGCCATGATTTGTTTCCTTGTGGGAAACATTCCCTCAAGCAACCCGTTTTAACAGTCCGGCAGGAAGGACTTTGATCATTATCTGCGTCACCATCTTTTGTTAATCTAGGAGAAGGAGCCCCAACCTAAGCATCGATTGCTTTTCACCACATGCTAACACACTTAACACTTTCTGCATGCCGTGTGCACTTTCACTTTCATTTGATTCGCCAACACCACTCTCGGTTCGTTGCCCTTGAGCAACGGCAGGCGCTTTTCGATTTTATTTTCTGTGTGCGTTCTTATGTTTCACAATGCCCTGCTTTCCTGACACAATGTGACCTGGGCTTTAGGCTTATATTCAATCACGGGGGGGGGGGGGGGGGGGGGGGAGGTGCGACATGGGGTAGGATAAAGTGTGTGGGGGTTGAGTGCACAGAGCTGCACAGTGCCGGGGTTCTTACGTAAATTGCAGCCCGGGAAAAAAAAAAACCACACCTATCAAAAACTACAAACTACATGAACGGACGCGCTGTGGACAGCGAGCCCGGTAAACGGGAAGCGCGGGAGGCACGAGCTGCGACCTGGACCACGAGCAGCAGTTGGGGCAGCAATCCCCCTGTTGCGATGTGGCCGCTAAAAACCTAGCCAGACAAGGGGAAGTAGAGAGCTGCTTCTCGAGAGGCTCCGGACGGCTAAACAAAGCATAGAAGGGGAAATGCTGCGCCCTATGGAAATTTAATCCAGTAGTAAAGTTCTAGGCGTTGATGTCCAGTGAGCAGGAGAAATTGGACTGGAAGCAGATTGAAGAAGTAAGCTGATAAAAATTGAGAAGTGGTGGAAGTGGTGGAGGTAGAGCGCGGGCCCACAGACCAGAGGTAAGTGGAAAAGATAGTACGTCCCCATTTTTCTTAAAATATATTAAGGGGAAACTAAAGTATACAGGGAGCCAAGAGCCCTCGTGCTCCCGAAGTCTAGCTCACTAAAAGGAAGCAAAGGGAAAATCATCAAAAAAAAGAAAATAAATAAAAAAAAAAAAAAATTGTACATATCCAGGAGGAAAGGCGCCAAGAAAAGCAGAAGAAATGGCCCCAGGGAGAGCTAAAACGAGGAGAATCCCAAAAATTCTTAAGAAAATAGGAGATAAAAGCCTTGGGAGGGATGATAAAACTGTTTTACCAAAAGGTTTGAACGACACAAATGGGGATATGGTTACACCCCCCGGGAGCAAAACACCAGCGACGGGGCCTACGTCCCCTCTGAGCGCAAGCCCGCAGAAAACATTGACAACTTTGAAATCGGCAGGCGCGAAAGGCGGGTCGGCAGTCTCAAAATCTATTAAGGACTTTATCAGCAAACATTTTCCGAAGGAGAGACCAGATAAAGAGATGAGAGTGAGAGAGACACCACTAACTATGGAGGACAATGCCGTACTAAATCGCGGAGAACTTGAATCAGACTAATTTTAGTATCTCGGAGATCCCGATGGAACCACGTTTGTCTTCCTCGCCACGGCTATTCCAGTCGCTACCTACTCAGAACAGAGAGGTAGAGGAGGAAGAAAGAACAAAACAGAGTAAATCCTCATGTGATGAAGACTCTGCCCAGAGGATATCAAGTATGATTGGGAGAGTAAGACTGGAATTCTCCAATGATACCCATGTGGATTTATCAGGTCTCCCGCCCCCATAGCCTGGAGGTGACAGGCTCCTCCAGTTTATCCATGCTTGAGGTAATGCTGACGCTGCAGAAAACCTTACAGGGAATTCTTGAGGTATCAGCTGTAAACAATGAAATTTTAAAAACGCAAAGCAATCAGTTTAGGATTATAATTGGGGAGCTGACACAGATCAAAAACCCAATGCCATCTTTAGTAAGAGCTGTAGAAGTACAGGAGGAAATAATTGTTGATAAGGGGATAGATGTGGGAGAAGTGAATGGTCCTAAGGAGGCAGAACCATTGGTATATATATATCTCGTTGTCCCATGATTATAAAGAGATTTGGGGAAAGGTGGAGTATAAAACAAAATATCCGGGGGCGAAGAAGGGGAAAAAATGCCCCACCTAGAAACCCACCCACAAAGTATCAGGAGAAAGGGAAGGGGGTAAGTTTAGAGCAAAGGCCAAGGAAAAGGGATAAGGTAGTAAGGCAAGGAATAAAAAAAGCTAGCTTGTGAAGAAACAGGAGCGAGTACCGGTAGACCTGAGGGAAAACTAGGGAAAAATATGGCAATGAGCTCTAGGGGGACTTGGTGGAAATACCCAGGTGAAAAGGAGGTCGTAGTTCAAGAATGGGGGATGGAGCCGCCTGTAGCTGCAGGGCCCAGTAACCCAGTCCCAGGGATGAGGTGCAGGAATAGAGGTAAAGAAGAAGTAACCTATCAAAGAAGGGAAGAAACGTTAGAAGAAAGATTAGATATGCGGCGAGATAAGCCCGTAGATACATGGCTATTTTTAGAACCAACAGGATATAAAAAGGGAGGGAAAAGAGCCAAGAAATTAAACCCCCTAAATCGTGCCCAACTCCTCTCCTCATTCGCAAAATGTCCTAGTTTAAGATACGCAAGTACAGAAGACCTAAAAGAAGTGGGGTTCCTGATGAACACTAAAGGACAAGAAATAAGAAAGGTTTTACTCCACTCAGCATTAATAAAAGTAGCGCTGGAAAAGGCAGAAGCCGAGATGCAAAGGGAAGGAATTAGGATATTAAAAAGAGAGGATGTGCTGAGAGATAAACAAGAGAAACCTTTTCTTAGGAATCATGCAGGGTTGGAAGAAAGGCAAATAAAAATGATCAGTTCAGGACGGGATATGAAAGAAGCCCTCGAAATTACGATAACCCCTAAAAATTTAGGGTGGGATGAGGTAGATGCCCGGGTAGGGAATAGACTTGGAGAAATTACATCTACGGACAATGAAGAAGAAGATGGGGATTTGAGTAAGGTTGATTAGGAACAAGGGTCGTTGCACAGCCTAGCCATACTGTCTTGGAATGTAAATGGATATAAAAGAATATGTGATCATGAAAACTTCGAAGATATTCTAAGGAAGACCGATATTGCCTGCCTACAGGAGACTTGGCTGTGCGACGAAACCCTTGCTATGGAAGGCTTTACATATCATGTAAAGCTTGGAAGAAAGAATAGACTTGGGAGACCATCAGGGGGCCAGATAACATTGGTTTCAACAAGGATAGCGACAAGTATAGAATCACTTGAACTGAAGTGTAACTGGGCTTTAGGCAGCAGAGTGTTGATATTGAACAATAATGTAGATGGGGGAAGGTTTATGCATTGTAAATGTGTATATATGTAAAGGCAGAACAAAAAAAGAGTATAAAGCAGATTTGGAACGATTAAAAAAGGACTTGGAGACGTTACAAGATACATACCCAAGAGATGTGTTACTGTTACTGGGTGACTTTAATCACAGACTAGACCCCCAAAAAACTGACTCTTGGCAGAGGGAGTTGCTAAGAGTATATAACATGGAGTTTGCGAAGTTCCCTAGGTGCGGTAGCTCAAACCAAGACGTGGAGCTAGGTAAACTGCTGGGGGCTATGGGCCTGTTCTGCGTAAATGGAAGAAAGGAATCGGCCTGCAAAGCGCACTTTTAAAATAGGGCAGCAAAAGTGCCCCATAGATTATACATTTATTCAGGCATGGAGTTTTCATTTAATCAAACACTTTGAAGTAGGTAGGGCAGATGGTAGTGACCACTACCCACTGATGATAGAATTACAAGTAGACGTGGAATACCCGAAGCGTTTGACAACTAGGATTAGTGATGACCATATAAGGAAATTGAGTGCACTTCAATTAACAGTGGAAATAGAAAATAGACCAGCTGGAGAGGATTTATCCTGGTATGAGGATATGATAAGGCAACTAGTAGATTGCCTCAGGATTAATATTAAACGGGGTAACTATGGGCCACAAAACGGACCAAAAGTACCTTCAAATAATAAACCATGGTTTGATGACGATTACCGAAAAGTAAAAGCCGCTATTAGGCGGAAAGAAAGATGCCTAAGAGATATTTATAATGATGCATTATTGCATGAACTTAAAAAATTAAGGATGAAATATAAGGCAATCATCTTATAAAGATAGATGCTGGATGAACTTACTGGAGGTAATTGAAGATAAAAATGTCAAAGGCTTCTGGAAAATGATACAAGAATGTATGGGGAAAGTTGTAGGATCTTGCAGTGTTCGGTTCTGGAAGATAAGTGGGAAAGTCACCTTGAAGAAATCTATGGCAAATGGCCAAGGAAGGATGAAATAGTATCAAATAATTGGCCAGGGGTCAGGGAAAATGTAAAGGAGCACTTCTCCACAGATCATATTAGGAGTATTATATCAAATTTAAAATTAACACGAGCAGCAGGTCCTGACAATCTACCAGCAGTTGTTATAAAAACGAATCCAGAGTGGTGGGCCGAGTTCTTTTCGAAGATGTTTCAGAGGATACTAATTACAGGAATTCTGCCAGATAGCTGGAAAGGGGCGATTATTAGGCCAATACACAAAAAAGGCGATGTAAATGATCCAAAAAATTATCGCTTGATAAACCTCTTGGATATAGGTGAAAAAGTATTCTCTAAAGTAATCCTAGGTATGCTAAAGGATTGGGCATATGATAACCAGATAGTACCCCCAGAACAGGGAGGATTTAGAGAAGGACATTCGACGGTGGACCACTGTTTTGCTCTCTGGGCCATAGCGCGGAAGTCAATACAACAGAGGGGTAATTTATTCTGCTGCTTTGTGGACTTCCGCGCGGCTTTCGATCTTGTGGGCAGAGAGCAGTTGTGGACAACCCCGATAGGGTATAAAATACAGGATGATCTTTTGGCCTTGATCCAGGCCTTACATACTGAAAATTGGGCACAGATAATTTTGGATAAGGAGGGAGGATTGTCAGGGAGGATCCAAATTGGAAATGGATTGAGGCAGGGGTGTGTACTTGCCCCCTTACTTTTTTCCCTGTTCATAGCAGATTTACCTCAAAAATTAAGAGAGGTTAGAGGAGCTAGCCTGAAACTAGGAGGGAATCACGTACCCTGTTTACTATATGCAGATGACTTGGTGATTATGGCCCAGACGGAGATAGGTCCACAGAGAAAATTAAATAGGTTTAAAGACTACAGTGTGAATAAAAAATTAGTAGTGAATATGGAGAAGACAAAAATATTATGCTTCGGGAGGAATAAAACAAAGTTTTTATGCAATCTTGGTATAGAACGCCTAGAGAGAGTAATGGAGTATAGGTACCTAGGAATGTGGTTTACGAGTAATTTAAAATGGAATACTCATCTGGAAGCGCTAAAAATTAGGGCAGTGGCCTCTGTGAAGGGCCTAAAAAGATTTAACAGCGTATATGGAGAGATGTCGGATAGGCCGGTTATAAAGGCCTATCTAGCAATGGTCCCGCCACAATTCCTATACGGGATAGAAGTACTTTATTTAAGCGGAAAATCCAGCTGGGACAAAGAAGAGGGAAATATCCTAAAAAGCTGGTTCTCGCTGCCAAAATCATCTATGGTACAAGCAGCAAGACTAGAGCTGGGAATTACCTCTTGGGCCATAACAGCCTGTATGGCACTAATACGCTTCTGGCAGCGCTTAGGGGCAGAGGAGTCTCAAAGTATCCCAGTGGTGTAAAGCGGAAATTGCCACGAGTGAGCTGTCCTGGGCAAAAGAGGCAAAAACTGTAATAAAGGAAGCGTATGGAGTATTAGGTTTAAGGCTTGACCCGCAGCTAGGCTATCCCTGAATAGATAAGAAAGAACTCAGGTCATTGGGTTTTGACACGTCCTGTATACGTGACCGGGAGTATGTTTCGCGAAAAACTTCAGTATCCCATATGACCTTGGCTTGGGAAAAGGATAAACATTACCCGTATATAGATAGGTTACCAAGTCACTATTTACGACGTGAGGTGCTAAAAGTGCGAATGGGGATAAATCCCCGTTATATGAATAATGGGGTGAAAAATCTCATGATAGATTATAGCGGGAAATGCACTTGCACTTTGGGGACCCCCTGTGATATTGTACATATTTTATTTGATTGTATGAAATTTTTAGATATACGAAAGGAGATTCTACGCCCAATATTTATAAAATACAGAATAATGAGTAGGACGCAAGCTGTTGAACTTTTAATGGAAATGAGGAACTTAGACATAGCTTGCGCCATGGGGAAATTTATGTGTAAGGTCAAAGTGATTCTTAAGGGCACAGAGTAACCCTTGTATGTGTATGGTAACGTTGTTAAGCGATGGCGCAACTAAGAGATAACAGTACTGTATTTGATCTATCGGAAATATTGGATGTAAAGGTATAAACGTAGGAATTACCCGGTTTTATTAATTTTAGAATATTTTGTAATTTTTTTAAAAAAGGATATGAAATAATTTAGGCGTGTTGAATATGCGTCATATTTTATATATGTATTTTAACAGATGGAATAAGAATTAGTGTACATACTTTTATGGTTGTAACAAACTAAATAAAGTTAAATTGACTGACTGACAGTGCCGGGGTTGTTTTGCCATAAATACTTGTTCCTACTGACAGCAGTGGGCGTAAAGATAAAAAGTAATTTTCTGGAGTTTGCCTACAGTTTTGGAACGCTTCTACGTGAGGCTTTCAGTGCCACACACTATCGGCAGTAACATAAGGCATTCATATTTATACAGGGGAGTGCATTTTAGAATGTAGCCCCTTGCAATTTAGGGGTTTTGAAGGAAAAGTAAAACTGATGCATTACTCCTAAAAGTTTTTATGCAGCATCATAAATCATTTATTTTCGAATCTGACCATTTTGTCAACATAAGTGAAGGGACAGATGAAGGTGAAGCAGTGACCTAAGTGTTACAGAGTTTGGGAGACAGACGTTTAGTCCTAAACAGGCAAGGGCCTACGCCCTACTGTGGAAATTTAGCTTGCAAACTGAACATTATCTGCGCCATCTTGCCTCTCCCCAGCGCCACGCATAGCAAATGCACGGTCGCCATTTTAGGCACCCCACTCTCTCTCCCCGCTCACTCTCGATCGCCAGCGCTTTCCCCCGGCGCTGCGAGCATCCCCCGCGCGCCGGCCACCCCCGCTCTCTCATACAGGCCATAAACCCTCTCCTTCTGCGCGACCCTGCTACGGAGCCACATCCGACCGACATCCCATACATGGTCATGCCTCTCCTTTGATAACCCCCTTCCTCTGCGCCCCATTGTCCGAACTGGTCCCAGGCCATCACCTAGCCCTGCGGATGCAGTTTATTGCCCCTACTGTAAGGGAAACACCCCGCATCAAAGGGATTACAGTAGATCAAAGCCCCTACCCCCTGAGACCCGGCCGGTTGCACACACCCCCGGGAATTAGCGGAATTCCCTGCTGCGCGATAGCCATCTCCCACTGCGGGTAGGGTGGGAACCTCTACTGTAACCATGTGTGGGATCGGATCTGAGCCGGGGCTTCAGGGGATGTTCTTTCAGGCATCAAGAGAATCTCAAGAATGTACTATATGTAATAAAGCAATAAACCGGTGTATAAGAGACCAGGTCTCAGAGATGCGGTTAGAGCACCTCGTGACGATACCTTGCTGTCTGATCTGATGTGTTCTGCTCCGACGGAATAAAACTTTGTTTCCTGCCTTCCAGTCTCCGGCGCCTGCCTCTTTTATTGGTAAATTACCGAGTGGTATGAGAGGCGATTACCGCCGGGCAAATACTTGAAAGGTTACCAACTGAAACTGCCGCTACCATTTAACAATTGGCGTCCCAAACGTGGGCCCCATCAGCGACACGTGGATCCAGTGGGAGAGGTCCCGACGACAGAGTGAACGACTGCAACGATCGGGAGAGCTCCTGCCCAATAGACCCTCGTCTGGCAGCCGATCATCCGAACTTCACTGGTTCCGAGCAGACCTCTCTCGAGTGATCTACGGTCCTGACTGGGAACCATCAGGAGTGCCGCGGCAAATACGGAGAGTAGAGGACGATCGGGCGCTGGAGGCGGAAGACGAGAAACTGTCCACGCGGTCCGGGTAAGGTCGTGATACACGACAAATTGAGAAATAATTGATGGATTGTTTGATGCTTTGGAAATACTAGTATTGCTCATTGATTGTGCTCATTGATTGTTCTCTTTGAGATATTCGCTGTCTACAAACGGGGAGGAGTAGAAATACTCTCTCTCTCTCCCTTTGCAGATAGTGAAGGGTAGGTAACGCAGACTTTTGTCCCCGTTGAAACCCGTCGTGCCTATCTTTATCTCCCCATTGATTGATTGTCCGAACATTGATTGTTTTGGAGAATAGTGCTTTTTGAGATATTCTCTGTTTGCAAATAACGTAGAATAGGAATATTCTGTCTAGTCTTTGCAAATAGTGAAGGGTAGGTAATGCTGACTTTTGTCCCCGTTGAAACCCGTCATGCCTATCTTTATCTCCCATTGATTGATTGATTGATTGATTGTCCGAGCACTAGTTGTTCGATATTGGTTCTTTGGAGGTATTCTCTGCTTGCAAATAACGAAGAATAGAGATATTCTGTCTAGTCTTTGCAAGCAGTGAAAAGATAGGTAGTGCTGACTTTTGTCCCCGTTGAAACCCGTCATGCCTATCTTCTCCCCACTGATTGGTAGTTGGTTCTGCCCGGACCGCTTATTAGAGGTGAACCATCCGGCTCCTCTGGAGGGCACCCCTAATAAGGACATGTTCACTAAATATGGACTAGTCGCCGTAGCTTATACCAAGCTATGGCATAAATATACAAAGAAGGACCCCGAGAGACAGTGGCCACTGATGGGATCCTTCGACGACCATAAGATAGAGGCGCTAGAAATAGCTCTGCGTAGCAATAAGACGACGCCTACTATGCTTGACAGTATCGGCATGTGGCGCAAAGAAGCGACGCAACGGAAAAAGAGGGAAGAAGTAAAAGCAGAAAAGGAATTACGAAAGGCAGCTCACCTTGCCGCTAGAAAGTTAGAAGAAGACATAAAGGAGAGAAGGGAAACTAAACTAAGACAGGAGCCCGAAACCTCAGGCCAGTACGCTGTTAGGACCCCTTCTTTGCTCTACCCTGAGTTGTCCTCCAAGCAGCGAACGAATGACGAGTTACTGTTAGGTCCCCCGATCATTTACATGCCCCCTCCGTATGCACCCTCCCAATCGATAGTGCAACACCCACAACCCCCGAACACGAGCGAAAGCAGTACAGGGGCCTCGGCCCTCACGGCCTCCACGCCGGCTGAGCCTCGTGCCGAACCCAACGTCGACTACAACGCTAGACGACCATGAGATAGGAAAGAAAGAGTCCACCAGAATGAATCGATTAACTAAGGATGAACGAACAGGAATCGACAAGATAGTAAAGGCACTGGTAGGATCCTTTTTGACCTTACAAAAACTAAAATAACGCTAGGAGTTAGCCCTTTGTGGGACATATGAAACCAAGGGAAGGAGTCAAGCTCACGGTCGAGACGACCGCGAGGTAGCCCGACTCCATTACTCTCGCTACCTAAACATGTCTGCCCTACTGCCCACCCCGCCCAATAAGCATGACAAAATCCCGCACAAACGGAAGCCTGCTGACACCCACCATCGACGTCACCGAACTAGGGCTAGATCGCGCACAATTGGGCTATGTTATTTTTCCGATTGCACAGTAACCTCCTTGTGCTCGTCATCAGACTACAAATATGTACAAACACTCCAACGAAGTAATGTAGTTATAACATTTTAATAACTTATAGGATATAACAAACACACCAACAGGGTAAACAGGTTAAAACACGTTTTAAAACAACTATTTACATGACAGTCTGCTGCAACCTCCATCCCAAAGCCTTAACGTCCACGTGACACCGTCCTCGCCTCTCCTTCCTCAGAATTGCAACATTGGCCCGTTTTGGGCGGTCCCTCTTAGTTGACTTTGGGCTATAAAAGCCATGCAAAAATCCCTTGACATCAGTGGCGGGCGATTGTGCGAATAGGCCGGAGGCTATATGAAGCGCCGAAGTTCTGGCAACACCAAGGCGGAGCCCGCCACGCTGTGCGGGCCTTTCCGCTTTCTCTTCTTCTTTCTTTAATGAGGGCTGGTGCCCTGGCGGGGGGAGGCGACGCGGACGGGCCTCCCCCACCTCCCCAGGTGGAGGCTCGCCGGGCACCCCAACCGTCTTTAATTCGCCGGCCAGCTAAGCTGCACCCAGCCATCTTTTTCATCGGCCTGCTGAATTTCACCCTGGCACGCTGTGCGGATCTTCCCAGTCACTTCTTCCTTCAATAACGGAGGGTGCCCTGGCGGGGGGAGGCGACGCGGACGGGCCTCCCCCACCTCCCCAGGTGGAGGCTCGCCAGCAGATGAGGGCACCCCAACCGCATCTTTCACACGTCAGCCAGCTGAGTTGCGCCCTGCCACTTCATTCGCCGTTCGGCTGAGCCGGCACCCCTGCACGCGGCCGCCAGGCAACCACCCAAGCACCGGGTTCACCAGGACTGCCGCTAGCACCCGACGTGAGGAGTGGGCCCCCGCAGCAAGGTAATCGGGGACCCACCCCGGTGGTGATACCATCCAAACTGCTGTCGTCACTGCTACTGGAATCACCCCGGTGGCAGTACCATCCGAACTGCCGCTGTTACTGCTGCTGGCTCCTCTCCGGTGACTGTACCGAAGAGCTGCTGCTACTGCTGCCCTTGAACTCCGGCGGTTGACCCCTCCGGTTCCAGGCCTGGCCCACCGTGAGACTATTCTGGACTCGAAAGCTTGTTTGCTAGGGCATGGGCCCCACCCTTGACAGAACGCTCCCCTCAGCCTTGCAGAATTGGTTGGAGTCATTTGACATTCGACTCCTGCGGACTTCCGGTAAGGACAAAACCACCACCATTGCTCTTTTTGCCCCCGGGCGGCAGCCACCTTGCCTCCGCTTGGTGCAGTGAGACAGTAGAGCGTCGGCGGAAGAACCCGCCTGCTGCCCCGCCCTAAGAACAAACCGTGGCATTGCTACAAGGTTGCAGTGACGCCATGCTGACGCAAAGTTGACGCTAACGAAAGTTCTCGAACTACCGAAAGGAATTCTGGTTCAACAGCTAATTCATGGAAAGACTTAGACTGTGCACTGGCCCGACCCCGCCCCAAGATGGCGCTGATGTAGGAGTGGCCTACAACTCCTTGTGGCTTCCAGCCACGTGACATTTGTGTTAAAAAGAGATATATAAATATATGTATGCGATGCTTTCACACATGATGGTGGGGGAGAGGGGGGGGGGAACCGATTTTTATGTTAATCTAGTGTTGCTCATGTTGCTCGACGCCTCTCGCACCGTGGCCGGCCTATAGCGGCTGTAGGCCCGTATTTCTACACTGACATTGTTTTAAATAAAGGGCTTCTTAAAAAGGAATTACGGAATCAGTGTCATGACTAATCATCTGGGTTGTTGAAGGTTTCTCTTTTAAATAAAAGATTATCACTCCTAAGCGAAAGCATACAGATAATACGGACTCAATTTGCCTAAAATATTTTTGTTTAACGGAATTTGTACCCATCACGCCTGCCCCCCTTTTTCCAAGAATTGTCAAATCAATAATGAACTATAACTTAAGGTATATGTCGCACGCAAGGTATGGTATCCTGCACCATAATACACGACCAATTCAGAAATACATGCACGACCAGGGAACCCGAATTTAGGAGATGAATGAACTAGAGCATCTTTGCCTCGAACTAAAGAATAATAGGTCCGTGGTATTACCCACCCCTGCGGCTAGCCTGGTACATGGTAGGTAGAACTTTTCGTGTCTGCGCGCGCTGGGGTATTTTGAATACTACACCTCCCCTCCCCTCTTATTTTCCCCTCTATAGGTCACGACGAAGTTCCGACTGAAGAGTGGAGTGGACATGGACCGCACCAAGTTCAATATCAGGGAAAACATAGACAAACGTTGTGAGATAGTGCGTAAAATTACAGACCACCATTGGGAACATGAAAAACTGTATGATATGATTGTGCGTGTGTACTACGATTATACGATATGAATGTGTATGCATTTCATGTTCGGGTCACTTGAAGAGAGCGTCATTGTATGATTGAAGTGCGCGTCCACCGATCAAAGGGAGGAGAATAAAGGGTCAGACAACCCATAAGATAAACTACAAAATACTAAAGGTACGCAACATGCATAGGAATAGAGGACAGGAAAGGAGAGGTCCCCGTGCTCGACGCAGCCCTGAGCCTCCGTCTTGATGCATGTACTGTCACCCCCTATCTGGCATTTGTGTGTACGTGATCACCGAATTTATGTCTTTTCCCCGCTTGTGTTTTCTTACATGGAACAGACCCATGCTACTCCATGTTGTGTGTGCACCAAGTGGCCTATTATCTTACCCATCTCTCTCTCTCTCTCGTTTTGTGTCGTATGTATGCCAAAATAGCCTACTTGATGCGTGCGTCTCTGTCTCTGTGTCTCTCTCTCTCTCTCTCTCTCTCTCCCCCCCTCTCTCTCCCTCTCTCCCCCTCTCTCCCCCTCCCTCGCAAAAGGCTCTTTCTTGCCCTCTTTTCTTCTTGAATAAATTAACGACATACACCTCTTTGGTAAGTGTATAATTGGCCTGAACACAGTGGTGTTCGAACTAATTGACAGAAACAAAAACGACCATACTTTACCACGTTACTACCTCTCCTTTTTACAAACGTTAAGCCTAATCGGCTGAGAAGGAAAGGACAGGTAAGACGACTGATGTCTCCCAATCTGACCCTCAACACGGGGACTATATGTCAGTGGTTTTTGTTCTTAAGGGACACCATCTCCACCGCCCAGAATTACCCCTGACCAATTAGCCCGAAATAGAATGTCTAAAGCACCCTGTTCTCCCAAAGATAACTCCAGCCCTATACTAGCCGTCTCAGAGTATCCCGAACGAAACAGCTGATGGCCCTGTTTTAAACTGATAAAGGGTCACCTACTGTATGAAAAGGATACTCGTGAACGCATGACCGTAGCACCTCACACTTACGGGTATTACCAAACCTTGTATTATAGGGCGCAGAAACTGACACCTAGAAGGCCAGACGATGGACAGGGACACCCACAGAACCCTGCACCACAGCAGTAATTAATAGATTAGTAACACGCACCCTAACACCAGAGTTAATAGACACCAATCATATAGTAACAGATAAGAGCATTTCCGCAACTACTCAGTGGTTGGGAGAGAGAATGAAGTATGTAAATGTCTTCCCTGCCAAAATCCCTAAGACTTTCGTTTCTTATAACCTATTCAAGGATAACCTGCAGCCATCGGAAGAGAGGGGTCGGACGTGACGCACAGTCTGGCTGCGGATCATAAAGCATCTATGACATCGACCAAGGGGGAAGCGACGAAGCAAAAAGGGTGTGAGACGAGACACCATTATCAGAACGATAAGCGCGAAGGGCTACATCGAGGCCCCTGCCCACTGACCAGCGTGCCTGAAGTCTCAACCCGTCGGGCCCGATTGATGGGCCCAGTGCTGAAAGATTCTGCTCTTCTTGGTCCGCATTTTTGATCCGATCCCACGCCACCCCATTCTCTTCCTCTTTCATTTGGACTATGACTTTGACCTACTACCGAGGAACAAAAGGCCGGCACCCTGTCTCAAAGTACCTGTGGTGAACTGTGTTAAGGAACAGGACTGTGATCAAAGAACAGTGAGTGGTCACACCCTGCCACGTGAGAAATCGGATTTGAGCTGGACCTTAGCTCCACCGCCGGTGCTCAACAGTGCCAACGAAAGAAGAACAACAATGAGAGCTTACCAGTGATAGCTCTTTATAAAACAAGGACACTGGAAAGAAGGACCCATGTCAAAGTTGAAAATCCTCTCCCAACCACCTTATTATATTAACTATCTTCATGATGTTGCATCAATCACTTCCGACTGTACACTGAGAAGTTAAGAAAATGTAACTTTGTATAGTAACATTCATACAACACCAGCCATGTACACGACTATACTGCAACTTTGAATGTACTTCCTCCTCGCCTACTTTATCAAACTGTATGAGACAATGTACAAATGTGTCAGATTACTCCTGCCTACCCTAAAGACTCTGTATCTTTAAATGTATGACGAACATTGACGATACTGTAACTGAAAGGCTAACAAAGGTGAATATTGGCCGGACAAGCTGGCGAGATATGTTAAAAGGGAGGACTGTGGAAATTTAGCTTGCAAACTGAACATTATCTGCGCCATCTTGCCTCTCCCCAGCGCCACGCATAGCAAATGCACGGTCGCCATTTTAGGCACCCCACTCTCTCTCCCTGCTCACTCTCGATCGCCAGCGCTTTCCCCCGGCGCTGCGAGCATCCCCCGCGCGCCGGCCACCCCCGCTCTCTCATACAGGCCATAAACCCTCTCCTTCTGCGCGACCCTGCTACGGAGCCACATCCGACCGACATCCCATACATGGTCATGCCTCTCCTTTGATAACCCCCTTCCTCTGCGCCCCATTGTCCGAACTGGTCCCAGGCCATCACCTAGCCCTGCGGATGCAGTTTATTGCCCCTACTGTAAGGGAAACACCCCGCATCAAAGGGATTACAGTAGATCAAAGCCCCTACCCCTGAGACCCGGCCGGTTGCACACACCCCCGGGAATTAGCGGAATTCCCTGCTGCGCGATAGCCATCTCCCACTGCGGGTAGGGTGGGAACCTCTACTGTAACCATGTGTGGGATCGGATCTGAGCCGGGGCTTCAGGGGATGTTCTTTCAGGCATCAAGAGAATCTCAAGAATGTACTATATGTAATAAAGCAATAAACCGGTGTATAAGAGACCAGGTCTCAGAGATGCGGTTAGAGCACCTCGTGACGATACCTTGCTGTCTGATCTGATGTGTTCTGCTCCGACGGAATAAAACTTTGTTTCCTGCCTTCCAGTCTCCGGCGCCTGCCTCTTTTATTGGTAAATTACCGAGTGGTATGAGAGGCGATTACCGCCGGGCAAATACTTGAAAGGTTACCAACTGAAACTGCCGCTACCATTTAACACTACGAAGAGAGGATTACCCAACTTCATTTGATAGCTCTGTATAAGCAAACGTTTTCCCTTCCTACTATCAGAGTATAGATGAGATTGAGCTACCCATTTATTCAGAAAGATTCACAGAGGAACAAAATCTAAATCTTTTCAGGGACAAGAGGCATCCGAGAACCCATGGCAGGTGCCATAGACCATTGGAGAGTGCAGGCAGTGCCCAACCCCCTAATAAAATTCCAAGTGTCCCCTCCTTATAACTAGGCCTGTGCGGTAAATTCCGTTCTGTTTGCGGAATTTGCAGAATTTAGGTAATTTCGCGTTCCGCGGAGAACGCGGAATTGCCCAGAATTCTGCTTTCCGCGGAATTTTTGCTTGTTCGCGATCTGAAAATGCGTGTTCGCGAGATATTTCCCCCCCCCCCCGAAAACAGCGGTCGCGAACAGGAAAAAAGCATCGCGAACAAGCAATTCCGCGTGCTCGCGGAATTTCTGCGTGTTCGCGGAGATTTTTAACCATTTCGCAGAGATTTGCGTAACGCGACTACGCAAATTCCGCCCACCCCTACTTATAACCTTCTCTTCACATACCCACACCTGGCCAACTAGTCATTCCCCACTGACATTACCACTCGCTCTACTGTTACCTTCGTCTAGTCCACCCACCTGCTCCCTGACAATAGCCCACCTCACAAGCTCTGCTCCTCCATCGCATAAGCCCCCTAACAAAAATTGATCCTGCTGACACCGCCTAAAACAAACAAACATTGGCATAGCCAATAGGTCTCGCCTTTGGGACCATATAAGTGTTTGGCCATGCGACGGTTGATGTTGTTGCACCAAGGATATTGTGCTGGATAACTAAACACTTATAAGGTCCCAAAGGCGAGACCTATTGGCTATGCCAATGCTAGTTTTAAAACTGGCACTGTAATGACTACCTCGTACTTCCAGATTCGTTGTAAAGTTTTCTCGAGCTTTAGTCTGGATAGGAATAGATGTTTCCTGTCATTAATATATGACTAGCATGTAGTCAGTATTTTGTATAACTTCAATAATAAATGCAGAAAAACAGTCAATTTATTCTCACGATTCTCCCGTAACGGATAAAATGTGTGCTGTATTACGTCGGATTTCCACTATGTGCTAGGGTATCAGTCAATGCCTATGATGCTTTTCATCTAACCTAAACCAATGGACCCGATAAGGCATCATGCAGCACACTCTTCAATTTTAAAATAAGATTGAAATCATAAAAGTTAAGGTAATGCGGCTATTGCAAACTTTCTGTACCAGTGCCATCAAGGTCCATCATTTGTCTGGTGAATGTGAATGTCCCTCTCAAGGGAGCAGCCAGAAAAATACATTACCCTCCCCCACACATACACTTTTAACCATCTCCCAAGTAGATCTGAGTGAAGGGGCGAGGCTAGTGAATCCAGGAGATTGCTCTTCTGAGGGAATTCTATAATTCTTTAATTTCCTTTCATTCTTCTCTCTCCGTTTCTAGTCCTTCTTTCTCTCTGTCATTCTTCCTGTCTTTTTACATCTTGCTTTTCTGTCTCTCTATCCTTTTTGTGCTTTCTTCCATCCATCCATCCATTCATCCAATGACTCATATAGCCATACATCTATACATCCATTAACTTTCTTTCTGTCTTTTCCATCCACCCATCCTTACTGCTCTCCATCTTTTTTTATTTTCACCCATCCTTTCTTCTCTACATCCTTCTTTGTCATTTTTCTTCATTCTTAACCCATCCTTTGTTACATCCATCCATTCGCCATTATCCAGGATGTGGCGCGCACAACAGTTTGTGTACAGGCTCTCACCTTGGGCGGGTGGACGTGGAGAGCGCATGTGTTTACAGGATTGATTCGCTCACGGGAGACACCCCCATGGAACGGACTCACTCTGTGGCACCCAGCATACACGCGTTGGCAGATGAGTGTGCCAAGGTCCAGTAAGCGCTTCTAGGTGGCACTTGTTGCTGGGCTGTCCCCTTCAACCTACAGTGCCAGTAAACGATAACAGCAGCTATTTACCAGCCCTTTTAATAAATCACTTTAATGCCCCGACACTGCTGGATCTAAGGGCAGAGTATTTCTGCACTAGCGCGAGACCCAATCAGAAAGTGCCTTAGGTCATGGTTGCCATCTCTGCCTTAAAGTGGCAGTTGCTCTTTTTTACTATGCCTGGCAACTGCGAGTTCTGCTACACTTTGAACCCAGTTTGGCCCTTGGGGGCCCTTTTGTAGTTTTTCCTCGGCATACGGCGACCTTTACTTTAGTCTCCCATTATTCCTGTGGCCTACAAGATTTGCTGATTCCTCAGAGCCCTTTTCTTTACCTTTTGACCTCTGGCTCTGGAATATTTAACTCTTTCATTTTACGTGCGTTAGTTCCGTTGTTTTAATTGAAACAAAACAAAAACTACAATTCCCAGAGTGCACTGATTTGTCAAAAGAAATACCAAGAGGGCCAGCGTAGTGTCCTGGAGTCGGTGTATACTCATCTAGCAGCCCTAAAAGGACGCGGAGCTAATTCGCTTACCGTGATGTGAGCCTCTTAACTGATGTAATAACTGGGCGGTAAGTAACAGACTGTGGCAAAGTGGCCCTGGCGCACAGATGTACTAACAAGCATTTGCAATGCAATAGGTCTCGCATTTACGCGAGTTTGAGCTATTGACATTGCAAATAACAATGCCTTTTAATTTTGTTTTCATTTTAAAAACATAAATAAAAGGCAGTCATTTATAATGCCAATAGCTTAAACTCGTGTAACTGCGAGACCTATTGCATTGCAAATGCTTGTTAGTCAATATGGCAGGCGCTAGTCTGTGTACATACTCTCTTTTCCATCCCACTCTTTCAGAGGTGGTATCATGCTATTAGGTTTAATATTTCGATATGCGTAAGGATGCACGCGGGGATCTATCTGCGTGATGCTTTCATTAATTACATCCACACTATGCCTCTGGTCTCGAAAGGGAAAAGACGTTTTGTGCAACAAACACAGCAGCCGGCGACTCGAACTGCAGAAGTGAAAACCTGCTATAGTGCACAGATGCAACTTTTTCTTGTTCGTATTCCACACCACAAAGGAGAACATTTCAAAGCGACTTCAAGCTCGGAATGTATGCGAGTTTGTGAATTCTTGAAGCTGGGCGACTTTTATTTATGGCTTAAATACTTCTCCAAAATCATTAGTATATTTTGCAGTTTCATATAGCGCGGACTCGACCCACAGGCATCGAAGCACTTTACAGAATCACTATATATTACAGGCGTAGCCCTTCATTGTGGGCAGGGGAGATACGGTGATCTGGACAGGATTACTGGATATTAACACTTCCGCTGAGACTCAAACCTAGGTCCCCATTTCCAAACTCGACAGCTTTGTCGCTCTGCCACATTCAAGATGTCGCGGGGCAGACAGCGAGCATGAATTACACTGCAACGGCATGGGCAGACGGGGCCAAAAAAAAGTTTGAACCTCACGATCTGCCTATTGAAATCTGTCATTGACGAGTGGTTTAGTGCCCCAGGGCCTGAAGCTGTATCGAAACGAAAGCCTTACCTGGGAAAGTAACAGTATCAGTGCGCGCAGTCTATAAACATCCGGGCAAGAGGGTCGCATCCGTGGCGCGTTCTACGGATGCTTCAGCTGCCTTTGAAGAAAGGCGCGTGTGATTCTTTTAAAGAGCACGCCTCTCTAGCCCAAAGCCAACCAAAAACTAGCTCAAATACCGCCCAACGGGCTAGTTGTTGAATTGAGGGGAGTGGAATTTTGTGGCATGATGGGGAATTGAGTGGTGTGGAACTGTGGATAGCTTTGTCTTTTGGTGATGAAAAAAAAAACAACTGGTAGGAGCTAAGTTCTAGATTTTTTTTAGTTTTATTGAAAATGTGCAATCGTTCTTTTTGTTGGGTATAACAAGTGTTTAGATAATTATGCATAATAAATATAGTACACAATTACTACAAAAAACTGTGATGGTGAAATCTGCAAAATTAGAAATCCGGCCTTGAAAATTCGGCAAATTAATTTTTGTAATGCATCACAGAGGAGGGGAGGGCAGAAGGGCGCGATGGAGCAACATGGAGCGTGGAGGAGGAAAGAGAAGCACAGGGGGACTGCTTGAAAATATATGCACTCTCATGGAGTGCTTAAGACCAGAAAAAAGCAGTGCTGTAAAATTAAGCAATGGAATGACAAGTCAATTAGGAATGCTCCAGGGAAGGAAGAGACAGACAATGGAATGCAAGGTAAGAAATAAGAGGTATGAAAATGAGAGTAACTGTAAATCCAACCAATGTTGAGCAGCCGGTGGCTGCAAGCCTCTTTATGCTCTTGGTAAAGCCATAATATGACAATCAGACAGCTGTATGAGTATGTATGTATGAGTAATTATCTTTAAAAGTGGAACTCCACGTTCTATAAATAAAAAGTTTTTAGACTGGTAAAAACTTTGAGTGTAAGTTGAACTTAAAAACGCAAATGGCTTTGTGATTCTGTTCCTGAGTGCATATCCATCCCACCTTATTTCAGTTTCTGGCATCTATATCCAAGAGGGAGGAGAAGTGGCTGGAGCCTGGGCAAAACGGTCTCAACATAGGCCCCTAAAACTGCCGAGTGTGATTGAAGTCAAATGTATTGCGAATAAAAAGCATGCCTCTTGGGTGGGATTTGTTCTCTGCCAGTAAAAATACTGAGTGTTAAACTTGTACACAAAGTAATCTGTTTTGTTCTCAATGGGCAGTAAAGATAAGTAAATGTGCATTGTCCAGCTGTTTCTGCATTGTGCATAGTAGGAACATCTTTCAGAGGTTCTTCTGCTAGGGGAAGGTGGCCTCGTGGTATCCTACCACATGAAAGGTGGGTGAATGGGGCCCCCAGATACCACACTATGCGGTAGGATGCTCCTAAGCATACACCTCCGACACTGCCACCAGCAAACAGATGGTCTAAATGTGAATGTGGTGCGCCCGCTCAATGCCAGTCCACTCTCACCACAACTGCTCAATGCCAGTCCACGGGCATGTGCAGCCAGAATTAGGATTGTGCAGTTTTATAGGCGCACAATCTTGCCTAAACCATGATTATTGGGCAATGTGTCATTCGTAAAGTCAATTTTCCATATGCTTGATGGCAGGAGACTTGGAATGAGCAGAAACTGTCTCCTGGGAAGTATGCTAGCAATGTTTTCTGCGTGACTTTACAAACCGCTTGGACAAAACACTGAGCTGTTACTTTGCCTTTTGTACATTGGCGAATATTTGGCTTTGGATTTCCATACAGACGATTGCCTGGAAGCAATTCATGCCATCCCTGTAATTTTTGCCAAAATGACATGTTATAAGCAGGAACAAGCATTGGCATAGCCAATAGGTCTCGCCTTTGGGACCTTATAAGTGTTTAGCCATGCAACAGTTGCATAACTAAATACTTATAAGGTCCCAAAAGCGAGACCTATTGGCTATGCCAATGCTTGTTTCTGTTTATTACTGATCTGTAGTAATGGCGGCACCCGTGCTTTAGCTTAAACATCTTAAGCTAAAGAATTGTCTATTTCTTTACTTTTGAAGCAATCTCAGCACCCGACTTTAGCCTAAGATGTTTAAGCTAAAGCACGGGTGCCGCCATTACTACATAGAAGTAATAAACAGAAAAAAAAAAGCAAGCGCCCGCTTCGAGAAATGACTGCCGTGGCGGGGGAAAAATGCTACCGTCGGCCACAGTTTGCAGGGCATGTGTGCGAGTGGTGCGCGTGCAGCAGTAATCACGCCATATGGCGCCTCTGCTCAAGCACGCGCCCGCGCACATGCCGGCGGTAGCATTTTTTTAAGCCCTTACTTCAAGTCTCGCCAGACCAGCGCAAGCGCTGGGTCAGGCGAGACCTAAAAATAACTGACTTTCCTTTGCCCTATCCTGTATCGTGTGAGGGAGGCCTGAGCTGTATGACGATTACTTATGACATCCAGACCTTCCCTATTGACAACAGTGGCTCATGCACCTACTGCGTATGATCATCCCCTCAGTCAATCAATCAATCAAGTATCTGTAGAGCACACTACTCATCCGTGAGGGTCTCAAGGCACTAAGGGGGGGGGGGGGGGGCATAGCCAATTTCAGATTGCTCACTTATTGTCCTGAAGATGATCTTAAGTCCCTAAAAGATCGAAACTCCGTCGACCCCTACAACGGGAATTTCCTTAATTGTATATACTCATGCGGAGTTCCTATTTTTGTTGTCAATGTGATGTTATGTTTTTAGTTCACCTCACTTTGTCACATCACGCACTTTTCACTTTATGTGAGCACCTGATTACTCTGATTTCTGAAAATCATGCCTGTGTAAAATAAATTGTCTATTTTACACTACATATGCTCCCTTACTTTTGTGCTCCCTCGATGATTAATTGTATAGATAAAATATAACCCTGTGTCCCCCTCAGGGATCACACTTTCTGCACCGGACCCACTGGGGTCAACATTGAACCATTGTTTCCCTAAACATATAATCTAAAGCTAGCATGGAAATGGAGTGAACAATTGTATCAGGATATTAGTCCTGGAGATATTGTAGATGCATTAGAGAAGCTAGATGTGGCAGTACATTCTACTTATTTAAAGTTGCAACAATTTAAAACCATATGCATGCTTTATTATACTCCAGAACGAATAGCTAGGTGGGCGTTTGCTAATGGGACAAACATAAGTGATAAAGGTATATGCGCTAAATGTGGACTAGCTGCTGCAGATAGTCTGCATATGTTTGTTACTTGTCCAGGTTTATCAGCTTTTTGGAAGGGTGTTACACATATTATAGGAGATCGTTTAAAAATTGATATACAGCTAACGGAAAGAGAGAGCATGATTGGCAATAAGACAATTCTCAACTTTAGACTACGATCTCTTATATCAGTTAGCACAGTAACAGCGCGACTTTGTATTGCCAGTGCATTGGTCTCTAAAAATCCGCCTAGGGCTTTGGAATGGTGGGTAATGCTAAGGGAAATAATTGAAAGAGAAATGGCTATAGCCAAGAGTAGGGGTATTCACTCTGGGAGGAAATTTTACCGAATCTGGGGGGTTCATGTTAAATACAGAATAACAAAAATGATAGGTATCGTTATGATACTTTAATCTATGTATTTCTTCATTTATCTCTTTTATGTCTATTTCCCTTTGTTTTTTTAAAACTTTCTTTATTCTTTTTATTTTTTTAATTCTTTTTTTTTTTCTTCTGGAACGTACACATTTTTGATACATGCTTCTTCTATGTTTGCTCCTGGAGATAAATAAAAAAAATTAAAAAAGGAGTATGAATCATAAATTGAATCTTGGACGCCGGTTTTGATGGATTCATGGCTTCTGTCAACCAACTATCATGAATGGTCTTACCAGTCTTAATGTTTTCTTCCATTACTGGTTTTATTTAATCAGGTTACACATGCCTGGTTTGTTCCATACTTGTGCTTTCATTTCCAAGCTTAAAATCATTCTTGTTTTGGATCATAATCCAGTCCTGCTATAATGTACTTCTAGAACATGCACACCAGTCCTGCAGCATCAACATTTTTACTATCCCCTGCCAGCAAATTTGATCATTGTGAATTATGCTTCAACATTGTAAAAAATGATGAACATGGATTCCTTCAGTCAGATGAAGTAGAAGCATATCCTGATCCCTTCAACCTTCTTAAAAAGGGTTCATCTGAAACCCAGAGCTGCTGACCAATGCAAATCATAAAATGCCTCTGTAAGTGTACTCTTTTCAGGGTGAACCCCTAAAGTCACTAAATTATTCTAAGCTCAACCACCTGGTAATTATTTCACAAAGAGGACAGGCTTAATTTAGGGCAATGTGTAAAATGTTGAGGAACCTTTTTGTGTTTTAATTAAAAATGTGCATTAAAAATGTGCATTAATAGTAATTGTTCTGCATCTTAAGTCACACAAGTGTATTGGCATAGAGCTATTGCAAATGAAACAAAATCATTACAATGTCTTTTGATGTGTTTTCTGGCTTAGATTGAAACTAGCCTCATTCAGGTCTTAACGTCATCTTGTTGAAAGCTGCATCATGATGATTATTCTCTGTTTATATTTCTCTGTTTAACACTATATGCAGCAAGGTGTGCTCGGTTTATTTTTATGTTGTATTGTTCTCAAAGAACTTGCTGGATGAAGCCTCTTTGCTACATTTCCAGGTTCTTCCAACTGGCACACTGTTTTGTTTTTATTCACAATTGATTTCTCCTGTTTTGTAACTAGTGTGTTCAGACACCTCCAGATCACATTGGGTCAGAAGGTTGAAGGACTGGGCTATTCTAAGGCCCAGCGGTGCCAGGGGACAACACCTGAAACCTTCGTGGGTCACCTGTTCCGGCGTACAAAACACAGAGACACGGGACACTTCCTGTGGCGTCAAAGATCAGCGTTTATTTACTGCAGGGATACAGAAATCGCAAGAAGTACACAACGTGTAGGTTCTGAAAGACTGCTTCAAATTGTAAAAGTGGATCGCTCCTTTTATACACATTTTCGTCATTGAACAACATGGCGAACAAAAGGTTACAACTCAGTTCCCACAGTAAACTTCAAAAGGGTCGCACTTATGTTCTCAGAAGCCCGGAACATAATTACAGCAGCATTGCCGGTTCCCAACTGTAAAAGCACATTATCCCCACATTAAGCACATTCCATTCCGACTGTAAACGAATTAGGAGAAGGGACAGAAACAGATGCAAAGGAAAAACAAGGATGCACAACAGATTGAAATAGAGTGTAGAGGGCAATATCGGAAACTTGAATGCAGGATCAAAGGACTCGTGCCTAATGCATGCACGACTGAAACAATAGACTAGCACGGCAAGATGAGCCTCAAGCGGAGCCATCTGCCCTTGCCGTGTCAACCCCCTCATCATAAAGACACCTTCAAAGGAGCACGTGTCCTCCACGAAAGCTTGGGAATCCCAGGGTCACGAAGCGGACAGTGTCCGTTCGCTGGCTACTTGAGGGCAAGAAACAAAATGGATGCCGTATCTAAGATGGAACCCAAGGGTTCAGATGGACATACCCAGGAATGAGACGAACCGTACATAGTAGCGTCGCGAAAACGCGTACACCCACTAAACTCGTCATTTGCGGTTCGTAGATACCAAACTCGTCCATATTCGAACAACCCAAAAATGTCATTATGATTCTCACGGAACCTCAGACGCTCCTTTTGCCCTCATGTAGGTAAGCACTAGTCGAGATCAGAATCGATTTCGATATTCATCAAATCGTTCAGTTGTTGCTGGAACATCATTCTATCCATCAATGTCTCCTTGGTAACAGATGGCCGCCTTATACACGTTGTAGCACAGAGGCCACATAAGGCAGGACCACACTGCACACAAAGACAACACGTGAACAGAAACGTTACAACAACCCCTATGATCATCAGAATCTTCCAACCCCAAGTTGATATCAGGCCCCAAAACCATCCTAGAAGTGTCCAACCACCTTCGTCCACGTGTATGGACTCGGAGATCTTATGTAACTTCGAGATGGCTTGGTAAACAGTTGGAGCGTTGTCAGGGATGAAAATGCAACAACTCGAATGGATCACTTTGCACACACCACCTCTATCTGCAAGAACAACGTCTAGAACCATACGGTTCTGCAACGTCGTGAGTCTATCCGCCTGAAGTTCTGCCGTTAAATTACCAAGAGCACTCGCAGTTATGTTAGCATTCAATTCTACCACACGGGTCAATTGTCTCAGGTTCCTACTATTAACCATAGGTCCCCAAAACGGTAAGAAACCCTTAAAGAAATTTCCTGCTTCTTGACCGGCAGTGTCCTCTTCACTAATAACGTCTCTCACAATTCTAGTTTTGTGATAGTCTGAGGCAACCGTAAAAGTCGGTGGCAAAAGATTCGCAATATAACAAGTACCCGAGAAGTCACGGGGCAACCATGTATATGCACGCTCATAACATACGAAATAGGTACCCTTGGCAGTCAAGAAAACAGGGGAAGAGAGCGTTGGTAAAACATACGTATCAGTACAAGCACTCTTCCCAAGCTGAGCTCTCGGATTTCGACCAAGACCTTTCAAGCAGAAATTACCGAGGTGAGGTACGATCCATATTGGAGACGAGCTCTTAAGCTGTCTATCACCCACTGACATACTATACTCAGCCTCACTCAGATCTTTATATGCTTGCACCTCTGCATCTGGAATAAGCGATGCATCAAAAATATCTCTATCTAAATCAGCAATCGCTATCGCCAAAGGCTTGTGGTACGGACCAGGACCGAAGTTTGCAGAACGTGGCTCTCGACTGGGGTAGGAATCTAGTGCACTACGGAACATAGTTTGGAATGCTCGAGCTGACCCTTGGGAGCTATAAGGAAGAACCAAATACGGAATACCCCTATCCATGGTATGTGGCATTAACCCACACTTCCAACAGTTGGTAGTATTCATCACCAACTGATGCTGATGTAGGAGTTGAACAAAGGAGTTATTCATGAATTCCGCACGTCTAACCTGTTCATGTTGGGGCAGAGAATGAAAAGAATGTGGAGAAACAGTGGTAACAGAACTTAGTTTAGGAGAAAAGGTAGGTGAAATGGAAGGCAATAACGACTGTATTCCGAAATACACTCCACCCACCAATAGCATAGAAACAGTCATAAACAGCAGGAATACCTGAAACAAAAAAAATTTTGTTCGTACAATCTTATGCAATTTTGATCTTTGCGCCGACATCCTTTCTACTTCCAACAGCTTAGAGAACGCCATCCTCTAAAAACCGTCCGTGACGTCCTTGACGCACTTCGTTCTGAGTAGCGATTATCAATTCCCAGGAGTTCCCAGGAATCGACAAAAAGTAACCGACCTAGTGTCAGGAACCTGCTAAACAGAAGGAAGTACCCGCACGGCCCTACGGTTAACCCGGATGATAGGTTTTCTCAAACAAACACCCAACTTAATAAAAAATCTCTTAGCTGTAAAAAAGCACACGTAGAAAGGAACTCGAAAATCAGTAAAGGATGCAATTGTTCTTAATGTTCGTGGCAACAGTAAAGGAAAATATAAGAAATTTTTTATTAGTCTTTGTCCTGTGAACGAAGAAAATATCGATTTCTTCCAGGTCGAGTCTGCTCTTCAAATAATTGTTCAGCTGGTGAAACAGTGTTCAGTCGATTAGATACCAATTCAGACCTTGAGCTCTCCAAAACTGACGACTCAACAGATGTGTCTGGCTGCAATGAATTGTCTCCTACAGGTTGAGCATCACTAAACGGCACAAAACATAGAGGGGTCTCGGTTTCCATTGCCGCTATACCAGATCTCACCCAATTGTCTGCTGGTGAAGGGATCGGAACCTTTTTGGTATGGGTGGCATGCACCCAGTTCTTTCTGCCTTCCAACCGAACTGCAGTCCTTGTAGCCAGCAATACTTGGAAGGGAGCCACAAATCTCGGCTCCAAGTTGCGTTTTCTGCCAAAATTGAGGGTGACAACCCAGTCACCAGGTTGGAGCCGATGTCCAGGACCCTCTGTCTGTGCCGGTAAAGCTTCAAAGACCTGTTGATGAATTAACCTTAGTTTAGCAGTCAGATCATGAAGATAATCAATTAACATTGGATACTCAAGACTATCAAAGGCCTTAGGCCTCGGGACTCCCCAAATGTTTGCAGGGCGGCCGAACACAATCTCATATGGACTGAGCCCTACTCGAGAGTGCACAGTCGCCCTGGTCGATAAGAGAGCCAGGGACAAGGCATCAGGCCATGACAAACCAGTCGTAGCTTGTATCTTCGCAAGTTTCAGCTTCAGAGTACCATTGTACCCTTCAACCAAACCCGCTGCCTGGGGATGATTGGCACTATGGAATTTCTGTCGAATTCCAAGGCCCTTACACACACTCTGCATCACGCTTCCCACAAACTCACTTCCGTTATCTGACCACACAATCCGTGGCATTCCATACCGAGGAAAGTATTCCTTCAGTAGGACTTTCGCTGTGGACAGGGCAGTATTATCCTTAAGAGGATAGGCCTCGATCCATCTTGAGAACGCACAAACCACAACTAAAACGTACTTCAGATTATTGCATCTCTCCATATGGATGAAGTCCAGTTGGATAACCTCACAGGGACAGGCAGGAGGAGCAAAATGGCCGGGTGGAGTGGGGGTGCCCTTGCCAGGATTATGCATCAAACACACCATACAATTCTTAACCACCCTCTCAGCACATTTAGCAATACCATCATTCTTCCATACAGGGGACAACAACTTACATATACCTTTCGCGCTAATGTGTGACAAACCGTGAGCCATAGTCACAACGACTAGCACATATGCATCCGGTAACATCCACCTCTGACATTCCGACAAGTCAACCCAACATCCATGCGTGTCTAACTTTCCTGTGCTTTCTTTCCACTTAGTCTTTTCAGTTTCAGTGGCCTCATTCTGAATTGCTTTCACGCTCTCAACAGTGTCTTCACACATACCAGTCTCCGTCGGCCACCTTACTGAACTCGTAACATACATTCGGGTTGCAAGATTCTTAGCCGTTTCCTTAGCAATCTCGTCTGCAAATGCATTACCACAACCAACATCATCCGTCACCTTTCGATGCGCACTACATTTAATAATCGCCACCTGTTTAGGCAATGTAAGTGCATCCAAAAGATCGTTCACGAGCTGGCCGTGTTGGATCTTCGTACCATGTGATGTCATAAATCCTCTTTCTCTCCACAATCGACCAAAACTATGTGCAACGCCAAACGCATACTGACTATCAGTAAACACATTCACTCGCTTTCCCTTAGACAAAACACACGCTCTTGTCAACGCAATCAACTCTGCCGCTTGCGCTGAATTCTGACTCAATATTGCAGTTTCCACAACCGTACTCAACGTCACTACAGCATACGCAGTCGTCACATCACCATTCGGCAACTTAAATCATGAACCATCAACATACAAAGTGCCATCGGGGTCTATCAATGGAGTGTTTTTCAGGTCCACACGACCCTTCGTTTCTTCCTCAGTTCGTAAATAGCAATCATGTGGTGGTACACCATCTGATTCCATATTAGTCGGCAACAATGTCGCCGGATTCAGCACATTACAACGCTTGATCTGTATATGACTTGCCAAAAGGGTCACCTCATAACCGGACAACCTTGCACTCG
Organism: Triturus cristatus; assembly: GCF_964204655.1. Taxonomy (NCBI): domain Eukaryota; kingdom Metazoa; phylum Chordata; class Amphibia; order Caudata; family Salamandridae; genus Triturus; species Triturus cristatus. The sequence goes on along the minus strand of NC_140593.1, from coordinate 1,158,758,667 downwards.
TCAGATGTTGAGTTTTTGTCCGATTCAGGAGAGTGTCAACTGCATGCGGAACCATCACTATGAGCATATTATCCATGACCAGACCTGCAGATTGTCGAATAGACACCGCAGCTGCCGCTGTCGCCCTCAAGCAACTTGGCAACGCTCTAGCTACCGGGTCTAAGGTCGAGGAAAAATATGCACATGGACGCTGCTTACCACCAAATTGTTGCGTCAAAACACTCAACGCACAACCTTCTCTCTCGTGAACGTATAGTGTAAACGGTTTACTGTAATCAGGAGTACCTAACACAGGAGCCGAACACCAACGCATCACGCAGTTCAGAAAAACTTTTCTGACATTCTACCGTCCATGGCAAGGGAGTCGAAACATCCTTGCACGTAAGAGCTGTCAATGGTTTCGCTAACAGTGAAAAGTTCGGAATCCACTGTCTGCAGTATGACGTGATACCTAGAAAGGCACGCACATCTCTCTGAGTTGTTGGCACAGTCATTCGAGCGATCGCTGCAATTCTTTCTGGGGTCAACCTTCTTCCCGCCTTTGACAATAAGTGACCTAGATAGGTTACTTCTTGACAACAATATTGTAGTTTAGAAGGTGACACTTTGTGATGTAAGTCACATAGATGCTGTAACAGTGATACTGTAGCAGTCCTGCAAATCTGTTCAGTGTCAGCAGCTACCAACAGATCATCAACGTACTGAATCAAGGCCGCACCAGCCGGTAACACAAACGCATCAAGTTGACTCTTAAGAGCTTGGCTGTAGATCGATGGACTCTCACAGTAGCCCTGAGGTGCGCGTTTAAACCTGAAACTGCGACCACCTAATGAGAAACCGAATAGATCTCTGCTTTCCTCAGCAATCGGAATGCTAAAGAAGGCATTCTTCAGATCAATTACCGAGAACCACGATGCAGAAGCTGGAATCAGAGTCAGCAAAGCTGTAATGTCAGGCACCACGGGGAACTGTGGAATTACAATCTTATTTACCTCTCTTAAATCAATAACAAAACGATACACAGGAGGCTTGGATGGATCAGTTCGTTTCAAAATAGGTAACACAGGACTATTACACACGTTACCCCGAGTTTCCTCAATGACATCATTATCGATCAAATCGTAAATGATCGCTAATAGTGCTCGTTCTCCATCAAGAGAGATACGATACTGGGGAATGCGTGGCAGTCGCACGTTGGATTTCAATTGAACAACATAAGGTGGTATATCCAGAAGGCCCACATCATTGGGACCTGTTGCCCACAAAGACTCAGGAAGAGAACTCAATTCCGGTGGGAGCTTATCAGTCGACAAATACATAGGAGAGATCACTCTCTGACCCAACGTAAGCTCCACTCCTGCAGGAGAACAGTACAAAGTTGCATATAACCGCTTCAACAGATCCAGGCCCAAAAGATTCTCACCACAACCAGTAGTCAAAATCAAAGGAGCCTCTAACTCACGAGACCCAATTGTAAGGGGCAAAGGGCTAGAAACTGGATTGCTAACAGGGGCGCCAGAGAATCCAACGGAATCATTCGTTAAGCCAGACAAAGGCGCGCCAGGGAGTTTCGAAAGCATGATGGAACTTTTTGCTGCACCAGTGTCCAACAGAAAAGGCTCAACTACGCCCAATGTGGCAACTGCGACATAAGGCCCTCTCTGATCAACCGGAACCAATACTACTCCCTCTCTTTGTCTATGGCTGTCCTAGTAATTACCATCAGCATCAACATCATGCTCGACATAATAGTCGTCCACATGATACTGCGCAGATCTACCAGACGATGAATCGCGCCGATCAAAGCAATTTTGCGAGTTTGATGAAGTGGCAAAACGCTCATTCTGATTCTGAGTAACACCGCGACCTCTACCACGTGACGCTTGTTGAGGACCACTACGACCTCCTCGAGCCGAAACACCATTGTTTCGGTCACGCAAAACTGGACAATTAAACTTCAGATGGCCCTCACCCCTACAATATGCGCATTGATTATACCCCAACATAGATCGAGGTATAGAGGAGTCAGTACGCGACTGTGATCTAGAAAACTGTGATTGTAATCGATTTGGCTGTTGCGAGTCATTTTGATTCGAGCGCGGAGGGTACGCTTGCTGCAATAAGACCTTAGTTTTAAGATCCTTTGTTTTCTTATCTGCGCGCTCACTTTCTTCTTTCTCTCTATTTTCGTAGTATTGGGCCGTGGCTAATATCTGAGCAGTGGTAGAAACGGCCCACGAACTTTCAGAATTCTTCAATTTGTTGCTTAGTTCAGGCAACAAATTCGATACAAATTTATCAACAAACAATCGCTGACCTCCCTCAGAGCTCATATCCTGACCACTATGATCGATGAATGCCTCCTCAAATCTCGTAAAGAAATCGGAGACACTCTCGCCCTTCTTTTGTTTGCACGCAGACAATTTGTCCCAGTTAACTCTCACTGCTGGCATAAGTGTCTTCATAAGTGTAAATATCCTCTGGGGCAGATTCTCAATGATCTGTTCAGGTTTAGCCCCACCAACTTGCCGTCCGTCAGCCGCCGCAAGAGCAGCCCAATCACCGCCTAACTCAGCTGCGTGATTCTCTTGACGGATTTTCGCCCAAATCGGTTTAGGGACTACGTTACCAAACAACATGTCGATATCGGCAAGGTTCATAACAGTAGCATCCACTAATTGGGATAACTCCTTGTAATAACCTGCAGGATTTTTGCGGGGGTCAGGCAAAGTTTGCTTTACCTGCAAAACTTCCGATCGCTTCCATGGGAGGTGTATCCAAACTCTCTGAAAGTGTGGTAGAACAGCAGGATTAGCAGCAGGATCCCCTGGCATCCATACTGGGGGAACTTCCCGCATAGGATACTGACCAGGTTGAGCCGTCCGCTCCTCAGTTTCGTCCTTAAACAATGCTCGAGGTTGTACTGTAGATCGAAAAGATAACAGACGCTCTAAAGCACGTCGGACATCACCACCCACAATCATACCAGTCGAAAATTGATTCTGAAGCTCAGTGATCTCGGGCGGTACATTGTCTACCTCCTCATTATCCCACTCTTCTCTCAAAGATTTACACATTTCCTCGTACACAAATCTTTGTGTGGGCTCGTTAAACTGAGAAAACGTCTCTAAAACTATACGCGAAGTGTACTTCGCAGGATGCCTAATCCATTTACACGCCAGTTGCACTAACGACTCACGTTCTCTACCATCAGGAATTTGACTGCGCCTCTGAGAGACATCAGAAAGATCGGACCCGAGTATCGGTCCAAAAAGTGGAGAATAGAGATTAGCGACAGCATTAAATATACGACTACGAACAGAAGGGGAAGAAGAAGGAAGCACAGGAGCAACGACATTAGGAGTAAACGTAGAAACAGTAGCAGTAGTCGGGATAGCAGGAGTAGTAGTAACAATAGGCTGATGAGGTACTGGCAAAGGAGCAGTAGGAAGAAGAGCGGGTAGAGGAGGATGGACAATTTGCGGCACAAGGGGATTCGGAAGAACAGGAGGAACGACAGGCTGACCAGCAGCCGCCAGAACAACAGGTTGAGGAACAGGAGGAATCACAGGACCCACAGTATCTGGTGCATAGGGAGGTGGTGAATTCAATAGATAAGACAATAATGAATCCTCTACCGCTTCTTCTCCCGTCTTATCAGAACTAGACGGCAAAACCAGATAACATTTATCCACCGCCATATGATGCAGTCTAGCAAAAACTTCCTGCTCCTTCTCGTCTTTGTCTCGCTGATACTGTTCTGCATTTCGCATCACCGTAATAACACCTTCTCTCTTATTTTTCTTAATCTGTTTGATTTCTTTCTGCTTGGCCTCTTTACGCCATAACCGAAAGGAATCAAACATGGCCGGCCTAGCTTTCTTTTTAAACAATTTAGCTTCAAGATTATCTAATATTGCAGTTTCGAAACTACCATGTGATGGCCAACTAAGAACACCATCATTTTTAGTGTAACTAATCCAATATTCATTATATACGATAGGACCTACTCCGTGGCGACTATAGAGCTCATAAATTGGAGTTCCAACTGGAGGTATGGGACATGAATCCTCCAATCGGGAATCCGTGCTGCAACATTTAAGGAAACCAAACAAAGTACTACGGCCAGGCATCGTGCACACTAACCGAGTTTACAAACTTCAAGGGCTATCGAATTACGATGTCCTCGCAAAAATGCAAGACCCTCGGTTTTTGGCAATTGCAATTGTCAAATAAAACCCAACAACTAAGAACCAACAACTAAGAACCACAAATGCAATGGAACCATGCAAACAACCAGGTTTAACCAAGAACTCTGGGAGCGACCCACAAATACTTAACTGAAAGGGCAATGGCGTCACCAGGAAGGCCCGTCTATCGTCTCGCCGTACAAAGGACTACGCCAGGCGCCAAAACAGGTCGACAGTCAGGGCATCAGTCCGTCGCAGCCGTCAGGAGGCGGGAATCTTCGCGGGAAAAGTCTTCGGGCCACCTATTTTGACAACTGGATCGATGAAGCGGGGTGCACCTTCCCTCGGAGATTTCACACGAAGTTCCTCACGATCGTCGGGCTTTGGACCAGTACCGCTGATGTCGCCCCACGTTGGGCGCCAACTCAAGGACTGGGCTATTCTAAGGCCCAGCGGTGCCAGGGGACAACACCTGAAACCTTCGTGGGTCACCTGTTCCGGCGTACAAAACACAGAGACACGGGACACTTCCTGTGGCGTCAAAGATCAGCGTTTATTTACTGCAGGGATACAGAAATCGCAAGAAGTACACAACGTGTAGGTTCTGAGAGACTGCTTCAAATTGTAAAAGTGGATTGCTCCTTTTATACACATTTTCGTCATTGAACAACATGGCGAACAAAAGGTTACAACTCAGTTCCCACAGTAAACTTCAAAAGGGTCGCACTTATGTTCTCAGAAGCCCGGAACATAATTACAGCAGCATTGCCGGTTCCCAACTGTAAAAGCACATTATCCCCACATTAAGCACATTCCATTCCGATTGTAAACGAATTAGGAGAAGGGACAGAAACAGATGCAAAGGAAAAACAAGGATGCACAACAGATTGAAATAGAGTGTAGAGAGCAATATCGGAAACTTGATTGCATGATCAAAGGACTCGTGCCTAATGCATGCACGACTGAAACAATAGACTAGCACGGCAAGATGAGCCTCAAGCGGAGCCATCTGCCCTTGCCGTGTCAACCCCCTCATCATACAGACACCTTCAAAGGAGCACGTGTCCTCCACGAAAGCTTGGGAATCCCAGGGTCACGAAGCGGACAGTGTCCGTTCGCTGGCTACTTGAGGGCAAGAAACAAAATGGATGCCGTATCTAAGATGGAACCCAAGGGTTCAGATGGACATACCCAGGAATGAGACGAACCGTACATAGTAGCGTAGCGAAAACGCGTACACCCACTAAACTCGTCATTTGCGGTTCGTAGATACCAAACTCGTCCATATTCGAACAACCCAAAAATGTCATTATGATTCTCACGGAACCTCAAGGTGGCGAATCAATATTCATGTAGTGGGTTAGTGTTAAGGTGATAGAGTTAGGTAAGATTCCAAGAATGCTAATTATTTCTTTTAACAATGTTCACATCATGCTGACTTTGCAGTTTTCAGAATTTTCTATGCTGAAACTGGTTTTATAAATCCTCGATTTTGGGGCTGAGTCAGATTCTTTGGAGATCTTTTCGTCTCTACTAGGAATTCTGTCCAATTTTCTTTGATATGCTACACCTTTGGGACTTAGTCTATTTTTCATGATTTTGCTAATTATTGTATTTTCCTGTAACCGGGACCACGAAAATAATGAGGTTGGAAAGGGCCAAATTATGTTACAATAACAGTTGAGCAAACAATGCAGCAAGAAAAAGCAAATTATGCGGCATAATGTGGCACATTTTGAAATAGTATTACTTAATTATTTAAGCATTTTTAAACTTGATAACACCGTCTGGCAACTGGTTGCGCCTTTTTAATACCATTTTAAAACCTAAATATAACAATAAGCAACAACAAGGTGAAAAGTAAGTTGCTTTTGAACCGTTTGAGACACATTTTTTTGTTAAAAACTGCAGATTATGTGGCAGATGATCGATTATGTGGAGAATGTGGCAAATCAACAATTATGCGAAAATCTCTGCAGCCGCACAATTGCGTAATTCCAGAGGCCTTGCCTATAACTGAGAGCCTTCATGGAAATTGCCTTCTGTGTACTTCCTTTCAATGCTGCATCTTCAAATTTCTCATTTCTGTATTATACATTTCATTGTAATAAACCTTTATTTTTTTTTATATTCTTGATCTCAACCCCCCTTACTGAGTCAGTCCTTTATTGAATAGATTTTCTGTTTTGAATATCTCACCTACATAGACTTAAATATGTCATTACTTCATAGATTTTGAGATGTCATTACTTCATAGATTTTGAGATCAACATCATCCTGACCTCAATAACCCATGTATGCCACTGTTATGTGGATTTTGTGGGTGACAGCGTACCCACAGCTTTTACACCACACCAAAACAGTAATAAAGTCAAAGTAGCAAACAATAATATTTCTAAAATCAATTAAAAAAAAACAACATGTAATTGTCATACAGTTACTATTAATCAAGTAAGAAATTGAGTTTGGACAACAAATGCATCAAAATATGGAGACTTAGTCCACGCATATCATTAGAATATGTTGGCCCAATTCCTGGCTAGCTCACAGTACGGCATCTGGACCGCTAAATGCGACAGGGTACCGGAATGTGTCTGCAACCTTAGAACAAGACTACAATAATTCTCCCAAGGAAATTGTGGAAAAAGATCGACCCTGTCATGGTTACCTTAGGAATGCCCAAAGGGAGACACGAGAAATTAGCAAATTGGAACTTCAAACATTTATTGACGCAATTGGAATATTGTATAAAATACATGAGCTGCAATTATCAGTAGGAGGAAACAAAGCATTGTTACCAGCATTAGAAGAATGGTGAAGAAGATGAATAATTAAAAAATTATAATGTTGCAGTGATTATATTAATATATGAGTTATTATCATATTGACAACCCTACCTAACACTGACTCTACTCTAGGCAACATAATAAGTGCATTCTGCCAGATCTCTTGGAGCAGCTTAACTCCCCATTTACCTGTATGTGGGATGTATCCGGAAGCCAGTCTGCTGTTGAACAGGCGACTGTCCTTTTCAGGATAGTGATGGTAGTCAGCAAGGATGGCAATCAGTCACAGGTGAATGTCCAGGATTATCCATGGAAGTGCTCCGCTGATGAGCTAAGTGTCAGAACCAGTTTATATAATAAAACTGGCTCCGTTCGCGCTGTGTCTGAGGTCCTGTGCTAAGCCACTGTTCGTATTTCTGTTTCAGAGCTGTCTCCAAAGAATATATGATGTTACAACGCATATAATTACAATGCATGCTTTTACAATGCAGTCTTTACATCGCAACTACCATTGCATTGCATGCTTTTACAACGCATGCCATTACAACGCATTTTTTTAAACTACCATTACAACGCATTCCATTACAACTCATACCATTACAACGCATAATACTTTTAGGGCAATGTAGGGGAAGTGTTGGATAGTACAGGGGTAACGATTACTATTCCCACTCCAGTGAGTGCAACAGTAGGGTAAATGTGTGATAGTGTAGGGGTAAAAATTACTAAGTGTTGGATAGTGTAGGGGTAAAAGTTACTATTCACATGTACCCCAAAACCCATACCCACCCTAATACTAAAGAAAATCCATTACTTACCTTATAATGCATTGTAATGGCATGCGTTGTAATGGTATGCATTGTAATTGCATGCGTTGTAGTGACATGCATTGTAATGGCATGCATTGTAATGGCAATTGCGTTGTAACAGTTGCATTGTAAAGGTAGGTTGTTGTAATGACTGTGTTGTAATGGATGTTTCCGGTCTCCAAAGGGACAGCAACATACAAGGGCAGCGTGCTCAGAGTACTTTACCCTTGAACACAATGTACAGTGTTGTGATAAAATGCTTACGAAGAAATGTGAATTGCAAGCAGAACACTTTCTGAGTACTTATCATGTACTTGCAAAGTATGTTAAAAGTCACCATCTAAAAAAGATTTCAAATTTTAACGTGAATTTGTAAAATTGAAGCTTTGTGCACAGGCCCTTTTAAAACCCACAAAAAATGGACTAACATGTAATAACCAATGTTGGATCTAACATCTTTCGCATGGTTTCCCCTCAACTTTTGCCTGACTTCGTTTTTGCTGGCCCTAGTGCTCTGTGTACTTTACCACTGCTAACTAGTGCTAAAGTGCTTGTGCTCTTGCCCTTATACCTGATGAAATTGGCTTGCACCCAATTGGCACATTTAATGTACTTGCAAATCCCCAAGTGAGTAATTTACATGTACCCAGGACCTGTAAATTAAATACTACTAGTGAGCCTGCAGCACTGATTGTGCCACCCTCTTAAGTAGCCCTTTAAACGTGTCTCAGGCCTGCCATTGCAGCCTGTGTGTGCTATTTTTAAACTGCCATTTTGACCTGGTAAAATTAACCTTTTGCCATGCCTAAATATCCCTTTTTAATACATATAAGTCACCCCTAGAGTAAGCCCTGAACACCTCAGAGGGCAGGGTGCGGTGTATTTAAAAAGTTGAACATGTACTTTTAAATTCATTTTTCACTACTGCAAGGCCTACCTCTCCCGTAGGATAACATTGGGTTACCTTATAACATTTAATAAGTGATAACTTTCAATTGGGAGCAGGTAGACAGGTTGAGTTAGGTGGCTAAAGAATTGTAATTAAAAGCCATCTTTAATGGTAAAGTCGGACTTCTAATCTCAATCCTGAAAATGCCACATTGATTGTTGGCATTTTCTTGTCCTAACCATTTGGTGCCTGCAGTCTGATCCTGGGTCACATGACTAGGTATAAGTGGCAGTTGTTGTTTGTTTATTGCTCCCAGAGCTTTCACAAATGACACTTGCACACCGCAAAGGCTCTCCCTGATCACTCTCACAAAGGGTTTTACACTGGTCTATTGTGACAACAGACAAGCTGGTGCCAAGGCTAGGAGCAAGGGGATGCCTGACACCTCAGGGTGGTAGAAACCTCTGGAGCTTCTCCTACTTCCAAGTGGGCACAGGTATAAATATGGGACCGTTAGACCCAACTCTTCAGTACACTCCTGGATCTGTGGATGTTACAGAAGAAGGACTGCTGTGCTGCTTTGCTGCCCGAAGGACTGCCACTCTACTGCCATCCTACTCTGGTGCCCTGCATGCTTAAATGGATGACTGGACCTGCACCCTTCAACCCAGGTTGAAGGGACTCCAAGGGTCTGCTTGATGACCTACTGTTGTGAGCTACAGTGAAATTACAAGCTCTAGAGTCTCGCAGCAACTGTCCAACTGATTTACTGTCTGGACCTGCCTAAGCCCTGCTGGCCTCTGATGGAGTCAGTTCCTGCCCCCCAAGTGGAGCCCCTATGGCACTGGACCCTTCATATGGCCTCAGTTGAGCTTTCCTGAGGTTTTTGGGTTCCTCGCGAAGGGGCCAGTGCACAAGATCTTGCTGACTGCGTTACTGACAATGAAATATTCAGGTGAACTAGATTCTTCGCGATACAGTGATGCCCGACAGCATAAGATTGGCACTTCATGATACAGCATCGACAGTTCGCAGGGACTGCCAATGCTAATCTCTAGCCGTGATGCCCGACAGGATCTTCACACTACTTCAACTGCCATCCACAACGCTCTCCCTGCTCCTTGCGGCCCCTTCTACTGTAAATTGAACAGGACTGTAAAGATATCCCTTTCAGTGGGGCTAACCGGGTCCCTGTATCTGGTCCATGCTCTATCGCGGTTGGCCTGAACTTGTGACTTTCACCAGGTCTCTCATGACCAGATGGCCGGGAGCGTCACTTTGTGATTTTTGTTGCTATTTTCACTTAAATCTTAAAAAGTGCATATTTCTGGTTCTACTAATTGTATTTTTGTCGTTTTGGTCTCAAATTATTTATTAAATTTAACTCTAGTTTTGTTAAATTGGTGTGGGATTTTCCTTGTGTTGTATCTTCTCTTGATTACTGTTTGAAGTTCTACATAAATACTTTACAAATTCCATCTAAATTAGGCCTGATTTTTTTTTACAAGTTATCAGAGCGTTAAGCATAGGGTAGTTTGGGGTTGCTTGTGACTTCACCCTAACAGAGAATTGTGGTTGATGCATGAAAAGGGTTTCACCCCCCTCAACTAGTAACCCAATTTCTTACAAACAAAATGACACAAAAATTCCATAAGAGTAACTGTAAAAAAATGTTTACGTTTTTAGTAGAAATAGTGCTAAAAGGCACTAGGTGCCAATGATAAATTATGGTTGCTTTAGACCGGAAGTTAGGTGCAATTTCAGCCTGACCGTGATGAAGCATGGGTCCGATACACCAACCAGATTCCCCCCAGTCAAAGATTTTACCTTCTCACGTAGTATTTTTAGTCTACATCAACCACAGGAGTATACTTCTAAAGCCCCTGGGAATTCAGGGGAGGAACCTGGGAGACTCAAAGTGTGACAGGCAGATACCAACAGCAGGGTCCAGTCCAGGACCAGTTGCCAGTGGTCAGCTGGGTACTTCCAGGAAAAGGCTTCTTGAAGTTTGTTGTCTCCCTTTAGCCACGCAGGAGGTCAGACAACTGACCTTTGGAGTCTTCTTCTTTGTCCTGGATATTTGAGGGAGCAAGTCCTTCAGGGCTCCTCTTAGTCACAGGCAGCAGGTCGTCGATTCTGATCTTCCGCTGGTCCAGAAAGTGATCTGATGCAGATTCCTGGAGATGCACTTTTATGCCTCACACCAGCTAGTGGGTGGGTATGACTCCTATGCACTCCCTAAACAATGAGGAAAGAGTTCCAGAGGCCAACTCTCCCATTTTTAGGCCTCGCCTGAGCCAGCGCTTTAGCGCTGCTCTCGCGAGAGCTTTTGTAAAAGGGGGATCTGGAAGTGCAAACTAGTGCTTTTCAGGCCTCCAAATACAGTGCATGTGAGCCGGGCGCGCGCTCTATTTGGCAGCCTGAAAAGCACTGCCTGATCAGTTTCGCGGCCGCTTTGATGTCCTCAGTGAGCCGCGCGGCCACTGAGGACATCAAAGCGGCCGCGAAAGTGCACACCATTTGCCACCCACTTCCTGCTTGTTTACTCTGTTTCCTAAGCAAGGAACTGATTTAGCAAACCTAATCCTCCCTCAAAGGCAGACTGATCGCTCCCACTTAAAAATACAGAACGCATTTGGTTTACTCCATTCCATAGTACGTATGAGGCAAAAATAGAGCAAACTAGTTTGCTCTGCATTTTTACCAGCGTGCAAAATGTTTAAGTAACAGCCCTGGTTTATTTTTGGAGAAAAGCCTGCTTGCTTCTTTTCGCTTTATAAAAGACGAAGCAATAATGCACAATTGATTTGCTTTATTTCTATGTTGCAAATTTTTTTTTTTTTTTTAACATATTAAAGTCCCTGCGTCAATGCCGGAAATACTGCGTGGAGGGGCCCTGACGGTGCGCAGTAGGTGAAGAGCAGGAGAAGGGACTTGCTGTTTCCGCCATGAAGGACCGTCTCCGTGCACTCTGCAGCTGCGCATAATTTAAGACTCCCCTTGAGCCGCTGGCACCAGTCGAAGGTCTCTGCTCTCATTGACCCAGTACAGATAACAATGCCCCGGGCATCACGAGAAAGGCGGCAGTAAACTTCTCTAAAACAGGTCTGCATCCCAACCACAACCCTTAAGCGCCCCCCACCCGTCAATTCTGCAACTCCGGTGCCCAACCCATCTACTTGAAATACATGTTTTGCATAACATGGGTAAATGCCATTATGTTAAATACAGCTTCACAGAAGCCTCTATTGTGATTACCCATTTTGAAATCTGTTATTTCACTGTGGTGATGTCACAACAGTGTGAAATCAAAGCGATTATCCACTTCACAGGGGGAGCGCTCGCTCCTCCTTTGTTTATCCGGGTCACCCGGCTCTATAGACACCCAAGCGTGGCGGGGAATGGCAAAGAGCCGAGGGGCGCGAGAAACGCAGGCAGGTTGATGTGCCTGCTTCAGTCACCTACTCCCCTACCCGAAACAGCACTCTGCAGCTGCGCATAATTTAAGACTCCCCTTGAGCCGCTGGCACCAGTCGAAGGTCTCTGCGCTCATTGACCCAGTACAGAAAACAATGCCCCGGGCATCACGAGAAAGGCGGCAGTAAACTTCTCAACAAGCATTTGCAATGCAATAGGTCTCGCAGTTACCACGAGTTAAAGCTATTGGCATTGTAAATGACAATGCCAATAGGCATTGTTATTTGCAATGTCAATAGCTCAAACTCGTGTAAATGCGAGACCTAATGCATTGCAAATGCTTGTTTCAATAGTCCCTGTTTGTGATAATGCAAACAGGCCCACATTGCCATGTGTCAGGGAATTTTTTAAAGGCCAAAAGAATTCTGCAAAACTAAAATGGGGCTTTGCAGGTTGGGGTGTGTCTGGGAGTGTCAAAGGGAAATCATCAATGTACTCCCACATCTAACACTAACATTCAGTTTGACTGAGACACTGTACCCACAACAAACTGAGAGAAAGACGTTTCGTAGGACTTAAGTAGGATCCTTCCACAAACAGTCAGGGGATAATCAAGAATTGTATTGGAATCCTGTTCTCTGCCTTTCATTGTGCCCCAACTGTATTATATGTGTCTCAAAGACCCATCAAGCAGGATTTGACAGTGTGGTGTCACAGGATGGCCACAACCCCCGCTCTTAATATTCTGTGGAATTCAGAGCGGTCATCTCTGCCCATTGAGGTCAGCCTATTGTTTGCTCCTGGAAGGGATTTCACTCCTCACTAACATCTATTCAGGGAGATCTAATGCAAACTAGTTTCCAGAATTTCAAGCAGGGACAAACGTACAATTCCTTAATATTCATTACAAATCCAACTTTCCACTGAATTGTCTTTTTAACTATTAAAAATAGTTTTCTAGATTATTTTTGTAGCTTGTCTCATTCGTGAGATGCAGTATTTTTTAAACTGTACAGTTGTTTTCTACATAAGACAGCCAGGCCAGCAACGTGTAAATAGTTTCAGTCCTTGTCACTGTAGGGACATGACAATATTAATTTTCTTCATGTCTCACTGTCAACTACCATGCATACAGCCTTGTGAGCTACAATGATTACATAGGGGTGACATAAAAATACTTAAAAGGCAGGTATTTATCTGTCAAAAGGGTTATTTTAACAGGTCAACCTGCAAGTTTTACACGGAAGCTGTCAGGATTCCTAAGGTTGGCCTGTAGCTATGTTTGCACTGCCACTATAGTGGATGGTACAGTAGATGCTTCAGTCCACAAGTGGCATTTAACTTCCAGGTCCTCGGTGCACTTTCCACACCGTCAAATAGGAATTTATATGCAGGATAAAAGTGGTAATTAAGAATAAGCCAATACAACCATGTTTAAAGTGTTTAAAAGGAGAGCATTGGCACCTTACCCTGGTTAGCAGGTTAAAGCACAAATTCTAAAACCAGCACAAATATAGGGCACAGCAAAAGGCAAAACAAAACAGAGTGGTCATGCAGAAAAGGCAATCTTCCTTCATCGTCAATAAACTCTAAACATAACATTTCAGAAGACTCACAGTCTTTCTACTCTTTCATCTATTCAATTCATCGTGCCCACATACCCATTGACACTGTTCTCACAAGCCTCCTTCAGTCACAAAGGTCTGCTTCAAGATAATTGCCAATTGAGCAGACACGTCCACAGGCCCCGCCATTCTTACTTTCCAGTACCTTGCTTTAACCTTCTAAAATGTTGCCGGAGCTAATACTGGGCTACTGGCTTCCGAAGAGTTTACTGGAAGTACCTTTTGATTGCACCCTAGCATCACTGCTGCTGAAACTTTACTGGGCGATCTCTGAAAACTGCACTGAATATCTGACCTTAAAAGAATATGCTCTTTAAAAATAGGCTGACATGCTGGTACAAGATCCTGGGCTACTTACGGCACCTGCTATGTAAATGTGATTACTTTTTAGGTCTCGTATAGAGTTGCAGCGCAACGCGCTGCTCGCTTTGTGAGGCATGCAGTATACACTATAGTGGGGGAAGCTCTGCCCCCTTCCCGCCCATATTTTTGATTGGCTTTACTCATAAATTCTGCATTGTGATTGGCTTTTTAGTCCCGCCTCCTGATGGCTATGTCGTCATTTTTCAGCCCCTTTACTCGACAACTATTTGCTGCCCTGTGTCCCTCCCACCCCCTCCCACAGTTTGCACATTTTTTGCCCTCCCTCACCCCCGCTCCTGTTCGTGCCTTCTTAAACGCGGAAGCTCCCATTTGTAATGCAATACGTCTCGCGTAAATGGGAGTCGTATTGCATTGCAAATGCTTGTTTGAAAATAGTGCGCAGTCACAAGCACGCCCACCTCGCGAAACGTAGGCGCAAAGACCGGAAATCAGGCGTCTCACACCGCAGTGTGGGCAAGGCTCCCATTCACTGAGGAGAGTCCCGCACTATGGGCAGAGGAAGACTGAGCATTAGGGTGACCAACCGTCCGTAAATTTCACGGACAGTCCGTAATTTCGGCCGTCTGTCCGTTGTCCGTGAAGGATTCTTTAACGGACGCCATTTGTCCGTAATTTTAACCGGGCACCGGTCGCACCACCCTAAAGCCGGCACAGCTTCCACCCACCTCCCTTCTTGACTCCGATGTTGTTGAGGTCGGGTGTAACCGAATCCTATGCAGTACCAAAGCTCAGATCCCCAGCAGCATTGCACAGCGGGACGGCAACCCTCACACCTTCAGCCCTTGATGAGCTGTTAAGAGGTGCTTGAAGGTGACTGAGAGGGAGGGGCTGCAGCTTCAGGCCAGGGCATCTATTCAGATGCAAACAGCCCTGAATGCTTCATGTGTCATGTCTCTGCAATTTAGAGGGGCCTCACACATTCCCTTTCTGCCAGGGCCCCAAACATCCTAGAACCTGCCCTGATTACCCCGAGGCAGCACGTGGTTCTCTTCACAGAGCTTAATTACTGTCACTAAATTGTAAGCAAACCCCGGTTCTTCAAACATGCAGTCTATAATGTAATAAAATAAAGAAATGGCACAATCGCACCCACACTGATTAACAAAGTATGGAGGCCAATCAGTTAAATCAGTTCTCTTGGAGTATCTCCTTTAAGTACTGTACATCACAGTGGGGGATGGCAAAACTAACATTTTGGAAAGAGAGCCTGTCTTCTCAGTTTCTTGTCCAGGAGGGGGTGAGGAGCCCTACCCCACCCTGGAAGAGACCAAGATGATACTAGAATACTGCATGCCCACCCCTGTGCCCACCCTGGTGAATCCTGTTCCCCCTCCTGTGATGGCTCCTGCCCCCCCCTCCCCCCCAATGATGGCTCCTGTCCCCCATGTGGTGGCTCCTTCCCCCCCCCCCGCCTGTGATGGCTCCTGTCCCCCCTTTGGTGGATCCTGTGTCCGCCCTGGGTGGCTTCTGTCCCAGTCCTGAAATGGCTCCTGCAGCAAGGGTGGAGTTCTTGATGGGCCTCTTCTCAAAAAGGCTCAGCTCAAAATTAATATGAGAAGGTAGGCGAGTGAGTAAGTGAAGGGATGGGTGGATGGCTGAATGAATTCGTGAAAGGGTGAATGGATGAATGAACAATTGAATAGATGGATAATGAGAGAGGATGGATGGGTGGATTGAGTGAGTGGAAGGATGGATGAGAGAAAAGGTAAATAGCTGGATATATGGGTGGAAGGGTAGCTGGATGGGTAAAAGGGTGGATGGATGAGTGAAAGGATGGATGAGTGAAAAGGTGGATGATGAGTGAGTGGGTGGATGAGTGAAATGATGGATGGATTAATTAATTGATAAGTGCAAGGGTGAATTGATGGACGGGTGAGTGAAAGAGTGGATGTAAGGATGGATGAGTGAGTGAAAGGGAGGGTAGATGGACAAAAGGATGAATAGATGAGTGAAGGAGTGAAAGGATAAATGGATGAGAGAAAGGATGGATGAGTGATAGGGTCAATGGATGGATTCATGAGTGGATGAGTAGATGGATGGGTGGGTGGATGGAAGGAAGGATGGCTAAGTGAAAGGGTCGATGGAGAGAGAAAGGGAGGATGGATGGCTGACTGAAAGGGTGGATGGGTGGAAGGATGAGCGACTGGGTGGATGGATGAGTAAGTGAAAGGATGGCTGGATGGGTGAAAGGGTAAATGGCTGGATGGATGAGTGGATGGATGGATGGGTAGAAGAGTGGATGGATGAGTGTACAGATGGATAGGGTGAAAGGGTGGCTGGATGGATAATGGATAGATGAGTGAAAAGATGGATGAAGGGATGGATGGATGAGTGAAATGATAGATGGAAGGATACATGATGAATAGGTTTGCAAATGGTTGAATATGTTTGGATATGGCTGGGTTTACTTGTATACTATTGCTCGACCTCCTCTGATGTGTCTGTAAAACTTACCTATTGTCCTGAAGTTTTGTCCTGAATTTTGACCTCCTGTCCTGAATTTGTGTCCTGAATTTTGACCCTTTGTCCTGAATTTTTACACTCACCGTCCTGAATTTGCACCAATGCCAGTTGGTCACCCTACTGAGCATCCCCAATTGCTCCGACAACGGAGAGGAGGATCGGAGCCTCACAGGCTTCCAAAAAAAGAGCAGGGCTCCATGCTGCTGATCGCCGAAACACAGCCCGGTGATTAGGGCCGGTCGCTGCACATTGTTGGTGCTGAGTGGAGTGCACCTGGAGGAGCCCAGTGAACAGGGCTCCCTAAAGCACTGTTAGTGCCAGTACTTGTTATATTTACAGCCTTCCTCGTAGGCCACCTTGATGGGAGTCTGCGGCAGGATATTGCATACCCTCACGGCGGATAACTAACTGCTCTTTGGCTGGCTGAGTGAGTGCTGCAGCGTTGCTTCAGTGTGGTGCTCTTTTCAGAAGAAAGTAATTTTTCTAGAGATTTTTATGGACGACAAAGGCCCTTTCACACAGGTTTTGGATTTAGGTCCCCTCACGGAAGGGGCGTTTGTTCCAGCTGGCACTGACACTCTGAAGTGCTGCGATCCCTTCACTTATAGCACCACAGGAAGCCTTACGGTGGCTTCAGGGATCCTTCAAGACAGGGTGCAAGTAGCACGTGGGCAAAGACCAGTGAGTGACGGCGGGGTGACGAGAGAAGAAGTAAAGCCACACAGGAGTAGGGCCATTAACTTTGCTGAACAATACCTCCTTTAAATAGCGTAATATATCCCTGAGTTAAGAGACTACACTGTTGTTAAGTGTGTATCGTACAAAGCCTTTACTTCCAGTCTGATGGGGGTTCGAGCGGGGGCATGCTGAATTATAGATGGCGCGCAATTAATTGTTCATGTGCAGTTGGGGACTAGTGTGACGAGAGACTAGAAAAGGACAAAAGGGAGGTTTCTCCTTCTCCTACCCCCCCCCCCCACACACTTAGTTAGGGCTGCGGCGTACTGCGACAGGAGACGAGGGAAAAGGATTCGTAAAAGGATCATTTTCAAAATCTGTGGTATCACTCACAAGGGGCCTCGTTATTTCTCTTCCGAGCGCACTCTTTACTGTTCAGGAAAGGCCCCAACATTGCGTGATAAAACGTTGTTGACGGTTCCTCGGATCGAAAAGTCTGGGTCTGGTGGATGATCTTTCTCTTA
The DNA here is from genome assembly GCF_964204655.1 of Triturus cristatus. Classification (NCBI taxonomy): domain Eukaryota; kingdom Metazoa; phylum Chordata; class Amphibia; order Caudata; family Salamandridae; genus Triturus; species Triturus cristatus. The sequence continues at coordinate 1,158,740,902 of NC_140593.1, read as the reverse complement.
CCCCACCCCCACTTACTGGGAAGCTCTTCCTGTTCATATAGGTCAGTGCTATGATCATTTTATATTCAGGAAACTACTTAAAACTCAACTGTTTTACCTTTAAAACAGAGAATAGCCATTGTTCTTGTGCATGGGCTTCAATGCACTTCAGGGCAAGTGCTCACTACCCCTACAAAAAAGATTAATACAATATGCCCCAAAGAGATGACTCCATTCAGCAACCGCGAATCTGATATGTAAAAGAACAGTAGATGTTTCAGCACCCAGGCCAATGTGCTGCATAGCTAAATACATATAAGGTCCCAAAGGTGAGACAGATTGCATTGCAAATGTTTGTTCATTAAAGCAGTTAAAAAACAGCCACCTCTTAGTGCGGTCTTTTTCAATGTGCCACAAGTGGACATCTTATCACTGGCTTCTCTTAAGCAGAAATCAGACCAAAGGGGCACAACTTAAGGGTCCACTCTCTTCCATGAACTGAATCAACCGATTATCTAAAATGTTGAGCCTCTCATTTCTAATTTTTATAATTTGGGAAAGTTCCAGACACAAGGAACTAAGGTCAAGGGGGCACATGCATCATAGTAGGCAAGTGTGATTCCATAATTGCGATTATTATGAATCGCAATTGTCTATGCATGTAGGTTTTGCTAAAATATTAGCGATTCCTACATATTCCTTAATTGCAAATTGCAATTCATAATTTAGGAATAGCTTCCCATTCATGCCTATGGGCCTAAAGGCCCTTAGGCATGAATGAGAATTGCATGCGCAATTTGCGGGTACCAAATAGGTACTCGCAAATTACGCATGCAATTTCAAGGGTGCATGGGGGTCAAAAATACACCCTGATGCACCCCTGAAATTGCCATGTGACCACATGTTGCACACACACATGCCCCAAGGGCATGTGTGTGTGTGTAACACGGAACTTTGAAAAATGCACTTTAGTGCAATTTTCAAAGTTTTCGCAAATTACCATCAACTTTAATTTGATGGTAATTTGCTATCCCTAATTGCGAAATCGCAATTTATAAGTGCATCATGGATTGCATTTAGGGAATCGCAATTTGCGATTCCCTAAATGTATTCGCAATTTAAGTAATCACAAATTTTGTGATTACTTAAATTGCGAATTTGCATTTGGGTTGATGCATCCCAAATGCAAAAAACACTGGTCGCAAAGGGACGGATTCTGTGAATCTGCCACTTTGCGACTGGTATTTAGAATGATGCACGTGCCCCAAGATGTACAAATGGTTTTAGCGTTTGCAAACCCTTTGGTTCAAGTGCGGTGAACAAGAACATATAGTTTATCATGTATGCTGTGATTTAATGCAGGCTTAAAGGTCTTTGTCATTGGGATAACCTTGTTACTGCATGACCACCATCTTCAATGGGATTTTCAGAGAGCATATTCTTTGGAGAAATGGCCAAGATGTGTCTCCCTGCTTTATTGAGAGCACTGACATATGATCATGCTGAATGAGCAGAAGTATGGAAGTCGGACACAGAAAGAAATAAACAAAAAAAGCTGAAAGAATTGTGATATTTCCCCGTTTATTAAATGGAAAGGAAGGGAGGGAAATAAAAACTCTATGTATATAGATGATTAATGTTAAGTTTATTACAGTGTATGTGAATATATATACTATTATGCAGTTGGAGACTAATTTTACCACTGCAAATAAGGATCTGCTATCAAGATACTTATGGTCATTTCAGTATTCACCAGGTTTCGATTAACTGATTCATTGCAACTTTTGATCAAATTTGCTTCTTTTTATCTGTCTTCAAATTTGCTCATCCAATGTGATCTATACTCGCCGCTTGCTTTTCTCACTTAATATATACTTTGCATGTTTCAGTTGGTTTTATCAGAAATTTATGACTATTTTTGCTCAGTTCATCACTGTTCAAAACTATTTCGGACAATGTGAGGCCCCATAGTTGCAAAGCAGTTGGCATCATAGGAAAAGCAGTTCACAATATTCTACCATCCTACATCACCACTATTCAAAGAGATCTGTTCAAACAGTTCCTTTGGTCGAAATGAGTGAGGACGCACTTTAAAACTGGCACTTCTTGGCAGCAGTGTAATACTTTTAATTGGTGAGCACCAGAACTTCTGAGTAACTAACAGGTACTTAGGGTTAGGGAGTGCACACATTACTAGATTTCCATTTCAAGTACTGTAAATTACTGTGATGAGAAAGCATTTTGTGTGCAAATGAAGGAGGTTGAGATCTAAGAGGCAAGTGTCTAATGAAATATTCACTAAGAAGAACTTGTTCCAATTCATCATATTATACAGTCACATAAGTTCATCTTTTTCTCTCTCAGACAGCTGTTTCTAAACTTGGACATCTCCAGAGAACTGATCTATTCAATTACAATTAAGATTTGCAAGTTGGAGGTGGCTCTGTTAGACTAAGGTAATTTGGAGCTATTTGAACTTCTTCTTTCTGATTAGGTGGTTACCTTCAAAGACACATACATCATTACGCCTCAAATCCACCTTCTGCCCACTAAATCACCAAGTTCCCATTGAGCTCCAGACATTTGAACAAGCCATAATGAAGGAAATCGGTGAACTGACAGAATCTACAAGAAAAGCATTCATGAATTTAACAAGAGCTGAAAAACAAGCTCTGGAATCCTTGAAAAATGCTAAAGACATGATAATAAAACCAGCAGACAAGGGAGGAGGAATCGTCTTAATAAGTAAGGAAGGCTACAATCAACAATGCCTAAACCTACTATCCGACGAGAAATTCTATACCATCATTACAACAGATCCGACTGCAAGACTACAACAAACAATCAAGATCATGGTAGAAGAAGCCGAAATCAACAGGTGGATATCACAGAACGAAGCAGATTTCCTGAAGACTACATCCCCAAAAATACCATACTTCTATTCTCTCCCTAAGATACATAAAGAGAGGAGACCACCCCCAGGCCGCCCAATTGTGTCAGGCATTGGGTCTGTCCTAGAGCCTCTTTCACAATTTGCGGACCATTTCTTAAAACCTTTGGTTCAACAGACACCAACTTACCTGAAGGATACACGCGATCTATTGAACCTTTTGAAAAATGAAAATTACACTTCAAAAACAATGCTCCTGGCAGGTTTTGATGTAGAGAGTTTGTACACCAGCCTGCCTCAGCAGAAAACTCTCGAAACCCTCGAAACAATACTTTTTGATCAAGACTGGACATACCAGACTCCACGACATTTCGTATTACAATGCTGCACCCTGGCGCTCACCGAGAACTTCTTCGAGTACGAAGGGAAACTATACCATCAGCGACACGGAATATCTATGGGGAGCACATTTGCGCCGAGCGTAGCGGGACTATACGTAAGCACCTTTGAAAAAATCTATATACAAAATGCAAGGAATCCATATCAAACTCACATCCGTTTTTGGAAACGGTACATTGATGACATCATAGTGATTTGGGAAGGTGATCAAGAAAGCCTGAGGAAGTTCCATCAATGGATGAATGAACAAGATGAATGTTTGAGATTCACTTATACAGCTAATGACACACAGCTGGATTTTTTAGATCTCACGATTTACATTGAAGAAGACACCATCAAGACACGAACTTTCTTCAAACCGACTGCCAGAAACAGCCTATTATCATTTAACAGTTTCCACCCTCGTCCGTTAAAAGAAAACCTACCATACAGCCAGTTCCTAAGGCTGAAGCGTAACTGCAGTGATTTAACGGAATACAAGAAGCAAGCAAATGACCTTAGCCAAAAGCTTCTCAAACGAGACTATCCAACCAAAATAATATCTAAATGCAAAAAAAGGGCGAGAAATCAGCCAAGGGATTGTCTACTGGAAACAATGCAGAGAGATCCTACAGATGATACACCTACATGCGTGACAACCTACAGTACAGCGAGCAATGCTGTAAAGAAAATAATCAACAAAAATTGGCGGATCTTGACCTCAGGTACTTTAAAATGGCAGAAACCCAGGTTTGACAACAAAAGAACAAGGAACATAAAAGATATCTTGGTACATACACGACCACCCCTTCCCTCCCCAAAAACGATCAACACCCTGTGGGACCTACAACCAGTCACAGGTCATTACCCTTGTGGACAGTGCTCAGTATGTCACCTAACTACATCAACAAAGACTATCCAATTAACGCCAAACCTCAAGTGGACCATAAGACAACACACAAACTGTAATACACCCTTCGTTGTCTACATGATCACATGTCCTTGTAACCTTAGATACATCGGAATGTCATGCAGGAAAATCAAAGTAAGAATTTGCGAACATAGGAGTAACGTAAAATGTAAACGAGAAACCACAAAGATGAGCCGACATTACATCGAACAAAAACACTCAGTGGATGATTTGAAATGGATTGTAATTGAAACACTACTGGGATCAAAGACTAATGCTGAAAAAATCCTATTTGAAAGAGAACAAAGATGGGTACACCGTCTATGTAGATACCAAAGGATTGAACGATAACATACCCTGGTTAAGTTTCAAATAACTTCTCTGAAAGATCTTGACCCTCTACACCCACAACGTGAGGAGCCCTTCCTAAACTAAGTCAGACGTACTCTCATTCTGTACCTATGATGCGATGGACAATATTCTGTTTTATACGAGATAATCAAAACATTTTGACCCCAACTTGCTTTCACCTTTTTTAATGCAACAAGATAACTATATTTATAAGATTAGAACTTCTAAAGGCTTCGTCGTCAAGAAAAGAAGTGTACAAACACATCACTATTACACATAAAACACCTACACTTTTAAAGTAAGCCTTTTGTATATACAGCCCCTTTTTCAATTAAAACCTTACTTTATTGCGCAAAACACGTCACATACAAAGTGAGTCTTTCTTCGATTCACACAAACAATGACGTATATAGTCCTTCCTCGATCTTCATCAAGAAAGTACAAAACGGCAAGAACACGGGATCTCGTTCAGTACGAGCCCTGCAAGCCAGCGTCAGCACAAGTTGTGCATAGCCCGCAAAGGAGGTACGAAAGAGGAATCCTGTAAACGGCAACCAGCCCTGCAGCCTTCAACTACTACACGGTATTTCAAAACCTCCCAACCCCTACCCATCCCAGCCCTATCCCGTTTTTAATTACAGGCTACGCGCTTACGGTGGCAAGGCAGCAGCCGCAACACGGATGCGCCTAAAGGTAACTGACGATGTTTCCTTCCCTTTTCTGTCTCAAAGTATTAAGGGATATTTGAAGTTTATAAACATACCGCTTATATGATTAACAATCTTTACGATGTGACGTGTTATTCTAATGCCAAATATTCCAAATATTTCAGTTGAACATTTCCAGACCACTCCACTGCAATAACTTCTGTTGTGATAGCGAGATCTACATACTATCTCTCCCCGCACCCAGCTCTCTATTCAAGTTCTTTGTGCTTAAATAGTAAACAGATACGAACTTTTGTGATCGCTCTCTCTAAATACAGTGAAGATTTGCCATTTTTGACATTGCTTTACAGTACAGTATTTTCAAGAATTGCCATTTTCTACAAAGATATCTGCTTTATAATCACCCTGATTGGTGTGCATTTCATTGTATTGTCTCTTTTATTTTATTTTATTTTACTTTATTTGTTCTTCCTTTCTGTAGGAAAAGAATAACCTTAAGATACTGATAGATTCTTTGTTTATGGAAACAACCATAAACCCCCTTTTTTGAACTGGAGACTACCGGTTCACACATTCACTAGGTCCTGAAGAATGCCCAACGACCCCCTCCAGGGGCGCTAGAGGGGCAGAAACATGTCGACCATTTTTGATTTGGACACCATAATGTGCTGGGGTTACATAATTTGACCTACTGCACCACTATTTTTAATTTTTTAAGAGTCTACCAACACACCTGACAGAATAAATTTTGCTTTTTGAGGGCAGTGTCGGTAAGACATTTTTAACGTCAACTTATCACTTTATTTTGCACCTTTTTGCACCAATATCTCTGATCACTACTGCGAATTAGCGGTTCCCTCCGGGTGGAGGAAGCATAACACACAAGAGACCCGATGATAATGCTGACACGTATTCATAAGGCGGAGAACCAAGATAAACCGCCAATACCACCGAAAATACGTGATTGAGGGTTCTCATAATACCTATTTAGGTATTAGTGGTTCAGATAACGACCCAAAAGACCCCTATTTCCAGTTACAAGTGATCCATTCCCTTATGATTCATGATACCTTCAAAGACATGCAATAAAACATTACTACTCTGTTTTCTTCCACTATGATGTGGATGAGGTTGAGAGCGAGGTATCAACTGGGTCCCAGGTGCATTCACCATTCACATCGAGTGCACACATTTGATCCTTTAGTTCATCCTGCTGTGGATCAAGGTAGAAATCCCATGGGTCATCTCCATTTAATAAGCAATAATTGCTTGGATTCTCTCTGCATTCCCACTGGGAACAGATCTAAAAGCATGAGAAATAAAACCATAGCCATTAAGATGAAACGGAGTTAACATGAAATCTACAGGTATTGCTTAATGTAAAACGTAGCAAAATAACTTTTCAGATGCCATTTTATTTTTAAAAAGCAGTTCTCAAAGTTCTTTATATGACTGACATAATCTAGTTTGTATTGCAGAAAATTGTTCCAATGCAATAAAGACAAGTTGTGATAGGACCTACTACAATAACTTTTGCTCATTTATTCTTGTTCTTTTACATTTTTCATTTTGGTCCTCAATTTGAATCAGAGTGGACAGTCCAGAGCAAGTAAGGTGTCATACTCTTCCTACAACAATATTAGGGGTCAATTAGAAGTCAGCATGATTCATGTACAGGGATATCAAATGGCTTCAATTAACATTTCCGGCCTAAATCCAGCCATTGCGCAAATTTGCCCAAATGGGTAATAACATGCTAGCCCAGTTTTAGTGGATCAAAAACATGTAAGAATCACATTTCACGGACGTATAAAGGTCTCTAGTTTTTTTGCTCCAATTTACCTCCTGCTCCGAGAGGAGGCTATTGGTAGGTAGTGGATTGGTCCTTGCTCCCTAATGCCATACTGGATGATTTATCAGGGGCCCTGAAGCATTGGTGCTCACAGCCCCCCCCTCACCCCCACCTCCAAAGCCATATTAAATGTTGCTAGGTGCTTTTCCACAATCAGTAAAATAGGGCCGGAGATTCCTGCACCAAGTATTCCATGGCGCTTGAACAATAGGAGAGATGTGATTGGCTGAAGCGATAGCCCTCCAGCAGGAAACCTCCGCCCTATCCAACTTCTAATGGGGCCCTATGAAATATCATTAGCAAGATGGAATCGGCTCAAACCTCCCATATGGTTCCCTTTAATCCAGGAGATTCTTTTAAAGCAGTGCTCTAACATATTTACAACTATACCCAGACCCACTGCTCCTTATCTCAGAAGAGTGTTTTTTTCTCCTTGCTTGATGAAGTATGGCAAAAGTCCACATTTCTGGCAAAAGTGCACTTTGCTGGCTAAAGTCCACATTGCACAGAAAGTAAACCAAGCGTATAATGGAATGAAAAACACAAAGAAAGAAATATAAGACTTTTGAAGCAATGATAATGCTAATAACACTACATCTGGCAACAATACTGCCAGAAACTCATGGATACCTCAATCATTCTGCATTTATATCTGTGCTTAAATCAGTTTCATTCCAGTTTTCATGCCCAGTTCATTGTTATTAGTTCCTGAGGTTTGTCAGTGAATCACCTAGAATCAGATGGGCTTTTAACATGCATCATACAGTCTTGTCCATTCATCTTTTTTCCTGCAATCCATAATTTTATGATTATAACATGTAGATCTGGTGCTTAAAAGATCAGTCTGTCAGCAAGTATTACATTTCCCTGCACCATGGTGCCTGCCACGTAGAGCAGGTAAATGTAAACAGTGCCATTTTCAAATTGCGGCAGGTGCTTCAGTATGGCAAGTGCGACTGCCATGGTGGCGGTTGCATCCTAATACCCCCTGTGGGACCGCTGCCCTGTAGGAGGGCGGTCCCACTCCTCGAGACGATGGCGGACGGACTGGAGTCCATCCGCCATCGTCATCAGCCCCATAGTATGAGCTCATTTTTGACACATCTACGTTTTCACTTGAAGTGAGACCTATACAAATCAAAAAACCTATTCTAAAAATGTTATCCCAAGAAACATGGTCCAAACAGCATACAAAAACTAGTTCATCACTCAGTGTGAGGCCTGTGCAAATCATTAACATGGCCCATGCAAAAGAACTACTCTAGTGCTTAACGTTGATTCACAAACTTTAACCCCTTCTGTGCCACGCCCTTTCCCCCTCCTGTGCCGGGCGTTTTATTAGTGGGTGGGGTTCATGACGAGATAGTCTCGTCATGGGCACAGCGCGACCGTGCTCCATGACGAGACTATCTCGTCATGGGCACTGAAGAGGTTAACCTTCAAATCAGATACTGTTTAACAATAAATAATTCATTCAGAAACACTGTGTAAATTTTGATAAAATACTAAACCTTAATCAGTCAATTAATCAGGATTTATATAGTTATAAAGTGCAGCTAATCACCTGATAGGGTATCAAGGCGCTTAGTAGGACTGTTATGACAAGATGCCTATTCACAGCATTTCTCAAAAGCTGTGTCATTGCTCAGAGTGAGATATGTGCAAAACATTAACAAGGCATGTGCAAAAATTGATAAAGTGTTTAACATTGTTTCTCTATAATTAGCCTTCTAATCAGTCACTATTTAACGACAGACAACCTTTTCCTGTACAGCTTTTGCAATGTGCTTACCATTAATTCCTCAACTTTTGACTTCTGTTCAGTAATTAAATCATGTACAGTAGCTTCATAGAACATGTGATATAAAACCACTAATCTTGATGGGGCAAGTCCAGAACATTTGCAGGCCCTACACTGAGGAATTTATCGTTAGATCATTCATATTGCACTTACATATACTAAAATTAATTAATAGGCTGGATAGAAAAACAACAGCTGGTTAAATAGAAATAAAACAGGTTATGAAAAGGTCAAAGAGTCTGGGGACTTAGTGGACTAACGCGTCCACTTTAGGGGCCTGTCTTTGACCTCATTGTCATAGGTTGTAATCCCAGTAGGTCCACTCAGCCTTTCATCCTTCTGAGTTCTATAAAATGAGTACCACTGAGTAACAATAAACATCTGTTATTCAGCGCTAAGATACCCTTGGGTGAATGTGCGCTTTACAAATACATATGGTGAGTTATGCTTAAAAGATTTTCTCCGCCTCAGTCAAAACATTTAGCAAACCAGTGGGTAAACTGAGTTGACATGCCTGATAAACTTAGTATAAGTGCCTGATGACATGTTCTTACCCCTGCTTTTAAAAACACAGATTTTAATAATATTCGGAGAGCACATAGCAGGATTGGTCTAACACATACTATATAATAGTGTTTCCTGGGGATAGCCACAAAGCCTGCAAATGCTAATTGGCCATTTTTGTCGCTGTTTCAGTGTACCACCCTTAGTTGGATGTAGGCCAAGTCTTAACTTCAGAAAAACATCCTGCATGCGTGATGAAACGGGACAGTCATATAAGTCTGGATACCCTATTTTTCTCATAAGGATTGATAACTGTCCAAGGCATGTTTTTCAACTTATAGTGCATTTTATCTGCATTTGAAGAATGGGATTTTGTTGCTTGGTTCAAAAAGTTTTGAAAGCACACTGCGTTCATCGCTAGAGACACAGAAGGCTGTCCTCCAAAAGTTAGAAAAGGCTCTAATAGATAGGACCTCCATTCACAGTATATGAAGATTTGCTGATTTCCTCCCAGCACATATTTGCAAGGGACACAGGTTCAGATAAAAACGAAGAATGTATCATTTTTTTTAAAAGGCAGCCTGTAGCACTAGAGCCTGCCCTTAGAAGACAAACTCTAATAATTTATATTTTAGCCCTTTTGGTGGTCACTATTCTGTCATACAACCATGCCTTATGACAATAAGACAAGAAACTATCTGTCTGGTTTAGATGTCTGGAACATTCTGTCTAAACCAGTCCAGCCACTTGCTCACTATTAGTCTTATGCAGCTGTTCTTTGTATATATATATATATATATATATATATATATACATATATACATATATACACACACAAATAACCCCAATTATTCACGGTGTGTACACTTTGAGCACAAAATACTGTATTATTGTCTGTCCTTGCAAACACTTTGTGAATAATAAGTATTTTACTGAAGGCTACTCATTCATTAATCAACTTACCTTAGCTGCAACTAAACAACTGGTTTGAATAATCTTAAATATGTTACCTCTGTGAACCATTGTTATTGTTTGTATACGGCCTTACGATTAGCCAAGACTTGGCAAAGGAAGGTATATAGTGGTTACCGGTCCGCCATAAGAAGAGGTATCATCGCTTTTCTGCCTCCTACTTTGGCGTGGTACCTAAAGAACAGTCCCTAAAGAATTTGAGGATTTTCAAAACACCAGACCTGATGAGATACAACTTCTATTATATGTTCTGAAGTCTGAACATTTATTGTAGCAGGCACTTTCTAAACATGACATCTGTTGCATGGAAGTAGAGTTGTGTTTTAAAAGGAGAAAAACGTTCTAAAAAAAAGTGAACAGAATGAATTTATTTGGATTTCGGTAAACATGACAATTACTCTGTGCAATATCAACAATGAAATAAATCATAATATATTACACACATTTAAAAAAATCAATCCAGAACTTTCTTATTCAAAATGTTAGTGAACGCAATACATTATCAATAACACGTTTAAAGGAGACAGTGAATGAAAACTAGTTGCTGGGAACCCTAATTTTACAGAGTGGCAGCTAATATTGATCTATTTTATTGCTTATTTGCAGTTTTATACACCACAAAGATGGCCCAATGGCACTAGAGCACTTTACATGAGAGCCAGAGTATGCAGCATACTTGTAGACAATGGAATATTATGTGATTGGCCAGAATCACAGGATGTTGAACTGAGGTTGGAACTCAGGCCTAGCTCCTCAGTTTTAAAGTGAGCAGCTCTGGCCATGAGTCCTCATGACATAAACTGAAACATTGTTAGTAACCATCAGTTAGTGGAGTATATTCCGGCAGGTTATGCAAATGAACTTACTTTCAGTGAGAGCCTTGCTTTTGTTATGGATTTTGTGACCCAGTAATCATTACAATTATTTTCTCTGCTTAGTGGCATGTTCAGAGTAGCACAACCATTTCTCATCTTATTTTACCTCAATAAGACTTTCAAAAACAGCCCCAAAGAGTATTCAATCCATTACATATGGTGATAAGAGGGGACCAAGCTTCTGTATGCAGATCACAAAAACAGCGCAAATTTGTTATTGAGATTCCAAATCCTCCAGTATATTATAGTCTTGAAAATCTACTTATTGGAGTCGTAATGTAATAAAAATCTGAATTTGGTATGAGACTGGGCGTATGATATAGGCTACAAAGGGCCATCATAGTGATTAATAAGCAGCCTATTTTCAGTTTCTTTGATAACTTGTCCTTCTCACCCATGCTATTGAACATTTTGTCCCAAACCAGGGCTCTAAATTTACCCTTATCACTGTCTGTTTGGTCCCACTAAGACTGGATCTCAAATCGCTGCGATAGTTATTAATCCCTACACCCTTTGTAGCTGATTTACTCGTACCAACTCTTGGCCAGACAACGTATGATCTGCACTCCTCCTCAGTCACTTATAGAAATGAATAGCAGCAACCTCTGCTCTTTCACATATGACTGGGACGGCAAGTTCCAGTAGCAGGACAGCTTAAGGGGTGTGCAGGTTGACATTTAACAGTTTCTGCAGCATAGTGCTTTCTACACAATCCACTGAAATCAACAAAACAGCATTACAGTTTTGTTCCTCCTTTGACGGGGTGCACACCACAAGCGTGCCCAGGGCCAATACATTCCTATGAATACTTCCTGCTTCCCTAAAACAAGTTTGTGTTATTGCTCATAAGTCCTTTGAATCGATCCCTCTACTTAGGTCATGCAACAAGGTCCTTTGAATTTAGCTTAATCTTAGCATTCAGTAACGCAATTAAGTTCTACTTACTAATGACCTTTCTAGCCCCTTTTTAGGTCTCGCCTACGCAGCACTCAAGCACTGCATAGGAGGGCCTTTAGCCGTCGCTCTGCTCTTTTTGAATCACATACTCATGCTTGTGGCGGCATCCACCTTGCGGGAGCGAGCAGCGGCACGTATGCTAATTGGCTGTTGCTCGCTCCCTCAAGGCGGATGGTGCCACAAGCACGAGTGTGTTTGAAAACAGCTGCTAGTCTCACTCGCTCCGCCATCTTCGTCTACTTAATATACCCAACCAGCCTCAGGGCCGGAGACGTGATCATATCAAATACGAAAAAGATTAAAGCAAACGCTGCCCTTCAGCTGTATTTATTTACATATGAACAGACACCGGCATTTGAGAAACTGTTTCCTAAAACCAGCGTACGTAACTCCCTGTCATGTCACATTTTGAAAACGAGTGTTTCTAGTGACGAACCTCGGAAGATCACAGCTTTACATTTTTCTCAGGGATCGGTTACAGCATCTGGTAATTTGTTGCACTTGTACATATTTGTTATTTCATATAATCCCTCAATTTGTTCTAGCGAATTCTCTAAATCCCTAGGAAGATCAAAAGATTTAAGGCTTTTGTTTGTATTTGCATGAAAGACCTCCTACTTTCTCGTGGCAGAATGGCCCGCGGAGCATTCTTACTCGCCTGCCTCGTGAGCTGCCTGCAATAAAACGCCTGTGGGTGGAAACCTTTGAGGTGCGCGCATTACCAAACAGAAACATGCTAATGATTTGTTTTTCACCTCACCGCGAAATGAAGCCGGAACAAACACCAAAAGCGAAGACTAGAGGTGTACATCTCTCGACCTTACCACATAAAGTTAAGAAAGATTTCGCTTGGCCAGACTTTATTTCTCGAATATCTTTCTACCTAAGTTCACTTGGTCCACATTCACGTCGCACCTCGGCCTCCGTAGACGCATAGAAAACCAATTAAAAGTGCAGATGCTCGTGCGCTCACCTCTGAAGACCCCGGCGAGGCTGAGGAGAGTGTTATCGGCCCCTCGCTTGTAATTACACTGTATGACATCCCCGCTTCCACGGCCCCTCTGTAGAGTGTCGCCATCCATCCCACACCATCGCTTTATCGCGTGTGCAGGCCGATCGTTCAGATTTCGGCCCGCGTTGGGCGCTACTTAGAAGAATATCGCTGCACTATCTGCTCTAATAAATGGTGTTAACTTTGGACTACGGGGGGTGGGTCTGGTAACTTTATTTTAAGATGGTGGCTCTGCGCCCATCACTGCTTCCGCCCTCCCACACAAATACAGGGCGCACTGTGCTTTTGCTTTTGCTTGTGGATTCTATTGTCATTTACGGCCGTGGGCAGTGTTCACCGATCACAGTGTATACTGCCCGCATTCCGCACTCTCCAGAAAGCAACATTATCGGCTTGTGTGAGCTCTGCAGAAACTTGTGTGAGGTGAGATGTTGTGAGCTGCGTGGATTCATCTTTACATGAGCAGCGGGTGGCTGGACTACGGGGGTTGGGTCTGGTAACTATTTTTAAAATGGTGGCTCTGCCCCCGTCACTGCTTCCGCCCTCCCACACAAATACAGGGTTTCCTTTAAACAGAAGCTGTGCCCGTCGCTGCTTTTGCCCACCCTTCAACACAAACACAGCAACTGAAAACATCAAGGTACGCCAGGATTTAGCAAAGGCATACTGCATATCCAGTCTGCTTTATCCTTTAATTCACTCTCCGTTCTATTTTTGTAAATTATTTCTCACTAAATTTGCGTGCATGTGCGGCCACAGTACTTTAGTGCTGTTTGCGGCACACACTTCACAAACCCGCAATGTTCACATAACACAGTGTCGTACATGTGCTTGCATCTTTTAAAAACATCACCTGAGGTCTACTTTCATTTAAAATAAACTTGCGTCCTGTCTCTCGACCTTAGCAGTCTTAGGTTTACTTCGAGACCAAGATTCCGACACTTGCACTGTGGCTAAACTTGCATAGGAGCATGAAGAATTCAAGCTAGCCATTTGTAGGAACTAACAAAGATTTTATTTTTTGTTTCGCTCTGCTGTATGGCAGTTATATATTTATGTTGGATTGCATTGCTGATGTGAAAATACCTTTAACCATTTGGTGGAAAAAGGACACAAAACACTATTTATGATGGCTCGTTTATTGTACTACCCATTGCAATTTACGTGAATAAAACACTTGAAGTTAGAGTGCAACATTTGCACAGAGTGTTGTACTTTTTAAAATAAATGATATGAACACTAAAGCAAGTGATTTATTCCTTTTTAAATTCCGTAGTTTGTCTTGCATCGCTCCACACGTTCTCCTTGCGGATGATTTTTCAGGAATCTAGGGGCTTTCAATGCACCATTACAGTATTTCTTCCCCTTTGGGTTCTATTTCAGACAAGCATGGATCTTAAGGTAGCACGCATCTACAGGATGCCATCACTTGCATGGACGTGTCCAAGGAACGGCAGGAATATATGGCCTTTGTCAACTAGGCAATGCGCTATTCAGCCCTACGCTTATGGATATGAGCATCACTGTGAAGGTGCTGCATACGGGACTGGTGGTTTAGGGCTGGCGTACTTTAGTCTGAGGCTTCCAGCACTGCAGGCCACGGTGCTCAGATCCAGTGGTGTTGTGCCCTGCTCTACACGTGCCCTGCCTCCATCAGTCCCTTAATCCTGCAAATTTTTGCTATACAACAGATTACTTTTATTTTTGCAGGTTTTTATTTCCTTTTAGCGTTGCTATTTTCGATAATTAAACACTATGTTATTTCTCTATCTTAAGTGAAATGTGAAGTAATTACTAGTTTAATAGGGCGGTCAATTTAAAGTGTGTAGCACCTACTCCACAAAATTGTTGCTATTTTATAGCATGTATTGCTGAATCAGACTGCATGACCCAGTGTGAAATAATTGTATAGCTCTTCAATTTCTGGCGGCACAGCACCCATGAAAATGTGCTGCATGGCTAAACACTTATAAGGCCCCATTGGCGAGACCTATTGGCTATGCCAATGCTTGCTTAGAGGGGTACCATTAAACCTCCCTTCCAATCATCGGGGATTTGTTAAGGTTGAGATACCGTTGAAAAATGTTTGATTAAAAGTTTCACGCAAATTTTTTTTAATTTTTAAGTGGAGAGGACTATATGGAGCTGATTTTCAATTAAATCCTGTACAAAGCCAATTGGTCTTTCTCCATTTCATTCACTCAAACAGGTACAAGAATGTGTATCTTTCACTTCTTTCAAGCCAAGCAAGGTCTTGATGTCTTCTTTTCAATGTCAATCTAACACACTCATGGTGTTCTCTTTTGAACGGTTCTTCCTAGCGGTCTCCTACTGTGGGAGATAGCTTGTCTCTTTAAGGGTTTACCAGGGAGTTTATTCGCAGTCCTCACAGATTTGGCTAAAGTGCGCTTTAATTTTATTTTTTTTACAGCTGCCATTAAACTAAGGGCTGCTTTGTATTTAGGAGATTTTTTTTATAATCTTGGTGGCCAGCATTCTTTGAAGCTAAAAGATTTGGAACAGACAGGCGAACATTGGTCTCTTCATTGGAGACTTCATTGTGATCTTGAATCAGCACGGCCTACATGGCTGTAAGGTCTAGGGGCAGTGCTGTGCTCATAAAATCATTTGTAGTTGATTACACTAACGGGTTTACCGAAATCAAGCTTTGCACCAATCTAAGCAATTTATAACGCCACTGCGAGAATGGTAACAGGAACTCGACGTTTCAACCACATCACGCCCTCTCTAAAATAGTCCTGATGGCTCTCTGAAGAAACTAGGATCTAGTTGAAGATAGTGTGCATGACTCACAAAGCCCTAAACCATGAGGAACCTAGATACCTTACAAATTAGCAAAAAATCTCAGGTGGTAGTTCCTCCCTCCGAAGACGTAATTCCTTCTTCATGGAACCCTCAAGATTTATAGAAATGAAAACCTATGCCAAAACTTTCTATGGATCAACCCTGAGTATATGGAACTCTCCCTCAGCGAAGAATTGGGCTAACACATACACAAGCGCCTAAAAATAAGTTTTTTTAAAAGAGGTGAAGGAGAGTCTACAAACTAGATTTCTCACTTCCTGCTTACAAATCAACCTGTTCTGGAACGCATCACACACCCAGATGTAGACCACCGAGTTAGCATGTTCTCACCATGACACCAAGTGGGCCCTTTGCTCAATACTACTGACTTATTACAAGATGATCAATCAAACTCTCCCTTGCATTCTAGTGCGCTTTTGTTGCATTGTTTGATGTCTGCATTATCGGAACAGATTTCTATTTTTTTTCTACATACAGATCTCTGATACCTTTGGGTCATGATGTTGCAGTATAAAACTAGGCAAATAAGAAAATAAACAATCTATATAGCCAGACCACTCTTAGGTTTGCCTTTGGTTGATTTACCAGTGCTTTGCAAGAATACTTCGCACCCATCTATTTCCAACTCCCTGTTTGCCATGTTTCTTGGTGGCATATTATAGCAATATTCAATAGGAATTTCAGCATTTCAAAACTGCCCTACATCTGTGCTATAAAAGCCACATTTCTGAAAACCAGACACCAACTAATATCACTCTCCTCTTTTCATCTGATGCTATTGAAGAAGTCACCTTTTACAACATATGGATTTTTCAGTGGGTTATCGAAAGTTTTGAAAATTCGATCAAGGATCCCTCCTATCATCCTCACGTATCTTCTGTGTCTTAGCCACCCTGCCAGCTAATCTAATATCTCCAACTGACTTTCTAACTTTTACAGTAATAAAATGTATTTGCAGATAATTGTTTTGCATAAGGAAGAAGTTAAAATTATTACACTCAAGGTTTAATTAATCACATTTCTCATTCAGTTTACCTGCAAGAATCCCACAATTTTCAGCCACTAGTTTATATCTCTTTAGGCAATCAGATAACACCTTTGTAAGATATCTCACCATCTGTGACTTCACTAACCTACTGCCAAGTCTAAGAAATGAATCCTACAACTCAATGAGAATTCCTACTATTTTGTCATCAATCCATGCAATTTTAGCACTGTCCTTCTAGGACCTGACAGTAGTTGGATTTTGGAAGAAAAGCTGAGGCTTTTTGTGAAAGAAAATATGCCAGGTTGCCTCCTCCTAAAAAATGTGCCTTCCTCTAGATTGATGTAAGGGCATTAGTCCTTCAATTTTAGCGCTCTCATATAAATATCACATATTTCTTCTTGGCTACTCCCTGTGAGTCTTATTGTGGAGTTGTGTGTCATATCTTTATATGTTAGTTATATTTTTATATGACTATAGGTTCTCATGTGACTGTAAAAAGGATTCAAATTTGCAGCTCAGTGTGCCACTACAATGCTTACTTGTGCTTTTAAGTTCTATATTACTAGATTTGTTACCATAAATCTTTCTGGGTGCAAACTTGCGATAAATGGGTCTCCTAGTCGGTTTAACCTTATGTCATTTGTGCAGTAAAAGTGGTTAGGCACACTCTCTATGCACTATTTCCTAAGTTTCTACAGTATTTTGTGTTTTTCAACTATTTAACCCTCTATTGTTGGTTTTGTCACTAGTTTCTTGATTTATAAAAAAATATGTAGCCTAGATGTATTCAAGTTTACCAATCAAATACACCTTGAATCTTCTATGAATGGACAATTGCAAGGTTTTCTTTTTTCTTTGAATCACATTATTTACAATCAACTAGATTTTTACTTTAAGTATTACCTTTATTGGTTTCTTGAGCCATTTGCCTAATGTCTGGACATCAATGGTCTCTGTGTCTATATGGAGGTATGAATTTGTTCCCCTTCAAAGTTACCAAAGTTTCGAAGTGATTTTGTATCGTTTTCTTGTGCCTTTTCCCTTCTGCTTCATTGAACATGATTTTGAATACTAAAACCTTCATAGAACCTTTATAGAACCCTTTATTAGCAATGCACGATCCATGTTTTGTTCTAATAAATTTACCTGTTTTGCCATTTTTTCTGCCTGCCAATCAATTGTCTTCACTACCCAACATATCTGTCATTGCATTAAATATAGTTAGAACGGCCTTCCAACTATTTCTGTTTTCTCATCTGGAAAAGACACTTAAAGACTTTCTCCTTGCTTTCTCTAGCAGTCCTGTCCAGAGAGAGTAAACTGGGCAGTTCAGATTTGGTAAAATGATCCAGATCTTTCTGTTATGCTTTTGTTTTGCTTTTGAATCATTTCAGTCTCCTGAACTGCAATTTATTAAGATAAATTGATAACTAGCAGTCATATCATTCACCTTACCTTGGAGCAACACAAGGTATTTCAAAACTCTCCTTTGTGCCCAGTTCAATGTTTGTAGGGGATCATGAGTTGCAACTTTACAGACATCAGGATTGGGTTCAGTTGGAAATATATTGGTTAGCAGCAATTTCTATAATTTAGTCTAGCCCTCTAAAAATGTATCCAGTAAAATGGAAACCTTTTCCCAGTTGGTAGTGTAATAAGGAATTGTAAACAAATTGTGAATTTATATCAGATGTGGGTAGCTATGTTTTGCTATGGACCGTGTGCTCATGCGCCCACAGTATTACGCACAATGATATTACTAAAACGGAGTAGCCCCAAAAGAAGCAGCAAGGGGATGTAGATCACTGCTTGCAAGCTGAATGGCCCAATGGCCATATAAACATGCTTGTTGTTCTTTGCACATCTTTGCCGCTGATACCGAGTCTGTGCAAATTACACTTTTGTAGGAGGGTGGGGGAGGGGGGGGCCTTGGCTCTTCCTTTACAGTATCTTCTTGACTGCAAGATATATTAGATTGTTGGGAGTTTCTTTACTAGGGAAATAAAGTAGAAAAAAGTGTCTTTCTCAGCCAACAAGCACAGGCCAACAAGCCCAATTATAAAAGATCAATTATTTAAACATTTGAGGAAATGATTGGTAGATTTGTTTAGGGTGAGGCATAATGGCCTCTGTCCTTTTTAGGCCGAAGCCTAATGTCGTAGGCCCCATCAGTGTTTCAAGTTTACTCACTTTGCAGTCGCAGTTGTATGCACCTTCAATGCCCTTTTTCTGGGCCTCAGACAACGTCCTCCAAGGTACAATGTAGTTGCAATAGTTCACATTCACACGGGCATTCCACCGTTGACCTGTTAGTGATGTAATAAAGACACGGTTTAACTCTTGTTACGTCACAATATATTATGTTCATGACTTTTGAACAATTACTAGCAAATTTTGAGCTGCACCCTCTCCAGTTGCCTGACCCTTTTTTATTTTGCCTACAAGTTTGACTTTTCTTACATTCTTAACCATGGTTTATCCATCAGGGCCAAAATCATGCAAGAACTTCAGGATATTGACGTACAATGAATCAAAATCATTAATATAGTCTGTGGTAGTCAGGAATATCTGGGAAGAGGTGAAACAAGGCACAGGTTCTACCAAAGCTCAGTTGGTGCTGGCAGCATTTTACGGTGTACTTCTCACCACACCCGCTTGAGGGCATTCATGCTGTGGCACAAAGCACTATTTTAGATAAACCTTACCATATATTAGAACATTGGACTGTTAGGAGCACCATTGAAAACAATGGAGTGCTCCAGGCTTCTAATGACTGGTAGAAGCCACGCTCTCCAACATTCGAATGTTTGACTTGCTGTGAACAAAGGCCTCTCAGAGCCCGAGGGGATTTAAACCTCCTCTGGCTCCGGAGGCATTTGTTCTTACTAATTAGACCATTGAGCTCTCTAGAGGCGTAATGTTCTAATAGCCTTAGAGCCCTCTATAGCCGGCTCTACCAGCTATTAAAGGCATGCTCCCTTGTTAAAGCCCCTCCCCTTCGTGTCAGGCCTTTAAAGGTGGTGCGGGACTTTAATGGCTGGTACAGCCTGCTATGGCGGACTCTAAGGATATAGTATGAGGATACATAAAATACAGCACAACGTCTTACTGGTTTCTGAGTGACACCATACTCTGACCCAACATAAGGATGCATGAATAGGAAATACAAAGATAAGAAAGCAAGTGTGGGAGGAGGAGAACATGTCAGCTGGTTAGGAGGCAGGTCTCTGGAGTGTTCCTATTGGGATTACTTTTTAGGGCCTCTACTATGATTCCTTGTGCAGGCTTTTTGAGAGGAATACAGCAGTGCGGAGAAGTGAAGACAAACAAAGCGTTTCTGTACTGGGGAGCGATGACAATCGAGTGCTCCTCGACATTACTAGATGTCTGCGTTTCTGAGGGAAGATGGTGGCCATGCTGGGGGGTGTTTACATGACTCAGACACTGAGCCCTGGAGGAAGGCAGCATTTCAAGCGATGCCTTCGAGCAGCAGCAAACATTTCGTTCCGAGGACTGGGAGGCACTACAAGCAGTTGTCGAAGCCTACTTACTGCAGAACCAGTGGTAAAGATACTACTCATTGTTCGGCTGCTAAAGGTAGTAGGCGAAAAGGCTGTGGGAAGCACAAGCCTTCTGAGCTTTAGCAGGGTGGATAAAGAGTGTGCAGAGGACCCTTTCCGTATGGAAGGGAAGGAGGTAGTGGGGAATTTAGACAAGCCCATAGGGGAGCAAAAGGAGATCTAAGATAGAGGCAGCAGTGGATACATTCTTACAAGCACTGTTAGGGCAGGGCAAAGTGAACCAGTCAGCTCTAAGAATAATCGGCTTGAGGTTTTAAAAAGCAAGACTGGAGTTTCTAACAATACTGCAGCACATAAAGAACTTGTTGGTTGCACATAAGCCTGATAAGCCGATAAACTATGTGATGGGAGGTGTGCAACTGTTGGTTCAGAACGACAATGCAGGTGGCATTCTGATGAAAAGACCAAACTTCTTCAGGTAAAACTTATCTTTATTTCCGGACTCCTCTCTCCACCAACAACTCAGCAACTCGCCTACCTATACATTCTAAGGTAGCCTCCAGGGGAACAGAGAAAGATACCATAGTGGAATAACAGGGGTGAACATGGAGGAGTATACCATTATATGTTAAGTACAGAAAGGGAAAAGCATTTCACACAAGAGAGTGAAAATACACATTGTAACACATCTTCCCCCCAATGCAAAACAAAGAGAGAAAAAAAACACAACGTTTATTTGGACATTACATAGTCTTTTTGCCAACCAGGGGCCTTGCGGGTTCTTCGAGTCGTGGGTAAGTTGTGTGGATCTTGATCGTGGGATTCTATATTGAGTCTGTGGTCAGATGATTGGTTATGTGTGGGTTGCGATTTAGTTAATCTGTCCATGCTCCACATTTGGGCATTATCCAATATGGCTGTGTTGCTTCTGATCGCTGTTATATGCATGGGTTTGGAAAACTTAGCATCAGGATTGCCACATCTGGGATTCTTAACACATACCCGGTCTCCCACCCTCCAATGTGGAATTTTGGTTCCATGCATGGTGTCATAATGAGTTTTATTTTTGGTTTGGTGTGTACTTATCTTGACTTTAAATGCATGGATGTCATTCGTAATTTGGGTTCCCCCTCCCAACCAGTTCGGAAAGAATTTGGTACAGGGTTTCCTTCCTTTTAAAGCAGAAAAAGGAGAGATGCCAGAAACTAGGTTAGGAGTGGTGTGGTGTGGTAAGCCCACAGCATTTCTTGTATTGCCTGTTCTGTGGGAATTCTGTTGACACTCGCTAACTGTATACAACCTTTGATCATGCATTCTTTCTACCAGGCCATTAGCCCTGGGACTGTAAAGAGGTGTTTTCAAGTGGGATATATTCAACTTGCTAAGGAACTCTGTCATAGCGTAAGTAGTAAATTGGACACCACTGTCCGTGAATATGGAGGATGGTATGCCTTCTAAGACAAAGGAATCTTTGAGAAACTGAATGACAGATACAGTTGCTATTTGGTTTACCATTTTCACTACAGTCCAATGTGAATGGTAATCTATTAAGATTAGTGCAAAATGTTTTATTACTCCTCTGAAATTGAAGGGACCAATTATGTCCAGGGCAATCTTTTCCCTTTTTTTATCTGGTACAGATACCGGGGAGATGGGAGTTTTCCTGGTTACCTTGGATTTGTCACTACTAGCACATGTTAAACAATTCTTTACTTTTGCTTCTACCATCGAGTCCATGTTGGGGAACCAGTAGCGTTCACGCAGTCCAGCTTTAGTTAGACTTCTGCCTAAGTGGCCCTCATGAACAAGATCAATTATCTTACATCTAAGAGTTTCAGGTGGAACTATTTTGTAGTTTCTAAATAAAATACCTTGATCCATATTAAGTTCATGACGTACCTCCCAGAATTTTTTTTATATCTGCACCTATGGAATCAGAAGAATTGGGTCAACCTTGTACTGTGTAAGAAATGAGCTGTGTCATGGTGTTATCTATGTTCATGCATTCTAACCATTCCTGAGAAGTGATGGTAGTGAGATTGAGTTGAAGAATGGGGTACTCAGGGGTGTCAAATTGTTCTTCCTTACAGACAGGACTTCTAGAAAGAAGATCTGCTGCAGAATTTTGTATACCAGGAACATACTCAACTCTAAAACAGAAATCCTCCAACCCCAGTATCCATTTAGCTATGCGAGGAGTGTTGCAAGAGTTATTTTTAGGGTTGAACATAAAAATCAGAGGTTTGTGGTCCGTACGTATACAAAATTGAATGCCCCAAAGAAAGAATTTAAAAGTTTCACACCCCAGAAACAGGCTAAAGCTTCTCTTTCCACCACAGAATAATTCATTTCTGCTTTAGTGAGAGTTCGTGAGGCAAACACAACAATTCTTTCTTTACCATCAATAACTTGTGAGAGGGTAGCCCCTAAACCTTTTCTGCTAGCATCTGTAGTAAGAATAGTCTTACGGTTGTGTTCAAAGTCACATAAGTGCGGAGCTGAAAGTATGCCCTCTTTTATTTTTAAAAATGACATCTGTTGTTCAGCTGACCATTGGAAATGAGTGTGGTTCTTTGTGAGTTCTCTGAGGTTGGCAGTTATATCAGCAAAATTATTAACATATTTCCCCATGTACGCTGCCAACCCTAAAAAATGACTTAAGTTTGTCTTTGTTAGTAGGTGCTGGAGCGTCTCTCGCTGCTTCAAGTAAACAATGTTTAGGTTTAAACCCTTCCCTAGAAATGCAGTGCCTTAAGTATTCTACAGATTCCACACCCTATTGGCATTTTTCTTTTTTAAGCGTGAGACCTGCATTTTTGAATTTGGAAAGAACTTGTCTTAGGATTTCGTTATGTTCATCAATGCTGGCGCCATAAATTAATACATCATCCTGAAAACATAATGTCTTGGGAACATTTTCCAAGACATGCTGCATAATTTTCTGAAACACTGCCGCCGCTGAGGCCAACCCAAAAGGCATGTGACAGAACATAAATGTTCCCATAGGCGTAGTGAATGCAGTGAGTCTTCTAGAATCCGGATGTAGCTCCACTTGATGGTATGCCATGAAGAGATCCAGAACACTGAAGTGAGTGGCCTCTCCCATAGTGCTTAATATCTCATGGATGCGAGGTAGCAGGTGCCTTTCCACTAATATGTTGTTGTTTAAGTCACGTAAGTCAATACACATTCTGATATCTTGGCTATGATTTTTCTTTGCGATGACAATGGGGGCCACCCACTCAGAGCAATCAACAGGTTGTATGATGTTTAGATTTTCTAATCTGGATAACTCTTTTCTTAACGGTTCCCTCATAAGATGGGGTATAGGTCTTGTTTTGTGAATTACCAGTTCAGCATTCTGTTTTAACTGAAGTTTGTGTTGAAAGTCCTTCAGTAATCCCAAGTCTTCTGAAAAGACCTCTGGAAATTCACTAGCAAAGTGTTCACTGTTACTTGACGGGTTTAGAGATAAAACTTGTTCCAGATTGTTAGGGTCTAGTTTAATCCCCAGTTCCCTTTGATGTTGCCATCCCAATAAGTTGGATCCATTCTCTACAACATATATATTTCCCACTGTGGACCGGTCTTTAAAAGAAATGAGAGACTTGATCATGCCCTTCATAGGTATGGCGTCTCTATTGTAACCACTGGGAGAGATGTCTGCTTTAGAAAGTTTATCTTGTTCTTTGCCCAAAATAGACTTAAATTCCAAAAAGTTCACAAGAGTGAAGGGTAAACAAGAGTCTGCAAACATTTTGACATGTTTACCATCGATAGATACATTGCATTCAGGATACCTTTGGTGGTCATTATTGTGTCTTTCTAATACTATGTTTACTTTGTCCCCAAAATGAATCCTTAGTTTTATCAAGGTAGTGTTGTAAGTTTCCTCATCATCTTCCTCATCTGTGTGCACCTCAGGTTCTGGTAATGATTGATACATTTTCCTCCCATTAGGACCCAAATTGTGTAAAAGTATGTGCTGCTTCCTAAAGGCATTACATTTTTCTCCCCCAATTGCTATGAAGTATGATTCAAAAATGTTCACCCATTCCTCCCATGGGATGCTGGGTTCTCCAAACTCATTCAAGAATGGTGCAGGTTGGGACATGCTTGCAGCAGCCATCAAAGTAAAAGTAGAAAGAAATACACAGTAACAAGAGTGAAAATAATGGTGGTCGATAGAAGTGCCCTATGGTGTGCGTATGATGAAGAGGAAATATATGTTTGCAAAATGACCCGTTTAAAATGTCCTTAGGCACAAGAAAGTGAGCCTGTCACAGAATTTTTTTCTGCATGCAGTAGATTCAAACCTTGACCAGTGAAGTCTAACAGAGAGTGACTCCATATGTTAGATGGCTGACTTGCTTCAGGTGTGCACATCACCGAATGTAATGCGCTGGATGGTTGACACAATTAACCACAGGTGATGCTCCTAGGTAATGTTCCTTCAGGTGTGCGTGTCACCGTAGGTAGATACACTGTGAGCAGAGAAACTGATACTTCCAGGTGTGCGTGTCACCGTGGTTTGACACACTGAATGGAAATGGATGTTCTAATATCAGGTGTACGCATCACCGAGTTTAATGCGCTGAAAGGGGACACAATTAATCACATACGATGCTTAAGGTGTGCGTGTCACCGCAGTTTGACACGCTGTAGCAGAGAATGGATGCTCCAAGGTCTGCATGTCATCGAGGTTAATCACAGAGAGCGAGTAATTTGACATGCTGTATACTGTGGAGTGCGTGTCTCCGTGGAAGGATTCACTAACAGAAGGCAGATAATAGGAGGGCAGAAATAAATAAAAACTTTCACTATGAATGTTAAAAGAATACCGCAGCAAACCAATAAATAAAAATAAAATATAATAGAAGTTGTGACGAAAGAAATCCTCCTACGAAAAGTGGTACTGTTCCTTCAGCGTTTCAGTGATTAAGCGTTGAGAGGCGACACCAGTTTCCGCCCCCACAGCGAAGATTGGATTAAATGAGTCCACGCCTAGAAATGCGGAACTGCCAATATGCCAATATGCACATTCTTCAAATGAATGCAGCAGATGTGTGAATGAACAAAATCAGCAGGGCCTGAAAAGTACACCCCCGCTGAGATCCTTCTTTAAGGTGCTAGCTAACAACAATTCAGAAGACGTGGTGGAAGGTCAGCAAGATACAGATGCCATGAATACTCTAAATAGGCAGCTCCCACCCCAAGCAGGTTGGGAATCTACTGTCCATGGTGAAAATATAGAACTGTCCTCACCTCCTTAGACTATGGTAAATGGTAATACGATGAAAGGTACAACCTGAAACAGACATCAACAATTGACAGCCATTATAGACCTGAAGGAGGCAGTGGAATCAGGGGAAGCCTCTCCCCATGTGAAGGTCTCAACAATAGTGGCAGGAAATGGCGACATTGAACTTGTCCTTCACAGCACTCCAGGGTCAACATTAGAGAATGTTCAAGAAAGAGCTGAAAGAGTAGACTCCTGGGACTTGCCACATGTAGGCCTCAGACATCCTCAGTTAGGTCAAACAAGGCTTGCCACCTTTAAAATGGAAAATATGCTGTTGTCATTGGTATTGGAAAATACATTTAGATTCACTATATCTGAAGCAAATCAGAAAGAGTTTCAAAGAGTAAGTATTACTCTAGAGAAAACAAATTGACTCTTTCGAGGAGAGGACCTTGGCCTTGGACCAGGCAGTGAGTGAGCTTAAAACATCGGGAGCACAGAGCAAAGCGGACATTTTGAAAATGGAGCAGAAGGGGAATGAACACTATGAGAGGCTGGAGGAGTTGGAATACAGCTCAAGAAGAAATAACTTGAGTATCCTAAATGCCCCAGAGGGAACAGAAGGGGGGATTTGAGAACTAACTTTTGTGGTAGAATTGTTAACAGCAGTAATCCCCCTAGAGGATGACACAGTTGAAATAGTGGGAGATATCCAGAGAGTACATCATGATTCCTTTAGGAGGAATCTTAATAGAAGGAAACCTCGGAAAATACTGGTGAATTTTTTAACATATTTGATTAAGGAACAGTTATTGATGAAAGCACTGAAATCGAAATCCTTAACAGCAAGGGGATTCAACTTCAGAATCACGTCAGATATCTCCCGTATAATTCTGAAGAGATAATGGGAACTTGGAAAATGGATAGGATAGAGGGGTTCATAAAATTAGACCTAACTACCCAACTCCTGCCACACTTAGGGTAATGCATGACATCAAAGTGTATAACCTAAGAGGGCACAAAGAGGCAGATCAACTGACTGACAAAGTTAAAGCATGAACATGACCAATATAGGTCAAAACAGGCAGTTCAGAGTTGACTTCTGATCAAGCAAATGAGAATACAGTTGGCAAGAACTTGCTTGCACTATTCAGCTTTTTTTGGTTTAGTATTTGATTTGTGTTTTTGCCTGTTCATCTGATATATGTTTAGTCATTCATGGGTTAATTCCAAAGGACAGTAGTTATGTCAATAGGGAAATTGTGAGAGTCCGCCCAGAGAAGGAAAAGAAGGGTTAGCGAAAAATGGAGCACTGGGTGAAGAGCGTCGGATGAAAAATTTAAAAAAACTTCAGAAGCCTTATGCATACCTAAGAAAACATATCAATAGGGTCAATGTGAGGTCAGTTTTTTAATGGGAATACAAATATGCAGGAGAAAAAGGTAGGGGTGGAGTAGCCCAAGCATGAAATTTGCAGTGGAATATAAATGGGTTGATCATGCAAAATAGACAGCAGAGAATCTTACAATATCTACGAGACTCTCAAGCACAAATCATTAGTTTTCAAGAAACACGTCCAACGCGTAAGGAATGCTTGGAACTCTTTAAACTACACAAAATGGCTTCAGTAAGTGGTTTGTAAAAACCACCATAGTTGCACTAAGGCTCTGATTTATATGGTAAAAAATAATATCCAGGATACCATTAAGACTATGTCATTGATAGCACAGAAAGGTGGCTAATATTGACTATACAAATGTGTCACATGAACAACACATTAGCAAGATACCAGTGCCAAATACAGACAACATTAATCTAATAAAAAATGTTCACCTAATACTATTGTGCTTCCCTGCTCCCATTATAGTGGCAGGAGACTTTAATGTTTTTTCGCATAATGTTTTAGACAAGTCTTTAAAAATAGGGATGACACATGCCCCAAAGATGCAATCGAATATTAAAAACATGATATCAGAGCTAGGGTTGTGTGATACTTGGAGAAGGACGGCGAAAAAAAAGAGACATTATACTTTTCAAAATGAAAAACATGGTCATGCCTCCAGAATAGATTACTTTTTAGTTGATCAACTGTTAGTGGAAGAAGTGTGTAATATTCTTATCTGCCTGTGCACTTATCTGACCACTGAGCTATTTAGTTAGTGTTAAGACCGTTTAATAAGTCTGAGTTGAAATGGTGGATCTAGATCGTAGAGAGTGAGGCAGAGGAGTCTCTAAGAGTGGATTCTGCAGAGTTGTTTTAAATTTAATGAAGGATCAGTGCCTTTGAATTTTGTTTGGAACACCTTTAAGGCTCACATTAGGGGAAGATTAAATAGCATTGTGTGGTAGACAAACAGGATAAAAAAGAAAGAGTGTGGGCAGTTGGAGGATGAAATGAAAAAAAATAGAAGAACAGATGTTGGCCCAGACTATCACAAATGAGCATAAAAAAGCATTAGAAGCTGACCTTCAGAAAACAAAAAATAAACTTGCTATACTGTTGGAGGAAAGAGTAAGGAAGTGGTGGGAGGTGAGCCAATTGGCACATTTTGAATATGGAGAAAGCATTAGTAAGGTACTAGCTTGGAAAATAAAAACGGATTTAAGAAGGAACCTTGTATAGGAAACAAAAAAGCCAGATAGGAACCCTTTAAGTTGTGAGTCGTATAGACCAATATCCTTGCTGAACAATGGCTATAAAATCTTTGCTAATGTACTAGCTAAAAGACTAAGCAAGGAAGTAGGTGGTTTATTACACAGAGATCAAAAGGGATTTTTAAAACTGGAGATACTGCCATGAATTAACCCATAGGTTGGTTGGTGCGATTGATAAAGCTTCCACGTTTAATCTTCCATCACCAGTATTAACATTAGATGCCACTAAGGCATTTGATCAGGTGAATGGGACATATCTGAGCACAATATTGCATCAACACAACTAAGGGGGAACATTTGCAGGACAATCCAGCAAAATACATAGATCCAGCAGTGAAAATCCCGATGAATGGTTGTTTAACATTGGATTTTGGCAATTACGGGAGGTACAAGACAAGGCTGTCCATTTTCCCCAGTGTTATTTAACCTCTATATAGAACCACTAGTGAGCAAACTAAGGAAGGAGTCAGCAATTTGTGCATTCAGGTATAATAGCTGGGAGAAAAAGGTGGTTCTTTTCACCGATAATCTTATGATATATACAAACGACTTAGAGCAGGAATCTCTAGTGATAAATAGGTTGATGCAAGACTTTGGGAGCATATCAGGATGTTCTGTGAACCCAGCAAAAACAGAGATTATGGCTTGCAATAGCCCAAGTGAAAATAAGCAAATCAGAAGGAGGATGAAATACCTTGGGGTGAGGAACATAGGATTACATAAATTAGCAGAAATTAACTTTAAAATTGCTTTATTTGAGTCAGGTAAATTGTTAAAGAACTGGGAACATTTGCCATTAACTCTCTTGGGCAGAATAGATTTGACAAAGATGTCCATCTTGCCAAAGTTCACCTTTCTCTTTAACGCCATACCTCTGACCATCAAAAAACAGACTAGATAAATAAACTACAGAGAAAACTCTCTAGCTTTATTTGGGCTGCAAATGGCTATGGGTATCTTGGAAAAAACTAGGCAGAAAGAAGGATGAGGGGGGCTTATCTCTACCTGACTTTCAATATTATGCATGGGCTTTCCAACTAAAAAATTCCTGAATTGTATGTAACATGTTGAATCTTTCTACTGGTGGGCAACTTGCAAGGTATAAATAGTATCAGCTGAGAAGTTGGTTTCAAGCTATGCATGTCAGGCTCCCACTACAAATGCTCTAGAAAAACAGCGATCAAAATCCAGCCAAAGGGAAAAGGAAGTTGTGATGTGGTACTGGGTAATATTGAATACGGTGGATGGAGACTTCAAACTTCCAGAGGAATTATGGGGAGGAGACTTGCGGATGAAGGATTACAAGATAAATGGCAAGTATCGATGTCTTCACTTCATGGTACTTTTAGATCTGCTTTTTAAAGAAGGAATCAGTTGCTCTCTCTGCACAGGGTGTATTAAACACCCTACAAGACTGCAAAGATGGGAAAGAAGAGTTCCGCAGAGTGCATGGAGTATGGTGCAGCAAGAACACATTACATCCATATGTTTTGGGACTGGCCTTTGATTCAAACGTATTGGAAAAGTGCGGGTAACACCATACTGTGAGAAGTTGGCCTGATATATGCTGTCTACTAGTTATAGTGGGCACCCTGTATCAGTCCAAACAACCCCTTATGGTGATAGGTTAAAGAGAACCTTTATTGAAAGCTATCCTAGTGGTAGCTATGGAGAGCAGCCTTCAGGCTAAGTCTTGAAGGAATGTAAAGCAGCTTGTTTTACCAGTCTATAATCTCTTGAATGACCAAATGAAAGGACAACCACACCAGGTATATATTTAAAATGTATGTATTTAAGATAAAACACACCCCTTGAGTCTCTTTATGAGACTGGTGTTCGAAGTACTTAAGTTACAAGTTAGCAATCAACAGTAATAGCACAAATACACGTTTGGGCCCTAGGGGCGTCGACTGAACTAGACACAAGGCCTAGAGCCTGTAGAATCGCTGGGACGCCAAGGAACCACCCAAGGTAGTGACACAGGGGACCCACGGGGGCCGTGTGCAGTGTGTGAACACAGCTGCGGGTTCCCGCTAGCTTCTATGGGCAATGTCGCAGTTGGAAATTTAAAGATTAGGGACACTTAGAAAGGAGTCAGGACCAAACCCTTTTGGACTTAGAAAGTTCTAGGGCTAGCACCCACGGGAGCAGCGGAGTACTCGTGTTACCTCACCCAGGGAAGCCGGGTGCATACGTGTCTTTTGGTATTGGGACGCGTCGTGGATTTCAATGGAAGCTGGCGAAGAAGTGCTGCTGCCGTGAAGAGGAGAAGTGTCCGAAGCGATCCATCCTGGATCTAGGATGGAAGGAACCTGAAAGCAGAGGGGACAGAGTCTGGGTCACTTACCAGTGACCAAGGGCATGATAGACCAATGCCCACAGATGTCGGGTGCTTCAGGTGAGTTGATGGGTGTCTTGACTCTTCAGCCACGAGGTCCAGGAGGCGCCGATGATAACCAGGAGCTGGATTCGAGCTGTCCCACAAAGTCTGTCGAGTGCTGCGATGTCAGTGACCAGATTTGATCCAACAAGCCTTGGCAACGGCAAGTCACTTGGAATCAGAGAAAGGACGGCGGTGCAGACCAGCAAAGTCTGGGGGACTCACCCAGCGAGGGTAAGTTGGGGCACGTCTGGAGCAACCAGGAAAGCCCAATCAGAAGAGGAGTTGCCTTCGTGGGGGACCTACTAGCCAACGGGCTAGCGATCGCGAAGGAGCCTTGAGCGGTCGCACTGGAAACTGGCCCATGGGTCACTAGTGGAGTGGAGGCCAGAAATCTTCGGTGCAGGAGTTGCTCAAGGCTGGGGCTACTCAGAGCCCAAAGCACAACTTCGAGGAAGACCAGGAAGATGATGGAGCTGCAAAAGATCACGGTGTCCAGGGGTCACGGTTCCACGTCACCCACGATAGCCAAGGGCCTCAGCTTTGCTGTGGACTCAGGGTAGCCTCGGGGAAGTCTGGAAATCCATCTCTGGTGATGCAAAGACTTCGGCGTCTGGCGGGAGCTTCAGCGCTGTAGACCGGTCAGTTGCTTCTTTGGTGCCTGCCAACCAGGGGACTCACTCCTTGAGGGAGATTTCTTCAGTCTTCTAAGCAAAGTAGAACATCAAAGGTCCAGAATATATATTGCAGCATTTCGTCCAGGGTAATCTAAAGTCTCAAGGACTGGGGTTCCCATACTTTTACAAAGTTTGGGGGTTGGACATACTCTAGGGACCCACCTATGGGAGGGTTTGGAAAGAGGGGTGGTTACACCCATTTCCTTTGTCCAGTTTCGCGCCAGAGCAGGGGCAGGTAGCCCCTGCAACCGGTTTGAATTGGACTATGCACAGGGACACCAAGTGTGCCCCCAGTGCAGGACTTCAAAGCACCAGAGAGTGCTCCCGCCCAGCCCAAATACACATCTGCCTGTCTGGGGAGGTGGTTACACCTCACTGGGACAGGAAACCTATTGTCCAGGCCTCCCCTGCCGGAGTTTCGGTCCCCAGCAGGAGGCCAGACCCGTGTCTGTGGCAGTGGCATCCATTTTGTGATGCCAGGGCTGTAGAAAGTCCTACCGGGTTAGACCAGTGTGAACAGGTCTCTCCCTCTAGAAGGGTGGAATGCTACCCCCACCGCCAGAACTGGGGGGTGGGGGGGGGTGGTATTCCAAAGCTTTTGACACCAAACACGACATTTTTCAGTGCAGCCAGTCCAAAGTTAGCATTTACCACGAGGTTATAATGCACTTAAGAGTATATGATCAGGCTGCACCACAAACAGCATCAGAGGAGGTACTCCGAATGCTGCAGAGGGGCTCTGCTCATGCAGGGGCACCATCTCACATAAAAACCAAGCACTCTGCCTTCAGGATTGTTAAGGCCTGCCATAGGAGTGACTTATAGGTTTTGTATGTGTGTGCAATGGTAGTGATATAGGTAGCCTATACAACTGTAAGGGGTGCAAGCACCCCTTACCCAGGCTGCAGTAGCAGACCTGTGGTGTCATTTGGAGTGCTTCCCAGGGGTGGCATAAAACATGCTTCAGCCCCTGGTAGGCCTCTGAGGTACCCATGCCCTAGGTACATAGTATACCATATACTAGGGTCTTATAAGGCACTCCAGAATCCAATTAGAAATGGACCTAATGTACATAGAAACCATTTTACAGAGAAAGCAGATAGACTGGGGCCCTGAATAGCAGGGTCCCAGTCCAACTAAGTCATAAACCAGCAAAACACCATGCAAAAAGTGGGGGCAACCATATAGTCAGATTCCACCTTCCTACATATACCAATTATCCTACAAAAAGAAATAAAGGTAACCCTTATACTTATTGTTTCGGGCTGTACGGACAAGCTAGGCTCACTAACCAAGAACAAAAGCAAAGTTAATACTCTACTTGGTACTTTCAGCAAGGAGAGAAATCTGCAGAAAGTGGCTGTCCAAGTTATCCCCCACTAGGACAGAATGGGCTGTTCCTGTAAGGTACGCTCTTGAAATGGATACTAAAGATGGATCTAAAAAGAGACTAAAGATGTGGCTACCAATAATATCGTGGTTGAACCAAGCTCAAGATTTACACTAGTGTGCAATTATTTTACACCAAGCTGTATAACATATAATGACTATCTGAGGTTTTGCATACGGAAATCATTTGTCCTATGATTACACCTGACCCCTGATTTGGTACTTGACCTCAGTTAGTCAGATGACTACCATCAGCTTTGGAGGGCAAAATATAACATCAGACTTCCTGGCAGAAAGAGGGTCGTCGTACTAGGGAGCTGGATGTTTTTATTAAGATGTGAATGAGGACAAAAAATATAAAAAGAAAAAGAAATAACAACAGTAGAAAGACTAGAAAGCATTCCAGCATATTTAGGAACCAAAGGACTCCATGCAGGTTACTATAAGAAGGAAGCACATACCCCGGGTGGGCTGAAGGCGAGAACAAAACAAAAGTGTGGGAATGTAAAGGCCAAAGTAGGAACTGGTAGTTGCAGTTTTGAGCAAATGCAACTACGGAAAGCACTCCTACGCATGGAACTGAGGGTGAGTTTCCTGTATGTGCAATGGCCACCTAAGAAGTCCTGGGAGTCCTGCCCAGAACCTGGAAGTTTCACAGTACTCACTTCAATCAATCAATCAGGATTTATAAAGCGTGACTATTCACCCGATAGGGTATCCAGGTGCTTGCAGGTCCCGGAGGTTTATTCGAACAGTCATTCCTTGAGGGCCAATCGGAATTCCGAAAGTGAGGCGATGGTTCTGGAGGTGCGTGGGGAGGCTGTTCCAGGTCTTCGCTGCGATGTCGGAGAAGGCGTGTCCTCCACTTCTGCTTTGTGAGATGCAGGGAATATGGGCAAGTGAAAGAGAGGCGGAGTATAGTCTTCTAGAATGTTGGTGGAAGTTCAGGCAGTGGTTAATATCAGCGGGTCCTTGTTTGAGTAGAGCCTTGTGTGCATGGGTCAGCAGCTTGAATTGGCATCTTTACAGTATGGAGAGTCAATGGAGTTGCCTGAGGTGGGGTGTGATGTGGGGTCGTCGGGAGAGGCCGAGGTTGAGTCTGGCTGCAGCGTTCTGTATGGTCTGAAGTCTCTGTAGGAGGTGTGTTGCGATTCCTATGTAGAGGGCGTTGCCATAGTTTAGCTGGTGATGAAGGCTTGTGTCACGCTGCGTCTTGTGTGTAGGGATAGCCACTTGACGATCTTACGTCGCATGCGCAGAGTGTAGAAGCAGACAGGGGAGACGGCGTTGATCTGTGAACTCAGCACTCTAATGTATGGTATGTCTCTTCATAGTCACCATCTTCCAGTTCTCCATTACCTCCAAAATGGGATTATTCTTTTCTTACAGAGATATTGGTTTCTGGGGAAACAACCCTTCCTTTTTTTTTTAAACGTGCTCAGCCCTATTCATTCCTGTAGCCATGGGTATTTTGAAAGTTGAAACCTATTAGGGAAATACTCCCAAACGGAGCAAATTCTTGGTTATAAAATTATTAATTATTTCAAAACAGGTCTTTTTTATTAGAGGAATACATACAGCAACACCTGTCTGAGTTTAATCACCAAATAGCTTATCAATCAACTGATGACTTATTTTCATCAATGAGATTATTATCTGTTTATTGTCACTAACTGATATCAAAATGATTCCGCTTGTTTTTAATGGCCTGCTCTCCTGGTGTTGTTGCAGACCTGAACTGAACGGGAATCATTTGCCACCATTAAGGAAAACTGACTATTTCACATAATCTGGTTGGTGTTGAGACTCATGGGTTCTGCTGCTGTCACTTATTATTATTTGTTACTCAATATCTCCTCTTGGATGTTCATATAATATCATTAGAAAGATCCTACCTGTAATCAAGTATTCCTCATTGTAACTGCTAGGGCTGATGTAAAAGCCACAAGAGTATTCCATTGAGCTGTAGATAAACTTCAGGTTCTTGATCTCAGCGCCACCTTTGAACACCTGCAGAGGTTGAAAAATTCAGAATTTCAATACTTTGTCTTATCTATCAGTATTGTTGTGAACTTTCTCCTGACACTTTTGTTCCCCTTCGCCTCAGCCAGAAGGGTTTCTTATAATGAAAGAAGGGTCTAATGCAGGCAGCTTGTGACAGAGGTTCCTCAGGTACAGTTCAGTTGTTGAGACATAGAAAGACATAAGTGATCAGTCTGTTTTTTGGTATTGATTGCACTGACCATTGACACCCATTTTATTCTATCACTGACCACAGTCATGTTCTTCTACCAGGTGTCAGGATTAATCTAGCACATGCCACAAACTCAATAGCCTCTTGAATGGTAGTTATTAACCTTCCCAATATCAGACGAATTGAAGGCAAAGTCAGCCCCGAATAAACTCTGAACTTGCAATCACTGGGGTGGTGTACACAAAACATTTCCAGCAGCTGCATTTGCTGTCTTATACCCTTATCATAAACACTTTGTTGGCTGTGAACCATCTACTATAAATCAAATAGTTGGTGTGCTTTGCATGTGTATCACAGTGTTCCTGTAAGTTATTTGCTACCACGCCACCACAACCACCGCCAGTGCAAACCCCTTAGCTCCAGCGCATGGTGTGATTAGTGAAGCGGATTCTAGCCTGCTATCCTACAACGCAGTGGTGCACTCCTACTGACAAGTTCACTGGTTGAGAACTGGCTCTTGCAGACTGCACAAGGAAAGGACAACTTTGGATCCAGGCACCGACATAACACGGTGCAGCCACAGACCACACAAGTACTGTTCACATATCAAGACATTTTTTGGCAGCTATACTAAGCGGAGACTATTCCGGAAGTACTGTGGCGTCTACAGATTGACAATGGAATTGATATGTGAGTAAATGTCTGGGAAGGGTCACTACATCCCACTAAACTATCAGAGCAGGTCCGATTATTTGCCCTCTGCGCATACAAACTTTGCAGTTCCTTCTTTTACACTTTACTTTAATGATTAACACTTTAACAGCTATATGCAATATACATCATTTAAGTCTAGTACCCTATATATGAGCAGGCACTTTAGGGACACCTACGAACGAAACCCTCATGACCTATTTTAGATTATTGCATAATTAGATGTTTTTATACTATGTTAATGTATTTATTTACGCTTGTTCAAATGTTATTCTTTTTAATCTGTGATCATAATATTGTTAAGCTATTAATTAATTATACAATAAACTATTATTCCATTCACTGGTTCACCCCATTCTCACATTTCAAGAAGACAGACTAGAGTCCTTACCTCAAGTGTCTCAATGTCATACTTAATCAAGCTGTAGTTGTCATTGGATTCTCTGAACATATCGGTGGAGGAGTCATTTAGAAACTTGGCTCGTATTACTAAAAAAAAACACACACAGGAAATATTAATAAATGTAAACTTTTCAATCTCAGTTACATCAACTATTGATGAGGAATGACCAGCAGTCATTATTAATAATAATACTTGGCACACTTTTACAGGATTCTCTTGTCTCATTTCATTTAATTTCTCTTTAATGTTATTTATGGATTGGTTTTGTGGCACATGTGCATTCTGGTTAGGGTGTCCTGGTGCTATAAGAAGCTGGAAGAAACAAAGAGCTATAAGTGACAGAACTGCCAAGTTTTCTAAAGTTTCCGAAATGCAAGGTGATTGCAAAGCAAAAGTAAGGAGCTACACTCAATGGCAGTCACCTAAGCAAGATGTTTAGACTGCAAACCCAAGAGACTGGTTGAAGACACTGGCCTTTTACAGTGGGCATCATTCCATGAACCACATTGATGGACCTGACACACAAAAAGAACCTCAGTCTTGTCACAACTCAACTATAGAAAGTTGTATTCCATTAATCTAACCACTTCTGAAAGGCAGCTCCTAAAATATGGGCTCTCTCAGGATTCCCATCTAGGTGCAGATTAAATTAGGTACCATCTGCGAACTCATCAAGGAAAAACCAAAAGGTCTGATTATCAAGGCAAGGGGAATAACACAATGGTTGAAAATGGGTGAATTGAGGGAAAACCACCCTGTGACACCCAGAGGTCAACGGCTTCAAATAACATTTTAAAGGATGCAGAACTACTGCCTGAGAATGTTCGTTAGAAAGGACACTAGCCCCTGAAGAGCCCTGCTTAATAAGATGAAAACCAATAACTAGGTTAGTTATTACCCAGCCAAATAGTTCTCAGTTTCTCACCCTTGAAAGGATGAAAGGCTGAGTAAGCCTACCAGTATTTGAACCTTTGGATTTCACTAAACACACAGATCTCAACAATGACCGACTGAGCTATCTCACTGGTGATTTTTACAGAGGGTCTGAGGAGTGACTGGGGTAATGAAATGTTATTATATAACATATTTCTTACCAGAAAGGGTGTTAGTGTGCTTTACATGTAGCACCTCTACATAAACATGGATCTGGCAATATCCTAACACAAAACAAGGTAAATAATTTACAAAGAAGCAGTTGTGGCATAAATCCCCACACACCAAATTTGTTTGCCTTCAGCATCCATGGCGGATGTGATGCAACACCTCTAGTAATATTGATTTGGATGTATGCAATAATAAAGTGTGCATAAAAACTAAATTGAATCACTGTTGTCGAAATCACCGAAGATGACCTTTCCATCAACCACTAGTCAGAAATACATGGTTAGACAGGCCCTGTGACCTAGGCCTGAGGCTACTTATTCACAGATCACAGGTGGGGTGGCATGTAACAAGCAGGACAAATGCGCGATCAGGAAAAACCCAGATTAGTTCCACAGATAGGCAGCGACAACATAATGGTCCGGTGAGATTGGCCCCAATAAAACACACATGGCTGGAGGGGCAAGCGTTCCCAAAACATCATTAGGTTAGATGCCACGTGAAGTTAGGAACACTAAGCCAATCAGGACACAGGACATGCTGAACATCTGGACACGTTATTCACTGGCCCTCACTGTGTCCATGCAAGGTCAAGACCCACCTGCATGTCATCAGGTGGGAGTAATTTATGCCTGGTTTACAGTTTAGGTACAGAAAGGAGAAAGAAAGGTGACGGTTTTATCAAGTTCTTAACAATACCACCTTTAAAACTAAATAGAAATATTTATGTGACAAATCTGAAGTATTTAAAACAATCCAATTACATAAGACTTCTTAACTAAAGCTTTGTAAAACTCTGAAAATGCTCGCACTGTGGTTTTACTCAGTATTTAAGTAAATGCTGAACAACCCGGCGAAAGTCTTGTTGCAATGAGGATGCATTAGACTCAAGAGACTCATCTAAGAAGCACAGAATGGCACCATCAAGAGGCATAGAATGAAGTGGAATACGCAAGGGAGATGTCTGAGTTCCACGATTCATTGGTGTATCTCAATGTTTCTCTGTCACATATCAAGCGCAGTCTTTGATCAGCAGAGTCAAAGACTGCGCTTGACTCAAGTTAGCAGTTAGCATCAAGGAATAATTTTACCATAATTGTGGTCCCTCTGTTTTTATGGCCTTCAGCTATATCAGTGCTCAGTCCATGAAGAACAATTCAGTAAGTAAGACATGTTATTCCACTTCCAGTGCAGACAGGTTGGGATTTACTTCCTTCTCTAAAGCAGCTACAAGGTTTGTGAATCCAGCTTAGCATTCTAATGTGAGAAAGCACTTGCCCGCTTGTATTATTTTCAAACCAGTGAGAAACCAGCATTAGCAATTAAAGTATCTAAAGAAGCATACACCTCTTTAAGGAAATTGTGGCATGTTCTAATGAAGAAATATTTGGTTTGATGATGTGAGATACAAACACCACATTTCCTTCCATTTCCAAATTGGCTCAAATCATGACCCCTTGAAGAGCTTGAATTGCCTGTCTGTTCTGCTCCGACTCATAAAGCAACATAACCTGCAAGCCACACAAATGGGATGTAGGAGTCAATTGTTTTTCTTAAAGTCACACAGAAGTAGAATTAGGTATAGAAATTCTACACATACTTACCTGTCAATATTTTTTCCATAATATTAAAGTCCCACAATATCCTGGACTCGATATTCAGGTCACTGTGAAAACCAGATACTTGTGAATCAGACAGAAACTTAAATTAAGACAGTCTTGCAAGCATACATCACTGATGTTGTACTTTAAACATGTGTTTGTGTATATAAAAATGCTGCCATCCATCACTTTTTTGTATACTTTAGTATGTCGTCCTCAGTGGGACGTGTATGCCAAGACGTAAGTCCCGTTCACACTGTGTCACTGGAACCAAGTTATTCCTGGCTGATGAACCCTAACTAGGGTAAAACTGGTCCTAGATTGCTTATATTCTGGTTCAGAAAGGCTGGCAGTTCGGGCAGGATTGTTCCCAGTGGAGCAGGGTCAAGACTGATTTGCATATGGCTGTGGCCAAGCTTAGGTGGCTTGGTATGTAGAATAACGATGGATTGGGACGCAGCCCTAAGTAATTAGCAGTGCCTGAGATTAATTCAAGCATTCCATCCATCTCTTTTCAGGCTTGGCCTG
Source organism: Triturus cristatus (assembly GCF_964204655.1). Lineage (NCBI taxonomy): Eukaryota > Metazoa > Chordata > Amphibia > Caudata > Salamandridae > Triturus > Triturus cristatus. The sequence goes on along the minus strand of NC_140593.1, from coordinate 1,158,701,537 downwards.
CACAACGCTTGCGCTGTGCTTGTGAAATCTATTGTATTTAATATAAATCTTAAAATGAGCTTACATCCCCCCTCACTTTTCATTGGTTGGTGTGCTTGCCACTTCGTTTCCTCCGTTTCTATTGGCTGTAGCATACCATTTCTGATTGTCCGTCTGTGTGTTTCTCTTATCAGTCTCCCATGGCCCAAGTACTGTTTTCATCTGCTTCGTGGGACTTTTTTTAAAAAGCTTTTGCCTGCACAGCGCTTGTGCTTGTGTTTGTTTTTCAACTGCTGGCATTTCTGTTAGGAGGCTAGAAAGGTAGGACATGGTTTCGCAACCACAGAACATGACAAACCTGAGTACTCAAAACAAACTGCTAGAAACAAGCACTGTAAAAAAAAGTGATGTGCAGGCAAAATATTTAAAATGTTACAGGGAGAGATGAAAGAATGATGAATGTTTCTGTGGTGTCACCGTCCCATGCAAAACCCGGGGGAGGGGCTCAGAGCTGAAAGTGAGGCTTGGAGAACGATTCGTTTCAAGCCTTGTGTGCCATGGAAACCTTCTTCATGTGGTTCCGTTTTTTTGCCGAGTACTCAAAATGAACTGCTACACACAAGCATTCAAAAACAAGCACTGTGTAGTCAAAATATTTAAAAAGTTACGGGGAGAAATGAAAGAATGATAGATGTCTCTCTGGAAGCGTCTCCATATGTAAAGCTTGGGGGGGGGGCAGGTTTAGGGCTGAAAGCAAGGGTTGGAGAACGATGCATTCCATGCCTCGTTGAAGAAAAAGTCAAGTTACACCACGGTGTTAATCAAAAAGAAGAGAAACAAATTGTAATGTGTCTTAATTAGGCCTGGGGAAAAACACTGCCATTTAACCATTTACACGTTTCCTAAGTTGCCTTCTCTTTCACACGATGACTTTTGACACACATTTGCATGGGTGACAGTGCAGGATTAATTTCACTGAAACTACATTGCTTACGAATTTACCTTAGTAGAAACATTATCATGACACCTTGAACACCACGTACAAGGCCTTGACACACATTGTGCAAATGTCTTTATTTGTTTTCATCCATAAGGCAATGAAGCTATCAATAGATCATAACACTGTCAGCCTGATAAGGTTATATATAAAGAAGCATTTCTGTGTTTGAGCGAGAGGAGCATTTGCTGTCATTTGTGAGGTCACCACCTGCTGAAACCTCAGCCCAGCTGCTTACTGATCCCTCTGAGTGGGAAGTCCAACTTGTGACCATGACAGGAACCTACATTCGCTGCCTTCAGGTAATGGGGTTGGATCATCCAATGGGGATTCCTGGAAGAGCACATACACCCTAGGCATCTAGGTTAGGGAACGCATAGTAGTATATAATTTTATATATATATATATTCACTGAAAAAACCATAGGTTTCACACACGTTATAGTTAGGAATTAGCATTTAAAAAACCTTGCAAATTCACTGAAAAAACCATAGGTTTCACACATGTTATAGTTAGCGGAAATTTTACTGATAAAAAACCAATGAAATTCCCCCGTTATAGTTAGTGCAGGCAACTATAACTCACGCGACCGCAATCCTCTGCTGATGCTAATACTGTATTTAGACACTTATTTGCCCATGTCTTCTTCCATACATTTTTAGCTATACATATATTACAAATATTTTTTTTTCATAAAGACACATATGTCATCAGCAGAAGATTGCGGTCGCGTGAGTTATAGTTGCCTGCACTAACTATAACGGGGGAATTTCATTGGTTTTTTATCAGTAAAATTTCCGCTAACTATAACATGTGTGAAACCTATGGTTTTTTCAGTGAATTTGCAAGGTTTTTTAAATGCTAATTCCTAACTATAACGTGTGTGAAACCTATGGTTTTTTCAGTGAATTTGTACGGTTTTTTAAATGCTAAGTTACTTTACGCCATTCGTGGCGTGCGCACCCACTTAACGCAGGTCGTTCCGTGCGCGCACGGTGCGCTTCGCGCACCGTGCGCGCACAGTGAGCACGCGGTGTGCTTCGCGCACCGCGCGCCCACTTTACGCAGTTAGTGCCGTGCACGCACGGTGGGCACGCGGTGCGATGACAAAGCAAGAAAGCACGTCAACAAATCTGTTTCTGCTTTCCTCCGTGACTATGGTATGGGTGCCATTTACCACAACAACTTGCGTTATGACATGCAAGACATTTATAGAGGAGATGGTGTGCACTTCAATGATGAAGGGAACAGAGTCTTCCTCTTAAACCTTAGACTCTGCATCGGTACTTACTTGTAGGTACCACTAAAAAATCATTTCATAAACACAACGGCTCTTTTTAGAGCCCCCTAATATCTAAACACTTAAATCTGATTTTCATTTTTTTTTTTTTTTTTTCTACCGTACGCTTACCGTAAGCTTACCGTACGCGTACCCCGTGATTTTTTTTAAAATCAATAAATGTTTTCTTTGTACTTTACAGTCCTTCTTCGACCCCCTCACAAATGTAAGGGGGTCTGTAACTCTCCTCATTGCCCCCTTTCCTTGTTTTCACTCTTTTTTTTCAGAGTGAAATACACAAAATGGCGGCCGCCGCTTCCTGGTTTCGGCCGATTCGAATGTTTACTAAGATCTAAGAGCCAATCAGAATCGCGCTCGCGCACGCCACCGTACGCTCACCGTAAGCGTACGGTAAGCGTACCGTAAGCGGGCTCAGATATATATATATTGATTTAAAGGCTATTTTCTCAGAATCTACTGAACAGATTTACACCAAACCTACAAAAGGCACTTCCTTGACCTAGGGACTACCTCTCTGCCAAATTTTGAGTAATTCTGTTCAGCCGTTCGGGCTGTAGCTCGTTCTAAAGGTCCTATGGAAAAATGCATGGGAAAAACGCGTTTTGGGACCCCCCTTTTATCTCAGCCCCCGCTTGACGGATCCCCCCGAGACTTTCAGGGTAGGAGCGGAGCGTAGCGCCCCACCTATTTTGAGAAATTCGCGAGGATTCGTCGACCGGCGCCAAAGTTATTCAAAATAGAATGTTGAGGTTTTCCTATGGAAACGTGGTCCTAACTATAACTACCTACTGGCGACCGCCAGTAGGTAATATATATATATATATATATATATATATATATATATATATATATGAAGCAGGGAGGAGGCAGCAGATGGGATGTTTGTGGAGACCCCAAGTCTAGAACCATGCGCACAAGCGAGCAATGAAGAGGTTAGAAGGGGCCCCTCAAATAAAAAGGAATTGTACACAAAACTAGAAAAACGAATGAAATCAGAACAAGCCAAATGGTGGGAACATAAGTCCCTGACAAAGTATCTGGAAGTGGGTAGAACCCCGCGGGGACTCAGCAAAATGCTTGCATCAAACTATGGGAACCCCTATCCCAACATGCTTCGGGAGTGGGCGGAATGTAATTTGGATGCATCGAGAAAGCTTGTGGAGATCCTTATGAAATATGCAGAAATTAATAGAATTGATCTACAAAGGCAGATTGGAAAAATAAATGAACAAATAGAGGCAATGGATGGCAGCAATGTAACAACCAAGTTCAGAAAAGACATGTTAACAAGACTCAAGAAAAAGGAAGACATAATTAAATAACGAAAGACCTTTTAATTTCAAAGGGAAGAGAATGAATATGACAACGGGCAGATATTCACTTTTTTTACAAATATGATGCTGCCAAAGCCACGCTAAAAGGAGTAAGATTTACAACAGAGGCAGGAGCCATAGCGGACTCCAGTCGTGAGGTACGGGCAACCATATCTATGTCTGACCTCAGTTCAGCCGTGGACAGTGAACCAGAGACAGAACAACACACATGCGCTGCCGGCGAAATAGTACATCAAAGAACGAAACTAACACTAGCCGAAGATTTGCATTTTTTACGGCAGGAAAGGGGTCAAACATTGCGCTCCAGGCCGGCAAACCCCAAAACAGACAGAGGAGGAATGCACAGCACCGTGAAAGACAGAAACAACGAGAGAATGCACGCAAACAGGAAACAAGCCATCAGAAACTGGAGACACAAGTGACCCACACTATGGGAAAAACGAACACAATAATTATGTCAGGAATCAATTTGGACATTGCTGATCAACAACTCTTATCACTTGGGCTATCATTTTGCCCTGAGAGCATCTTTGACTATCCACAAACCAGGGCTGACATTTATAAGTTCATTCAAAAGCTAAAATTAAAAAAGTTCCACCTTTTAAAGAAAAGTAAACACACAATGGGAACAGTTGGGGGGGGGGGCAAGTGGTGACAGCAATCTGTCAGCATCGGATGTCAGCCTTTTATGTGACCTACAAGCCTTACAAAATCATGAACCTACACTCAAACAATCTGGGTGTACACGGTGTCTATTGGAACAACAACTAATAAATGTCTCTGCTACTGCAATTACAGGATTTAAACCGAAATCAATGTTTATTCCAATCCTGTCTAGGGATTCAATTGATATTTTTGAAGAGTTAATAACAGCTGAGGTAAAGAATCTAAATCATAATATACATGTACTCTCCAAGAAACAGAATGCACACCAGCACAAATACCATCAACTGATAAAAAAGCTCAAGGTAAAAATGTCGGGTAGGTCGTCCCGCACACCAAGGAAGAGCGCGAACTGCCTCTACCTTCCTACGGCATTGCTGAGGAGGCTCATTCTTCATTGAGGGAGGGCTGAGAACAGGGTACACGCATAATTACGTGTCCCAATTACAGTACTTATGTATTATAACCTATAAGAAGGACACATGGGAATATAGGGCGTCTTTTCCCCATTCCCATATCTACATTCTTTCACACTGGTCCTGATGAAGCGCTCTAGGATCCATTAGGGACCATTATTCAGCGCGAAACATGTCGACCCCATTGTACACTTAAACACTCTCGATACTCACCACACGGGTTGAGAGCAGCGGGATCTTATTTGTTTAGTTTCCCCTCTCATTCCAGCATTATTTTGCGTCTCCATCCCGTGACATTTTTATCCTGATTCAAAGGACTTTTCAATAAACTGTTTTTGTCCTTTGGATCATTTTTATCTTTCACTTATCACCACTTTCTGACCCACACACCCCCATGCACAAATGCGGCAACTCCTAAAAGATCTCCACCAGAGAGCCCCTTAAAACGGGCACGTGAGGGACTGCAGCGCCACCCCCACGAGGAGCACCTGCCCAATGATGATGCTATACACTCGCAAGGGTGTGTGAGGGCACCACAAGATTTATATAGGAGTACTCTTTCTCTCCTCTTGGCACACTCAAGTCTACTTGGAGACACTGTACACTGATTACAGCCGATCTGCCTGTCATATACCTTCCCCCTTTTCCTTAGGAACTGATACCACTGAAATTGTTGTTGTACTAACTTTTGGAGCATTGGTTCAGGACCTCTTTCTAACTAGCTCCCTGTCCCCCCTCTCATTGTTCGGTCTTGATTGTGCTAATCATGCTCAGGAGCAATAATCATAATTAGTTCACACGCATTTAAGCTACAAAGCATTTAAGCTACAAAGCAGTGCTATTAAGCATGTGAGTCTAGCTAGTTCAATTAGAGGAAATGAAGACTGCAACACCCAAAATGCAATACATTCTCACAAGAAAGCCCAGTTTTGGAATCTTTGTGACGTCATGGCGAGAGGTCACCATGCTAACTGCTAAAGATGTGCGCCCAGAGGGTACTTTTGAACTCAAGAGATGTTGCAGGAATCATCTTGGATAGCCTAAATTTTGATGAAGATGGCTCCCTCGCCTGTGTTAGTTTCGACACAGGACCACACGTCGTCAGTTAATACAATTGAATATGTAATGAAAAACGTGCTGTAAAATGTACCATTTTGGTCTGTCTTCTCCCAAACCCCCCTAGTAGTGGTCGGGCTCGCTCGCTGCGTTTGCAACGTGCCGGACGGGGGCTGGTCCGGCAACATTTGCCAGGGCTGCTTTCAGTTCCCAGTCCGGCCCTGTCACCATAATGTTGGTTATTGTGCTAATCATGCTCAGAAGCAATAGTCATAATTAGTACACACACAGAGTGCACTTTGCAAACCAGATTGCTTTCACTGTTGATCGTCGGCGTCATTCACCGATGTGATACCGCTCCTTTTACAGAGTTCACCAGGAATGAAGCTGCTGAGAGGACTTGGCTGGTTGTAAACACGTGACCCTCGAGGAGTGCGCAGATCTGTGGTGTCCTGCACTAACCCGCATGGCTAACCCGGATATTTTAAGAATACTGGCTTCATTTGGTTAAGGCGGTCTACAGTGAGTTTGTCTCTCCCAAGGAGTAAAGTACTTCTTTCCTCACACTCCAAAAGAGTGCATGTGTTTGCACTCTGTCTGCTTCCTGCACCGCATTGCCTTTTATTTATTGATTTATATTTTAGGCGCATTTATGAAGCGCACACTCGACCGGAAGGGATTGGAGTGATTTACATGTGCACCACTTACATTACACAGGGACACTTAGCGAGCACTGCATAAGAGTGCATCTGCAGGGGAAACAACCATTACAACGCAGTCATTGCAACGCACTACCTTTACAACGCAGTCATTACAACGCAACATCCTTTACATCGCATGCCATTACAATGCAGGCATTACAACACAAGTCACTACAACGCATGCCATTACAACATATTCCATTGCAACGCATTATAAGGTAAGTAATGGGAAATAGTAATGTTTACCACTACACTATCCAACACTTACCTTACAGTTGCATACACTGGAGTGGGAATAGTAATTTTTACCCCTACACTTTCCAACACTTACCCTACTGTTGCACTCACTGGAGTGGGAATAGTAATTTTTACCCCTACACTATCCAACACTTACACTACTGTTGCCCTAAAAGTATTATGCGTTGTAACGGTATGCGTTGTAATGGTATGGATTGTAATGGAATGCGTTTTAAGTGTAGTTTCTAAAAGTGCATTGTGGTGGCATGCGTTGTAAAATCATGCGTTGTAATGGACGTTGCGATGTAAAAACTGCGTTGTAAAGGCATGCGTTGTAAAAGTTTGTGTTGTAACATGTCCTATTCATCTGCAGTCGTCTGCTTTCATCCATGGCATGTTAACCCATCACTGTCAGCCGCCGCTGTTCTTTTGACCGATCCCTCTACTTTTAACCCACCATGTCCTACTTTTAACCCACCATGTCCACCATGCCCCTCGCTTTAACCAACTCCCGCGACCTCCCTCATGTCCACTATCCTCCTCGAGCATATCCCTCTATATTCTTCCTCATGTCATTTTAAGCTCTATTCAGGGCCTTTTATTTTTATTCAATTAATTTTCTTCATGCTTTCATGTAGTACAAACTTTTTATTTTTTTAAACTTATTTTTATTGCCATTTTCATATTTCAGACATTGTCCATCATACATAACCATCAGATGGTCATAGCAGATTATACATCCAGTAGTGGGACAGAGCCACTGTATATATTGCTGGTACATAAACAGGGAGCATAAGCAATGTATAGAAAGAGCATGATGTTTATATCCTGTTGTCTCGGGTTCCAGATATGGCATAGAAACTGGGGCGTAACACGGGCATAAACTAAGGAATGGGTATGGAAGAATATATCCAGTTACATTAGTGAAGGTATACAGCGTTGTAGGGGTAGGACACCTCTGCGACTCATGCGTGCTTATCCTAGTTGGTTCGACCGAGAACTGCGACAGCATACCAGACGCCAGGGCTTGTGATGAGCTTGTGCGGGCGGGGTTCCGAGAGATCAGTTGGGTAGGGCCTGTGACTGTGTGCTCGGGACTGACGACGTAGGGGAGCTGTCATTTGGGTCAGCTCCCGGGGAAAGCTGTCGAAACTGATACAATAACATGGCCCATTCCATCGATATAGGGTGCTTGCGAGTCCCCTTCACCTCCTCCTCCCGCAATGTCTTTCATGTAGTACAAACTTAACCCGAAAGTGTTGGAGCGCTTTACATGCGCACCACTTACCTTACACAGGGGCAATTTCATTATGGGATTTTTTTTTGTTTTTGTTTTAGAAGTAGCTGCTCCTTCCAAATTTAATGCAGAATCTCGGAATGAGGAGGTTCACTTGTGCACGGTCACCCCTGGCGATGGGTCACAATGACCTCGAATGAATGGGATTAAATTTTGAATCCTTTCTTTTGGAAACCAGATATATGATGATAATGATGGAACTGGTTCTAAACAAGTATTAAAAGTCTGATTATTTACATTTTGGATGAATTGTAGTCCAATCTTTAAAGAAAATGGATTTAGCCTTTTCGGCAACTATGGCATAGAGCGCCCTGGGACTGGTGAGCAGACTTCTACCACCAGCTACTTCTAAGTTTCAACGCGCGTTCTGAGGACAGAGAGCGCTCCAAGACAGCGTGCCAGACATTGATATTAGTTCTTTTACATTCACACAATAAAGACTAGAGCACATTTCCTACGGATTCAGAATGTTTTATTTTTGAAGGTGCTCAACATACACAAAATCGTCAACAGCAGCACAGAGAGTATTTGGGACGCAGAAAATTTCTGAACCCACTCTGGCCCCCATGACATGCAACTGCTGTGTTTGTTCCATAGCATTCCTCAGGTTGTTGTGTAGAGAACCTTGTAGGACCAAAACCTTTCAACTGATGTAAAAAATCTCAACCAGTCAGACAAAAAAAACTTGACCAGTGTCAGACATTCTGATTCAGCAATACTTGCCAAGGCCTGAGCTGCAGAAGGCCTTCTGTGCGTGGTTGGGCAGACAGGTGCAGCAGTCTGTGCTTGGATAAGCTACAATTGACATCAAAGTCATAAGAATCCACAACCGCATCTCGGCATCCATGGTGATAATCGGGAGTGGCTGAACCTTCTTGATGTCTGTTGACCTAAGATGATAAAAGAATGAAACTAGGATATATGTTTCCATTGTATTAAACAGAAAAGTAGAAAAAAGGTCTTGGGTCTTTCTCTGGCCCTTATCTGTCTGCTAATTGCAGAAATGTATACCTTCAAACTAAATTAGAGTACATAAGTTATGATACCCAAAATAGACATGCCAGTGTATGAACAGCCTCTCTGTGCTGATGCAATACAGAGATCAATGTTGCAGATGGAGAGATGCTCACGTCACTCTTTTCCCTCTCCTTTCTTTTAAGCTACAGTAACTAACACACCAAGTTCAACCAATTCAATATCTTACCGTCCTTCAAGCACCACAGAACTAACCACCCCACCAACACTGGAATTCATGTTTTAACATCTCTATGTATATGATATCACGTACATCATTTACATTGGTCTTTGAGCCCTAACTAGTGGTGGTCATAATGTTTGTTCAGTGTAAGAAAATGCATGGTCAACACCCCCCACCCCCACCCACTGTTTGCTGGATTTATTATTGCTTCTGTATGGACTCTGAATACTAGGGGGCTGCTCTCCAGTGCACACTGTATGTGTTCTGAACCCTAAAAGATGTAGAATTGGCTAATCCCTGATTGGCTAGTATATGGTACTCTTTGCACCTAGAACATGTAAAGTAAATGACACTAGAGGACTGCAGCACCTATTGTGCCACCACTAAAGTGACAACGCAAAGAACGCCTTCAGGCCTGCCCCTGTAGCTAGAGTGTGCAGTTTTAAAACTGCTAATTCCACCTGCGAGCCCTAAACCATCCTTTGTGGACCCAAACACCTAGATTTAGGGTGCAGGATATTTAAAACATAGAACATGAATACTTATGTTTTACATGTCCTGACAGTGAAAAATCTCCAAAGACGTGTCTCGCTGTGGCCCTGTCACACTTACCCTCGTTCCCTTCCTGTCATCCTGTCTCTCACCGTAAAGCCTCCAGGACGTAACACCGAACACGCTCTAATCGCGTTCATACACAATAACAATACGGGCCAAAGACTACAGCTCCCATGATCCTCGGAGCGTCACGCACGTTACCGGGACGTGGTGCGCCCTGTTCCAGGAAGCGGGAAGCGGCAAGCGGAGATGAACAAAAGGACTCCGCTTTCTGGTGAACGCTGCCGCTAATTTTGGTCTCTCGGCAGAGTACCATGGATGGTTCTCGTTTGGGTACTCGATTACTTGGTATCTGGTAAGGGTGTCTGTGACACCTCGTGTTTTCCTGTTGCTTTCCCCGGAGGTCCTCGGAGCGGGTCCGCGCTCATTTCCACATCGTCCTCGGAGGCTAAGTGTGATTCATTAGCCGGTATCTGGTAAGGGTGTTATGTACACCTTAAACAACTTCCTATTTTCTTCAGACATTTTCACAGCAGTTTCTCGCTCATATTCACATGGTCTTGAGGAGACCGAGTTTTCCTCATTCCAACATTGTGGTGTCCCGTGTCCCGGTGTTGGTGAGACACACTTTGTTGTCTCTTGCAGGTTGTAGGGATATCGGCAATCCTTTTGTGTGTGTGGCAGTTCGAAGGACTTGTTTGGAAATCGTGGTGCTCACTAAAGCTGGCCTTATTGTGTGTGCTCGAGTGCAAACGAGCACACCTCTTGTGTTATATGTACGTACGTTTATTGTATGTCTCATGCATGCATATGAATTAGACGCTATATGGTCTAAGAAGATTACTCCTGGTGAAATAACGGGGCTATTCAAGTTACAGAGTATATGCAAAATTCAGTCAGACGTGTGGGAGTTATTTGAACATGTTTTGGCATTGCATTTCTGAATGTATATTGTTTCTTCACAATATTCAGGCCATATATTGTAGCAGGGCATAATAGAAGAGTCTGTTGGCAGTTTCTCTGATTATCCTGTGAAGCCAGGCTTGGCAATAGACAAGTAGGTTTTAGTGTATAGCTGCTTATTTTAGACATCTTTGAATTTCCACAAAGAAAACAAGATTGTTGCATTTATGATGTTTTCTTCTGTTTTGTTCATTCTTTAGATTCACTGATAAGAGTTCTTCTTTGAAGGTGCATGGTTCCAAATCCTATTCGGAAATAGTAGGAACTATGGTTACCGCTAACAGCTCTTATGCATGCTCATGTTCTTTTTCTTTACAGGTACTTAGACAGCTTATAGGTGAAGTTGTACATTGAATACGATAGAGATTTCTTTATTGTTATTTACATTACTGTTACTGTCATTTCAGGTCTCCCTCCCCGCTGTCCCCATCCTTTCCTTCCCTCGCTCGATCACTTCACTGATCTGCGCTATAACAGCAAACAGACTTGAAGCTATCGAGAGATGGACCATTTTTGAGCATCGCACCGATCCTGAGAAGTGGAGACCCGACAGGCCACAGAAAAGCACTGGGTTCTACTATAACAACTTATAATGCATATGTTCAGTTTGGGATAGCTAGAACCATGGCTCAAATTATTAGTACTACACAATGTAATCTATTGATCAAGTCGAATTTTAAATCACAATTTTGAAAATGCCACTTTTAGAAAGTTGGAATTTTCAAGCCTAAAGCCTCTAGTAGCCTTTTTAGAGTTAATCCCCCCAACAGGTGCCCGACAGTCTGCTTACCCCTGCAAGGAGGGAGTTGTGAATGGTTCCCAGGAAAGGTAACAAATGGCTTTGGCTGGAAGGAGCGCTCCGGACAGGATGGCCAGGAAGATATGCCCACCAACTATACCAGCTTTAAAGGGGCATCCCCTGTAAGAGGCAGATGTAACTCACACCTAGACTTGACCTGCCAGAGTGGTACTGATCCTGGGGGAGGGAATGGGGGGCTGTTTCAGAAATAGGTTGCATGAGAGTTTTTCTTTTCCCTAAACCCACCTCATGAGTGTTCCCAGAGCTCTGCCCAAGGGGACAAGGTATTCGACTCTTGGCTAGTGTTATAGTGGCGTCTTCGCCATTTAAAATTGCAAGACTGGATACTTAAAAACTTTTTACCAAAAGAATTAGAAGCTACCACCAGACCGCCATCCACATCAAATTGCCGGTCGGACTCACCTTGATGGCTTGCCTCGCAGAAAGGATCCTGACTGCCAGAAAAGTTCTAAACACAGAGGACTTCACCTGGACCAATGCCGAGCAGCTACCAGACGACGACAACGCCTTCGAGGGGGCCAACATCAGTGTTGGTCAGCTCACAGTTTTCCCACCTTCAACGTCAAGATTCTTGAACTTCCTGCTAGAGCAGAGGCTCTGACAAAGATCCTCTGCTTCACCTGGCCATCATTGACGAGCCCGTTTTTTGGATCCACTTGGCACCCTGATTTGCGGAATACCTTGTTGACAAGGATTTTTCTCTAGAAAAACGACTAAGTTAGAAGGTAAATTTTCCACTGGGAAACACCTGGTCCCTGTATCCAACACAAGCTCCATCGTTGTCGCCCTTAACATTTGACTTTGACAGAGTCTAGCGTGATTAGATAACCTATGGTTGGTGCTTTGTACGTTTTGGTGCTAGAAACATCTAAAGCTTTAAAAAATCATTTCTCTGGTTCCCTACAACAGATTTTTATCGTTTTGGTGCTTGTCTGCTCATTAAAATGTACTCTATCTTCTATATATCGGAATGGGATTTTTACTGTGCTGTTTTTCTCCTTTTTCACTATTTTGATACTTATAAATGCTTTACATAGTTCTCCTAAATTAAATCTGCCTCCTCTGTGGTACAGCTACCATGGGCAGTACTCAGGTTTACATTATTGAGACCTAACTGGACCTAGTAAGGAATGGTGCCATTGTTACTTGAAGAGGACTCCCATCCACTTCAACTAATAATCCAGTTTCTCAGATTAAGGTAATGAAATCTGACAGTGTTTATGATGTCTGCACTTTACCAACTTGTTAAGTTTTTAACTTCTTTTCTATTAACATCTCTAACAATTGTCCCCACACAAAACATTTTCTAGCAGACAGAGTATTTAGCGAAACATTAATCTATGAGTTTTATTTTCAGTAACAAGGGTGACGAATTCATTCTTATGGATCTAATCAACACTAATTTCAATTTTTAAGCTGATCACATCTCGGTCTAAGAAAGTGTTGATTGTTATGAAGAAGTCTCAAAACACCTAATTGTGCATTTAGCAATAAATATCCAAAGTACTGCAAGTGGCTGGGATAGATCCAACCACCTAAGGAAGCAACAGCAGGATGCCAAGCATCAAACAACTTTCAGACGATAAAGAGATATTAGATTTATTTTACAGGAATAAATACATCATCTAATCCTGTCTGTAAAGTGGTTTCTTTCATAAAAGAATGCCAGAAGGCATATGGATAGAAGTAGAATTGCAATTAGGGAAACACAACACTATGCCAGAGCCCGAATTACTGTGGATACGGATCACTGATGCTTTTGTGCACTATCAAAATTGTGTTGTCACTTTACTGGGAGCTAACAGCAAAGTCCCAGGATTTATTGGTGATCTTCATGACTGAGTCAAAGTGTTCTTTGCCACAGTCCTTTAAGTTTGCCTTTTGTGCCATGCAATTAGACACTTCACCCCCTCAGATGCGTATCATTCCACTAAGCAGCATATTGGTTTAGTAGTTTACTGAAGTAGCAAAGAAATAGGGCCCTTCGTATACATAAAATTGAAAAAAAGATTTATTCTCAATAGAGGGATAAATCTGTCCATAATTTTATGTAAACAACAGGGATCTTATCTCCAAGATGAAGACTCAAACTAATAGAGGAAGGACTGTGATGAGGAAACAGGACAAGGTATAACCACTAAGTAAGAGGGGAACCCCTGGAGCGATAGAGGTAGAGAAATAGGGGAAAATCAATAATATCAAGAAATCTAACAGGTTGCTCTACCTATCTGAATTATGTAAACGCTATTTAGTTGTTATATCAATAAATCACTCAGGTTAGACCATGTATTTACAAAAAAGAATGGATAGATCAGTTATTGTGACAACATTTTATTTTTGTCTTGTTGATATTCACAAATCAGTGACTCTGTATCGAAATTAATTATTGTTATATAATAAAATATGTACAAAATCAATATTGGCCCCAAATAATAACACTTTCCATGGACAACCTGACATACCTCATTCATACAAATCAAGCATTCAAAAACCCATTCACAACGTATATCCACACTACACATTCATCACCAAAAGTTCTGTCTTAATCAAAGAGATCGTCCTGACAACAAGTTGACACACGTAATTTTGACCAATCGGAGGGACAGGAAAAAAAGAGACACGCCGACACGCGTTTCGGGGTTATCACCCCCTATCCAGGGTGTCACCTTCTTCAGGACATAAAACACATTTATATCTTTTGTTTTTAGTTTGTTAAGCGTACAGAACATTATTTTTAGGTAGTAAATTATGTATCAGGCTTTGATGTCCTCAGGCTACACCATGTATGTTTTTTAAGGTGATAAATGAGTACCATTATCTTTATCTATGTATAGGTAACAGATCAAAAGTTATTTTTTGATAAATGAATCATACAAATGTTTGATATCTTTCTATCACTATACAGGCCCCATGGACCCCTGAAATAAATGTGTTTTAGGCCCTGAAGAAGGTGACACCCCGGATTGGGGGTGATAACACCGAAACGCGCGTCGGCATGTCCCCTTTTTTCCTGTTCCTCAGATTGGTCAGAATTACGTGTGTCAACTTGTTGTCGGGACAATCTCTTTGAATAAGACAGAACTTTTAGTGATGAATGTGTAGTGTGGATATACGTTGTGAATGGGTTTTTGAATGCTTGATTTTTATGAATGAGGTACGTCAGGTTGTCCATGGAAAGTGTTATTATTTGGGGCCAACATTGATGTTGTACATATTTTATTATATAACAATAATTAATTTCGATACAGATTCACTGTTTTGTGAATATCAACAAGACAAAAATAAAATGTTGTCACAATAACTGATCTATCCATTCTTTTTTGTAAATACATGGTCTAACCTGAGTGATTTATTGATATAACGACTAAATAGCGTTTACATAATTCAGATAGGTAGAGCAACCGGTTAGATTTCTTGAAACAGGACATGGTGGCAATGCATTGGGGAAGGCTTGATCCCCTATACTTAATATACCTAAAGACTGGGCAGTTCCATTCTTTTGTAGCAGGTAGTTTTTGCTGAAGAAACGAAAAAACTGTTTTATGAAGTATTTTGCAATAGTGCACCAAGGACAATAGGGTACCTCAGCCCAGAATAATATCCCACATTTCAAGTTTGAAATACACACAAATCAAAATCACACAAAGCCTCCACATCTACTGACATAGGAAGAAATAAGAAATACATGATCGGGAAGCAAGTTGCAGTTGTGTAGTACTTTACCAGCCTCTACTACAATGGCATCCCATTGCATTACTTGGACTGCCTTGTCTACACCTGCATCATCTGGGCAAATATAATATCAGATTTACCATCATAGAGACTACTTCTTAATCCCCATCATTTAGTATTAAGTTTATTTTGTTGTTTTCAAATGTATTTTTAAAATTATTTTTATATTAATGTTAATCTTATATGCGTTAGTGCTTTTTTTTCATAAATTGACTTGATTCATTTGCAATTCATGTTAATTTAAACAAGTAAACCCTCAGAAGGATCAACATAGGCCTGCAAATCTATGTGGGTTCACGAACCTTAACAGGGGTCTGTGAAGCCCCCAAAACAGAGAAAAATGGAGGCAAGTGTCTACTAGGTCACTTAAAGTACATGCACAGCAGGAGCTGGCACTACTATACTCCCTTCCTACAACTATAATTAAAATAAATATCCTTCCTTCCTCTCTGATAAGAATTAGCAGAAGGATGCGACGGGGCCACCCCTGTCACCAATCATCATTGCCATGAGAATATCGCTACCACTGGGCCATAAAATTTGGTGTTTGCAATACCCTGCTGTTATTGTATCTGACTACATTTTACTATTAGTAAAAGACCCAGAAAACACATCTGAGCCCTATTAATTATGAGATATTTAATTCTGGCAGATGGGTTGGGCCTAGCTTTAAATTGGTCCATGTTAATATCATTTAGAAAAAGTTTCCCCCAGAATGTCCAGAAGACCGCAGCCAGACTGGTCCTCGACTTCACCCGACACAGCCACATCACTCAACACCTCGGGGAACTCCACTGGCTACTGGCAGGCAGAAGAATAACCTTAAAACTCTTCACCCACCCTTACAAGGCCCTCCACAATGCCGGACCAGCATACCTGAACAGCCGCCTCTCCTTCCACGCACCCAAAAGACACCTCCACTCTGCCCAGCTCGCCCGGGTTTCCATCTCATGGATCAGCAAGACCAGAACCGGAGGAAAGTCCTTCTCCTTCCTCGCTGCCAAGACCTGGAACACGCTACCCCTCCACCTCAGACTATCTCCCACGCTACCCCAGTTCAGGAAGAACCGCATGACCTGGCTCTTCGAATGACCCCAGCACTTAGACGGATCTGTCCCCCACCTCCCCCCTGCGCAATGAGACCGTCACGGGTGAGTAGTTGAGCTCTACCAACCTTTGATTGATTGATTTGGATTTCCACAATCAATTGGCAATTTGAACCAATTTGTTATGTAGGCATCCAGTATGACTGGGACTAGGATATACTACTCAGGGAGAGCTAGGGCGAAAGTAGGATGAATGTGGTTGCAGATGTAGAGAAGCGGATGAGTCTGCAGTTACCGGGAGCTGGAAGAGTATCTCTTATGAAGATGGTGCATCTCCTGAAACTCTTACACCACTTGCAGAATATCCTGATCCCACTCACTAGGCCCTTCTTGGAACAACTTAGATCGCCAACCATCAAGTTGGCATGGGGAGGGCGCCAATCGAGGGTTGCATGGAAATAAATGCAGCTCCCCTACGACAAGGGAGAAGGCGCTGCTCCAAATTCCAAGGTCTACTAGACTACTACCTCTACCTTCCTTCACAGGCTCAGTTTGCCTGCCTCGTTCCATAACACCAGGCAATCGCACACTATGACTTGGAGGGAGGTTTGATTGCCCCAATCCTGTTAAATTGTGCTTTGCTGCAAAATCCATCAAGGCCTTCTAAAGAGAGACACGCTGTACATTGTACTGTATGGGCATAGTCCAGTCTGGCCGCACTGAGTGAGATAAAGGACCGATATTTGTTGTTTTGCAAGGGGGCACGGGCAGACGTGACTGGCATGAGAGACAAATCTGCAATGCACAGTCAGTGTCTAGGAGCGTTTACTACAGAGTTTACGGCAGGTGTGGAGCTTTACTCGAGGCAACATTTGGTCGTGAAGGCTGACATCTCCTGGGCCTACTTTTAGTCAGGGAGGCGCTAATCTATGTAAATTCTCTTTTCTTTCCCACTCTTTCAGAGCTTGTATCATATTAGCTTTAATATTTCGATGCAAGCGGGAATTAATCTGCGTGATGCTTCCAATACACCCACACTGCCTCTCGTCTTGAAACTGAAAAGACGTTTTGTGCAACACAGCAGCCGGCGACTCGCACTGCAGAGGTGTGAAATACCTGCTTTATTGCACAGATGCAACTTTTTCGTGTTCGCATTGCAGCCGCAAAGGAAAGAGGGTTTACATTTTAAAGAGACTTCAAGCTCAGCATGTATGTGACGTTGTGAATTCTTGAAGCTGGAGGACTTTTAATTATGGCTTAAATACTTCTCCAAAATCAAAAGTATATTTTGCAGTTTCATATAGCGCGAACTCGACCCTTAGGCATCGGAGCACTATGTATATTACACAACTAACCCTTCATTTTGTTTGTGGGCAGGGGAAATAAGGTGATATGGCCAGGATTACTGGATATTAAGACTTCCACTGAGAGTTAAATCTAGGTCCCAAGTTCCAAACTCGACAGCTTTGTCGCTGCGCCACATGCAAGATGTCACGGGACAGACAGCGAGCATGAATTACAGTAGCAGCGTCATGGATAGACGGGACCGAAAAAAAGGGGACCGAAAAAAAGTTTCAACCTCGCGATCCGTGGCGCGTTCTTCGGATGCTTCAGCTGCCTCTGATGAAAAGGCCCACACAAGATTCTTTTAAAGAGCACGCCTCTCTAGCCCAACGCCCACCAAAAATGAGCTTAAATGCAGCCCAACTGTGCTCATCTACAAAGGAGGCTCTGTGTCACTGTAATGCAACCAGGAATGCACACTGGCTGCTTACAGAGGTGCACTGAAGACAAGCATTTGCAATGCAATAGGTCTCGCATCTGCGAAAGTTTAAGCTAATGGCATTGAAAAAGACAATGCCTTTTATTTATGCTTTTTGAAAACCTGCACGTAGTACGTAAACATGCACGTTCTACTTATAGTCCTTGCCTAGAAGAAGAAAGGCTGGGAGAGTAACTGTGTCTCTTTTACTACCAGCCTTGCTTCTCGTAAGCCAGAACTATAACTACAAAAGTGCGCGTTTACGCACCACTTGCAGGTTTTCAAAACATAAATAAAAGGCATTGTTATTTACAATGCCATTAGCTTAAACTTTCGCAAATGCGAGACCTATTGCACATCAAATGCTTGTTTTTTCAAGCTGCTACATATGAAAACCTGATGTAAACGCCTGAAAGATCACTGAGCAGTCTTTTTTTATTAAACTAGTACCCTAGCTGTACACGTCGTGAGTAAAGTAGGACCTTCTAGGTCTTTGCGAACACTGTTTTTAGTCCTCGGCTTGTGTGTGAGAGCAAAATGCTTTCTGGGTGTTGTAATTTTGCCTTGCTTCCATGCCACTAGTTAGACCAACACAGCTGAATTTGATAATTTGTAGGTGAAAAGTTCAGGCCTGGTGACATTGTCCGCATTGACATGGAGTGAGATGGGCACCCTAATTCCTCGTGTGTTTCTTTCTTACAGTAGTTAACGTGAGAGAAGGTGTGGCTTACCAGCTAGGGCAGCCGACTTTGAAGCTGAGGAACCAGGTTTGAGTCTGGCGGAAGGCTTAAACATCCTGGGATTGTTGGCAAATCACTTAATCTCCCCATTCCTTCACAGAATGTATGCGTCCGTCTGTATTGCAACTGGTGGTCATGTAAAACGCGCTGATTCCTTTGGGTCAAGTTCACGTTAGATAAAACTGCAAAAAAAAAAAGAAATGTCAAATACGGTTCACCACACTGCATTAACTCAATGTTTGACATTTTTTATAAACATGTTATGAGCGAGAGGAGCTGGCGTTTTTTATGCCACGTCCCTGGACGGATGCCTTCTATTTCATGAGGAAAAAAAAAGGATATGGAAGTAATGCAAAGCTTCCCCCACCATGGCAACAGATTATCGCTTGAACATGGCTGTCCCCAGATGCTGTTATGCAGAGGAGGGTGAGTGAGGAGAAATGAGGCTGCTACACAGCAGGGGTTATAGAGCCAGATGAGGCAGCCCTAGCCATCGGGATGCCAGACACTGCTTTGAAAATAAGTTCACACAGCCGGCTGCCCCTCTGCTACCGAAGGTCTCCTCCAGGGTGGAAAAAAAACACCACAAGCTACTTGCTGTTTTAAATCCAACAGACGAGGAAAGGCGGGTGCTGCCCCGCAGTAGGGCAGAAATAGGTTGCAGAAACCAGATATCGCAGTGGCAGCAGCCCCTGCCCGCGATAACATAATAGCATGGCTTTTGCCCAAGCTGGATTGTCTTGTGAGGTGCCGGGCTCTTGATAAATAAAAAATAAAAAAATAGCTTTTGAAACTTCATAAGTGGCATAGCTTAGAGAGCTGCTGACCTTGTGCCTGGTGAACCAGGTTTGAGACTCTGTCGGTTCTACAAAAAAATGGAGGAACTAATAAGCCTATTAACAATTCAGAAGCCAAGATTTACAAAGGACAATGATACAAGCCAATGAAAAATATGGGCGGAGAGTGGGTGAAGCTTCAGTTCCATACCTGAATACAGCATGTCTCAAAGAGACAGCGCCAGTGCTGCCTAGGCGAGACCTAAAAAGGAGTACTTGAAAATCAAGCATTTATGACAGCCCATCAAAGATACTGTAAAGAAGCAAGGCTCCATGGGTGGGAAAACCACAAGATTGACAAGCTCGGACACGATGGAGAGGCAAGGAAAGCAAACTAACGGTAAGCAATGGGTGAGCTTGAAGCCCCTCTATTTTATTGATAAGCATTAATATGCCCCTCTAAAGACAGTGCCTGCGCTACTGAGTAGTCTCCATCTAAAAAGAAGGGCTATGAAACAATCCTTAAGGTGCCAGGCTGGGAATAATCACATTTTAAAAATGGACTACTCTAACTATGAGAGTATGGGACATAAAATGCACTGAAAGTAAAAAATGCAACTGTGGATTAGAAGCAGGTCTAGAACAGTGATTATAAACTGTTAAGCAAGACATGCACACTAATTGCTTCATTGTGTAAGTAATTGAAAATGTTATACGTTTCACATGCTAACTTGCCTGCTAGGTTGGAAGAACAAATGCAATTCCAGCAGCAGTTCTGAAGTGATTCGGGGGGGGGCTGAATCTTTAAGCAATAGGCAGAGTTGAGCTGCAGGGGCTCTTAGAAGGGGTGAAACAACAGCAAGGCCTCATTAACATGCAAATGGACTTTTAAAGACCTGTAAAGTGCTCGGGTGCGGCTGATTGTGTGCCCGGGAAGCTGTCTCATCCCGGGCTGCCACACACGACGGGGGGGGGTGAAGCCCTTTGAGTCCAATGGGTGTTGCGCACCTGGCTCCACCCTCATACATGATCCTTTTGACCAACATCCTCCTCGCACACTGCATCAACATTCTCTTCTATGTAGACAGCACTTAACTCATACTCTCCCCCTCGGAAAAGACCCACAAGAAACAAGTTCACCACCTGCATGACCAAAGTCCCCAACTGGGTGAAAGCCAACTGTCTCAAGCTAAACACCGTCAAGACAGTAGTGATCTTCGGCAAGAACACCTCAACATAGAACTCCAACTGGTGACCGACAGAACCTGGACCCGGACCCACACCAAGAACCTAGGAATAATTGACAGCAAACTGTACATGACCACACAAGTAAACACAGTAACTACATCCTGCTCCCTCACCTTGAAGAGGAGGAGGAGGATTTTCAAATGGCTCACAAGCAACACTAGAAAAACTGTCACCCACACCCTAGTCATCAGCAAGTTTGACTATGGGAACACCCACTACACTGGGATTACCAAGCAACTCCCTAGAAGATGATAACCCATTCAGAACTCAGCAGCCAGACTGATCCTCTACCTCCAAACAAAACCCACATCACACCACACCTTAGGGATCTACACTACAATTTAAACTCCTCACACACATTTTCAAGGGACTACACAACTCAGGGGACCCACCTACCAGAACAGTTGAATCTCCTTCCACCAACCATCCAGACTCCTCCGCTCGACTCCCCTTACACACATGCCACTCATACACAGAACCAGATAAGAAGGATGAGCATTCTCTTATAGCACTCTTATGGCATGGAACAACCTCCCACTCCACATCAGAGCCTCCTCCTTTCTTCTTCAATTCGGCAAGAAGCATAAGACCTGGCTTTTTAATTAACCAACCTAACGTAGGCAGGGCTAGGCACGCACACACACCTGCTCAGCGCTAGGACACCCTCGCAGGTGAGGACACGCTTTACAAATACACATAACATTAGGCGGATGTGCATATCTGATCAGGTAAAATGCCATCCCTTAGAGTGCAAGACAGCCAATGTCTGAAGTGGTCTGAACCACTGCACCTTGCAGTATGCAGGCAGAATATCCCTTTAGTGTCATAGATGTGATACATTTTCTCAAGTCATGTTAATGCATTTAGCTCCTATAAGAAATCTGTGAGGATCTGCTCTCAGTAATTAACAACACACAAGCAAAGCACTTCAACAACTGATATTTATTAACTGAAATTATATTTCTTTACACATATAATGTAGAGGGGGCTCAAAACAAAACTTGGCTCAAATATGTACATTTTGTTATCTGGTATATTTCCAGATTTTTTTTCAATCGCTAAGATTTTTGAAAACATGTGAATAGGGATGTTTTTCTATTTACACTTCAAGGTGCCCTTATAAGTACTTGAGGATGTGGCAAAAACGATCTAAAAACAAAGCAAAGGCACAATACAAAACAATATTTTGGAAGGCTATCTGTGTTAGCCTATCAAGATAGAGAAAGCAGATCCCAGGGCAGGATGAACCACCACGGAATAAGTGATGACTATCCGAGATAAGTGAGAGCTTTTGTGATAGAAGGTAAGAATGGAGCTCTAGCCAATATTAAATTGAATGTTTGGGGAAGGACGGAAAATGAGTATGCTGTACATGGGTCACATTTGTCTGTTAAAGTCATTGTTTCAAATACCAAGGCCCCAAGCCCCCTAGTCATATGTCAAAGTTTGTGATATCTGCCCTTTTTCTCTTGTTGCAGAACTCATGGAATGCAATGAGTTGAGTTCTGTCCCCCTTTCTTTCACGATTACAAAATACGAGCTCAAGCATTTGTCAGACAAACAAAGGTATCTCACTGGAAAAGCCACCTAAAAAATACAGAGTGATGTCTTGATCTCTGGAAAACAATTTCCCAGAAATTGTATGCTAGAGGAGTGTCAAGGCTTGAGCTTATGCATGGCTTGCTCCATGCTCATAGTCTAATCCTCCCTTCTCATAAGCTAAAGTACCTAATCAATGTAGGAAAGCAGGTGGAAGCCCCTCTCATTCTTTCTTTCTAAATCCATCATCAGAAGTGTGGGCACAAAAATAAATGCTCAATTATGGGAAGGCAGCATGCAAGCAGTGTGGGCAAAGGCAGTCTCCTGCTTTGGGGGCATTGTGGGGGTTGGTTGACGGATTCTTTGGCCTTCATCAATCTTTTGGTAAAATGTTACCACAATTCCCATCAGGCACGCTCATTTCACTGCCAATAATTCTTCTAAACGTGGACTTCCTATGTCACCTTTTCCCTCCCTGATTCACGAACAGACACTGAAGGCAAGTTGCTCTCTCTGGTGGAGGTAAACATTTTAGGGAAGGCCATTTCAAAAACATGGCTCCTTCCTCATTCCCTTTCCTGCACCTTTGTTTCATTCAGCGTGGCCTCTCATTGATTTTTCATGCCCTCTTATTGTTTTGAGTACAATATAGGGTGATCCCAGTAAACAGTATTTAGCCAGACAGTACATAAACCATCTAATCAAACAGAATAAACACCAGTACATAAAGATGATGAGTAGCCAGTGTTATTTATTCACACTGCTTCGTTAAATGAATAAATATACACATCAAAATTCAGTTCATACACAAAACAGGATCGATTTCCTGGATATTACAATCTTCCATGAAGGCCACAAACTCCATACCACACTATACCGCAAACCAGCAGAGCGGAACTCACTCTTGCGGTATAGCAGCCACCATCCACGGGGCCTGAGAGACAATTTACCCGCAGGCCAGTTCTTACGCATCCGTAGGAATTGTTCTAGAAAAATAGATTACATGACGGAATCTGATGACCTGAGTCAAAGACTTCTTGAGAGAGGATATCCACGACGTCTGGTCAAAAAAGCACAGAAAAGAGCTTGGTATAGCCGCCGTGAAGTCTTACTTGCTGTTAAAGACAAGAGTGACCGAACTTTGGAGAGGATGATCTGTGTGACCACGTTCAGCACCAAAAGCAATGCTTTTAGGAAGGTAATCAATAGGCATTGGTCACTCATATCTGATGACATTGAACACCCAAACCCACCTATGCACTCATTCAAGAGAGCAAAAAGCATAAAAGAGCAAGTTGTCCGCTCTTTTCTTGAAAATCCAGTAACACCGTCTTTACAAACTCTCTGGAATTAGCCTATGACTTTGAGACACTACAAATGTGGCCATTGTAAGGCCTGTAGGATGACCATTCAAATAAGAGATTCACGTACAAGCACCATCAAATTGAGTTACAGTCATTACTAATTGTAACACGAACAATGGTATTTATGGAATCATTTGCCCATGTGGACTCATCTATGTGGGCCAAACCCAGCAAAAAATCAAAGCCTGCATACTGCAGCACTGCAGTAGAATAAGGTGTGAGGTCCAAGGGGCCCCATTAGTGGAACATTTTAAAACGGCTGCACATACCCCTGAGGAACTTCAGTGGATAGTCCTTGAGAAGGCCATTCTAGGACCGAGAGGAGGTAACATTGTATCCATCCTTAATGTAAGGGAATGTAAATGGATGACACGTTTTGACTCTGCACTGAATGGTCTAAACAAACTTGACTCTAGTAATACGCAGCTGGCATGCTTAACTTCTGAGTGAGACAGGGCCTCTTAAACTTCCACTCTCTGCTGAAATCTGTGTACTGTGATTCTGAACGCTATCTGTGTGCTAATTCAGCATGCCCTTGTATTGGACAGTGGACCATTGTTATTACCTTGCCCCTGACAGAGTGCGATTGATTCATCTATGCCTCTTGACAGGGACGTGTACGAATAATGTCTTACTCTGGCCACATGACACCCTGGACCTGTAATCATGTGTATTTGCGCTTTCATTAAGATTCATCTTTGGTCTATTGTTAAGATGGATTTATTATTTAATGATGTACAGCGTCTTTGCTAAACTATGACTAGATTCACTCTGTAAATGCATGATGTACAGCGCCTTTGCAAAACCATTATTAGTCATACTCTGTAAATTCATGGAATTTTCTCTACTGAGATTGATAAACCTACCATCACAGGGAGTTTTTTTCCGCCCCGTTGGTGGAGGAATCTTTTATGAGGCTTCTAAACTAACTTTCGTTGACCTATCCTACATTACTAAGACTCCATTTCATTTATTTTTTCCGATCACAAGTTGATCATTTCCCAAGCTAGTCTATTGTCCCTGTCTATGATATGGCCGCGATGCTATGCAGTCAGCATCTAGCGTCTGCCACTGATACGTCATCGCTTGACGAGCGATAATGAGCGCGTCTACATAACGGATGACGAGCTGACTGCTCGTTTCCCTCCATTCTGCTTTGAACTTCTGGCCAGCACGTAGCGGTAAGCTCCTCGACACTTCGGGTCATTTGTTTTTTTTTATCTTTTACCTCCAATTGAGAAGGAAGTAAATACTAATCCTAGGCTCCTTTCACTTTAGACTCAGCACCGCTATTCCCTTGAGGTCTTTTCATCACCGAAGGTCAGTGAGTGTTTTACGACTTCGGATATGGTTTGTCACTGTTCAGACTTATTTATATGCTAGTTGAGAGTTGTATTGAATAGTCCGTGACCCTTTCCTCCCCCCTCTTTTTCCTCCAGATCCGGTGCCATTGTGCGCCCTGAAAATAGAGCAGGTAATAACACTCTGGGTGTTGTTTTTGATTAAGTACGACCTTTAAACTTTACATTTGGTTTGTGACTCCGTTTTTAATTTTCAGATTTGTATGCTGAACGGTTCCTAGCCGATGATTACAGGCAGGACTTTATTTAATTATTTAATCAGTTTGGAAGGGACACGCTGGAAGTTTTCCCGCGGAGCGTAAGTGTATCACTTTCTCACTACTTTGCTAAAATGATTGTCCTGAAGTATTTAATTGGGCTTCTAAAAACTACACCTTATTCTTGCAGGTGTTGGTGCCGCATTCTTGACTTTGGAGCCTCTGTGTCCGATTCTCTTACTCCATAGCCCCCATTGTAGGGCTCAATATGGTAAATACACGGACCTCTTTGGCCTTAGTATTGGTTGTAACTTCTTTTTCCTCTCATTTTTATTACAAATAGTGTTTTATTTTAATCCTAGGTGCCCTCCCCTATCACAGTCCTGAGGAAGACCCCCGTGTAAAGTGTTAATTGGCCTACAATAAATCTTGGGGTCGAAACGTCAACACTTTTTCCTTTGAGCCAGTCCCCAGAAACAACAGGGATTGCTCAACTGTGTTTTCCTTTGTGTGGTCTGAATATTGAATTATATGAACAATTCATGTACTATTGGCGAAATAATTAGGCCATAATTCACTTTTTTGTCATTTGAGCTTGGTATTTTTTGCTTACACGATTTCCTTATTCCCTTTACACTCTTCTATCCTCACAAGAATCACAACTCCCCCTCCCCTTTTCCCTGTCCTTTTGGGCACTTTGTTGTGTATGAATTGAATTTTGATGTGTATATCTATTCATTTAACGAAGCAGTGTGATTAAATAACACTGGCTACTCATCATCTTTATGTACTGGTCTTAATTCTGTTTGATTAGATGTTTTATGTACTGTCTGACTGAATACTGTTTACTGGGATCACCCTATATTGTACTGTTAGCTACCCAGGTCCCAGTACCATTGGGTTTACCCATTTATGTATAACTCTTATTGTTTTGAGGCAGCCCTCATGTCAAACAAGCATTGGCATAGCCAATAGGTCTCGCTTTTGGGACCTTATAAGTATTTAGTTATGCAGCACAATATCCTTTGTGCAACAACATCAACTGTTGCATGGCTAAGCACTTATAAGGTCCCAAAGGCAAGACCTATTGGCTATTCCAATGATTGTTCTCTTTCTAGAGGAGAACAGTGTTTTCTCCAACACTCGCAGAGTGAACATACCTGATACGTTCCAAGCCAGGAGATAGTGTCCCGACTGGCTCAGAAAAGGAACCCATCCAATCTAATGGTCCTGAGGAAAGCCATCGACCTGTATGGGCGCAGGTAGGCTGAAACATGTTGACCTTATAAGTATGTTGATGTGAGACACCTTATATTTCCCTAGACATCTCCTCTCTTTTTAAACCTTATCCCTGCCTATGTTTTAAGAAATTCCTGTTGCATTGCGACAGGAGGTAATTTTCGATCACTACCTACTTGTTACGGATACCCTACTGTCGTTTTGCTTTGAGGAATGCCCTCCTGGTAGAGGGAAGACCCAATGATGATGCTACCAGTTACTAGTATGTCAGTGGGGAATAAGCTATTGCCCGAAAGTATCTGTTCAGGGAACCAAAATGTATTTTTCAAAAAGACACCTGTGCAAACTACATGGTCCCACCCTGTTTGATGCTTGACAAAAAAGATTAGCCATGTCTTGGAGAACAGCCGGTGCAACTAGGATTGCCTGTTAGAAGTGCAAGCTACTTGAGTGGGCAGAAGCAGAAAGCACAGAATGGAAGGAGGAGCGAGTTACATAACAGGATGCAATTATATACTCAAGAAACTTACGGGAGACAATGACAACTGGCTGCTCTGAGTAGTATGGAGATCCCTAAATCAGACATAACACAAAAAAAAAAAAACACAACAGGACAAGACACACTTCACAGACAACCAACATTAAAAAAGATGCACAGGGCCTCTCCGAACTTGTACGAGATGTACTCACAAGTTATAATGCCATTCTGGAGGTTGGAGCCAAAACAGGAAATCGTGAAACATCGAAAGATGGAAATCCCAGAAAAGTTGGGCCATTGGTGGGGGCGGCAATATATAAGAATAGCATTCATCAAATGTCTCAATGAGTGCAAGTTGACATCCAACTCATCATTAAAGTTACAAGGAAAAAGCAAAACGTTTATGATTAGTGTATGCTTGTTTTCACATAAACATTTCTAGGCATTGGTACAGGTGCAATTTTTAGGGTGATTCATCCGTCGGGGAATTCTTAGGGAAGTATGGAAATGTCAAACAGGTCTTTGTGTCCCCCTTTCACAGCAAAGTAAGTTTATCTATCATCCTAATAATTTTTTTTGTGGGGGGGGGGGAATACAGCGCTACACCCTACCTAATGTAGTCTCAGAGCACTACTAACAGATGACATCAGTATAAATCAGCAATTATAATGAATAGACGATAGTGAAGTTGTAAAATTCTTGAGAATCTGAAGCGCCACGAGTGTAGTTGCTGGTTTTTAGGCATCCAAACAATCCAAGCCTTAGTAAACACAAATGGCCACCTGCATGGAAGTGAACAATGGGTTTCACCAAAAAACTGGGTTTTTATGAGTTTCAGTAAGTAATTTTCCAGTCAAAGATGCACTGGGAGTGAGCTCCCATGGGATGATCCTGGTGGTTATGTGTAGGGCCCTGCCACCAAACTTCTTGAGGTGGTAGGACTGAATTGAGAGCAAGCTGTGGTTCCTGGATCGAAGGATTCTAGCTAGATGATCTGGAAGAAACAGCTTCCACAAGTACTTAAGGGACCTGCCCTGTAGAACCTTATGGACAAGTCAGTGTTCTGAAAATTGCTCTCTCTCCTATAGGGGATGCGGGGGGGGAGGGAGGGGCGGCAGAGCAGAGGGCTTTGAGTGTTAGAGCGGGCATATGATTGCAGCAATTTGTTCCGAATAAGAGCATGTCAACGTTGTTTTGAAACCAGTGGAATTTGGTGACTGATTTAATGGACAGGACAATATACAAGCTATTGCAGTAGTCAAATGCAAGAGAGACAATTGATGGGCGGAATGCTGGACAATGCAAAGATTCACCCCCAGTCACAAGGATCTGGGTTTAATCCATCATGCAGCAGTCAAGACAGGAGATCACAACAGTGAAAAAAAAAACTACAACTATACCTGACATTTGCAAAGGACAGGCTGAAGGTGAATAATAGAGTGGATGAAAATAAGGAAGACAGAAAAAGATGACCACAGTACATATTCCTCAACTCACCATTCCTCTCCTGTCCCCTAGTCACCCACAAACAATAGTATTTCACCCACTCTGGCCATAAGTCTAAGAGGTCCACCATAAACGGTGCTCGCATTGCCTGGGCGAACTCAGGTTGAGCATGATGACATGTCTGCCCAAGGTGAGAGTAACCCACCAGCACACTTAAGAGCCCGCACCACACTGTGACAGCCTTTATGCCACTAACGTGTGGGCCACAAAAATGAAATAAGCAGCTCCGGCGTGGCTCGCAGAAGTGAAGTCGAAGCCACATCAACTTGTCTGAAGGACCAGTGCGACCACACGGGGAAGAATGGGAAAAAAGTGTGGTGGCACTGGGCCCTCAGTCATCCCCCTTAGTGTACTACACCATCCTTAATCAACGCAAACCCAAAGTACCAAGCAAAGCTCTGTGCATGTAGTAGAAAGCAACTATATTGCTTTGGCAGGGTGAGGTGGTGCACGAGGCGGACGGTTGTGTGGCAGGCCCAGGCAGTGGAAGCAGGAACTGCAGTGAAGCGGGGAGATGGGACCCACAATGTGTGTACTGTCCCGTTCGAGGGCAGTTGCCGAAGAAACATGCACCCACCCACATTTTAAATGGTCTTGCCTTTTTCTTCAGCAAATTCCCCTTACAAGAGTGGTGGACCACTATGCAATACAATCCTACTCTGCCATTAGCCAGACCAGTAAATTTTAAGTACTGCATTGCAACTTTGTGTAACCCCTAATACCCCAAAATGTATTCGAATTTGAGACATAATTTCGACATCATCTTTTGAAAGAAATAAAGGAAGATTAAAGAGGGTGGACTGGGTTATGCCATGAAGTCGTAATTTCTTCATGATTGTCAGCACAACTTTTTTATGCAGCAGGCTGTGTGTTTGGCTATGGCATAGCGCACAGAGTCGTCCTTCTATTTTGGAGAAGATGTGGCTAATACCTGAGAATAGGTAAAATCCAGATGGCCAAGTAGGGAAAGAATTAGCAGCAACCCTGTAAATGATGTGCGGTGTTGTGAAATGCACGCTTCGCAGCTGCTGATGGAGTTGCTAAGGGATACGAAGTTAGTGGAGGCAAGGCTGGTCAAACCTCATTCATTTACATCATGTTGCTCAGATCTCATGGTGAGGGGGCATTACGCGGTCAACTGACTGGCAGTGACTTCAGTGGGGGCATCAAGGCTCCACCTGTAGTAAATATGGTGGAATCCTCCAATTATTTTCACACAGTGTCGAATTTTACGATGCTCTTCAGCAGCCTGGTTTGTAATTCTTGTTATATGAAAGAGAGTGCTTTCTTGTATGACTTCGGCAATGCCAAGGGTCAAATTATGCCACGGACATCTGGCTGTCACTTCCCAGCTGCTTCAGAGGGTTCAAAAGTAGGCATGTGGAATTTTGCAGTGAGGGGCGGGAGTGGGATTGGAGATACAATTTCCCACAAAGACCCGTTGTTTTCTGTTGGGAAGAAGGAGCAACAGCAGGGCTTTAAGTGGGGTGAAAAAACTGGGTTGTGGGGGAGGGGGGTCTCTCAAAGGGGCGTGGCTTAAGAATATGTAAGCTAAAAACGTGCTTAGCATAGTGGGCCTGCCGCCTGACGGATATTTTGCTGCTTCTGTCAATGCATCCTGAATATTTAACACGACAAGCGGCTCATTAAGTAGGATGAAAAAACTGGGGAGTCTCTCAAAGGGGCGTGGCCAATGTAATCAAGGCCATGGCTTAAAACATGTAAGCTAAAAATCTGTGCATAGCATAGTGTGCCGTCCGACTTGTATTTGGCTGTTTCTGTTATTGCAACAAGTACAACAAGTAACATCATATCTACACCAAGTCAGGACTATTGGCCTTGCCAACGGTTGTTGGCTGCGTAAGATAAATAAGCAGTAACTATGGCTTGTATATAATATTGAAAAAGCTTCCACTTAAAGCCCTGGTGACACCACGACAATGTTGCTGCTCCTGAGTTTCAAAAAGAGAAGGGAACACCATAGAAAGCAAGCATTTGCAATGCAATAGGTCTCGCATTTACATGAGATTAAGCTATTGGCATTGTAAATGACAATGCCTTTTATTTTATGCTTTAAAAACCAAAACATAAATGTAAGGCATTGTCATTTACAATGCCAATAGCTCAAAGTCGCGTAAATGCGAGACCTACTGCATTGCAAATGCTTGTTTAGCTTGTTAACAAAAATATATATTTTGAGAAAGACTTTACAAAAAATGGCTTCTATATGTACAGATATATGTAATAGAAGTAATTGTATGCATTGTCAGATTAATGCGGTAGCACAGTGGGTAAATGTAATAATTATAGCTACAGCATGTATGCTTTTTTGAGCAGCGGTATCAAAGCCATATAATATGTGTGTATAGAAATGGTTTATTTTCTTAGGTATGGTATAATAGAGAATAGAAGACTAAATGTGTGTAAGGGTGCAACTGTTATGTAAAGACATGTGGTATATTAACGTGTTTGAAAATACGGTATGTAACGGTGAAGGTTTTTTTTTAGATGTGGTAGGGGTTTAAAAGCATGCTGGGAGTGTATTACGAAGAGGTAATCTGATGTCTTTTTGTCGCAATGTTTGTAAACAGGCTGGTATAATAGAGCTGTTATGTTAAAGATGTGTGCGTGTGCAATGATAACTGTTGGACATTAAGGTATGCACTCTAAACAATCTGTAGTGACAAAATATTGGCTAACGGAAAAAGTAAAAATGAAAGAAACATAAAATGTGTAAGTAGCACAGTAGTACAATATAAGGATAGGTGGCAGTAGAGAGTGCAAAGCAGAGAGACAGATCGACCAAGTGGAGAAACATGAGGAGAGGTGGCAGCAGAAAGTGTGTAGTAAGAGATAGACACGATGATTGAAGAATATGAGGGTAAGTGGTAAGTTAGAATGTAGGGCAAAAGGGAGAGAATATTGTAGTGGTGCGTGTTTAGGCAGCAAAAGCGAAAAAATGCAATGTAAGTACTATGTGGCACAAAATAAAACATGAGGGACCTAATAAAGACAAAAAAAGGGAGCAAGCAACGAGGTGTAAGGAAAGGTAGACTGTATGCATATGTTTAAGTGGGAGGAGAGAGTGCAGGACAGAGGGATAAGTATAAAGTTTTTTGAATATTTGTGAGACAACGTTATACGTTCTGGGAGTTGTTGTGTTTTCTTTCTATTGAACCAGCTGGACTAGCATGCCGGATATGGTAATTGAACTGACATACCGGATAACAAGTCCCGTACCAGAAACCTGATGTCCTAACAACATGGAGTAACGTGCAAGCAAGGTAGCAACCCTGGATTATTTTTATAGGAGAGTAGTCCTTGCCCTGCATTCGGTTTACAACTATAGTTACTCACGAACACTTATATGAAAATAACTGTTAGGACAGAGTACGGGGCAGGTGAAAGGCAAAAGTGAAAAACATAAGGATAACTGTTAGGACAGAGTGCAGGATAGACAAGTGGGTACAATGATTAAAGAACATAAGGGTAAGTGGCAAAGCAGAGTGTGGATCCGAGGGACAGGCACAAGAGAATAACATGAGGATAAGTGGCAAACAGAGTGCAAGGCAGAGGGACAGGCACGGGGAGTGAAAAACATAGGGAGGGTGAAGTGAGCATGGAAGCAATTGCCGAACTGTATTTGGTAGCAGGAGAAAGTGCGAGGACTTGTGATGTTTTTTTCTATTGAACCAGCTGGACTAGCATGTCAGATAAAGTAATAGAACAGACACACCGGATAACAAGCCCGTAGTAGAAACATGATGTCGTAACAGCATAGAGTAAGGCGCAAGCAAGGTAGCAACCCCAGATTATATTTATAGGCGAGTTGTTTTTGCGATGCGTCCTGTTTACATCTTTAGTTACTCAAGAGCACTTTATTAACCCCCTCTCTTCAGTCGCGTGGTAGACATTGAAGGAAAGGACTGAAGGCCACCAGTACACCCATTGTTGTTTTTGCGATACATAAAATTTACAAAAAGGGCGCCTTTGCGGGAGCTATCTTGGTAATGTTTTAAGTGAGCTCATGAAGTGTTAGCGTCCCAGTGCTCCCCCTAAGCATGAGGCCTAAGGCTGAGTATGATTTCACGGGGACTCATTTGTAAGTTGCGCACAAGTGCGGCATGCGCAGAGCCGTTTTGTATGTCTCCGGCCGCTTTAAGAAGGTGGCAGGACAGAGTGCAAGGCAGAGGGACAAGCATAGCGAGTGTAGAAAATAAGTGTAACTGTGAGCTGCCGCCTCTGATGCAGGAAACCAGGGTTCGAGCCTCGAGGTCGCGTCCACATCCTGTGATTCTGGGCAAATCACTTAATCTCCCCGTGCCTGAATGTGTAATGTAAATACGGTGCTATGTAAAGCGCTCCAATACCTTCGGGTCGAGTTTGCGCTATATAAATATGCAACAACAAAGCAGAGTAACAGCCATGGGGAGTGAAAAGCATGAGGAAAAGTGGTAGGAGAGAGTGCAGGACACAGTGACAGGGACGCTAATTGAAACACGCAGCCGTGCGGCCGCGAAAGGGATCGCGATCAAACATCAAAGCGGCCGTGCAGCCGCCAAAGTCAAAGTAATCGTGTCAAGCGCGGCGCGCGCGCCCGCGCACATGCACTGTAGCTCTAGGCTGGCCCGGTAGCACTTTTTGGAGCCTTCTCAATAAGTCTCGCCAGACCAGCGCATGCGCTGGGTCAGGCGAGACCTAAAAATTTACTCTTTAAAGGATTTCCCTTCCCCTACCAGGCTCACCTAGCATGACGTAATGCCGTAACTTGTCCGCTAGTGAGAAGTGAGCAGACGCGCACATCAATGTGCCTGCTGTCACTGCAGTCCGGAAAAAAACGGACCGCCTGTGCCAGGGCACAAAACAGAGCCCAATAGAGCCCCGTTTCGAGGCCCCTTTTAAAAAACTGCAGGTGCTCAGCACCGGTGAGACCCGTCCCACTTAAAGGCCTGACAACAGGTAACATTACACCAACAACAAGCCAGGACTATTGGCTTTGCCAATGTATGTTAACTGCATAAGATAAATAAGAGACACCTATGGCTCCCCTGCATAGAATATTGAAAATGCTTCAGTTCTGAAATGATGAGGCTGTGAAAGAACTATAGCGAGTCTGTTTGAAGTTACATCAAAGGCAGGGAAGGGTTGAACCTCTGCTGAGTAAAGAATTTTTTTTTTTCCCGAATGGGAAGGGAAAATAGAGAGAGCCCGATAGGGACCCGTCTCAACAGCTGCTTTTAAGAACTGCCGGTGCTGAGCACCGGCAGGACCCGGCCCACTTAAAGTTCCGAGCCAGAGTATGTTTACTGCTGTTCGAACAATGCACCTTTTGTCAGATAGATGTGAAGACAATTATGATCAATTATGTGAATGGCTACTGAGATCTAGGTGAACCTGAGTGACGGTTCCCTCCATCTATGACCTTGTGGAGGGAGGGCTGCTACTGAGTAAGAGAAGTCTGATGTGGTGTTACAGTTGGGGATGCGAGCAGAACTATGGCGTAGTTTACTTCTACATAGGCTAGAATTAGTTCTGGGATTCTTTAAATAGGTGTTTATCCGGGAAACAGATAACTTTAGGATACGACGTCTTGGGACCACGGCAAAATGTTTGGTTAATGCTGAGGTGGAGCAGAGAAGCCCGGGCTAATGTTTGCCCGTTGCCTTGCCTGGGTCACGCACCTCACAAGCAGCTCAGCGCCGGGCCTAAGAATGTGTCGAGCAGACTCCTCCAGAAATAAAAGAAGACAAGCAAGAGCGCATGTGCTAGCGCATGCTCTTGCAGGCTCGACACACAAAAACAACCAATCAGGTTATATTCTATTCACAGCCAGTCATTATTGCCTGTGAATTCTACTTGTGTGGACCAAAGTCAGCTTTTTGCGCCAATCATTTTTTTCAGATAATTCACAAACCGGAAGGTAGTTTCTTCTAAAACGTGGGTGACCTGCTGGCTGGCCCACTTTTCGAGAAGAGGCCCACGTCATGAGCAACGATGTCATACTGTGACAGCTTCTTTTGGACCCTTAGTCCAATGGCAATGTGATTTCGCATAGGATAGTAGGCTTGCATCGCCCATGAGCCAGGATGTATTCACAGCACTTCCTGTACCTGGCACCCACATAGGAAACAACGTCTTCCGCTGTAAGTAGCTTAGGCCTATTCCTACGTCTCAGCACCCCTTCCTCAGAAGTCTGAAACCCAATCGTGGAGAGAGATTTTTGACACTCTACACGCCTGGTCTAAGATGCTTTCTATCATGACTTGATCAATGTAAACATCAGATGTGGAGACAACGTTAAAAGAGTGAAGGATGGGTAAATGAAAACAATGAAACCGAAGTAGTATGAAAGCGCATATTTTTAAAGAAAAAGGGCAACCAGCAATTTCCTGCCGTGCACCCCCTTCAAAATATATTTTCAAAAATAGGTTCACGGGTATTGGGGATGGGAGGTTCAAAAGAGGAGCAGGTGGGGGAATCAAACAAACAAAGCTGGATTTGGGGGAGGCGGGGAAAAGCAGCACACGAGAGAGCAACTGAGCAGCATGGTACGAGGGGAGAGGCACACGAGGGAAAGAACAACATGAAGCACATGGCGTGGCAAGTAAGGGAGAAGCACATGAGAAAAGTAGCACACAAAGTAAACTCGCGGCCATGCGGCCGCGAAAGTGATCGTGATCGCGATCAAACTTCAAATCGGCCATGCGGCCGCAAAAGTGAAAATAATCGCGTCAAGCGCGGCGCGCGCGCCCACGCATATGCACTGTAGCTCTAGGCTGGCCTGGTAGCACTTTTTGGAGCCCTCTCAATAAGTCAAGCCAGACCAGCGCATGCGCTGGGTCAGGCGAGACCTAAAAACAGCATGCAAGTAAAGCAACATAAATAATATATTTCAAACAAAATATCTGACTGTACTTTCAAAGTTACACAGTCCCTAAACACATAAGCCATGAAAAAACGGCGGATTCTTTAAGCATTGCTTATAATGTTTTTATTTTAAGCCAGGAATATTTTAAGCTGATCTCAAAGAAATTTTTGACCGAAAAGGAAAATATTTTTTAAGTGTGAGCCATATAAGGAACACATTTGGGGTTGTTTGCGTGAGACTTTGTTACTTTAGTAAACACCGAATTTATTGTCTTACAACAAAGGAAAGGAATACCCAGCCATTGGATAGCTCCAGGAGTGTCTGGAAGGAAAGGGTTGTCTAAACGAGTCCAGAAACAAATTTGTTTTCAACAACAACATAAGCCTGCGAAAGGCGTTCGGTTCGCTGAACTTTTATAAAAGCGCAGGAAATATGGTGCAGGGTTAAGGACATTGTGAGGGTCTGTATTAAGTCAACTTTCCTGCATAACGTGAGACACTGACTTTAATGCATTACTCCAATGATCTCTGTTGTAAGTAAAATGTCATTACGTAAAAATATGTGCAGTTTTTCTCTCCTTTTCAGTACAATAAATCTAAATCAATACTGTTTTGATTCAGCAAGTTATACCTTACACGGGTACAATTCTTAAAGTGACTACATCTTCCAGAGCAGAAATGACAGATTTTCTGAACATGTAAATATTTATTACCAGAAGCTCTAAAATAATACTCGCACTATGAGAAGTGCCATGGGCATGTGCGGAATCTCAAAGTGCTTACATCACAAGTGGCAAAATAGGTTGGACAACATTCAGGGTGTCTAGAATAATTTTTTTGAATGTAGCTGCGCTTCGTTTACATTGAGCCCGCCCCCCCCCCCCCCCCCCCCCCCCCAATTGTGCCTGCTGAATTCTCGGTCTCCTGTACTCGGAACAAAAACTCCAAAGTACAAAGAAGCATTTAACCAAAAACCACCACTTAGCATAAGGTAGCAGCACGAGCGGGTGACAGAGGCGCAGCCAGCCTGCAGTGGGCGGCTCTTGCTAGAGAGGCCTTCCCCGCAGGGTGGGCGCTGCTCCCAGGAAGCCTCAGGCTCGCTTCTCCGCTGCAAATGCATATTTCTATTGTGCATCCGCGACTGCGAGCGCAAAACTAGAAATACTTTGATAAGAAGCTCACATCCGCTGAATGCGTTTTGTACCGAAAGTGTATTTAGGCAGAAACAAACAAAAACAACAAGATAAAGGAATGCAAGCAGCATGCGCACCCCTGCTCGCTCCCGTGTCAATTTTCCATGGGAGTTAACTTGTATGGAAAGGTGGGACATGCAACATCCATCAGCCGTTACCATACTCACATTTTTAACCCCTTCGCCGCGGCGGGAATTCCGCCGCGGCGCTGGGGGGCGCGGGGGGGGGGCAGCGCGGTGGCGCTGTGCTCATGACGGAGCCGCTCCGTCATGAGCCACGGTTGAGCTGTGCTCATGACGGAACGGTTCCGTCATGACTCCGCCCAGTTGCGTTGTCCCCCCGCACAGGCGGGGAAACAGCGCCGCGTGGGCGGAGCGGCCGCCAACGGTCGTGGCATGACGGAACCGTTCCGTCATGAGCACACAGCAACCGTGGCTCATGACGGAACGGTTCCGTCATGAGCGGGGAAGGGGTTAAATGACACACAGATAAGCCAATCCTAAGCAAATGAGGAGTAAAACTCCACAAAGTAGATATAAAAGACCGCCTAGGGCCGGACTGGCCGTAGGGGGCACTGGGCGTTTCCCCGGTGAGCCGCCAGGGTGTGGGTCGGTTTTGGGCTTCTTTTTATTACTGGGGGCCTGCAATATCGGCCCCCGGTAACAGAATCGGCTGAAACCAGCCCTAGCAAACAACTCAGCTGCACCCCGTCTCCCCTGCAGGGTTAGCGGCCAAGCAGTTTGCCTGGGCCACTCTCGGTTCCCAGGCCAGCACTGCCTACAGCGCAAGCGCTGTTTAGGCACAACCTAAAAAAGGGAGATTGAAAAAAAGCAAAAATCGAAGGCCATTAGTTTCCACATTGAAGCAAAGGCAATTTTAGGCAGGAGGCTGCTAAAATAAAGCACGTTTTTGCTTAAAAACACAGGAGTCTCCCGTCTGAATGGGTCTGAAGGCATGTATGGAGGTGCTGCACAGTTCCCCCTTCTGCTGGCTGCCTTTTCTTTATTTTTTCAAATCAGAGTTAGCCAAGTCCACACACAGGTTAGGACTATGGCAATCAGGCAGTGCCAGATAGTCTAGTCTGACAGATCAGTGTGCGGGCTGTTTTTCTTTTGTGGGCCGGTTTTGTGGACAGGAGGGCCAGTTTTTAGGTCTCGCCTAGCAGCGCATGCACTGTCTCCTCATTAAATGCTTTATCTACTTTGTGGGGCTAGAGCACGCCCATCGCATTTCATTTGTTCCTTTGTGTTCCCTTCGAAAATCCTTGCTTTTCTATGGTGAATTGGTTATACATGTCCCTCCTTATGCTGTTTTTCTCCCTCCCATGGAGCCTGACCCAATTACATGTAGCATTTCCCTTCTGGTCATTTATGTTCTTTTTGGCGCACAATTCTTTTCTTTTTCCTCAGCTCGTGATTTAGTATTGTTTTTTTTTTTTGCTTGCCAAACAAAACGTGCTCAGCCAACAGCATTTTTAGTGTTGAAAACATGCAGCTAATGAGTGCGGCCATCTGCAGGCCTTTAGTCTCTTGTGTTCATGGCCCGCAGATCGCTGTGTACGTTAGCTGCATGGTTAATGCGATCCTGTCTATGCCAGCAGGAGAGGCGTGTACCACAGCACCATGTTGAAAGGAGAGATCGGTGTGTACATTAGTAGTCCCTTAGCTCTCCATCGCCAAGCCGGGCTCAGGTAACATTTGAAATACTTCCAAGACTAATGGCTAGTTTGACCAAGCATCATTTGTGTTAACTTGGTGACACTGAAGAAGAGATGTAGAATCGTTTTGGTCCTGTTTTAATATTGACTTAATGATATTACCACAAGCATTGCCTGTGATGCAGCGGAGTTTACCAGCTCTACACATTCATACACACAACACTCATTTGGGCCCATATACATTCATACACTCAATGACACGGTAAATATCCACTGATCATCAATTTTATTTTACCTTAGGAAACCTTTACACCAGTATTCTTACCACTCCTGTCTCCTGAATAAATGCACATTCAAAGGATCTAGTAGTAGATTAGAATAGGGAGGAATTAATATAATACATTTATCTTTTATTAAAAGAACCACAGACTCAGAAGGAGTTTTAAAAGTTTACCTGAATTAATAATTTTGTGAGTCAAATCAGAATACACATAGATATGCCAGAATTCTCCATCAAGAAAAATAGCACAGTTAGCTTATAATCAGTTTGCATCCATTAAATTCTTGCAATGACAGTACCTGAGGAGAGAAAGAATAGAGAGCAGGTACAGAGCATTAACCCTACAGTTATATTTACCTAGAATGGTGTGAGGACTCCGACATTCAGAGTGTCAAGGATTCATGACCGGTTCAGGACAGGGAAGGTGACCTCTTCTAGTGTGACACCAGCGTTACACCCCTCTCTGGTGCTACTCTCTCCAGCTCAGGCTCGTCCGGACCCCTTCCTAGATGTGCCTCCTCAGTTGTTCTGCGAATTTCCCTAGTGTTGGATTCTTCAGTCAGATTG
The DNA here is from genome assembly GCF_964204655.1 of Triturus cristatus. Classification (NCBI taxonomy): domain Eukaryota; kingdom Metazoa; phylum Chordata; class Amphibia; order Caudata; family Salamandridae; genus Triturus; species Triturus cristatus. Next base: position 1,158,662,469 of record NC_140593.1, on the reverse strand, counting down.
CAGCAAAATCGGGCAGCATCTCAGCATAGCATCAGCATCTCAGCATCAAGTGGGTCTAACTATCTAGAACTTACCTCTGTTATACCAATTCAAATGTATGATCCACCCCAAATGTTTCAATTTCATGTTCACCCACAATTTGATTGGGCCAAGCAGTGGGGTGAGGGCATGACACCATACTAAGTGTAATATTTTTCTTTAGTCTATTTTCTAGCTCCCCACCTCTTAATTTTAATACCCACAAGCTTTATTCCCACAAGCATTTCATATGTGGATCGATAAATCAGTAATACAATGTTGCGATCTTCTTCCCCTCGTAGGGTCAAGAGTTGTTCTTCCCATGTCCTTGCTAGCCTTAGGGTTTGGCAGCCATTCAATGAGTTCATCGGTTTCAGGACAAGCAGAAGTCGCGCAGGCGTAGTTGCCACAAGGAAAAAAAGATGCTGTCACCCTCCAAGGCCCAAATACAAACTATTAATAAAGTCAGAGAAGAACATGTTAGAATAAAAAATTAAATGATTTCACAATCTTTTATTCCTTCATTTATCTTTCTTAAATTGTGATCCTTTAATTCTTTTGTAGATATTCCCTTTCAATTCTTCAAGTCTTATTTCATCTAATTTTCTTTTCCTACCCTACTCATTCACTTCCTACCTCTTTCTTTTCCCACTGCATTTATGGCAACACATTATAATCAAAACTAACAAAGTTATGCCCATAATTGGCAATAATTTATGACCTAAGATACTCTTACCTATGTTAGAAAACCAACTACTGATAATGGAAAAGCTATTTGCTATTTTCTTCCATACACTCTCAACCTCCAGTGGTTTCAGTTCCTCTTCTAAATGACTAACATTTTCAATATATCTTCCAATCTCTACACTTTTGTCAGGTATATACGTGCAACAATGTTGTGCTTTCAGCATTTTACAGACTCCACCCTCTTTTGCCAATAAGCTATCAAGGGCAAGTCGATTTTGCAAAACCATAGATCTAACAGCAACTAATTCTGTATTGATCAGTAAAAATCCTCCAGCAGTGTCAGTAGATAACCGATCAACTACTGTTGACAATTGACAGATTTTTCGAGAATTCAGCAGAACCCCCACTGAAGGTATCTATCAATGCACCAAATATATCACCTACTATTTCAGAAAAACTAGCTCTTTTATATCGTGTTAGTCCACTACTGTCATTATTGCTTCCAGTCATTCTTTTAACATGATAGACTTTAGGGAATACTATTCCGAAATAGCAACTCCCATACCAGTGACCAGGCAACCTAAAATAGGCTTTGTTTCCACAAATATAATACATTCTAGGAAATACTGGATCAGTTCCTCCTTTTAGTCCCCAACCCCCAATTACTAAGAAGTTATGTTCACATTCACTGGAACCAATAAATGCATTGTTATATTCTGTTTTAAGCCTATGGAGACAGATTTTCCGTTTCTTTTCAAAATCCAGAGACATAGCAGTATGAGTCTTGCCAGTTACTAAAAGGTCTTCCCTTTCAGCCCACTTAGGTATCTGAGGTTTTGGTTCAGAGGCTCTTCTTTGGAAATCCTGTCTCCTGTGATCTACTAAATTCAAAAAAATATTTTCTTCTTCATGTAATTTACAGGTTAAGTTGCGTGTATGTGCATCAGCTATATCTATTGTCTTCATTGTTAGGAAATATTCACCCATGAATTGCGAGTCTCTAGTACTAAGGACAGGGTTCATGCTCTTTCGCATGGGAACTTCTGAAAATATTACATCTACATTTGAATAATATTACTGCATTTTTCCAGTTCTATACAATAAACTATCTAGTACACTACATGAAATACCATATGTCAAGGGTAAATGATGATAATTTACCTCTTCAGCTACTGAGTTTGGCAATTTCATGCAAACATAACAATCACTAACTTCCATAGTTTCTACATAATGTACTAAGAGATTGGCAAATACATTTAAATCAGATTCAATCTTATCTACAGTGTGGTGTAAATCTAACTCATCTGGTGTTTCTAAGTCTACTCTATCGTCTTTAATGTTTGCAACTTCTGTATGTGTCTTAGTACTATTCTGTTTGTCAGTAACCATCAAATAAGGAATAGCTATTGCTAATATTACCCATATTACAAAGACTAATATTAAACTACATATGGAGATTCTACAACACTTCTTTATACAGCTTTGTTTTGGGTTTCCAGTAACTTTATCATCAGACATTTTTGGGCAAGAAGATTCTTCTTTCATTCAGATCCTGATATGAGATAACACCTTAAGAGTCTTCTCTCTTTCAAGTCGGTCTCACTTCTTCCTCAATTTGTTCAACATTCAGCTCTTCATCACTTTCTTCATTTAAGTCGAGGTTTTCAAAGTCTTCAAGAATAACATATGTCCATTCAGGACCTTTGAACTTGTTATTCAATGTCTTCAATCTTTGACTCCTTCTTTTTGTCGTTACTGTAGAAGGTCCAGATTGACTAGTTACTTCATTTACTTGATCAGGTTCTTCACTTATTGTCTTAAGATGATATCTCAGTCTCTTGATAATTCTTGGCCAATTATCGCCTTTTCGGCTTTTCTTAAACTTCACTGCACCTCCAGGTTCTTCAAGACTCCTTTTATTTTCTTTAGATTTCGGCACAACTTGATCAGCTTTGTCTTCAGATTTCCTCTCTATCTGACCTTGTCCAGGGCTTATTAATTTGGCCTGTTCTGCCTGGATGGGTACATCTACCTCAATCTGACACTGTTCAGGATTAGCGATGTCTGGTTTTTCTTCTGTATCCTGAACTTGCGTTTCTATGCCGATCTGGTCCTGTTCAGGTCTTTTTACCTCTTTACCTAGTTCTGCCTGAACGTTTTCTCTAAATCCTAGCTGTCCCTCCTCAGACTCAGGAATGGAGCTTTGGAATTCTTCTGTCTGAGTATATTGTTCTCTCCTTAGCTGTTTCTTCTCAGGCTCCCTAACAGTCGTTTCCCTGCTTTCCTGAGCGAGTTCTTCCTTACCTGTCGGTTCCTCCCTCTTTTCCTGTCTATCTAACTGTGTTTGACTCCTAGTTCTTATAAGTACTTCAGGTATGTCCACCACTGGGATCCAGTCGTCCTGATAAGTGCTCGGTTGTTCTTGGGCAGCTACCTCAGGATCTTCTATAGGAAGTTCTTCAGCTGCACAACCTTCAGCGCCATCAATTTCTTGTTTCAATTGAAACTCTTCTTCTTCAGGAGCTGGTACCCTTTTTGTATGACTTGCATGGATCCAATTAGGCAATCTTGCACACTTTACAGCTGTTGAGGTAGTCAATATAACTAGATGCGGTTTATCCCACCTTGGTGCTAGGCACGATTCTCGAGTGTGATTCTTCACAACTACCCAGTCACCGGGATTCAGATCATGCGAGTGGCTCAGCTGTCTGTTGAAAGCGTCTTCCCCAATCTGATGAGAGATAGAATGCACTCTGTCAGCCAACTCTATGCAATACTCCAAAACCAAGTCATCAGTTATATTCAACAGCTTGTGTCCTGGTACACATGCTTGTCTCATTGGTCTTCCCATGAGTATTTCATGAGGACTCAAACCAGTATTTTTATCTGGAATACTTCGGAGTCCCATCAGAACAAGAGGCAAAGCATCAGGCCATTCGAGTGGGGTGGATGCACACACCTTTCCAAGTCTTGACTTGATTGTGCCATTCAATTGTTCTACCTCCCCAGATGTGTCTGGACGGTAGGCGCAGTGCAATTTTTGTTCGACTTTGAATGCTTCACAAATTAGTCAAATTATTTCATTATTAAAATGAGACCCTCTATCTGATTCAATCGTTACTGGAAAACCAAATCTAGGGATGAGTTCTCTCAATAAAATTTTGCCCACTGTCAAGCTGTCATTTCTTCTGGTCGGGTATGCTTCCACCCACTTTGAAAAAAAATAACCAATGACAATTACATATTTTAGCCCTCGACAAGCAGGCAGTTGAATGAAATCTAATTGAAGTCTCACAAAAGAACCCTCTGCCTTTCCGATCTTTCCCATACAGACCACAGTTTTCCTGCCAGGGTTCATTTGTTGACATATTAGACATCTTTGGCAAAGGCTCTCTGCTACATTCCTGAACTTTGCTTTAAACCAATCTTGTCTGAAAAGTCGAATCATTGCATCTCTGCCCACATGTGTCTCCATGGTACATTCTAGCCATTGGTGCAAGCATACTGTCTGGCATGACTGGTCTGCCATCATAACACACCATCTTCTGCCCTTCTCTGACATCCTATTTTTACCCACTCTTCCTTTTCGCTCTCGTCTACTGCATCTTGTAAATCCTTTACTTCCTCCCAGGTTCCCACTCCTGCAAGCAGCATAAGTTGGCAGCTGATTCCACATGTTTCAACTTCCTTGTTCAGGGTAATTTTATGCCTCGCACAGTGTTGGGCAACTTGGTCAGCATATCAGTTACCGGCTGTCACATAGTCATCTCCTGATTGGTGAGCAGCACACTTAACCACGGCCACTTCTTTTGGTAGTTGAATTGCCTCAAGTAATTCTCTCACAAATTTTCCATTTTTAATAGGGTTTCCTGAGGAAGTCATAAAATCCCTCTGCATCCACAGTTGGACAAAATCATGCACAACCCCATAACCATATTGACTATCAGTGAATATGGTTACTCTCCAATTTTTCCCAATTTTGCATGCTTTAATTAAAGTGATCAATTCAGCTACTTGTGCAGATCTGACCTCTGGTAAATAGGATGCTTCAACTATTCCAGTTAATGTACATACAGCGTAAGCAGCACTCAATCCTCCCTCCTCGTGTCGCATGCATGAGCCATCTACAAACAGCTCATGCTCAGCGTTTTTCAAGGGTTCCTCTTGTATGACAGGACGTGGTTTGGGGCTAAATTCAGTCACGTCCAGACATTCATGCTCAACCTCATCTTTCACATCTTCTCCGTAAGGATCAGGTAGTAGAGTGGCTGGATTGAGAAAAGTACTCCTCACTATAGTCACATTTTCAGCCCCCAGTATTATTCTTTCATATTTTGTCAGATTACTGGGAGTAAGGTACTGCGTTCGAGTTCTAGTCAGCAAGATCACCACTGCATGAGGAACATACACCTTGACAGGGTGTCCCATCACAATTGACTCACTCTGTTCTATACTTACACAAGTTGCAGCTACAGCTTTCAGGCAACCTGGTAATGCACAGACCACAGGATCCAAAGTAGCAGGAAAATATGCCACTGGCCTTCTCATCATTCCATGTCTCTGTGTCAAAACTGAAAGTGCACAATTACCCCGCTCATAGCAGAATAATGCAAATTCTTTTGAATAGTCTGGCATTCCTAAAGCAGGTGCCTCACACAAACTCTCCCGCAATTTTATAAAAGATCTCATACTTTCATCGTCCCATTCTATAGGATCCTTTGCTCCTTTTCTGGTCCTTTGTATCAAGGGTTTAGCTAGTTAAGCAAACCCTACGATCCACTGCCTACAATATCCTACAACTCCTAGGAACATTCTTATTTCTTTTGGGTTCATGGCAACTGTATTTGTCGTATTATTCTGATTCTTTCAGAGGTCACCCTTCTAACCCCTCTTTCTATTTGATGTCCCAAGTATTTAACTGAATTTTTACAAAACTGAAGTTTTTCAGGGGACACTTTATCTCCACCCTTTGCCTAATGATTTAGCAGTGCAATCGAATCAGTAACACAGTCATCCCGTGTATTTGATGCCACCAATAGGTCGTCAATATATTGCACCAAGACTGACTCTCTAGGTAACACAAGGAATTCAAGGCTTCTTTTGAGAATCTGATTAAAGATTAAAGGACTTTCAGTGTACCCTTGAGGCACACGATTCCAGATGTAAACATGCTCATCAAATCTGAACGAAAATAAAAACTTACTATCTGGATGCAATGGCATAGAAAAGAATGCGTGACATAAATCGATTACTGTGAACCATCCTGCTTTCCATGGTCTCTGATAAAGAATCACAGCTGAATTAGGCACTACTGGGCAGCATGGTACAACAATCTTATTAATTTTCCCAAGATCTTAAACCACCCTATATTTTCCGTTAGGTTTCTGAATGCCAATTATAGGTGAGTTACAAGGGCTACTCATTATTTATTTCAGAATACCTTGTTCGACCAATCGCTCTATTTCTGCTGCAACACCTGCCTTTACTTCTGGACTCATTTTGTATTGTCGGATATTCGGATAAACCGCACCTTCTTTCACTGTCACTTATACGGGATCTTCATCCATTAATCCTATTTCTTTTCCAGTAGAATCCCATATCTCTGCATTTACAGTCAGTTTGACTTCGGCAGGTAATTCATTTTGTGTCATCATCTAATATAATTCATTTACTTCTGTTCCCTGTTTAGCTAAACATGAACTTGTAAACTCCATCTTCATCTGGGGTTTGTATTGCAACACCATCCAGTGTGCAAAATATAGTGCAATTCATTTTGCACAACAGGTCTCTTCCAAGCACGTTTACAGGGCTTGAGTCACAGACCACGAATTTATGCATTTCTTTAAAATTTCCAATTCGTACCCCCATTGGTTCTGTGATTGGAGTTCTAATTGGTTGGTTTGAAACATCTATAACTTGGATGTTCTCACCCGAGAGGGGCAGGTTAGGAATGTCTGCTGTTCTCACAGTAGACCTGGTAGCACCAGTATCCAACAAGAAAGTGATATCATTTCCTTCCACTTTACCTTCTATGTATGAACCTGACTGATCTACCGGTAGGGATGCACCAAGCACGCACTCCCCTTCCTCCCTCCTCAGGCACCGTCATTCCTGATCATAATCAATCAGTGGGTCCTGCAAAAGAAACTGTAATGTTACAAACTTTTTCTTACCACTTCCTTCTGGAAATCCGGCGTCCTCACTGTACTTGGCTTGACTCACAAAATTTGATTTAGGGGCAGGTGGCAATTGACTCTGTAGGTCTATACCCTGTTGCTGATGACTCATTAACACCTCATTCTCCATCTGTGGATTAAAAGTTTGATTCAGGGCATTATTAACTTGTATAGCTTTACACTCGTTCTTCCAATGCCCCAACTTCCCGCACCCGTGACAGAAAAATCTTTTCTTTGCCTCTTCCCGATTTAATCTTCCCCGAGGCTTTCCCCCATTATTGTCACCTTGACCTTGTGCTCTTCCTTGATTTTCTGACTGTTTATTTAATTGGAGCTCTTGCTGTTCAGCTGATTTTACTTGGGCTCACATTACTTTTTCTTCTAAAGCTTTTCGTTTGTTATCAAATTCGTCCTCACAATATTTAGCATATTTTAAAATTTCGTCAACGGGCTTTGATTGCCAACACAGCATGTGCTGCTTAATCATTTGAGATATATCCAATCTCAGCCCATACACAAATCGATACACAAAATGAGTCATGTCTTTGTTCTCTAAGCTTTCAAACTCACTATACTGTTTGAACACCTCTAAAAGACGTCGTAGTAGGCATGCACAGACTCATTTTTCTCTTGGGTCGTCCCGTCTAATTTTACCCAATCAGTTTCTTTCGGGGGGATTTGACTCTTCAGAAAAGTGATCACCTGGTGATATTTTTTCATTACATCTTCTGACGGGGCTCCTGTCTTTGAATCTCTTGGATACTCCTCACTAGGCAAATCTACAGTAATTTTACACTCTGTCCACAAATCTGCAGGTACCACTATGTCAAACAGACCATCCAGATCCTTTAATAAAACCTTTGAAACTTTCACAAACCTCTCAACTTGTCTCTACCACTCCACTGGTTTCTCTCTCAATTTTGGGAAATCATTTGTAAAAGACAAAATATCCTGTCTATTCCATGGCACATGTAAGTACCCCCCTCCGGGTACTTCTCTCATTGGATACAGTCTCTCAGCTTTTTCTGTTTCTCTCATGGCATATTCAGATGTCGTTCGATTTACCTGTGGTTCTTCCTTTTTCTTTGCCCATCTAACTTTCCATCTTTCAAGATCTCCCTACTTTTGCAACAGAAATAATAACTCCGTAATCTGTAATTTTCTTCCAGACACATGCATTTTTTCCAAATCCTTATCAGAAAATTCTGCTCTATATTGTTTCTGCAACACCTTTGATTTCCCTATGTCAATTCCCATTTCCGATGCCAGATTTGTCAGCTTTTCATTGAATGCCTTTGTGTTTCGTGTAATGCTTCTACAAATAAACAGTAATTCTTCCTCACTGAATGTGTTTAACCTGTCTAGACCCACATTTCCAGCAACCATTTCTTCCAATTCTACTCTCAATTTGAAAATGTCTAATAAGTTTGGCTGTGACTTTGGCTTCTCTATTTCTTGAGACCATCTCTCTATATCTTCTGGGGTTACTATTGTAGCACTTCTAGTTCCTGATGATGTTTCTAGTCTAACTTCCTTTGAACAACAGGGCAAATTTCTCTTCGGTGTTTCCATCATTGACTCTCTTATGGGCAAATCCATCAATGATATTACTGATTCATTCACTAGCTTGATCATCTATTATTATCTTTTCTTTTCTGGGTTCTATGCTTGGGTTAGGCATTACAAGAACTTTAGGACAGTTTGATTTTTCTCCATACAATGGAACTACCGGACCTATTGTTACTGGTATGGTCAATGCTCCGGGATGTGCATTTATCTGAGCTATTCTCTGAATCAATTTGTCGCTATTTTGATTTATTGCTTCCCTTTCCTTTTCCTGAAGTACCCTATCTGTGGTGTCATGTACTATCTGGGGAACCAAAGGTGTTACTATCATTGGGGCATTAGGGGTCATTCTATTGAATCCATCATTATAAGGCGGAGGACTTTTCATCAATATGTCTTCTAGGTATCCCTCTTCTGTTTATCTGCTACCTAACATGGTTAAGTGCTTAGTTTTCTCTGTACATTTACCTCCTGTCTGCTCTTCTGATGTTAACACAGGATATAAACCTTCTGCCACCATGGCCTGTCTCCATTGTTTCATTTGACTATCCCTAGTCTCTCGGGGAAATTTTGAGTAATATTTGCTTAAGGTCCTGTTACTTCATGGTCTGTCACGTTCAAAGGCTTCCATTTCCCATTCTTCTAAAGCTTCATATTGAGTCAATCTAGGTCTAGGTTCTAATTCATTCATTTGTGTTCAGGAAATGCTAATATTCCATCAACTTTTGTGTATTCTACCCAATTTTCTAACTATACACAAGTATGATAGCCTCTCTCCACCATCATCCAAGATGCAGGCGTATTTGGAAGAGGAATGAGAATCCCCTCTCTACTCTTAATGGGTTTGTCCTTTTTGAAATAATTCTTAACCTTTTGCATAAATGTAATTTTTCTCTTTTCTCCGTACACTGCCTGCTTGTGCTTGTTAAGGTACTGCTCGTAAGCAAACCCTATAAACCTTCTATCTGGTCTAGTCCCTGTTAATGTTGGATCATACATGCAAACTCCACTATCTATTATTATTCTTGGGATCTTTATTTTGATGACCAATCAAAAGCTTGCTTTAATTCTAAAAATTCTCCAATACCAGCACGGTTTCTATTCTGAAGACCAATCAATTTCTACGATGTTCGCTCGCTCAGCCAATGCTTGCGCGGCTTTTTTGTGATGTCAGTATCACTCCTTACTACTGACCCCTCCTTTACAATTTCGCATCAACTACATGCCCGCTGTTTCAACCAATCCCAGCTCAGCTCTCAGTGACGGCAGTGCAACACCCGCAACTGACCCCCTCCTTTACAAGGTAATGCAAAAACTTATTTTCTCACAAAATGTTCACACAATTTCATTAATTAACAACGTATAAACATTCGCTATTGTGTCTGACACACTAATTCAAAGAATAGTAGAATTTCTTTCACTACGAGTAAAACCCTTCTGCTTACTTTCCACACACTACGTGGAAACCTTTCCGCTTACTCTTCACACAAGCATCAGAGAACCTGCTACTCCTTCAGTATTACCCTTTCTAGGGGATTTAATACCAAAAGTTCACCAGTAAACTCCTCGCTACCAATTATTCTCACCAACATACAAGAAACTTTCCCTAACTTAATGCTTCCAGTCCTGCATAACTTTCAGCACTTTCTCGATCCAGACCATTCACCACCCGCTATTCAATATTCCTGTGAATTTAGAGACAACATAAAACAATACATAACGGGTTTTGGTTAATACATAAATCAATATTTCAAATTTTCAAATACAAACCTCACCTAACTAACTATACTAACCATGCCTCTGCTGCCAAGAGAAACTGATGCAGCGGAGTTTACCAGCTCTACACATTCATACACACAACACATTTGGGCCCATATACATTCATACACTCATTGAGCTGGTAAATATCCACTGATCATCAATTTTATTTTACCCTAGGAAACCTTTAGACCAGTATTCTTACCATTCCTGTCTCCTGAGTAAATGCGCACAGCTGTACGAACGAGCCAGTACGATGCGAGCTACATGAAATTCACCGACCGAGTCGTTTCCGGGTCCGAACCGCTCCGTACGTCTCGGTCGTAAGCTAACCGTGGCGTGCAATGGATGCGATTCACGACCGAGCCAGTACGATGCACGCATCGGACAGCCTGTGTGAGCCGGAGTGTCTGGCTCGCAAAAGCTGCCAGAGTCGGACTTCGGGGGCCACGTCAGACCCCCCAACACCCGCAGCCGTATGACTCGCACACAGGGAGAGACCCATGGGTCTCCCCCACACAGGCACGTATGGCGTGGATTGCACCGAAGCGTACCCACTGTAGGGGGCGCACTTGTTCGAGACGTAACCATTCAGTCAATGGGAGCGCATGTACGCAACGTACAACTGGCTCCCATTGACTTCTATGGGAGTCCGACCGAACCGAGTCCGACAGCATACGTGCGCATCTTACTCGCTCGGTCGGACTGTAGGGGTCCGGCTCGGTCAGAAAACACTCCGGATCCGAATCGGTTGGAGTGCTTTCCGACCCGGATCGGATTCGGCACCCTAGTAGTAGATTAGAATAGGGAGGAATTAATATCATACATTTATATTTTATTCAAAGAACCACAGACTCAGAAGGAGTTTAAAAAAAGTTTATCTGAATTAATAATTTTGGGAGTCAAATCAGAATACACATAGATATGCCAGAATTCTCCATCAAGAAAAATAGTACAGTTAGCTTATAATCAGTTTGCATCCATTAAATTGTTGCAATGACAGTACCTGAGGAGAGAAAGAATAGAGAGCAGATACAGATCATTAACCCAACAGTTATATTTACCTAGAATGGTGTGAGGACCCTGACATTCAAAGTGTTAAGGATTCAGGACCGGTTCAGGACTGGGAAGGTGACCTCTTCTAGTGTGACGCCAGCGTTACACCCCTCTCTGGTGCTTCTCTCTCCGGCTCGTGCTTGTCCGGACCCCTTCCTAGATGTGCCTCCTCGGTTGTTCCGCGAATATCCCTAATGTTGGATTCTTCAGTCAGATTGCAGCAAAATCGGGCAGCATCTCAGCATAGCATCAGCATCTCAGCATCAAGTGTGTCTAACTATCTAAAACTAACCTCTGTTATACCAATTCCAATGTATGATCCACCCCCAAATGTTTCAATTTCATGTTCGCCCGCAATTTGATTGGGCAAAGCAGTGGGTTGAGGGCATCACACCATACTAAGTGTAATATTTTTTTTAGTCTATTGTCTTGCTCCCGGCCCCTTAATTATAATACCCACAAGCTTTATTCCCACATTTCATATGTGGATAGGTAAGTCAGTAATACAATGTTGCGTTCTTCTTCCCCTCGTAGGGTCAAGAGTTGTTCTTCCCATGTCCTTGCTAGGCTTAGGGTTTGGCAGCCATTCAATGAGTTCATCGGTTTCAGGACAAGCAGAAGTTGCGCAGGCGTAGCTGCCACAAGGAAACAGAGACGTTGTCACCCTCCAATGCCCAAATACGAACTATTAATAAAGTCAGAGAAGAACATGTTAGAATACAAAATTAAATGATTTCACTGTATACCCCTTACTTCTACTCTAACCCCATTTACTTAATAAATCTTTTGCATTAATAGCTTAGTAAAACTTGCATAGGTTAGTTTCAGCACAGCATGTGCGTTAGTGAGTTACTTTAAAGCAGCCATATTAAAAGCTATTGCGCAGCCGCAAAGATTTCCACCCAAGCGACAGAAGATGCCACACTACGTAGATGTAGTAGACGCATGGGCAGAAGAGTTCCTGCGTTTTTTGGCGGCCATTTAAGGACACTCCGGGTTATTCATTAGTGAAGCACATAGAAAAGCTTCCCATAGATACACAATGTAAAATGTGGTGCAGAATTAATATTCATGAACAGTTTGGTTGTAATGTTATAGGTTATTCGAGAGGTTTGCATACAAGCAAGTTTCTTTTTATACGAAACCTTGCTCCATCACCTGCAGCAAACCCAAATGCATGAAGTTTTAGATAGTTTGCAAAATACCCATACAGCATGTGTTTAGAAGTTCAAAACTAGCCTGATTTTCCAATCTCTGCCACTTTTTTAGCTATTTGGTTTGCCAATGGCAGCTAACTTCATTTAGGTGCCCGGGCCTACTTTTGTGTCCAAGTCCGACCCTGTCTATATGTGAATTCTTAGGCCAGTCCCAACTTTTTTATTTGAATTCTGATTAACTCTAAGACCTAGCCCAATTTCCTAAATAATAGCACAGTCTTTTTAAATAGAGCCGAGTATTGTGGCACCATCACAAATAATTATTTTCTTCCTCAACTAGGAACTGTTTAGACCAATTGCACAGGAACTAGCCCAATCTGGCAACACTTACTGCTGCTGCATGATAAAAAACAGGCAGGGTTTCTCCAAATAAACACTGAAAACAAACAACTGTATGATGAAATCTTCTGTACTGAATCTTTCAATCAGGCAAGTGTGGAAAGGCTGAAGTAAAAGTGTGGCTTGGTGGAGAAGCAAGACAGAGATCGTGTCTTAGGGTTTAGGTGGTTTTATTTATTCAAACAACAAAAATAGTCTTGGTTTCTCTTTCTCCAAGTAAGAGCTTGCGGCTCATAAACAGAATTGGGTGTTCGGTGCCATCGTCAGTAGTCTGGGCTAGAACAGCTCCTAACCGTTTTCGGAGGCATCCGTTTGCAGAAGAACAGGTTTATAAAATCAGGGGATTTCCGTATGGGGCTGGATGTAATAGCCTTTTTTAGGTTTTCAAACGCCTGTATAGTTTGTGGTGTAGGATGCAGAAGGTCCCTGGTCTTGTTCTCTTTCTTCAGAAGATCGGTTACGGGTGTGGCTATGTCAGAGTATTGGGGTATAAACCTTCGATAATAGCCAAGGAGACCTAAAAAAGCCCTAACTTCTGGAGGCATTTAGGATTGCTTTTACCTTCTCTTGTTGGGGTTCTATATGGCCATTACCCAGAAGATACCCAAGATACTTCACTTTCTGAAATCCCACCCGGGACGTTTTGGCGTTGATGTGTAGACCTGCTGACTGAAGGGCCTGCAGAACCTTGTGACAATGGTGTAAATGGTGCTCCCATGTGGGACTGTATAAAATGATGTCGTCAAGATAGGCAGAGGAATATGTTTGGTGGTCGGAAAGTACCCTGTTCATTATCCTCTGGAATGTGGCAGGGGCCCCGTGGAGACAAAAAGGCAAGGTGGTAAATTCATATAGGCCAGTAGGTAATGGGCTTGATAATATGCCCTGGAGAATTCCAATAGAATTCCAATAGAAGCCCATGTTGACACCAGAACATGGGCTTCTATTGGAATTCTCTAGAGCATATTATCAAGCCCATTATCGCCGCTTTAGCGGCAGTTTTCTGCCGCTAAAGTGGCGATAATTGTAACGCCGTTTCTTGATAATATGCCCCTTAGTTTCTTCCTGTTTCTGCTGCTTCCAACCCTCATTGGTTATCTCCAACAGACTGCATGGTTCTCTGCAATAAAGGAGCTCAAAAGGGGAACAGCCCAAATTGGTTTGGGTTTGGCTACTTACAACATATAGTGCTAGAGGGAGAAGCATATACCACTCTTTACCTTCAACAGTCAGCATTTTCTTTAACATCGATTTCAGAGTAGCGTTATACCGCTCACACAAACCATTGGTTTGCGGATGGTATACAGACATTGTGATATGGGAACTGTCAAGAGATTTACATATTTGTGACATTAACCTAGATACAAAGGGGGTTCCTTGATCTGTGAGGATTTCTTACGAGAAACCCACCCTCCAAAATACCTCTAGGAGTTTGTCACTGATGTTAGCAGTGGTGGGGGCTCTGAGCGGGAAGGCCTCGGGATAATGGGTAGCATAGTCTACCACGACTAAGGCATATTGGTTACCCTTATTAGATCGTGGTGAGGGGCCGATAAGATCCATCCCCACCCTCTCGAATGGTTTTCCCATTATTGGAAGGGGTTGATAAGGGACGGAAGGGGGCCTATAAGGGTTCTTTTTTTTCACACTTCGCATTCTTGACAGTATTTGGTGACCTGAGCAAAGATGCCTGGCCAATAAAAAATGTTGTAGCACTATCTGTGTGGTCTTTTGGACTCCCCTATGCCCTGCAAGTAGATGGGAGTGAGCAAAAAAATGACCTGCTCTCGGAAGGCCTGTGGTACTATCAGCTGAGGAGGAGCCCTGCTTTTTCCGGTTCTGTGGAGGAGGTCGTTTTTTACATGAAAGTGAGGGTACACAGGGTTGGGTAGTGTAGAGGCCTGTCTAGCGTGAGCCCAATCGGTTTGTAAGGTAGGGTCATGCTTCTGGTTGAAACTGAAACTCTTGTCAGTGATCCATGGGGCCTGAGTGAGGAAGGTAGGGTGGATGGAGTTCTGTGTATTGAGGGAATATATCTCATCCCTAAGTAACTTGAGGAACATTGGATTATCCAAACCTAATATCAACTGCTCTGGGAGGTTAGGTAACACTCCTAGTCTGGCGTTCAGTGCTTGACCATTCGGTAAGGTGATGGGTATTTGCAACGGGGAATAGACACGGACGTCTCCATGTATGCATCTAATGGGTATGGTGTCTCCTGTATCGGTACTCGAGGGACCTACTAGAGATTGAAGAATTTCAGACTGGCGACAGCCTGAATCTAATAAAGCTCGCACAGATGTCCCGTCCACTTGTACACTTACATAGGAAGAAGGTCTCAGTTCTTCGGTGTATAGGATGGAGCGAGGGATACAGCTGACGTTCATTGGTCCTTCAAGGGGTTTCTTGTGGGGACAAACCCTGGCGATGTAGCCCCACTCCCCACATTCAAAACACTGGGGTCCTTTTGTCCGGAGAGGGTTCGAGAGATAGTTGCAGGACTTAACCGATTCTGTGACAGGTTTCGCTGGTCTTTTTTCAGTCTTATTGGAAGGAAAGGAGAGGCGTGTTGATTTCTCGATTTCCCAAGGCACAGACTGAGATTGGGCCCTATAGAAGGTGGTGGCCATTTCCACTGCTTGTTCCACCGTCAACTGGGTATGTTGTTTCAACCACCTCTGTGTGGAGATGGGCAATGTCTCGAGGTATTGCTCAAGGTAGATCAACGACATGATCTCTTCCTTAGTGTGGTCCTGTGGCCTAAGCCACTTGTCGGCGGTGGCCATCACTTTAAAAATCAAGGTTTTAAGAGTGTTTCTGGGGGCACCCCGCTCTTTCCTGAACCGGACTCGGTAGGCTTCTGGATCCATTCCTAGGTGGTCCAGGATAATTCCCTTTATCTCGCTTTAGGGGGAGTTTCTGTTAGCGTTGGCCACCTGGTAGGCGGCTTGTGCTTCTCCACTGAGGAGGGGGGCCAGGAAAAAGGGCCACTTGGCTTCAGGCCAACCAGAGGCCCTCACGGCTCTTTTGAAGTTTAAGAGGAAGGCGTTGGGGTCCTCTCCTGGGAGATATTTCTGATGGGATATTTTAGGACTGGCTCCTGGGCGGGTTTGGAGTTGCCCAGTCAACTGCAGCTGTTCGACCGCCACCTTTTGTATGCATTCCACCTGGTTGTTCATCGTGTTTTTAACCATGTCCCTATCTGCTTGGGTGGAATTCATTTGCTTTTCGAGCGCCCACTCCAGCTTCTCCTGGCCACAAATTTGCTGCTGGATGAGGTTCTCCATACTGTCTGTCTATGGAAATGTCCCACTTCTGACACCAGGTGTGGCTTGGTGGAGAAGCATGACAGAGACCGTGTCTTAGGGTTTAGGTGGTTTTATTTATTCAAACAACAAAAATTGTCTTGGTTTCTCTTTCTCCAAGTAAGAGCATTGATAGAGGCATTTCCTTATAATGCTTTTTCTCCATACAGCATTTTCACTCTCTTAAACTTAGAGAGCAGAATGTCATGTTCGTCCTCCCGGTTTGTACAGCTCCCAAGGGTGTATGGCATAAGGAGATAAAATGAAACAAAAAAAGAACGATATAAGGGCGATATCCAATAGCCCTTAAACTATTATGGGAAGAGGTGTGAGGGGAGACTTCACACAGATGGCATCACCAGTGTCGCTTTTCCCTGTCCGCTATGCTCCTGGCTGTGCAGAGCATCGTGACGCTGGCAAGACGCGAGCAGCCGACTCGTCTTCCTCCTCCCGACCTGACTTACGAGCCCTGGTTCCCCTGTCCCAAGCGCTCCCCAAACGCGCTCGTTCCTCCTGGAACGTGGCAGGAGTCTTTGCCGCGCCAAATAGGGTCCGGCTCCCTCTTTTGGTCTGTCCCTGAAGTAGTCTTCTTGGACTCCGGTTCCGGACGAGTTTTCTCCAATCCTGGCAAATTTTGGTCCTTCTTCCTTTCTGGTGCTCTGGAGGATGGTCTTTCGTTTCTGACGCTCTTCTCCTGGGGTAGAACTCCTCCTTTCTATATCCGCATCCTCGAAGTACAAGCCCATTGGATCATGTGACCCAGTCACATGATCGGGAAATGGAGCCCAGAGATCTAGGTCTTTCAAGGCACAGTTCACGTCCTGCAGTGTGGATGCCGGTTGAAAACACAGGAGAGGACATGGCGATAGGTAAGAGGGAAATGTTTTGGTGTCCGCTTCTTGCTCCATTGTCTCCTGCTGTTGTACCTCGTTCCACAAAGTCCTTGGTGGCGTGGTGTTTAGCACACATGGCTTCTGCATGCAACGCCTGATTTGTCTTGTTTCAGTCAGTGTCTTGCACCACTATAGCACCACGTCTCCTTAGGGGAATTAAGGACTGTGAAACTGTAAACTCTGTATTATGACATTAGCATCATGCTGAAGCGATCCCACATGAGCTCTAATGCACTCAGGCCTGACAGTGCCTGGCGGCCTGACCCTGAAATAGACCTCAGGTCAGGCAGTCAGGAACCTTGGAATGCACCAGTAATCCATTTTGAGCAGTGAAATAAAAATCTTTAAGTGGTCCTACACATCAGAGGAGTGGAGTCCTGAGGCCCTCATGACCTAACCACCACTCCACTGAAGGATATTTAAAGAATATGAACACTTCCCTTGTGTTGTTCCTGTAGCTGAGCAGGCTTGAACCGAGTTCCTGCAGCATTCTGGCTCTAGGCACAGCTAGGAGCATGAGGATGTTACATGTCGCGCTTCCTGAGCCCTAACTTGGGTAAAATCACCACCAACTACAACTCCCACAATGCACCCCTTCTAGTAATCCAGTAACCTTAATTGTGTGCTGCCACCAAAAACCACACCTGAATATTATTGACATGTGCGTAACTTGAGATAAAAGAGGGCTTCTCCCTTTCCACAGTGCTTGGCTTACTCGTTATTCGTGTTGGACCATGCCCCATGACCTTGATAGCCTCATTTTAGATTCCCTCCTCACTGTGAAATACGTTGGAGAAACAACGTGCCTTGGATTGTTAAGTTGATCCTGCTGAGGAGTAATCGTGTGTTACCCTTGCAAACTACCCGAGTGTTTTATGTGACATTTGTCTGCCTCAGCTCTAATCACGAAGACGGATTGCCTGAGCCATTTAAACCATCGTCCTTTCTTTGAGTTTTAATGCGCTGCTGAGAGAGATTCCCAGCCCTGCTCCAGCTCATTAGCGCAAACTGCTCTGAATGACATTATTTGAATTCCTTATTGTGATCATACGAACGTGCTGAATACTCAGGCTTCCTGCCTCTCTTTGATTTATTTAAACAAAATCCGGAGCCCCGAGCAGCTGTTCTCTATATTTCAACGTGGTGAGCTCTGAAGTCCGAGGCTGCCTGCAACTTCTTCTTTGTTTTCAAAAGACTCCGAGTTGCAACAAAGTATCCAGTTTCAGAAGTCACGCTCTCGCTACCACCTTCCTGTCTGTGGTGCTGCCTTCTAGAATTCAATTCTATTTTTAGGTCTCGCCTAGCGTTGCAGCGCGCATGCGTTGTTCGCTCTGCAGAGCTACTGTGATCGAGGAGATCTCAGAAGGGGACTTGAAGCCCCGCCCATCATTTTCATTGGGTAGTGTCAGCGTTTATGCTAAACGCTGGCTTCCCATTGAAAAGGATGCTTCTTGGTTACTGCCCTGTCTCCCTTTTTGACGGCCCATCCGGACTGGGTCGTCAGCTTCACGGCTGTGGTGAAGAAATTTCTTACCTCAAGTGGGCCATCTGTTTCACTCAGCCATGTGTTTATTTTTGCATCGCGCCTTCACGTAAAGTGAAAGCGCGATGCAAATATAAACAAGCGGCCAGGCTGAACACGGAAAACTAATCATACTTTGTTGAATGCAAGTAAAGGATGTCAGAAGCCAAGTGTCTTCAAGTTTCCCCCGTTAGACTTTAAAGACATCTCAGGTATTCCATCTGACCCGACTGACTCTCTTTTAGATCTGAGGCCTTTAAGGCGCAACAGGGAACTAGAAACCTGCAACTCCATGCTTGGGAATGACCCTGCACTTGTCACAAAAACAAGGCAAAGGAATCATCTGGTACGAGCCGCACCCCTTTCATCGCTCCTTGATATTGACAAAGACAATGTCTTTTCTGCGAATACGCTCAGCCCACCGGAAGTGGATACACCAGAACCTACACCCGTGTTGAGACGTAGTAGCGTACAGATATGCAGGGTGTTGCTCCCACCAAAGCACACCTCCGAGGGAGGAACCTCGACAGAACTTTCAAGAAGAGCGATGACGCTGCATAGTGACTTTGATGATTTGGACAGTTCCTGTGGAACTCCAGAAGGGCTGACGTCACTTCCTGTGCTGTTTCAGGACACTCCTGAGCATGAGTACGGCTAGAGGATAACCTGGAGGAGGCGCCGTGAGTTTATGAAGTACCTAAAAGAGAGGGGGAAACTCAAGAGTAGTGAAATACTGGTAAAAAGAGGGCCGTTGACGAGTCTGCCTTCAAATGAACTGAGACTAAAAAATAATCTGCAGGCATCTTTAATAATGTTCTTAAAACACAATGAATTTTCTTTACAGAATGAAAAAAGGCATAATGAATTTTTTTTGCAAGATATAATATTTCCAGGGTTAGGGCTTGTTAACTGTGTTTTGTTAGAAGACGGAAAACATTTGGTGTGCTTTATCGAGTGATGTGGGTTAATTGTTATTATGAAAGGCAGTGTTCTCAGACGTAAATATTCACTGATGTTTGCCACAGGTAAGTAACCTGCATAGGTGTCGCTGACAGCTGATTGAGCACTGCAATATTAGATCCTTGCGGGGGGGAAAATGGAGACGCAGCAGCTATTGGGGAAAGAGCTCCCAACAGCTTTCTGCCTTCTTCTGGTTGCCGTCACAGTCCCGGTTAGGAGCAGTGCTGGCACAGAGAGCCAAAAACACATCTGGAAAGCATCTTGAAGGAATATGTTTGGAGACTGCAGTGTTGATTGACAAAACACAGGCAGCGTTTAAACTGAAACCTCTATGCCAGCAAGAATTGGGCATTTTTTTAAAAGTGTATCTATTTATTTTTATAGGAATATATATACTTTCAAAAATGTACATGGTTATATAAAAGTGATTTAGCTCACTTTTACTCAAAATGTCCACCCTTTAATGAACTGGAACTTACTTGCTGCTTCCTGAAGCCAGAAACTGGCGGGTGCCCTTCCAGTTGTTGGTCGTATATTTTGAAAGGATTCTTGAATGTTTCTTGTTCTAAGTTGTTTACATAAGTCTTTTGTGCATGTCCTGTATATCTGTCCTAGCAGGACTCTTTCTTTTGTTTTTTAACAATATTCCCGTACATGCATCCATGTAACAGGGACAAATAGGAGTGGGACGTTACATTTCTTTTTAAGCCCTAAAAAGCCTGTCTTTCGTACCAGGTGATGCAATCAATGGTGTTTTACATCTTTCTAGAGCACCACTCTCTTCGTTTTATTGATTAAACAAGAGGACTTTTCGTTGGAGAAGTAAACATTCAAAGTCTGATAAACCTCAATTACGTCTGTATATCACCTCCTTCCACTGCATGGATCCACCGTGGTGGTGGGTTGAGCACAGTTAAGTTAATTTACCATTTGTGTGCAACAGAGTCTTGTCCCTCTACAGTTCAATGTAAATGTGTCTTTATCGGTATTGATTTATTAAGTAAAGACCTGCCATTTCGCTCGGTAGCCCTTTGAGATCACATAGTAGTAGGCATTGTACAGGGCAGTCATCTATTCGTTGAATTTTCTTCCTTCTGCTCGTGGTTCAAAGCAATATCTTAGTAGACGTTCTAAAGGAGGAGTCTTTGGGAAGGTTGTTTTTTAGCGCTGGTTAATCAGTTTGCGTCATTTGTGTATATTTTTTATCTGTTCAGTTTCATTAGGTACTTGATAGTACCTGTTCTCCAAGCATCAGGAGTCCATTGGATAATGCCAACCCCTCATTCTTGTCAGTGTTGACCTGTGTAACATCCTTTTGTGAAAATGCCATTGGTCTTTAAGCCAAGCACTGGTGGGTTCCTGCAGTCCTGGTGGCTATTAATAATTTATGAACTACATTTACTGTATAGTTCCACATAACAAACTACAGAATGTGAAAGGCCACCATGGATCTGAAGAGATGTGTGGATACTTCAATTATTTCAATGGGGTTTTCTCTGTGTAGAGTAAGGAAATTGTAAATATAGTATGTAAGCAATCACTCCATGATGGTGTTTCATGGTACATTTCACCATTATAATGCATTTTGTGTGTAGCAAAATGAAGAAGTGACATTTATCAGCGTTCCAAATCATGAATAGTGTGCGGTGTTACTGGGGGGCTGTGTTGGTGATTAAAACAGACCATGTTTAATTGTTTGCATGTTGATTTGATCATTTCAAATCAACAAGTACACTAGTGAGCACATCCATGGATCTGCGTCTTTGTTACATAACATTGTAAATTCTTCATATGTAGCAGGGTTCTGAGTTCTTCTACCTTCTTAGCCTCACACTTCTCAGGACGGTTGTCTCTTTTCTCAGGTATCTTGTGATGACTGAATCAAACTATTACAATTATTGGATTAAGTTTCCACTACCTGGTCACTTGAATCATGCATCCTTGACCACTGTACATGTCCATTAGCATCTTGTGGGCCTAAAAACTTCCACTTGGAGGCAATTCACCTCTAATCCTTTAATGTATGGGATCTGTCTGGCACTTATAAATTCATCAAGAAGCATAAAGGCCACTTAGTTTTGCCAGGTTAACACTTTTGGGGGAGGATGACCATATTTGCATCTAAAAACATTTGAGAGGGCTCTTTGAATGGGAACACATGTTTTCTTGGGGTCAAGAAAGCAAAATGGGACCATCACATGCTGTTCATTGGTCACAAAGAGTTAAAATGCAAGCATTTAAACTGTGATACTTTCTGTGTAGTTAATATGCACCAGAGATTCCTGTTCTGTTTCATTTTAGTCTTCAGTACTTGGGACCTGTAGAAGTAGTTGAGAGTTATTTTAAATTCTATTAGAACATTGGAATGTTGGGAGCTCCATTGTAGATAATGGAGTGCTCCCTGCTTCTACAGGCCGGTAAAGGCCCGCAGAGCAACATTCCAATGTATTACAAAGGCCACTCGGAGCTTGAGGGGATTTAAATCCCCTCGAGCTCCGAGAGGCCTTTGTGTTATTTGTTAGAACATTCTGCCCTCTAGTGGCAGAATGTTCTAATAGCCTTATAGCCCTTCGTAGCAAGGCTATACTGGCTATTAAAGTCCCGGTCCCTTGTTAAAGTCCCTCGCCTTCGGCTCTGTCCTATAACGCTGGAGTGGGGCTTTAATAGCCGGTATAGCCCTCTACAGCGGGCTATAGGGCTATAATAGTTATCTTTAGGGAATGTTTTTAATGTTGGATCTTTTGTCTGTATGTGGTTTGTTTCTATTCCCGTTCATATTCGCCTGGACAGGACATTTTCTTTCTTTGTTTGTTCCATGTTGATTGCGTCTAGTCAAATCTGAAGTTATCTGTAGTTCATGTTATAATTTCATGATCTCCCTTAGTATGTACGCCGCCCGCTCTGCGAAACTGGCTGTTCCCAAGGCCAAGGCACCTGCAACCCAGCCAGAGAGTGGATTAAAACTCCCTGCCCTCAATGCTTACGGAGCACCGCCCTGCACCCCTCCCTGCATCTACATCCTTATAACCCCAGAATACAGGCCGGTGAAGGTTTGTGGGAATTGATCTTTTTCATTATGCACACTTGCTGCTATACTTGAGTTGCCTCAAGTTATAATGGTTTGTGCCTTCCCTGGTTGCAAGGGCAAGGAGACACCCTGACGATGTCCCTGCTGGTGATATGAAACAGGGGCTGAGTATTTTGGAGAAGTTTCAGGATGTTTTATCTGTTAAGAATGTCGATGTTCCCTTTTGAAGTGTATAGCGGAGTCATAGTCATCTTCGCTGAGTGACCTCCCCCTGAAATTGGGGTGTCTGGCTTGAGACTGAAGTCGTCGGAAGGAGTGCTTCGTGTGGATAAAGTTTTTTCAACATGTTTAAGCGTGCTTTGTGAGTCTTGCAGGTGGCCTGAAAAACCAGCTTTCATCCCTAGGGCTGGTCTTGTGGCTTCTGTTGTCCTAGGTGCGGCGTTAGCCCAATGTGGCTGTTATGTCAAACCTGCATTATTGTTATTAGGGCTTCTTAGTTGGTTTATGCCTCGCCCAGGAGCGTTAGAGGCTCTATTGAAGATTGAAGCCCTAGTTGCAGTGCTATTCCAATTTTCATGGGCTCCGCCTGTATCGACGACCACCATGCGTGCTTCCTTGGCTTTGATTGTTGGTGCGCTTGTGTCCATGCCAGGGCAGAGTTGAGTGAGTATTGTATCAGTTCCCACGGCGTGCTGATTTTTGATGGCCATACCTGGATCACTGGCCAGAGTACTCTGTTCATTATCTTGGGCGTTTGTGGCCCATGGATGGAAATTATGAGTGATGAATGTTTCAGGTGTTGTCATCTCTGCCTGTGTTGCTATAACCTCATGCGTGGTGCTCCCCGTCTGTGTGGAGGAGGCCCCCATGGTGGCCTGCATGTTTGGCTGTGCAATGGTTGTTTGTACTACTGGAGGGCCCAAGTCTTGTAAGGCCTGGGTGTGAGCGTTCTTGCAAAATATGGGGAAGAGAGGTTGATTATCTTCGGCTTCGGTGGACCACTTCAATCTGTCTTTTTTAGGTCCCAAAACTGTTGGATTGCGCTGGGGGATTGTCCCAAGTAGTCGCTTTGATTGCTTTTGTTGTTTTTTAAGTTGTTTCTTCTCACTCCGTGTCCTTGGTGGTGCTGTCTAAATTGCATCCTGCGAGCATATAGCCCCTAAATTGTTGTGGGCGGGAACCGCTGTCTCATTACTGCCTTCTATTGTTGTCTCTGGTTGTAGTGGCCAAGTTACTTTCCTTATTGTCGGCTGGTGGCGTTGAGAAGATTCGTGATCTACGTCCCTACTGGCTGCTGTAAAATCCTTTGCGCCAGTCCCCGGGCTCTGAGCAAAATTTGATATTAAACTTTGACTCCTCCATCAGTGAGGTTGAGTACAGTTGGGAGGGATGCCAGTTTGTCAACAATCTCTGGGCACCGATATTCGAAGAGGGGAGTTGGAGAGCTGCTGGTTGCTGCCATCCTATCTACCTTCTTGGCCATATCAGCCATTGTTATTGCCATGACTTGGAGATTTTCCATTTGTATTTTCAATTTCTCCGATTGCCATGTTAAAGCGTTTATGGCTGTGGAGAGAGAAGTACTGACTGACCTTAGCAGATTGTCCTGTGCACATGACAATTCAAGAGGCAATTGCAAAGGTGTTCTCTGTAGGGAATTACTTACCTCTGGCTCAGAAGAGGAGTCAATGATGATGCAAGAACCCTCTTTGCCTTTGCCCTGGGGAATGTTTGTATCTTGTGGCAGTGCTGCCTCTTTGTCTGGGCTGAATGAGCGTGAGTTGTCAGTGATTTTTTAGATTTTGAGTGGGCTGGCGATGTCGTCCAGTAAATCCCAGACTGTGGCGGCGGGATGACTTTCTCAAGAATTTGCTTCCTAGCTTAGACTGCGCTCGCAGTTTAAGAATGGAAAGGCTCTCAGGATGTGGCAAGACTGGGACCTTTTCATTCTCCAAGCCTGGGATATATCCGTAGGGCCGTTGCACAGTTTATTTGTGTTGGATAGGTGTGGGGGATCAGAACCTGTGATTGTGGGGACTGGACCTGTTTCATCTTCTCCAATGGCAGCCTTAGTTTGTCCCTCGTTGTTAGTTGTGGTTCCGAAGGCTTCAAACCCAGAGACTTCGAGGTCCTGGGTATCCTGGCCTAATCCCGTGCCCAACTGCGCAGGTCATACATCTTGCCGACGTTTGTCTCAGCGAGTGTACTCGTAGAGGCGTCCCTGCTTGAAGGCGTGTCTCTTGCAGTAAGTTCTGACTTCTGTTTTGGCCTTGGCAGGCGAGCGCTTTTCTTGGTAATTTCGTCAGAGGCTTCCCAAGCACCTGCGATATATGCACAGGGATATGAGAAGGGTTCGGAGGAGAGATTGGGACAATTCCTAGTTCCCAGGTGGTAGTCCTGGATGGTGAGTTCTGTAGGTTATTTAAACCAGGTTCCTGTACTGCTCCTGCCTCTCCTCTCGTGGTCGAACGCATGTGCCAATTTCCATCCGACGGGGATCTACATTCTTTCCCTTCAGGTAATGAGGTTGGATCATCCATTGGGGATTCCTGGAAGAACACATACACCGTAGGCATTTTATATATATATATATATATATATATATATATATATATATATATATATATATATATATATATATATCCAAAAAAAGGTGTCCCCCTGCGAGAACGCACTTGGCAGGCAGGCGAATCCTGTACTTTCACCAGCATCCTTTATTTGCTAATGACCGGACATTGTTCTGCTTGTTTTAGAATAACCAGCCCTACGCGTTTCAGCGCCCCTGCGCCTTGGTCACAGGCTCATTGCAGTGTCTGTAGGCGGAGGAAAGGCAGGAAACGAGTCACTTACTTTAAGTAATCTCAGGTGAGATTACTTAAAGTAAGTGACTCGTTTCCTGCCTTTCCTCCGCCTACAGACACTGCAAGGAGCCCGTGACCAAGGCGCAGGGGCGCTGAAACGCGTAGGGCTGGTTATTCTAAAACAAGCAGAACAATGTCCGGTCATTAACAAATAAAGGATGCTGGTGAAAGTACAGGATTCGCCTGCCTGCCAAGTGCGTTCTCGCAGGGGGACACCTTTTTTTGTATATATATATATATATATATATATATATATATATATATATATATATATATATATATATATTCACAGAAAAAACCATAGGTTTCAGGCACGTTATAGTTAGGAATTAGCATTTAAAAAACCTCAGAAATTCACTGAAAAAACCATAGGTTTCAGGGGTGTTATAGTTAGCTGGACTTTTCACTTGTACAAAACCATTGAAATTCCCCCGTTATAGTTAGTTCAGCTAACTATAACTCGCGCGCCCGCAATGCACTGCTGATGACGTCACATATTACATCACTCGTGACATGGTCAGTGACATCACTCATGACATCCCTGATGACATCTCAAATGACATCACTGATAACATCACTGATGACATCATCCAGTGAATGTCTGTTTTTCTGAAAATTAAATATGTTTTATATATGTATATCTCAAGGTCGATGGAAGAATAAATGGGTATATAAGTGTCTAAATGGATGATTTGTTTTTGAAAAATTGATCGTGTAACTGACTGATTAAGTGTATCATAGTGAATACATGGCTTAGTGAGTAATGTTTAAATATGTAAATATCTGTATCAGTTTTTCACTTTGTGTATAAGTGGCTGCATGGGTTGGTGAGTAGCTACATGGGTGTCTATATAGGTTATTAGTTGTTTTTTTGAGTATCAGTCTGAGTGTCTGCATGGTTCGGTGGGGGGTATTACGGAGTGCATAGGTGCATGAATGAGTGACTCACTGTTTGTATGTGTTGAAGACAGCATGTGTGCAGGACTGCATGGGTGGATGAGTGTGTGTATGGGTGTGTTAGTGAGTGAATGACTGTCTCAATAGTGTCTTTATGAGTAACTACATATGTTTTAAACTAGTATATGTGACTATTGGTGTATATAAGTGAGTATATGTGAGAATGAGAGATTGAAAGAGTTCCTGTATGAATAAGTATGTGTTTCTATAAGTGATTGTTTAAAAGACTAAGTATGTGTAAGTTTCCGTAGAAGTAAGTGTGGTGGTGTGTGTATAACTGTATATGCAAGTAAATGTATGTTTGATTCTTTATTAGCATGAGTGACTATGTGTGTGAGTAACTCTATGGATGAGTGGCATTGTGTAACAGGATGTATAGGTGTATGAGTACATATGATGAGTGAGTACATGTATGAGTGACTGTATAGGACTGTTGGTGAATGAGTGGATGTGTATATGGATCTTAGAATTACTGAAGAGGTTGTTGTAACTGGTATTGGTATGTCCATTGTTTTGAAAATTTTAGTCTCTATTTTTGAATGTGTGTATCAAAGGTTATATTAGGGTGAGAGGAGGTCTGCCACTCTATCACAAGGATGATATCATCAGTGATGTCATTTGAGATGTCATCAGTGATGTAATGAGTGATGTCACTGACCATGTCATGAGTGATGTAATATGTGACGTCATCAGTAGTGCATTGCGGGCGCGGGAGTTATAGTTAGCTGAACTAACTATAACGGAGGAATTTTAATGGTTTTGTACAAGTGAAAAGTCCAGCTAACTATAACACCCCTGAAACCTATGGTTTTTTCAGTGAATTTCTGAGGTTTTTTAAATGCTAATTCCTAACTATAACGTGCCTGAAACCTATAGTTTTTTCTGTGAATTTCAAAGGTTTTTTAAATGCTAATTTCTAACTATGCCTACAGAGATAGGACATGTGAAGAAAGAAGAAAAAATGCACAGAAAGAAAAAAAAGAAGTGCAGAAAGAAGCAACAGAAGTCCTCAAAGACGAAGAAAAGTGCAGGAAGAAGGATAACGTGCAGAAAGAACAAAAAGAAGAGCAGAAAGAATCCTCGTTGCAAAATTATCCTGTACCCTCAACTTTTTCAGACGGATACTGGTGGTAACTGAGTCTGACTAACCAGTCCTAGAGCCAGTGCTATGTTAAAAGACACTTAGAATACAGTGAAAACACCTAAATACACTAGGGAACATTATGCGTTGGGGTCCCCCTGTGATTAGCATGACCTCCTCTGTAAGCCCCTAGTATATAATAGGGCAGGGGGATTAAAACTATCTCTTAAAACAGGCCACAGGGCGTTTTTGCACACGTTAACTCAGGCCCCGTCCCCTCCCTTCACCACTGTGTAAACACGCCCTGTGTCCGTTTTTAGTTGGGAGATTAAGTTCATTTGAATTCTAAGGGTCCCTAGGGTCCAACTAGCCCACTAGGTACCTCCAGTAAGTGCCACAGAGCTGCGTTGCAGAGAGGTGTAAAAAGTGGCACAGCCTGGACCACCTCTCTGCAATGCAGCTCAGTGGCGCTTACTGGAAGCACTTGGTGGGCTAGTTAGCCCCCAGGGGCCCTCAGTATTGAAGGGAAATTATATCCCAATTTAAAACGTGCCATAGTGCGTGTTTGCACATGTCACCTCAGGCCCCGTCCCCTCCCTTCACCACTGTGTAAATGCGCCCTGTGGCTGTTCTAAGTTGAGAGATTAAGTCCCCTTGAACCCTAAGGGTCCCTAGGGTCAAACTAGACCACTAGGTACCTCCAGTAAGCGCCACAGAGCTGCGTTGCAGAGAGGTGTAAAAAGGAGCTTGGCCTCAGAACACCTGTCTGCAGCGAAGCTCCCTGGCGCATACTGGAGATGCCTGTTGCGCTAGTTGGCCCTCAGGGACCCTCAGTATTGAAGAGGAATTAATTCCCCAACTTACAACTCGCCAGGGGGAGCGTTTGCAGAGTGCTGCAAGGAGGGGGCGTGGCCTCCGGCACGATGCCAGTCTTTTATTTATTTTAATTTTTTAAGAAGGGGGCCTGTGTGGTTCCCCTTCTTATTCTAATTTATTGGCCCTGATGACCCCATCCCCCAGGGCCTGTCTCCTAATTATATTTTTTTGACCCCAATCCCCAGGGCTGGCCACTGTTTTTTATTATTTAAAAAAAATATATATTTATAGACACACCTAGGACATGCTGGACAAACCGTACGTATCTTTCACCATGACGATTTGAGTGATATTCATTAAAAGGCGACTATGCATGCAATGAATCCACGTGGAATGTATTTACACCACTAGTGAAGCTCTGACATGTCTGATGCCCTACCGTGCCTAATCCCGGTAGACACCCTTGTCGTTTATTTATACAAACATGGGTAGCTATCGACGGGCACATTTAATACACATGCACACCAAGCCATTCAAAGGGGATTCGACAAAAATTCAACCAAAACTATGCAAGAAACCCCCCTCACGGCTAATAAAACACATCCACTGTGGATGTGTAATACTTTTTATTTTACTCTCTGGAAAGGGGACGAACATCACTTGAGAGTCACAGCGCGCTCCTGGCAGAGCCCAATGCTGTATAACACCCACCATTGCCTGCCGAGTGCCACACACCTCTGTGTTGTATTCCACCAGCTAGTGCATATGCTATGACACTCTCTAGCCCATGTGCACTGTAACACCACCCCGTGAATATGTCATGCCACACTTGTCTTCGCACGGGTTATATTGCCCCATCTAACGTGCCTTCCTCGATGCCTATGTTATAACGCACAGTGCTATGCCATACATATTACAATCTGGGATCCATATCTTTGTCACAGTGCATATGCAACGTTACACTCCCCAGCACATATTTTATATTACAACTTTAGAGACTAGTTAGGTTACACAACACTGCCCTGTGCATATTACACTCCAAGGCGAACATCGCATAGCACGCGCTAGTGCCTGTGCTATCTCGCGCTCTCCAATGAATCTGTCATTGCGCACAATGTATTGCATATTATATTTCACACCCTGTTCATCTTATATCACACTTTTTGGTGCATAGTTTATACCATACACTATATCTAGTTTTCATTTTCAATCGTGCTCTCAGGACTGTGTTCTATATAACACTGTGTTCACCTACCCTTTTCACGGGCATTACATTTTGCGATAGGGGGTGGAGGGTCAGGGGGTGTTTCTGCCAAGTGAGCCCGGAGTCACAGTCACAAACGTCCTCTTCTTCCTGAATAAAAGTGAGATTATGCTGCATACTTGTTCATATTTTAAGTAGTTCGCACAGACACACGTTTTAAAAACAATAACGTTCCTAATACCCGCCTTCTCTGAACAGTTAGCTTGCTGCCCCATCCCCCTCCTCCCTATCCTCTGTTGTGTGAATCCATGGACTAGCCTCCTCATTCCTGCCATGCATGGTCTGATGTGCTGCCACTGCCCTCAATTTAGTATGATGTACCAGTCCCCTCCTCCTGCCCTCCATTGCCCAATTCTATGCCCCATCATTGACCTCCTGCTTAAACTCTGTGCTTAGCTTGCTGCCCCTATTCTCCTTCCCCCTGCCCTCCGATGTCTTTGTGCATGCCCCTGCTCCATCCTTTTTGCCCACCATGTTCCATGGACCTGCCACTCCTATCTACTCTGAGTGTTCTGCTGAGCTGCCACCTACATGGTCCATTGTACTGCCACACCCTTCTGCCCTCCCTGGTCTGTTGTGCTGCAACTGCTCCTCCTGCCTGCCCCGTGCGGTCTGTTGTGAGGCCCCTTCCCCTGAACTTTCTTGTGTGTGCACAGGTCCTGACCTTCCCTTCTATCCTCCATCGTCCTTTGTGCATGCCCCTGCACCCTCCTTCTTGCCCATCATAGCCATTGTGCTGCCACTAACCCTCCCACTTGCCATGCATGGTCTTCTGCGCTGCCATGGCCCCTCCCACCTTCCCTGTGTGGTCAGTTAGCTGCCCCTGACCCCCTCCCACCTTCCCTCCATGGTCTGTGTGTATGCCATCACAGTCTCACTGTTGCTCTTCATGGTGTGTCTTGCTTCTAGTGCCCATCCTGCCTGACCTCCATGGCTATCTTGCTGCTCCTGCCCTGCCCCCTTGCCCCCAGCCCTCTGTTTACATGTGCAGACCCCTACTCCCTCCCTCCTGGCTTGTCTGTTCCATTGTAATGCCCCTGATCCTTCCCTCCTGCCCTTTATGGTCTGTTATGCTGCAGCTTTCTCTCCTGTCTGTCCATTATGGTCAGCTAGCTACCATTGCCTCTTGCCCCTCTGTTCTCTGTTGTTCATGTGCATGGTCCTGTCCCCTCCCTCGTGCTTTCTATGGATTGTTGTGCTGCACTCCCGTCCCGCATGCCCTGTGTGGTGTATTGTGCTGCTGCAAACCCTGATGCCTGCCCTGCAGGGTCAGTTTGGTGCACCTCTCCATGTCCCTCCTGTCCTCTGTTATCCAAGTCCATGTCCCTACCCCATTTCCTTCCATGATCCAATGTACCATACTTGCGAACATTTTGAACTTGGTAAGAGGGAGATTTTGAAAAAAAACTGGGATATTCATTTTCCCTTTTGAGTTACATTGAAAAAGAGATTGTAGACAGGAGACAGTTCAAATAAAGCCCATTTGAGCTTAAAAACATTGGACGTTTCCTGGCTTAATCGGGTCTGTTGGCATGTATGGTTGTACTACCATTGCCTCTTCCTTCTGCCCACAATGGTCTATTACATTGCCACAGCCTCTCTTGCAAGTCCTGTTTTGTTGGTTTGTTGCCCCTGCACCCCCTTCCACTGCCCTCCATAGTCTGTTGTGCTGCCACGGCCCTTCCTGCCTGCTCAGTGTGGTTAAATTGTTGCCTTTGCACCCTCCTACCTGCCTTCAATTTTCAGAGTCCGTGCCCCTGGCCTCTGCCTCTCAACAGTATCCTAATGAACAACTAGATTGCTAACATTCTATATTTATTACAAAAGTGTGGAACGCCTGACGTCATCTTGATGTAATCAAAACTGTAATACCTAGAGCATTTCCTTTAGAAATTACATATATGAGAGGGTCTTCTTGGCATCAAAATTATGGTTAGTACTCTAAAAGACTAAAATAAGGACATATTTTCTGAGTTTTCAAATAGCGACAAAGCACTTTTTAATTATTTGTTATCTTTATGTTTTTTTATCCAGTTGACCACTTGATTAAATGTTGCACTTAGGGGAGAGGATGTGGTGTTACTTCCAGAACTGCAGACTTTGCAACTGGGGAACCAGGTTGGAGTTTCTGCTTCAGCTCGACATTATGTGATTCTGGTCAAATCACTTAGTCTCCCCATGTCTACAACCAAAATGAATTTGTTCTTGTGTGATGTAACCAATGCTCATGTAAAGCACTCCAATACCTGACAAGTCTGCACTATATAACAATGCAAAAACACAAAATAATAAGTGTTTTGCACACTTCTGTCATTGGGCTATATTTGGGCTACATCTGGGTGATTTTGGGCTACATTTGGGCTCTTTTGTCTCCGGTGGCCATCTTGGGAGATTTATTTGTTATGAAGTTTCCTAATTTCCTCATGTACTGCAGTCTCCTCAGTAGGAAATGCTTTCAGTTTTTACTTTGATTCCATCATGAAGGTATTCAGATATGTCACATATTTGCCATAAATTCTGAAAGTTAGCACTCTAGTTGCTCATTAGATCACTGTAGTAAAACTACTGTTCACCATGGAAGTCTGCTCCTGGTATTAAAAGTGCATGTTTCAGTCTGCATGTCAGAATTTTTTAATGAAATAAAAGAGGATTTCAGAAGTCAAAATGTGCCCTAGTTTGTCTTTCTGCAGCACTAATCATACTTGTTATGGAAAAATGAACCCCCTCATTTTGTTCCTTTTTAAATTAAATGTTTTAAGAGTTACCACTTTAATCCAAGCAAGATGGCTTCAGGTGTTCCATACGTTTTTCATAAGTAGGACTGTTAGCGCTCTAGTTGTTCTTTGGAACACTCTGGGAAGCTGCAGTAGAACACAAAGGAATCAACTGACAGTCTCTGCCCTTGTTGGATGTACATGTTTTACTGAGAATGCCAGACTTCATTCTCACATGACTGAGAAAGATAATGTGAATTTACAGAAAATAAGCTCTCAGTTTAGCTTATAGATCACCTTCCAAACCTCTGTGGGAAAAGCATGAGAAAATATTTTTCTCTCAATCATGATATCCCAGCAGAAGGCTTTTTCACATGGTGAAATCACCTTAGAACATACCACAATTCCTAAAATGAGTATGGTACCATCAACAAATGATTTATAATGTAACTAAAGTCTTAAAACCTTCTATTAACTGCAATGCTTTTTAATGAGGTGCTATCATGTATATTGGTCCCAAGATGGCTGTCAACACTTCTTGGATGAAGTGCTGACAGCCAATCAGATCTCAGGATGAGATGTGTGGTTAGGCTCCGCCCACATATATATATGATTTTACTTTTGATGATTTTCTCAGGAACTACTGAACAGATTGACACCAGACCTGCAAAAGGCACTTCCCTGAGCTGAGGACTACCTCTCTGCCAAATTTCAAGTAATTCTGTTCAGCCGTTCGGGCTGTACCTTGGACTAAAGGTCCCTATGGAAAATTGCATGGGGAAAACGCGTTTTGGGACCCCCCTTTTTTCTCAGCCCCCACTTGACGAATCCCCCCGAGACTTTCAGGGTAGGAGCGGAGCGGAGCGCCCCACCTATTTTAAAAATTTCGCGAGGATTCGTCAACCGGCGCCAAAGTTATTCCAAATAGAATGTTGCAGATTTCCTATGGAAACACGGTCCTAACTATAACTATCTACCGCGCAAAAATTAAAAATAAATACATAACTTAGCGTTTAAAAAACCGTACAAATTCACTGAAAAAACCATAGGTTTCACACACGTTATAGTTAGGAATTAGCATTTAAAAAACCTTGCAAATTCACTTAAAAAACCATAGGTTTCACACAAGTTATAGTTAGCTGTACATTTCACTCGTAAAAAACCAATGAAATTCCACGTTATAGTTAGATCAGGTAACTATAACTTGCGCGACCGCAATGCACAATGTGTCATTTCAGATGTCATCATTGATGTCATGAGTGATGTCACTGACCATGTCATAAGTGATGTAATATGTGACGTCATCAGCAGTTTATTGTGGGCGCGCAAGTTATAGTTACCTGATCTAACTATAACGTGGAATTTCATTGGTTTTTTACGAGTGAAATGTACAGCTAACTATAACTTGTGTGAAACCTATGGTTTTTTAAGTGAATATATATATATATATATATATATATTATTATTATTATTTTTTTTTTTTACTACAATGTGGCTTAGACCGGATCGCTCAACAGCGGGTGCGGGTGTTGGGCCAAGCCAATGGCCGGATTAGTATTCAAAACAAAGGACATCCGCACTCTGGAACCTTGTAGCAGTTTATTCAGTTGACAGAGCCCTAACTGTCACACCAGTTAGGGCTCTGTCAACTGAATAAACTGCTACAAGGTTCCAGAGTGCGGATGTCCTTTGTTTTGAATATATATATGTATATTACCTACTGGCGGTCGCCAGTAGGTAGTATTAGTTAGGACCCTGTTTCCATAGGAAAACCGCAACATTCTATTTGGAATAACTTTGGCGCCGGTCGACGAATCCTCGCGAAATTATCAAAACTAATGGGGCGCTACGCTCCGCTCCTACCCTGAAAGTCTCGGGGGGATTCGTCACGCGGGGGCTGAGAAAAAAGGGGGGTCCCAAAACGCGTTTTCCCCATGCATTTTTCCATAGGACCTTTAGACACAGCTACAGCCCGAACGGCTGAACAGAATTACTTGTAATTTGGCAGAGAGGTAGTCCTCAGGTCAAGGAAGTGCCTTTTGTAGGTCTGGTGTAAATCTGTTCGTAGTTCCTGAGAAAATAGCATTTAAATCAATATATATATCTGTAAGCGCGCTCCGTGCGCTTACCGTAAGCTTACCGTAAGCTTACCGTACGCGTACGGCGCCGTGCGCGAGCGCGATTCTGATTGGTTGTCACACGACTGTAAACATTCGAATCGGACGAAATCAGGAAGTGTCGGCCGCCATTTCATGTGTTTCACACAGAAAAAAAAGGGAGATAACTTGAAAAGGGGGCAAGGAAGAGAGTTACAGACCCCCTAACATTTGAAAGGGGGTCAAAGAAGGACAGAAAAGTACAAAAAAAACATTTATTAATTTTTTAAAAAAATCGCAGGTACGCGTACGGTAAGCTTACCGTACGCGTACGGTAGAAAAAAAATAAAAAAAGAAATAAAATTCAGATTTAAGTGTTTAGATATTAGGGGGCTCTAAAAAGAGCCGTTGTGTTTATGAAGTGTTTCTCGGTACCTACAAGTAAGTACCGATGAAGAGTCTAAGGTTCAAGAGGAAGACTCTGTTTCCTTCATCAGTGAAGTGTACACCATCTGCTCTATAAATGTCTTGCATGTCGTAACGCAAGTTGTTGTGGTAAATGGAACCCATACCATAGTCTCGGAGGAAAGCAGAAACAGATTTGTTGACGTGCTTTCTTGCTTTGTCAATCTGCGGACAAAAATGATTGGACCAGTTCCATTTTTGCCTTTGGCATATGTTAGAATACGCAAAGGCAGTTTTAGGGAAAAGTGAAAACAGTTGTGCAAAGGTCTCCTTCATAAGCATTTCCAGGCCTACCCCAGTCAAAGTGCCTAGGTCATTGCCACCACAGTGCACTATTATGAGGTCAGGGTGTTGGATTTGCATGAAGGATTTCACCAATGGCATCAATTGGTGCCACTTTAACCCTCTCTGACCAATCCATTTAATGTCTACATTTGGCAAAGCAAGGTCTCTCACCATACCTGTTTTCTCTGCATACTTTTCACTCCAGAAGACATAGCTGTGCCCTACAATCCACACTGTGAACATCTTCAAAGGAGATCTGGATGCACTCAGGAGGTGTATTTCAGTAGAATGGGAAAAAGAAATGAAAGACAGTTTGGAAATGGAGGCATACATATTTTTTTAAAATAAAAAGAACTCATTGGCTGTTTCATACCATTCTACACTAAAAACTAGGCTGTATGTGTCAATTTATAGAAGCATGTTTTGTATTGGTATAGAAAAATGTGTTACCAAAGAACAGTACTATGGATTTGCTGTTAGGTTAGAAAAGTCAAGCACTCTTGCTCTTTGGAAATGAAACATTGTGTGGTGAACTTCTGACCTAACTCTACACAGCAGTGTCCCATGAGCTGTTGCTATGGTAGCAGGCAGAAGTCAAGTTGGGGGAAGGGTACTAGGCAGAAGTCAAGTTGGGGGAAGGGTACCTTTGGAAAAGGGTTGGTTTTCAACCAATAGAAATGTGTGATTACATTTGAAAAAAAGGGGGAAGCACTGAGATTTGAAATTAACATGTATATGTGTGGAAAAAGAGAGGGAAACATTGCCATTATCTGGTTCTGCTGAGAGGAGAGAGGTGTACAGAACAGAGATCCTGGCTCTGATAATCTGCTGTTTGAGTGCCACATTTCTTTCACAACTAGCTAATTTTAAAGGTGAGTTATGAGTTTGAGAGGGGATGTATATGGTAAATTAAGAAATGAATAATAGAATTGGAATTCCTTTTGTTGAAGTTGTGTTTATCATTTTGTGTTTTGGGAGAAATTTAAATGTAAGGAACATGTAAAATATTATGGACTATGTTTTCACCATAAATTAAGGTGTACTGGTATAAATGAGGAATACTTTTAGGGTTTGAGGTTGTAGTGAGTAATGCAAATACATTCAGCATCACTAAGGCTGGTTGCTTTGCTGGAGTGTAGTCATTCACCCAGGTTACACATGTTCCTGGTCTCAAAAAGCTGTTTGGACATGTGCTGTTTTCAGAATCTGAACAGTGTATTCAAAATTTGTCAGACTGTAAAAGTACTTATCACTTGCCAAAAAAAGAGTAGTAAGTGTGCTTTCAAATTGGCAAAGAAATTTCATTTTCTGCCTAATTTCAAACCATGACTCTGTGTGCAAAGAGGAATTATAGACAGAGATTTATTGCGTATTACTCTGGTAATTTTACATTTGCATTAGTAGGAAAGGGGCAGCTATTTTTCTGCAGAAGCAGACTCTTAGCACACACCCAGCTGCTTATCCTGTAGAATCATGCATAGTATTCACAACCAAGTGGGGTTTGAGGTTGCAGTCAGTAATGCAAATACATTCAGCATCACTAAGGCTGGTTGCCCTTGCTGGAGTGTAGTCAGTCACCCAGGTTACACATGTTGCTGGTCTCAAAAAGCTGTTTGGACATGTGCTGTTTTCAGAATCTGAAAAGTGGATTCAAAATGTGTCAGACTGTAAAAGTACTTATCACTTGCCAAAAAAAGAGTAGTAAGTGTGCTTTCAAATTGGCAAAGAAATTTCGTTTTCTGCCTAATTTCAAACCATGACTCTGTGTGCAAAGAGGAATTATAGACAGAGATTTATTGCGTATTACTCTGGTAATTTTACATTTGCATTAGTAGGAAAGGGGCAGCTATTTTTCTGCAGAAGCAGACTCTTAGCACACACCCAGCTGCTTATCCTGTAGAATCATGCATAGTATTCACAACCGAGTGGGGTTTGAGGTTGCAGTCAGTAATGCAAATACATTCAGCATCACTAAGGCTGGTTGCCCTTGCTGGAGTGTAGTCAGTCACCCAGGTTACACATGTTGCTGGTCTCAAAAAGCTGTTTGGACATGTGCTGTTTTCAGAATCTGAAAAGTGGATTCAAAATGTGTCAGACTGTAAAAGTACTTATCACTTGCCAAAAAAAAGAGTAGTAAGTGTGCTTTCCAATTGGCAAAGAAATTTCGTTTTCTGACTAATATCAAACCATGACTCTGTGTGCAAAGAGGAATTATAGACAGAGATTTATTGCGTATTACTCTGGTAATTTTACATTTGCATTAGTAGGAAAGGGGCAGCTATTTTTCTGCAGAAGCAGACTCTTAGCACACACCCAGCTGCTTATCCTGTAGAATCATGCATAGTATTCACAACCGAGTGGGGTTTGAGGTTGCAGTCAGTAATGCAAATACATTCAGCATCACTAAGGCTGGTTGCCCTTGCTGGAGTGTAGTCAGTCACCCAGGTTACACATGTTGCTGGTCTCAAAACGCTGTTTGGACATGTGCTGTTTTCAGAATCTGAAAAGTGGATTCAAAATGTGTCAGACTGTAAAAGTACTTATCACTTGCCAAAAAAAAGAGTAGTAAGTGTGCTTTCCAATTGGCAAAGAAATTTCGTTTTCTGACTAATATCAAACCATGACTCTGTGTGCAAAGAGGAATTATAACGTACTGAAAAACAATGTTCACAAGGAACTCATTTGGAATTCATTTCCTATCACAAACAACATCAATGGTTGTCTTTGAATGAATCTTTCACCAAGTTAACATACAGTAAGCCTACACACAGAAATTATTTTACAAAGCCTCAGCCGAGGTCTTTTATTGGACTAGAAAATTGTCAAAACACATATAAAAACATATCATATGTACAATATTCCTCTCTTATTCTATTATATTTACAGTGCAAGGTGACCCCAGTGAAACCATAACCATACAGACACCAATATACAAAATACTTTGTAAAAATACCAAAAAAAGGTTATTGGAGAAAGTTAAACAAGGACAGTTTTGTAAATGTTATAATGATACAGTCAGAGCTGTCTCTTATTGTGTTTGTCGACGACGTTTCGACCCACTTCTAGATACCGGGTCTCTTCAGGACTGTTAATATGGGGACTAGTGAAGGAAAAAAGAGAAGGAAGTGTATGACTATATTGGGACAGAATAAAAATGTTTTCAATTATGCAATACGAGTTTTTTATGTATAGTTGTAGGCTTACCTAGTTTATGGCATACACATGTCCATGTTGGATCCGGTATGCAAATTAAATAATAGTATCCGCACCTATAGATAATGAATATATATTTATTATAGGTCAGTGTTCACAAAGAAATTTAGACAATTTCTTATCAGTACACCACAAAGTGCGATAGTCAAATATACTCACTTAACCAATAGAGCATCTATTTATAGCTTCCACTAGTATGGATGAATTGGTCGGAGTTGGCCAGAATTCCTATTGTATGAGGAATAGGGATAGTTAATTAAGGTTCAATGATCTTTCACATTTGCACCATGGTGTCACATATCCCGGTAAAACACTTACTTGGGATTCTATGTTATGGGTATCCCTTATTTTCGTGAAGCCCCATCATTCTAAGGTAATGCGACCTGTTCTTTTGGCGCTTTAGCTGTGATGTGTTAAAAGCAAAATCATTATGATGTTCTATACATCATTTTCACAACCTTTTGCCTCTGCCACTCGTTTGCAAATACTCACATTACTGCTGAGTTGTGATGTCGCAGCAAAAGGGGGTTCCGTGATAATAATGGCAGATAAATTGCACCTTCAACACGCTGTTAGTTCGTGTCTTGCCTGCAACGGACCGAATCACGCTGGCTCCTAAACTCGCAGAGCGCGCACCTGCTCTCTTTTTATGCCCGATTCAATAAAGGAATTGATGGTGGCCATCTTGTAATGGCTAAAATAGCGCGAAGTCTCTTCGCGATATGGTTCCAATAATCCATCCTTACAGTCCAATAGACAATCGATATTATGCCTCAGTGTTAAATATTATGCCTCAGTGTTAAATAATCCATGACAATCACTATCACGGCATGTGTTAGATCGAAAAAGAAGCTCCATCTCGTTAGGTTACGAAGGAGTCGCCATATTAGACTGGGATTATCTCCTAGCCAGCTTGCCACTTTCATGTCCATGGCAATCACTATCATTGCATATGTTAAATCGGAAAAGAAGCTCCATCTCGTTATTCGGAGTTAGGTTACGAGGGAGTAGCCATCTTAGACTGGGATTATCTCCTAGGCAGCTTATCACTTTCATGTCCGTTTCGGCATGGAAAATTGTTGCAGCCATCTTGTAATGGATAAAGTAGTCCAAAGACTCTTTACGATATGATTTCAATACCCCATCCTCACAATCTATTAGGCAATCAACGCTTTGCCTCAATGCCTAATAACCCATAAGGATTCTTATCACTACATTTGATAAGGAGAGAACTCTATCTCGTCATTTTGAGTAAAGTTACGATGCGGTGGCCATCTTAGAATGGGATTGTCTGCTAGCCAGTCTGTCGTCTCTAAACTTATTTTATCTCTCGGATCTTGCCCAAATTCACATTAACATTCATATGGGTGTATTGAGAACAACTTGACATATTTAATACTAATTGTCTACCTCTTAGTCAGTCGTTCTAAATAGGGATAAATTGGCCAACTTGAAATTGGACAGAACAACATACTACCTGTACCTGCTGTCTAGGTGTATTTATATGTAATGGTCCTCAATTGTTATTATTCTTAATGTAAACAGATATTGTTACCTTTTACAGTGTTTTCATTTCATCACCCTTAGATGACATTTTAATTCAAGTCGACTAATGTAAAACCTTAGAATAGAGTAAAGATACAGGCTGCAGAGACATGATAACACATTTTTTGTCTAATACGCAAAAACACCACAATAATCCACATTCATTACAATGTTGCTGCCATCTCAAAATAATTTCGTTCATATTAACACATCGTATGGTTGAGTTCATGTATGGGGTTTTTCTCATTACCATCATTACATAGTCATCATTACATAGTCAAACCGCATTGACATTACATTATACCATTTGGATTATTATACATCAAGAACATTAATATAAAAGTTACTTTTTATGTTCGTTAACTACTCACTGTTGCAACAGTTACTAAGATGTACAAAAACACAGTGCTGTATAGGGACGGTATAATTAGCTGAACCCTTCTTGTATGTCTAATGCAGGCTAATGAATTTACGCCACTCCTCGAGATTATTCAGACCTTTCTTAATAGACCCACACTTGTCTATCCATTTACACTCCAAGGTCTGAAGAATCAGGGACAGGTCATCACCTCTAGGCGGAAGTGTAGCCTTCTCTACCACCTGCCAGGTCAAGTCATTGGCTGTGTGGTTTTTTTCAATGAAGTGATCGACCAGGGGGGCATTCAACACTCTGCATCTAATTCTGCTCCTGTGTTGGCCTATCCGTGCTTTTACTGGTTGCATGGTTTGTCCAATATAGATTAGGTCACATGGACACCAAATGCAATAGATGACATTAGGAGTAGAACAATTCGTTAGGGCCTGCAATTTGATCTTAATGTCTCCATGTTCAAAAAATTTGGTCTCTCTCGTAAGGCTACAGGCCACACAGTTCCCGCATTTATAGTGCCCTGTAACTGCTGGTAATGACCAAAGCTCTTGTATACTTTTTTCTTTTTTACATATACTAGTGTCCGAGTGTACCAGATGGTCTCTGATGTTCTTTCCTTTTTTAAAAGAAAAAAGGGGCATTTCTTTGCAGCAATCTAAGGTGATAAGGGTAGACCAGTGTTTTTTGATTGTCCGTTGTATCTGTGTACTCCACGGACAGAAAGTGGTGACACATACAACTTTCTTTACAGGTTCTCTCACTGACTTTTCCAGTAGAACCTCCCTCGGACTAAACCACGCCCTCTTCATTGAGGTTTTTACCAATCTCTTGGGATATCCTCTCTCTCGTAACCTCTCACTCAAAAGATTGGCTTCTACGAAAAAGTCTTGTTTCTCTGTACAATTTCGTCTCAACCTCAGAAACTGGCCATAGGGTAGGCCATCTCTGAGGGACCTTGGGTGGAAACTGTTGTATTGTAATAAGGTATTTCTATCCGTCGGTTTCCGATACAAAGTGACATCTAAATGGTCGCCTTTACATCGGATTTTGAGATCTAAAAAGGGGACCATTTCTTTATTTTTAAAGTAGGTGAAGGTCAATGCAGACTGGCAAGTATGTAAATATGTTATGAAATCATCCAAATCTTTGGTGTCTACCCACACGAAGAAAATATCATCAATATACCTTTTCCAACACTTGATGTTCGTGTGGAAAGGATTGTTGTTGTTGATGATAAACTTCTCCTCTAGGTCCCCAACATAAAGATTCGCCAAGTTTGGGGCAAAAATAGCACCCATTGAAGTTCCGGAACATTGTTGATAATAGTCAGAATTAAAACTGAAATAATTCTTAGTCAAAGCAATGTTCAACAGGTCAGTTATAAACTCTGTGGGAATCTCCAATGGTGCAGGTCTTTTATTCAAAATTTGTTCGATTACTTTAATACTGTCAGCTTGGGGAATATTGGTGTACAACGAGTTGATGTCCATTGTAACCAAAGTCTCCGTCTCTGGATTGTACTCCATATTTTCAATCAAATTGATCATGTGGGTACTGTCTCGGACATATGTGGGCAAATCTGGTACAAAACCCTTAATGAAACTATCGATATAGTGGCCTAACGGTTCCATTACAGACCCACAGCCAGACAGAATAGGTCTGCCTGGGGGATTAACCGAGTCCTTATGCACTTTAGGTAGAGTGTATAGGACCGGTGTCCTAGGGTAGGTTTTATTCAAAAAATCGAATTCTGGTTTGGTTAGGAAGCCATCTTCCAAGGCCTTGGATGTTACAGACTGTATTAGCTTTTGTATATCTTTCAGGGGATCTCGGGGCAATTTTTTGTAATGTTCTTCGTTACTGATTTGCCTCATGATTTCAGCTTCATATTTCGATCTTTCCTGAATGACTATACCGCCACCCTTGTCGGCGGGTTTCAAAATAATCTGGTCATTGTTCTTTAAGGAAATCAAGGCTTCTCGTTCATGTTTTGAGATGTTGTATGGGGTGAATTTTTTTTGTGTCTTCAAATTTGAGATATCCTCTAAAACACCCTTCTCAAATGCTATGACTTCAGGTGGCATCATAACGTTTGTTGGAAAGAAGGTGGATTTTGGACGCATTAGAGATCTGGGATGAGTGGGGACTTGTGCACGGTCACTGAAAAAGACTTTTAGACGTAATGACCTGAAAGATTTATGTAACTCGGTCTGTAATTGGAAAAAATTCGTGGATTCCGTCAAAACAAAGGACAGACCCTTACTAAGGAGTGATAGCTCGTGGGAATTCATAACATGGTTGGATAAGTTGAAAATTGGTATACACTCTTTGTTATGTATGGTGTCAGCCTTCATAGTGGTGTCTAAGTTACTCAATTCTTCTCTGCTGTTATCACCCAGTTGTTGGTATGGATCTCTGGTATGGAGATTACTTTGTATTTCTAGTTGTTCGGGCCCCATTTGTAGTATTGGCGGCGCGTTTGCCTTTCGCCGGCAAACTGGTGCCATACTCTTCGTTGGTTCCGATTGGATCCCCTTCCCCTCTGGGCCTGTCCTAAAAAAGGCTGCTGTAGTTGTTGTCTTGGCAGTGCACTCGTGCCCTCCCCTGCGTCGTCTGAGGATTCTGACCCTGCAGATGATTCCGAGAACCCAACCAGACTGTTATTCTTGAACCGTCCCCAGGTGACGTTCTTCTTGAATTGTTGTGGTTGTACGTAGAAATCTTCCACCAAATAAGGAAAAGCTTTTTCCTTACTGTAGGCGTGGATATCTTTTTGGACTTTGTCTGCTTTTTTCTTTAACTCAAAGGTGTTGAATTCTTGTATAGTTTTATTTAATCTCTCTAGGGCTGCTTTTGACTCTTCAATGTTAT
Organism: Triturus cristatus; assembly: GCF_964204655.1. Classification (NCBI taxonomy): domain Eukaryota; kingdom Metazoa; phylum Chordata; class Amphibia; order Caudata; family Salamandridae; genus Triturus; species Triturus cristatus. The sequence goes on along the minus strand of NC_140593.1, from coordinate 1,158,619,406 downwards.
CACAGCCAAATAGTTCTTTCTCCAGATTCTCGATTTCAATCAATTCCTGCTTACTGTGTTCTAAAGCTGTCTCAATGGCCAAGACCATCCAGTGCCTTGAGCATGTAGTTGATATATTGGAGAAGCCCCCTTTGAATTTATTGTCGTCTCTAAAGATACCTGGGATATTTCTCACAATTAGTCCCTGCGGGATGATATTGGCCCGTAAATACTCAGTCAACATTCGGGCATGTAATTCGGTTCGGACATGCTTCTTTTTAGCTCGTTCTAATTTATCCAACAGTACCGCTCTAGGATTGGAGTTTATAAATTGTGTGTAAAAAAGGAAAGAACATCAGAGACCATCTGGTACACTCGGACACTAGTATATGTAAAAAAGAAAAAAGTATACAAGAGCTTTGGTCATTACCAGCAGTTACAGGGCACTATAAATGCGGGAACTGTGTGGCCTGTAGCCTTACGAGAGAGACCAAATTTTTTGAACATGGAGACATTAAGATCAAATTGCAGGCCCTAACGAATTGTTCTACTCCTAATGTCATCTATTGCATTTGGTGTCCATGTGACCTAATCTATATTGGACAAACCATGCAACCAGTAAAAGCACGGATAGGCCAACACAGGAGCAGAATTAGATGCAGAGTGTTGAATGCCCCCCTGGTCGATCACTTCATTGAAAAAAACCACACAGCCAATGACTTGACCTGGCAGGTGGTAGAGAAGGCTACACTTCCGCCTAGAGGTGGTGACCTGTCCCTGATTCTTCAGACCTTGGAGTGTAAATGGATAGACAAGTGTGGGTCTATTAAGAAAGGTCTGAATAATCTCGAGGAGTGGCGTAAATTCATTAGCCTGCATTAGACATACAAGAAGGGTTCAGCTAATTATACCGTCCCTATACAGCACTGTGTTTTTGTACATCTTAGTAACTGTTGCAACAGTGAGTAGTTAACGAACATAAAAAGTAACTTTTATATTAATGTTCTTGATGTATAATAATCCAAATGGTATAATGTAATGTCAATGCGGTTTGACTATGTAATGATGACTATGTAATGATGGTAATGAGAAAAACCCCATACATGAACTCAACCATACGATGTGTTAATATGAACGAAATTATTTTGAGATGGCAGCAACATTGTAATGAATGTGGATTATTGTGGTGTTTTTGCGCATTAGACAAAAAATGTGTTATCATGTCTCTGCAGCCTGTATCTTTACTCTATTCTAAGGTTTTACATTAGTCGGCTTGAATTAAAATGTCATCTAAGGGTGATGAAATGAAAACACTGTAAAAGGTAACAATATCTGTTTACATTAAGAATAATAACAATTGAGGACCATTACATATAAATACACCTAGACAGCAGGTACAGGTAGTATGTTGTTCTGTCCAATTTCAAGTTGGCCAATTTATCCCTATTTAGAACGACTGACTAAGAGGTAGACAATTAGTATTAAATATGTCAAGTTGTTCTCAATACACCCATATGAATGTTAATGTGAATTTGGGCAAGATCCGAGAGATAAAATAAGTTTAGAGACGACAGACTGGCTAGCAGACAATCCCATTCTAAGATGGCCACCGCATCGTAACTTTACTCAAAATGACGAGATAGAGTTCTCTCCTTATCAAATGTAGTGATAAGAATCCTTATGGGTTATTAGGCATTGAGGCAAAGCGTTGATTGCCTAATAGATTGTGAGGATGGGGTATTGAAATCATATCGTAAAGAGTCTTTGGACTACTTTATCCATTACAAGATGGCTGCAACAATTTTCCATGCCGAAACGGACATGAAAGTGATAAGCTGCCTAGGAGATAATCCCAGTCTAAGATGGCTACTCCCTCGTAACCTAACTCCGAATAACGAGATGGAGCTTCTTTTCCGATTTAACATATGCAATGATAGTGATTGCCATGGACATGAAAGTGGCAAGCTGGCTAGGAGATAATCCCAGTCTAATATGGCGACTCCTTCGTAACCTAACGAGATGGAGCTTCTTTTTCGATCTAACACATGCCGTGATAGTGATTGTCATGGATTATTTAACACTGAGGCATAATATTTAACACTGAGGCATAATATCGATTGTCTATTGGACTGTAAGGATGGATTATTGGAACCATATCGCGAAGAGACTTCGCGCTATTTTAGCCATTACAAGATGGCCGCCATCAATTCCTTTATTGAATCGGGCATAAAAAGAGAGCAGGTGCGCGCTCTGCGAGTTTAGGAGCCAGCGTGATTCGGTCCGTTGCAGGCAAGACACGAACTAACAGCGTGTTGAAGGTGCAATTTATCTGCCATTATTATCACGGAACCCCCTTTTGCTGCGACATCACAACTCAGCAGTAATGTGAGTATTTGCAAACGAGTGGCAGAGGCAAAAGGTTGTGAAAATGATGTATAGAACATCATAATGATTTTGCTTTTAACACATCACAGCTAAAGCGCCAAAAGAACAGGTCGCATTACCTTAGAATGATGGGGCTTCACGAAAATAAGGGATACCCATAACATAGAATCCCAAGTAAGTGTTTTACCGGGATATGTGACACCATGGTGCAAATGTGAAAGATCATTGAACCTTAATTAACTATCCCTATTCCTCATACAATAGGAATTCTGTCCAACTCCGACCAATTCATCCATACTAGTGGAAGCTATAAATAGATGCTCTATTGGTTAAGTGAGTATATTTGACTATCGCACTTTGTGGTGTACTGATAAGAAATTGTCTAAATTTCTTTGTGAACACTGACCTATAATAAATATATATTCATTATCTATAGGTGCGGATACTATTATTTAATTTGCATACCGGATCCAACATGGACATGTGTATGCCATAAACTAGGTAAGCCTACAACTATACATAAAAAACTCGTATTGCATAATTGAAAACATTTTTATTCTGTCCCAATATAGTCATACACTTCCTTCTCTTTTTTCCTTCACTAGTCCCCATATTAACAGTCCTGAAGAGACCCGGTATCTAGAAGTGGGTCGAAACGTCGTCGACAAACACAATAAGAGACAGCTCTGACTGTATCATTATAACATTTACAAAACTGTCCTTGTTTAACTTTCTCCAATAACCTTTTTTTGGTATTTTTACAAAGTATTTTGTATATTGGTGTCTGTATGGTTATGGTTTCACTGGGGTCACCTTGCACTGTAAATATAATAGAATAAGAGAGGAATATTGTACATATGATATGTTTTTATATGTGTTTTGACAATTTTCTAGTCCAATAAAAGACCTCGGCTGAGGCTTTGTAAAATAATTTCTGTGTGTAGGCTTACTGTATGTTAACTTGGTGAAAGATTCATTCAAAGACAACCATTGATGTTGTTTGTGATAGGAAATGAATTCCAAATGAGTTCCTTGTGAACATTGTTTTTCAGTACGTTGTACTTACCCGGTTCGCAGGGACATAAGGGTTGCTCTTGTGTTTTTGAACAAAGAGGAATTATAGACAGAGATTTATTGCGTATTACTCTGGTAATTTTACATTTGCATTAGTAGGAAAGGGGCAGCTATTTTTCTGCAGAAGCAGACTCTTAGCACACACCCAGCTGCTTATCCTGTAGAATCATGCATAGTATTCACAACCGAGTGGGGTTTGAGGTTGCAGTCAGTAATGCAAATACATTCAGCATCACTAAGGCTGGTTGCCCTTGCTGGAGTGTAGTCAGTCACCCAGGTTACACATGTTGCTGGTCTCAAAAAGCTGTTTGGACATGTGCTGTTTTCAGAATCTGAAAAGTGGATTCAAAATGTGTCAGACTGTAAAAGTACTTATCACTTGCCAAAAAAAAAGAGTAGTAAGTGTGCTTTCCAATTGGCAAAGAAATTTCGTTTTCTGACTAATATCAAACCATGACTCTGTGTGCAAAGAGGAATTATAGACAGAGATTGATTGCGTATTACTCTGGTAATTTTACATTTGCATTAGTAGGAAAGGGGCAGCTATTTTTCTGCAGAAGCAGACTCTTAGCACACACCCAGCTGCTTATCCTGTAGAATCATGCATAGTATTCACAACCGAGTGGGGTTTGAGGTTGCAGTCAGTAATGCAAATACATTCAGCATCACTAAGGCTGGTTGCCCTTGCTGGAGTGTAGTCAGTCACCCAGGTTACACATGTTGCTGGTCTCAAAAAGCTGTTTGGACATGTGCTGTTTTCAGAATCTGAAAAGTGGATTCAAAATGTGTCAGACTGTAAAAGTACTTATCACTTGCCAAAAAAAAGAGTAGTAAGTGTGCTTTCCAATTGGCAAAGAAATTTCGTTTTCTGACTAATATCAAACCATGACTCTGTGTGCAAAGAGGAATTATAGACAGAGATTTATTGCGTATTACTCTGGTAATTTTACATTTGCATTAGTAGGAAAGGGGCAGCTATTTTTCTGCAGAAGCAGACTCTTAGCACACACCCAGCTGCTTATCCTGTAGAATCATGCATAGTATTCACAACCGAGTGGGGTTTGAGGTTGCAGTCAGTAATGCAAATACATTCAGCATCACTAAGGCTGGTTGCCCTTGCTGGAGTGTAGTCAGTCACCCAGGTTACACATGTTGCTGGTCTCAAAAAGCTGTTTGGACATGTGCTGTTTTCAGAATCTGAAAAGTGGATTCAAAATGTGTCAGACTGTAAAAGTACTTATCACTTGCCAAAAAAAAAGAGTAGTAAGTGTGCTTTCCAATTGGCAAAGAAATTTCGTTTTCTGACTAATATCAAACCATGACTCTGTGTGCAAAGAGGAATTATAGACAGAGATTTATTGCGTATTACTCTGGTAATTTTACATTTGCATTAGTAGGAAAGGGGCAGCTATTTTTCTGCAGAAGCAGACTCTTAGCACACACCCAGCTGCTTATCCTGTAGAATCATGCATAGTATTCACAACCGAGTGGGGTTTGAGGTTGCAGTCAGTAATGCAAATACATTCAGCATCACTAAGGCTGGTTGCCCTTGCTGGAGTGTAGTCAGTCACCCAGGTTACACATGTTGCTGGTCTCAAAAAGCTGTTTGGACATGTGCTGTTTTCAGAATCTGAAAAGTGGATTCAAAATGTGTCAGACTGTAAAAGTACTTATCACTTGCCAAAAAAAAGAGTAGTAAGTGTCCTTTCCAATTGGCAAAGAAATTTCGTTTTCTGACTAATATCAAACCATGACTCTGTGTGCAAAGAGGAATTATAGACAGAGATTTATTGCGTATTACTCTGTTAATTTTACATTTGCATTAGTAGGAAAGGGGCAGCTATTTTTCTGCAGAAGCAGACTCTTAGCACACACCCAGCTGCTTATCCTGTAGAATCATGCATAGTATTCACAACCGAGTGGAGTTTGAGGTTGCAGTCAGTAATGCAAATACATTCAGCATCACTAAGGCTGGTTGCCCTTGCTGGAGTGTAGTCAGTCGCCCAGGTTACACATGTTGCTGGTCTCAAAAAGCTGTTTGGACATGTGCTGTTTTCAGAATCTGAAAAGTGGATTCAAAATGTGTCAGACTGTAAAAGTACTTATCACTTGCCAAAAAAAAGAGTAGTAAGTGTGCTTTCCAATTGGCAAAGAAATTTCGTTTTCTGACTAATATCAAACCATGACTCTGTGTGCAAAGAGGAATTATAGACAGAGATTTATTGCGTATTACTCTGGTAATTTTACATTTGCATTAGTAGGAAAGGGGCAGCTATTTTTCTGCAGAAGCAGACTCTTAGCACACACCCAGCTGCTTATCCTGTAGAATCATGCATAGTATTCACAACCGTGTGGGGTTTGAGGTTGCAGTCAGTAATGCAAATACATTCAGCATCACTAAGGCTGGTTGCCCTTGCTGGAGTGTAGTCAGTCACCCAGGTTACACATGTTGCTGGTCTCAAAAAGCTGTTTGGACATGTGCTGTTTTCAGAATCTGAAAAGTGGATTCAAAATGTGTCAGACTGTAAAAGTACTTATCACTTGCCAAAAAAAGAGTAGTAAGTGTGCTTTCAAATTGGCAAAGAAATTTCGTTTTCTGCCTAATATCAAACCATGACTCTGTGTGCACACAGGAATTGTTTTTAGATATTTAATTTGTGATGGTGTTATTGTGATTTTCACTTGTAGGAAAGGGGTACATAGTATTTTAAGATTTGAAAAGATCATAAAAATATAGTGATATATTTAAATAAAATAAAGGAATTTTTTTTTAGTTTTTTTCAGATATTGCTGAAGAGCAGTGAACAAAATTTAAGATGCCTACAAAATCCAGACTAAGGAAAAACCACAAAAAAATCTATATTTGAAGACAACTGGAGGACCTAAGTTAGTTGGAGATGCTCATGTTGGGAAAAAGAGAAAGTCTTCTGGTAAGCAGACAAAAGATTTTTTAAACAATATCTTCAAAAAAAGGAAAAATGTAAAAAATGTCTGTACTGGAAAGAATGTTTTAAATAGAAAACAACAGGAAAAAATTGAGCATTTAGTTAATGCAAATATACCTTCAGAAACAATAAAGATTAACTTAAAAAGAAAAACAGCGTTTAAAGAGATTCGTAGAAAAATGTTTCAGAGAAGAGTTATGTCCAATTTGATAAAGGATGTGAAGAAATATAAGAAAAAAGCTAAATTTTATAAGAGAAAAAAAGAAATTGAAGCCATTGCAGCAAAGGCTTTAGAATTAAAAAGGAAACTATTCATTTTAATTTTGAACAGGATGCGTACATTAGATAAAATGATCAATGTACTGAAATCACAAAGCAAAAGGAAAAGGCTAGTGAAAAGAACAAACTTTTGTAAAGTGTTTTTAGGAGAATGGATGCATAGTTCAAGTAGTGAACCTTTTTTTAATGAAGAGAGTTATCTTCAAAGTAATAGTTTGCTGCATGCAGTTGACACCAGAGGTCGTGCTTATGAAGTGAAAAATGGTTGTATAATGGAGAAGGAGAAAATGGTTCCAAGAGATGAGGAACAAGTGATGGCGGATGAGGCTATGGGGAGACGTCCTAAAGCCCCAGTGTATACTTGGAATTGTAGTAGTATTTGCACTGTGCGTCAGGAATCTATTGATAAATTTCGTGAGTTTCTAAGAGAATATAGTAAAAAAAGTGTTAAACAGAAGATTAAGGTGCTTCAAAGTCTAGATCCATGCAGAGTGAGAGAGAATACTGGTTTGCAGGGACATTCTCTGGCTTGTCTATCTAGAAAAGTGTGTAAAAGTGTTTTTCATCATTTTAGAATGCTGGCTGTTCATCATACTGAAATGAGAATGTTTGTGAGACGATTGTATTTTGCTAAAACTCCAGCAATAAAGTTAGATGAATTGAATAGGGCTCTGTTCCGTGGATCGGTATCAGATGTAGAGAAGGTTACTGATGAAATTCAGTTTTGTTACTTTGGTCCAGAACAAGAAAGTGCAGAAAAGGACACAGTAAATGAGGAAGAAGTGGAAGAGAATGTAGAACCCTCTGTAAGTAAGAAATGTAATGATCACATAACAAAATTTGCAATAATCTCTAATGAAAGACCAAATATTACTTGTATTTGTTGCCGCAGAACTCATTATAAAAAACAAACCAGGAATGTTGATCTCTACAGAAAAAGTGAAAATGAAGATAATTATAAGTGGAAGGATTTTGCCACATATATATTTCTTGAAAATTGTTTTGAATTGGGTGAAGATCAGCGTATTTGTAAATACTGTTACAACAAGTTAGAAGAAAATAGAATGCCGACCAGAGCTGTACATAATAATTTAGAATTGGATGCTATTCCTGCCGAACTTTCTGAATTAAATACATATGAGTCTATACTTATTCAATGTGTTCATCCGTTCCAGACCATAGTACGTATGGAGCCCAAAACTGGTAAATTACCTCCTTCAGATTTACTGAGAGGTTTAAAAGGTAGAGTGGTGTATTTGCCCTTGGATTTGAAAAAAAATATGGAAACTATTGATGCAGATACTTTGGAAACTGAACCATTAGTTATTCTGGTTAATGGTGTACCCACAAAGAATAAGAAGATTTGGCAGGAGCTGGTAGATGTACGGAAAGTACAAAGAGCAAATTTGTATTTGAAAAGGAATAACAAATGGTATGAATCAATTTATATAGAAGAAGAAGAAGATTTACAAAAAGACACAGAAACACCAACTGGACAAATTGAAAAAGTGGACAAGTCAAAGGAAGAAGAAATTTATGAACATTTTAGCATACATCCTCTTCATTCAAAAGAAGTTATGGGAGACACTATTGATCTGTTTCAGATGAAGAAACAAAAGGAACTCTTGTGAGTGTATGGGAGGAGAGCTTGGAAGCTCGATGTTTTCCCCAGCTGTTTCCTACAGGAAAACAAGGACGATACGATGAACGTCCAGAACAGATTCCAGCTTCTGAGTATCGGACTACAAGACTATATGCAGAAGATCCAAGATTTCGACAAAGTATTCCTTATTTGTTCCATCTTTTATTTGAAAGCGACTTGTCTGCATTATCTTATGCAGTAAATCACATTTTAAAAAGTGGAGTACATTTACAAAATGTGTCTGCTAAGGATTTTATGGAGAAAGTGCAGCACCGAGATGATCATTACGAAACTCAACTGATCAATCTGATGGCTTGTCAGCGTGGGACAAATGAATATTGGTACCGACGCCATGGTGAATTAAAATGCATGTTACGGAATTTAGGAACACCAACATGGTTCCTTACCCTAAGCTGTGCTGAGTACGCTTGGGATGATTTACTGGATTTTCTACGAGAGGCAAATTCAAACATTAAAAACATTGAATACAAGACAGCAGGAGAACTGTGCTCATTGGATCCGGTTAATGTTTGCAGATATTTCAATCATAGATTTGAGGCTATGATGTCCTTCATCTGCAATAAAAAAAATCCACCTCTTGGAGAAGTAGTGGATTTCTTTTGGAGAAAAGAGTACCAGGCAAGAGGTGCTCCTCATATTCATATGCTGTTGTGGATCAAGGATGCCCCAAAGTTTGGAACAGATACTGATGAAGCAGTGTTATCTTTCATTGAAGAATATGCAACATGTGCTATACCAAAAAGCACAGAAGAGAAAAAGTTAAAGGAGCAAGTTTTACGTTTCCAAAGTCATCGGTGTGGAAAATACTGTCGACGGAAATACAAGAGCAAAGATAAATACTACACTAAATGTCGATTTGGATTTCCTAGACCTGTTCTTTCAAATGGAAGAGTAAACAGTTTTATGTCAGCTGTGAGACATACTATTACAAGAAAATCACCTAAGAATACCTACAACCTAAAAAGAAAAGAAGAATCAAAAAATATAAATGACTACAACCCAATTATTTTATCCATGTGGAATGCTAACATGGATATACAGTATGTAGCTGACAATTCCATTGCTGTTGCTCGATATGTAACGTCTTACATTACTAAATCAGAAAAAAATGAATTGAAAGAAATGTGGGAAGAGATTTCTCACGAGAAGACTGTCAGTAAGAAGCTGTACAGTTTCAGTTTAAAGATGTTATCGCATCGAGAAATTGGATCCTACAAATGTTCAGATAGGTTATCTTCTGCAAGTCTCTACTCGAAATCAAGAAGAATAATTTGGGCAAGTTTAGGCCTTGCAGCAATGAGAAATCGGGTACTGAAATCTGTTGGAGAAATTGAATATTTGGCCGAGAATTACCCAGAAAGTACAGATATTTTGAAATCAAACATGTTGGACACATATTACCCAAAGAGAAGTCTTCATCTAGAGAACATGTGTCTCTATGAAGTGCTGCAGAACTACATTTATTCACGGAAAGCCACAGAAGACATCAACAATGGAAAATATAAAGTCATTGGTGAGGAAGGATGTTTGGTGAAGCAAACAAAAGGAAGTTTGATAAATCACAGGAAGCTGAGTTGCGACACTACTGACAAAAAGGAATTTTACTACTTGGCTCTTTTACAGCTGTTTAAACCATGGCGTACAGAGGACGAACTACTGGGAGAATTTCAAAGCTATGAAGATTCCTTTAATGCTTGCAAAGACAGCATAGAATGCAGTACTTTCACAAATTATGTGCAAATGTTAAATGAAGAAATTGAACAGGAAACTACAATTGCAGCTGAAGTAGCTAGAGACAGTTCTCAAGACAGCCAAAGTTCAGGAACACTCAGTCAAGATCCCCTAGGACAACCAATCGTTGAAAATGAAGCTGCAATAGCCATGACTGAAGTGGAAACGGCTATGAATCAAGCTCAAGAAGAATTTATAGACTTACCAAATTTGGAAAGACAACTGAATGAAGAGCAGCAACAAATTTATGAAGAGATCAGAAACAAAATTGATCACGGATTACTACATGAAAAAAAAGAGTACTCATGCACATCATTTCAACCAATCAGGATGTATGTAAGCGGACAAGCTGGAACTGGAAAAAGTTTCTTAATAAAAGTCATCAGAAGCTACCTACAGCAAAAAACGGATTCAACTTTGTCTTGTGTGGTTACTGCTCCAACTGGGTTAGCAGCATATAACATAAAAGGAATCACCTTACATCGTTTGCTAATGTTACCAGTGGAGCATGAGAACAAAATACAATACCACAACCTAACTGGAGAAGCATGCTTGGAAGTTTCAAGAGTATTGAAGAAGATGCAAGTTCTCATTATTGATGAGGTGAGCATGGTATCAAACTTAATGCTTGCCTTTGTGCATTTAAGAATGCAGCAAATTCTAAGGACAGACTATGACGTGTTATTTGGTGGAAAACATGTCATAGTTTTTGGGGATCTTCTACAGCTTACTCCAGTTAAAGGACAACCAGTGTTTAATACTGTGACACATGAAGACACAAAGAAGTCATTGGGAAGCATTGGTAATGCAAATATTTGGTCCTTCTTTGAGTACAAGGAACTTACTACTAATATGAGGCAAGCAAACAATGAAGAATATGGAAGTATTCTGAAAGATATCAGAATTGGACTACTCACTGAAGCTGGCACGAAAGCATTACAGAGTCGGTTGCTACATAATTTATTTCCAAAGGAAGAAATAGTTGCAGAGAAGATATATAAGAACATTGCAGAAAAGAAAAGTGTCATCTGCTTAATGCCAACTCTACGTGAATGCTCAATATTCAATGAGGAGCTTTTGAAATTGGAAAAGGAAGAGATTAGGAAATTGGAAGCAGTGGACAAAATTCAGCATGAAAGAATTACGATTACATTAACAGGCAACCTGAAAAATAAATTGGATTCACTAGAGAAGAACATTTCCAAAACTGCTGGATTAGAAAAAAATCTATATGTTTGCATGAACTGTAGAGTATTTTTAAGGAGAAATTTGGATGTTGAAAAAGGTTTAGTGAATGGAGCTATGGGAAGAGTTGTGGGTTTTATTAATTTCCAGAAAAAAGATGGAATTGAATGTTTAAAAATAAAATTTGATCAGATAGAAGAAGTTATAGACATTTGTCGTTGTACAGTTCGTTTCATGCTTGTGAAAGACTTATATGTACGTAGGAAACAGTTTCCGTTTTCTCTAGCATATGCTGTAACTATTCACAAGTCTCAAGGATTGACTGTAGATTGTGCATTTGTAAACATTGGTTCAACTGTGTTCAAAGAAGGTATGGCTTATGTTGCTTTGTCACGAGTGAAAACATTATCTGGTTTATTCATGATAGACTTTGATGACTCAAAAGTTAGTGCTGATACAAACTGTGTAAAGGAGTATAATAGATTAAGAAGAACCTATGCTCCTCATTTAGGTCAGTATCCTGTGTTGGAGAAACGTGTAGTTTCTCGAAAAAGGAGAATTGAGAATATCTGTAATGAGGATGTAGAGAGGAGAAAAAAAAAGAGGAGTGATGTAATTGCAAGCAAAAAGAAAAAGGAAAATGTTGAAGAGGTTGTAGGTTGTCATTTTGAAAATAGCTCTGGTGTCAACTGCTACGCTAATGTAGTGCTGAATGTTGTATTTTATCTGGAAAGTTTGCAAGAGCAGATAATAGTAAATCAGAGAAAAAGATTCTGTTCTGAGTTGAGTCTCCTTTTTGAAAAGCTGAGTAATGATAAAACTCAAATAGAAAGTGCTACTGAAATTAGAAAACTTTTAGATGTATGTTCAGGACGAACACAGTTTTCTCAAAATGTACAGCAAGACGCACAGGAATTCTTGATGTATTTTCTTCAGGTACTGGAAGAAGAAGGGGTACAAATTGAAAATATGTTTGGTGTCTCTTATAAATGGGAACATAGTTGTGAAAACTGTTTCAATACATGTGGCTCTAACGTTGATTCTGAAAGGTTTATTTATTTAACATTGCCAGAGAGTAAAACAGTCACTTTTGCTAAATTAGTTAAAGATGCTAATCATAGCATGGAATGCGGTGAGTGTAAATCTAACATGTTTTCAACGTTAATTTTAAAGGAATACGGACAGTATGTAATTTTAATGATGCAACGATGTAGAGCTGATGGTTCAAAATTGGATACTTTAATAAAGAAGTTTATAGGACAGCAGTTATCAATTTCAGGAAAAACTTTTGTTACAGTTGCAATAATTTTCCATGAAGGACCTACTGTAACTTCTGGACATTACACAGTTTATCTTAAATGTGAAAAAGGCTGGACACTGTGTAATGATTCCCAATTGATTTTCAATCAACGTTTGCCTTTTGATTTAGCAAATTCCTATCTAATCTTCCTGAAACCTACATTTTAGAGAGAATTGGCAAGATCTGTACAAAACAATTTTACCATTTTATTGGATTACCATTGGAATTTTCAAATAAAAAGATTTTTCAAATTACCATTTGGCCTAAAGGAAAGGTAACCAATTGTATTGTGGACTTATTTAATTCCTAATGAATCTTTCGGAAACCAAAAATTTAGAGAGAATCGGTAACATCTGTACAATTAAAATTTTGGAATTTTATTGGATTACCATTGGAAATTTAATCAAAAAAGATTTTTAAAATTACCATTTGGCCTTAAGGAAAGGTAACCAATTGTATTGTGGACTTATTTAATTACTAATTAATCTTTCGGAAACCAAAAATTTAGAGAGAATCGGTAACATCTGTACAATTTAAATTTTGGAATTTTATTAGATTACCATTGGAGATTTAATCAAAAAAGAATTTTAAAATTACCATTTGGCATAAAGGAAATGTAACCAGATGTATTGTGGAGTTATTTGAGATATATTATTTTTGTGATTATGCTTCTGTAACAAAATTGTCAGACGGTATTTTAAAGAAATAGTTATTGTTATTAGATGATATTTTTTTTTAATATTTTGCATTTCTATAATGTTATGTTTAAGTGAAAAGAGATTTTGGGCTTTTTTAAAACAATCTTTGAGATTGTTATTTTTTTTTTGCCCGCTGTTAAGTGATGAATGCAATTGCTTTCACGATTTATAGTGAGATGCAATATATTCTGAAAACAGCAAAAAAATGGAAAAAAATTGTTTTTGGAAAATATGTAAATACATGTACTGTATTATATAATGTTTTATTAAATATTAATACTTTTTTCTTTTTTTTCAGATTGTGAAAGAAAATTTTCGAAAAAAAAAAACCATTTTTACAAGCAATTTCAATTAAATTTAAATTGATAATTAAATTGTTGGGTGGGTCAGGTAAGTCAGAAATTAGATGGTCCCTTTCTTCCACTTCTCCTCAAACAGATTTTCAGTATTTCGTTATTAATCCCTCAAGGACCTTGTAATGTGGTAATTGTTTTTAGTGTTTTTATTTAAAAAAAAAAAAAATACGCTTACGGTAAAAAAAAAAAAAGTTTTTAAGAAAATATTTAAAAAAATTGAGAGGTAAGGTTGGCTCTTAAAAGAGCCGTTGTGTTCATGCAGGGACAGAGGAAAGGAAGAATGGGAATAATTGCTGGTAGGACAAATGTGCTGGTCTATTTTGTTGTTAATTAGGGGAAGACTGGTCTCCCTATGAACAATTAGACCATGGCAATTTGAGCATCGCATTGTAACGCTCGCAAACCGATGGTTAGTTTCCACAGGACCAGAAAAAGGTGAATCTGCCCCCACAGATGAAGGGCTCAGCTGAGCTTCCGAAGATGGACTCGGCTGAGCTGCTGTGGATGTGCTTGCTCGACTTACTGAAGGGTTTCCTCTAGTATGTCGTGCATGTGTCCTAGGGTGTACATCCTCAAGGTGTCGTAACATAGTGTGATTCCCGAAGGAATACTTCTTGTTAGGATTACCTCTAGAAAGTACACGCTGGCACAGCTTGCAAGTCACCAAAGCAGCATTTACTTTTTTCTCGCCCTCAGGAAAAGTAAAATACTCCCATATAAAAGAGCTCTTCTGTTTCCTCCTTCTCTGCCTGATGGTGGTGCTGCTAGCCTCACTCTCAGCAGAGGAGTGCTGGTCTGCCATCGTATCCCAAAGACAACTCAGCTCCTTCTCCTAAGGGATCACAAGCAGAAATGAGGGGAATGGGTGTGGTGTAGGAGAGTTCTAGAACTGAAACTACTTTGAACCAATCAAAAGTTTTGTTTCTTGATCACATGACCCACCGTGCGCGTACGTTACGCTTACGGTGCGCTTACGGAGCGCTTACGGTAAAAGTACGCATGCGCGTATAAAAGACACGCGCACGCGCGCATGCGCATAACAGGCACGCCCCAACACTTCCGCGTAACGTGCGCGTGTAGCGTACGCGCTTACGCGCCGCGTACGCAGCACGCACGGCTACGTAAATTGCGTAACCATACGCAAAAAGAGTAGAAATATTACATACATTACGCAAACCGTACGCTTACCGTAAGCTTACCGTACGCGCACGTAAAAAAAAAAAAAGAAAAAAAGAATCACTATGTTATACTAATATATCTTACCTGTTTGGTAAAAAAAAAATGAGAAAAAATCATATATTGCAGAATTTTTAAAATTTAAGCATAGTGTTTTAAGAGAATATAAAGTAAAAAAAAAAATGTAAAAAAGCATGCAAATAAAAAAAAAAAACACGTTTAATATAAGAATTTGTATTAAAAAAACCATACAAAATCAATGAAAAAACCATGGGAATCACACATGTTATAGATAAGAATTAGCATTTAAAACCCCATACAAATTCACTGAAAAAACCATGGGTTTCACACACGTTATAGTTAGGAATTAGCATTTAAAAAACCTTGCAAATTCAGTGAAAAAACCATGGGTTTCACACACGTTATAGTTAGGAATTAGCATTTAAAAAACCTTGCAAATTCAGTGAAAAAACCATAGGTTTCACACACGTTATAGTTAGCTGGACATTTCACTCATAAAAAACCAATGAAATTCCCCCGTTATAGTTAGTTAAGCTAACTATAACTCGCGCACCCGCAATCCACTGCTGATGATGTAACATATTACATCACTCATGACATGGTCAGTGACATCACTCATGACATCACTGATGACATCTCAAATGACATCACTGATGACATCATCCTTGTGACAGAGTGGTAGACCTCCTCTCACCCTAATATAACCTTTGATACACACATTCAAAAATAGAGACTAAAATTTTCAAAACAATGGACATACCAATACCAGTTACAACAACCTCTTCAGTAATTCTAAGATCCACATACACATCCACTCATTCACCAACAGTCCTATACAGTCACTCATACATGTACTCACTCATCATATGTACTCA
This sequence comes from Triturus cristatus, assembly GCF_964204655.1. Taxonomy (NCBI): domain Eukaryota; kingdom Metazoa; phylum Chordata; class Amphibia; order Caudata; family Salamandridae; genus Triturus; species Triturus cristatus. The sequence continues at coordinate 1,158,603,739 of NC_140593.1, read as the reverse complement.
TACACCTATACATCCTGTTACACAATGCCACTCATCCATAGAGTTACTCACACACATAGTCACTCATGCTAATAAAGAATCAAACATACATTTACTTGCATATACAGTTATACACACACCACCACACTTACTTCTACGGAAACTTACACATACTTACTCTTTTAAATAATCACTTATAGTAACACATACTTATTCATACAGGAACTCTTTCAATCTCTCACTCTCACATATACTCACTTATATACACCAATAGTCAAATATACTAGTTTAAAACATATTTAGTTACTCATAAAGACACTATTGAGACAGTCATTCACTAACTAACACACCCATACACACACTCATCCAACCATACAGTCATGCACACATGCTGTCTTCAACACATACAACCAGAGAGTCACTCATTCATGCACCTATGCACTACGTAATACCCCCCACCGAACCATGCAGACACTCAGACTGATACTCAAAAAACAACCTAATATCCTATATAAACACCCATGTAGCTACTCACCAACCCATGCAGCCACTTATACACAAAGTGAGAGACTGATACAGATAATTACATATTTAAACATTACTCACTAAGCCATGTATTCACTATGATACACTTAATCAGTCAGTTACACAATCAATTTTTCAAAAACAAATCATCCATTTAGACACTTATATACCCATTTATTCTTCCATCGACCTTGCGATATACATATAAAAAACATATTTAATTTTCAGAAAAATACACATTCACTGGATGATGTCATCAGTGATGTCATTTCAGATGTCATCAGTGATGTCATGAGTGATGTCACTGACCATGTCATGAGTGATGTAATATGTTACGTCATCAGCAGTGGATTGCGGGTGCGCGAGTTATAGTTAGCTTAACTAACTGTAACGGGGGAATTTCATTGGTTTTTTATGAGTGAAATGTCCAGCTAACTATAACGTGTGTGAAACCTATGGTTTTTTCACTGAATTTGCAAGGTTTTTTAAATGCTAATTCCTAACTATAACATGTGTGAAACCCATGGTTTTTTCACTGAATTTGCAAGGTTTTTTAAATGCTAATTCCTAACTATAACGTGTGTGAAACCCATGTTTTTTTCAGTGAATATATATATATATATATATATATATATATATATATATATATATATATATTCCAAATGAAACCTCACACTGCCATCCTAGCTCGAGAAAGCAAGCCCTCCATTCGGGAACAAGGTAAAACACAGTTTTTTATTCCAGCATGTACCAGTTAAAGCCTTACGTGTTTCAACCGTGAGGTCTTAATCATATGCCAAAATGGGGAACAGTTGTTCATTTATTTAAATACTTCAATGTCCAAAACAGTGAGAAAGGACTAACGTGCTCACTCTAGTAGATACCTTATTCTTAACAATACTTTGTAAATAAATGTTCAAAAACGTGGGTGATCAGTTCTGTCATATATCCTATACTCTTATTTAATATGTCCCAATATTTTCTGTTGTTAGAGTTTTTGAGTCGGTTACTGATCACAATCTTTTCCATTTCCTGGGACTACCTCGTCCACAATGCATTATGTTAAATACTTAAGCACTGGTTTGTCCTTTCCTTTTTTTTTTCCATTTTTAAGTCACATTAGTGGTATCTTAATCACAACAAACATATATATATATATATATATATATATATATATATATATATATATATATATATATATATATATATATATATATATATATATTCACTGAAAAAACCATAGGTTTCACACATGTTATAGTTAGCTGGACATTTCACTCGTAAAATCCATAAAATCCACTGCTGATGATGTCACATATTACATCACTCACGACATGGTCAGTGACTTCACTCATGACATCACTGATGACATCTCAAATGACATCACTGATGACATCACTGATGACATCATCCTTGTGATAGAGTGGTGGTCGCGCGAGTTATAGTTATCTGAACTAACTATAACGGGGGAATTTCAAGGGTTTTTTACGAGTGAAATGTCCAGCTAACTATAACATGTGTGAAACCTATGGTTTTTTCAGTGAATTTGCAAGGTTTTTTAAATGCTAATTTCTAACTATAACGTGTTTGAAACCTATGGTTTTTTAAGTGAATTTGCAAGGTTTTTTAAATGCTAATTTCTAACTATAACGTGTGTGAAACCTATGTTTTTTTGTGTGAATTTGTAAGGTTTTTTAAATGCTAATTTATGTATGTATTATTATATTTTTTATATATTTTTTTTACAATAAACTACCTATGTATACAGTTATAGATTGACTGTATCCTGTAATATGGAATGGCTCAGCTCTTTTTTTTTTTAATTTGGATGAAGTAGAACAGCATAGTTAATATCTTCTATAAACTTATAAAGAGTTTAAAATGTTTTTTTTTTTTTAAGGGTTTTTCACGGTGCGCGCACCCTGCGATATTTTTGGAAAAAAAATAAAATGTTTTTTTCACCCTTCGGGGTCCTTCGGGGACCCCCTGACAAAGGTTAGGGGGTCAGTAACTCTCTACCCTGCCCCCTTTTCACGTTCTCCACCTTTCTTTTTCACTGTCACACACAAAATGGCGTCCGACACTTCCTGATTTCGACCGATTCGAATGTTGACTGACATCTAACCACCAATCAGAATTACGCTCGCGGACATTATGGTGTGCGCACGGTGCGCGCACGGTGCGCGCATATAGATATTTTTGTACTTTTAACTGCAATTTTCTCAGGAACTACTGAACAGATTGACACCATATATGTAAAAAGGCACATGCTTGACCTGAGGACTACCTCTTTGCCAAATTTCAAGTAATTCTGTTCAGCCGTTCGGGCTGTACCTTCGTCTAAAGGTCCTATGGGAAAATGCATGGGGAAAACGCGTTTTGGGACCCCCCTTTTTTCTCAGCCCCTGCTTGATGAATCACCCCGAGACTTTCAGGGTAGGAGCTGAGCAGAGCGCCCCATTAGTTTTGAAAATTTCACGAAGATAAGTCAACCGGCGCCAAAGTTATTCAAAATAGAATTTTCAGATTTCCTATGGGAACTCGGTCCTAACTATAACTATCTACTGGCGACCGCCAGTAGATAATAATATATATATATATATATATATATATATATATATATATATATCTACTGGCGGTCGCCAGTAGATAGTTATAGTTAGGACCTATTTTCCATAGGAAATCCGCAACATTCTATTTGGAATAACGTTGGCGCCGATTGACGAATCTTCGCAAATGTTTCCAAACTTTTGGCCAGCTCCGCTCCGCTCCTACCCTGAAAGTTTTGTGGTGATTCGTCAAGCGGGGGCCGAGAAAAAAGGGGGGTCCCAAAACGCGTTTTCCCCATGCAATTTCCCATAGGATCTGTTGTCGCAGCTACAGCCCGAACTGCTGAACGGAATTACACCAAATTTGGCAAAGAGGTAGTCCTCAGTTCAGACTCGTGCCTTTTGCTTAAATGGTGTAAATCCATTCAGTAGTTCCTGAAAAAATTAGAGTTAAAAGTTAGTGATATCTATGGGCGGGGAGGATCGGCGGATCCTCCCCGAACCCTCCCGAGCACGAGCTTAATGCTAATTGGCTGCCATTACTTTGAATCAGGAAGTGTTGGCAGCCATCTTGTGCCTCGGTAGATCCGAGGCACAAGAAAGCACAAAAACAAAGACGCAAAATGCGACAAGGGGGCAGGGTAGAAACACCCTGACCCCCTAGGCCTGCTCAGGGGTCCCACAAGGACCCCCAAGGCCCAAAAAATTTTATTTATTTTTTTAAATCGCGGGATGCGCGTAGGGTCCGCGCATCCCGCTAATGAAAAAAAAAACGAAGCGCGGGCTACCGCACTTCGTTTTTATTTAGCCCCCGGGGGGCCAAGTCCTGGGGGCAATGTGTTTATCATAATGGGGGGCCCAGAAGGGCCCCCCAGCCCCGGGGAGCGCCACCCCCCGGGGCTTAACTGAATGTAAATGTAAATAAAATAAAATACCAGTGTGGGGGGCTCGAGCCCCCACCATCCGCCCGGGGACCGCCACCTCCCCGGGGCACTAAATATTTAAATAGGGGGTCCGTTACGGACGTTAGGGGGCCCCCCTCCTGGAGCCTTGTCGTGGCCCCGGGGACCGCCACCCCCCAGGGCCGGCTCCTGCAGTGTCCCGGGGTGCCCACCCCGGGACACTGCTGTTTGCAATGGCAGGGCCGGAGCCTCGCGGCTCCCATCCTGCCATAGCAAACTGCTTTGGTATTTGGAAGAGAGAACAGGGAACCTGCTCTCTCTTCCAAATACCAAAGACGATTGCTTTTCCACACGGGGAGCAGCATGTTAGCTGCTCCCCATGTGGAAAAGCAATGCCGGCTCCCGCAGGACGCGGGGGGCCGGCGGGGCTGTGGGGGGATTGGGGACCCCTCCACGGCCCCCAACAGAGGCCAGGCCCCGGGGGATGGGGTCCCCGGGACCAGTAGTGGCCCAGGAGGGGGGCCATGTGGCCCCCCTCCCCAAAATAAATTTTAAAAAAACAGCCCCGGGGATGGGGTCCCCGGGGCCAAAATGGGCCACAGGAGGTGGGCTACACAGCCCCCCTCCATAAAAAAAAATAAAAAGGGCCATGCCCCGGGGATGGGGTCCCCCGGGGCAAATTATGGCCTCAGGAGGGGGGCCACGTGGCCCCCTTCCCGATTTTTTTAAATCAAAAAAACAAATTGGGGGCAGGCCCTGGGGGATGGGGTCCCCAGGGCCAAAAAATAAGATAAAGAAGGGGGGGCTACACAGACCCCTTCTTAAAAAGGAGAAAGAAAAAAAACGGGATCACTCTGCAAACGCGCCCCCTGGTGCGTTTGCAGAGGGGGAACGAATTCCCCTTCAATACTGGGGGTCCCTGGGGGCCAACTAGCCCACCAGGAACCTCCAGTATGCGCCAGGGGGCTGCATTGCAGAGAGGTGTAATGAGGCCACGCCCCTTTTTACACCTCTCTGCAACGCAGCTCCCTGGCGCTTACTGGAGGTACCTGGTGGGCTAGTTGGCCACCAGGGGACCTCAGGATTCAAGGGGACTTAATCTCCCAACTTAAAAAGCGCCACGGGGCGTGTTTGCACAGGTCACCTCAGGCCCCTCCCCCTTCCTTCACCATTGTACAAAAATTCCTCTAAAATCAGCCGAACTACGAATTCCGATTTACTCACCTGTAATCAGGAGAGAACCCAGGGCTGCATCTTTTAGCCCAGCACTGACCCTGAAAAGTAATTCTAAGCGTACTTACCAGTAACTTGTATTTCCTTCCATAGGAATCCATTGTGTGGTTTTCACCAGAAAATTTTGTGTCCATTTTTGAAACGTACAAATATTCCTCTAAAATCAGCCGAACTACGAATTCCGATTTACTCACCTATTATCAGGAGAGAAACCAGTGCTGCATCTTTTAGCCCTACAACAAACAAATGATGGACGGAATGCTGACAATGCATACATTCTCCCCCAGTCAAGAGATCTGGGTTAAATCCATCGTTCTTTTGCCCACTACACCACCCCAGTTCAGACATGGCCATATGCAAATCAGTCTTGACCCTGTGCCTCATGGGAACAGTCCAGCCCGAACTGCCAAGCCATGTCTTCCCTGGACCGGAATCAAGCATCCTAGGACCGGTTTCTGGCTATCAGCCGTCATCAGCCAGGATAGCTTGACTCCAGTGGCGTAGTGAGCACGGGTCCCACGTCTGGGAATACCCATCCCACTTAGGGCGAAAAGCGTTACAACAAACAAATGATGGACGGAATGCTGACAATGCATACATTCTCCCCCAGTCAAGAGATCTGGGTTAAATCCATCGTTCTTTTGCCCACTACACCACCCCAGTTCAGACATGGCCATATGCAAATCAGTCTTGACCCTGTGCCTCATGGGAACAGTCCAGCCCGAACTGCCAAGCCATGTCTTCCCTGGACCGGAATCAAGCATCCTAGGACCGGTTTCTGGCTATCAGCCGTCATCAGCCAGGATAGCTTGACTCCAGTGGCGTAGTGAGCACGGGTCCCACGTCTGGGAATACCCATCCCACTTAGGGCGAAAAGCGTTACAACAAACAAATGATGGACGGAATGCTGACAATGCATACATTCTCCCCCAGTCAAGAGATCTGGGTTAAATCCATCGTTCTTTTGCCCACTACACCACCCCAGTTCAGACATGGCCATATGCAAATCAGTCTTGACCCTGTGCCTCATGGGAACAGTCCAGCCCGAACTGCCAAGCCATGTCTTCCCTGGACCGGAATCAAGCATCCTAGGACCGGTTTCTGGCTATCAGCCGTCATCAGCCAGGATAGCTTGACTCCAGTGGCGTAGTGAGCACGGGTCCCACATCTGGGAATACCCATCCCACTTAGGGCGAAAAGCGTTACAACAAACAAATGATGGACGGAATGCTGACAATGCATACATTCTCCCCCAGTCAAGAGATCTGGGTTAAATCCATCGTTCTTTTGCCCACTACACCACCCCAGTTCAGACATGGCCATATGCAAATCAGTCTTGACCCTGTGCCTCATGGGAACAGTCCAGCCCGAACTGCCAAGCTGCCGGACTGATTTGCATATGGCCATGCCTAAACTGGGGTGGTGTAGTGGGCAAAAGAACGATGGATTTAACCCAGATCTCTTGACTGGGGGAGAATGTATGCATTGTCAGCATTCCGTCCATCATTTGTTTGTTGTAACGCATCTTTTAGCCCAGCACTGACCCTGAAAAGTAATTCTAAGCGTACTTACCAGTAACTTGTATTTCCTTCCATAGGAATCCATTGTGTGGTTTTCACCAGAAAAGTTTCTAAGTGTCTATTTTCACAAACTAAAAATATTCCTAAAAAATCATCTGTATGACTTAAACACATTCTTTCAACTGTTTACAGGAGGTTGGCCAGTGCTGGATCCAGGATCCACCACTGAGTAAGAAAAAGTAACGATAACACTACTTACCTGCTAAGTGAATTTTCTGCCATAGGATAACATTGGTGATTCTATAGGAAAAAGTTTCTGAGTGTCAGTTTTTAAAATACAATAATATTCCTTAAAAATTACTACTGTAACCAAAGCGCTTTTACTCAACTGTTTACAGGAGATGTCCAAGGACTGAATCTAGGGTCCAGTCCTGTGGTTAGAAAAGTAATCCATAAAGTAACTAATTGCATTTAAGTAGAAATTCACATTGAGCTCAATGTTGCTTTGTGTTTGAAATTGTGTTGCCCATTGCAACAACTGTAACTATTGTACTTAAAAGTCTATTTGCCAAGTATTTAAACTAAAGTAATTCATTCTGAGAAAGTATATTTTGTATTGTAATGTATAATCTAATTATCATATAATTAAAAAAAATATATCTAAAAATAAATAGTTTAAAAAATGTAGTAAATCAGTATCAAAAAAATCAGTATAACAATTAATACATTCAAAATTGTCATTTACAAAACCTTTGAAATTCACTGAAAAAACCATAGGTTTCAGGGGCGTTATAGTTAGAAATTGGCATTTAACAAACCTTTGAAATTCACAGAAAAAACCATAGGTTTCAGGGGCGTTATAGTTAGCTGGACATTTCCCTCATACAAAACCCTTGAAATACCCCCGTTATAGTTAGTTCAGCTAACTATAACTCGCGCCCTCGCAATGCACTGCTGATGACGTCACATATTACATCACTCATGACATGGTCAGTGACATCACTGTTGACATCACTGATGACATCTGAAATTACATCAATGATGACATCACTGATGACGTCATCCATGTGATAAATTAGTGCACCTTCTCACACCCTTTGATATACTCAATCAAAATTTCAGACGTCCATTCTCAAAACCATAGATACTCCAATACCAATAACTACATACCCACTCATTGACTCTTAGATCTACACACACATCCACTCACTCACCTGTACAGTCACTCATACTTACAGTCACTCAGTACAGGACTATCATATTCATTTATACACCTACATAGACACTCGCACACCACCAATCATCCATAGAGGTACTCTCACACTTAGTCAGTCATGCAAATAATTAATCACACTCCCATTTACTCACCTATGCAGTTATACACACACAAGTTCACTTACCCATAAAAATAGTACCACATTCTTACGCTCTTATACAATCACTGATACAAGCACACACTCATCCATACAGCCACTCTCACAATCACACACTCTCACATATACCCACTTATATACTCTTACACACATATATACTGCCTTTCACATATGTAGTTACTCACACATGTACCACTGAGATATACATTCAATCACTAACACACCCATACATACACTCACCCAACCATACAGTCCATCACAGATGCACTCTTAAAACCATGCACCCATAGAATCACCCACTCACACATGTATGCACAGAGTCACACACACCCCACCCACACAAACACTCAGGCACCCAAACAGATACTCAGACAACCAATCAATAACCCATAGAGACACTCATATAGCTATTCACAAAACCATGCAGCTGCTTATACACCAACAGACAGACAGATACAGACATTCACACAGTTTAGTCACTATTCTGCAGTAAGATACGTTTAATGACTCACTTATAGAGTCAGTCATCTACTAAATCATCCATTCACACACTTATACACCCACTCATTCTTCCATAGGTTCTTCCCTATATATATATTAAACATATTTAAAATTTATGGAAACACACACTCACTGGATGATGTCATCAGTGATGTCATTTCAGATGCCATCAGTAAAGTCATCAGTGATGTCACTGACCATGTCATGAGTGATGTAATATGTGACGTCATCAGCAGTGCATTGCGGGGGCGCGAGTTATAGTTAGCTGAACTAACTATAACGGGGGAATTTCAAGGGTTTTGTATGAGGGAAATGTCCAGCTAACTATAACGCCCCTGAAACCTATGGTTTTTTCAGTGAATTATTTATATATATATATATATATATATATATATATATATATTCACTGAAAAAACCATAGGTTTCAGGGGTGTTATAGTTAGCTGGACTTTTCACTTGTACAAAACCATTGAAATTCCCCCGTTATAGTTAGTTCAGCTAACTATAACTCGCGCGCCCGCAATGCACTGCTGATGACGTCACATATTACATCACTCATGACATGGTCAGTGACATCACTCATGACATCACTGATGACATCTCAAATGACATCACTGATGACATCACTGATGACATCATCCAGTGAATGTGTGTTATTCTGAAAATTAAATATGTTTTATATATGTATATCTCAAGGTCGATGGAAGAATAAATGGGTATATAAGTGTCTAAATGGATGATTTGTTTTTGAAAAATTGATTGTGTAACTGACTGATTAAGTGTATCATAGTGAATACATGGCTTAGTGAGTAATGTTTAAATATGTAAATATCTGTATCAGTCTCTCACTTTGTGTATAAGTGGCTGCATGGGTTGGTGAGTAGCTACATGGGTGTCTATATAGGTTATTAGTTGGTTTTTTGAGTATCAGTCTGAGTGTCTGCATGGTTCGGTGGGGGTATTACGTAGTGCATAGGTGCATGAATGAGTGACTCACTGTTTGTATGTGTTGAACACAGTATGTGTGCAGGACTGTATGGGTGGATGAGTGTGTGTATGGGTGTGTTAGTGAGTGAATGACTGTCTCAATAGTGTCTTTATGAGTAACTACATATGTTTTAAACTAGTATATGTGACTATTGGTGTATATATGTGAGTATATGTGAGAGTGAGAGATTGAAAGAGTTCCTGTATGAATAAGTATGTGTTTCTATAAGTGATTGTTTAAAAGACTAAGTATGTGTAAGTTTCCGTAGAAGTAAGTGTGGTGGTGTGTGTATAACTGTATATGCAAGTAAATGTATGTTTGATTCTTTATTAGCATGAGTGACTATGTGTGTGAGTAACTATGGATGAGTGGCATTGTGTAACAGGATGTATAGGTGTATGAGTACATATGATGAGTGAGTACATGTATGAGTGACTGTATTGGACTGTTGGTGAATGAGTGGATGTGTATGTGGATCTTAGAATTACTGAAGAGGTTGTTGTAACTGGTATTGGTATGTCCATTGTTTTGAAAATTTTAGTCTCTATTTTTGAATGTGTGTATCAAAGGTTATATTAGGGTGAGAGGAGGTCTGCCCCTCTATCACAAGGATGATGTCATCAGTGATGTCATCAGTGATGTCATTTGAGATGTCATCAGTGATGTCATGAGTGATGTCACTGACCATGTCATGAGTGATGTAATATGTGACGTCATCAGCAGTGCATTGCGGGCGCGCGAGTTATAGTTAGCTGAACTAACTATAACGGGGGAATTTCAATGGTTTTGTACAAGTAAAAAGTCCAACTAACTATAACACCCCTGAAACCTATGGTTTTTTCAGTGAATTTCTGAGGTTTTTTAAATGCTAATTCCTAACTATAACGTGCCTGAAACCTATGGTTTTTTCTGTTAATTTCAAAGGTTTTTTAAATGCTAATTTCCAACTATGCCTACAGAGATAGGACATGTGAAGAAAGAAGAAAAAATGCACAGAAAGAAACAAAAGAAGTGCAGAAAGAAGCAACAGAAGTCCTCAAATACGAAGATAAGTGCAGGAAGAAGGATAACGTGCAGAAAGAACAAAAAGAAGAGCAGAAACAAGCCTTGTTGCAAAATCATCCTGTACCCTCAACTTTTTCAGACGGATACTGGTGGTAACTGAGTCTGACTAACCAGTCCTAGAGCCAGTGCTATGTTAAAAGACACTTAGAATACAGTGAAAACACCTACATACACTAGGGAACATTATGCGTTGGGGTCCCCCTGTGATTAGCCTTACCTCCTCTATAAGCCCCTAGTATATAATAGGGCATGGGGATTAAAACTACCTCTTAAAACAGGCCACAGGGCGTTTTTGCACACGTTAACTCAGGCCCCGTCCCCTCCTTTCACCATTGTGTAAACACGCCCTGTGTCCGTTTTTAGTTGGGAGATTAAGTTCATTTGAGTCCTGAGGGTCCCTAGGGTCCAACTAGCCCACTAGGTACCTCCAGTAAGTGCCACAGAGCTGCGTTGCAGAGAGGTGTAAAAAGTGGCACGGCCTGGACCACCTCTCTGCAATGCAGCTCAGTGGCGCTTACTGGAAGCACTTGGTGGGCTAGTTAGCCCCCAGGGGCCCTCAGTATTGAAGGGAAATTATATCCCCAATTTAAAACGTGCCATGGTGCGTGTTTGCACACGTCACCTCAGGCCCCGTCCCCTCCCTTCACCACTGTGTAAACGCGCCCTGTGGCTGTTCTAAGTTGAGAGATTAAGTCCCCTTGAATCCTAAGGGTCCCTAGGGTCACACTAGACCACTAGGTACCTCCAGTAAGCGCCACAGAGCTGCGTTGCAGAGAGGTGTAAAAAGGGGCTTGGCCTCAGAACACCTGTCTGCAGCGCAGCTCCCTGGCGCATACTGGAGATGCCTGTTGGGGGCGCGTTTGCAGAGTGCTGCATGGAGGGGGCATGGCCTCCGGCACGATGCCAGTCTTTTATTTATTTTATTTTTTTAAGAAGGGGGGCTGTGTGGTTCCCCTTCTTATTCTAATTTATTGGCCCTGATGACCCCATCCCCCAGGGCCTGTCTCCTAATTATATTTTTTTGACCCCAATCCCCAGGGCCGGCCACTGTTTTTTATTATTTTTAAAAAATATATATTTATAGACACACCTAGGACATGCTGGACAAACCGTACGTACCTATCACCATGACGATTTGCGTGATATTCATTAAAAGGCGACTATGCATGCAATTAATCCACGTGGAATGTATTTACACCACTAGTGAAGCTCTGACATGTCTGATGCTCTACCGTGCCTAATCCCGGTAGACACCCTTGTCGTTTATTTATACAAACATGGGTAGCTATTGACGGGCACATTTAATACACATGCACACCAAGCCATTCAAAGGGGATTCGACAAAAATTCGACCAAAACTATGCAAGAAACCCCCCTCACAGTTAATAAAACACACATCCACTGCCGGATGTGTAATACTTTTTATTTTACTCTCTGGAAAGGGGACGAACATCACTTGCGAGTCACAGCGCGCTCCTGACAGAGCCCAATGCTGTGTTACACCCACCATTGCCTGCCGAGTGCCACACACCTCTGTATTGTATTCCACTAGCTAGTGCATATGCTATGACACTCTCTAGCCCATGTGCACTGTAACACCACCCCGTGAAAATGTCATGCCACACTTGTCTTCGCACGGGTTATATTGCCCCATCTAACGTGCCTTCCTCGATGCCTATGTTATAACGCACAGTGCTATGCCATACATATTACAATTTGGGATCCATATCTTTGTCACAGTGCATATGCAACGTTACACTCCCCAGCACATATTTTATATTACAACTTTAGAGACTAGTTAGGTTACACAACACTGCCCTGTGCATATTACACTCCAAGGCGCATATCGCATAGCACACGCTAGTGCCTGTGCTATCTCGCGCTCTCCAATGAATCTGTCATTGCGCACAATGTATTGCATATTATATTTCACGCCTGGTTCATCTTATATCACACTTTTTGGTGCATAGTTTATACCATACACTATAGCTAGTTTTCATTTTCAATCGTGCTCTCAGGACTATGTTCTATATAACACTGTGTTCACCTACCCTTTTCACGGGCATTACATTTTGCGATAGGGGTGGAGGGTCAGGGGGTGTTTTTGCCAAGTGAGCCCGGAGTCACAGTCACTAACGTCTTCTTCTTCCTGAATAAAAGTGAGATTATGCTGCATACTTGTTCATATTTTAAGTAGTTTGCACAGACAAAATGTTTTAAAAACAATAAAGTTTCTAATACCCGCCTTCTCTGAACAGTTAGCTTGCTGCCCCATCCCCCTCCTCCCTATCCTCTGTTGTGTGAATCCATGGACTAGCCTCCTCCCTCCTGCCATGCATGGTCTGATGTGCTGCCACTGCCCTCAATTTAGTATGATGTACCAGTCCACTCCTCCTGCCCTCCATTGCCCAATTCTATGCCCCATCATTGACCTCCTGCTTAAACTCTGTGCTTAGCTTGCTGCCCCTATTCTCCTTCCCCCTGCCCTCCGATGTCTTTGTGCATGCCCCTGCTCCATCCTTTTTGCCCACCATGTCCCATGGACCTGCCACTCCTATCTACTCTGAGTGTTCTGTTGAGCTGCCACTCCCCTCCCACCTGCCTAGCATTGTCAGATGACTGTAACCTGTCCCTGCCACCTCCACCCTGCCTGTCCACATGCCATGCCTCTATCCTCTTCCTCCTGTCCTACATGGTCCATTGTACTGCCACACCCTTCTGCCCTCCCTGGTCTGTTGTGCTGCAACTGCTCCTCCTGCCTGCCCCGTGTGGTCTGTTGTGAGGCCCCTTCCCCTGAACTTTCTTGTCTGTGCACAGGTCCTGACCCTCCCTTCTATCCTCCATCGTCCTTTGTGCATGCCCCTGCACCCTCCTTCTTGCCCATCATAGCCATTGTGCTGCCACTAACCCTCCCACTTGCCATGCATGGTCTTCTGTGCTGCCATGGCCCCTCCCACCTTCCCTGTGTGGTCAGTTAGCTGCCCCTGACCCCCTCCCACCTTCCCTCCATGGTCTGTGTGTATGCCATCACAGTCTCACTGTTGCTCTTCATGTTGTGTCTTGCTTCTAGTTCCCATCCTGCCTGACCTCCATGGCCATCTTGCTGCTCCTGCCCTGCCCCCTTGCCCCCAGCCCTCTGTTTACATGTGCAGACCCCTACTCCCTCCCTCCTGGCTTGTCTGTTCCATTGTAATGCCCCTGATCCGTCCCTCCTGCCCTTTATGGTCTGTTATGCTGCAGCCTTCTCTCCTGTCTGTCCATTATGGTCAGCTAGCTACCATTGCCTCTTGCCCCTCTGTTCTCTGTTGTCCATGTGCATGGTCCTGTCCCCTCCCTCTTGCTTTCTATGGATTGTTGTGCTGCACTCCCGTCCTGCATGCCCTGTGTGGTGTATTGTGCTGCTGCAAACCCTGATGCCTGCCCTGCAGGGTCAGTTTGGTGCACCTCTCCATGTCTCTCCTGTCCTCTGTTATCCAAGTCCATGTCCCTATCCCATTTCCTTCCATGATCCAATGTACCATACTTGCGAACATTTTGAACTTGGTAAGAGGGAGATTTTGAAAAAAAACTGGGGTATTGATTTTCCCCTTTGTGTTACATTGAAAAAGAGGATATTGTAGACAGGAGACAGATCAAATAAAGCCCATTTGAGCTTAAAAACATTGGACGTTTCCTGGCTGAATCGGGTCTGTTGGCATGTATGGTTGTACTACCATTGCCTCTTCCTTCTGCCCACAATGGTCTATTACATTGCCACAGCCTTGAAGGAGGGTAGATTTTGTATCACAGGGGGCCCCTGGCCCGTTCTGTCCACACCTGAAGTATGAGACCCTTGTCCTTGCCCTGCCAGCCGCATTTGTAGGCCGTATTAAATTGACCAGCGGGTCCTGTGTTGCTATATAATTATCCTGAGACATCCTTACCACTCAGCCAGCATAAAACCCCTGTGTAGGCCCTTCTGTTCAATATGTAGGCCTCTTTGTTAAATTGACCATAGCTCTGCAATTTTAGTGTATAGCAGTCTGAAGGCAGGTCTGCGAGGCCTTCTGCTCCAAACTAGTAGCCCCCACCCTACCCGAGTGCTCCGTGCTCGGTATCAAAGTTCAACATCCCCCTGAAGCTGTCGACATACAGTAGGCTGCATCCTGGACTGGTACTTGCTTCCTGGGCAGGTTTCCCGCTTTTAAGGAAGTGGCAACCGCAGAGCGTCAAGTTAGGAGAACTGAGGAGATTTTATACATGAATATATTGAATTCCTGTACAATACCCATTATTTTCTGCTTGCTCTATGGAACTTACGATAAGCGATTGGCCTGAGAGACTGACCTTTTCACCCAGTCCATTGTCAGCATTAAGTGGGTAAATGACGAAATGTCTGGTAAAATCTGCAGACGAAGCTTTTGGGTAGCATACGTAGGTAGATGTAGCGTGCAAAGGTGCCCACAAAATGATATAAAAAGGGAGCACCCACAGATATCGACGGACAACCTCGCCGTCTGTATGTAGGTTAACAGGCTGTGCAGGTTTTCCCCAAGAACTGGGAGCTCTTGTCTTCCTTTGCTTAAAATGTCTTGCTCGGCTTTGCTTGAAGTATCTTATTCTATTTTACCTATATGAAATGTCATGTTATGTTTAACCATTGTTCTCTTTACTTTTGCATTTAAAAGATGTTGTATTGTAATTGCAGGAATGCTTGCTCTAAGAGTAAATGTGAGTGTCCCTAGGTAACATTTTCCTTGGTGTAACTTGTTTCTCATGATGCATTTATAGATGTGTTTTCTCTCTCTCTCTGTCAGTCCATTAATTGAGATACAGAGAATATCATGACAGCTGTATGATTATCTGGATTCTGTATTTTGTACTTTAGGTCTCTATTCTGCGGTTTCTTTGAAGTTGCATCTTCTCATTAAACTGCCATTGTATTCTGCCTCCAATTCCATGTCTCATATGTCTGTTTTCTTCATTTTTGGAGCAAGCGTTCCTAGGCACCCGGCTCAAATTAAGGTGCCCCTTTTGTCCCTGACTCACTCTCCTGCTCAGTTCTGTGGTGGCTCCCGGGGCTCTGGGGACAGCCCCTAGCTTCCTTGACCCGTAATAGATCTTCCCTCCAACAGCCTCTCTTGCAAGTCCTGTATTGTTGGTTTGTTGCCCCTGCCCCCCTTTCCACTGCCCTCCATAGTCTGTTGTGCTTCCACGGCCCTTCCTACCTGCTCAGTGTGGTTAAATTGTTGCCTTTGCACCCTCCTACCTGCCTTCAATTTTCAGAGTCCGTGCCCCTGGCCTCTGCCTCTCAACAGTATCCTAATGAACAACTAGATTGCTAACATTCTATATTTATTACAAAAGTGTGGAGCGCCTGACATCATCTTGATGTAATCAAAACTGTAATACCTAGAGCATTCCTTTAGAAATTACATATATGAGAGGGTCTTAATGGCATCAAAATTATGGTTAGTGCTCTAAAAGACTAAAATAAGGACATATTTTCTGAGTTTTATTTAAATTATTTGTTATCTTTATGTTTTTTTATCTAGTTGACAACTTGATTAAATGTTGCACTTAGGGTAGAGGATGTGGTGTTACTTCCAGAACTGCAGACTTTGCAACTGGGGAACCAGGTTGAAGTTTCTGCTTCAGCTCGACATTCTGTGATTCTGGTCAAATCACTTAGTCTCCCCATGTCTACAACCAAAATGAATTTGTTCTTGTGTGATGTAACCAATGCTCATGTAAAGCACTCCAATACCTGACAAGTCTGCACTATATAACACTGCAAAAACACAAAATAATAAGTGTTTTGCACACTTCTGTCATTGGGCTATATTTGGGCTACATCTGGGTGATTTTGGGCTACATTTGGGCTCTTTTGTCTCCGGTGGCCATCTTGGGAGATTTATTTGTTATGAAGTTTCCTAATTTCCTCATGTACTGCAGTCTCCTCAGTAGGAAATGCTTTCAACTTTTTACTTTGATTCCATCATGAAGGTATTCAGATATGTCACACATTTGCCATAAATTCTGAATGTTAGCACTCTAGTTGCTCATTAGATCACTGTAGTAAAACTACTGTTCACCATGGAAGTCTGCTCCTGGTATTAAAAGTGCATGTTTCAGTCTGCATGTCAGAATTTTTTAATGAAATAGAAGAGGATTTGAGAAGTCACTCAAAATGTGCCCTCATTTTCTTTCTTCAGCATTAATCATAATTTCTATGGCAAAATGAACCCCCTCATTGTGTTCCTTTTTAAATTAAATGTTTTAAGTGTTACCAGTTTATTCCAATCAAGATGGCTTCAGGTGTGCCATACTTTTGTCATAATGAAGACAGTAAGCGCTCTAGTTGTTTTTAAGAACACTCTGGGACATTCTGTCATTGGGCTATACTTGGGCTACATCTGGGTGATATTTGGGCTACATTTGGGCTCTTTTGACTCTGGTGGCCATCTTGGCAGACTAATTTGTTATGACGTTTCCTAATTTCCTCACTTACTGCAGTCTCCTTAGTAGGAAATACTTTCAGTTTTTTACTTTGATTCCAAAGGCATTCAGATGTGTCACACATTTGCCATAAATTCAGAATGTTAGCACTCTTTTTGCTCATTAGATCACTGTAGAAAAGCTACTGCTCACCAGGTAAAAAAGCTGCTGGTATTGAAAGTGCATGTTTCAGTCTGCATGTCAGAATTTTTTAATGAAATAGAAGAGGATTTGAGAAGTCACTCAAAATGTGCCCTAATTTTTCTTTATGCAGCACTAATCATACTTTTTATGGAAAAATGAACCACCTCGTTTTGTTCCTTTTTAAATTAAATGTTTTAAGAGTTACCACTTTAATCCAAGCAAGATGGCTTCAGGTGTGCCATACATTTATCATAAGTAGGACGGTTAGCGCTCTAGTAGTTCTTTGGAACACTCTGGAAAGCTGCAGTAGAACACAAAGGAATCAACTGACAGTCTCTGCCCTTGTTGGATGTACATGTTTTACTGAGAATGTCAGACTTCATTCTCACATGACTGAGAAAGATAATGTGAATTTACAGAAAATAAGCTCTCAGTTTAGCTTATAGATCACCTTCCAAACCTCTGTGGTAAAAGCATGAGAAAATATTTTTCTCTCAATCATGATATCTCAGCAGAAGGCTTTTTCACATGGTGAAATCACCTTAGAACATACCACTATTCCTAAAATGAGTATGGTACCATCAACAAATGATTTATAATGTAACTAAAGTCTTAAAATCTTCTATTAACTGCAATGCTTTTTAATGAGGTGCTATCATGTATATTGGTCCCAAGATGGCTGCCAACACTTCTTGGATGAAGTGCTGACAGCCAATCAGATCTCAGGATGAGATGTGTGGTTAGGCTCCGCCCACATATATATATTGATTTAAATGCTATTTTCTCAGGAACTACTGAACAGATTTACACCAGACCTACAAAAGGCACTTCCTTGACCTGAGGACTACCTCTCTGCCAAATTTCAAGTAACTCTGTTCAGCCGTTCGGGCTGTAGCTGTGTCTAAAGGTCCTATGGAAAAATGCATGGGAAAAACGCGTTTTGGGACCCCCCTTTTTTCTCAGCCCCCGCTTGATGAATCCCCCCGAGACTTTCAGGGTAGGAGCGGAGCGGAGCGCCCCACCTATTTTGAAAATTTCGCGAGGATTCATCGACCGGCGCCAAAGTTATTCCAAATAGAATGTTGCGGATTTCCTATGGAAACAGGGTCCTAACTATAACTATCTACTGGCGACCGCCAGTAGATAATATATATATATATATATATATATATATATATATATATATATATATATATATATATATATATATTCACTGAAAAAACCATAGGTTTCACACATGTTATAGTTAGTGGAAATTTTACTGATAAAAAACCAATGAAATTGCCCCGTTATAGTTAGCGCAGGCAACTATAACTCACGCGACCACAATCCTCTGCTGATGCTAATACTGTATTTAGACACTTATTTGCCCATGTCTTCTTCCATACATTTTTATACATATATTACAAATATTTTTTTTTCATAAAGACACATATGTCATCAGCAGAGGATTGCGGTCGCGTGAGTTATAGTTGCCTGCGCTAACTATAACGGGGCAATTTCATTGGTTTTTTATCAGTAAAATTTCCACTAACTATAACATGTGTGAAACCTATGGTTTTTTCAGTGAATTTGCAAGGTTTTTTAAATGCTAATTCCTAACTATAACGTGTGTGAAACCTATGGTTTTTTCAGTGAATTAGTACGGTTTTTTAAATGCTAAGTTTTTTTCCCTTATAATAAGCCCTGTACATTTGGTGGCCTACGGCCACCAAAAGCACAGGGAGTGGGGTAAGTGTGGATAGTGTTTTTTTCCATTGTAATAAGCCCAGCACATTTGGTGGCCTTCGGCCACCAAAAGCACAGGGGGTGGGGTAAGTGTGGATAGTGTTTTTTTTATTTTTATTTTTTTACCGTACGCTTACCGTAAGCGTACGGTAAGCGTACCCCGCGAAATTGCCGAAAAAAAAATAAAAACGTTTTTGCACTTGGGGGATGTTTGGGGACTCCCTCAACATGACTATGTGGGAGGGAGTTGTCAAAACAGCCCCTTTACATGTTTTTGGGCTTCCGATTTTAAAAATCTCTCTCAGTGCGAGAGACAAAATGGCGGCCGCCGCTTCCTGGTTTCGGCCGATTCGAATGTTTACTAAGATCTAAGAGCCAATCAGAATCGCGCTCGCGCACGCCACCGTACGCTTACCGTAAGCGTACGGTAAGCGTACCGTAAGCTGGCTCAGATATATATATTGATTTAAAGGCTATTTTCTCAGAATCTACTGAACAGATTTACACCAAACCTACAAAAGGCACTTCCTTGACCTAGGGACTACCTCTCTGCCAAATTTTGAGTAATTCTGTTCAGCCATTCGGGCTGTAGCTCGTTCTAAAGGTCCTATGGAAAAATGCATGGGAAAAACGCGTTTTGGGACCCCCCTTTTATCTCAGCCCCCGCTTGACGAATCCCCCCGAGACTTTCAGGGTAGGAGCGGAGCGTAGCGCCCCACCTATTTTGAGAAATTCGCGAGGATTCGTCGACCGGCGCCAAAGTTATTCAAAATAGAATGTTGAGGTTTTCCTATGGAAACGTGGTCCTAACTATAACTACCTACTGGCTATCGCCAGTAGGTAATATATATATATATATATATATATATATATATATATATATATATATATATATATATATATATATTACCTACTGGCGATAGCCAGTAGGTAGTTATAGTTAGGACCACGTTTCCATAGGAAAACCTCAACATTCTATTTTGAATAACTTTGGCGCCGGTATATATATATATATGTATATTTAGTTTTATGCCTGCCTATATACATTGTCTTAGCAAGATGGTGGAACTTTTCATTCTGTTCACTGTCCTTGTATTGCTAATCACTTTCATCTGCCTCTGTCTGCTGATCATTGCAGCACATATATTCTATACAAGAATCACGTTGGGTCAATGAATATTGAAAACGCTCCACTGTGTATTCCTTGTATACTTCTCTGAGAGAAAGAGAGCATGAGTGACTGAGCAAAAGGGTTCTAGATCTGTTACCACGATCACTGGAAGAACTCAAAAATAGAGCACATTGTTGTGTTAGAGAACATATGTGTGGCTCGGGTTTTACATTGCCCTTGGGCTCCCTGTATCATGTGCTTGCTGTTTAGCAGGCATGTGTCACCTTCCAAATTAGTACGAACAGGAGTGGACTGTTTGTATTCGTGTCAAGATGACAGCAGGAGGACAGGTCTAGCCGTTGTACCCCCCCAGGAATCGAGGCACACATAATCCGCCTATTCCTTTGTCATTCGGAATTAATAAGCCAGCAGAAACGAAGAGGTAGGACAGACCCTACGTAAACAAAGGGCCTTCAACACCTTTCATCCTATACAGAAGCCAAGCCGTGACACACATGGCCTCCCTACAACTTGTCTCTTATTGCATCTCACCGTAATGTGGTTATTGTTCTAATCACGCTCACAGAAAACAATAATCATAATTAGTACACACACATAGAGTGCACTTTCCAAACCAGATTGCTGTCACTGTTCATCGTCGGTGTCATTAACAGATGTGATGCCGCTCCTTTTACAGAGTTCACCAGGAATGATGCTGCTGAGAGGACTTGATTGGCTGTAAACACGTGACCTTTGAGGAGTGCGCAGATCTCTGGTGCCCTGCACTAACCCACATGGCTATCCCGGTCATTTTAAGAATACTGGCTTCATTTGGTTAAGGCGGTCTAGAGTGAGTTTGTCTCTCCCATGGAGTAAAGTACTTTCTTTCCCCACACTCCAAAAGAGTGCATGTGTTTGCACTCTGTCTCCTTCCTGCACCCCATCACATTTAATTTATTTATTTGTATTTTAGGTGCATTTATGAAGCACACTCTCGACATGGAGTGCTTTACATGAGCACCAGATACATTATACAGGGCACTTAGCAAGCACTCCATAAGAGAGCATCTGCAACCGTCTTCTTTCATCCACTTGAACATAAACTGGGTTTAGGCTTCAATCAGTAAGGCCAAGCCTCTTACCGTAAGTAACAACAAGAATACCAGTACTGATATTAAACTTTCTGTCCACTTTTTTTGTGTGGGAACATTTTGAAAGACAACAAAATGAACAACGACCACTTTTTCCGTCTATTTAATCAATCAATTTTGTCTATTTTTCTTTAGATTCACCATAAATTGATAGTGTATTTACCAAAAACAATTCAAACAAATATCACAAATTGATAACTGTAAACATATAGAAAAACTTTCATTGCTCTCATTATTTACACACTACATTCATTTCAAACCATTCATATCTACATTCACTCCCGTACCATACTGAACAGTCCAGAAACAGACATATTCTCAACTGACAAATTCTGTGATCACTTCTAAAACATAAATTTTGAAAAGGCCATAGGACAGTGTTGTACACCGTAAACACAGTACAATATTTTTTCAAGTGGTTCTTGAAGTTCTTATGGCCAAAGGGCTAAGGTCGACGCGTTTCAAGCCCCTTCTACAACCGGGGCTATCATCAGGACCTGGGAGCTAAAAACAGAAAAAAGGGCTTTTTTAGTCCTACTAGACTGCCACCGTCTCTAGTTGCATCTATGCTATTACCATTTATAAGTACCTTTAATTAGTGATCGATGGATCATCCACAAGACCTCTTGATGTCTATGATCTAAAAAGATACAGACCAAAAGCATAGTTACAGCTACACAATGTTGGATATTCAAGGATAAAAAAGCCCATTCATACTAGTGTCACTCATCTTGTATGCTTACGTGAAATTGTGGGTTTCAGCAGTAACGATGCTGTTTTTATCTGTAAGACGAAAGGAAGGGTATAAGCGTCTAAGTACCAATAAACTACGCTTTATATAACTGTGTGAACAAACTTCTCTATATTGCTTACTTTGAGCCTTTCTGTCGGGCTGATGCGAATTGTAGAGCTCCTTGTAGTAACAGACGGCGTACTTAGATTATACTGAAAGAAATAGACGCGGACACTGTCAAAAGCTGTTCTGAGCCGCTGTACAGGAGGCAATTCAAAACGGGCGGAAAGGGGAAGATGAACGTGTAAGAGAGCATACCTTAAATTGTGGAGCTTCGGAAGGGAATAATCTCTTCATGTGTTGCCTCTTAAATGGATGGTGTCTCCAACGTGATTCAATCTCTGTAACGGAGAAGAAAGGAACATGAATGTGTCTTTCCAATGCTGGTGCGAATGGCTCTCGTTTCTGCTGTATGTTTGCAGCGTACCTGGGTCCGTTTATTTTCTCTCGTCAAACTCGGAGAAGGTTTGCTTCCGCGTTAATACACTGGTTCTCGTGTGATTAAGCCTGCTGCTAGCGGTGCTTGTGCCTTCTGGGTAATGTAGTATCTGGCTTTTATCAAGATGGGAGAATTTAGTTGATATGTTGCGGTATGGGTTTCCACAAACCTGTTTTTCACGTAATTAAAGAGTAGAGTGATGCACTTTTCTCGGAGTTTAAAAATGTGCATATTTCCCGTCATCCTGTAAATCTGTCGTGTATATTGGGCCCAATAAAAATAGATGTGTATCTCTCAATTGAAT
Organism: Triturus cristatus; assembly: GCF_964204655.1. Classification (NCBI taxonomy): domain Eukaryota; kingdom Metazoa; phylum Chordata; class Amphibia; order Caudata; family Salamandridae; genus Triturus; species Triturus cristatus. Next base: position 1,158,580,957 of record NC_140593.1, on the reverse strand, counting down.
GGAGAAACTTTATTGTTCAATACAGATTTGAACTTAGGAAGGAATGTTGGTAAGTTATAGCGCAGCCCTATTTCTCACGCAATTGAAGAGTGACTAAATGCACTTGTTTAGAAGTTAAAAGTGTGCATATTTCCTGTCGTCCTGTAAATCTCTTGTATGAGTACAGTCCAATGGTGAATGGGTGTCTAACTCAAAGCAAGATAGAGGGACTATATTAATCCATACAGATTTGGACTTGGGGAGAAAGATAAAATCTTTCAAAATGTCAAATAGGTTTTATCCGAGATTGTATATTTCTGATAATTCATTCAGACCATTCATAGCTGTATTGAATTTCACTATAAGCATTGCTTCTCGCCTTGATAATTTCAGTTCAAGGTCGCCTCCTCTTGAATCATGTTCTACTTTGGAAATGACAGTCCATTTTAGATCTGTTATTCGATGGTTGTATGTTTTCCAATGATGAACTAGTGGAGTTCTCTCTTCTATGTGCTTCCAAAGGTACATAAAAATGCTTCAATACCACCTGGAAGACCGATAGTCTCTGGTTGCGAATCTCTTTTGGAACCAATTTCAAAGTTTGTAGATTTTTTCTTGAAACCATTTATTCAAGAAGTGCCCTCATTCATACGTGACACGACAGATTTTATCAATCACTTAGAACGATCAGTTTTTGAAAAAGACAGACATCATTTAGTCACACTAGATGTTGTCTCCTTGTATACTCAAATACCTCAGGATGAAGGTCTGGCAGTCATCAACTTATATTTGGAGAGTAGACCAAGACCGACAAGAGTTCCCACGGAATTCATTATGGACCTAGCAGGCTTCGCCCTTAAGAAGAACTATTTCAACTTTAAAGGAGACTTCTACTACCAAACTAGAGGAGTAGCAATGGGTTGTCCATTTGCTCCTGAATTGGCAGTCCTCTTCATGGCAAAATATGAAGAAAAATTCATCTATAATGACAACCCATTTTCCCAACACATTGGGAAATGGGTCCTCTATATAGACGACATTTTTATGATTTGGACAAATACCGAAGACAATCTAGACCTGTTTCATGACTGGCTTAACAACCGAACGGAAGACATAAAATTCAGTTTGAATCACTCAAAGACCAAGATACCTTTTTTAGATGTGGAGGTATATCCAGCAAACAATGGACTGGTGACTACTCTATTCAAAAAACCAACAGACCGCAACAAAGCATTACATTTCTCAAGCAGCCATCCCAGGAATCTAAAAGAGAATTTGCCCTATGGGCAATTTCTCAGGATTAGAAGAAATTGTTACTACAAGGATGAATACGTACTACATGCAACCAATTTGCTGGACAATTTGAAAAAGAGAGGATATCCCAAAAAACTATTAAAAAAAGCCATGAAAAGAGCTTGGTGGACACCACGAGAAGAGCTTCTAACACAGAAAGATAAGCCTCCTCTGAAGAAGATAGTGTACGTTTCTACATTCTGTCCAAACTCAAATTCGTTAAAGAAGGTAATCTGCCAAAACTGCCACTTCATCAAGAACTTAGACCCTTCTTTGAGAGATAATCCACTTTTTGCCTTCAAAAAAGACCGCAGTATTGCTAATCAAGTAGTACGAGCATCCATGCCAACAATAAAAAATTCCTTAAGAGATTACGTTGGCCTCCCGCCAATAACTGGCCATCATAAATGCGGGACCTGTTCCTGTTGTGTGTCTACTGAAGAAGGAATTTTGTTTGTATACAACTCAATCTACTGGAAACATGAATGCTTTACAAATTGCAAAAGCAAAAATGTGATATATGCAATTCGTTGCCCCTGTGGCCAACTGTACATAGGCAAAACCAGTCAGGAAATCAGAGTCCGAATTTCACAACACAAATCGCGGATCAATAAAAATGTGCAAAATGCTCCACTAGTTCATCATTGGAAAACATACAACCATCGAATAACAGATCTAAAATGGACTGTCATTTCCAAAGTAGAACAAGATTCAAGAGGAGGCGACCTTGAACTGAAATTATCAAGGCGAGAAGCAATGCTTATAGTGAAATTCAATACAGCTATGAATGGTCTGAATGAATTATCGGAAATATACAATCTCGGATAAAACCTATTTGACATTTTGAAAGATTTTATCTTTCTCCCAAAGTCCAAATCTGTATGGAATAATATAGTCCCTCTATCTTGCTTTGAGTTAGACACCCATTCACCATTGGACTGTACTCATACGAGAGATTTACAGGACAACAGGAAATATGCACACTTTTAACTTCTAAACAAGTGCATTAAGTCACTCTTCAATTGCGTGAGAAATAGGGCTGCGCTATAACTTACCAACATTCCTTCCTAAGTTCAAATCTGTATTGAACAATAAAGTTTCTCCATTCAATTGAGAGATACACATCTATTTTTATTGGGCCCAATATACACGACAGATTTACAGGATGACGGGAAATATGCACATTTTTAAACTCCGAGAAAAGTGCATCACTCTACTCTTTAATTACGTGAAAAACAGGTTTGTGGAAACCCATACCGCAACATATCAACTAAATTCTCCCATCTTGATAAATGCCAGATACTACATTACCCAGAAGGCACAAGCACCGCTAGCAGCGGTCTTAATCACACGAGAACCAGTATATTAACGCGGAAGCAAACCTTCTCCGAGTTTGACGAGAGAAAATAAACGGACCCAGGTACGCTGCAAACATACAGCAGAAACGAGAGCCATTCGCACCAGCATTGGAAAGACGCATTCATGTTCCTTTCTTCTCCGTTACAGAGATTGAATCACGTTGGAGACACCATCCATTTAAGAGGCAACACATGAAGAGATTATTCCCTTCCGAAGCTCCACAATTTAAGGTATGCTCTCTTACACGTTCGTCTTCCCCTTTCCGCCCGTTTTGAATTGCCTCCTGTACAGCGGCTCAGAACAGCTTTTGACAGTGTCCGCGTCTATTTCTTTCAGTATAATCTAAGTACGCCGTCTGTTACTACAAGGAGCTCTACAATTCGCATCAGCCCGACAGAAAGGCTCAAAGTAAGCAATATAGAGAAGTTTGTTCACACAGTTATATAAAGCGTAGTTTATTGGTACTTAGACGCTTATACCCTTCCTTTCGTCTTACAGATAAAAACAGCATCGTTACTGCTGAAACCCACAATTTCACGTAAGCATACAAGATGAGTGACACTAGTATGAATGGGCTTTTTTATCCTTGAATATCCAACATTGTGTAGCTGAAACTATGCTTTTGGTCTGTATCTTTTTAGATCATAGACATCAAGAGGTCTTGTGGATGATCCATCGATCACTAATTAAAGGTACTTATAAATGGTAATAGCATAGATGCAACTAGAGACGGTGGCAGTCTAGTAGGACTAAAAAAGCCCTTTTTTCTGTTTTTAGCTCCCAGGTCCTGATGATAGCCCCGGTTGTAGAAGGGGCTTGAAACGCGTCGACCTTAGCCCTTTGGCCATAAGAACTTCAAGAACCACTTGAAAAAATATTGTACTGTGTTTACGGTGTACAACACTGTCCTATGGCCTTTTCAAAATTTATGTTTTAGAAGTGATCACAGAATTTGTCAGTTGAGAGTATGTCTGTTTCTGGACTGTTCAGTATGGTACGGGAGTGAATGTAGATATGAATGGTTTGAAATGAATGTAGTGTGTAAATAATGAGAGCAATGAAAGTTTTTCTATATGTTTACAGTTATCAATTTGTGATATTTGTTTGAATTGTTTTTGGTAAATACACTATCAATTTATGGTGAATCTAAAGAAAAATAGACAAAATTGATTGATTAAATAGACGGAAAAAGTGGTCGTTGTTCATTTTGTTGTCTTTCAAAATGTTCCCACACAAAAAAAGTGGACAGAAAGTTTAATATCAGTACTGGTATTCTTCTTTCATCCACGGCATGTTAATCTACCAATCTCAGCTGCCGCTGTTCTTTCGAATGCCCCCCAGATTTTAACCCACCTTTCCTAATTCCTGCTCTTTGTTCTTTTACCCACCCCCCTGCTTTAGCTACCTCCCGCGACCTCTCTCATGTCACCCATTATGTCACTTTAACCTCTATTCAGGGCATTTTATTTTAATTTAATTAACTTTCTTGATTCTTTCATGTAGAACAAACGGAACCCGAAAGCGTTGTAGTGCTTTATATTACACATGGGCACTTTCACTGCGGGATTTGTGTTTTTATTGGGAGATTAAGTTATTTGCCCTGAATCACAGGATGTTGAGCAGATGACGCGACTCAAACCGTGCTGCTGTTCAACATGCTAAGTGGCACATCATATATACAGTAAATCGGGATAAGCCTGGTCCCCTTGTGCCTCCCAGCTCCAGTGGCACTTTGATTTCTCACATGCTGACCTGGGCCAAGACAGCATGGCTCTGTACACCTTTGCAAACACCAAGCCAACATACTCCAATGTGGGCTGGGGCTTTGCACAACTGCAGCACATGTATGCAGATTGACATCTCCTGCACTGTCATGCATGAGGATATCTCTAGCACTGGCATGCATAAGTGCATTTCTAGTACAGATCTGTATTTTCGCAACTACTGTGCTTGTCTGCATACAACAGCTTATTATTAATCATATACGTGAAACCTATTGCATTAACCAATGCTTGTTTGCATACTTTGCCTTAAGTGGTACAGGTATGCCCAGACGTGGGTCCTGTGCACACTGTCACTGGAACCAAGCTATAACTGGCTGATGAATCTTATGTAGGGCGAAACTGGTCCAAGGTTGCTCGTGTTCCAGTTCAGGGAGGACCCTGGCCAGGCAGTTTGGACTGGGCTGTTCCCATTGAAGCGGTGTCAAGACTGATTTGCATATAGCTGCGTCCAATCTGATGGTGTGCAGAATAAAGATGGACTGGGATGCTGGCCCAAGTAATTACCAGGTTCTGAGATTAATTCAAGCATTCCATCCATTACTATTTTGTATACGTTATCTTTTAGAGAAGCAAACATGAATAAAGCACAACTTTACTTTATAGATAGCTTCTATTGTGACATTAGACAATGTTTGTGATATCACGATGTATACTGCAAAGTAGTAGAAAGGACTACATGACTGTGTAGGCTTTTAAGGAAGCTGGGTTATGGGGTAAGAAAGATTATAAAAACTGAGAAGGTGAAAGGTTAGGCAATGGACAGATATTGCCGGTCAACTAAAATGCATGCACTATATTTTAAATACAAAGAAAGATGACTAGACAAGCTGGGTGACTTCAACATATTAATACTTATTACCTCCTCGTAAGTCTTCCTCGCCACATGCTTAACGAAGTGAGCTTCAGCTCCACACCAGAACCCTCCAAAGCAAAAGCTAGCCTCCCAAGCTGTCCATCCCTTCCCAACATGGCCGACCCATATCACCCTTGACCTCTCTAAGAGGAGGGTTGGCCCAACCCTCAGCCTGTTTTCTTGGTTCTGCGCAGACTCTCCAGTGCCCTTTCAGGTAAGTGTTCCTGCTATAGCAGGAACATGGGTCCATGGTTGGTGGTCCTGCTCTAGCGGCCTCTGGGGATCTAGGACCCTCCCCCCCTTCCTTCCCCCTATATCCTGTCGGGGTCGGTTAGGCTCTTCCCTAGCGAGCCAAGGGTTTACAGGGGGAGGCCAGGGTGGTCTGGGGCTTTGTCTACCAGCCCCTTCTGAACCTCCAGCCGTGTGGGATATGTCATGGGCCATTGTTTATGCCCGGGCGGTTGCTCCTTTGTTCTGGGACTTGTTGCCCTTTTTCTCGCTCCCGGTCTCTGGCTGTGGGGAGCGGGGCGACTTTCCCAGAGGCTTCTTTCCTTTGCGGGGGGAGGGGCAATCTATTGCCGGTTTTCTTGGGTGTTCGGCAGGGGGGGGGTGGCCAGCGTACCATTCTGCAGTCCCCGTCCTCCACTCTGTTTCCAGCATGATGTTCTGTGGTTTGCAGGGGCCTTGCAGCGGTCCGCACTGGGTTGGTCCCGCCCTGGCTTCCCGCGTGTTTGGGGGTTGCCTGGGTACGGGGGCTTGCGGCTTATCGGGGGCAGGTGAGGTGCCGGTCATGTACTTACCTGCCTCGACCGGGTCTCCTCTGGCTGCTCCTTTCGTGTGCGTGGACTCTGCGGCCTGGGTTCTTCCGGGTTGCACCCACTTCCTGTGTAGGTGCGTGAGCTGACAGGTGCCGCGCATGCCTGCATGCAGCCCAGAGCCACGCGCTGCTGCCGTTGCACCGGTTTGAAGCCGCACACCACACCCGTTCCTTAGGCCATCGGCATGCGGCTTGTGATATGTTCTTGTGTCCTTAGAGGGCGCCTGTCCTTAGGGTGGGTTCCTTCAGTGTCTTTTTCGGTGCATTGTGTGTTGTAGTACTGTCACCTTAAGACCCGTGGCTTTCCTTCTGTTTAGTTTGTTGTGCGCATCTTGCACACACGCATTCGCACTACATTCTACTCACGCAGCACGTTTGCAAAACCTCGTTTGCAGCTGACTGTTGTTGTGAGCAAGGCTGTTGGGGGCTCTCGACTCTTCTCAGCTCTTTTGCTGCTGTCACATTAAGGCTCTCCCATTTAGTTGATTTTTGGGTCGTGGTGACTCGGGGCTGTATTACGGGAACAACGTACTCTGGGTGTGTGCTATGTCTTTGTCGTTATATATCTTTTGATATTCCTGTACAGGTTTTAGGCGCCTTTTCCGGTGGTATGTCTGGGTTTGCCTAGCAGCTTTCATTGGTTATATGTGGTAACATTTTCCTGGCTGGGCGCTACTTAGTCATTGGTTTCCCCCTTGTTGAACTAGTATCCAAAACTTGCTTCACAGCGCTGTATGAAAGGGGCTTAGTACGGATTGTGCTTTTTTGTACGTATGCCCTCGATGTCCTTCTTTTTTTTGTGGATTTCTTGGTGTTATTCCTGCTGGTCCTTCTTGTCTGTTTTTGCAGTGCTGTTTGCTGATTTTTTTAAGCGGCATCATGGAGCTCTAAATCCAGCATTGGGCTCTTCCAGGTGTTTTCTCGTCCTTTCATTATTCTCAGGTTCCATGGGGCGATATTACGCACTTCATAGGGGTGCTGTATGTTTCGCCATTCATGTACGTACTGGTGGGAGCACATACATCGACCATTGGCCCTATGGGTTGTGTGTTTCTGTCCTGGTGTTTTACTGGCATTTAGGGGTGTGTTGCGGGATCACAGCTTCATTTTGTTCCTTGGTTGTCCCTGACTCTTTCCTCCCTTCGGGGCGTTGGGCCTGCGGTCCATCCATCCTGCTCTCATTTATTGTGCAGGGTCTGCCCTGGTTGGTCTCTGGTTGGGCGTCCTCCTGGGGATTCTGGGGGCTGTGGCAGCTGTTGGCGCCTGTCAGGCCTTCTCTGGGCTGCTTCGGTGGTCCTCCTGTGGGCTTTGCTTTTGCTCCTGGTGGTCATGCCATTTCTTGTTCGGGACCGCGGCCGTGGCACCCTCTCCTCCTTCTGCTCCCTGGCTCCCTGCGGTCTGCCTCGATGGGCGGCTCTTGCGCCCCCATCCTGGTCGTGCTTCTCCTCACTTCCTGGGGGTTGGGGGCTCTGTTGAGGGTCTTCTGTTACTTCTCCTCCCATCCTGGGTGGCCTCTGTCTCGGTGCCATGGGTCCTGCCCTCTGCTGGCCGCTCCAGTTGTCGGGTATTGGGTTCCCCTGCTCATGTCCAAAGTGCTGTGGCTCTTTGGTTGGTCTACTGCCTTTGGGTGGTGGTGGCTTGATTGGGACAGTGGTTTGGCTCACGCCTCTGCTGGGGTGTGCGTTTTGACCAGTTCTTGAGGGGTTGCTTTTTGGCTGTCTCTCTGGTCCTTCTCCGTCAGGTCCTGTTCATCAGGTTCCGGCTGCCCCTTTTGGTTTTTGCAGCTCTGCTCTAGCAGGCTCTGTTGTTTGGGGGTTCTTGGAGTTTGTTCGGCCAGGTACCACACGGCGGGGGAATACCCATTGCTGGAGCCCGCTCGATCTGGGCGTCCTCCCCGGGGCTGTGGGACCTGCTAGAGCAGGACCTCGCCCGTCTTACCTGACCATACTCCTCTCGAACATTCCTTAGTGGGGCCTTCCACAGGGAGTTTCAGGTGGTTTTGTGCCTTCTTGGCTAGCAGTGCTTGCTCGGTCTGTCCGTTGAGGGTGCTTCCCCTCCGGTTGCTCTCAGTGCCTCTGGGCCCTCCTTGACTTGTCTGGAGTTTGCCCCTTCCCCGCGGGGGCTTCTTGTTTCTATTCTGGGCGTTTTTTCAGCTGCCTCGTTCTCTGGGGGGTTGCTGGGTTTGCCCCTTTGGCTTTTTGGCTCGGTTGTGCCGTTCCTTGGCTGGGTCACTTGGTTACAGTTTCGGTTTGAGTCCCCGGTGGTGACTCTGTCTGTCTTCTCGTCCAGACTCCCGGCTTTGCGCTTTCCTCTTGTCCTTTGGCTTGTGCGGGTTCTGGGCTTATTTGGCCTGGACGGGACGTTTGACCTGTTTGTTGTGCTCGCCTTGATGCTTCTCCCTTGGTTTCCACTGCGGTGGGTGTTGGTCCAAGGAGCTTTGGCTCCTTGGTATGTGTTGTGCTTCTGGGGGGCACAGGCTCGCACAGGACAAGGGTTTGTTCCTGCCGCTGCTTCATGATATCCAGGTGTGGTATTTGTTTGAACAGTGCTTTTCTTTGTCCGCAGGTTCTGGGTTTCCTGGTTCACCTTGCCCTTGGTGGGGCCCTGAGCTTCCTGTGCGGTTTTGCATCCTCTTCTTCTTTGTCCCTGGTTTTGGAGTGCTGGTGCCTGCTGGCTCCGGTTTTCTCCCTGGAGGCGTTGGCATTGCTTGGGCTCGTTTCGCCCAGCTCTCCTGTCCTTCTTGCCTTTGGGGTGTTTTTGCCTGTGGCCTTCCTTCCCTGTGTGCTCCTGTTCTTCATGGCTCTTCGTTGTTGGACTGGGTTGGGCCTGGTTGTTGGCTGGCTGGTTGCTCGCTTCGGCGGCTCGTTTGCTACGTGTGGTAAGTGACTGGGTCGATTTGCTTGGCCCCTGCACGGGGCTGTCTTGCTCCTCCGTGCTGCGTTCCCCTTTCTGCTGGGTTCTGTATGCTTTCTTGTGCATGGTGGCCCATGGTGGGCATTCACATTCCTTTCTGGTGGCTTGGCCTTGAGACTGGTCCCTTCTGCTCTTCAGGCTCCGTGGGCGGCCTTGTGGGCTTTCCGCTTTTTCCTGATGGCCGGTGGGGTTCCCTTGGTGGCCGGGTCGCCTCAGTGTTTCCTGCGGCATCCTGTGGCTGTTTTGCCTTGTGTCTGCCTTGGTTCTCTCATTGGTGTCGCTCTCCCTTCCAGGGGGTCCTTTGTGTGGCTGGGGTCCTTGCCCCACCTGTTTTTATACATGCTGGTGGTGTTTTGGTGACCTTCATTTTTTTGTTGTTCGGTTGGGGTGCTGGTTTCCTTTCTACACTCTCGATCCGTTCTTGCGGCTCCTGCCAATCTGGTTTGATTGCGTCTGGTTCTTCTGCTTCGGTCCTCATTTGCAACCAGTCCTGGTGGATTTTGTTTCCTTCTTTCCCTCCAGTCGTTGGATTTGGTGTGGTTTCGGATCTCTCGCTGTTGGCGGTTCGCCGTGCTGTGTTGCTGTGTTTCAGTTGGACTGCGTCTCTTTACTGCTGTAGCTTCTTGTTGTGTCACTGTGCTGGGGCTCCTCTGAGTCTTCGGTTCTGAAGTCTAGGTTTTTTGCTTCTCTCTCCCTTTTGGTTGTCCGTTGGGCAGTCTTGGTGTCCGGCTTGCTGCTTTCTGTTCAGGGGCCTGTTTGTTGTTGCCTTTGGCTCCCTACGGTCTGCTCTCGTGCCTTCTCTGTCCGCCTTCTGTCGTTGGTTCAGGCTTGCTTTCTGGCTTGCCTTCGGGTCCCGGTGTCCAGGTTTTCGGCCCTCCCGGTGTCATGCTGTCCCGGGCTGGTTCTTCCTGCTCGTGGTTGCCTGTCTCTTGGGGGGTTTTTGACACTCATCTGTGTTTTCTTTTGTTGTAGGTTTGCCATGATTCTTTGGCATCCCCTTCTTTTTGATTGGTTTCTTGTGAGTTTACATGAAGCCGCTTGGCTTGGGTATGTGCTCACTTCATTAAGCATGTGGCGAGGAAGACTTACGAGGAGGTAATGCCTCCGAGTATAGTCTTCCTCGCCACATGAGCTCCCATCCCTCCCTCCCTGTGTTTCTATCGGCTTCATGTGTATGCTTGGGAGTTCTCAGGCTGAGGGTTGGGCCGACCCTCCTCTTATAGAGTTCAAAGGTGATATGGGTCGGCCATGTTGGGAAGGGGTGGGAGGCTAACTTTTGCTTTGGAGGGTTCTGGTGTAAAGCTGAAGCTCACTTTGTTAAGCATGTGGTGGGGAAGACTATACTCGGAGTGATTTTGATTACAGGTAAGTAACCGGGGCATTAGTGTGTGTTGGTGTTGAGATAAACATCAGGCATTGCAGGAATGTAATGACTGCTCAGTGCAAACATTTTTAATGAATGAAATGTCTAGACAAATAAGAATTTAAATTCAGCACTTAGAAGACCCTTTTCCTTTTACTCCACAACAGTTTTCTGAGAATTAGTAGTGATTGCAACAAACACTAAAGAGTGTTACAAGTTAGTATTGGGTACAATTTTATTGGCAAAGAGCAATCCACTAGACATTTAGGCAAGTTCTGTGTTTGCACTGATCCATTAAATGTTGGTGTTCAGAAAGAAAAAATAGTTTTAAGTAAAGAAAGAGTTTCAAAACATTAACTAGAAATACAATATGTTGCATTTTAAAATAAAGGAAAGCAATTGTTAGGAAAATACTAAATTTCTGCAGAAAGTTTAATATAATTCCAATATGTTTGTGGATAATAATTGCAATACGGAAAGTATTCAACAGTTACATATAGTATCCCTAAAAGTTTGAAAAACCACTAGAGCTAGATACTTAAATACCAAAACTGTCAAATTGAAACATTTACAATTAAGCCAGAATTTTAAAACATTCTACAATGTTCACAACTGAATTGTTAACTTTCCTCTTAACTAATTTTAATAGCGTGCAAAATGAGACGCCAATGCAAGCTTTTTCTTTTTTTAGAAACTACTAACAAACATATTGTGCTAATTAAAATTGTAAAAATCCTCAGATATTTTGTAATACATTTAGAGTGTTTAATTAAAAAAGTCAACAGTTTAAACTACACCCCTACCTAATTATATTTTTTAATCCCTATTGATGTTTCGGAGTTATTTACTCAGCAATTCTTATTTTGTATGTCTAATAACTCTCTTTAAATATCTGGCATAACATTTAGAATTGTTCATCAAAAAACTGAAAACGTAAAAGTAAAGTCACAAGAAAACAGTTTAATTACCAATCAATCTTTAAATTAACATAACATATTAAGAACTTGTAACCGCTACACCTTTTTAGATACAGTTTATACTTTAACTCAATAAAACTAAACTAAATATTAAATACAGTTTAGCACAGTTAAGAAAATAACAAATAGCTGCTACACCTGTACTCAACAGTCTAACTCTTGTGGTTGAAAAGAACTGTGAAACATGCATTTTCTATTGAAGGTCTCGCCCTCACGGTATGAGCTCTAGCAGTCCAACTTCAGGTTGAGAGCTGGGGATGCAAGTTGATGTTCATCCTAGTGAGCTGCGTGCCAGCATGGCACTGCATTTTCTGACCAACTTGACCAAATGCTGGTCTGGTGTAAAACAATGGAAAGGCAAGCCCAATACAGAAAATTCAGTACTAAATCTATAGCCATATTATTCACCCAAATATATTTGCTTACCTCTTCCAGGAAATAATATGCCATGACTGTTCCTGAATCTTCCTGCTTCACAGGCCACCTGTAGGTGGGCGTGGCCCTCTCTTGTAAACCTTCCCAAATTCAAAGTAGCAAATATAAACATCTTTGTACTATATTACCCCAAAATATGTTTGTGATTCAATATCCCTTTCATGTCACTGCCTATTTTTTTCATTTTGTAGGATTGCAGTTCCTTGGGGTGAATGATTTGCAATGCATTCATGAGAATTGTTTACATCATTCTCTAATTGAGAATCACAAATTGAGAATGTCTTTCCATTCATTCCTATGGGCCTCCTAGCCCTTAGGAATGAATGGGAAGGTATTCCTTATTTGCGAATCTCAATTTGCGATTCGCAAATAAGGAATATGTGGGATTCGCAAAATTATTTGCAAATCCCACATACATTGTATTTTGCGATTCTCAAATTGCGATTCACAGAAAATCGCAAATTGAGATTCGCAAAACTGTATTTTGTTACATATGGTCCTAAGTGCCCAATGATAAGAGATCTGACTTGCAATATAAACCCTTCCTTTAAGTAAGTGTCAAACCCTATAAATATATGAAGCCTGCAACAAGCGCACTATATGAAACTAGAAGGTATTGACCAAGTGTCTTTGTCATTTCAGGCAACAAAACTGCCTTTTTTTTTTACTTCTAGCTTTGTCCACATCTAAAGAACCTACAAGTAAGTCAAATAGCCAGTACTTAAAAGTTATAACAATTCTCTTCATATTATTTTACATTTAACTCTGCTCTGCCTGTTCATGTTTCAGGCCTGTCGGTCAGTTATGTGAGTAAACCGGGCTACCCACCACTACGAAGTGAATCTCAGATTTATAAACAGGTACATACTCCCCATTCTCTGCATAAAAGCCTATACTTTAAGTAGATAAGGAGGGCATGTTTTGAAAAAAAATATATTCTTATTGGTTTTTCAGAATCCAGTCACAGCCCTGAAGAGAATCCCTTGAAATAAATTGGGATTCGAAACGCGTTGGCACGCATCACCATCAGCGGAAGAGTTCCTATAAAAACATGTATAGCGACTGAGGGAAATAATGTACTCAAAATGTATATCCTCGGCTGCAAAAAATGTTTTACCCCCATTGGTTGGTAACCCTAGCCTGTTTCACTAAAATTGTTATTGATTGAAATGTGGGTTACCTTATTGTTGTTCTCTCCCGACTGGTAATAGTTTATATTGATTGTCATTTGCAATTTGTTTTGATGTTTTCATTTCTTTAGTTTTGTCTTGATGTTATGTAATTGTGAAGTGTAGTCCATATCTGCCTTGTGAACTCATTATTGAGAACTAACTGGACCTTGTAAGGAATGGTGTCTTTGTTACTTGAAGAGGACTCCCATCCACTTCAACTAATAATTCACTTTCTCAAATTAACATAATTAAATTTGACAGCCTTTATGATATCTGCACTTTCTGATCCGAGTCTCTCGGAGATTCTTTCCACTCGTGTACCGGTATGTTATTCCATGTTTCGTGTCTCGGGAAGGGTGCCTGCGCGGTACACGGGTGGAAAGAATCTCGGAGAGACTCAGATCGACCGCACAACGGTTGTAATACTGTTAGTCCTGGCACCATTGGCATGGGTCTCCCTTCCATTTTTCGCTGTTGTCTCCTCTGTTTTTGCTGGTAATAGATGCTCTGGGCGCTGTGCCACTGCCATTCAGTACCACAGCGCGAATACTTCCTGTGTAAAGGTGACATGTGAATTGGTATATCCATGATTGGCTGCTGGTGGGCCTGCAGTGCTGGTTTGCGCCACCCACAGAAGCAGCTTGTAAAGTGTGTCTCAGACCTGCCACTGAAGTTTCTGTGAGCAGTCTAGAACTGCCATCTTGGCTGTGAAGTGCACCCACTTTCCAGCCCCAGAACCTTCCCTTGGCATCATGTAAGCCGCCCCTATGGTAGGATGCATTGTATGTGTAAGGTAGGACATGCTCTGATGTGTGTAGCATGCCCTGGTAGTGAATTACACCCAATTTCGTTTTTCACTACTGTAAGTCTACCTGTTCTCCATAGGCCAGAATGGGAGGTTTGGCTATTACATTCTATAGTCCTAATAGTACTAACAAATTTAGTATGCCTGAGCTCAGAATATTCAAATACCTCTTTTAGTGTAGTTTATTTTTATATTCTGTGTTTGAAAATACCACTTTTAGAAAGTATGTATTTTCTTGCCTAAGCCTTCCAGTGTGCTCTGCTGTTGTGTGTATTGGCTGTCTGGTTTTGGAGGGACAGGGCAGACTGAGTCAGACCTGGGTTGAATAGAGAGATCTGCATTGGAGTGTGGGGAGGGGTAGCTCTTGGACCTGAATAGGGCTGTGCCTGGCAAGTGATGTACTGGGTATTTTAAGCCCAGCGGTGCAGGGGAACACACCCTATGACTTCGGGGTTCTTCCTGTTTCAGACCTACAGAAACACAGAGTCTTCTGGGTGAAGTCAAAGATCAGTTTATTGGCTGCAGACCAATTACAGGTATCCTAGAAGTACAACAGCGTGTAGGTTCTCAGGAGACTGCTGAAAATCACAGAAACGGGTTTCTTCTTAAATACAGAATATCCTGCTTCAGGCATACATTCCTTAGTTTATGATATGGCCATTACATGTATATATTACAAACGAAAAGGCAGAGTCATGATGACCATCCCACATTCCAGTTAAGCCAGCCCGCATTTATTTACACAGCAAGGCTCAGATCCCACATCAGATATCGATAGGCCCCAATAAACATGAGCATCTCCTGTTTGGAAAACAAGCCATAAAGCAGGAACAGTCAGGTGAGAAAGAGATTAGCTGGAGGCTTGTGTAAGATGAAAAGACTTTATGGTGTGTCAAGCCCTGATGCTAATCACAGGTGGCCAGAGGACGGGGAACTCGTGGGACCAGTTTGACCTGGGGCAGCGGAGCCAAGCTGCCCAGGTCACAGAAAAGTCAAGGAAAGGCACATGTGCTCTAAAAGGCCCGTATTCGCTTCATGCTATGTAGCCTATGTGAGGGCAACCATAAGATGGCCACCGATCTAAAATGGAACCCACGTAGTGATGTATAATAGCGTATACACAGTGCATTCATAGCTAAAACGTTACAAAAAGCACTTGTACATACCGCATTAACCATTCGCGGTTCACTATTACCGGGATAGACAGGGGTAGGGCCCTGCCTCCTACGCGGTCCCAAATTCTAAAGTACGACAGACCCTCCTTTTGCCCTTACATAGGCAATAACTATACTCATTTCAATCCGAGTCTAGGTCAATATTCACGAAGTCATGGAGATGTTGCTGTAGCATCATCCTATTACTTAGCTCGTCCCTCGATACAGGTTTCCTTACACATAATGTAGCACAGAGGCCACATATCGCAGGAGCACACTGTATGCACAGACAGAACAGGAAAAGGATGGCTAAGATCATTCCAATGACCATCAGAACTTTCCAACCCCAGGCAGATATCAGTTCCCAGAACCACCCCACCAGTGACCAATCTCCTTTATCCACGTGTATGGACTCGGATATTCTATGCAGTTTGGAGATGGCTTGATAAACTGTTGGAGCGTTATCTGGTATGAAAATGCAACAACTGGATTTGATAACCTTACATACTCCACCGCGGTCTGCAAGTATGACGTCTAGAACCATGCGGTTCTGCAAAGTCATGAGGCGATCCGCTTGGAGCTCAGCTGTCAAATTACCAAGGGCACCAGCCGTAACATTAACAGTGGATTCAACCACACGAGTCAGTTGTCTCAGGTTCCTACTATTAACCATAGGTCCCCAAAACGGCAGGAAACCCAAAAAGAAATCTCCCGCTTCCTGACCGGCAGTATCCTCCTTACTAATCACGCCTCTCACAACTCTGGTCTTGTGATAGTCAGAGGCAGCAGTAAATGTTGGCGGTAGCAGATTTGAAATATAACATGTGCCCGAGAAATCAGGGGGCAACCATGTATATGCTCGGTCATTGCAGATAAAATATGTACCCTTGGCAGCCAAAAACGCAGGGGAAAACTGTGACGGGAAAGTGTACGTTTCAGTACAGTCACTTCTTCCCAGTTGAGCTCTAGGATTCTGACCATTACCTTGCAAACAGAACCGACCTATGTGGGGTACGACCCAGATTGGGGATGAGATTTTTCGCTGTCTTTCACCCAGACTAATACTATACCCCGTTGCGTTCCACCCTACATAAGCTCTCAACTCTTCTTTGGGAATAGATGAGTATGCGTCGATATCTCTGCTCATATCGGCAACTCCTTTCATTAAAGCTTTGTTATTAGTGCTAGGTCTGATGGAACGCGGTTGTCGCGGGGAGTACGCATCTAGTGCATAGAGAAACATGGTTTGGAATGCCCATGTTGATCCATTGTAACTATACGGCAGCACTAGATAAGGAATACCCTTATTAATGGTATGTGGCATTAAACCACACACCCAGCAATTGGTTGTGTTCATGACTAGTTGGTGCTGGTGCAGGAGCTGAATAAACGAGTTATTCACAAATTCAGACCGTCTAGCTTGTTCATGTTCAGGCAGAGGGTGAAAAGAGTGTGAGGAGACAGTAGGAGGAGGTATAGGCTGTACAGTGGGTGCAATGGGCTCTTGAGAGGGGAAGAATACAAATCCTACAGTAAACACTACCATACTACATAATACAAACAGGCATAAAAATACAAAACGTTTGCTCTTCATTATTTTACACATTCTTGCGTTAAAGTTAATTTCCTCAGCGAGTCTCTCCACCTTACAAAACTCCATCCTCTAATCATGCCGCTCGCGGCGGGTGAGTATCTTCTGCTAAGGAGTACGCCTGTCAGTCCAGGGAACGCCCTAGACCAACCAGAACCGTCGACCTAACGTCTTCGGCCTGTACCCCAATGTCTTGGCACCGCGACCCTGCGGCTGAACCCGGATGGTGGTTCGAAAAACAAAAATTAAGAAAGTCCTTCAGATGGGAGAGCTCTGGTTATCAGAAAAATAAAAAGGTAAAAGAAAAAGAATATCTATTTGTCTATAAGCCTTGGTCTTAGATTGTAATGGAGACGGCCAGGTACTGTTTGATCTTGGAACAAGAGTTCAGGCTCTATGGTGTCCAATCGAATTGACGGTGGCACAGCTTCTTGCAAAATATCATCACTTTCCTGTGCTGAAGTTGTGCCTTTTATGCGTGCATCACTGAACGGCACAAAACGAGGTACAGTGTCTGTTTCAGAGTCTGCGATACCCTCCTGGACCCACTGGTCATACGGCAGAGGCAAAGGGATCCTCTTCACGTGGGCGCCGTGGATCCAGTTCTTCTTCCCCTTCACTCGAACAGCTGATCTTGTAGACAGTAGTACGAGGTGAGGGCCAATCCAGCGGGGCTCATCGTTGCTTTTCCGCTGGAAGTTTTTGATGAGCACCCACGTGCCAGGGTCAATGGGGTGTCCTGGAGCCTCAGAGGCCGGGGGGAGAGTATCGTGCACCTGTTGGTGTAAAACACGCAGTTTAACCGTCAAATCATACAAGTAATCAAGCAGTACTGGATGTTCGATTTCACTGAATTTCGTCGGTCTTGGCACACCCCATACATTAGCCGGGAGGCCAAAAACGACCTCGTAAGGACTAAGTTCCACTCGTGAGTGCACAGTCATTCTGGTGGACAGGAGTGCTAGAGGCAGAGCGTCAGGCCATTTAAGACCTGAGCTCGCTTGGATTTTGGCCAGTTTGAGTTTTAGAGCGCCATTGTAGTGCTCTTCTAATCCAGCTGATTGGGGGTGATTTGCAGCGTGGAACTTTTGCTTTATACCTAGTCCCTCACACACATTCTTCATCACTTTACCCACAAACTCACTTCCGTTATCACTCCACACCATTCTTGGCATTCCAAACCTGGGGAGAAATTCCTTCACAAGGGCTTTGGCTGTGGACAGAGCAGTGTTATCTTTTAGAGGATAGGCCTCTATCCATTTTGAGAAAGCGCAAACAACCACCAATACATATTTCAGGTTGTTGCATCTTTCCATGTGGATAAAATCTAGCTGCAAAACTTCAAATGGATATGATGGAGGCGCAAAATGACCAGCTGGAGTTGGGGTTCCCCTACCAGGGTTGTACTTCAAGCATACCATACAATTCTTGACCACATTCTCTGCACACTTGGGAATTCCAGCATTCTGCTATACTGGAGCCAACAACTTACAGATTCCTTTCGTACTTATATGTGCCATTCCATGTGCCATAGTAACCACTGGAAGCACATATGCATCAGGTAACAACCATCGCCTATGTTCTGACAAATCAATCCAACAACCATTCTCATCCAACTTACCCATACTTTCTCTCCACTTGCTCAACTCTTTCTCTGTGGCTTCAGCTTGAAGGGACTTTACACTCTCTATTGTGTTCTCACACATTCCAACATCACCAACCCATCTGGCAGGGCCTGCAACATACATTCGAGTCTTTACATCTTTTGCTGTTTCTTTCGCGACTTCATCAGCAAACGCATTACCACGACCAACATCATCAGTGATTTTCTTGTGCGCACTGCATTTCATAATCGCAACTTGCAACGGTAGGGTCAGCGACTCAAGGAGATTATTTACCAACTTGCCATTCTGAATCTTAGCTCCATGTGAAGTCAGGAACCCACGTTCCTTCCACAATTGCCCAAAACTATGAGCCACGCCAAAGGCGTATTGGCTATCCGTATATATGTTCACTCTCATTCCTTCAGACAACACGCATGCTCTCGTAAGGGCAATTAATTCTGCTGCTTGAGCTGAATTTTGTGGCACACGCGCAGTTTCCACAATCGTGTGCAAAGTCGTGATAGCATATGCAGCAGTCGTATCACCATTCGGAAGCTTGAAACACGAACCATCCACCCATAAAGTACCATCACACTCAGTCATGGGAGTATCTTTAAGATCTACTCTTCCTTTCGTCTCTTCTTCTGTTCTGAACAGACAATCATGTTGCTCAATCTCATCTAGATCTACTGGAATTGGTAATAGTGTAGCTGGATTCAACGTGTTGCATCTCTTTATGTGTATGTGATTTGCTAACAGTGTCAGCTCATATCCAGATAATCGCGCACTAGTTAAGTGCTGCGTCTTGGTCCTGTTTAACAATGTGTCCACAGCATGCGGAACCATAACAATCAATGTATTATCCATTACTAGGCCAGCAGACTGTCGAATAGACATAGCTGCGGCAGCTGTGGCTCTCAGACAACTTGGCAATGCCCTCGCTACCGGGTCCAAGGTTGATGAAAAGTATGCGCATGGACGCGGTCTGTCGCCAAAAGGCTGTGTTAACACTGATAATGCGCAACCATCTTTCTCATGAACATACAATGTAAAAGGCTTGCTGTAGTCAGGGGTACCCAACACAGGAGCTGAACACAATGCATTACGCAATTCCACAAAATGTTTCTGACACTCTTCAGACCATGGAATAGGATTCGGTGTGTCTTTGCATGTTAATGCTAACAAAGGTTTTGCCAACAAGGAAAAATTAGGAATACAATGCCTACAGTATGAAGTAATGCCCAAGAAAGCACGCACTTCTCTCTGTGTTCTTGGCACACTCAACTGTGTAATGGCTTGAATTCTTTCTGGGGTCAGTTTCCTTCCCTCCTTCGATAAGAGATGACCTAAGTAGGTCACTTTTTGTCGACAATATTGCAGCTTTGAGAGAGACACTTTGTGATGAAAGGCAGACAAATGACGCAACAATGACAATGTAGCTTCTTTGCAAATCTTTTCAGTATCCGCGGCGATTAGTAAATCGTCAACGTACTGAATGAGGATAGCGCCACTGGGTAAAACCAGTGCATCAAGCTGCGCTTTTAAAGCTTGACTGTATATTGATGGACTCTCACAGTAGCCCTGGGGAGCGCGTTCAAAGCGGAAGCTTCGACCTCCTAAACTGAAGCCAAAAATGTCTCTGCTCTCCTCTGCAATTGGGATGCTAAAGAAGGCATTCTTTAGATCGATCACTGAAAACCATGCAGCGGAGGCTGGAATCATAGTTAACAAGGCAGTTATATCAGGGACAACTGGAAACTGTGGTACAACAATCTTATTAACCTCTCTAAGATCAATCACAAATCTGTAAACAGGTGGCTGTGAAGGGTCCGTTCGTTTTAAGACAGGTAAAACAGGACTATTGCAAACGTTGCCTCTTGTCTCTTCAATCACACCCTTTTTAATCAAATCGCTGACAATTTCTAACAATGCTTTCTGACCTTCATTGGAGATCTTATACTGGGGAATACGTGGCAATCTGACATTGGCCTTTAAAGTTACCACATATGGCGGTATTTCCAAGAGACCCACATCATTGGGCCCAGTAGCCCAAAGGACATCCGGAAGGGATGACAATTCAGGTGGCATTGCATTTTTAGACAAATACATCGGGGAAATCACTTTCTTGCCTAATGTAAGTTGTACTCCTGAGGGGGAACAATATAGCGTTGCATGCAATCTTTTTAGCAAATCTAAGCCTACCAAATTCTCACCACAACCTGTTGTTAGGATGAGAGGTGCTTTTAGCTCGCAAGGTCCAACAGAAAGAGACATAGGACTAGAAATCGGGTTCCTAACTGGGGCGCCAGAAAAACCTACTGAGACATTTATTTCGCCAGACAAAGGCGCGCCAGGGAATTTTGAATGCATGATTGACCTCTTTGCAGCACCAGTATCCAGCAGAAAGGGCTCTGTTACATTTGCTGTAGTTACCTTAACATAATGTCCGCTCTGATCCACTGGCACTGAAACAACTCCCTCTCTCTGTCTACGGCTGTCCTAGTAATCATCATCTTCTACATTGTCATCTTCCGCATAATAATCGTTATTGTAGTACTGAGCTGTATTACCAGTCGCGTTGGCTTGCAGATCAAAGCTATTTATGGTATTTTGAGGCGGAAGAGGACGCGCGTTCTGGAGAACATTTCCACGCCCTCTACCCCTAGGAGCTTGCTGACCACCTCTACCTCTTGCGCCATACGCATTACTGTTACGCTGCATTAATTTAGGGCAACTATATTTAAAATGACCTTCCTCCTTGCAATATGAACATTGGTTGGGACCTACAGGGATTCGTGGTTGATAATACCTGTTCATTTGCTGATTATTCTGAAACTGTTGGGGCTGCTGATAGATACCTTGTGTTTGCCTATAATTTCCCTGTCCTCCACGTGGCGGATAGGCTTGCTGTAAAAGGACCTTTGTTTTAAGTTCTTTCGTTTTCTTATCTGTTCTATCCTTCTCATCTTTGTCTCTATTTTCATAATACTGTGCAGTAGCCAGTATCTGCGCTGAAGAGGAAACAGCCCAAGAACTTTCTGAGTCTTTCAATTTCTTACACATCTCGGGAAGTAGATTCTGCACAAATTTATCAACAAATAAGCGTTGGCCACCTTCAGTACTCATGTCTTGACCACTGTGGTCGATAAACGTTTCTTCAAACCTGGTAAAGAAATCAGACACTGTCTCATCTTTCTTCTGCTTACATGTGGATAGTTTATCCCAGTTTACGCGCATCGCAGGCATTATAGTTTTCATGTAGGTAATAATTCTACCAGGGAGCGCTGCTATGAGGGGCTCAGGTTTTGTACCACCAACTTGTCTAGTGTCTGCGGCAATGATATTAGCCCATGTGTCCCCTAGTTCCGCAACATGATCTGCATTACGAATGGATCCCCATAAGGGCTGTGGAACCACATTCCCAAACAACATATCTATATCGGCTAGATTCATGACACATGATTCTGCAGTTTGTGACAACTCCTTATAATATCCCGCAGGGTTTTTACGGGGATCAGGCAATGTCTGTTTAAGCGCTAACACCTCAGAACGCTTCCATGGAACATGTAACCAAACACGCTGAAAATGTGCTGGAGCAGCAGCAATACCCTGAGCGGCATTCGCCGCAACGGCTTCTTTCCATACCGGAGGGACTTCTCTCATAGGGTATTGTCGCGCTTTTCCCTTCTTCCCCACAGGGAATTCTTGTTAGAACAATGATTGCTGACAATCCCCATTTCTGAGGGACAGTAAAGTCGCAACTGCTTTATCTACATTGGGGCCCACAATTATACCTGTTTCAAAATCAAATCGCACTCGACACAATTCCTGTGGGTTTGGGTTTGCACCATTATCCTCCAATTCCTCACAGAGGAATTCACACATTTTGTCAAAGACATACCTCTGTTTTGGGGCATCCCATTGGTGAAAAACGTTAACAACTGATTCCACATCATAGAGTGAAGGGAAACCAATCCACCTACGCGCCAGATGATCTAACACCTCTTTCTCGTCGGGACCAGGCAGCTGACTGCGCAATTGCTTACGCTGTAAGGCAGGAGTCGCACTAGATGACCCAAAGAGAGGCGACATTAAACTAGTAACTACATTAGCTAGTCGTTGTCGTGCTGAAGGAGAAGTTGAGGCGAAAAAGGGGGGATAGACAGAGGGAAGAAAAACAGATTCATATACAGGTACCTGGGTAGTGTAAGAAGGAGCGCCAGGGGAAGCCGCTGGCGTGCTAGGCAAAGTCGCAGGAAGCGCGGGGGTAACAGGTAGCAAAACTGGCGGCCCTTGAGAGGGCTGCACTGCAGGGATAGGAGCCAGCTGAGGAGGAGCTGGCGGCTGCGGGAAGGCTTGCGGCATATTTACTGGAGGCTGCACATTTACAAGCTATGGAGGTGCGGTGGCATTTTGCGCATATGGGGGTGGCGAACTTAACAAATGGGACATTAGGGAATCTTTTTCTTTCTCTTTTGTCTCATCTTGCACAAGGGGTGACAAAACAGGGTAACATTTATCAATCACTAGTTTGCGCTGTCTGTGCAATTGCTCATTCATTTGTTCCTCCTCATTATCTTTAAATTGCACAGCTGCTTGCATCACTGACATACCTCTCTCTCTCTTATTTCTCTTCGCTAGCTTAATTTCCTTCTGTTTGGCTTCCTTTCGCCATAGGCGGAAAGAATCAAACATCGCCGGCCGGGCTTTCTTTTTAAACAATTTAACTTCCAAATTATCTAAGATATCTGTATCGAAACTACCATTTTGGGGCCATTTTAAAACACCGTCCTTTCTGGTGTATCGGATCCATATTTCATTATATGCAATGGGGCCCACGCCATGTTTTACATAAAGCTCATAAGTTGGAGTTCCAATTGGAGGAACCGGACATGAATCCTCTAACTGGAAATCCCTTCCACAACCCAAACAAAACAATCTACAAAATACACTAGAACCAGGCATCTTCGCTCACTAGCCTAGTTTCAAACGTCAAAGGATTATCGAATACGATAGTCTCATGAATACACGAGTCCTCCGGCTTTGGGACTTGCAAGCACCAAATCGAAATGATCCCGAAGGATACCAAATTCAAACTGGGAGACGCTCCACTTATACTTAACTGAATATTGATGATCGATGGCGTCACTAGAAGACTCTCTCGATTGTTTCGCTCTACCAAAAAATCGTCAAGGGTCCAAAACAGGGCGATTAATCAGGGCAGCAGTCCTTCGTAGCCGTCGGGATGCGGAGAACCTCGCAGAAAAGACTTTCAGACCACGTCGACATGCAGGGGTCGATGAAGTGGCGGCTTTCCTCCAGAATTTCCACACGAAGCTCCTCACGAACCTCTGGCTTGGACCGGTACCGCTGAAATCGCGCCGAGTTGGGCGCCAACTGATGTACTGGGTATTTTAAGCCCAGCGGTGCAGGGGAACACACCCTATGACTTCGGGGTTCTTCCTGTTTCAGACCTACAAAAACACAGAGTCTTCTGGGTGAAGTCAAAGATCAGTTTATTGGCTGCAGACCAATTACAGGTATCCTAGAAGTACAACAGCGTGTATGTTCTCAGGAGACTGCTGAAAATCACAGAAACGGGCTTCTTCTTAAATACAGAATATCCTGCTTCAGGCATACATTCCTTAGTTTACGATATGGCCATTACATGTATATATTACAAACGAAAAGGCAGAGTCATGATGACCATCCCACATTCCAGTTAAGCCAGCCCGCAATTATTTACACAGCAAGGCTCAGATCCCACATCAGATATCGATAGGCCCCAATAAACATGAGCATCTCCTGTTTGGAAAACAAGCCATAAAGCAGGAACAGTCAGGTGAGAAAGAGATTAGCTGGAGGCTTGTGTAAGATGAAAAGACTTTATGGTGTGTCAAGCCCTGATGCTAATCACAGGTGGCCAGAGGACGGGGAACTCGTGGGACCAGTTTGACCTGGGGCAGCGGAGCCAAGCTGCCCAGGTCACAGAAGAGTCAAGGAAAGGCACATGTGCTCTAAAAGGCCCGTATTCGCTTCATGCTATGTAGCCTATGTGAGGGCAACCATAAGATGGCCACCGATCTAAAATGGAACCCACGTAGTGATGTATAATAGCGTATACACAGTGCATTCATAGCTAAAACGTTACAAAAAGCACTTGTACATACCGCATTAACCATTCGCGGTTCACTATTACCGGGATAGACAGGGGTAGGGCCCTGCCTCCTACGCGGTCCCAAATTCTAAAGTACGACACAAGGTGAATGCTGGCTCCACCTCCCACTGTGCGTCTGAGGGCTGACCCCCTCTTTCTGAAAGGAAGGATGCAGCCTGGTAAACAAAGTACTCCAGGGCTGGGCAGAACTGGTTCTGGCTGGGTTCAGTGACTTGGGACTCTTTAGAACAAAGACTTGGGGTATAAATATCTGTGCTGAAACCCCTACAATGTGTATTGCTCCTGGACAACAAGAAGAACCTCTGTCTGTGTAACTGAAGGAATCTGCAAGAGAGGACTGTCCTTGTGCGCTGTTTCTTGGACTGGCCTGCAGTGGTTACTACTGGACTTGGCAGAAGAGAAAAAGGACTTTGAAGGAACTTTTATTTTTGCTACAGCAATCCCCCAAGGGCTAGAAGAGAGCTAGCCTCCTGCTGGAGTCTCAGGCAAATCAGACTCCACTACCAGCCTCCTGTTTGCTCCCAGCGACGATTTCTATCTGCAGGTGAGGCTCCTGTGAGTTCCAGGGCCTCTAGTTCTACTGTGGAGAAGAGAGTGCTGAAAATCATTGCTAACGCCCGTTAGCGAGCCGCCGCAGCTGAAGAGCGTAAGGAAAATCATCGCGCTGCTGCCGCTGAGTGCTCGCTACCAGAGATCATCGCATCACACGTTTGCGGGCTGCCAAATGATCGCTAACCCGCATGTTTGCGGGCCTCAAAGCGCTTGTTAACCAAAGATCATCGCATCGAGTTCATCGCTTCACGACATCGCAGCGCAGACGCTGAGCGTTCGCCATTTTCATCGCATCGCATCAGGATCGTCGGTCCCTCGTGGAGCGCCATTTCTGTTCATCGCAACAAGATTGCACACGCAACAGGCTCGGCGCATCACCCTCCCTTCGCGGCAAGGATTTCATTGCATCGCCGGCTTAGCGTGTAGAAGTTTGTCGCTTTGTCCTGCACATAAATCAGCGCATCATCCTCCCTTGCGGCAAGGAATCAACGCATCGCTGGTTAGCATAAGGAAAATCATCGCTACAACTCCTTAGCGACATTTTAGTTGCTTTGCTACAGAATCCAGGTATCTTGTGAGTAAAAGGGTCGCAGAGACCACTGCCTTGAACTGAACTCCTCTTTGCACACCTTGAACTATTTTTGCAGCAGTTTAAGAGTAACCCTATTTTTCTAGTATTGTGGATTTTTACTGTTATTGGTCTTGTGTTAAGTCTATATATAAAGATACTTATTTTTATAACTACTTAAGTAGTGTCCCTTTGTAGTGTTCTTCACTGTGTTACTGTGTATGGTCATAAATGCTTCACACACTGCCTCTGAGATAAGCCTAACTGCTCGTGCTACGTTACCACAGGGTTGAGCAGGGGTTATCAAAGGGGGTAGCCCGCTTACTCTGACTTAGGATGAAGGGTCCCTACTTGGCCAGTGGCCAGCCATTGCCAACTAGAGACCCCCATTTCTAACAAATACCTGCATAGAACAGCATATCCAACCTGGGGACATACGAAACTGACATCAGAGTGCAACTACAATATAAAGCCCCGAGGAAGTCGTTGAGTAGTACACCCATAGACGAAACACGTGTTGGCTGGCAGAAGAATCCAAAAGACACAAATAAAGAATTGGAGAACGAAAGAGACGACTGAAGACTCAAAACCGCACAAAGCCACATCTCCTCATGTAGGAAGAAATAAGAAATACATGATCAGTGAGCACGCTGCAGTTGTGTAGTTCTTTACCGACCTCTATTTCAGTCGCATACCAATACTTGGACTGCCTTGCCTTCTGCTGCATCACCAATCTTATATGTATTCATTATTTTTTTATAAATTAACTTGATTCATTTGCAATTAATTTTCATTTAAAATAGTAAACCCTTCGAAGGATCAACTAAGGCCTGCAAATCTATGTGGTTTCACAAACCTTAACGGGTCTCTTAAGCCACCAAAAAAGAGAAAAATGAAGGCAAGCGCCGACTAGGTCACTTAAGTACATACACAGCAGGAGTTGCTACTACTTTACTCCCTTATTACAACTAGAATTAAAATCAATAACCTTCTCTTCCCTCTGATAAGGATTAGCAGAAGCATGAGACAGGGCCACCCCTGTCATCAATCCTTTTTGCAGTGGGAATATCATCACCACCGGGGCATACAATTGGGTGTTCGCAATACCCTGCTGTTATTGTATCTGAGAACATTTTACTATTAGTAAAAGACCCAGAACACACATCTGATCCATTATTATTATGAGATATTTAATTACGGCAGATGGTCGGCCTAGCTATAAACAGGTCCACATTAATATCTTTAAGAAAACAAATTGGATTTCCTCAATCAAATGACAATTTGAACCAATTTGTTATGTAGGCATCTGGCATCACTGGGACTGGGATATACTACTCTCTGAGAAATAGGATGAAAGTATGATAAATCTGGTTGCAGATGTAGAGAAACAGATGAGTCTGCAGTTACCAGGAGCTGGAAGAGTATCTCTTATGAAGATGGTGCTACTCCTTAAACTCTTACACCACTTGCAGAATATCCTGATCCCACTCCCTAGGTCCTTCTTGGAACAACTTAGATTGCCAACCATCACGTTGGCATGGGGAAGGCGCCAACCGAGGATTGCATGGAAATAAATGCATCTCCCCTATGACGAGGGAGAAGATGCTGCCCCAATTTCCGAGGTGTACTATCTTCCTTCTCAGGCTCAGTTTGCCTGCCTCGTTCCATAACACCAGGCAATTGACAGACTATGACTTGGAGGCAGGATTGATTGCCCAAATCCTGTTAAATACTGCTTTGATACAAAACCCATCTAGGCCTTCTAAAGAGAGACACACTATAAATTGTACTATATGTGCATAGTAAACTCTGACTGCATTGACTGGGATAGAGGACCGATATCAGTTGTATTGCAAAGGGGAAATGGCCGACATGGATAGCATGAGAGACAAATATACAGTTTGTAGGAGCATTTACTACAGAGTTTACGGCAGATGTGAAGCTTTACTTGAGGTAATATTAAGGGGCTGATTATGATGTTGGGCGGAAACTTTCGCCTGACCCAGACTCAGAATCAGGACCGATCGACTCGCGGTCAGCAGTTCTTCCGGCCCGATTACAATGCGACCGAACACTGTTCAAATTCCCATTGTTTCCTATGGGAGCTTGTGTTCCAACCGGCAACCTGCCATTACACAGGCTTCTATGGGGGAAATGGGGTGTGTGTGGAAAACCCTGCACCCTGTCATGGGCACCAATGGTGCCTGCCACACAGTGCAGGGTTTTACAGGGGTATACACTCGGCCCCCAACCGGAGGCTGCAGGATGAAGGGGGTCACGCCAGGGCCCCCCAAAGTCACTTTCCAACAGCCTTTTCATGTCAGACAGGCCTACACGGAAAGGCTGTTGGAAATCAACATCGTAATCCCGAGCTCTGACACTCTGCATGTCCGACCAACACGAATCCTCCGAGAGCTGGTCGGAATCAGTTCGGAATGACTGTGGGTTTACCTTCTGACCGCGAACATCGTAATCGGTCGGTCAGAAGGGCGGAGGAGAATCAGACTGTCGGGAGGAGGCTTATCGACAGACATCGTAATTGGCCCCTTAGTCCTGAAGTCTGACATCTCCTCCTTACTTAGAAGAAGCTGGAACTGGAGGAACTGCTTTAAGTCAATGTAGCAAGCGCTCCTCTGTGTATATATACTCTTTTCCTTCCCACTCTTTCAGTGGTTGAAACACACTATCAGGTTTAAAATTCCGATACGCGTTAAGGATGCAAACGCGGAGCAATCAGCGTGCAGCCTCGCTCTGCCTCTTTCGTGTCTCGAAAGTGATGCAACGTTTTGAGCAGCACAGCAACAGGGGACTTGAAATGCACCAGTGTGGAACACCTACTATATGTATTGCCCATATACAACTTTTTCTTGTTCGCATTCCATGCCACACAGGAAAGGTGGGTATGTGTACATTTTAAAGTGACTTCAAGCTTGGCATATATATGAATGCTTGGAGCTGGATGGTTTATGGCTTAAATTCATCTCCAAAATCACTGCGTCTATTTTGCAGTTTATAAAGCGCAAACTCGACCCACAGGTATGGGAGCCCTTAACAGGAGCTCCAGTTATATTAAACAAGTACTTGTTCATTTTTTGTGGGCATGGGAGATTAGGTGATTTGCCTAGAGTCAGAGGCTCTAGAGCCGACGCTGAGACTTGCTCCCCATTTCCCAGCAGCTCTGGCGCTACTCCACATTTGAGATACCTGTTGACAGAGAGCGTTCGGTACAGTGGGAACGCCTTGGATCGCAGGGACCAAAAAACAGCTAAAAACTCACGATCTGCCTTTTGAAATCTGTCCCTGATAAGTGGTTTTGTGATCCAGGGGCTGATACTGTGGCGAAAGCCTTACCTGGTACAGCACTATAAGTGCGCGCAGTCTATAAACAGCTGGGCAAGATTGTTAGCCAGGGTCACATTCATAATCTGCTCTCCGGGTGGGACAGCTGTCACGCAAGCTTCTTTTAAGGAGCACGCCTCTCTAGCCCAAAGCCAACCAAAAACTAGCCCACATATAGCCCAATGGACCTCCTGTCAGAAAGGTGAGTCTGTGACTGTGATGCAACAGGGATGTACACTGTCTTTCGGGCCAGCATACAGAGGTGCATTGAAGAAAGAGTGAGCTTTTGAAAAAGCAAAAATCAGAGCATTTGCTTTTTCATATTGAAGCAAAGGCAATTTTAGGCAGGAGATAGCTAAAATAAAGTCAATTTTTGCTTAAACAAACAGGAGTCTCCCGCTTGAATGGGTCTCTTGGCATGTATGGGAGTGATGCGCATTCCCTTCTTCTGCTGGTTGTATTCTTTTATTTTTTCAAATCATAGCTTCCTAGGTCCATGCGAAGGGTTGGGCGGGTCTATAAGCAGGTCCACTGGAATTATGTGACAGGAGAGAGGCAAATTATGTGGCAAGATTGAGTAAATTATGCAGCAAGAAAAGGCAAAGTATGCGGCATAATGCAGCACATTTTGTAAAAGTATTACTTTATTATTTCATCACTTTAAAAATGTTGAACTTGAAAACAATGTCTGGGTATAGGGTACACCGCATTAGTACCCATTTAACACACAAATATAGCAGTAAGCAACAGAAAGGAGATGAGTCCAGCTGTCGAAAGGCCTTCTACTGTGCGGCAACACTTGTCGCTGCATTTTTAGTAACTTTTCAACCATTTGTACTAGAAACAATTTTTTTTTGTTAAAATCTACAGATTATGGGGAAGATGATTTATGTGGCAAATGCGGAAAATCCTTAATTATGCTAAAATAGCTGCACAATCGCATAATTCCAGTAGCCCTGCCTATAAGGCAATCAGGCGGTACCCAATGAGTTGGTCCGACAGATCAGTGTGTGGACTGTTTATTTGGGGCTGTTTTACGGACAGGTGCGTCAGTTTTTTTACTGTTGATTTCAAGATATTACCACATGCATTGCACAAATGCATGCAATCTCGGATATCTTGCAAAATACCCCTCCAGCATGACTTTACAAGATCAAAACGATTCCGATTTTCTAATGTGGGCCACAATTTTCTTTTTAGCTATCTGCTTTCCCAATGGGGGATCCTTTTATTTTGGTGCTCAGGTCTATTTTTTGTCCTAGTCCGACCCTATCCATCCGTGAATTCACAGGCCAGTCCCAACCTTTTTAATTAGAAATCTGGTTAACTGAAAGACCTAGCTCAATTTCTTAAAAAGCAACACAAAGTCTTTTTTGAAATAGCATAGTATTCTAATTCAAGTCAAGTCAAAAAAACTTTATTTCGGAGAATCTCCATAAAAGTACATAAAATGAATATAAAAACATTTAAGAACAATAGATAAAAGTGGTTACAAGTTAGTGGTACAGCCGCAAGGCTAGATTCCTGTCAATTACATGTAATCATGTGCCTTTATAGCAGGGTACAAAACAAATCATGGTGACATATTTAAGTACCGCTTCCGTTTGTGCCATAGAGCCCCCAGAAATTTTGCCACAGCAAACACAATGTGTGCAGCCATTTCGCTTTTGAGAATTCTAAAGGCTTCGTGACATCTGGTAAAACCCAGATTCCTACAAACGGGAATGATCCATTTCCTGCGCGCCTCAGTATAGCCCGGGCAGAAGAATATTAGATGTAGCTCGGTTTCGTCGCTTACACTGCATGCCGGGCAAATACTGGATGTCGGCGCGGACCAACGGCTAGTAAGAGCACGAATTGGCAAGGATCCATGCCTCCATTGCAAAAAAAGCTTCCTGATTATTGCAGGGTAAACATTGTCAAGGACCAGTTCAAAACTATATGTGGTCTTCGTGTAAAGGAATTGATGTGTTAACGACCCTAAAGATTTTGACGGTCGAAGTAAGGGAGCCTTGGAATCATAGTACAGTTTGGTAAGAGCTTTTTTGGGAAGCTTGGAGCAGGCATTCTCAGGGTCGTTCCAAAGTGCATCTAGACCCAGGCTCACCAAACTATTCCTTACAAACTTAAGCCAGTCAATGTTCCCCGCATTTAGGAGGCCAAGAACTTCCTGTAGACCCTGTCTATAGTGAATCAGTTCAGGCACCGTCCATAATCTACGCCAATAGATCACGGGACGAAGCGCCAACTCTTCCTCCAGGGGTCTAATGCCCAGGTCAAGTCTTAGAGGCACTAGGGGTGTACTCCGAGGAAGAGCTACTAAACGCCTAAGAAAACTGTTCTCATCCTTTCCCAAGCTGTCCAGGACTTTGTGACCCCATAGTTCGCTGCCATATGTGACTGCTCCTCTGGCTTGTACTCTATAAATATGAAGGGGTGGGCCTATAGGTTTGAGGGTCGACCTATTCCTCCCTATCATCCTTAATATTCCACTGGTATGTTGCACTAATTTCATCCTGGCTTTCTCCTGGTGTGGACCCCACCCCAATTCCTCGTTAAGGGTTACACCAAGATATTCAAAGGTGTTTACTCGTTCAAGTATGTTATTCCCTATACGTGGGATGCGGCAAAGCCTGGGTGGCGGATTGAAGGCCATAAATTTAGTCTTTAGGGTATTGATCTCGAGTCCATGCTCCCTACAGAAGTCCCCAAATCCATCCAGCACACGCTGGATTCCCATCGGTGACTTGGAGAGAAGGAGGGTATCATCCGCAAACATAATAGCTGGAACCCTCCTTCCCGCCAACTTCGGGACATCTGAATTGGGGACCCCATTGAGGTGATCAATGACACCGTTGACAAAGAGGCAGAACAGGGTTGGTGCGAGTACGCACCCCTGTCTTACCCCTCTGTCAACGGGAAACTTATTTGACAATTCTCCATGTCTACCACACCTCACACGAGCATAGGTGTTTGTGTGGAGGCGGATGATCATGGTCAGGAGATCAGCTGGCACCCCGACATTCGCCAGCACTTCCCAGAGCTTACCGCGTGGGACGAGGTCAAAGGCTGCCCTTAGGTCCACAAATACAGTATAGAGACTGCCACCCTCCAGCTGTATTGTTTTCCAGTGTATAAGGGACAGCCTAAAGACCTGGTCTATGGTGGAGGTCTTCTGGCGAAACCCAGCCTGAAAGGGACTTAAAATGTCCCTTTCTTCGATCCAGTCCAATAGTCGATCCAACAGAAGCCTCGCGAAAAGCTTCTGTGGAACGTCTATCAGACTGATCGGTCTATAATTGGCGGGGAGCAGAGGTGAACCCCTTTTAAAAATGGGCACAATCTCCGCCCCGAGCCAAGTTGGAGGGACCGCCATCCCATGGATGATAGCATTAAACAATACCAGGAGGTATGGTGCCCAAATTTTTACCTCATGCTTTAAGAGGTCACCTGGGAGCTTGTCAAGGCCTGGGGCTTTTCCCGAGGAAAGGTGAATAATTGCCGTTTCCAATTCCTCCAAGTTGAAATCTTCCATCTCAGTGGAATTCTCCATGATTGTGGCGACTAGGGTCCCGGCCTGGTTTCCTATTTTGTCTATCTCGGTCCTACAATAGAGCGATGTAAAGTGTTCCTCCCAAACTTCAGGCGCAATGTTGCCCTCTATAGCCATAACAGGTTCCGCTGAGCCATGTTTGACTATATGCCAAAATTTCCTTGAGTCTCTGGTTTTAAGTGTAGTTGTAATTTCTGCCCAATTCTCCCAGTCCCAGTCGATCTTGGCGTTTTCAAGGAGAAGCTTGTAAGCCACCCTCTTTTCCCTAATTACCGAGGGGGCCTCCTTGTTTTTAAACGCTCGGAGGAGGTCTTTCTTAGCTCCCCTACAGGTGGCATTGAACCATGAGGCTCTTTCTCTCCTCACTTTCCTGTCCAGAACCACAGGGTTCAATACCTCGGCTAGATTGTCACAGAGGGTCTGGTGAATGTCCTCAAGGGGGCAACCACCGTCTTGCGAGGGCAATTGGGAGAGGAAACTTTCCACTTTTTCAAGGGCTAATGCCACTTGCTCATATATGCTCCTTAAGCAAGTTGGTTTCTCTAGCAGTTTGTCCCACCTTATTCTTCGCCTATTACTGGATAAGGTGAGACTGGGGGCAGATACTCTGTTTCCTAAAACGGCACCCTTTAGAAAACCATCCGCGGCTAATGAAAGGATTAAGGGATTGTGGTCGCTGTCTGACCTAGGGACTATTTTAAAGTCTAGAACCAATTTCCAATCCTTGAGTTTGAACATTATATAATCTATCCGAGACTCCTGGCCTGGTCTGTTAAAAGTTGGTTGCGGCGGGATATCCCCTTGGAACCTACCATTGCAAGCTCTAAGTGAGTTTGCCAGAGACAGTGTTAAAACTTGCAGTAGGAGAGGTGACGATGACCTAACTGGCGGTCCCACAATGCTTGGGATTTCCCAGAGGTCATCCTCTTCACTGCTAATCCCGTCCAGATGAATCGGGAGTGGTTCGAACTGGATATTAAAATCCCCTCCAACCAGTAATGTTTCTGGACCAATGAGGGAATCGAGAAAAATCATTAAGTCCTCCATTGTCCTTGAGGTTGCCGCTATTCCAGTCGGTCTAGAATATATATTTACCAAGGTCAGGCCCGTCCCAGTGGGCCAACGCAGTGCCACACACAGGATGTCGGATGAGTTGGTTTCTACCATCTCAGCCATGCAGCCTAGGTGGCTAGCGATCCATATTGATAAGCCTCCAGACGGGCGTCCCTTCCCACCCCATCTGGCTGGGACATTGAAAGTTGCGAACCCAGGGTAACAATGGTTTTCTCTGGCCCACGTCTCTTGAAACATGCATATGTCATATTCTTTGATAAAGTTTTCCCAATCACTATTATCCAACTTATTAGGTAGCCCTGCCACGTTCCATGATAGTATTTCCAGTGACCTCGCGGCCCTACATATGGTCGTTGGGGTCTCATGCAAAGTACTTTCTGCCGGCCGTGAAAGGGCACAATCCCCCACATTATCCCGTACCTTGGATGAGAAACCCTGTGTCAGAACAATCTGTCCTGCCGGACAACCATCCTGCGCCTTTACTGTTGTTTCATCTGCGAATACTCGAGCATGTTCATGGGGCGCTGTATGGAACTCAAGTGGTGGGAGCCCAGAAGTGGTAGAGTGTTGTGGGCAAATAATCTGCGACTTGGGAATCAGATCCATGTCCCCGGCCTGTAATACCAGGGTGCTAAGCCCATGATAGAGAAAACTCCTATGTCAGTCGCACTCATCAACTCCTGATAAGACCCCGAATCTGTTTGCGACTTCAAGGGGAGTAAATGGTGGGCCTTGGTTCGCCTTCCATGGGCCGTGTCTGTGACTCCCAGGGCGCATCGTAACCCAGTCTGATGCGTTCCCATGTGTCGCAATTGTGGATGCGTAGGTATTACAATGTTTAACAGGGGGAACAGAGGTTACAGAAAAAGTGTGGGGGTGTGTCATCATTCGCACTGGGGCCCTGGGATACACATTATAGGAGACTACAGGTCTTGGGTAAAAGTAAGACAAATCACGGGGATTTATGGACCCACAGATATTGCGCAGAGGGTAGTCTAAGATGTAGTTGACTGCTCTGGGGTCTCTGAAGTTGATAATAATTACGTCCCCTGGAAGGTCCTTGGTTCTACGCCCTAACCAAGTAAGTCTCCGGACATGTAGTATCTCCCCATTGATGTTAGGAGGGAGAGGTCTATTTGACCTAAGCCAATGCATGGTCTTGTTTTTTAATTCAAAGAAGCCTTCAGTTTTGCCCATTACCAGGGGCGGGACTTCTGTGAGCGCTACCACATATGGATCCGCCTCTGGGGGTAGATCAACTAGGTGACCAGGTTGGTCTCTTGCCCTAGCTAGTTGCTGATTCCCACCCCTCTCATTTGAAATCGTTTCTATGGTGTTATTTATTACTTCCTTTGTTTGTTCACCCACATTGCTTTGACCATGGTGTTGATGAGCTGCGGTATTAGGGGACTTGGCCCTATGCTGGTAATTAGAGCTACCCATGTCGTTTTTCCTGGTGTAAGTAAGAGTTGGAACTAATACGGCAGGAGGGGGCAAGACTGGGTGTACAAGATCTTTACATAGCCCCGGGTGTTTTATAATTAAAGATTCTAGGTCCCCTAGGCGATGCTCTATATTTTTTAATCGTTCGATGATGGGTAGAACAAATGACCTTATCAGTTTCTCCATGCCCTCGAGGTATGGAAGCATCGGACCTGCATTGGGCAAGGGCAACGGAGAACAGGTCAAATCAGAAGGGGGGGGTTCCAGAGTGGTAGAAGATGTTGTGGCCTTGGCATGTGTTGATGGTGACGTGATTGTAACCTTTGACCGAGATATTATGCCTGGATTGTGGATGGGACCTTTGCCAAAGTCAGTGTGTTTAATCTTGTCTCTTGGTTTATCACCTAGCCTCTTTCTTCTTTTGGAGGGAGGGGGCCTTGAAGCTTTAGGCGTCAGCGCCCTCCCGACCTTCTTGCTAGAGGCCTTAGCCTTGGGTTGGGATGAAATAGTGACAATGTCCGTTTCCTTGGTAGAAGTACTAGAACTGGAAAGGTGTAGATCAGTTGTGCGGAGCGAACAGATAAGATTGTCGGATGTAGGATCAATAGTTCTGAGCAGCACAGGAACATTGTCAATGGCTAATGCCTCCTGCGTGAGAGTAGGAGAGCCTAGCATAATATGAGACTGATTTGTAGGAGACGTATTATCCAAAGGTATCCTATTTTTAATACACTCGATGGAGCGACGTCGCTCAGCCCTGCGTTCGGCGAGCGTAGTCTCCTTAACCGAGGCCGCAACAGCCTTTTTAAAATAATCGTCCAGTGTTCCTTTAGTTGGGGTACCAATTATAATGGGTGCATTAATAGACGCAGTCTCGGCCATGGTAATACTCAAAATAATGAACACACAACTCACAGTTACTGGAAACTCCAGGGAATTCCCTCGGCCCGATCTCTTCGTGTCTCTGAGGGCCTCAGAGGGCCCGCTCTTTGTCCGGTCTTCGCCCGAGCTGCGACCGCGCGCGTACCGCTAGCGCGTGTGGGCGGGGACCTTAATATAGATGAGGGGGCGTATAGGAGGCGGTACAGGGAAGAGGTTCCAGGTGTGCTGTGCAAGGTTGGAGGCGTGCACCCTGGACCTCGCAGTCCCGTAAGCTCAGCCTCCTCGCCGTTCTTCCCGCGATGTTCAGGGTAACCTGGCTTGATCCACAGGCAAAGAGTCAATGACAGTCCCAGCTCACTCGTCCAAGGGCAGCAATTAAATATTCAGCGCCTTCGAGCGGCTCCCGCGAAGCGGGGGCCGCGAGGCGCGGGATTGGTTGGAGGCGGTGCAGGGAAGAGGTTCCAGGTGTGCTGTGCAAGGTTGGAGGCGTGCACCCTGGACCTCGCAGTCCCGTAAGCTCAGCCTCCTCGCCGTTCTTCCCGCGATGTTCAGGGTAACCTGGCTTGATCCACAGGCAAAGAGTCAATGACAGTCAAAATGGCACATTTAGTTACCCTTCATAAATTACCCAGTGCCAAGGAATTGAAAGATATTTTCATTCAACTCTCTATAGAACTACGTGCGGTTTCTTCTGGCAATATCTCTGACTGTAGGCCTCGGTTATTAGAAAATGTCTGGTGCATGTTATGTGTATCTTTAGGCAATTAAGTCTATTTTTCCTCGAACTACCATCTCTGAAGTGAAAATATTTTCTTCATAGTCAATGCTGTGGGAAACATTCTTTTCAAATGAAGATTTCAGATGATGAATCCTGTGCTGTTCACTTCTGTGGTATGCACCAAATGCCGTTGCCTGTTGCTTCATAAAATTTGCAAATTCCTTTTCCAGATGTTTTAAAGACTGTGCATCTTTCTCAAAATGTTCAAGCTCTTCCAAAACTGTGCAGTGGAACTTGTCTAATCTGTTAATTCTCAGACGTCGGAAACCGTAGTTCCCCAATGTTAAACCGGATGACACGGCAAAAGCCCTATTGGCGTGTGGGTGAATGACCAAGGTTACTCTAGGGTTCGGTGGTACACGTGAACAGCTTGTAGCAATAGCTGAGGTCGGTCGTTGAAATGATCAAGGCTGAACGGCAATACGGGACAGGTAACTGCTGATTCGATCACACAAGTGCTAGTGCTAGCAGCAATGACCGGTGGTAAAATCTGAATCCAACAGTGTGTTTAAAAATTAAGTGAAATTCGATCTAATATTTAAAAGAAAGTCAGTAACGCCCAAATGCTGAAAGCTAAAAACAATTTAACAAAGTACCGTCCTGGCAGGCATTGCACAAAGCCCATGAAACCAGGAAGGTATTCTAATTGTTTTCTTGCACAAAAGGAACTATTTAGCCCAATTGTATGAGAGCAAGCCCAATCTAGCAACACCGAGAGCTGCTGCATGATTAAGCAGGCAGTCTTTCTTCTATTAAACACTGAAGACAAACGGCTGTATGATGGAATCTTCTGTACTGAATCAGGTACAGTTCATGTGAAAATTAAACTAAACCTAAGACTTAAAAGAGGTACACAATGTACACCTCACTACATACTCTTGGTCAGAGCCGAAACAGAAAGTTGTGCACAGTTGTGTCTTACAGGAACCTCACCCCTGCGGTTGCCACCTTTCTCAGAAACAAAAGTCTTTCATTTACTTTTTGCTACTCTGGAACTCCCAATTGCATGTAGGGAAAAACCTATTTGTATATAAATCCTAATATTCTTTTTGAACATTAAAATTGCAGAGCTGTTTGTTTTAATAAACATTTAACATTAATTTAAAGAGCTTGTAAACACATTTTATGTAATTTCCTCGTGCTTGTTGTTTTAGACTTATATTTCCCAAGTGAAAACTATCAGTCTTCCTGCATTTTGTAATTGTTGTACTGGCATGGCATTGAAAGAACAGGCCGTCCTCTAAAGGATCCTCCTCACAACTGAATGCTGCTGGACCGCGGCACCAGTTTGCTTTGGCCGCGGCCACTCGAGGGACTCCTTTGTCTGAAGCAGCCGGCAGAGAGGACATTTGGCCCCCGGAATTCTGTGTTGTTCCCCAGCCTTTCGCATCTTCTTGTGTGGACGCAGCAGCACAGAAACTGAAACCAACTCCCTTGTTCTGAGAGCCTGACACTGCCTGGAGATCTTGCAGACCAAGAGACCTCAAGTGGGAGGAGCCACCTCACAGGAGAGGCAAAGGGGTGGAGTTGACCAACCCCCCCCCCCAAGAGGCGAGTCCCCTCCTCCTCCATCAGACATATCCAACTGCGTCCATCTTAACCTTCAAAACACACCAGTGACAACGTGCCTGGTGCCTTAAAAGGTCACAGTTTATTAAAGCATAACATTTATACATAGTGCACATTTCATGGTCATGCATAACATCCTGTTGACACATATACTGTCTTTGCAATTATGATTCTTTAAGTCCTTTCTTGTTCATTATCTGCTCTCAGACAGACCAATATCTGGGGAGGGGCCCAAATGCCTGGGCCACTGTTTCATGGTGTTAGGCTTCAACTTGCTACCAACTTGGTGGGTGTCCGTCCAGACCTGCCCGGGATGCAAGTGCCATCCCGCTTGCCTTCGACCCCTTCTTGGCCCCTCCCTGCTCCTCCAGGTCCCTGCCATGTGGCATCCCAAGGACCCTGTGTGAGTACTGCATCTATCCAGCCTGAGGCTGAGTTCTGACATCTCGCTCCTTTGGTACCCCTGCTGTGAGGCTTCCCAAGGGCCCAGCGGGAGCATCACATCTACTCTGTCTGTGGCTGATTACCACTATTGGCTCCTTCAGTGCCCCTGCCTTGAGGCATCCCAAGGACACTGTTTGAGCCTTACATCTACCTCTAGCAATCAATTTATCTCCTTTTTGTATCTTTCTAGGGTTTCTTCCGCTTCACCTCTACCCCTGCGGCTGCGAGGCCCACCTTTTTCTGGAGTGGGTGGGTGGGATTCCTTACTTCTTCTCAACGAGGGGGGCGTGTGTACTTTGTGAGCCTTTCTCCCCCTCCTTTACCCCCCCCCCCCTCACGGCTTACAAGCTCGCCCCCGGATTGGGGGGGCCGTAGCTTGCCCTGTTCGCCCCATTTTTGCAGCCTTGTGCCCTGGGGTGGGGGGGGAGGGTTTCCCGCTTCTGGGCGGCGTTTGTCCAGGGCCACCATTGGGCCCGGCCCAGGCTCCAAATCCTGGCAAAGCTGAGCCGGCTATATAGATTTAATTTCAAGGAATTAGGCCTAATGTGGTTGTCTGTATGTTACATCCCACACAGCAACCCAAAGTTTCTGAGCTGCTGTCGACAGC
Source organism: Triturus cristatus (assembly GCF_964204655.1). Classification (NCBI taxonomy): domain Eukaryota; kingdom Metazoa; phylum Chordata; class Amphibia; order Caudata; family Salamandridae; genus Triturus; species Triturus cristatus. The sequence goes on along the minus strand of NC_140593.1, from coordinate 1,158,541,871 downwards.
TCATACACCAAAGCAGATAATTTCCTAGCTAAGCGTATTTAGACAGTGCAAGGTCCTAAAAAAGCACAGCTGCACAGCTCTGCATTGCATGATTTAGCCCAGGCCCAGTGTAACCTGCTAATGCAAATGTGAGCTCCTGTGTGCACACATCTGGGTTCCCCGCTTCTCACACTTGCTGTGCATGTGCTTCCGATCTCGTGCAGGAGGACCAATAGCATGCGGCAGTCACTGTACAGGAGACTCTGTGTGTCGCGCGGCCAGCGGGTGGGCTCTGATGGAATGCTGCCACAATTTTGATCCTAGTTATGTTTGGTTATGGATGGCCCAGCAGCGTCTGGAACTATGCGTATGCACACACTGCCTTCTCAGAGATTCAGAAATGTTTTAAAGCATGGACAAAGTGGGCAATTTCCCAGTGCTCGCACCTCCCTTGAAGCCCCCCTAATGAATTAACTTTCTCTCTTGCTTATTTCTGTGCATGAGTGTATGACAAACTTCAACATATATTTCAATAGCAACAAAGGGTTTGAATTAGTAGAAAATGGTTAACAAAATCTAAAGTTCTGTCCAACAAGGTCCCCAAAATATTTCTGGGCCGGGTGCCTCCCAAAATCCATCAGATGACGCTGTGGTAACTGGGCATGTAATGAAATGACCCACATTGATACAAACATTACAGTGTCCACACTCAATCATGCAGTACAAAGTAATTGAATGTCCTTTACCACAAAGTGCCTTACTCTAGAAACTCTTACTATTTGGAGTGGGTGTTGGCTTTTCTAGTTGCTAAAGTATATTCCTAGAACCATTTCCCCTTCTACTCAAATAAAATCTGTCTTTATTATTTGATATCAGTATTTTAATGGGGCACTTACAAATTTAAACATTCCCCTATCCACTACTTCTTTAAATATATCAAATAAATGATACAACCCTGAATTCTTTTAATAATATTTCATATTAGCTGTGAAAAGCAAGGTATCTTTTTATTAAAAAAATTATTTTTTTAGGAATATGGGGCATGACAAACATGGAGTGGCAACAAATGAATAAAACATGGTTTATATCTTGTACACCATTCCCAAATAAGGTACAAATATATTGAAACTGCACTTGTCCCCCTATACACCCTTTTATGGTTCCAATGTGAAGACAGTCAGACCTCAAGTTCACATAAAAATGGCGAACCTCATGGTTAGTCTCATTAATCAAAAAGAAACTTGGATTCAACATATCGTGTAACAGAGAATTTACAGTCTACTCCAATGCGTTATTTTTTCAAGATCCTTGATGTAAGTAGAACAGTTTAGATTCTCCACATGCTCTTGCATAACCAAATTAAAATTGGTATGTAGCATTTTCTAAAAATATTCAAATTAAATGCAGCAACATAGCTTACTTAGGACAAGTCTCACTGAAGAGACTAAGGGCCATATGTAGGTAAATTACATTTACCGATTCTTAAATACCGAATTTTACCGATTCGGTATTTATGAATCGGTAAATGTAATGTAGGTAAAAAAATACCGAATCGGTAAGTGTTGGTATTTTAGAATCGGTATTTACCGATTCGGTAATGGTAACTTGTTTCCCATTGATTCCTATGGGCCAGGAGGCCCATAGGAATCAATGGGAAGCCAGTTACCATTACCGAATCGGTAAATACCGATTCGGTAATGGGGGGAGCACAATCAAGGGTGGCAGGGTATCACAGTGACACCCTGTTGCACCCCTGATTCCTGCATGTGTGCACATGTGGCACACATACATGCCCTAAGGGCATGTATGTCTGCCACATTGCACACTACTAAGGGCCAAATATTGCTTTTACTAAGACATTCGTCATTTACCACCAACTTTTAGTTGGTGGTAAATAACAAATCCACACTACACCCACACACTCCCCCTACATCTCATTTCAGGATTCGGTATTTACCGAATCGGTAAAATTACCGATTCGGTAATTTTACCGATTCGGTAAATTACCGAATCCTGAAATGATCCCCCTACATGGCAAAAGCCTAAATACCGGTCGGTAACGGTATATTTACCGAAAATCGGCCATTACCGACCGGTATTAGGCTTCCTACATATGGCCCTATAAGCCTTATTTAGAGTGTGACACAAACATGGCTGATAACCCTGTCCACCATACTGAGTATCCTCCCACTCCATTTAGAATCAAGAGGACTGTCAAGGTTCTGACAGAGGTGCCACTGCTGGTTCTGCACAAACCACACTCTGATGGCCAGACAATGTTGAGGGCAGTCAGCGTAGGAGCATCACACCATTTGCCGGATGATCTAATGTACTGTTTTTTCCAGTTGGGGAACGCTAGGAAATAACTAAAATGATGCACCCCACACACCTGAAAGAAAAGTCCCAAGGTGACAGTGTCATTACTTTTTTGTTTTAGAAAACCAAATTCCGCTTTGGGACTTTGATTATGAAAAACGAAAAAGTTTGCAGAGCAGCCCTTGAAACATGGTGGCCCTTGAGCAAGCTTTCAGTGCCTTCAGAGGAGCTGCCATGGTGGCTGCTGCTCTGAAGGCACAGGGATCTCAGCGGGGCTGGAGAAGAATTCTAAACACGGTGAATGGTAGTCTGGCCAGAGTGTGTTTCTGCGGTGCCTCTAGTCTTGCATTCGTCCTGTTTACCTGCCTACAATTGATTGCAGACCTGCTAGTCACTAAGAGGCAGAAGTTCAGGGGAAAAAACCCCAACTTTATCACCCTATGAGTACATTGGATGCAGAAGGTGTGATTTCAGGGTGTGTTTGAACTTAGGGAGGGAGAAGGTGATTCATCATGTTTTACCTGGAAAGGGCATGTCACAGAAGAGGGAAATCCAAAAGACCAAAACCCGGATGAGGTACAAGGTAGCTTATGCTTGATCAGTAGGTATTAATTTGCAATGCTTAGCTTTTCTTTGGAAACGACAACATTTGTAACGACAAATTTTGCAGGTTAGCCTACATAGCTTATAGAGTTCAACATGCGTTTAATGCAAAAGAGACAGTAAGCAATCAAAAATAATGCAAGGTAATCGCTTTTTCAATGAACCAGAACTTCACTCTTGATCATTTGATGCTAAAATACATACATTTTGCGAAGTATTTTTATATATCTTCTCTCGATACAAGTAAATAGGAGTGAAGTCACGTGATAAAATAGAAACTCCGAGATAACGACTAACGAGCAGACTCCTAGATCTTCTCATGGGAAGGAATGTGAGAAATCCTTGGCAATTTGATAGAAGCAACATTAACATAAGCTAACACCACTACATTCTAAAATCCTAGATTTGTGTCACCAATCTCAGAATGAGGCTACACTTTATTAACAGTTCGGGCTGGACTGTTCCTATGAGGAACAGGGTTCAGACTGATTTGCATATGGCTGGGGCCAAACTGAGGTGGCATGGTGAGCAAAAGAAGATTAAACCCAGATCTTTGTGACTGGGGGTGAATGTTTGCATTGTTCAGCATTCCGTTCATCAATTGTTCCTTTTATACCTTATGAGCACCATTCAGTAAATGTGCATTGTACAAGATGGAGTTAAATGACCGCAATGCATTTATAATCCTTTTAAATCTGCTGGAATGCTAAGATTTTAGAGTTGTACAAAAAGTTATAAAAATAACATAGCAAAAGATTAAGGAGCGTTTTCATTTTCATAGTAAATGTTGGAAATGGGTGTGTCTAGTTGGCAATGCCTTGCGCCAAAATCTAAATAGGGACCCTTCTTCCCAAATCTGGGCAAGTGGGCTACCCCCTTTGATAACCCCTGCTCAACCCTGTGGTAACGTAGCACAAGCAGTTAGGCCTATCTCAGAGGCAGTGTGTGAAGCATTTATGACCATGCACATCAAGGCAGTAAGGACACCACAAAAGGACACAACTCAAGTAGGTATAGAAAAATAGTATCTTTATCTAAGGTTTAACACAAGACTCTCAAAGCTTTAACAAGCCACAATGCACGTAAATCAGCAGGGACTTAAAAATGCAATAACGTATTCACCAGAACGTGGCACTGACTGAGTCAAAGCCTGAGCCTACGCAACCCGTTGCGTACCAGGTACCTGCCGTTGGAAGGGGACACAGCACGCAGCTTTTCGAAGAAGCGGAGACGGTGACAGGCGCCGCAACTCTTGGCTGCAGTGGTCCGCAGCGTGCACTCACAAAGATTCGGGCACTCGGGGACAGGCGGGCTCTCAGCGGCAGCAATATGTGGCTGCGGCGGCCTGGGCTGGTGGTGGCGATGACTCTTGTCATGCAGCTCCGTGGTAGACTCACAGCTCTCTTAGCTGCGGCGGCCCATGAGACGATAGCGACAATGTTTGACAATGGTGAACAGGGTGCGGGCACACAGCGGCAGCAGCTCTTAGCTGCAGCGGCCCACAGGACGAATCACGATGAAGCAAAGCTGGCAAAGGTGCGGGCACACAGCGGTGGCAGCTCTCTCTTAGCTGCGGCGGCCCACAGGACGAATCACGATGAAGCAAAGCTGGCAAAGGGGCGGGCACACAGCGGCAGCAGCTCTCTCTTAACTGCAGCGGCCCACAGGACAAATCACGATGATGCAAAGTGTGCAAAGATGAGGGCACTCAGCGGCAGCAGCTCTCTCTTAGCTGCGGCGGCTCACAGGACAAATCACAATGATGCAAAGTTGGCAAAGGTGCGGGCACTCAGCAGCAGCAGCTCTCTCTTAGCTGCGGCGGCCCACAGGACAATTCATGATCAATCAATCAATCATATCATTTGTAAAGCACACCACTTACCCATGGGGGTCTCAAGGCGCTGGGGGGTGGGGAACGCTGCTACTGCTCGAAAAGCCAGGTCTTAAGGAATCTTCTGAAGGTCAGCAGGTCTTTGGTCTGCCGTAGGTGGATGGGGAAGGTGTTCCAGGTCTTGGCGGTGAGATGGGAAAACGATCGGCCCACGGGGGTCGTTCTTCGGATGCGGGGGACTGTGGCGAAGGCGAGGTCGGCGGGTCAGACCTGGTGGGTGGGGGTGTAGAAGCTGAGTCGTCTGTTGAGGTACGCTGGTCCAGTGTTGTGGGGTGCCTTGTGTGCGTGGGTGAGGAGCTTGAAGGTTATCCTCTTGTTGACAGGGAGCCAGTGCAGGTCTCTCAGGTGGGGTGTGATGTGGCTGCGGTGAAGGATGTCGAGGATCAGGCGTGCAGAGGCATTCTGGATGCGTTGAAGCCGTCTTAGGAGTTTGGCCAAGGCTCCTGCGTAGAGGGTGTTTCCGTAGTCCAGCCTGCTGCTGACGAGGGCCGGGGTGAGCGTTCTCGTTTCGGTGGGGATCCACTTGTCGATCATGCAGAGCATGCGGAGGGTGTTGAAGCAGGAGGAAGAGATGGCGTTGACCTGCTTAGCCATGGAGAGGGTGGAGTCGAGGATGACCCCTAGGTTGCGTGTGTGGTCGGTGGGTGTAGGAGCTGTTCCCAGTGCAGTCGGCCACCGGGAGTCGTCCCAGGCCGAAGCGGTGGATCCGAGGATGAGGAGCTCCGTCTTGTCCGAGTTCAGCTTCAGTCGGCTGTTCCTCATCCATTCGGCGATGACCTTCATTCCTTCGTGGAGGTTGGTTTTGGCTGTGTTGGGGTCCTCGGTGAGGGAGAGGATCAACTGGGTGTCATCAGCGTAGGGGATGATGTTGAGATCGTGCAGTCAGGCGACGTGGGCGAGTGGTGCCATGTAGATGTTAAACAGCGTTGGGATGAGCTCTGGGGTACGCCGCAGATGATCTCAGTGGCTTCGGAGCGGAAGGGGGGAAGGCAGACGCTGTGTGTTCTGCCGGAGAGGAAGGACGTGGTCCAGTCCAGGGCCTTCTCTTGGATCCCGGCGTCGTGGAGGCGTGTTCGTAGTGTGCGGTGGCAGACCGTGTCGAAGGCAGCTGACAGGTCCAAGAGGATGAGGGCCACGGTTTCTCCGTTGTCTATCAGGGTCCTGATATCATCGGTGATGGCGATGAGGGCAGTTTCGGTGCTGTGGTTGCTGCGGAACCTGGACTGGGAAGGGTACAGGATGCTGTTCTCCTCGAGGTAGCGGGTCAGTTGTTTGTTGACGGTCTTCTCGATTACCTTCGCCGGGAACGGGAGCAGGGAGATGGGCCAGAAGTTCTTGAGGTCCTTGGGGTCCGCCTTGGGTTTCTTGTGTAAGGCGTTGATCTCAGCGGGCTTCCAGCTCTCCGGGAAGGTTCTTGTCTCGAAGGAGATGTTGATGACTTTCCAGAGATGAGGTGCGATGGCTGTGCTGGCTTTGTTGAAGATGTGGTGTGGGCATGGGTCTGACGGAGCTCCGGAGTGGATGGTGTTCATGATCTTGATGGTGTCGTCGTCGTTGATGTTGGTCCAGGAGAGCAGGCGGTTGGTGCAGTTGGTTGTCATGGGGGTGGGGGTCTCAGTGGTTGTCGGGCGGTCGTGGTGTTGAAGCTGTTGCGGATGTCTGCAATCTTGCGGTGGAAGAAGGTGGCCAGCGAGTCGCTTAGGTCTTGCGAAGGTGGGATGTCGTTGGTGTTGGAGCTGGGGTTGGAGAGATTCTTCACGATGTTGAAGAGCTCTTTGCTGTTGTGTGCATTGTTGTCTAGGCGGTCTTTGAAGGAGGCCCTTTTGGTGGATCTGATGAGGTGATGGTGTTTGCGGGTGGCGTTCTTGTGGGCTGCCTAGCTGTCCGATGTTCGTTCACAGAGCCAGTTCTTCTCTAGCTTCCGGCAGGTTTGCTTGGAGGCCTGGAGGTCTTCGGTGGACCAGCTGACTTTCTTGCTGGTGTGACTGTTGGAGGGTTTTCTGAATGGAGCGAGGGTGTTGGCGCAGTCGTTGATCCACTGTCTGAGGTCGCGGGCGGCGGTGTCGGGGTCGGCGGGTGGGTTCTGGGCGAGGGTGGTGGATAGCTGGTCTTCAGTGACTGTGCTCCAGCAGCGGCGAGGCATCTATTGGGTGCGGTGGTGCGTGGTGGGTTTCCGGTAGGTGAAGTGAATGCAGCGATGGTTGGTCCATTCGAGTTCGGTGGTATGGTTGAAGGAGACGTGGGGGGCTTGCGGTGAAGATGGGGTCAAGCGTGGGGCCGGCGGAGTGGGTGGGTGATGTGATGAGATGTCTGAGTCTGAGGTTGGCTAGGTTGTCGATCAGGGTGGTGGAGTTGGTGTCGTCGTTGTTCTCGAGGTGGAAGTTCAGGTCCCCGAGGAGGATGTAGTCCGTGGAGTCGAGGGCGTGTGTGCTGACGAAGTCGGCGATGGAGTCACTGAACTGTGGTCAGGGTCCAGGGGGTCTGTAGACGAGGGTTCCTCTGAGGTTGGTGTTGGGGTCGGTGGGGATCTGGAAGTGCAGGTGTTCGGCGGTGCTGAGGGTGTCGCCGGTGTTGGTCGAGACTCTGAGAGTGTTCCTGTGGACGATGGGGATTCCTCCTCCTACTCCATTGGTGCGGTCCCTGCGGGTGATCTTGTAGCCTTCCGGGATGGCTATGGCGATGTCAGGGGCTGAGGAGGGGGTTCACCCAGGTCTCCGTCAGGAACGCAAAGTCTGGGGTGTTGGAGTCGAGTAGGTCCTAAAGTTCAACGGCGTGTTTGCGGGCAGAGTGGGTGCTGAGGAGGATGCATCTGAGGTGGTTGGGTTCGTTCCTGGTCGGTGGCTTGGCGGGGCGGATGCTGGTGAACCTGCAGTTCTGGCAGGTGAAAGGCCCGTGGGTGCGCTTCGGGGTGGCCAGAAAGCAGGTGTGTGATCGTCCGGTGTTGAGTGCATGGTGGGTGCTAGCATCGTAGTGGTGTCGGGCGTCATGGCCTATGCGGGGGCCAGGGGTTCTGGCACTGGACGCGGTCCAGGCGCAGACGGGCTTGCCTTCGGCGTGCCAGCGGCACGGCCGCATAGCGGCCGCCATATAAGGGGAGGTGGGAGGGAGGAGCAGGTGGGAGGCAGGAGCGGGGCGGTGAATGGGTGAGCGAGGGGGCGGGGCCACAGGGAGGCAGCGGCGGGAAGAGACGGGGATACAGAAGGCAAAGAGGGAACGAGGGAAAGGGGCACAAAACAGTTAACAAGGGGCAACAAAAGTGATCAAAAAGGCACAAAAGTGGCACAAAAACAATCAACAAAAATCAGCACAATGAATATAGCGAAAGACAACAAATACACGCAGGGAAGAGGGGAGCGGCGAACTCACGGAGCGGCAGCAGCGGGCACAAAGGCAGGGACACACAGGCGAAGCTGTGCTGCGTGGGGAGCGGCCTAACCTGCAAGCAGGGTCAAGGGTCGCTGATGATGATGCAAAGTTGGCAAATGTGCGGGCACTCAGCGGCAGCAGCTCTCTCTTAGCTGCGGCGGCCCACACAGAGTTAACAAGGGTTACCAGTCCGCGTGTCTCACAGTAGAACTAGAGGCTCCGGATTACTCGACGGAGGCCTCACCTGCAAGTAGAATTCCTCGCACAGGAATTCAGACAGCTGACGGGGTGAAGTCTAATGTCCCTGAGACTTCAGCAGGAGGCGCTCTCAATTCAGGCCCTCGGGTAGTTTCTTCAGCAAGCTTGGTGAAGGTTTCAATGTCCTTTCCTCTGTTCACTCGGACAGAGTTTCATCTTGACATCCAGTAGGAACACACTTGAAAAAGGTTTCAGCGCAACAAGTTCGGTGAGGTCGGGGAGCACTTGGTTTATGAGGGGAGATCCTGCCCTTTGAGAATGAGGGGGTCTGCTATCAGACGCCCAGTGGGAGGTGGAGCCATCATTCACCTTGCCAGGCACTGCCCTGCTCAGATCAAAGTCACCCCTCCCCATTCTCTGAATGCCGATCTCTCTCTCCGGCCAGGTCTAACCCAGCGGGCCCTGCAGCTCCAAAACCAGATGGCCAATACACATACTAGCAAGGCCTAGGCAAGAAAATACCTTGTTTCTAGAAGAGGCCTTTTCGAACACGGGATATACAAATGATCCTTACTAAAAGATGTCCTGAGCTTAAACATCAAATTCGAATTGCTTATCAGGTTCCTGGGGTCAGGTAGGATAGTGGAATGTAATATTCAGCCTGCCCATTCTGGCCTATGAGAACGGATAGCCTCACAATAGTAAACAGTGAAATAGAGGGTAACTCGCTATTAGAACATGCTACACAGACCTAGGCATGTCCGTCCTGTCACAGACAACGCACCCTGCCATAGGGGTGTCTTACATGGTGCGAAGTGAAGGTGTAGGGACTGGGAAGTGGGTGCACCTCACAGTTACAAAGGCAGTTCTGGACTGCCTATAGACTCTGCAATGGTATAGGGAAAGGGGTCCCAGAGTTTATGTAATATAGAACACAGTGAATAGAATAAATTAAGAAATTAAAACGACAATAGAGGAAGCGTGAGTGTTATTTAATCACACTCTGCACAAGTATCATGTCATTTTAGATACAACAACAAGTTCAATTATGCAAAATTAGGTGCAAGATAGTGCCCAGGGAAGGAGGGGGGAGGGGCAACGTGTAGATAGTGATAATTAGGAAGGGGGAGGCAAGTGACACAAAAATTCAAAACAGTATCACAACTTAATTGTTTGGGCAAAGTATTTCATGCCACATATTCAGACTGACATAGATTCATTGAGACATGTAATCATTTGAAAAACCATGTACATAGAAGAAAACACAGTGTAAAATACACTATTGAAGTACTGGTGTAGATGATAAGTCGACGTTTCGACCCCTTAAACCCAGGTGGGTGGATAGGTATTTTAAGTCCTTATTGACGGGGTCTTCATCAGGACAGGGTCGCGGGGGTGAAGGGGGTGGGGAAGGGCACCTGTATAATGAAACAATAATAATTAAAAACGAATCTGGGGTCCTAGAGCGGGCATAAATAGGACTGACTGGGATAAATCACCATAGTTACCCTTAAATGGAATCCTAGCTGAATCACGAGAAAACGGGGCTGGTGGGCTCCCAAGGTGGAGGAGAACAAAGACACCTGAAAATAAAGTATCAGGGTAAGAGGGGTAGGCTAATCATGTAGCTGAAAAAGCAAGCTAAAATGTTGATGACTCACTGAATGAAGATGTATCAGGATAGCAAAATTGGAACTGAGTCAAAGCCGTGGAAATAAGCCATCGGTGAAGGGCGTGGAATAAATCGCATTCAATTGTGACCTCTACAAGAAAACATATCAATATAATATTAAAACGCTACTGAGGAAAAGAAAGGGGTAACAGGGTCTAGGAACCAATTCACAACATCCGCAATAACTAACATTGCAATAATGTTAAATAATCGTTAAGCTCCGGTCATGGTAGGAAAGGGGGAGAATGATTAATGCAGCTGAACCTGGTGTCACATAATTGACAACCTCCAGAATAAAAACACATACTCTAAACTAGTGACCCGACTGCGTGAAAACATTATTGTGAACCGGGGTTGTCCTGAATTAAAAAAATGATAACAAATGGACAGAAACCAGCTCGTAAACAGCAGGCGCTGAAAACGGAGGTTGCCCATGGCTAAATCAACAAAAAAGGGGGAGAGAACCTTACCGAACCACAGAGAGGAAGCGCTGAGTCAACCCGTAGTGGATGGAAAGGCGCCGCGTCTAAGGATTTATTTATAACGTGAGAAAGCACGCCGTCCGCCACGCAGCGTACCGGGACGGGCAGCCGCTAGATGCTGGCAAAAAGGTGTAATGGAGGAAAGACATCCAAAGGGTGTCTGCACTCCCTAATGTGAAGAGTTAAAACGATGTTGAAAAATAAGAATAAAAACTTAAGAATAAGGGAGTAAGGGGTCGAAGCATCGACAAAGACAGCAGAATACTTTCTTTAATAAAACAAAAACAAAACGCCATCGTAACGCGAAATTGCATATGATTCAGATAAATAGAACATATCTTCCTAGGCGCTCGCAAAAAAAACCGTATACATAATACAAAAAGGTGTATTAAATCAAACATTTACACATAAAGTCAGATGGAGAAAAGCTGGATAAACGTAAGACATTTCAACATCATTAGTTAGTAGTTATGGCCATGGTACTTTAAGGAATAGTAAAAAGTCCAAGACGAGCAGCATGAACATCATGAATAAACAAATAATTATTAGTGCAAATAGACAGAGAACAGTTAGCAGTCATATTTGTTAGAGCACAAAAGATGAAAAGAATGAAAGGAGTGGCATCTCGGGATTGCTTGCAGGAAGATGTTAGAGTGACATATAATAAAGGGCCAGCTGCTTAGATCTCTTAACCTCCCTATCTGCTGAGGCAGGCCAATTGGGCATTACTGGGATCGAGTTCATTCAAACCATTATTGATTGTGTCAAGACGGATCATGAGTTTCGATTCCCTCATAGTGAGGAGTGAGGTTATGTCACCGCCTCTCGGACCCAGTTCGATTTTTTCAATGACAAGCCATTGCATTTGGTCAGGACTGTGGCCCAGTAGATTGTAGTGTTCGACCAGAGGAGCCCCTGCAACACGGCATCTGATCCTGCTCTGATGTTGGAGGACCCTTGCTTTTATTTTTTGCTGTGTTTGGCCAATATACAGGAAGCCGCAAGGACACGTGATCCCGTAGACAACATTCGTGGAATTACAGTTCGTATGGACACGCAACGTGATAGTATGGTGTTTGTAGATGAACTCTTTAGTTTGTGTGGTTGTTGAACATGCTTTACACGATCCACATTTGTAGTGTCCTATGATGGGGGATAGGTTCCAAAGTGACTGGATGGTCGGTTCAACTGGAACATCCATAAAGGAATGTACAACGTAGTCTTTAAGTCTCATCGCCTTTTTGAAGGAGTGCATGGGCAGGTTGGGTTGATCAATCTCAGTTGAGACCAGATTCCAATGTTTGTTTATGATTTTCTTAATGGCGTTGCTCCTTGTCGAGAAAGTGGTAACACAAATCAATTTATTTGAAGTGGAGTCATCATGATCTTTCGCCACCAGTAGTGTTTCTCTTGGATTGAACCAAGCCCTCTTCTGGGCTCTCTTGACCAAACGTTTCGGATAGCCCCTTGAGATCAATCTAGTGCTTAGATCTTCGGATTCTGATAGATAGTCTGAACGTTTAGTACAATTTCTCCGGATCCTCAAAAATTGTCCTATCGGGAGGTTATCACGCAAACCGCGTGGATGGTAGCTGCTATACCTTAAAAGGGAGTTGCGCTCGGCAGGTTTCCTGTATAGGGTAGTGCATAGTTGGTTGTTCTCACTGAAAATCTTTAGATCAAGAAAAGGTATCTCATGGGCGTCGGATTGGATGGTAAATTGGATGTCCAGATCGCGTTGGTTCAGCCACTCATGGAACGATTTAAGTTGTGCAGCGTCACCATTCCAGATGAGCAAAATGTCGTCGATGTATCGTTTCCATAAATCGATATGACAATGGAAAGGATTGTTGTTCAAGACGTGTAATTGTTCAAAACTGTCCATGTACAGAATGGCTAGATCTGGCGCGAAGGCCGCCCCCATCGCCACACCCTTTGTCTGGACATAGTGATTCCCTTGGAAATAGAAGAAATTCTTCTTCATGGCAATTGTCAAGAGCGCCAAAATGAATTCGGTAGGTACTCTCATTGGAGCAGGTCGTAGGTTTAGGACATCCCGGATGACACCCAATGCTGGTTCTTGGGGAATACTTGTGTATAATGACACAATATCACAAGTTACAAGTAGCTGTTTATTTGGATCAAATGGTCTTTGGACAACCAAGGTGATGACTTGCATTGTGTCCCTCAAGTATGTTTCCGTCTTTTCTGCGATGGGTTTCAAAAAGAAATCTATGTATTTGCAGAGTGGTTCTAAAAGTGAACCACAACCGGACACGATAGGGCGACCCGGGGGATGGAGCATGTCTTTATGGATCTTGGGTAAAGCAAGATAAAATGTTGATGACTCACTGAATGAAGATGTATCAGGATAGCAAAATTGGAACTGAGTCAAAGCCGTGGAAATAAGCCATCGGTGAAGGACGTGGAATAAATCGCATTCAATTGTGACCTCTACAAGAAAACATATCAATATAATATTAAAACTCTACTGAGGAAAAGAAAGGGGTAACAGGGTCTAGGAACCAATTCACAACATCCGCAATAACTAACATTGCAATAATGTTAAATAATCGTTAAGCTCCGGTCATGGTAGGAAAGGGGGAGAATGATTAATGCAGCTGAACCTGGTGTCACATAATTGACAACCTCCAGAATAAAAACACATACTCTAAACTAGTGACCCGACTGCGTGAAAACATTATTGATGGTAGTGGCCAACAATAACCCTGTAGTCAACATTTCCTCCTATGTCTTGAGTACAGACGAACAACAAATTCTTTCTAAAGGTCTGGCTTTCGTTCCCACGGCCCATCCTAATTCATTTAACCTCAAATCCGAACTGCATGGCTTTTTCCGAAAAATCCGCCTTAGGTACTTTTTCAAGAACTCCGAGAATAACTCGTCCAAATCCTTCACAGGACTACGAGTCCCATCAAAGTTTGTGCCACCTACCAATGCAATGAGCAACAGAATCTTGGCCTACGAAAATATGGTTTTGAATGATGTTAATACCCTGTTATTGACCTATAAACATATCATACCTAATAAAGCAAACCCGAAAAAGCCGCATTGCTAACTCTCAAGAACAACAAGGATATTGTGATTAAATCCGCCGACAAGGGCGGGGCCATAGTGGTGCAGGACACCAGTGCCTATAAATCAGAAATCATGAGACAACTGCAAGATGGGGTGAGCTATTCCCTATTGAGATCCGATCCCACTAAAGACTTGGCAGATGAAATACATCGAATCACCTCTGAAGCGTTGGACTTGGGTTTCCTGAGCAAACTAGAATTTGATTATCTTAATCAGAAATGCCCACGACTACCCACGATTTACACTTTACCCAAGATCCATAAAGACATGCTCCATCCCCCGGGTCGCCCTATCGTGTCCGGTTGTGGTTCACTTTTAGAACCACTCTGCAAATACATAGATTTCTTTTTGAAACCCATCGCAGAAAAGACGGAAACATACTTGAGGGACACAATGCAAGTCATCACCTTGGTTGACCAAAGACCATTTGATCCAAATAAACAGCTACTTGTAACTTGTGATATTGTGTCATTATACACAAGTATTCCCCAAGAACCAGCATTGGGTGTCATCCGGGATGTCCTGAACCTACGACCTACTCCAATGAGAGTACCTACCGAATTCATTTTGGCGCTCTTGACAATTGCCCTGAAGAAGAATTTCTTCTATTTCCAAGGGAATCACTATGTCCAGACAAAGGGTGTGGCGATGGGGGCGGCCTTCGCGCCAGATCTAGCCATTCTGTACATGGACAGTTTTGAACAATTACACGTCTTGAACAACAATCCTTTCCATTGTCATATCGATTTATGGAAACGATACATCGACGACATTTTGCTCATCTGGAATGGTGACGCTGCACAACTTAAATCGTTCCATGAGTGGCTGAACCAACGCGATCTGGACATCCAATTTACCATCCAATCCGACGCCCATGAGATACCTTTTCTTGATCTAAAGATTTTCAGTGAGAACAACCAACTATGCACTACCCTATACAGGAAACCTGCCGAGCGCAACTCCCTTTTAAGGTATAGCAGCTACCATCCACGCGGTTTGCGTGATAACCTCCCGATAGGACAATTTTTGAGGATCCGGAGAAATTGTACTAAACGTTCAGACTATCTATCAGAATCCGAAGATCTAAGCAATAGATTGATCTCAAGGGGCTATCCGAAACGTTTGGTCAAGAGAGCCCAGAAGAGGGCTTGGTTCAATCCAAGAGAAACACTACTGGTGACGAAAGATCATGATGACTCCACTTCAAATAAATTGATTTGTGTTACCACTTTCTCGACAAGGAGCAACGCCATTAAGAAAATCATAAACAAACATTGGAATCTGGTCTCAACTGAGATTGATCAACCCAACCTGCCCATGCACTCCTTCAAAAAGGCGATGAGCATTAAAGACTACGTTGTACATTCCTTTATGGATGATCCAGTTGAACCGACCATCCAGTCACTTTGGAACCTATCCCCCATCATAGGACACTACAAATGTGGATCGTGTAAAGCATGTTCAACAACCACACAAACTAAAGAGTTCATCTACACACACCATACTATCACGTTGCGTGTCCATACGAACTGTAATTCCACGAATGTTGTCTACGGGATCACGTGTCCTTGCGGCTTCCTGTATATTGGCCAAACACAGCAAAAAATAAAAGCAAGGGTCCTCCAACATCAGAGCAGGATCAGATGCCGTGTTGCAGGGGCTCCTCTGGTCGAACACTACAATCTACTGGGCCACAGTCCTGACCAAATGCAATGGCTTGTCATTGAAAAAATCGAACTGGGTCCGAGAGGCAAAGACATAACCTCACTCCTCACTATGAGGGAATCGAAACTCATGATCCGTCTTGACACAATCAATAATGGTTTGAATGAACTCGATCCCAGTAATGCCCAATTGGCCTGCCTCAGCAGATAGGGAGGTTAAGAGATCTAAGCAGCTGGCCCTTTATTATATGTCACTCTAACATCTTCCTGCAAGCAATCCCGAGATGCCACTCCTTTCATTCTTTTCATCTTTTGTGCTCTAACAAATATGACTGCTAACTGTTCTCTGTCTATTTGCACTAATAATTATTTGTTTATTCATGATGTTCATGCTGCTCGTCTTGGACTTTTTACTATTCCTTAAAGTACCATGGCCATAACTACTAACTAATGATGTTGAAATGTCTTACGTTTATCCAGCTTTTCTCCTTCTGACTTTATGTGTAAATGTTTGATTTAATACACCTTTTTGTATTATGTATACGGTTTTTTTTGCGAGCGCCTAGGAAGATATGTTCTATTTATCTGAATCATATGCAATTTCGCGTTACGATGGCGTTTTGTTTTTGTTTTATTAAAGAAAGTATTCTGCTGTCTTTGTCGATGCTTCGACCCCTTACTCCCTTATTCTTAAGTTTTTATTCTTATTTTTCAACATCGTTTTAACTCTTCACATTAGGGAGTGCAGACACCCTTTGGATGTCTTTCCTCCATTACACCTTTTTGCCAGCATCTAGCGGCTGCCCGTCCCGGTACGCTGCGTGGCGGACGGCGTGCTTTCTCACGTTATAAATAAATCCTTAGACGCGGCGCCTTTCCATCCACTACGGGTTGACTCAGCGCTTCCTCTCTGTGGTTCGGTAAGGTTCTCTCCCCCTTTTTTGTTGATTTAGCCATGGGCAACCTCCGTTTTCAGCGCCTGCTGTTTACGAGCTGGTTTCTGTCCATTTGTTATCATTTTTTTAATTCAGGACAACCCCGGTTCACAATAATGTTTTCACGCAGTCGGGTCACTAGTTTAGAGTATGTGTTTTTATTCTGGAGTTTGTCAATTATGTGACACCAGGTTCAGCTGCATTAATCATTCTCCCCCTTTCCTACCATGACCGGAGCTTAACGATTATTTAACATTATTGCAATGTTAGTTATTGCGGATGTTGTGAATTGGTTCTTAGACCCTGCTACCCCTTTCTTTTCCTCAGTAGCGTTTTAATATTATATTGATATGTTTTCTTGTAGAGGTCACAATTGAATGCGATTTATTCCACGCCCTTCACCGATGGCTTATTTCCACGGCTTTGACTCAGTTCCAATTTTGCTATCCTGATACATCTTCATTCAGTGAGTCATCAACATTTTAGCTTGCTTTTTCAGCTTCATGATTAGCCTACCCCTCTTACCCTGATACTTTATTTTCAGGTGTCTTTGTTCTCCTCCACCTTGGGAGCCCACCAGCCCCGTTTTCTCGTGATTCAGCTAGGATTCCATTTAAGGGTAACTATGGTGATTTATCCCAGTCAGTCCTATTTATGCCCGCTCTAGGACCCCAGATTCGTTTTTAATTATTATTGTTTCATTATACAGGTGCCCTTCCCCACCCCCTTCACCCCCGCGACCCTGTCCTGATGAAGACCCCGTCAATAAGGACTTAAAATACCTATCCACCCACCTGGGTTTAAGGGGTCGAAACGTCGACTTATCATCTACACCAGTACTTCAATAGTGTATTTTACACTGTGTTTTCTTCTATGTACATGGTTTTTCAAATGATTACATGTCTCAATGAATCTATGTCAGTCTGAATATGTGGCATGAAATACTTTGCCCAAACAATTAAGTTGTGATACTGTTTTGAATTTTTGTTTCACTTGCCTCCCCCTTCCTAATTATCACTATCTACACGTTGCCCCTCCCCCCTCCTTCCCTGGGCACTATCTTGCACCTAATTTTGCATAATTGAACTTGTTGTTGTATCTAAAATGACATGATACTTGTGCAGAGTGTGATTAAATAACACTCACGCTTCCTCTATTGTCGTTTTAATTTCTTAATTTATTCTATTCACTGTGTTCTTTATTACATAAACTCTGGGACCCCTTTCCCTATACTGTTCTACACCCAGGTCCCAGTGATTTTTGGGTATACCCCTTCTTCTATAGACTCTGCAATGGCAGGTCTGACACATACTTTAAAAGCTGCATCTGTGGGTAGCGCAAATCAGCGCTGCAGGCCCACCAGCAGTATTTGGTCTACCAGCCCTGGGCACACACAGTGCACTTATACTAGGGACTGACAGGTAAACCAAACGAGCCAATTATGGTTATCCCAATTCATACAGTCATTTTTATAAAGGGAGCATTCGCGCTGTGGCACTGATTAGCAGTGGCACAGTGCCCAGAGCATCTAAATCCAGCCAACATACAAGAGAGGAAGCAAAAAGATGAAGGGGGACCCACGCCAATGATGCCAGGTCACACGCGTCCCCTCCAGCTGAAATGTGGGGAGAACTAACCATCCCCTTGGGAGTTCTCATCACTAAGGCGGAAAAATCTGGACAGACCGTCAGCATTGGCGTGTTCTGTGCCCGGGCGGTGTTCCACCGTGAAATCCATACCCTGTAGGGAAATGGACCATCTCAACAAATTGGGATTCTCACCCCTCATATGCATCAACCATCTAAGGTGCCTGTGGTCTGTCTGAACCCGGAAGTGAGTCCCAAACAGGTATGGTCTCAGCTTCTTCAGCGCCCAGACTACAGCAAATGCCTCACGCTCAATTGCACTCCACCTCTGTTGCCAGGGAAATAACCTCCTGCTTAGGAAGGCTACCGGTTGGTCTAGTCCCTCCTCATTGATCTGTGACAGAACAGCCCCTATACCATGCTCTGAGGCGTCTGTCTGGACAACAAATTCCTTTGAAAAGTCGGGCACTTGAAACACTGGTGCGGTGCACATGGCAGTCTTCAGGGTGTCAAAAGCTTTCTGACAGGTGTCAGTCCAGTTTACCTTCTTTGGCTGCTTCTTAGAAGTCAGCTCAGACCAGGGGGGCAACAATGTTGCCATATCCCTTGACAAACCTCCTGTAGTACCCTGTGAGTCCTAAGAAGGCTCTCACCTGCGTCTGAGTCTTGGGGGGGTTCACACGCCAGGATAGTTTCAATTTTGGGCTGAAGGAGTGCCACCTGGCCGCTCCCCACCTGGTGTCCCAAATACACTACAGAACTCTGCCCAATCTGGCACTTACTGGCTTTGATTGTGAGGCCTGGCTTTCACAGTGGCATCAATACCTCCCAGAGGTGGGGCAGGTGGTCCTCCCAAGAGGAGCTTAACACCGCAGTGTCATCCAGGTAGGCGGCACTGAAGTCTTCCAGCCCAACCAACACCCTGTTGACCAACCTCTGAAAGGTGGCAGGGGCATTCTTCATTCCAAAGGGCATCACCCGGAACTGGTAGTGCCCTTCGGGTGTGGAGAATGCTGACCTCTCCTTTGTTCCCTCGGTCAAGGCGGTCTGCCAATACCCAGACGTCAAATCAAATGTGCTGAGGTATTTTGCAGCCCCCAACCGATCTACGAGCTCATCAGCTCTGGGGATGGGGTGCGCGTCAGTCTTCGTGACTGAATTGGGGCCCGATAGTCCATGCAGAACCAAAGTTCTGGGGTAGTACCAGGCACTGCAGCTTTTGGTACCAGGACCACTGGGCTGGTCCAAGGGCTGCTAGAGGACTCAATCACCCCAAGGGCAAACATTTTGGTAACCTCATCCTTAATGTAGACCCTTACCCGGTCACTCACTTGGTAAGCCTTGTGCTTAATGGGAGGACTGTCCCCAGTGTCCACGTCATGGACACACCAATCAGTGACACTAGGCACCAGGGAGAACAGATCACTGAATTGCCCCAACAGTTGGCGATAATCACCCTGCTGTTTAGGAGTCAGTGTGGTGGAGAGGACCACACCCTCCACTGACCCATTTTGCTCCCCTGCACACAGGAGGTCAGGAAGTGGCTCGCTCTCCTCCTCCATCCCAGCATCTGTGGCCAGAAGCATGCCCACTTCAGACCTCTTAAAGTGGGGCTTCAGGCGGTTAACATGCAGGACCCGCAAGGGGTTCCTGGGAGACTGCAAGTCCACCACGTGAACCAGGACTCTTGCGCTCCACCACCTCAAAGGGGCCAGTCCACCTATCCTGGAGCGCAAAGGGCTCCACGGGGGCCATGACCCAAACCTTTTGTCCAGGCTGAAACTCGATCAGAGTGGCATTCTGATCGTGCCAACGTTTCATCTCTTCCTGGCTGGCTGGCTTCCAGGTTTGCCTCAGCAAGTTTCCAGAAACGCCAAGTCTGGTTCCTGAAGGCCAGCATGTAACTAAACACATCCAGGGGATTTTTCAAGAGAGATTGCTCCTAGCCTTCCTTGACCAGACTCAGAGGCCATCTTACCGGGTGACCATAGAGCAGCTCATAGGGACTGAACCCTAAGGACTTCTGTGGCACCTCATGGTAAGCAAACAACAGGCATGGCAGGAGGACATCCCACTTACGCCTCCTGGGCTCACCTAGGCCCACAATCATGCCCTTAAGGGTCCGCTTGAATCTCTCAACCAGCCCATTACCCTGGGGGTGGTAAGGAGTGGTGAACTTATATGTTACCCCACACTCCTTCCACAGAGACTTCATGTACTTGGAGATGAAGTTAGTTCCCCTATCGGACACCACCTCTCTGGGGAATCCCAAACGGGAGAAAATCCCCATCAGTGCCCGTCCCACCATGGGGGCCGTCACTGTCCTGAGCGGGATGGCCTCAGGGTACCTGGTGGCATGGTCCACCAAGACCAGGATGAACCTGTTGCCCATGGCTGTCTTGGGATCCAGAGGACCCACAATATCAATGCCCACCCTCTCGAATGGGGTACTCTCAACGGGAAAGGGCTGTAGTGGGGCCTCAATCTTCGCCCCCAACCTTCCCACTCGCCTGGCAAGTCTCACATGTCCTGCAGTGAGCATCTGAGCTCCTGCGCATCTGGGGCCAATAGAAGTGGGTGACCAGCCTCTCAAAGGTCTTGGTCTGCCCCAGATGTCCGGCAAATGACACATCATGAGCCAACCCCAGTAGGAAGGTCCTAAAGCGCTGGGGTACCACCAGCACACGGGCTGACCCAGGCTCAGCAACCTTAGGCTCACTGTAAAGGAGGTCATTCTCCCAATAGATCCAATGTGCCATGATCACCTGCTGCCTGGGTGGCGGCCTGTCGCCGCACCCCCTCAAGAGAAGGGCAGGGTCTCTGTTGCTCACACAATTCCTCGCACACGCCCACTCAGGCAGACCCAACATTTCCAAATTAGACTTTCTGTCCACCGTAGCCCACGGGGAGTTCTCTAAAACATTGCCCAACAGACAGTCTACAGGCATGTCGGTCCTCACAGCCACTTGAAGAGACCCGCCCCACTCTAAGAGAACCTGAGCCACCTCACACTGGCTCTCTGAGTTGTCTGCTGACACTACGGGGCAGAATGCATGGGGGACAACCTGCTCCTTGGACACCAACCGGGAGCTTACAGCAGTCACACTAGCTCCGGTGTCCCAGAGAGCCTCCACCCTATGGCCATTGATGGTCACCCACTGCCGGTACTTCTGAGTGTTATTAGGCAGTGTGGGGTTAGGGACCTTCTCAAAGTCTTCTAGCAAGACAAGGGTTAACTCTGCGGGATCCCACCCACCTTGGGCCTCTACCTCCTCCCACCCCCAGGGCTACACTGGCAATCTGGTGGGATGGTGCACAGGGTGGTGCACGAGGAGATACATTGGGGTCCCTCTGGGGACACTGGGGATCATAATACCGGTGGGCCACTTGACCACACTTGAAACAAGTGAGTGGCCCCCTATGAACAGGCCTACCTGTCGGGAACACTGGCTTCTTCTCAGTGGGGTCTGGGACACCACTGCTTGGTTCCCTTGGGAATTACTTTGGGGCCCTCTCTGGAACTCCCTCAGCTTACTCTTGTCCCCCCGACTTCTCAGCTGGGGACCCTGTCCACCTCTGGCGAAGTCTCCCACAAAACCTTTGCGGACCCGGGTGCTCACCCAGCGGTCCGCCTCCTCAGCAAGCTTCCTAGGGTTAGTCAGCTTGCTATCAATCAGGTGCTGGCGTAGCTCTGGAAAACAGTTACTACAAAAATGCTCCCACGCAAACAAATCATACAATTGCTCAAAAGTTTCCACTTCACTACCTTTTACCCAGTGATCCATTGCTCTGCAGAAAAATGACACATATTCAACCCACGTGGTATCCTCTAACTTCTTATAGGTTCTAAACCTCTGCCTGTACATTTCTGGGGTCAAACCATAACGGGTCATCAAAGCTTCTTTCATATGGGCATACACCATCCTGCTCTCCTCAAGCAGGTCCAACAGGGGATCCCTACAATCACTCGCAAAGCGTCCCCACAACCCCGCTCCCCAATCCTTCTCTGGGACACCATTGCTATCTCATATGCGGCAACCCATTTCCCAATATCCTCACTCTTTTGAAAATCCTTAATGACATCCTTAGGAATATAAACTCTACTCTCAGGAGCTACTAAAGGTATGCTGCCACCAGAGGGGGAGACCGGGACACTCCTCGCTCTGATCTCTATCTCCTCAACATTCTCTCATGCTCCATTCTAATTTTCTCAAGTTCAATTGACAATCGATTCTTCTCAATGTCTAACTTCTTACTCTCAAGGTCCTTCTGACCTTCCAATTTATCCATCTCCAAACTATGCCTCCTATCTCTCTCCCTGTCCTCCAGCTCTTCTGGGGTCAGGCTCCTTTGGGATACACCAGTACCTGGATTGGAGGGTGTTGTATCTCCCCCCCACTACTGCATCATCCTGTTGCCCTCCAGCATTCTCTTCCGCATCCCCAGCGGACTTTCTCGCTTCCCACCAGGCCTTCAGCGCCTTCTGGCACTCCTCCTTCCTAGAGAGACCTATCACGGGGACTGTGAATTGCTTACAAAATGACTTCAGCTGTCTGGCAGTATAGGTATCTAATCTTTCCTCCTCAAAGGTGAGATCCTCTGCAGCATTGGATGTTGGCCTTCCCATATTAGCAGTACTCATGGCTGCGATCAACATTTCAATACTAGAACCAACCCAAAAAAAATTTCGAAGAGGGAAACAAAACGTGCGTGGCTGCTCTTCGGTCTGCACTCACTAGTGGCGTCTACTAGTTATTGTACGTGGATCATAAATGCAAGTCCTGATCCTCACCGCTGACCACCAATGATAGAAATGGGGGTCTCTAGTTGGCAATGGCTGGCGCCAATGTCCAAATAGGGACCCTTCTTCCAAAGTCAGGGCAAGTGGGCTACCACCTTTGATAACCCCTGCTCAACCCTATGGTAACGTAGCACGAGCAGTTAGGCCTATCTCAGAGGCAGTGTGTGAAGCATTTATGACCATGCACAACAAGGCAGTAACGACACCACAAAAGGACACAACTCAAGTAGGTATAGAAAAATAGTATCGTTATCTAAGGTTTAACACAGGACTCTCAAAGTGTCTTAACAAGCCACAATGCACATAAATCAGTAGGGACTTAAAAATGCAATAACGTATTCACCAGAACGTGGCACTGACTGAGTTCAAGCCCTGGGCCTACGTGACCAGTTGCGCACCAGGTACCTGCCGTTGGAAGGGGACACAGCATGCAGATTCTTGAAGAAGCAGAGACGGTGACAGGCAGACTCCCAGCGACCACAACTCTTGGCTGCAGTGGTCCGCAGCGTGCACTCACAATGATTCAGGCACTCCGGGACAGGCTGGCTCTCAGCGGCAGCAGCACGCGGCTGGGGCAGCCCGGGCTGGTGGTGGCGATGACTCATCATGGGCTCACAGCGGCAGCAGCTCTCTCTTAGCTGCGGCGGCCCACGAGACAATAGCGACCATCTTTGACAATGGTGAACAAAGGTGTGGGCACACAGCGGCGGCAGCTCTCTTAGCTGCGGCAGCCTAAAGGACAAATCACGGTGATGCAAAGTTGGCAAAGGTGCGGGCACTCAGCGGCAGCAGCTCTCTCTTAGCTGTGGCAGCCTTCAGGACAAATCACAATGATGCAAAGTTGGCAACAGTGCGGGTACTCAGCAGCGGCAGCTCTTGCTTAGCTGCGGCGGCCCACACAGATTCAGCGAAGGTTCCGAAGGATCAAATTAAGGCGGGCTCTCAGAGGCACCAGCTCTCTCTTAGCTGCCGTGGCCCACACAGAGTTAACAAGGGTTACCAGTCTGTGTTCCTCACAGTAGAACTAGAGGCTCCGGATTACTCGACGGAGGCCTCACCTGCAAGTAGAATTCCTCGCACAGGAATTCAGACGGCAATCGGGGGGAAGTCTAATGTCCCTGAGACTTCAGTAGGAGGCGCTCTCAATTCAGGCCCTCGGGTAGTTTCTTCAGCAAGCTAGGTGAAAGTTTGAAAGTCCTTTACTCTGTTCACTTGGACAGAGTTTCGTCTTTACATCCAGAAGGAACACACTTGAAAAAGGTTTCAGCGCAGCGTTTTATACCTAAAACGTCTTTGTTCTCTAAAGTCACAAATCACTGAATCCAGCCAGAACCAGTTCGGTGGGGGCGGGGAGCACTTGGTTTACGAGGCGTTTTCAAGACTGATAGATTCGCGTTATCAGGCGTGCTTTAGACTATGGATCATCACCTATACGGTAAAGGGGAACATATGCTCAAAATGCAATTAAATAACTTGGGCTTAAAATGCATATGTTTCTCTCATATTTCATTGTGTTATACACATTACCGATTTGAACTGGGTTCCGTTTAACAAACGCAAATCTGGGACCTAATACGGTTGTTGTACCGAATATGGCAAATGTCTTTGGGATAGTTTGATTTATAGGTATAATGAGGGTAGTAAATGGGGTTTGTTCGATATTTTTCAGTATTGGATACACCTTGGACGTTCAAATACATTGATTTTATCATATTATTTGTTAGGGGACTGTTGATCGCTTAGGTGCATACTAGGTCCATGTAATACATGGACACATATTGGTATAGCATTAGATATAGTTGTTCCAATGTAGTAACATCTTGATTCCACAAATTCTTTGTATTCAGTTTCTTTGGGAATTTGATATATTCCAATTCTATGTGACCCTACATTTCAACTTTTCTATATACTTATATGAATATTACGATCATTGACATACCGAACGTGGGGGTGAGCATTTTCAATTATTCTTTAAAATGACTATGTTTGTGCCTGACTCTACTATTGTCAGATACTTTCTGTTATACGATCTTTTAGGGACTATTCCTACAGATTACTAAGGATATGGTTTATTCTTTCTTGAACATTTGGTAGTAGGATATAACTTTCGAATTCGCTCACTGAACAAGTACTCTTGGTCAGTATACTGACAATTGTACGTTGTTTAACCATGGCTGCACACTTTGCAATAGGCTTATATGCAGAATTAAATTCTATATATATGTTGCTGTATAATTCACCCAACTTTTCTCTGTTGACATTAGCAACTCTTGTATTTTGTATTTTGTCTACATCCTAAGCCTGAACACGTCTGTATCCTACCTTTGTATTGATCATTGATTAATTTGTGGATTAAGCAGGCCACAGGCTCATTTACTATGGGCTTTATCAAGCTATTGCTTGTAACTTTTTGTACTATGTTATTTTCTTATTTTCTTTGATTGCCTTAGCATTTAGGGATTACCTGATTATTTTTGCTGATGTTGTACCTATGTTTATCTAAGACGATATGCAGACACCACCCTCTTTTGCATTCTTGTCATTGTACGACTATAGATTTTCATAATACATATAACTAAACTTTTGTGTAAATTACTTGCTTATCTTTTCTACTAGAAATTGACGTATATTTCGACCGTATGTTGTGGAGATTTTCAATTGATTTGACTACTTGTTTTCGTCATTCCTACTTGGATCAGTTACATCGAGCGATTAGGTGGGTGATCATGTAATGGTCGATTTCTGGATGTGTCCCTACATGTAAAAGCACAAGATCACTTGTGAGGTGATATGCTTTTTTCATGTTACTATGGCATGGGTGTCAATTTATGGTTTACATACATGGCGATCTTTGTTGTAGGGGGTCTACTTGATGTTTTTTTCAGATATATTTTTAAATGTGCTATATTGTAATCGGTTAATTCCCGGTTTCTTGCGCTAATTTCTCTCCTTTTATATTCGTCTTTTGGTTACTACATATTGGGGCCGATACTATTCTATCTGCACGGATTTTCTTTGAAACACGTTCTACCTTTGTGGTGTCTTTGCACATCTGGTGAGATCATTTCTATCATTTTCTACACAATAGTAGTAATATATATGGTAACATTAGTGTTTTGGGTATTTTGTACATCTTATTATATTGATTTTGTATACAAAATGTTTTTATTTACAGCCTTGAGAAAGTCACAGTACTGATTAAGTACGGACGAAACACGTGTTGGCTGTTTCTGAACATTGGCTCTTAATCTACAAACCAATAATGAGAATTTTCAATATAGAAGTTTTGACGGACTTTCATCTTTTTAGACGGAAATTGTGGAACACCTTGCATTCTTAGAGGACTCCTGTATAGATAAATTATACATTCATTGGGTGTGCGTAACTAGCTGGCATCTTCTTGGTTATTATATTGACAGGTTGACTTGTCAACCTGACAGTGGCACTTTTGGGTAGTAAGTGCTTACAGCTGTCCCAGCACCCCGCTACATTGATATCATCAATATATGTTTTACGCCAGTATTGGATTTATATGATATTTGTTTCTTTGATGTGTGGTTTTTCCCTAATGGGAACACTACTACCTTTCTTTATATTTACAGACCTAGGCATGTTCTCCCTGTCACAGACAACGCACCCTGCCATAGGGGTGTCTTACATGGTGCGAAGAGAAGGTGCAGAGACTGGGAGGTGAGTGCACCTCACAGTTACAAAGGCAGTTCTGGACTGTCTATAGACTCTGCAATGGCAGGTCTGAAACATACTTTAAAAGCTGCTTCTGTGGGTAGCGCACATCAGCGCTGCAGGCCCACCAGCAGTATTTGGTCTACCAGCCCTGGGCACACACAGTGCACTTCTACTAGGGACTGACAGGTAAACCAAACGAGCCAATTATGGTTATCCTAATTCATACAGTCATCTTTACACAGGGAGCATTCGCGCTGTGGCACTGATTAGCAGTGGCACAGCACCCAGAGCATCTAAATCCAGCCAACATAAAAGAGAGCAAGCGAAAAGAGGAAGGGAGACCTACGCCAATGATGCCAGGTCTAACAGTAAACATAAGCAATAATGCGTGTGGAGGAGTAAATTCACTTTCTCAGAACATACTGTACCATTGTGTGGAGAAATGTGCGGGTAATTTTTCTGTATAGAGTTTGAAACAATAGCGACATAAGCTTGCACTGTGCCCTAATTTAAAGTCTGTGAACTGAAATAGAAGAGTACCTTGGAATTGTGAAGAATGACTTAGTGGCAAAGAGTATGATTTTTGTCCAAGGGGGAGAAGGAGCGCCGCAGAATACCGTATAGATAGCTGTTGAAGTATTGATGCGTATTGGACATAAAAATATGTCTAATCTGGAAAGGGAGGTCAGCGGCTCTTTCTAATGCTGCGAAGTTGGAACATAGAAGTTGTGGTAGTAAAGGAATTAATGGATTCTAATTCCATAGACTTATTCCCGTGGTCTTTCTACACAACCAGTGCAGCTGACCTTTTTATATTTTTGGCTAATCCTATTTTATAGTGTCCGCCGCAGTAAGGGGACCTGCGTCAGTAATATCTCCTACTAAATTCACATGAAGGCATGACAACTTGCACTGCTCGGACACAATTTGATTTTACTTTTTGCATATCTCCCTTTTTCTAAATTTTTACAGATGAGGTAGATGGTAAATTAAATTAGCACATCCATCCAGTACTTCATAATTCTAGCTTTCCCTTTTGATTTTAGATGGTTTCCTTTTTGTGCAAAGCATCCTTCCTGATTGTCAGTTCTCCTGCCCTTTTTCAAATATATTTCTTTAGGTTTCAAAACTAACACTCCAGCTGCTCTTCAAATTCAATCAACTTACCTTTTCATTAACCCGTAGAGTCTAACTTCTAATGGATCCAACCTGATGGAATAAATTCAAGTTCTTACTAGTAGGGATGCCTTTATATAAGTATTCACAGCGTTTGTTTTACTGCAAGAGTTACTAGTACAATTGTAGGTCTTTCCTACAGACAGCTGTTAGCTCTTTGCTTGCAAGCAACCGCTTGTGTACCATTCCAAGAACTTACAGTGGGCACAGAGCCCATCCATTGCTTAACATTGATTGATTTTCTTGACAATGTAATCAAGTTTGCTTCCTTCTTATTTGATGGCTTTCCCTCCGCAACTTGAGCCTGATTCACAAAGGGCTTCCACACTCATGGCGGAGGCCCACAGTTGTGGCAGGGAGGGCTTGCACTTGTGGCAGGGCCTTTGCAATGAAAAACTGCAATGGGGAGGTCCCGCCATGACTGGGGGCCCTCAGCCACGAGTATGAAAGCCATTTGTGAATCGTGTCCCTTGTCTTTTCCCACCATGGAGCATAGCTTCTTTACCATCCTTTTGACTGGCTTATTTGTATCCTTCCCCTGCTTATGTTCAGAGAACTACCTTTTTCTTTGGACATTCCATGTGAGTGGATATGTGTTCTTGCTCTCCTCCTCTCCCTTGTGTGCTTTTCCCCCTTCACATACTTACTCACTGTCCTCAAGGTATTGATTTCGCGCAGTGCAAATCGCTGCATCGCCTTACTCTGCACTAGGGTGGCGTTCCATGGGCATTGTAGTGGATGTTTCGATGCAACACCCATGGATTTTGACACTGCCCCAAATTTACAAAATCATGTAAACCTGGGGAAGTGCCCTATCCTTACGTCTCCCGAGGTGAGCCGTAATGAGGGTAACTATCTCTATTTCTCCTGTTTTTTTCCTCTTTCTCTGTGTGCTGCATTATGCATAAGCAATAAATAGTGCAAATTTATATTGTATTTTACATGATAAGCATGATAGGCAGAGTACATTAAAAGAGATAAAACTTGCATATTATCCTATCCCATATTTTAAAAAAGCAGTAGAATGCGCAAATTCCTATTCTATTCTACCTGACATAAAAAAACAGCATCCTAAATAGCACCTAGGTGCTAATTAGTATTTTTGTTATCCTTGGAAAACTGTAAATTATTACTGGAAGAAAGTGGATTTTTTTAAATGAGGTGGATATAAGTCTAAAACAAGTAATATGGTCACAAACTTGTGAAGGTATAATACTTACACTAATTTAAACCCGGGCCCTACATCGTGGTAACTGTGGCACAGAACAGACATGCTTAGCCAAGTATTTAGCAGTAAAAAACAACATAAAAAGTTTAAACAAAACAAAATAAAATATATAAATAAAATGACACCAAGACGACAAAAATCCAATAATGGGAATTGAGGCTATGCCCTCAGTGGACAAGGACTTAGGTGTGATTTCAGGCAGAATGCAATGGAACGCAGGTCGGATACACAAGCAGTTTCGGTCCTGGTCAACAATTTTACTTTCTTACTTAGGTCCTAATTTAAATATTGATTATAATCAAACTCCATCTAAACAGTGACAGAGTATCCTTACCACAAAAATACTGGTCCAACTGCTGAATTTAGATTTGGCAAACCATAGTTTGGGACAGTCAAAGACTATGCCATCTCCGCCATGGACAAAATTCTCCAATGACCCTTACTCTGTCGGGCAATCGGAGAAATGGCTATATGTCCACCTGCCCAATTTCGATGGGAGAACACGGAGACTGTTTTATACTGCCCATCACTGCCAGGAAAGCCCTGGTGGTAAGGGGCAGTAAAAATATAAAAAATGCCCCCTCTTCATGGGACGAGAGTCACGTCGCATGGGGGTATTTTATTTTAATATTAAAAAAAACTATGTTTGCTGGATGGCTCCTTCATGTTGGTGGAGCTGTGTGCCAAACTTAAGAAAGCAATTACAGGAACCGCTGTGACAGTGGTACCTGCCATGGCTTAAAAAATGCAGTGCAGACATTTTTGTATCTACCTGACTTTGTATATCGTTACCTGAGAAGTTTCTTTGTACGTGCTGACATTGTGCATTTGTTTTCTCTCCATGCCCTTGGAAAAGTACCAAATGGTTGCTAGAATAATTACATCTTGTTAATCATTTGTGCTTCTCTGAGATGGAAAGCCACACTGATCTTTCCATCCAATTTGCAGTTAGTCAATCCCTGTGAGTCTCTTTCACATTACTTACCTTGAAAATGTAGTGTGGTTAGCTTTTTTTTTGTATGTATACCTGGAAGGAAATTTACAATGGGCTAGGGGAGGGGAGTGGAGTCTGCACACAGACTTGTTTGAAATATAGTACAGATATGAAAGGAAAATGCTGCTTACCAGTATGCATCTATTCTTGGCATATAGAGATGTAGAGTCATATACTTGTTCATAGATCGCCATCTGGTGTTGGTCTTAGATCACCATCTGGTGTTGGGCTCGGATGTTTGCAGCTTATTTTTCTCTTCGTAGAAGTCTTTGTGGTCACGAGGTATGTGACTCCTCCTTAGGACAATAGTGCGCATGCGCATCAACTCTATCTCCAGATTGTTTTTGCCATAAAGGGTGATGATGGAGTTAGTAGGAAATAGAAAAGAGATGTCCATGTAATGTATCTAAGTAAGATAGTACTACAACAGATAGAGGTATCCGGGGAGGCTGGTGGGCGTATATGACTCTACAGCCCTATATGCCAAGAACACATGCATACTGATAAGTAGCACTTTCTGTTCGAGGCATATGAGCTGTAGATCATATACTTGTGCATAGACTATATAGTAGTTCTCCCTTAGCGGTGGCTACCTGTATTTGTTGCAGTAGTTTGAAAAAGTGTTCTTAAAACAGCCTGGCCCACACTAGCTTGTTGTTTAGCTTGCACATCTACAAAATAGTGTTTTGTGAAAGTGTGTGGTGTAGACCAAGTTGCTGCGTTGCAGATGTCATCTAGGGTAATGTTCCTTAAGAATGCCATAGAAGCCCCAAACTTACGAGTGGAATGAGCTCTAGCGGGAATGGTTAATGTACGTTTGGCTTTAAGGTAGCATATTTGAATACATTTGACGATTCACCTTGCAATCCTTGTTTTTGGTATGGGCTTGCCTTTATGAGGTGGGGAGAAAGCCACAAACAATTGATTGGTTTTCCTAAAGGATTTTGTTCTTTCGATGTATTAGAGTATTGCTCTTTTGACGTCTAGCGTGTGAACAGCCCTTTCTGCTACTGAGTCTGGTTGAGAGAAGAAAACTGGTAGTTCAACAGACTGGTTAAGGTGGAAGGGTGATAGGACTTTGGGTGGGAATTTTGGGTTAGTCCTAAGAACCACTTTGTTATGATGTATTTGCAAAAATGGTTCTTGTATGGGTAATGCCCGGAGTTCACTTACTCTGCAAAGAGATGTGATAGCAACCAAAAAGGCTACCTTCCAAGTTAGGAACTGTAATTCACATCTGTGAAGAGGTTCAAATGGTGGACCCATGAGTCTGGTAAAGACAACATTGAGATTCCATACTGGAAAAGGTGGAACTCTAGGCGGAATTATTTTTTTGAGTCCCTCCATAAACGCTTTGATAGCGCGTACTTTAAACAGAGACAAGTGTTGTCTGTTTTGTAGGTAAGCTGCTATTGCAGCGAGATGTAATCTTATGGATGTATATGCTAGATTATATCGTTGTAGGTGTAAGAGATAACATATGATGTTTTGAGTAGAAGCATCTAATGGATTAATGTGATTGTTTGTGCAGTAAATCACAAATCGTTTCCATTTAGCAGCGTAGCATGGTCTAGAGATAGGACGTCTATTTATTTATTTATTTATTTGCGGGTTTATATAGCGCTAGAATCGACTCCAATGGAGTATCTCTGCGCTTTGGATCGGGTTTCAGCTGATCATTAGTAGACAGGGAGAGCCGGCTTAGATGTCACTTTTAAACAACAAAGTTTTAAGCTGTTTCCTGAATTGCAAGTGTTCGGGACATAGTCTTAAAGTTTGTGGTAGACTGCTCCACAGTGTAGGTCCCACGACTGACAGTGCTTTACCCCCATGTCTAGCTTTTTTGGCACGGGGCACTACCAGCAGATAACCATTGCTGGATCTCAAGGTCCTGGTAGGAGTGTAAGGAATGAATTTGTTTTCCAAGTACAGGGGACCTTGGCCATTTATACTTTTGTGGATCAGGCAACAGATTTTAAACTTAGTCCGTTGACGGATTGACAACCAATGCAGTTTTTCCAAAAGAGGTTTAGACGCTGTTCTAGGAGGGGCATTAAGGACCAGTCGAGCTGCTGTATTTTGGATCACCTGTAGTTTGGCCAACACTCCCTCATTTGCTGAGAGGAGCAGGCCATTACAGTAATCCAGCCGACTTAGGACAAGAGCCTGCACCAGGGTCCTTCTGGAAGAATCCGGCAACAAAGGAAGAAACTTACGCAACAGGCCAATAGTGTGGAAGCATATACCTGTGATATAATTGGTATGCTGCCTTAACACTAAATCCTGGTCAAGACGTATCCCCAGATTTTTAACAACCTGCTTCGGTTCAGGAACCATACCCAGATCGGGGGGCCACCAATCGGGGGACCACAGTACCTTGGCTCCTCCAAACAACATAATCTCTGTTTTGCTGACATTGCATTGAAGGTAATTAGAGGTCATCCATTGTCCTACAGCCTTCATGCCAGCCGAGAAAGAGTTCTTAATTTCCGTCGTAAGGGTTTTGAAAGGAAAGAGGAGCTGCGTGTCGTCAGCATAAGACACGTGAATAAAACCAAATTTGCGCATCACTCTTGCCAGGGGTGCCACATAGATGTTAAAGAGTGTAGGGCTCAGACAGGAGCCCTGTGGCACCCCTTTCGTGATTTCTACTTCCCTGGAACGGTAAGTACCCATGGTGACAGTCTGAGTACGGCCAGTAAGAAAGCTTCTCAGCCAGGCAAGGGCTTTGTTCTTCACTCCCATGTTCGACAACCGGTCAACAAGAATGTTATGTGACACGGTGTCGAACGCTGCTGACAAGTCAAGCAAAACTAAGATTACAGAGTAACCTCTATCTTGAAGCATATGTAGGTCGTCTACCACAGACAGAAGAGTAGACTCTGTACTGTGTTTTGGCCTGAACCCGGATTGTGAGTAGTCCAGGCCACCCACATCTTCAACAAAACCTGACAAATGTCTATTGACATGTTTTTCTGTCAATTTCCCCAGAAAAGGAAGCATATTCATGCAGTTAGGAGGGAGATTAAGGTAACCAAACTCTTTAAGATTTCAGGAGCCAGATCGCAAGGTTCAGTTAATTGGGATCTGGATGCCTTATCTCTCCATGGCTCTGAGTCAGGAGCTTGGGTGAGAGGCGTAACTTTTGGTGAGGAGTTACTGATAGTTCCAACAGGGTTGTGAACCATGGTTGGCGGGCCCATGTTGGAGCCACCAGGATCATTGTAAGGGAATGCTATTTGAACTTCCGAACCACTAATGGAAGGAGTGGGAGAGTCGGAAAAGCGTAAACAAATTTACCTGACCAGTTCATCTATATTGCATTGCCTTTGGCCAATGGGTGTGGGTACATGGATGCGAAGCTTGGGCATTTTGTGTTTTGATGTGTGGTGAACAGGTCTATTTCTAGATGTCCCTACATGCGAAAGAATGGAAGCAGAACTTGAGGATGAAGTTCCCATTCATAGATTTACTGTCTTTGACGACTGAGCAGTTCCGCAATTTGATTGTGTACTTCTGGGAGGTGTTCCGCAAGGGGATATATGTTTTGAGGAATGGCCCATCTCCATATGCTTTGAGCTAGGCGGGAAAGCTGGAGAGTGTGTGTTCCCCCGTTTCTGTATGTAATACATTGCTGTTATGTTGTCTGTGCGGACTAGGACAGCTTTGCCTATGAGATGGAGTTGAAAGGATTTTAATGCTAGGAAAATTGCCCACAATTCCAGGTAATTTATGTGGAGCAGTTTCTGATGAGGGGTCCACACGTCCTGAATGGTATGGTTTTGAAGATGAGCTCCCCAGCCGGTGAGGGAAACGTCTGTTGTCAGGAATATCTGTGGAGTAGGTTTGAGGAACGGCCGCCCTTTGGAAAGGTTTTGTATGTTCCACCACTGCAGAGAGCGATGTGTGCAGCTGTCCACCAACACCAGATCTGTTAGTTGGCCTTGAGTTTGGTTCCACTGATAGGCCAAACACTCTTGTAAGCGGCACATCTGGAGTCTCGCATGAGGGGCTATAAGAATGCAAGAGGCAATCATCCCGATTAACTGCATAAACACTTGAGCTGGTAATGAGTGTTGAGGTTGAAATCTTAGGAGTAGAGCTTGCATGATGGCTATTCTGACTGGATTGAGATATACTAGACCTTTTGAAGTGTCTATTGTAGCTCCCAGATATTGTTGTGTGTTGGAGGGCTGGAGGTGGGATTTGGTAAGGTTCACTGTGAATCCCAAGTTGTGAAGTAACTGGATTGTTTTGTGTGTCTGTTGAACACAGCTTTTGTGTGACTTTGTCTTTATAAGCCAGTTGTCCGGATAAGGGAACACGTGAATATTTTGTCTTAGCAAGTGAGCCACTACTACTGCGAGGCACTTTGTGAAGACTCTTGGTGCTGTGGTCACCCTGAATGGGAGGACTTTGAATTGGCGTTGACCATCTACCACAAATCTTAGGTATTTCCTGTGAGTGGGTGAATGGGAATATGAAAGTAGGCGTCCTTTAAATCCAGAGTGCATAAGAAGTCGCCCTGTTGAAGTAGTGGAAGCACCTGTTGAAGAGTGACCATGTGGAAGTGGTCCGACTGAATGTAAAGGTTTAACGGTCTGAGGTCCAGTATTGGCCTGAGAGATCCATCTTTTTTTGGAATGAGAAAATATAGGGAGTAAACCCCTTTGCCTTGGTGAAGCAAAGGGACTGGTTCTATTGCATGTTTTTGTAACAAAGAGAGAACCTCTTGTTTGAGGAGAGTGGGATGTTTGGAGGACATGGTATGTTGTCTGGGAGGGATATTGGGTGGAGTAGAGGTGAGTTCAGGGTAATAACCATACTGGATAATTTGTCTTACCCACTTGTCTGTTGTGATGGAATTCCAGAAAGGTGGGAACTGTGATAGGCGTCCCCCGACAGGAGTCGAATGATTGGGGGGAAGGGGAGGGAAGTCACTGCTTAGTGGTAGAGGAGTTGCAGTTGTTGGTACTGCACCCTCTTCCTTACCAATGTTGCCCCTGTACCCTCCACAAAAATATCCCCTGGGGGAGGTATTTTGACTTTGGTTTTTGTATGAGGTGGAGGTGTTTTCTGCACCTGTATTCTTGGAGCCAGCCCTGTAGAAGGAACAGCGAAAGGAGCCTCTAGGGGAAGGTAGTTGCAAGGCCCCCATGGACTTAGCAGTTTCAGTGTCTTTTTTCATATTTTCTAAAGATGTATCCACTGTGGGTCCAAATAGATGCTCTTGGTCAAAGGGCTGATTAAGAATAGTGGACTGGACTTCCTGTTTGAATCCGGAGATTTGTAACTAGGCGTGCCTGCGTAATAGAACGCTGGTATTAATACCACGAGATGCAGTATCTGCGGCATCCAGGGCACATTTAATGGAGGTATTGGTTATTAATATGTCCTCCTGCATAAGGTCATTAGCCTTGTCTTTATATTGGTCAGGGAGATGTTGCGTGAGCTTTTCAAGCTCATCTTAGTGAGCTCTGTCATATCTAGCTAATAAAGCTTGAGCATTAGCAATTCTCCAATGGTTTGCTGCTTGAGATGCTATGCGTTTCCCAGAGGCATCTATTGGCTTAGACTCCTTATCTGGAGGAGCAGCATCGCCTGTGCTTTGGGACTTTGCTCTTTTGAGTGCATTTGACACTACAAGATAGTCTCATGGGTCTTGGCCCTTGATGTAAATGGGATCTTTGGGAGCTGCTTTGTATTTTTTGTCTACCCTAGTGTTGATGATCCTGGCTCTAACAGGGTCTTTAAAAATTTCTGGTGCATGTTTTAACATGCCCATCAACATTAACGTTTGCGATGATGCAAATGTTTCCAATAAAAAGTCCTCTTCTGTGGGGTCTGAGTGTGATTGCACCCCATGGTAGTTTGCAGCTGTATTTATTAATTGTGCAAACCCAATGTTGTCATCAGGTGTTGATGGTCTAGAGTGATAAAGGTCTGGGTCATTATGTGGATCTGGGTCTGTATTATAGTCGTCCCAGGGGTCTGGATCCTGTGGGATTGCATGTTGATCATCCCTGTCTGGATCAATGTCTCCATCCCTCCCTGTATCCTCATCCTCATCATGTTGTGGTTGAGGTGAAAGTGTATGTTGAGGGGAAGGTACTGGAGAAATCAATAGATTTGGATCAGCTGGAGAAGGAGAGGGAGGTGCAGAGGTGTTAGTGCCCATGTCCTTTTTATGGGGAATGGGAGAGTCTTCAGGATGGTCAAATTTCCTCTCTTCTGGAGGTTATGTGATGATATGCCCAGTTTGTGGGTCAATAATCAGAGTCTTGTGCCTTGGAACTGGAATATCTGTCTGAGACTGTTTGGGCAGCAAATCTTTCCTTGGTGTTGAAGATTTGGGGTCAGAAAGTGCTTTCATTTTAGTAGTAGGAGCTTTCTGTTGTGTTTGACAGTCTTTGGGCTTTGGAGTATGAGTATTAGGCTCCAAACCCTGTTTCTGCTCCGATGTTTTTCGGTTTTAGTTGTTTCGGATCCGATGGTTTATTAAGTCGAGGACCGTCCAGTCTGCCGAAGGCAGAACCGGAAGTCGGAGATTTAATGTTTTGGAGAAGAGGGGCTTGAACCCGCCCCTCTTCTCCCCTCTTCTCCATTGGCTGGCCTCTTGAATGCTGGCCAGCCATTGGAGAAGAGGCTTTGTCACTCTGAACAGGCCCCGTCCTTTTCGGATTCGGGGGCGTGTTTTTTCGTTACTTTTCTAATTATCTCCTCCAGCCAATGGCAAGAGGAGAGAACAGAAAAACACGCCCCCGAATCCGAAAGCGCCGCTGCCTTTCTCCGAGGCATTTCTGCTTAGCCTCGGAGAAAGGCAGTGGCACAGGTATTCCCTCCCCCTCGCCAGTACAAGCACCACACAAGGCAGCGCATGCGAAGCCAGCCTTCACGCCCCTTGCTGGGAAAGGAACACCGGGGCTAGCAGCTGCTGTATGGTTCAGCCCCCGACCAGCAGACGGCCCTTTCCGAACTGAGATCTGCGTGGGCTCTAAATTGCTTCAATTGTTGGTTACCGATCCAAATTGGATTGGCAAAGAAAAATAAAAGATCCTTGTCCAGGGCGTTCAATGTATGCCGATGGATCGGTGCGGATGAGACGGTGTGCACATAGCGCGTTATTGATCTTTATTCTGCTGCAGGTGCGAGAAGCTCCTTCTTCGAGCACGACATTGCACTCGGTAATAAGAGCACAGGCGGCAGATGTCCCCCCAGAATCGGGCTGTAAATCGGACTTTTTACGTCTATCACTACATCGGCAGAGATCACACACTGCCCGTTTATTGGTTCTGTTTTACGAATCCATACATGTGTAGTCAGCAGCATGGGGGAGGGAGGGCAGGGTGGCAAGTGTGGCCAGTGCAGGTGGCTGTCTCTGTAAGTGTGTTGGCTCCCCCCTGGCGCCCTATGACAAAAGGATACATTAATTTCTGTTTTTTATGATTACCGACCCGCCCAAGTAACAATTACCATATTTCTTTCTCCAAAAGGCTATCGGAACTAAGCTCCCTTTCTTTCACCATCGCATTCTCAAAGCAAAGTTTTGAAGGTGTGCCCACAAATATATCACGTGACGCACAGTGACAGTGCTCCAATGCCCTCCCTTTACTTACAGATACATCACGTGGACCCCTGCAATACCCTGGCACACCTCCTTGTAGTGCCCTTGTGCATTACTCACGGACGTGATTGGCCACCATCTTGACCCTGGTGCATGCATCAGAGGCGCAACTAGAGCCAAATTTCGGCGGGGGGGGCTAAGAATTTTTCTGGGGGCTGAATCTTTAAGCAAGAGTGGGGCTGCAGGGGCTCGTAGAAGGGGTGAAACAACAGCGAGGCATCATTAACATACAAATGGTCTTTTAAAGACCTGTGAAGTGCTCGGGTGTGGCTGTGTGCGCGCCGGGAAGCTGTCTCATCCCGGGCTGCCACACACGACGGGGGGGCTGAAGCCCTTTGCGTCCAATGGGTGTTGCGCGCATGGCATACATTGCATTCATGCTCTCTGCTCGTGGTTTGCGTGGTCCCAGATTTTCCTTAAATCGACCCAAGCTACCATATTCCCTGTATGTACAATGCGGGGTATGTGGGTTTACTGTTGCCAGCCTCCTTGGACTTCCTGACGGTTATCACTGCAGGCACCAAGGACATTATAGCTGTGTCCGGCTTTTAAAACTTAACATCTTAACCTATGGAGACGCTGTCGAGTTTTGCTCGAGGGAATCAACCCGATTAACGGCCCAGTTCATGAAGTTCATGAACGCGGTGGTCAAGGAACTGAACGACGTGTTAACTAACAGCTGCAATAGTCTGAGAAAATCAAAATCCACAACATTATTTTTACATGATCTTCCTTGAAGACAAGCGTATTAAGTGACGTGTGTAGGGTGTTTTTTATATTTTAATGCTGTTTAATTATTTATCTTGCAGTTTGTAGTGGATGAGATGTGTAAAGATTTTAAATGGAACAATAAAATGTTTATCTATTCATGTTAATTGAAGCCTGATTAAACGTGAACACCGATATGAGGCTGCGAGGCTGCAGCAGGGCCTACTACGAGAGGAGACTGGGGGTAATAAAAACATTCATCAGGTTAACCTGAAATGCTATTATTCGTAGAGTTTTGAAAAGGCAGCAGTCGTTTCTGTGCAAGGCAAACGTCATGTCAAACATTAACGTCAAATGCCATAATAAACGTCAATACAGCATACCGTAATTTAATTTTGCCTGATATCGGTGTCAAATAATCTCTAATCCCTTTTACGTAAAACTCATTCTAGACACTGGACTTTTTATTTTATGAAACCATTATTCATACGCCGCATTAATTGGTTTTACAACATTTCATAATGTTTGAGGCCATCTGCGGGCCAGTTCGGCCAAGTAGGGAATTCCACCGCCCCTGGACTCCAGTTTGTGGGACAGGCTGCAGGCATCTATGCTGAGCCGCCTCTTTCCAATTCCAATCACAGGGGTGAAACTCCGCCCCAAACACCGCCTAGTGTCTCCCAGGAGAGCATCCGGGCGCACAGACGGAGACACGCCACTGCCGAAACCACATTTTGTCTTTTACTGCCTCGTTGTGTTGTAGTTAACCCTCTATTAATTATTCTAAATTGCTATTGTACTTCTAGGCACAGCGCCGCGAGACCACATCGACGGCAATACTGCGCTTTACTAACCGGCGCTAGCGTTTATTCCGGAGGGTTGAGATGGTTTCTCCTGTGAGAGTGGATTTTCATCGCTTCTCTGCAATTGTAATTTAATCACAGGAACGTAATTTGGATCATTTAGTTTCGAGCGTTCTGGGAGTTTATCTACTGGCCAGTAGTACCTGTAGCGCCGTGGTATTTGCTAGGGTTGTTTAGATAAGGGTTTGCAACGTTTGTTGGGTTTTTAAAGAAGACCCCCCCATAACTGAGATCTTTCCGGCTGCTCTGTGTAATTTTTGCTGCCTTTCTATACATACAGTCCAGAGACATTTTGGGTATGTCATGGTTGACTCTAAGCCCATACGAGCTGTTGCTATTACAAGGTGGGCTCACCGGACACCATGTCTGAATATATATAGTAATACTCAAATGGAGACACTGTTCCTAAAGAGGGAAAGGGCAAAAAAGAAAAAGATAAACGAAACGAGAGGTCTAGGCTAGTATTAGGCCCAAATACACTTGAATCAAGTGGGGGGGCAACCCTAAGTTTCTCTTGTTGCCCTCACACACCCCGAAGGATGTCATGCTTCATCATTGGGCGTTTGCTCCTCGTCGGGCCGGCGCTGCAATGCCCTTACGGGTCCCCCGAAGGGTCACTTTAGCGGAGATCTTTTAGAGAAAACGCCGTTTGGTGCATGCGGGTGTGTGGTTTGGGTCCTAATAAAAGGATGTGTGGTGATGGGGTGTGTTAGTGACGTGGTGGTCTAAAAATGTCTAAGGGTTACTGGGATAAGGTTTAATGTGAATAGCACCCTTGACATACTAAAAAACCCGTAGGTTAGGTGTTACCTTATTGGGGATGATGTACCATTAGGTAACTTATGTGTGGTCATGCGGTCGACATGTTTCGCGCCCCAATGGTCCAAACAAGGATCCCTGGCGCTTCCTCAGGACCAAAAAAGGAAGTGAAAGTGAATGTGGACTAAGGGGTACTACCCTCAGTTACTATCCGGGCGTACACTCTGAGGTAGCACTGCTCTCTGTGTGAGAGTCAGGTCGCTCCAGGATAGACAGCCTAGGTAAATATGGAAAGAAAGAAAAAAGGAGAACATCCTGCCTATTAAAGAATGTTCACCTATCCAAGATATACAAAAAACGAGTGCATAATAAAAACATACAAAAGGGATATCACCTCCACTCACGGGTGGTGGCGTGATGGGGTCTCAACGATAAGCTGCCGGGCGCCTGGGCCAGGGAAAAGGACCTGGAATGGAGACAGCCCGTCGCCGACCGGAGTCGCCCATTAGTCCAGGCACTGGCCGTGGTAGAGGTTGAATCAAATGTCAAACGCCTCATGTGGCAAACATTGTATAGGTCTATGTCATTACGGTTCCTGCTACGATTTGTTACAACACTCACCTAAAGACGGGGAGAATAATGCTCCATAGGTTAGGGGACGAGCGTACACACCTTCTAGTGCTGTGAAAAAGGAATAAATGACATGCAACTGCTAGTCAATCTAGCTCATGTAGCTTCCCAAACTTGAGTGAGCTGTCTTGTACACTCTATTTGAGTCAATGGCCAATCTCTTTAGTACCCATACATGCGTTTTTACTCACAGTTTTGCTCCGGCGTGGCCTCTTCACCACCTACCCCGGTCGTCCTCCTACCTGGAATGGAGACGAGGATCTCTACGGGTTTCTTTTGTAGTTCCCGCGTTGTCTAATTGGGGCGAGACCCGTGTCCGGTCGTCAACGAGGAGCAGCTGTGTTTGCGTTAGTGTGTGTTTAACGCGCATGTGCAGAAGGTAGACAGGTGAACTACGCGCATGCGTGTGTCAAAAAAATGGTTCCGGCTCTCGTTCGGCTGTTGCCATGGTTATGTGCCTGTGCAGTCCTCAGTGTTATGTGTATATAGCTGAGTATCGTTAGCAAACTATCTACACAGTTCGAAACAAGCCCCTCTAGTGCAGAAAATACGGCGATAATAATATGTCTTATAGTTGGATCCTTATGGTGCCCATGTATGTACAGTCAGTTTTGGACTCGGGAGAGTTATTTTATCGTTAGATGAGTCTCGGGGGCATCGAGGAAGGAGAGAAAATACGTAACTACACCACTATCATGATTCTACGGGTAGTTCCCTAACTGAGCGGTTAAGTCTAGGGGAGGGGAAGTGGAGTCAAGTTGTTAGAGTGCTCCTAGTTGCGACAAAACCCCCTAGGGCGGGGCCGATCGTGCCTAAGTCTAAAGGTCGTTGTATGGCAGGTGACTCAGGGAAGCATATTCTAGAGCCTCCTATCTCATTTGAACAATGTCGTTCAAAAAAGAAGAGAGAGGTGTCAAGAAGATAAAGGAGACCCTGGGCATGTTGTGGTTAGATCGTGCCTCAGTCTTAAGGTCGTTGTGTGGCAGGTGACTCATGGAAGCATATTCTGGAGCCTCCTATCTCATTTGAGCAGAGTTGCTCAAAAAAGGGATGAAGGAGACTATGGGCATGTGTATAGCTAGGTGTGAGTTCGTAATAATGTAGTAATGGGTGTGTACTGCTGATTTGACTAACAACCCCTCATATTGGGTTATAATTCGGTCCATGGTATATCGTCGTTCAAGCCCATCTCATTGGTCCGGAGACGATGTACCCAGCGTTGTTCTCTGCGCAGTAGGGTGTTAGTATTCCAATGTTGATTGTTTTCCAATACTGTCCACTTGATGTCGTCACATGTGTGCCCTTTTTCCATGTAATGATTCGTTAGTCTGGTTGCTGTTCTGCCTCGTCGGATCGTACTCCTATGTTCGCTTATCCTTAGTTTCACCTGTCTTGTGGTCATCCCCACGTAGCGCAGTGCGCAAGGGCAGGTGATGAGGTACACACAGTTTTTTGTGTTGCAGTTGGTGTGGCTCCGTTGGTCCCACGTGATTTTGTCCAGCTCCAAGTGTGTAGTATGTTTGGTAAAGGGACATGCACTACAATTGCCGCATGGGTAGTGGCCTTTTACAGCAGGGAGGGACCATAAGGTAGATTCCTGACGAATGGTCTTCACGCGTGGTCTCGTGTTGATCAGTTGGTCCCGTAGGTTGGTGGTCCTCTTGAACGCAAACCTGGGGCGCTCCAACATGAGATTACCTGTGTTCAGAATTCTCCAATTACGGTTCACGATGTTTTTGATTTGGTTTGATAGAGGGGTAAAGGTTGTGACACAGGTGATGGTATTGTCGGTTTCCTTAGTTTTTTCTTCTAGGAGTGCCTGGCGGTTGTTGTTCCTGGCTCGTTTGCATGCTTGTTGTATAACCCTTGCAGGGTAATGTCTTTCTTTTAGATTAGATGTGAGGGAGTTTGCTTGAATGTCATATTCATGGGTGTCACTACAATTCCTGCGGATCCGCAGGAATTGTCCAAAGGGCAGATTTTCCCTCAGTGCTTTGGGGTGATGGCTGTGAAAATCCAGTAGACTGTTGCAATCAGTCGTTTTTTTGTAGATGGTAGTGTTGAGTTTACCCCTTTCGAGGGTGATCAGTAGATCCAGGAAAGGAATTTCTTTTTCACTTTCTGTTTTGGTAAAGCGTAGGTGAGGGTTCAAGTTGTTTATCCATGTGTAGAATTCCTGGCAGGTCTCCACACTTCCCTTCCATAGGATGAGCACATCATCGATGTATCGTTTCCACGTTACCATGTTCTCTCTATAGGGGTTATTCTCAGTGAAGATGTTATTAGCCTCAAAATGCGCCATGTACAGCCCTGCCAGGCTCGGCGCGAATGTACTCCCCATGCTGGTCCCTTGTATCTGATGGTAAATGGTGGTCTTGTACATAAAGAAGTTGTTCTTAAGGGCCAGCATGATCAGTTCTGTGATGAAGCTCGCAGGTGTATTGGTGGGTAAATCTGTCTCGAGTAAGAGTTGTTCAACTACTTCAATCGTAGCATCTTGCGGGATGTTTGTATACAATGCCTCTACGTCTAAAGTTAAGAGGAGGTTGATGGTCTCAGTATTGTTCTCGTTGATCTCTTGTATCAGGTTCAAGACGTCCCTGGTGTCTTTCAAGTAGGCCGGAGTGGCTTGTACCATAGGTCGGAGGAAGAAGTCACTGAACTTGCTCAGTGGTTCCAATAGCGAGCCTATTCCAGAGACGATCGGTCGTCCTGGTGGTGGAATGATGCCCTTGTGTATTTTGGGTAGTAGGTAGAAGTACGGCATCCTAGGGTTCTCATTAATAAGGAATGCCGCCTCGTGGGCTGTGATCCATCCCTCATTGGTAGCTTCGTTGACAAGGATGCGTATACGTGATAGAAGTCTCTCGGTGGGATCAGTCTCCAACTTCTTGTAGTATTCGGATCTCCCGAGTTGTTTTACGCATTCTCTTTCGTAGTCACCTACTGACAGTATGACGGTGGCTCCCCCCTTATCCGCCGGTTTTATAATGATGGTTTCGTCCTCGGTGAGTGAATGTACCGCCTCACGGAGTTTCTTGGGTAGGTTGTCAAAGACATGTCGACTCCTCAGGTTGTTGGCCTCCTTAAGGACTGCTTTTTCAAACGTCAGTAC
The DNA here is from genome assembly GCF_964204655.1 of Triturus cristatus. NCBI lineage: Eukaryota > Metazoa > Chordata > Amphibia > Caudata > Salamandridae > Triturus > Triturus cristatus. The sequence goes on along the minus strand of NC_140593.1, from coordinate 1,158,498,495 downwards.
TTCACTTGGGACCATACCCGCTGATGGAGTAAATTTGGAGGGTGGTCTCAGTCCGGTGTCCTGGCGGTCAGGAGTAGGGTTGTTGTTGAAAAAGGATTTGATGCGGATCTTACGGAAGAGTTGTTGTAGTTCCTCGTTCAGGCGGAAATTGTCCTCCTTGGGGGTGGGCACAAATCCTAAGCCCAGTTCCAGGACTGCCGTTTCATCTGTGTTCAGGTGTCTGTCTGTGAGGTTCACTATCAGGGTCTTGGGAGTGTTGAGCTCCTCGTTGTTCTCTGTTGTGTCTCTTGATCTTGCCACTGGACTTGTTTTTGCCCTCTTCTTCTGCCTCTGCCTCGACCCCTGCCTCTGTTCTGAAAAGGAGGAGGTGCATTGGGGAAGAATGGTTGTTGGTAACTTGGATGTTGACCCGGAAAGGCTGGAAACCACATTGGGCCTTGTTGAGGGAAAGGTTGGTGTGCATAACCGTACATAGGTGGCATCGGAGGTGGAGGGAGTAGGCCTGGTTTGTTAACGTTCCTACCCCAGCTACTATTGCTGGAATTGCTGTACATAGATCGTCCTGAGTTCGTAGATGTTGTAGAGCCGTCATCTGAGCCAGCATCACTGTCTGATGGTCTGTATTCCTCTTTTGTATATGGGTATATCTTCTCTCGGTCGAATCTTTTAATGTCTTTTTGTAGTTTTTGCACTTTTTGCTGTAATAAATAGTCTCGATGGTCAGTCATCTCCGCATTGATTTCCGCTAAACGAGTTTTGTAGGCTGAAATACTGATCCCAGTTTTCAGTCCATTCTCTGCGATGTTGATCCTGATAATTAATGCTTCGGAGAGACGTTTAGCGGTACCAATAATCAGGATGAGCCAGTCGCGGGTGCATTTCCATGCGATCTGGCTCCATTCTTTGCGGAAAATGAGATCTTCCAAGAAGATTCTTGGTGCCGTGCGAACAACTAGGCCATTGGGTGCAGCATTTGCTCTCAAATATTCAGTCATGATTGTGCCATGCATGGCAACTTTTACTTGTAATTTTTTAAGTGATGCCAGGGAGTTCCAGTCACCTTGTGATGATGTGCTGGCCATATTACCCTCACTATCTAGTAGTGAGGGGGTTCTCAGGATTTCCGCCACGATGTCATCATCAAACCCGAGTCCCAGATTATCCCCCATATTAGAGGTTGACATTTTATGCACTCAGTTTTAGAAAAAGGAGTGGGAAAGAAGAGTCAGGTCGGGTCCCTCGGCTACGCTGCCGTGCTGATTATCTGTACATAAGAAAGAGGGGGGGAGGACCGGGAGCTAGTTATGGTCCAGTGTCTGTGCTCCGTGTTATATCTGTAATACTCAAATGGAGACACTGTTCCTAAAGAGGGAAAGGGCAAAAAAGAAAAAGATAAACGAAACGAGAGGTCTAGGCTAGTATTAGGCCCAAATACACTTGAATCAAGTGGGGGGGCAACCCTAAGTTTCTCTTGTTGCCCTCACACACCCCGAAGGATGTCATGCTTCATCATTGGGCGTTTGCTCCTCGTCGGGCCGGCGCTGCAATGCCCTACGGGTCCCCCGAAGGGTCACTTTAGCGGAGATCTTTTAGAGAAAACGCCGTTTGGTGCATGCGGGTGTGTGGTTTGGGTCCTAATAAAAGGATGTGTGGTGATGGGGTGTGTTAGTGACGTGGTGGTCTAAAAATGTCTAAGGGTTACTGGGATAAGGTTTAATGTGAATAGCACCCTTGACATACTAAAAAACCCGTAGGTTAGGTGTTACCTTATTGGGGATGATGTACCATTAGGTAACTTATGTGTGGTCATGCGGTCGACATGTTTCGCGCCCCAATGGTCCAAACAAGGATCCCTGGCGCTTCCTCAGGACCAAAAAAGGAAGTGAAAGTGAGTGTGGACTAAGGGGTACTACCCTCAGTTACTATCCGGGCGTACACTCCGAGGTAGCACTGCTCTCTGTGTGAGAGTCAGGTCGCTCCAGGATAGACAGCCTAGGTAAATATGGAAAGAAAGAAAAAAGGAGAACATCCTGCCTATTAAAGAATGTTCACCTATCCAAGATATACAAAAAACGAGTGCATAATAAAAACATACAAAAGGGATATCACCTCCACTCACGGGTGGTGGCGTGATGGGGTCTCAACGATAAGCTGCCGGGCGCCTGGGCCAGGGAAAAGGACCTGGAATGGAGACAGCCCGTCGCCGACCGGAGTCGCCCATTAGTCCAGGCACTGGCCGTGGTAGAGGTTGAATCAAATGTCAAACGCCTCATGTGGCAAACATTGTATAGGTCTATGTCATTACGGTTCCTGCTACGATTTGTTACAACACTCACCTAAAGACGGGGAGAATAATGCTCCATAGGTTAGGGGACGAGCGTACACACCTTCTAGTGCTGTGAAAAAGGAATAAATGACATGCAACTGCTAGTCAATCTAGCTCATGTAGCTTCCCAAACTTGAGTGAGCTGTCTTGTACACTCTATTTGAGTCAATGGCCAATCTCTTTAGTACCCATACATGCGTTTTTACTCACAGTTTTGCTCCGGCGTGGCCTCTTCACCACCTACCCCGGTCGTCCTCCTACCTGGAATGGAGACGAGGATCTCTACGGGTTTCTTTTGTAGTTCCCGCGTTGTCTAATTGGGGCGAGACCCGTGTCCGGTCGTCAACGAGGAGCAGCTGTGTTTGCGTTAGTGTGTGTTTAACGCGCATGTGCAGAAGGTAGACAGGTGAACTACGCGCATGCGTGTGTCAAAAAAATGGTTCCGGCTCTCGTTCGGCTGTTGCCATGGTTATGTGCCTGTGCAGTCCTCAGTGTTATGTGTATATAGCTGAGTATCGTTAGCAAACTATCTACACAGTTCGAAACAAGCCCCTCTAGTGCAGAAAATACGGCGATAATAATATGTCTTATAGTTGGATCCTTATGGTGCCCATGTATGTACAGTCAGTTTTGGACTCGGGAGAGTTATTTTATCGTTAGATGAGTCTCGGGGGCATCGAGGAAGGAGAGAAAATACGTAACTACACCACTATCATGATTCTACGGGTAGTTCCCTAACTGAGCGGTTAAGTCTAGGGGAGGGGAAGTGGAGTCAAGTTGTTAGAGTGCTCCTAGTTGCGACAAAACCCCCTAGGGCGGGGCCGATCGTGCCTAAGTCTAAAGGTCGTTGTATGGCAGGTGACTCAGGGAAGCATATTCTAGAGCCTCCTATCTCATTTGAACAATGTCGTTCAAAAAAGAAGAGAGAGGTGTCAAGAAGATAAAGGAGACCCTAGGCATGTTGTGGTTAGATCGTGCCTCAGTCTTAAGGTCGTTGTGTGGCAGGTGACTCATGGAAGCATATTCTGGAGCCTCCTATCTCATTTGAGCAGAGTTGCTCAAAAAAGGGATGAAGGAGACTATGGGCATGTGTATAGCTAGGTGTGAGTTCGTAATAATGTAGTAATGGGTGTGTACTGCTGATTTGACTAACAACCCCTCATATTGGGTTATAATTCGGTCCATGGTATATCGTCGTTCAAGCCCATCTCATTGGTCCGGAGACGATGTACCCAGCGTTGTTCTCTGCGCAGTAGGGTGTTAGTATTCCAATGTTGATTGTTTTCCAATACTGTCCACTTGATGTCGTCACATGTGTGCCCTTTTTCCATGTAATGATTCGTTAGTCTGGTTGCTGTTCTGCCTCGTCGGATCGTACTCCTATGTTCGCTTATCCTTAGTTTCACCTGTCTTGTGGTCATCCCCACGTAGCGCAGTGCGCAAGGGCAGGTGATGAGGTACACACAGTTTTTTGTGTTGCAGTTGGTGTGGCTCCGTTGGTCCCACGTGATTTTGTCCAGCTCCAAGTGTGTAGTATGTTTGGTAAAGGGACATGCACTACAATTGCCGCATGGGTAGTGGCCTTTTACAGCAGGGAGGGACCATAAGGTAGATTCCTGACGAATGGTCTTCACGCGTGGTCTCGTGTTGATCAGTTGGTCCCGTAGGTTGGTGGTCCTCTTGAACGCAAACCTGGGGCGCTCCAACATGAGATTACCTGTGTTCAGAATTCTCCAATTACGGTTCACGATGTTTTTGATTTGGTTTGATAGAGGGGTAAAGGTTGTGACACAGGTGATGGTATTGTCGGTTTCCTTAGTTTTTTCTTCTAGGAGTGCCTGGTGGTTGTTGTTCCTGGCTCGTTTGCATGCTTGTTGTATAACCCTTGCAGGGTAATGTCTTTCTTTTAGATTAGATGTGAGGGAGTTTGCTTGAATGTCATATTCATGGGTGTCACTACAATTCCTGCGGATCCGCAGGAATTGTCCAAAGGGCAGATTTTCCCTCAGTGCTTTGGGGTGATGGCTGTGAAAATCCAGTAGACTGTTGCAATCAGTCGTTTTTTTGTAGATGGTAGTGTTGAGTTTACCCCTTTCGAGGGTGATCAGTAGATCCAGGAAAGGAATTTCTTTTTCACTTTCTGTTTTGGTAAAGCGTAGGTGAGGGTTCAAGTTGTTTATCCATGTGTAGAATTCCTGGCAGGTCTCCACACTTCCCTTCCATAGGATGAGCACATCATCGATGTATCGTTTCCACGTTACCATGTTCTCTCTATAGGGGTTATTCTCAGTGAAGATGTTATTTTACTTGTAATTTTTTAAGTGATGCCAGGGAGTTCCAGTCACCTTGTGATGATGTGCTGGCCATATTACCCTCACTATCTAGTAGTAAGGGGGTTCTCAGGATTTCCGCCACGATGTCATCATCAAACCCGAGTCCCATTGGAATACTAACACCCTACTGCACAGAGAACAACGCTGGGTACATCGTCTCCGGACCAATGAGATGGGCTTGAACGACGATATACCATGGACCGAATTATAACCCAATATGAGGGGTTGTTAGTCAAATCAGCAGTACACACCCATTACTACATTATTACGAACTCACACCTAGCTATACACATGCCCATAGTCTCCTTCATCCCTTTTTTGAGCAACTCTGCTCAAATGAGATAGGAGGCTCCAGAATATGCTTCCATGAGTCACCTGCCACACAACGACCTTAAGACTGAGGCACGATCTAACCACAACATGCCCAGGGTCTCCTTTATCTTCTTGACACCTCTCTCTTCTTTTTTGAACGACATTGTTCAAATGAGATAGGAGGCTCTAGAATATGCTTCCCTGAGTCACCTGCCATACAACGACCTTTAGACTTAGGCACGATCGGCCCCGCCCTAGGGGGTTTTGTCGCAACTAGGAGCACTCTAACAACTTGACTCCACTTCCCCTCCCCTAGACTTAACCGCTCAGTTAGGGAACTACCCGTAGAATCATGATAGTGGTGTAGTTACGTATTTTCTCTCCTTCCTCGATGCCCCCGAGACTCATCTAACGATAAAATAACTCTCCCGAGTCCAAAACTGACTGTACATACATGGGCACCATAAGGATCCAACTATAAGACATATTATTATCGCCGTATTTTCTGCACTAGAGGGGCTTGTTTCGAACTGTGTAGATAGTTTGCTAACGATACTCAGCTATATACACATAACACTGAGGACTGCACAGGCACATAACCATGGCAACAGCCGAACGAGAGCCGGAACCATTTTTTTGACACACGCATGCGCGTAGTTCACCTGTCTACCTTCTGCACATGCGCGTTAAACACACACTAACGCAAACACAGCTGCTCCTCGTTGACGACCGGACACGGGTCTCGCCCCAATTAGACAACGCGGGAACTACAAAAGAAACCCGTAGAGATCCTCGTCTCCATTCCAGGTAGGAGGACGACCGGGGTAGGTGGTGAAGAGGCCACGCCGGAGCAAAACTGTGAGTAAAAACGCATGTATGGGTACTAAAGAGATTGGCCATTGACTCAAATAGAGTGTACAAGACAGCTCACTCAAGTTTGGGAAGCTACATGAGCTAGATTGACTAGCAGTTGCATGTCATTTATTCCTTTTTCACAGCACTAGAAGGTGTGTACGCTCGTCCCCTAACCTATGGAGCATTATTCTCCCCGTCTTTAGGTGAGTGTTGTAACAAATCGTAGCAGGAACCGTAATGACATAGACCTATACAATGTTTGCCACATGAGGCGTTTGACATTTGATTCAACCTCTACCACGGCCAGTGCCTGGACTAATGGGCGACTCCGGTCGGCGACGGGCTGTCTCCATTCCAGGTCCTTTTCCCTGGCCCAGGCGCCCGGCAGCTTATCGTTGAGACCCCATCACGCCACCACCCGTGAGTGGAGGTGATATCCCTTTTGTATGTTTTTATTATGCACTCGTTTTTTGTATATCTTGGATAGGTGAACATTCTTTAATAGGCAGGATGTTCTCCTTTTTTCTTTCTTTCCATATTTACCTAGGCTGTCTATCCTGGAGCGACCTGACTCTCACACAGAGAGCAGTGCTACCTCGGAGTGTACGCCCGGATAGTAACTGAGGGTAGTACCCCTTAGTCCACATTCACTTTCACTTCCTTTTTTGGTCCTGAGGAAGCGCCAGGGATCCTTGTTTGGACCATTGGGGCGCGAAACATGTCGACCGCATGACCACACATAAGTTACCTAATGGTACATCATCCCCAATAAGGTAACACCTAACCTACGGGTTTTTTAGTATGTCAAGGGTGCTATTCACATTAAACCTTATCCCAGTAACCCTTAGACATTTTTAGACCACCACGTCACTAACACACCCCATCACCACACATCCTTTTATTAGGACCCAAACCACACACCCGCATGCACCAAACGGCGTTTTCTCTAAAAGATCTCCGCTAAAGTGACCCTTCGGGGGACCCGTAGGGCATTGCAGCGCCGGCCCGACGAGGAGCAAACGCCCAATGATGAAGCATGACATCCTTCGGGGTGTGTGAGGGCAACAAGAGAAACTTAGGGTTGCCCCCCCACTTGATTCAAGTGTATTTGGGCCTAATACTAGCCTAGACCTCTCGTTTCGTTTATCTTTTTCTTTTTTGCCCTTTCCCTCTTTAGGAACAGTGTCTCCATTTGAGTATTACAGATATAACACGGAGCACAGACACTGGACCATAACTAGCTCCCGGTCCTCCCCCCCCTCTTTCTTATGTACAGATAATCAGCACGGCAGCGTAGCCGAGGGACCCGACCTGACTCTTCTTTCCCACTCCTTTTTCTAAAACTGAGTGCATAAAATGTCAACCTCTAATATGGGGGATAATCTGGGACTCGGGTTTGATGATGACATCGTGGCGGAAATCCTGAGAACCCCCTCACTACTAGATAGTGAGGGTAATATGGCCAGCACATCATCACAAGGTGACTGGAACTCCCTGGCATCACTTAAAAAATTACAAGTAAAAGTTGCCATGCATGGCACAATCATGACTGAATATTTGAGAGCAAATGCTGCACCCAATGGCCTAGTTGTTCGCACGGCACCAAGAATCTTCTTGGAAGATCTCATTTTCCGCAAAGAATGGAGCCAGATCGCATGGAAATGCACCCGCGACTGGCTCATCCTGATTATTGGTACCGCTAAACGTCTCTCCGAAGCATTAATTATCAGGATCAACATCGCAGAGAATGGACTGAAAACTGGGATCAGTATTTCAGCCTACAAAACTCGTTTAGCGGAAATCAATGCGGAGATGACTGACCATCGAGACTATTTATTACAGCAAAAAGTGCAAAAACTACAAAAAGACATTAAAAGATTCGACCGAGAGAAGATATACCCATATACAAAAGAGGAATACAGACCATCAGACAGTGATGCTGGCTCAGATGACGGCTCTACAACATCTACGAACTCAGGACGATCTATGTACAGCAATTCCAGCAATAGTAGCTGGGGTAGGAACGTTAACAAACCAGGCCTACTCCCTCCACCTCCGATGCCACCTATGTACGGTTATGCACACCAACCTTTCCCTCAACAAGGCCCAATGTGGTTTCCAGCCTTTCCGGGTCAACATCCAAGTTACCAACAACCATTCTTCCCCAATGCACCTCCTCCTTTTCAGAACAGAGGCAGGGGTCGAGGCAGAGGCAGAAGAAGAGGGCAAAAACAAGTCCAGTGGCAAGATCAAGAGACACAACAGAGAACAACGAGGAGCTCAACACTCCCAAGACCCTGATAGTGAACCTCACAGACAGACACCTGAACACAGATGAAACGGCAGTCCTGGAACTGGGCTTAGGATTTGTGCCCACCCCCAAGGAGGACAATTTCCGCCTGAACGAGGAACTACAACAACTCTTCCGTAAGATCCGCATCAAATCCTTTTTCAACAACAACCCTACTCCTGACCGCCAGGACACCGGACTGAGACCACCCTCCAAATTTACTCCATCAGCGGGTATGGTCCCAAGTGAAGTACTGACGTTTGAAAAAGCAGTCCTTAAGGAGGCCAACAACCTGAGGAGTCGACATGTCTTTGACAACCTACCCAAGAAACTCCGTGAGGCGGTACATTCACTCACCGAGGACGAAACCATCATTATAAAACCGGCGGATAAGGGGGGAGCCACCGTCATACTGTCAGTAGGTGACTACGAAAGAGAATGCGTAAAACAACTCGGGAGATCCGAATACTACAAGAAGTTGGAGACTGATCCCACCGAGAGACTTCTATCACGTATACGCATCCTTGTCAACGAAGCTACCAATGAGGGATGGATCACAGCCCACGAGGCGGCATTCCTTATTAATGAGAACCCTAGGATGCCGTACTTCTACCTACTACCCAAAATACACAAGGGCATCATTCCACCACCAGGACGACCGATCGTCTCTGGAATAGGCTCGCTATTGGAACCACTGAGCAAGTTCAGTGACTTCTTCCTCCGACCTATGGTACAAGCCACTCCGGCCTACTTGAAAGACACCAGGGACGTCTTGAACCTGATACAAGAGATCAACGAGAACAATACTGAGACCATCAACCTCCTCTTAACTTTAGACGTAGAGGCATTGTATACAAACATCCCGCAAGATGCTACGATTGAAGTAGTTGAACAACTCTTACTCGAGACAGATTTACCCACCAATACACCTGCGAGCTTCATCACAGAACTGATCATGCTGGCCCTTAAGAACAACTTCTTTATGTACAAGACCACCATTTACCATCAGATACAAGGGACCAGCATGGGGAGTACATTCGCGCCGAGCCTGGCAGGGCTGTACATGGCGCATTTTGAGGCTAATAACATCTTCACTGAGAATAACCCCTATAGAGAGAACATGGTAACGTGGAAACGATACATCGATGATGTGCTCATCCTATGGAAGGGAAGTGTGGAGACCTGCCAGGAATTCTACACATGGATAAACAACTTGAACCCTCACCTACGCTTTACCAAAACAGAAAGTGAAAAAGAAATTCCTTTCCTGGATCTACTGATCACCCTCGAAAGGGGTAAACTCAACACTACCATCTACAAAAAAACGACTGATTGCAACAGTCTACTGGATTTTCACAGCCATCACCCCAAAGCACTGAGGGAAAATCTGCCCTTTGGACAATTCCTGCGGATCCGCAGGAATTGTAGTGACACCCATGAATATGACATTCAAGCAAACTCCCTCACATCTAATCTAAAAGAAAGACATTACCCTGCAAGGGTTATACAACAAGCATGCAAACGAGCCAGGAACAACAACCGCCAGGCACTCCTAGAAGAAAAAACTAAGGAAACCGACAATACCATCACCTGTGTCACAACCTTTACCCCTCTATCAAACCAAATCAAAAACATCGTGAACCGTAATTGGAGAATTCTGAACACAGGTAATCTCATGTTGGAGCGCCCCAGGTTTGCGTTCAAGAGGACCACCAACCTACGGGACCAACTGATCAACACGAGACCACGCGTGAAGACCATTCGTCAGGAATCTACCTTATGGTCCCTCCCTGCTGTAAAAGGCCACTACCCATGCGGCAATTGTAGTGCATGTCCCTTTACCAAACATACTACACACTTGGAGCTGGACAAAATCACGTGGGACCAACGGAGCCACACCAACTGCAACACAAAAAACTGTGTGTACCTCATCACCTGCCCTTGCGCACTGCGCTACGTGGGGATGACCACAAGACAGGTGAAACTAAGGATAAGCGAACATAGGAGTACGATCCGACGAGGCAGAACAGCAACCAGACTAACGAATCATTACATGGAAAAAGGGCACACATGTGACGACATCAAGTGGACAGTATTGGAAAACAATCAACATTGGAATACTAACACCCTACTGCGCAGAGAACAACGCTGGGTACATCGTCTCCGGACCAATGAGATGGGCTTGAACGACGATATACCATGGACCGAATTATAACCCAATATGAGGGGTTGTTAGTCAAATCAGCAGTACACACCCATTACTACATTATTACGAACTCACACCTAGCTATACACATGCCCATAGTCTCCTTCATCCCTTTTTTGAGCAACTCTGCTCAAATGAGATAGGAGGCTCCAGAATATGCTTCCATGAGTCACCTGCCACACAACGACCTTAAGACTGAGGCACGATCTAACCACAACATGCCCAGGGTCTCCTTTATCTTCTTGACACCTCTCTCTTCTTTTTTGAACGACATTGTTCAAATGAGATAGGAGGCTCTAGAATATGCTTCCCTGAGTCACCTGCCATACAACGACCTTTAGACTTAGGCACGATCGGCCCCGCCCTAGGGGGTTTTGTCGCAACTAGGAGCACTCTAACAACTTGACTCCACTTCCCCTCCCCTAGACTTAACCGCTCAGTTAGGGAACTACCCGTAGAATCATGATAGTGGTGTAGTTACGTATTTTCTCTCCTTCCTCGATGCCCCCGAGACTCATCTAACGATAAAATAACTCTCCCGAGTCCAAAACTGACTGTACATACATGGGCACCATAAGGATCCAACTATAAGACATATTATTATCGCCGTATTTTCTGCACTAGAGGGGCTTGTTTCGAACTGTGTAGATAGTTTGCTAACGATACTCAGCTATATACACATAACACTGAGGACTGCACAGGCACATAACCATGGCAACAGCCGAACGAGAGCCGGAACCATTTTTTTGACACACGCATGCGCGTAGTTCACCTGTCTACCTTCTGCACATGCGCGTTAAACACACACTAACGCAAACACAGCTGCTCCTCGTTGACGACCGGACACGGGTCTCGCCCCAATTAGACAACGCGGGAACTACAAAAGAAACCCGTAGAGATCCTCGTCTCCATTCCAGGTAGGAGGACGACCGGGGTAGGTGGTGAAGAGGCCACGCCGGAGCAAAACTGTGAGTAAAAACGCATGTATGGGTACTAAAGAGATTGGCCATTGACTCAAATAGAGTGTACAAGACAGCTCACTCAAGTTTGGGAAGCTACATGAGCTAGATTGACTAGCAGTTGCATGTCATTTATTCCTTTTTCACAGCACTAGAAGGTGTGTACGCTCGTCCCCTAACCTATGGAGCATTATTCTCCCCGTCTTTAGGTGAGTGTTGTAACAAATCGTAGCAGGAACCGTAATGACATAGACCTATACAATGTTTGCCACATGAGGCGTTTGACATTTGATTCAACCTCTACCACGGCCAGTGCCTGGACTAATGGGCGACTCCGGTCGGCGACGGGCTGTCTCCATTCCAGGTCCTTTTCCCTGGCCCAGGCGCCCGGCAGCTTATCGTTGAGACCCCATCTCGCCACCACCCGTGAGTGGAGGTGATATCCCTTTTGTATGTTTTTATTATGCACTCGTTTTTTGTATATCTTGGATAGGTGAACATTCTTTAATAGGCAGGATGTTCTCCTTTTTTCTTTCTTTCCATATTTACCTAGGCTGTCTATCCTGGAGCGACCTGACTCTCACACAGAGAGCAGTGCTACCTCGGAGTGTACGCCCGGTTAGTAACTGAGGGTAGTACCCCTTAGTCCACATTCACTTTCACTTCCTTTTTTGGTCCTGAGGAAGCGCCAGGGATCCTTGTTTGGACCATTGGGGCGCGAAACATGTCGACCGCATGACCACACATAAGTTACCTAATGGTACATCATCCCCAATAAGGTAACACCTAACCTACGGGTTTTTTAGTATGTCAAGGGTGCTATTCACATTAAACCTTATCCCAGTAACCCTTAGGCATTTTTAGACCACCACGTCACTAACACACCCCATCACCACACATCCTTTTATTAGGACCCAAACCACACACCCGCATGCACCAAACGGCGTTTTCTCTAAAAGATCTCCGCTAAAGTGACCCTTCGGGGGACCCGTAGGGCATTGCAGCGCCGGCCCGACGAGGAGCAAACGCCCAATGATGAAGCATGACATCCTTCGGGGTGTGTGAGGGCAACAAGAGAAACTTAGGGTTGCCCCCCCACTTGATTCAAGTGTATTTGGGCCTAATACTAGCCTAGACCTCTCGTTTCGTTTATCTTTTTCTTTTTTGCCCTTTCCCTCTTTAGGAACAGTGTCTCCATTTGAGTATTACAGATATAACACGGAGCACAGACACTGGACCATAACTAGCTCCCGGTCCTCCCCCCCCTCTTTCTTATGTACAGGTGAATATATATAGTGCCATGTATGGTAGACATCTTTTTGGCACGTCGAAATGGGAACACGATCAATACTATACCGTCAAGTGGTAAGGGATTGCGTGTCAAAGGGTGTTCGAAAACGGCACAGACCCGGAGTGCAGCGAATCACTCCGAACCCGTTCGGAGTTGATGCCCATGCGCACTATGGTCCTAAGGAGGAGTCACATACCTCGTAACCAGAAAGACTTCTTAGAAGACAAAAACAAGCTGCAAACATCCGAGCCCAACACCAGATGGCGATCTATGCACAAGTATATGACCTACAGCTCATATGCCTCGAATAAAGTTTTTTTTCAGTTGTTAATTCCCTTCACGAAACATGTTTATCCCGTGTTGTTGGTTTGCACCCACTTAAGCGTGATTAAGATGCACTGTTTTACCTCCAACTACCTGAATTCCTTTGTATTTAAGTGGACAATTTTCCAGGGCACAGGGTACGCTTTCCACAGCAGTCCTCTCAAATTCAGATAGCTACTGGTTGAGGTTCTGCTGAAGCCATCGATGTTGGCTGCAAAAGCTATGTGAACATAAAAGCAGGCAAAACGCTGCCACTCACAGTGCAAGAGAATCAGTAGTTAAGTTGGGCTGATCCACTGGCCATGTGGGGAGCAGAACCAAAATTTCAGGGACAGGTGAACACACCAGTAGATGTAGGGTTGACACAAATCTCCTTTATGTATATGTGGATTCTTTTCATTCTGATTTTTTTCATTGCATGAGGTTAGGGAAACAACTAAAACTATCTCTAAGCCACACAAATAAGGAGTTTTGTTAATGTGTGAGTATGCATACACAGACCCTGTTTTGGAATGATTAGGAATGATAAGGAATATGCTACTTACCAGTATGCATCTGTTCTTGGCATGTAGAGCTGCAGATCTACACACTATGCATAGATCGCCATCTGGTGTTGGGCCCAGATGTTTGCACTTGTTTTTGTCCTGGAAAGTCTTTGTAAGTCACAAGATAGGTGACTCCTCCTTTGGATCATAATGCGCATAGGCATCTGCTCCATCCTCAGGTTGTTTTTCGCCAGCAGGGAAATGATGGAGCTTTGTAAGAAACAGGAAAGATGCCCATGTATGCTGTATCTAAGATAATACTGGAACAGATAAAGGTAGCCGGAGAGGCGGGTGGGCATGTGTAGATCTGCAGCTCTACATGCCAAGAACAGATGCATACTGGTACGTAGCATATTCCGTTTGAGGCATGTGAGCTGCAGATAACACACTATGCATAGATTGTATAGCAGTAGCCCCTCCTAGCGGCGACCACCAGTATCTGTTGCAGTAGTTTGAAATAGTGTTTTGAGTACAGCCTGGCCCACACTAGCTTGTTGTTTACACATCTAGACAATAGTGTTTTGTGAATGTGTGCGGTGTAGACCATGTAGCTGCTATGCAAATATCATCTAAGGGAATGTTCCCTAAAAATGCCATTGAAGCCCCTATCTTTCGTGTAGAGTGGGCTTTAGGAGGAACAGATAATGTACGTTTTGCTTTGTGGTAGCAAATTTGTATGCAATTGACAATCCACCTAGCTATCCATGATTTTGATATGGGGTTGCCCTTGTGTTATGGTGAGAAAGACACGAAAAGTTGTTTGGTCTTACGAAAGGGTTGTGCTCTCTCAATGTAGTAAAGCAATGCTCTTTTGACATCTAAGGTATGAAGAGCTCTTTCTGCGACTGTTTGTGGCTGTGAGAAGAATACGGGCAGCTCCACAGATTGATTGAGGTGGAAGGAAGGAATTTAGGATTAGTTCGGAGAACAACCTTATTATGATGCATCTGCAGAAAGGGTTCTGAATGGTTAGTGCTTGTAGTTCGCTAACTCTTCGTAAAGAAGTAATGGCTACTAGGAAAGCAACTTTCCATGTTAAGAATTGTTGCTCACATTCATGCAGAGGTTCAAATGGAGGACCCAATAGTCTTGTGAGAACGATGTTTAAATTCCACACAGGTGAAGTTGGTACTCTGGGGGGGAATTACTCTTTTGAGGCCCTCCATAAAGGCTTTTATGGCAGGTACTCTGAAAAGTGATAGATGTTGTCTATTTTGTAGATATGCTGCTATGGCAGCAAGATGCAGTCTAATAGACGTGTAAGCTAAGTTGCATCTTTGGAGGTGTAGTAAATAGCCGATGTGTTGGATAGAGACATCTAGGGGATTGGTGTTATGACAATATATTACAAAACGTTTCCACTTGGCTGCATAGCATGCTCTAGTGGTAGGCCATCTAGCTTCTTTAATGATGTTCATACAGTCAGGGGGAAGGTTAAGGTAACCGAATTCTAGGACCTTTGGAGCCAGATCGCAAGGTTGAGCTGAGCTGGGTCTAGGTGTCTGATCTCTCCATGGTTCTGGGTTAGGAGGCATGGAGAGAGGTGTAACTTCTGGTGCGGAACTACGGAGAGTTCCAGCAATGTGGTATACCACGGTTGTCTGGCCAAAGTTGGAGCAATTAGGATGAGAGTTAAGGAATGTTGCTGTAGTTTGCGCACCACTAGTGGAATGAGTGGGAGAGGCGGAAAAGCATACGCAAATCTGCCTGACCAGTTCATCCATATCGCATTGCCTTTGGACAATGGGTGTGGATATCTGGCGGCGAAGCTTGGGCATTTGGAGTTTTCGTGGGTGGCGAAGAGGTCTATCTGTGGTTGCCCCCACATTTGGAAAAACGGCTGAAGAACTTGCGGATGAAGTTCCCACTCGTGGATCTGTTGTGTTTGACGGCTCAACAGATCGGCTATGGTGTTTTGGACTCCTGGGACATGTTGGGCTATGAGAAAATGTTCTGAGGTATAGCCCACCTCCATATGTTCTGTGCTAGCTGAGAGAACTGCAGAGAGTGTGTCCCACCTTGTTTTTGTATGTAGTACATGGCTGTCATGTTGTCCATGCAGACTAAGACAGTCTTGCCTGATACTTGTTTTTGAAATGCTTTTAAGGCTAGGAATATGGCTAGTAACTCCAGGTGGTTGATGTGTAGTAACTTTTGTGGAGGTGTCCACCTGCCCTGCATGGTGTGATGTAGTAGGTGAGCTCCCCAGCCGGAGTTCGATGCGTCCGTTGTCATAACTATTTGAGGAACCGGCTCTAGGAACGGTCGCCCTTTGGAAAGGTTCTTGGTGTTCCACCACTGCAGAGAGCGATGAGTACGACCGTCTACCAACACCAGATCTGTTATCTGTCCTTGAGCCTGGTTCCATTGGCGTGCTAAGCACTCTTGGAGAGGACGCATCTGGAGTCTTGCATGAGGCACTATGAATATGCAAGAGGCCATCATCCCTATGAGTTGCATGAACACTCGAGCTGGAAGAGAGTGTTGCGGTTGGAATTTGGTGAGAAGAGCCTGCATGCTTGCTATCCTGGCGGGACTGGGATAGGCTAATGCTTTTGAGGTGTCTATTGTGGCACCGAGGTATTGTTGTGTTTGGGACGGTCGCATATGGGACTTGGTGTGGTTTACTGTGAACCCCAGGTCGTGGAGTAGTTGGATAGTGGCGTGAGTGTGTTGTACACACTGGTTGTAGGAGCTGACTTTTATGAGCCAGTCGTCGATATATAGGAAGAGGTGAATGTGTTGTCTTCTTAGGTGTGCTGCAACCACCGCTAGGCACTTGGTAAACACTCTTTGTGCTGTTGTGACTCCAAATGGGAGTACTTTGAATTTTATTGACAAACAATTTTCAAATCAGTACAAGGAGTAAGAAATGAGAAAAATGTCAACTGTTTACTCAAGTTTTTTTCAAAATGCTGCAATAACTACTAGAAATCATCACAAACCATAATTAAGAGATACTCATTAAAACGTTGATCAAGAAGATTAATTTTTAAGCTAGTTGTATTCAATTTATTTCAAACATAAAGAGAAGCAAAGCTGCAATGCACAGACAGAAGCTATAACCCTATTTAGACAAAATCAAGTTCTGACACTTACAAAGTAATGAGCACCATCTATGTACATCATCATTATGGATCATGGATGTGAAGTCACTGACTAGCTGGAGCATCAGTTCTAAAGGTGAATCATGTTAAAGGTCCAGAGGGGCAAAGCAATCTAACAAAGAAACTGTAGAGAGAGAAACTGTTTTCGGGAATGGTGAGGCCGACGGTGGAAGGTATAGTTACTGAGGGAGAACGTAGGCTGGAAAACAGAAGAAAAGTCTAGAGGAAGATGTTCTTGCTGAAGATTTTTTGGCACAACATCAGGGTCAAGAATATTGACCAGTACACATCGACTCCACAGTATTAGCCACCAACATGTTGTCGAGGTAAGCAAACATAGGTATGTATTTACTATTCTCAACTTAACATCTAATTAGCTTGGTAATATGTTATGTAGTAGATAGAAGCACAGGTCGATATTACCCCTTTGATAGATTGGTGGAAAACTCTTGCTAACTGACTCAGCTTGGGGCAAAGATGAGGCTGTTCAAGTGGTCAACCTATTAATAGGCACATCATTTTCAGTCCTCGAAATTCAGAGTACCCAACTGCTTTCTAAAAGCATCATTGGCAAAACATACCTAAATAGTGATAATAATAAAAAAGCAAAAATATTTATTGAGATGAGATCTAACAAAAGCTAACCAGGCTGACGCATCACAATGGCGTCTTCCATTATTCTAGCTCAGGCAGTTAAGCTGTCAATTTCTGCAGACTAAATGCCATAGGGAGAGAATATTTTGGCCCAATCTTATGCAACAGAGGAATTTCAAAGAGATTAATAATTTCTCCTTAAGAGTGGCAAAGCACCAGGCAAAATTACTACTCCCCGTTAAAAAGGAAGCTTGGAAGGGAACAAAAAATGAAAATGAAAGGGTAGAACTATACTTCAAGTCTTCCACCTTAGCCTAAGACTGATGAGCACTGCACTCACTAGTCAGATCCAAAAGAAATGTTTCTTTATCCTAATAGGAGGCACAGATGGGAGTGTCTCAGAAGCATGAACTTGGTCCCCTATATCATCAAACAGCTATCTTAGATCATTGGGTCATATTCTGTCGGAAGCCTAGAGATTGAAATGCGAAAAGAGAATACTTGAAAGTATATTAGAGAAATTAAGCAAAACGTGAGAGTAGAAATCACAGTTAGGACTTTAGAGGAATCATCTAATGCTCAGCAGGGATAAACACTGATCTGCAAGTTATATCCAAAATTAAGATCTTTGAGACTCGTTTTAAAAGATCAGACCTACATTTTGTTAGATTCCTAGAATGCGTGTAGGGCAAAGTGACACTGGAAACCTTTTTGAACAAATTAGTCAAGATTCTGCTCAGGCCGTAGTCAAGGCTTGTGCAGTTCTCTTTCTAAAACCAAGAACAGTGCTACAAGCTCAAACGGATATCATACCATAATTACTGTATTAAAACATTGCTATAAGATAACATTTTTGCAGATACTTCTATCCAAATATTTACAGCTATATCATATGAAGATGTGCTGCATTGTAAAGGAATATCGAATCTGATTCCAGAGGTCAGGTCACCCAGTGTGCAGTGAAAGCTCATTCAGCAGTGTAGACAGAGGTTGCTTGGAGGGGAGTGTCGGAGGGAGGGTTGTAAACAAAATGTAGGAGGCCGGACTATGGGCTCAATTGTGGCTGTTTATTTGAATGTTTCCACAACAACAACAACAAAACTTCTGGAAGGAGCAGTTCTTCCTCACTCTACAGTCCTTTTTTTTTCTTTCCTCCTTTTTTTACTTCTTCTTCCTGTAGTATTTGGTGATGTTTTAGGAGCGTTTTTCGGTCCTTGATTAGTGTCCTGCTTTTGTCGTGTTGCGACCGTTTTCACAGTGCTTCTTCTTTCCTAGGTTTCGGGACCGGTGATGGACACACCCCAGGATGCGCAGAGGCCGCAACTCTCTAGAGTTGCGGCAGCGGGTTATCGGCTCTCCTGGGGGGGTCCAGCACTCCTCGGACCACCGCTCTGGGACGTCGCCTTTGGGGTCTTCTCGGTTTCCTGGGATCAGAAGGTGGCGTGTGGGTTCTTCGTCTTCCGTCTCTGGCAGCTGAGACGCGGCTTCTCTCTGTTCTTTGGCATCTTCCGTGTGTTTTTCCGCTTCCGGTCTGCCCTCGTCACTCTGGCTTACCTCCTCATCAAGGCCGCCTCTCCCTTCCCATTGGTTCTCCAAGGAGGCGGTCTCCGCGTTTACCTGCACGGGGCAGATTAAAGGAATTAACTCTTCGAGTCTCTCACGTTGATGCTGAAAGCCCTGGCTTCATGTCGGCTCCCGGGGATACGACGTCAGGTAAGAGTTGGGGCTCTGGGAATACCTCTCCCTCACATCCCCCTTCCCTAACTTTCTTGCTTGCAAGATAGGGTTCTACAGGGTATCGAGACAAATAGTTGGCGTTAAGCTGGTCTTTGCCTTTCCTATGCTGCATAGAAAACCTGAAAGGTTGGAGGGCTAGGAACCATCGTAACACCCTGTCCTGTCCTCGGTTTTTGGCTAACCATTCTAGGGGTGCATCGTCTGTATATAAAGTGAACTCTCTACCTTCCAGATAATACCGCAAGGATTCAACAGTCCATTTTATTGCCAAGGCCTCTTTCTATGACAGCATACTTCCTTTCTCAAGGGAATAGTTTTCGGCTAATAAACAATAAAGGCCTTTCCTGACCTTGTGCATCCTGTTGGGACAAAACTACACCTAGACTGTTATCAGAAGCATCTGTCTGTAGTATAAAGGGCTTGTCATAGTTAGGACTCAAAAGGACAGGCTGAGTGGTGAGTGCTTGTTTTAGTGGTCGAATGCTTGTTTTAGTGGTCGAATGCTTGTAGAACCTCAGGACAAGAGCGCCTAAGGTCTTTTTCGGTTCTTGCAGTTTTCTTAAGGAGATCGGTTAGTGGGCTCGTGACCTCTGAAAACGAAGGGACGAACCGCCGATAGTATCCAAGGAGACCCAGGAAAGCACGGAGGCCTTTCTTATTTTGAAGGAATGGTATTTTGGCTATGGCGGCCACTTTCTCTTCTTGTGGCTTAATGAGGGCTTCCCCTAGCAAATACCCTAGTTATTTTACGGATCGAGCAGCTAAACGGCTTTTAGCTGGGTTTTATGGTAAGGCCGCTTCTCCTTAGAGCATCAACTACGGCTTCCATATGTGCTAGATGTTGTTTCCATGAATCACTGTAGATGACTATGTCATCGATATAGGCAGCTGCATAGGCTCGATGCGGTTTAAGAATTAGATTCATAAGTCTTTGGAAGGTGGCTGGGGCACCATACAAACCGAACGGGAGGACCTTGAAGTGGCATAGCCCGCTAGGGGTAGAAAAAGCGTTTTCCCTCTGTCCTGCTTCCTTACAGGTACCTGCCAATATCCCTTGCAAAGATCTAAAGTACTGATATGGGCTCTCCCCAGCTGTTCGATCATTTCGTCCACCCTGCGCAAGGGGAAGGCATCAAATTGAGAGATTTTGTTGACTTCCCTAAAGTCAATACAAAATCTTATAGAGCCATCGGGTTTTGGAACAATAACAATTGGCAAGCTCCATTGCTGTAGGAGGATTCTATGATGTCCATGTCTAACATCTGCTGGACTTCTTTTTCTATAGCCTCCCTACAGGATGCGGGTATTCAATATGGCTGCAATTGCACGATCTTCTGTGGTTCAGTTTGGATGACATGTTCGATCAACGAGGTTCTCCCTGGCACGAGGGAGAACACTTCCTGAAGAGGCGATAAAGAAGCTGTCAATTCCTGCTGTTGTTTCCTAGGTAATTCGGGGTCTATGCTTTGTAGAAGTAAAGGCTCATTGAGTCCTATTAAGGTTGGCCTACTCCCCTCCCATTTTTTTAGTAGGTTGATATGATAAATCTGTGTGTACTTTTTGTTCTGTGTGTACTTTTTGTTCCCGGGTTCTAGCTTTAGGCGATACGTCACCTAGGTGACCTGATCCAGGACCTTATAAGGGCCTTGCCATTGACCCAGGAGTTTATGGCCAGAGGTGGGTCTCATTATCAAGACCCAGTCCCCGATATCCAGGGAACGGTCTTTTGTTTTTTTAACGTATTGCTTCTTCTGGGCTTTCTCAGCTTGCTCAAAGTGGTCCTTTACTATGCTGCGTATTTTATGGAGATGTGATTTTAGCTCGAAAAAACGTACTCAGGGAGTGGCTTAGCCCTTCTGGTTCTTCCTCCCATTCCTCTCGCATCATGTTGAGTAGGGTACGTGGCTGTCTCCCATATTATAATTCAAATGGAGAGTATCCTGTGCTTTTCTGCTGCTTACATCGGCGAGCAAATAAGGCCAAGGGCAACATGTCCTCCCACTTCCTGGCCTCCAAATCAATTTTTTTATGTTATTTTCAAGGTCGCATTGTAATACTCCACAAGCCCATCGGTAAGCCACCATACAAATCTGTTTTATATTTAGTTGCTGACATACTTGTTTCAACAACCGAGAGACAAAGGGGGTCCCTTGATCTCTTTTGGGAACCCGACTCTTGAAAAAATGTTGATCATTGCCCTTGCGATCTGTGTTGCATTTGGCTGTTGCAGGGCTACAGCCTCAGGAAATCGGGTTGCATAATAAACTAGGACTAAAACGAAGGGACACCCACTACGGGAAGGAAGAAGAGGTCCTATAATATCCATCCCCACTCTAGAAAAGGGTTCGTCTATTATTGACAAGGGTTTTAGGGGAACTTTACTGGGCCGTCTTTGGCTGTTTTTCTGATAAATTGGACATTCCCTACAATACCTTTTGACTTGATTGTAAACACCAGGCCAATAGACATTCTCTAGGATGGCTTTTCCTGTTCCCCCCCCCCCAAAATGGCCCCTCAATAAATGACTATGGGCAAGGAATAAAACATGTTCGCGGTATGGTTGAGGGACCAGTAGTTGTGGGGATTGGTAGAAAACTATAGTAAGGGTTTTAGTGTGTAGGATGTATTGGCTCTCAGCAGATATGCGTGTAGTGTGTATGGCTGAGCAAGTAGGTATGGTGCTATACAGGAAGGGGAAACCCTTGTAACCCCTTAAATGTGTAGGAAAAACCCTACATCTAATTGATACAGTGTTCTCCTGTGCACACATACAATTCGAAATGCGTAGATGCAACTTAAACACCAGAAATATATTCAGAGATCTTAAGTAATGCTGGATATTCTTTATACTTTTGAAAAAAGCAACCAGCCGACACGTGTTTTGTCCGGGAAGAATGATCCCACGACTCTTCAGGGCTGGGAATGATACAAACATAAGGTATAAGTACAATACATGGATTGACTGTTGCCCCGTGAACAAGCAACCTCTCCATAAACCATGAGAGGGTCACACCAACACACGTGGAAACCCAAAATGGACAAAAACGCCTTAATATCAGTGTGCAAAGTTGACAATATATATTATGTTTGTTAACTCAGTAAAATTCATCGATTGGCTAAAGGAATGTGCAAAGTAAAAGACAATAAAATCAGAATCCTATCTGGGTATAGCGACAAGTGAGACAGTGGTGAATCGTACCAGTGAGGTTCTTAAGGAAAACAGTGACAAACCCAGTGTAGTACTGATGGCGGTGTGTTGTACGAAGATCGCTGAAAACGGAGATGGTAGAAAGTAGAGAACGGGAAGGAAAAAGGCAAAGATTCATGAAAGAAGTCAAAAAAGGAAAAAAAAAACATTTGAAGGTACCTGATAAAAGTAGAATAGATGAAATGTAATCTACAAAAAACAAGGGAGAGACGAAAAAGTCCCAGAACAAGGTATCAGAACAGGCCTATGAAAAGAAAAAAGCCCTTATGTAAATTAATTACGTGTGATAAATATGAGTTCTTATCCCGTAACCGGTGATAAGTCCAACCTGGCTGGGTATATAGTTGCAAAGTACAAAGGTGAAACAGCAGAGAAAGTCTATAACAAAAATAAAAGAGCTGTAACTATGGTGATCACGATGCTCACCGAAGCAAGCGTTCTGTACTGGAGGATCTAAAGCAAAGGGAAAGTACCTGTATTGAAACTTGTGGGAGTGGTCTTATTCTGTAGAAAAAGGAAGGGAGAGATAAGGGAGGTGCAGAGGAACCAGAATGACAGCAAAACAGTTGAGGAAGTGGAAAGAATACACAGAAAGGATCCCTTACCGGCGTGCCAGTGATAATTCCAACCCGGCAGCAGGCACACATCAAAGTACAAAAAACCAAGTCTGAGTAAGAGAGCTGTGGGTAGGATAAGAGGATATCTATTAATGGTATGCTCAACATGAGGTATGTAAATATAGGGTTGCACACACAATTGTGTAGTGCACAAGGCCTAGATCTCATCTTGGCTAAAATCGTTACTTGTGTATAGATGCCGCGAGTGAGAAGTGATGAAAGGTCCAACGATAGTGTTTCTGAAAAATTATATTGAAAACAATCGTATTAGGACCAAGGCGCTAGGAGTACTCTTAATCAGTTCAAGGTGCCAAAACATGAGTGTTGTAAGGCACATTACTTACTAAAATTCTATGCGGACGAGATCCAACCGAAATGCGGTTCACAGTGCATGTCAGAATGGTAATAGCTGAACGGCAGAACACGGGTGTGTGTTCTCCTTGCTTGAAATTAAATAAAGAAACAAAACACAAAGGGACCCAAGTAAGGGAAATGGCCACAGTCTAAAACCCAAATAAAAAAGGCTATGGTCTTACATTAAATATGTTAAGACGGAGTACTAGGATATCAGGCGCAACGGGTACTTACTGAAAAGGAAAGACAAACGCGCGTCCTGGCGGCTCCTATTCCAGTGCGTGTGTGGCTGAATACGACCAACCCGGAAATGATTAAGTAGTCGCTTGGGGATAACAACTAGACCGCGTAAAAAGAGTATGGAAGCGAAAACCGGAAGTCATGAAAAAATGTAAAGGAGTCTTCCTGAGTAAACACAGATTACCGATCGACTGTGATACTGAAAAAGAGGGGGGTAGGAAGAGAGAACAAGAGAAAAAGGGCGAGCGGATGAATACAGGTAAACTAGAAAAATAACGTACAAAGGCCAGTGTGATGAATAAAGAAGAGGGTAACTGAGGGCAACAGCTCTCTATTGAAATATGTGGAGTGCATAAAAAATTGTTGTTTATAACGTGAAGCTCACTAGGAAGCGCATATACGCATAAAAGTCATTAGGATAAAAGGGATGAATAAACCCATTGTAAGAAGCGTGAAGGCAATCTGGAGAAACTGCGAAAAAAATAGAATACAATACCAAAGTACAAAGAGAGTAGAATAGAGATAAAAGAGCAGAACCACACAGAAACCTTCACAATGAAATATCTAAAAGAACATGTGACTGTAATACAGAGTTATAAGGGTCATAAAGACAGGAAATATGTATTAATTCAAACATATCATTGATGTGCATCAGAAACAAGCAGATAACAGAAATGATTACTGAGGCAGGAGGACTAGTAAAAACACCAAAGGAAATCTGCTCTGTATTTCAGAACTTCTATAAGAAACTGTATACTAAGGATCATGGAGAACCAGAAGCAATAGAAATCGAGGGATATTTAGAATCCTCCTCTCTAGATAACCTTACAGAAGAGGACAAGAACTCTCTGGAAATCAATTTCACCCCGGAAGAAATACAAAGAGCTTTCATGGATCTCCCGTCAGGAAAAGCAGTCGGACCTAATACCATTAGAATTTTATAAGAATTTATTTTCAATTCTAAAAGCAGACATTAATAAACTAATGGGGTTAATACAAAATGGGGCTGCCCCTCCTGGGTCTTGGGGAGAAGCTTCAATGGTGGTGTTTTTAAAAAAGAATAAAAACTCTATGGATCCCGGATCATACAGACCAATCAGCTTAATGAATAGTGACACTAAGGCCTATTCTAAAATTCTGGCAAACAGGTTGAGTACGATAATTGGGAAGATAGTAACACCCTGGCAACATGGGTTCATACCGGGGAGGGGGACAGCTGATCATATTAGAAGGGTATTTACGTTGTTGGACGGTACGACGGCCTCACGAGACCCTATGTCCTTAATATTGCTTGACGCTGAAAAAGCATTTGATAGGGTCTCGTGGGATTTCTTATGGGCAACATTGAATAAATACAACTTTGGGCAAGTCTGTATAGGAGCATTAAAAGCCCTGTATAAAAGCTCAAGCATTAGATTGAGAGTAGGGGGGGGACTGAGTGAAGTAATAAAAATTGAGCGTGGGACCAGGCAAGGATGCCCATGTTCCCCTCTACTTTTTGCTTGTTATATAGATCCATTTATTAGACATATAGAAAAAAATAAAAATATCACCCCAATTGTGTTGAATGGATATGAGACCAAAATCTTGGGATATGCAGACGACTTAGCAATTACATCATCAACACCAGCTATAGCAATAGGAGAAATTGAGAAGGAGGCTAAGAAATATGGATTATTGTCAGGATACAAATTGAACCAAGGGAAAACACAAATAGTCGTAAATCAATTTGCAAGAATTAATGATGATAGAGTTATAGAGTCTGCGGTCTACTTAGGGGTTATTATAACATCCGATCTAACTAAGGCAGTGGAGAAAAATTTGACCCCATTAATTAAAAAGGCAAAACTAGATTTAGATAGGATTGACAATCTACATCTAACAATTATAGGGCGATGTAATGTTATAAAGATGTTGTTTCTGCCCAAGATTTTGTATCTATTCCGCACAATTCCTTTATTATTTGTCAATAATTGGTTCAAGGAAATAGAGGGGATGTGTAATCGATTTATTTGGGCAAAGGGTAGAACTCGAAGAGCTATAAAGAGGCTGGCATTACCTAAAGAACAGTGGGGGCTCGCAGTTCCTGACTTTAAGGCATATTATTTTGCTTCAGTCCTTCAGTATTGTAAAGGACTTCTCGGTGGGAATACGAAAGATATTTGGAAGAGTAGCGTGGGTATTCCGGACATTTACGATCTGCTGGTTTTGGATTATAACAAGGGACTTCTTACATATAAAGAACAAAACTACTACAAAAGAACGAAGTTCAAGGTTTTGGGGGCGGCCATTTCACTATGGTCAATTATTAAGAAGAAAATTAAATTAGGAAGAATGAATTTTTATACCCCTTTATACTTGAATGAACTTCTTCCAGATGTATTTCATGATGAAGTTATGAGGCGATGGGATAAACTTGGGGTTGGTATGATAGGAGATATTATGGACCAGTCAGGATTAATAACATTTGAAAGGGCACAGCAATTATATAAATTGGATCGGAGAGATTTTTTCAAATACTTACAGATAAGATCAGTACTGCAGAGAAAACAAGCAGGCTATTGTAAGGTTACTAGGATAGACCTGATGGAACTTGTTCGAGCTGAGAAGGGATGCTCAATTTCTCAACTCTATGGTGCATTATGCCAATATAAGGAGGATGATAGAGAAAAGGTTTTTGAAAAATGGAGAACTAAACTCAATTTAGTTGGGAACGAGGGGGAAAAATCACTCAGACTTGGAAACACTGTTCTAAAAGTCGCAAATTTACAGGCACAATATTACAAGACTCTGCATGAATTATATTATACTCCGTATAGAATTGCCCGTTGGGGGGGTACGAGTGGGATCTCTTGTCCTAGATGTCAGAGTTTGGAGGCAGACACGATACATATGTTTGCAACCTGCCCTAATCTAGATCCCTTTAAACAAGCTATAGAAAACTTCTTTAAAGACGAATTGGGGATCTTTATTAATTTAACTAATGAGATCATGGTTCTTGGTGTGGTAAAGGAAGGGCAGGACATACTCCATCAAGAATTTCTGTTTATCGCAATGACGTTGAGCCGGCTTTGTATTACAACGGCATGGAAAGATTCCAACCCTCCTTCATTCCAGCAATGGCTTACAAAACTATTGGCTATTTACAATCTAGAGAAAGCTCTATACAAAAAAAAAGGTGGGAATACAAGGCAGCTTGGGAAACGGATCTGGGCCCCACTTGAAAAATGGAAACTTAAAACAGATGGCTAAACTAAAAAAAGGGGGTAGACATATACTCATACAGATATGGTGTTAGATGGGTATATGGAAACTGCTCGATAATTAATTATATACATCTCTGATTCTATGTGTCCTTCTCAAGATCTTTCACCATGTTTTTCTTTTTCTTTTTCTTTTCATATATACAAATGATATATTGTATTTTTATATATACTTTAAGAGACTAAAATTCAAATCAAGTTTCATACGTAAAGGGAATTACAGTAAATAATTTGTATGAGTAAAAGATTGCGACAAATTGTATATAAACAGTTAAAGGTTGCGAGCACTCTTATTGTATATATCGTGTCACTATGAAAGTGCATTTATATTTAGAAAAATAAAGTTAATCATACAATAGTATGTGTATGGGTTACAAGATACATTGATTGCTAACGTTACATCATGTATTACATTGTGCACAAAACGGTGAAGTTAAACAGAAAACAGACAACCTAAGGCCATATGTCCGTGTAAAGTTACAAAACACAGATATCTGAAATAACCTTATCCTAGGAAGTATTGCATCTCTGGGTCAAATTTAAGCCCATGTTCTACCGTTTGGAGGCGCATAATCCAAGTAGCCTCTGTTCTTCTAAGCCGTAGTTCTCTATTACCACCACATGGACTAGGGTCAATGGTATCAATACCAAAGAATTGGAAGCCTTTACAAGTGTTTTTTGTAGGGCACATTGCTACATGAATTGCTACAGGATATCTCGCATCCTGTTGATGTAGTGCCCTGGTGTGCTCTCCAATTCTATCCTTCAGAGCCCTAATGGTGCTGCCTATGTATTGTTTGCCGCAGGTGCACTCAATAATATAGACGACAAATTTGGTGTTGCAATTAATGTTGGATCTGATCTCATAGGTTCTGTTGTTATGACCTTGGAAAGTTTTGGTTTTGTGTTTGGCCCACTTACAAACACCATAACAACCACATTTATGGAAACCAATGTTGTGTGGGGTTAACCATGACTGTGTGCTGTGAGTTTTAGGTATAGTGGGACTCAATCTGGTGCGTAGTGTCTTACCACGTCTAAAGGTTATTTGTGGATGATTGGTTAGGAAGCACAGTAGGGAACTAGCTCCTTGTAACATACCCCAATGTTTGTTAAGGCTTCTCCTCAGAATATTGCTTAGATCATTAAAGTCCACAATCATGCAAATCTTCTGGTTACCCGTGGCTGTTGTGTTTTTCATCTCGTTTCACGTGGGAGATTCTATTTTCAGCTCGTTTGAGAGTCTGAGATGAATAGCCCCTCCTTGTGAATCTCTGTTTCATGTCCTTAATGCAGTTTTTCAATTCAGATTCCTCACTACAGTTTCTTCTGGCCCTTGCAAACTCACCATAGGGAATTGCATTGATTTGATGTGTAGGGTGGTGACTGTCTGCATGCAAAATGGAATTACAGGCAGTACTCTTCCGAAAAAGTCGACTGTTCAGTTTGTTGTCTTTGATATATAGTTCAATGTCTAAAAAAGTAATCTTAGTAGAACTATGTTCCATGGTAAATTGCATACCAAAGTCATTTGTGTTCAGGTAGGCACTGAACTGTTCTAATTCTGTTAGGGTGCCTGACCATAATAGGAGGTAATCGTCAATGTAGCGGCCCCAAAAAATAATGGAATCTATCCATGGAGCACCATTGTTACCCCAGATCCAATCATTCTCTAGACAACCCATAAACAAATTGGCAAACGAGGGCGAGAATTTAGAACCCATCGCCACACCCCTGATATGTTTATACCATTTGTTCTCAAAAAAGAAGAAGTTGTTATGTAGAATAATGTGCATCATGGTAATAAACATTTCATTGTGTAACCATTGTGTTGCTGGTCTTTTGTTGAGAAGTCTCGTTACTGCTTTTAACCCCAAATCAGGTTGTATGCTGGTGTATAGTGAAACCACATCTAGGGTGGCAAGGATCATGTCAGGTTGCCACTGTACGTATGAAAGAATACTAAGAATATGTTTGGTGTCCTGAATGTATGATGCCAGATTCCGAATGAAGGGCCCCAAAAAGAGATCCACATATTCAGCTAGTTTCTCTGTGGGACCGCCAATCCCTGACACAATAGGTCTACCGGGCTTGAAAATGGAGATGCTTGTGGATCTTAGGTAACGTGTATAGACTGGCAAAGGTAGGTCTAAATACTTTTATGTAAGTAAATTCGTCATTGTCTAGTAGGCCCTGAGTGTGCCACTCTGAGAGATGTCTGTTAATAAGAGTGGTCAGGGGTCCCATTGGATTGTAGGTTATAAGTTAATAGCATGTATTGTCATTAAGTTGTGGGGATTGGCCTTGCCCCCCCATACGGCATAGTAGCCCCTTCCTTTCTAAGAACTGGGGACCTACTTGATTAGGATCTTCTTGAGTTGTAGCCTTCTCCCACGCTTCTTGCAGGCTAGGGCCTTCTCTCTGAGCCTTTCGGAATCCTCGGTCATGCTTCCAAGGCTCCGAAGCCGTAGCTCTGGTTATGGCTATGTTTGTCCATTCTTGTTTTACTCTTTTCTTTTGTTTCTTGCTTTTCTTTGGTTTACAGGGAGGTACGTCTAACTCGCTTAGTTGGGAGAAGGAATGGTTTCTCTCCACTCCTCATTCTTACTCCTTTGGATGAGTTGCTTTAGATGTGAGTGATCATTTCCTAACACTAAGGTTTGCGGTAGTTTGGGTATAAGCCCTACTTGAAGAGTTACAGGTTCCTCAGACGATTTGTGCTGCATGCAAAGCTTAGTTTTTGGAAATCGCTTATGGTCCCCATGCACACACTGGATATTCACACGTCCTGTAAAGGCTTTGATGCCTCCAGGAATAGCCCCGGGCTGCATCACGCTTTGGTGACATCATGTGTCCATTAGTGCAGTTCTGTTTTCTCCATTCACCTTCACATTTCGATGGAACAGCAAGGGGTCTTCGGTTTTTATTGGGGAACATAAGTAGGACCTGGTAAGACTAACATCCATCAGTTCCTCCTTTTGGGGACACACCTGAGCGATATGGTCTTGTTGTCCACAATGAAAACAAAGGTCCTTACGAAATGGGAGACCGTACCGGTTCCGGCGGAGAAGTGAAGGGCATTGTGACAGTTTGTCCTCTAAGGAGAGTTGTTCTTGCTGGTTTTCGGTAGACTCCCCCCTTGCGGTCTCCATGGGGCGTCTTCCACCCCCTCTGGATTTCCTGTGCCCTACTATAGGCACTAGCGACTTCCACTGCTTGTTCAAGAGACCCATTTTTGTATAGGGGGTGTAGGGATGACAAATGCTGCTCTAAGTATACCTTCTCCATAATCACTTCCTTCGTAGCAGTTCTGGGTCGCAACCAGCGATCCGCCACGTCCCGTACACAATAGTATAGGGCTCTTGGTGGCTCTTGGGGCCCTTCCTTAATTTGTCGTAATTTGATCCTGTATGTTTCTTCGTCTATCCCTAATCGTTCCAAGAAACACTTCTTGACCTCCTCATATGGGGTTACCCCCAATGGGTTTGCTGCCTGATAGGCGGCCTGGAGATAACCCGTGAGCAAGGGACCTAAATATTGCCCCCCCCCCCCCTGTTCCGATGGCCAGGATGCTGCTCTTGCCATTTGAAAAAAAGAAATCTGGATCCTCTCCTTCGGCATACCTTTGTAACACTACCGACGGGAGGATGGTATCGCTTCGAGGTTGTCCCAAAGTGTCTGTTAACCTTTGTACCATTGTCTCTTGTGTTTGGTTTTGTTCAGTTAATGTCTTGTGTAATCTTTCACGGTCTCCCTCGGCGGCAACAAGGAACCTTTCCATGATCTGGCCCAACCTCTCCTGGTTTTCTGCCATATTCTTTAGGGCGGCCTCAATTTCCTCTGATCCCACATCTGACACCATGTGTCAGAGGGAGGGTTGGAAACAAATTCTAGGAGGCCGGACTATGGGCTCAATTGTGGCTGTTTGTTTGAATATTTCTACAACAACAAAAAAATGTATTTTAGGAGCAGTTCTTCCTCACTCTAGAGTCCTTTTTTTTCTTCTTCTTCCTGTAGTACTTGGTGATGTTTTCAGAGTGGTTGTCTGTCCTTGATTAGTGTCCTGTTGTTTTGTGCTTTTGTCGTGTTGCGACCGTTTTCACAGTGCTTCTTCTCCTCTTCATCTTCTATAGGTTTCGGGACCGGTGATGGACACACCCCAGGTTGCGGCATCGGGTTATCGGCTCTCCTGGGGGAGATCCACCACCACTTCTCGGACCACCTCTATGGGATGTCGTCTTCGGGGTCTTCTCAGTTTCCAGGGATCAGAAGGCGGCGTGTGGGTTCTTCGTCTTCCATCTCTGGCAGCTGGGACGCGGCTTCTCTCTGTTCTTTGGCGTCTTCGGTGTATTAGTCCGCTTCCGGTCTGCCCTGGCTCTCCCCCTCATCGAGGCCGCCTCTCCCTCCCCATTAGTTCTCCAGGAAGGCGGTCTCCGCGTTGACCTACTCAGGGTGGATTAACCCTTCGAGTCTCTTGCCTTGACGCTGCAAGCCCTGGCTTCGTGTCGGCTCCCGGGATACAACATCAGGTATGGGTTGGGGCTCCGGGTATACCTCTTCCTTACATCGTGTTTCAAGTATTTCAAGTCGAATCAAATCCACAGCCCGTCTCAAACAAACAAGCATTTGCAATTCAATATGTCTCGCATTACTGAATGTTTGAGCTATTGGTGTTGCATTATTATTAGCAATGCCAATAGCTCAAACTTCAATAATGCGAGACCTGCCTCTGCTCTGCGTCTCCTCCCCCCACAAAAAAAATAGTTGATGTGCCATAACAGAGAAGGGTCAACCAATGGACATTTGATGGGGAGTTTTGACAGCAGCTTATTTTATTCCATAGCCTCAAATAAGAGCAATACCATTTGAGGTCTTATGCACAGCCCACGTGACTCCACTTCAAACACGTAGCACTTCACAACCCCGTTCGTCGTTGTGCCAGTGTTTTCGTTAAAATATTTATCAGTGTGGTCCCCAATGGTCTCCCTGTATGGTGTGTCTAGTATGGCCTGCGTAATGTCTTCACATATATATCTGCGCACAGAGCCTTCCCAGCCACACACTCTGTTTTAGTAGACAATGGTCTGGGAGCGTCCACTCCAGGTACTCGGAGGCTGACACCATTGAGCATGGCTTTCTTGCACTTGAGGAGATCTACAAGAGTGTACAGCCTATGTACTGGGGAGTAGTATGAGAATTCTGCCCTTCTCTGACCCACGCTGGAGTTCAGACGCATTCGTCAGCACCCAAAAAAATATAAAAGCGCTCTGCAAACGATTGTGTAACTACCATATACTGGCCTCATCGTAGTAAGCCAGAAGAGACAGAACAAATGACCCACTGTCGCAATCGGGTGGTTCACTTCTGTGTTACGTAAGGAGACAAAACAATAATAGGTTAAAAGCATTCTAATATCTGACAAGGGGGTCAGCATCTGGAGCAGTGATTGGGTGAGAAGAGAAACAACCAACCACTACTGCAATCCACACTAGTGTTTAAATAGAATGGGCTGCATTTCTTACCCATAATCAATAATGGATTGCCCGCTCTCAC
This sequence comes from Triturus cristatus, assembly GCF_964204655.1. Classification (NCBI taxonomy): domain Eukaryota; kingdom Metazoa; phylum Chordata; class Amphibia; order Caudata; family Salamandridae; genus Triturus; species Triturus cristatus. The sequence continues at coordinate 1,158,466,381 of NC_140593.1, read as the reverse complement.
GCCTAAAAGCCGCAGCTTCTATGGACCAGGTCGCCCAGCAAGCAGCCCGGTGAGCGATGTAAAAGGCAGTTAGGGGCCCTGTCATGCTGTGCTCGCAACGGCTCTCTGTCTCACTGGGGCTCAGGGATGGAATCTGCTTCTCAGGCCGCAGAGGCCTCCGCTGGTCGTAGCCTGTGGCCCAGCATTCGGAGCTGGGCCACAGGCTAGCGATGCCGGGAGTGATAGCCTGCAGATGGAGGCGTAACCCTCTTCCTGCCCACACAGTGCAGGACAATTGTACATGGGTTCTGATCAGGAGCCCTTAAGTGTACTTCCTCAGGTGCTAAGTAAAGAATTTGCCAGTGTTGGTGGCCATTTACACTTCTTGAAATTTTGCAGGCATCAGCCCTTGAATACCTGGTTCTTGCAGTTGAATTTTCATTTGCAAAGAAATAAAGCAATCCCTGTAGGGAACAAGCTGAAATAAATTATTTGTGTGCAATTTTAATGGTTAGTGCATTTAACCTTTTCAGTATTTGTATACTTTTTGTTTGCTGGAAACTCAAATCATATTTTATTGCAAGTGACTTTGTCTTACTGGCTTGTTGAAAGTTGCTAGGGCTGTGAGCAATCTGGCCTATTAGCAAACAAACATTCTTGCGACGTGGCCGCAAACGCCTATAAGATAAAGTAAAACTACAGTTCTTGAAGGATTGCTGGCTTGAAAAGCAGGACCTGTGACTTTAAAAAACAAGCGGCACTGAAAGCGATTGTGAAAGCGATCGCTATTGTAAAAAAGAAAACACGCCCGAGAGAGGTGTGCGCGCACCACAGCGAAACATGCGTTCAATTATAGCGCCTGTGTCTGGGCACGATAATTGAAACCACATGGCCTTTAGTGCGCGTAATAGACACCAATAGGCCATGGGCGGAGCAATGCACCCGCCTTCGTGATAAACTCACATGCAAAGGCAAATCGCAGAAGACAAAAGGAAAAGCACACGCACGAGCGTGTGCGATTCCAGACTCCGTTTTGAAACCCCAGACAAAAGGACTCTCACTGCGCGAGCAGTACTGCGCACTGCATCGCTAGGCGCGAGACCTAAAAATGTGTACATTTCAGTGGTTGAACAAAAAGGTTAAGGGAAAAGTTAAAAGAAGTGGTAGTGTGATGAACGAGAATATATGGTGTTGCGAGGATTCTGCTCATACACTGAACTATGCACAAGAAAACAGGACCTCAGTGAATAGGGGTGTACCACCTACCACATTAGTACCCAAAATCCCAACTGACTAGCAATAGTGTCTCATTCGGTCTCCTACAAATATCAAGAAGCTACGAATGTTTAGACAACGCAGAACACAAGCACTCCCGACTCACCTCAGAGTTGCGGGAGCAAGACATTCTTTCGCTCACTCATACCAGTCCACAATAAGAATATCAGAGTCACTAAATATGTTCAAAACTTTTATTTTGACTGTAGTGATTCATATAACAGTATGCGAACCACGATTAACAGCAACATGCAGAGAGATAATATCAAGCATTGTCACAATACCATAAAACACGAGTCGTCATTTTATAAAGACTGAAAAAGGCTAAATATCCATGCCTAATCTCCCTCCCCTTGGTAGAAAGAAGTTATTTTATTTAACAGAAGATCTCTAAGCATTGTTAGGAGACCCCCTACCTGAAAGCCTAACCGCACGGTTTACATCATAGGAACAGCAGAGCTCAGCTCCATGGAACCGCTTTCACCAAGTGTAGTAAAAACATGGAACCACGCTATATCAAAGCACAAGTCTGTCCTAATGCAGCTGTTCGTCATATGTTATGTCTATGCAACAGGGACTGACCAGAACAGAATAACAAGAGACATTGTTTGACCTTGTACATTATGTGCAGACAGTACTCGAGAGAAAGGCTAAGCATGTGCAAAACAATCTGTTATCATGTAAAGGGCAGAGGCAAAGTGTCGCGAAAACAATTGCAAGCAGTTTCATGTCCAAAGCAGCAGCATGGGGTAAGCAAACTCAAGCTAACTTAGCAATGTCGACAATGTATCTAGGGCCACATGATGCCATATAACAATGGTATATCATATATTTGTGATTTACTACAAGGTTAAGGAAGTTTGTCATTGTTATATTCTTGTTATTGCCTGACCATCTTCAATAGGAATTTTGGAGAGTATATTCTAAGGAGAAGGGGCCGACATGTGCCTACCTGCTTGCCTGTGAGTAACGATGTGTGGAGAATGAAGGCGGGGAACAAGGTTCGAGTTGTATTAAGTTAAGATAAAAAGGAAAGTTGAAAGACTTGTGATCAATCTCCGTTCAACCAGTGGAAACGAAGGGAAAGAATGAGAAAATATATGTATATAGATGATTAAAGTTAAGGTTATTCAATGAATGTCAGTCAATACACATATGACAGATAGAAAAAAGCTGGTCCTGGAGACTAATCTCACCACTGTGACTAAAGATCTGCTATCAAATTACTTCGAATCATTTCAATGTGTACCTGTCTTTGATGACCTGCATTGCTCACAACCTGAGATCTAATTAGTTCCTTTGAATCAGTTTTCAAATTTCTTCATCTAGTGCATAGCGCTCTATAGTCGCCATTTGCTTATCTCATCAAATATGTGCTTATCATGTTTCGGTTGGTTTTTACCAGAAATTAATAAAGATATTTTTGGCCAGTTCATCACTGCTCCAGTATTAATGACAATCTCGGCCCACAGCATTTGATATCTTAATAAAGGTATTTCACAATATTTGACCATGCTACATCTCCACTAGTCTAAAGTATCTGTTCAGACTTCTCTTTGCTGGAATGCAGTGTCAATCCACTTGGTGACATTGCCAGTGCCATAAATGGACAGGCATGTCACTCACTGAGTGCATGAACGTCTTTAATTTAAAGGGGATGGTACTGGCACTTCTCAGTAGCGGTACAATACTGTTAAGTGGAGAGTACCAACACTTCTGAGTAACTAACAGGCACTCAGGGACAGGGAGTACTGATGTTTCGGTATTTCCATTTCAAGCACTGGACATTACTATGTGTTGGCATTCAGGTTGGAGGTTGCGAATAAAGGCTGTTAAGATAGTAGAAGCAAGTGAATGGCTACCTTTTTACTAAACAATCCTCTGCAATTCACCATATTATATGTTCCCAGAAGCTCAGCTTTTTCTTTTCATAAACTGTTTATAAACCGGAACACCTCTGAACTGATATGTGAAATTAAAATTTGATTTCCATGTTTGAGGTGGCTTTAGTTGTATGTGATAAAAGTAGGTTGGAGCTATTCTACCTCATTCCAGAGTTTTTGATTAGCATGTTATCTGCAAAGACATTCTATGATCTATGTTATTCGATTTTCTTCAGAGATGAAGTGGAAGAGGTTGAGAGCAAGGGTTCTATTGGCTGCCAGGTGCATTCACCATTCTCATTTGGTGCACACATTTGATCGTTGTTGTCTCGGTGACTGTACTTAGGATCCAGGTAGGTCATCCATGGGTAATGGGCCTTAAATATGCAGGATTTACTTGTATCGCCACTGCACCTTGATGAATAGCAGATCTAAATTAGTGAAAAAGGAAACCACAGCCATTAATAAACTGAGTTAACATGAAAACTACATACACACTTTACAGTTTATTCTATAAAAATAACACTTCTGATTACATGTATTTTAAAACAATGGTCCTCAGAGGTTTCTTTTTATATGACTCAAAGAATCTGGGGCCAGATGTACTAACATTTGATTTGCAAAAATTGGTTGCAAATTGTGCACTGACTTTTTGCAAATCCAATGATTTGCACAAAAAGACAGTTGGTGATGGGCAGTTTTGTCCCTCTATAAAGTTAATATTTTTGTATTTATGCTTTTCATCTTAACATTTTTATTTTGGTCCTGCGATATGAATCAGATTATAAAGTCCACGGCCTGCAAAGTGTCATTCTCTTTTTACATCAACATTAGGGACCAATTACAAGTCAACCTGCTTTAAGAGCGGAGATGAAGAGTGGCCGGCCGTAACATTACCAGGCCAGCTATTATGAGTTATTTTGCCTCAAAAGAGTAACAACATGCTCACCCAGAGTTTTAATGAATCAAAAGTCACACGAAGATCACTATTCGGGGATGAATAATGGTCTGTCTTTTTCTGCTCCCATTTACCATCTGCTTTGAGGAGAGTCCATTGGTAGACAGGGGACCATTCCATGGCATAGAAGGTGATTGGACAGTGGTCATGCAGCATTTGTCGTCACCCCCGTACCCTGTGGACCACTTTGGTTTTAATAGGTCCTGTTCCACGCTCAGTAACATCAAAGTATTCCCAGGCTCTTGAACAATAGAGCAGATGTGATTGGGTGAAATGATATCCCTCCACTAGGATACCGCTCCAGTTCAGTTCTAATGGAGCTCAATGAAGAAGGAAAATGCTACTTACCAGTATGCATCTGTTCTTGGCAAGTAGAGCTGCGGATCAACACACTTAGCATTAGATCGCCATCTGTTGTTGGGCTCGGATGCTTGCACCTTGTTGTTGTCTTGGAAGAAGTCTTTGTAGTCAGGAGATAGGTGACTCCTCCTTTGGACGATAGTGCGCATGGGCATCGACTCCATCCTTAGATTGTTTTTCGCCATGATGGGAAATGATGGAGTTAGTAGAAAAGAAAGAGATGTCCATGTGTGTATATCTAAGTAAGATGGAACTGGAATAGATACAGGTCCCGGGGAGGTGGGTGGGCGTGTGTGGATCTGCAGCTCTACATGCCAAGAACAGATGCATACTGGTAAGTAGCATTTTCCATTTGAGGCATATGAGCTGCAGATCACACACTTAGCATAGACTGTACAGCAGTGTCTCCCCTAGTGGTGGTCACCTGTATCGGTTGCAGTAGTATGAAAGAATTAAGAACAGCTTGGCCTACAAAAGCTTGTTGCTTGGCATGCACGTCAACACAATAGTGTTTAGTGAAGGTGTGTGTGGTAGACCATGTCGCTGCCTTACAAATTTCTTCTAGGGGAATGTTCCCTAAGAAAGCCATGGAAGCCCCTAGTTTGTGGGTGGAATGCACTCTAGGGGGAATTGTCAATGTGCGTTTAGCCTTTTGGTAGCATATTTGGATACATTTAACAATCCATCGTGCAATCCCAGCTTTGGAGATGAGGTTACCTTTATGAGGTGGGGAGAAAGCTACAAACAATTGTTTTGTCTTGCGAAAGGATTTAGTTCTATCAGTGTAATAAAGCTGGGCTCTTTTGACGTCTAGCGCGTGAAGAGCTCTCTCTGCTATGGAGTCTGGGTTTTGAAAAAACACCAGTAGCTCCACTGATTGGTTAATGTGAAATGCAGAGATGACTTTAGGAAGGGTTTTTGGATTTGTTCTGAGAACCACTTTGTTAAGATATATTTGTAAGATCGGTTCTTGTATTGTTAAAGCCTGGATCTCACTTACCCTTCTAAGAGAGGTGATTGCAATAAGGAAAGCTACTTTCCATATGAGGAACTGAAGTTCACATTTGCGTAGAGGTTCAAATGGGGGTCCCATGAGCCTAGTAAGTTCAATGTTGAGATTCCATACCGGAGAGGGTGGTAATCTGGGAGGAATGATCCTTTTAAGGCCCTCCATAAAGGCTTTAATTGCTGGGACCCTAAAAAGTGACAAGTGTTGTCTGTTTGGTAAGTAAGCGGCAAGTGCTGCTAGAAGTAGTCGTATGGATGAGTATACTAAATTACATCTTTGCAAATGTAGTAAGTAGCAAATGATGTTCTGGATGGACGCATCCAGTGGATTGATATGATTGTTAGCTTCAGTAAATAGCAAATATCTTCCATTTTGCTGCATAGCAAGCTCTGGTGGTAGGGCACCTGACTTCTTTAATGATGTTCATACAGTCTGGTGGAAGGTTAAGATAACGCTCTGACCATTTGCTGAACTTTTGCCGTGACGGGAACGGCTGCCTAGTGACCTCCGACTTACCCGCTCTTGCTGCCACATCTAATCTTCCGCCGTGAGGGAAACGGCCTGCATACAGCACTACAACTCCCAGGGGGCACCGCTCGGCCAGAGACAGGCGTCACCAGAGGGCGCCAGGGCTACATAAGCACCAGCTGCCTCCCGCAGCGCGGGACGCTCTGACCATTTGCTGAACTTTTGCCGTGACGGGAACGGCTGCCTAGTGACCTCTGACTTACCCGCTCTTGCTGCTAAATCTAATCTTCCGCCGTGAGGGAAACGGCCTGCATACAGCACTACAACTCCCAGGGGGCACCGCTCGGCCAGAGACAGGTGTCACCAGAGGGCGCCAGGGCTACATAAGCACCAGCTGCCTCCCGCAGCGCGGGACGCTCTGACCATTTGCTGAACTTTTGCCGTGACGGGAACGGCTGCCTAGTGACCTCCGACTTACCCGCTCTTGCTGCCACATCTAATCTTCCGCCGTGAGGGAAACGGCATGCATACAGCACTACAACTCCCAGGGGGCACCGCTCGGCCAGAGACAGGCGTCACCAGAGGGCGCCAGGGCTACATAAGCACCAGCTGCCTCCCGCAGCGTGGGACGCTCTGACCATTTGCTGAACTTTTGCCGTGACGGGAACGACTGCCTAGTGACCTCGTCGAGACTATTTGGCCTGTGGTCTTTACTGTTGTATATTGGGACCGCAAGGGGAAGCTGCTCGTTAATTGCCACCTTAGAGCCTTGAGCTCGTGATCCTTGCGGCTTCTACATCCGTATACTGGGGGTATTTTAGTGCTCGACATTGTGGCTACTTAAGTCTCCCTTAGAACCACTGACCCTGCTAGCTTCATCCCCTATGTGTCATTGCCTTCTTATTGCAGCTCATTACCCCATAGTTCGAATCCTGGTCTGTATTCCATCAAATGGTTGGGAAAGGTAAGCGTACAGGGGGCGGGAGGGACAGTTACTGGCACTCTAGATCAGTTTATAACTAGGGCTGTCTCGGTCCTAGAACACGAAATTGCCATAACTGAGCGATGACTCTCTACTGAGCCAATGCATGTTAGGCGTTCATCCATTGGGCCATTAGCACTAGTACAATCTCCTACCAGGCCTGTAGGGCATGATACTAGTGATCCATCTCAGCTTAGGGATCTTGAGGCTAGCCCTATTATCTTTCAGGCCAGCACGAGGATTTCTGAGGCCTCTGGAGAGGTCGTTTCTGTAAACGAAAGTTTTCCAGGACCTGAAGTAGTACATCCTCAGACAAGGGCTAGCAAAAAAGTTAAACGACTCACCAACCCAAAGAGGAAAAGAGGTGGGAATATTCAAGGTGGGAGGCAGTCGAAAATACCTAAAAACCTGGAAAACTCTACTAGAGTACCTGGTGTCTTATTGGTTGATGACTGCCAGGTTTCTGGGGTGGGTAATAATTGCCTTTCTGATCAGCCACAATCCGATGATATGATTCCCCAAATCGAACAGGTGGTTCGATCACTAATACTCCCCCTCTTAGAAAGGGTAAAATTGGCCAATGAAAGAATTGAACGTCTTGAACAGACGATGCTAGATAATTTTTGCTCTTTAAAAAACGTTATTAAATTAGCAACTAAGGAGAGATCTAAATCTAACTCTAATTCTGCATCTTTGGGTGCATCTATGATGATCCCTACACTCGTTCCCCCTGCTGATCCTGTTGTGACTACAAAGGTTAGCCTACGGGTTGATTCACAAAAGGCTTTGGTTAATGCTAATCAAACTAATTTACGGGCAGGTCGAAAAAGTCATGAATCTGGGGGTAATAATAATAGAGAGAACAAGGGTACGAGTGAAGACATAAGTAGAGAGACTCATGATAAATCTACCAAACCTGCTCAAGGTCACATCTATCTTCCTCCAGCTTCTCTTCCTTACGTCGTAGTATTGACAGGTGTTCCTGAACTAAAAGGTGACAAGTCTGAATCCTACCAAGAACTCAAGAACAAAGTGACATTTTGGCTAAATAAAAATAGACCAATCCCCGATAACATGAACGGGAAGATTTTATTCGTCAGAAGGGTCAGTTGGGTCGGATCCAGACCAAAAGACGTCTCGGGTGACTCCATTATTGTGAAATTCCAAGATAGGCGCCTAGTGCGTTTCATCTGTGATTGTTCACCCCTTGGGGCCCAGACTGGGATCGGGGTGCATGATCTAAGCTATTTTTATAACTCGGCCTTTTATCAAGGTGGAAGAACCAGACAATATTGGGAAGGCAAAGGTATTTCCCTGGGTTTAATACTTCCTCCTCCGACTATCACAACGGTTTGTGCAATCCCGATTATCTGGATTGACCGGTGTTAAAAAGCCCGAACTTATTGGCCTCCAGTGATCCTACCACAGCCGGAGATGTCCTTACGGTTGGCGCAGACAATGTGGTCTTTGTTACATCCGGGACACTTAATTCAACAAGGCTGTCTTTACGAACGAATAGAGAGCATCAGAGCCAACGCGAAGCAAGCCCTAAAACCAATCACCAGGCTAAAAAGCTGGGATCAGGGGTGGGTTCAATGATCTCGTGGAATGTTGCTGGCCTAAAGGCTAAAATGGACTTTCCGGAGTGGGTCGAATTCATTGGTAACTTTGATGTTTGCCTTTTCCAGGAGACCTGGTCCTGTGAGCCTCAGTTTTTGCTGGGCTACTTGAACTTTTATGTTCCAGCATCCAAGGGACCTAAAGGGCGCCCCATGGGTGGCTTAACAACTTGGATCCGCCAAGACTTGGTCTCGACGGTCAACAAGCTACCTACAGGGTCTCCTGATATCCTACTAGTCAGACTTTCCCTGGGCCCTTTGGGTGATGCGGATATTTATAATCTGTACCTTAGAGGGACCAAAGGGACAAGGTCTTGGGCTCTGGTTACTTTGGATTCCCTTATTGACCAGCACTCGAGTGAGAGGGGAGTGCTCGTCGTGGGGGATCTGAACATAACTTTTGAACCGCTCTTAAACTCAGACTTCTATTGGGGCCTTGATCCTGAGGAAGAACAGCTTTGGAGCATTCCTGGACTTGATCTAGAACCAATCAAAAGGTGGACAGAGGCCGTAGTGCAGGTCAATGCTCTCTGCTATGAGAGAGGATTGAGGGCACTGAACGGGAGGACGCAGGGGGACAAGGAAGGGGCTAACACTTTTGATAACGGCCGCTATAGGAGTAGGATTGATTACGTCCTCTGTAGCATGAAGTTATGGCAATTTGTCAAAGATATGGTGGTTGAGTCAAGACCTGAAAGTGACCATAATCCTCTATGTGTAACCCATTGGTGGTGGATGAATGGTAATCCAGAAGAAGAGTTGATGAAACTCAAGCCACCTGAAGCAGTCCCCTTTAATGATATGCGCAGGCTCAAGTGGAGCCTGATTAAGTCCAACGACATGGTCACTGATAACATTGATAAACAGTTGTCCAAAGCTACATCGGAACTTGAGGGTCTTATGGCCACTGTCCCAGGTAGTGCACTAATCACTGGCCTTCACGAAACTTTTTTTGAGGGAATACGCGGGTATTTTTTGAAACCAGCAAGAAAAGATAGGAGGGTACCACCCAAGTGTCTACGATGGTACGATAGTGACTGCTGGAGAGCTAGAGCTGATTTGACTGCAGCCCTTTCTAGCGGACTCAGTGATTGTGTGCAAAAGGCAAGACATTCATCCAAAAAATGTATAACACAGGCCAAAAAGAAATGGGATGAGCTCTACTGGTCTGACCTGAAGAGTGCCAGCAACGCCAGGAACACTAGATTATTCTGAAATATCATTAAGCGGGGTAGAGGAGGCTTGCCTGACAGACCTTCAAACCATGTCTCACAAGAGGAATGGTTAAAATATTTTAAACCCCAATACGCGTGTGATTTTCAGTCTAATCCCACTTGGGAGATAACCCAGGTTTTCTATCGCCATGGTCCTTTTTTTTTTTTAAAACAATTTTTATTAACACAAACAAAAAAACAAAAGTACACCTTTCGTCATTACATAGCACATCCATGCAGTACCTTTGCTGGCATATTGGCAATTCCTGACATTTAATGAGACTATCATACATGCACACCCAAGCCTCTATATCCACCACCCGCCGCCCCCCGCACGCACACCCACCCTTCATCGAGTCGCACCCCAAGTGAAGAGGATGGCTCAGCTTCAGTCGCTCAGCTCGGACTCTGAGTCCGTTACCGGGGGTTCACAGATATTGCCTCTAAATGCGTTCCACTTTCCCCAGATTCTCTGCCATCTCCGGGGGCAACCTCTTTTCGCGCACACCACCCTCTCCGCCGTCATGGCACTATCCATGTCCCGGCCCCACCTCACGTGGGAGGGGGCTGCCTGTGCCCCCCAGTATTGCGCAATAGTCCTCTTTGCCAATGCTAGTCCGACGGTCACCCAGGTTTGGTCAGCCTGGTTAAGATCAGTAGTATCCCACACATTCAGTAAACACATCCGAGGTTCTAGTGGGACAGCATGACCGGTAACACGTGAGATCGTCGCCATGACCTCCCCCCAGTATGCGGCTATGTCAGGACATTCCCATATAGTGTGGAAGAAGGTGCCCTGTAGTCCACACCCCCGCAGACAGAGCGGGGTAAGTGCCCTCCCCATTTTATGGAGTGTGTCTCTAGTGTAGTATATCCGGTGCAGTATTTTAAGCTGCACCAGTTTTATTTTGGATGGGATGGCCACCTCTCGGGGAGACGCCAGCGCTTCATACCATTCTAGTTCGTCCATGGGCCCCACTGCTGCCTCCCATTTTCTTTTGAGGATCTCCGTTGGGTCTTTTTGATGATTCACCAGTTTACGGTAGGTCAATGATATAGCTTTCTTGGTGAGGTGGTCTGTGAGCAGCCGGTCCTCCAGCGGGGAGGACTCAGGTAGGGTGGTCCCCCTGGGTATAGCTTTCTGTAGTGCATGCTGTATTTGCAAGAATTTAAAGTGCTCGGTCCGGCTCATCTGATACTCTGATTGCAGCTTCTCAAACGGTATCACCCCACCCTTCCTCCAGAGGTCGCCGACCTTGGAGATGCCTATGAGGTCCCACCCCTCAAATTCTTTACGCAGATGACCCATACCAATCTTAGGGGAGATCCATAGCGGCGTCTGCTGCGTAATCACCCCCTCCCATCCCAACCTGCGCTGTGCCGTGCGCCAGATCTTTACTGTATGCGCTGTGGGGCGTTGTAGCCTATTCGGCCCCGATTTAACAATATAGGGCTTGGAGGACTCCGTGCAGTCCCAGCATTGCCCTGTCCATCTTGCACTGCGTGTATCCATTGATTGACTATTATAAGTTGGGACGCCCAATAATATAGACGTATGTTGGGCAGCGCCATTCCCCCATCATACCAACTCCGCATACGTTTGCAGAGAGCTATTCTATGAGGTTTACCCTCCCACAGCAGACAACCCACCTCTGCGTCGATCGATTTAAAGTAGGAGTCTGGGAATGGAGCGGGCGCATTCTGCAGCGCATAGAGGAAGCGAGGGAGAGCCATCCTTTTGAATAGCACCGCTCTCCCCAGCAATGTCAGTGGCAGGGAGTGCCAATATTTGACATCACTTTTTAGTCGTTTGAGGGGTGGAAGCAAGTTGCGTTCCAGGAAAAGCGCTGGGTCCGGCGTGATGTTTATACCCAGATATTTGAAACCATCCTCCGCCCTCGGTATTAACACTCCTTCGGGGAGTTGTGGCGGAGGCCCCTGTAGGACGCAGAGCACTGACTTCGTCCAGTTAATCGAATAGCCAGATATTCAGCAATGCAGCTATGGACCGTTTTGGTTGTGTCAGATAGACCAAGATATCGTCCGCATAGAGTGAGATACGATCATCCCAACTCTCTGTCCACCTTAGCCCAGATATAACTGGATCCTGCCTTCTCCATGCCGCCAAGGGCTCCAAAACCAGGGCGAATAGTAGAGGGGAGAGAGGACACCCTTGCCTAGTGCCTCGTCCCAGTGCGAAGTCTCTCGATAGCCGGCCATTCACCGCCACCTGCGCCAGAGGTTCTGTATAGAGTAGCCGTACCCATGCGCAGAACTTGGGCCCAAAACCAAGATGCACAAGCACCGCAAACAGAAAGGGCCACTCCACGCGGTCGAAAACCATAATCGCGTCCGGCGAGAGTCTAACTGCATCCTCCTGGATGTGGGGCCCACTGGCCATTATGCCGTGCAGCCATCTAATGTTCATTGCAGTGTTACGCGCAGGCATAAAGCCTGACTGGTCTGGATGGATGAGTGTCTGCAAATGAGGTTGGATACGGGTTGCTAATAGTTTTGCCAATATCTTGGCTTCCACATTTAGGAGTGAGATAGGCCTGTAGGAGGTGCACTCGGTGGGGGGCTTCCCGGGCTTTAATATTGCGACCAATGTCGCAACTCTGACGTCTTGTGGAAGTATACCCTCCTCCAGACTGGCCTCATACATTTGCAGCAAGTGCGGCACTATCGTGTTCGCCTCACGTTTGAACAATTCCACTGGAATCCCATTCGGTCCCAGCGCCTTCCCCGACTGAAGGCCGTGAATAGCTAGGGCGACCTCCTCTTCTGAGAGACTCTTTTCTAACGCAAGCGTGTCATCCGGGGCCAGTTTCAGAAGTCGTATGTCTGCGAGGAATTTTAGATTATCCGCTGTGGTGGTCGTCACCGCAGAGGTGTAGACCTGCTCATAGTGGTTAGCGAAGGCCAACGCTATGTCGTCCGGGTTTGTCACGTCCTCCCCCGATGTCAGTCGCAGCCGCGCCACCCATCGGTTGGCCTTCTCTTTTTTGTCAAGCCACGCTAGCAGTCGGCCCGCCTTATCCCCAAGCCTGTAGATTGTATGCTGCGTTTTCGCTAGGCGCAACCGGGCCGCCTCCCACAGATGGTCTCTATACGCCTGTTTCACAAGGTTAAGTGTGTGAGTGTTCGTATCGGTGGGGTCTTTGGTGTGCTCCCCTTCCGCCACGGTCACTGCTTCCTCCAGGGTTGCCACCTGTCGTGATGCTTCTCGCTTATGAGCTGTGATTACTGCAATGGCCTGCCCACGCAGCACTGTTTTGTAGGCCTCCCAGAGGACAATAGGCGAGGAGACAGAGTGCAATTTTTCTGGAAAGTACTGTTTTGTAGTTTTATGCAACGTCTTCCGCACGCCCGGGACCTTGAGGTAGCCAGGATGTATCAGGAAAGTGCGCCTTCTACCTGAGAGGCCTGAGGAATATGTTAGCAGCACCGGCGAATGATCGGATATGCCCCTGGGGAGGTGCTTAACCTATTGTATGCGAGCGATACATGTAGGAGAGGTGAGGAGGTAGTCAATACGTGAGAGACTTTTGTGCGCGCTAGCGTGATGCGTAAATTGACGGTCAGTGGGATGTAGCATGCGCCAACAGTCAAGCAGCCCCATGGCATCCAGGAAGCCCCGTAGGGGTGTAGGGGTCGTGTTTGGCCCTCTCGGGGGGTGTTTATCCCAGTCCGCATCCACTATGGCATTAAAGTCGCCCCCCACGATTAGTTCTTCCTGGGGTTGGCCCAGCAGGAACTTTCCTAGGGCCGGAAACGCTAGTGAGTGAAGTGCAGGGGGGAGGTACACCGTGACAAAATTAAAGCTGCAGCCCTCCCATTGTCCCAATATCGCAGCAAACTACCCCTGGTCATCTGCCCATTTCCCGGTCACCACCAAGGGACAGCTTTTCTGGAGGAGAATCCCCACTCCTCTGGATCCGGAGGTGAACTCGGAGTGCGCTACCATTTTGAACCCCCATCTATCTAGTGCCCTCATGGCCGTGCCGGCCAAATGGGCCTCCTGTAGGAGAGCCACCGATGGTGTGTGCCTCTTAATATGTTGCAGCACCAGCCCCCTCTTAATCTTATTGCCCAGGCCATTCACATTCCAGGACATCACTGTCAGCGGGGCGCCCGGGCCCTGACGATCACTCATTGGTACATTCGCCATTATCTCGATTCGGTTTGCGCTGTGGGCGTGCGCAGACGTGCGGCGTGAGCAAGCACTGTGATAGACTCTGGATCACTAATACACTGTTGGTACGCAAACATTTTTCGTGTGGGTGTACCCTCAGTACAAACTCCAGGTGCATAAGAAAGAGTAACAAATTAGGGAACAATACAAAAGCCCCAAAAACCACTAACGGAAAACAACCCCCAATCACCACCCCCCTCCCTGCTACCCTGCCAGACGAATCCCCAACAACCCGCCACCCCAACATAGCAGAGTGCTTTGATCCCGTAAACATTACTTGCGTGCCAGGGGATAGGAGTCCGAGAGTCATTACTGTAGTCCCCCAACCTCCAAGACAGCCGTTCAGCGAGTCTGCGCCATTGAGAAGCCCAGTTGACCCTGTAATTCGGACCCCTCGCCTACAGCACTGGTAAGGGCGGGCCGTTACGTTCACATTCTTTTCACTTCGTCAGCACACCGGTCGTGAGAGGCTCGCCTTGTCACCACGCCGCCAGTTCATCTGCTACTCGTAGCCGTGTCATTCCTCAGTGTCTGCATTCGTGGAGGGGGATGCCTGCCGCCCAGGCGCGGAGACCGTGATGTCCTCTTTTTCTGCTTTATCTTGTCGGCGACGCCGTCGTGAGTTCTCATCACCCTCGGCCCTCTGCCATCCCTCAAGCTAGTCGTGGGCCTCCTCAGGCGTTTCAAAAAAGCGTGTCTTTCCATCCGCCACCACCCGCAGCTTCGCCGGAAAGAGCATTGCGTATGGAAGCTCCCGTCAGCGAAGTTCTTTTTTTACCTCCAGAAAGCTTCTTCGGCGCTGAGCAACCACCGCCGTGTAGTCCGGAAAGAAGGAGATCTGGGAATTTTGGATTCGCACCGGTGGTGCCACTCTCGCTGCCTGGAGGATAACATCGCGATCCCGAAAGTTAAAGATGCGGGCCAGGATAGGTCGTGGGGGCGCCCCGGGTTTGGGCTTACCGCCCGACACTCGGTGCGCTCTCTCCACTGCAAAGAGGGTGGATAGTCCCCGAGGTTGAAGCTTTGACTGTATGAGGTCTTCTACATATAGATCCATGGCATGGGTCCCCTCGCCTTCCGGGACCCCCGTAATTCTAACGTTGTTCCTCCGAGAGCGCCCCTCCTGATCATCGAGCTTGGCCGCCATGATTTTATTGTCAGTCTCCAGCTGACCAACTCTGTGGAGCAGCGAAGCGGTGTCTTTAGTAAGGGATTTCGCCACCTGCTCCACCTCCGTCACTCTGGCGTTCATTTTTGGGAAATCTGCTCGGAGGAAGGAAACATCAGCAGAGATCGAACCCACCGTGGACTGTACGCTAGCAAGAGCCGCCATAATATCTTCCAAAGTCACCTTGGCCACTTCCCCGGAGTCTGGGGCCCCAACTGAGAGTTCTTTGCGCTCTGGCGGGCTTTTGGAGTCTTTAGCGAAAGCATATTTGTCGAGTTTGGCCTGTGCGGTCACGCGTTGGCCCTTTCCCCCATCTCCACCTGGGTCGGCCAGTTCTGACAGGTAATCCCCGCCGCCTGCCGCTAGTCTCGCCCACCAGCGCGGCCTGTCGGCTTTCCCTGGTCCAGAAGCGGTGATTGAACTATGGGTGTCCGGGTCCTCACATGCACCAGCACGGCGCGACTGATGTCCCTGAGCGTGTGAGTTGCGTTCTACACCGTGCCGGGGGGCTCTGGTCATCGCAGCGCATCCACTGGCTCTGCACGTCCCCGCCAGCCGTCTCCGCACTCCCGGATCTGCCCTCCACGTTCTTGGCCCGAATCTGGCCCGCCTCAGACCCGAGGCGACACGGAGCACGGGTGAGGCCCGACCACTTCTTGCTGCGATTGTTGCGAGCAGGCTTTTTTCAATGTCAGTAAATCCAGCCCTAAGCCGGCGGAGGGGTCCAGCGGGGGCGGGGCCCCATCCTCTCTTGGTGGCCTAGGCTAATGGGGCGTCTTCCCCGCCCTGCTCGGCCGTATTGCCTGGCCCTCGTCCCGCACCCTTAGCGCCTTCCGCAGCGCTGCCGAGTATGCCCGCTCCCGATGCGATCTCCGCCGTCAGGAGGGATGCGCCATGCGCAGGCTCCCACCTCCGGCACTTCCCTTTGATCGCTCCTGGGCTGGCCCCACTGGACACCCGCTGGGCCCTGCCCTCGTTTTCAGGGTCCTTCGGAAATCCGACCCCGGCTGCTAGTGCGGGACAAGGCCGCAGGGTCCCTCGCGCCCTCCACCACCGCTCCGGTGACACCTGTACCTCAGTTTATAGGGCCGCTGGGCTGATCAGGTCACCGTGTGCTCTGACGGCTCTGGGGGCCTGCTGGTTGCACCTTTCCATCGCACTGCCGGATCCGTGGCAGCTCTCGACGGACCTGGCTCCGCTTCCGCTCACCGCAAGGGCACCACGCCTCGCCCCCCACACTCACTCCGCTGAGCCGCCGTAGATGTCACTCTGGCTGTGCCCCCTTCAGACGTTCTGTGCCGCCGCCACCTCTCTCCGCACGTTAGCGGGTGTTCGCACGCCTCCCTGCCGGTCCCTCCTTCACGTTCCAAGGCCGTCGGCTGAGACCGGAAAATTTAGTCCCCGGCTGCCGGTGTCGAGCAAGGCCGCCGCCCACCGCATGGCCTCCGCTGCCTCCCGGGCCCCCCCGCAGATCAGGGCCAGCTCGATCGGTGCCTCTCGCCTTCCTGTAGCGATTTCTGTCTTGGGGGCAGGATACTTGGTCGGATAGAGTGCCGGATTGTCTGGGGAAACTACGTCGCTCTCAGAGCCTCGCTAGCGCGCGGCCATCGCTGTTGGCTGCAGGCCACGCCCCTCCCCCGCCATGGTCCTTTTAATACCGAAGACGCCCTTATGGCTCTGGGATCTGTTTCCAGTGGACGAGCTCCAGGATTAGACGGGGTCCCGTCTGATCTTTTCCTCCAAAACAAAACTGCTGGAGCAAGTACATCACACTACTGGCAAATGCTGTGGCCGAAGGTGCCCCAGTCCCTAAATCCTGGGGGGGGGGCTGTCATTATCCCATTGTTCAAGAAGGGTGATAGGACTCTACCAGGCAACTACAGACCAATCAGCCTGATAGACACAATACAGAAGGTTATAGGGAGGATGGTTTTGAACCAGACATTAGTGTGGATCGAAGACAACAAGATCCTATCCCCTTTCCAGGCTGGTTTTCGCAAAAAAATAGCACAGTGGATCAGGTTTTTCGATTTGTGCAACTTTATTGGAAGGTGGTTACTTTGGGAAAAGGCAGTCTCTATGTTGCTTTTGTGGACTTAAGAGCTGCCTTCGACCTTGTGCCTCGTCTGCGGTTGTGGGCGGTGATGGAAAAACTAGGGCTCCCCGCAGATATTCTAACCCTGATAATGAGGCTACACGAGAAAAATGTTGCTAATATCCAGTGGGGAGGACCAGGTGATGTTACCCCTGAGTTTCCGGTAGAACGAGGTGTGCGGCACGGCTGCACCATGGCTCCCATGCTCTTTTCACTATACATTAATGGGATAGTAAAATCCATACTTAGCGCCACCACAGACGCCCCAAAGCTGGCCGGAGTTGTCACTCCGATACTGATGTTTGCGGATGATACGCTTATTGTATCAAAAACTCAGAGTGGCTTGCAACGAGCTTTATTAGTCTTCGAGGACTTTTGCCGTGGTCACGGTTTGGAGGTAAACGTAGCCAAGACTAAACTTATGGTTTTTAACCCCCATCCAAGCTACAGAGGGAGAAAGTTCTTTATGAATAGGCAACCCCTAGAAATGGTCACCAATTTTGTTTATCTAGGTATTTATGTAACCAAAGATAATAAATGGGGCAAGCACATAGAGATGGCCACCCTGCTGAAATTTAGTCAAATATTGGGAGCGTTAACTAGGGAGCACAAAAAATCCTTTACTAAACCCATAAAACCTGTGCTCCAAGTCTATGAGGCAAAGGCCCTAATTTCAGTTTTGTATGGGGCAGAGTTATGGGTGTTCGACCGGTTATCTGCCTTAACCATAGCTGAATATAAATTCTTACGTAGTATAACAAGTCTTCCTCAGAGTACCCCAATGGTCCCTCTAAGATATGAGTTAGGCAGGAAGGCCATCACAGATATAGCTACACTCCGTCGGTCTTATACTGGCGAAGGCTCTGGACTACTACGGAGCTTTCCCCGTATGCTATGGGACTTATGGATGTCATAAAACTTGATGTCTTTCACAAGATCGGATGGTTGAGGAAGCTCCGTCAGACCCTGATAGCCTTGGGCCTGGAGGGGCTGTGGAGCGACCCAGTGGCCGCACTGTTTCCTTCGAAGAGAACCTAACAAATGATCTATTGGGAACGAGTCGAACACCAGGTATGGAGTAGAGCAAATTCCTCTGGGATGACTGGTTGTTATCTGGAGGCAAAGATTTCACCTGCCCTAGAACAATACTGGGACCTGATTACGAAACCCGGAGATAGGGAGCTCTACTTTCAGCTTAGAGCTGGTTCCTTACCTCTTAGGTCTCTTACAGGAAGATGGTCTAGTGCTTGTGAGGAAAAATGCCCTGCTTGTGGGTTACAAGCAGAATCAATTGCCCATTTCCTGTTCGTTTGCCCAGTATTTGCCACCCCAAGACGAGTATGGCTGTCCCCTATGTGTCAAATTTTAGGTACTAGAAGTTGTGCTGTTGCACTAAGAATTCTATGCACTAGCACTTTACCAATTATTTCTATATCACTAGCCAAATACCTGGGATGGGCATGGACTCTAAGGGCTCAAGCCTCTAGCAAATATTTGAAGCGTTCTCATTAACTTACCTAATTAATGTAATCTGTCGCGCCCCGTACTAATTGACATTCTCTTACTCTGTAGTTGGTGTGGGTGTTTTTAGATACGTCTTTTTTAACTTCGTAGTCATCTCGATCTGTGTAAGACCTGGGGTCTCCAGGCCCTAAGGGGGTAACGTGACACGAGCGGCTGGGCACCTAAAGGCTTGTGTGTAAAGCGACCATACAACACGCACATCCACTGAAGCAAGGAACGCACACAATAAGGGATGCCACACTGTAGAGATTTATGCAAATAACTCAAGTTTTATCCAAGCAGTTTGAGATAAATGCAGTTCATAACATATATATGCACTTCATGAGATATAAATTCAGTTAAGGAGATGACAATGGCAATTCACTTATGCCAGCGTTTGATCCGCCAGCACCATATTCACCAGTATGATTTTCACCAGTACCTTGTATACTTTACTCCCCATGGTAGGGTTTGGGGATTGTAGCGCTACTCCTGGGGGCGTGCAGGGACCCAGGGCAGACCTCGCGGGCCTACCGTTACCTTGGGACAAATCTGACGAACACCTTCAGAGCAGAGCATTAGAACATAGCGCCACTCGTAACCAGCACGCAGTGCATACTTCAGAGCAGAGCACTAGAACATAGCGCCACTCGTAACCAGGAAGCGGCGAATACTTCAGCACTGAGCATTAGACCATAACGCTACTCGTAATCAGTAAGCAGTGAATACGTCAGCACTAAGCATTGGAACATAACGCTACTCGTAATCAGTAAGCAGTGAATACACCAGCACTGAGCATTCGACCATAACGCTTCTCGTAACCAATAGCAATGTATACTTCAGAACGGAGCATTTAGAACATAGCGCTTCTCGTAACCAATAGCAACGTATACTTCAGAACGGAGCATTTAGACCAGCGCGCTACTCGTAATCAGTAGCAATGAGTACTTCAGAACGGAGCAGTTCATGGAGCACAACGAGTCACGCGAAGCGAGCCTCTCGTACTCCGGTGCAGTTTGGGAGACACAAAGTTACGGAATAGTCAGGGGGGAGCAAGGGGCGAATCCCTCGGAGGGGTCTCTCTGTCGTGGTGATCAGGGGACTCCCACGGAGAGGGAACCCGGGCTCAGGGTGCGGTGTGGCTCCCAGCCTGTAGGAGGCACACCGGGGTCAGTCCCAAGCCTCCGGGCTTACCTTGCTCGACGTCGGGAAGGCGTCCACACCGGCTCCGAAGTCCGCAGGCGATCCTGTTGCGACGGGGGTCGGTCACGGCCTCACGCACCTTCACCACAGCTGCGACGGCAGCGACGGGGCCCCAGGCTTCTCCTCGGGCCTCGCAACGACGAGGGGCACTCTTCCGGCCTCCGGGCCGCAGCGGTGAGCGCGCCTCAGCCTCCGCACCACAGGGGGGGTTCAAATTAAGCTGGGGCTCCGCGCTCAATGGAGCACGCTGCCGGGGATCCCAGGCCAGGTCAGGGAGCGCAAGGGTCACAGCGCTAAGACCTGGTTGATCCTCAGCGATACCACCATTGGTTATGTAGGTAGTTTCAAGGTTCAGTCTGGACACGCAGTCTCAGCATTCAGTTCAGGCAATCAGTTGCTCTTGAAAGTCATGATGGTGCGGATGTATCTGGCGCCCTTAAGGGGTTCTGTTACAGGGGGGTAGGGGGTGAGTTGGCGACTAGGTCCTTCCTAGTCAGGCTGGGCAGAGGTTCCCTGGGTCCTCCTACTGCTGGGCAAGATCAGTGGGTTTCACAGGATCACTCACTCACATAAGAGGCAGCACTCAAATCCTGTCACTCTCAGAGGCATAAGTCCCTGGCTAGGCCCTACCGCCTACACTCCTGCATGGATTCTCCAGCTCTGCTTTACCCCACTGGCCAACTGACTAGAAAAAGTTCCCTCCCTCGCTTATGTATCACTAGGTCAGGTGACCTCTAGCCAAGGCGGCAAAAGTAAAACCACACCTCCCTTCTAGAAGGTTCGAGCACATTCCAGGAGCTTCCCCATTCTACCTATGGGACAAAAAAGGCGGGCTGGTGTCGCAACATTGTTGTGGGGTTCCAGCCAGCTCCTGGCAGCTAGGGTGCTACTAATAAAGACCACTCTGCAGTAGCAGGGGCCTGTGGCAGCCATCTTGGGAGAAGGGAGCACCTGCACCTTAACACTGATTGGCAATGAAAAGGCGCCCGGAGACCTAAGTCCAACATCAAAATGAAGGTGGAAAAATGAGGCACGATCAAAAATAAATGGGGAGACCACCCTAGGGCTGACAGGTCCAACAATCTGTTTAATGCTTTTTTATGATCTTTTAAGTATTTATTGATGGATCCTAATAATTTCTTTGGGTTTATATATGTTATGTTTGTTCATATGTTTGTGTCTTTTATGATCTTTTAAAATCGAATAAAGACTGATGATGATGATGATGATGATTGGTTAATGTGAAATGCAGAGATGACTTTAGGAAGGAATTTTGGATTTGTTCTGAGAACCACTTTGTTAAGATATATTTGTAAGATCGGTTCTTGTATTGTTAAAGCCTGGATCTCACTTACCCTTCTAAGAGAGGTGATTGCAATAAGGAAAGCTACTTTCCATGTGAGGAACTGAAGTTCACATTTGTGTAGAGGTTCAAATGGGGGTCCCATGAGCCTAGTAAGTTCAATGTTGAGATTCCATACCGGAGAGGGTGGTAATCTGGGAGGAATGATCCTTTTAAGGCCCTCCATAAAGGCTTTAATTGCTGGGACCCTAAAAAGTGACAAGTGTTGTCTGTTTGGTAAGTAAGCGGCAAGTGCTGCTAGAAGTAGTCGTATGGATGAGTATACTAAATTACATCTTTGCAAATGTAGTAAGTAGCAAATGATGTTCTGGATGGACGCATCCAGTGGATTGATATGATTGTTAGCTTCAGTAAATAGCAAATATCTTCCATTTTGCTGCATAGCAAGCTCAGGTGGTAGGGCACCTGACTTCTTTAATGATGTTCATACAGTCTGGTGGAAGGTTAAGATAACCGAATTCTAGGACTTCAGGAGCCAGATCGCCAGATTCATTTGAGTTGGATTGGGGTGGCTTATCTCTCCATTGTTCTGCGTTAGTAGTGATGGGGAGAGGCGTAGTTTATGATGTGGGACTAGTGAGAGTTCCAACAGTGTTGTGAACCATGGTTGGCGTGCCCATGTGGGAGCCACTAGGATCATTTTTAGAGACTGTTGCCAGAGCTTGCGTACCACTAGTGGAATCAGTGGGAGTGGCGGAAAAGCGTACGCAAATCTGCCTGACCAGTTCATCCATATCGCATTGCCCTTGGACAGCGGGTGTGGAAACCTGGTGGCGAAGGATGGGCATTTTGCGTTTTCGTTTGTGGCAAACAGATCTATGTCTGGTTGGCCCCACATCTGGAAAAAGGGTAGAAGAACTTGCGGATGTAGTTCCCATTCGTGACTCTGTTGTGTCTGTCGACTTAACAGATCGGCAATCTGACTGTGAACTCCTGGAAGCTGTTCTGCAAACAGGTATATCTTTTGTGGGATGCCCCACCTCCAAATGTTCTGTGCTAGCTGAGACAGTTGTAGAGAATGTGTGCCACCTTGTTTCTGTATGTAATACATGGCTGTCATGTTGTCCGTCCGGATCAGGACATCCTTGTTCTGTACATGAACTTGGAATGATTTTAAAGCTAGGAATATTGCTAGCAGTTCCAGATGATTGATATGGAGCACTTTTTGTTGAGTGGTCCATTTGCCTTGAGTTGTCTTATTGAGCTGTGCTCCCCATCCTGTGAGTGATGCGTCTGTTAGCACTATCTGTGGAACAGGTTTGAGGAACGGCCGCCCTTTGGATAAGTTTGTTGTGTTCCACCACTGCAGCGAGCTATGTGTGCGGCTGTCCACCAACACCAGATCTGTAAGTTGTCCTTGAGCCTGATTCCACTGATGTGCCAGACATTCCTGCAAGGGGTGCATCTGAAGTCTTACATAAGGTACAATAAATATGCAAGATGCCATCATGCCTATGAGTTGCATGAACACTCTGGTTGGGAGAGAGCGTTGGGTTTGAAAATTGTTGATGAGAGCTTGTATACTGGCTATCCTGGCTGGACGGGGATATGCTAGAGCTGTGGAAGTATTTATTGTGGCCCCTTAGGTATTGATGTACCTAAGAGGGTTGGAGTTGCGACTTGGTATAGTTGATTGTGAACCCCAAGTTGTGCAGTGTTTGGATAGTTTGATGAGTGTGTAGAACACACTGATTGAATGGTTTGGCTTTTATTGGCCAGTCGTCCAGATATGTATTTGTTGTCTTCTTAGGTGTGCTGCTACCACTGCCAGACATTTGGTAAATACTCTAGGAGCGGTGGTGACTCTAAATGGATGGACTTTGAACTGATAGTGTTGTCCGTCCACTACAAACCTTAGATACCTCCTGTGAGCAGGATTTATGGGAATGTGGATGTAGGCATCCTTGAGGTCTAGTGTGGCAAGGAAGTCTTGTTGTTGGAGTAGTGGAAGCACTTGTTGGATAGTGATCGTGCGAAAATGATCTGAGTCTTTGTACAGATTGAGGGGTCTGAGGTCGAGTATTGGCATTAGGGTCCTGTCTTTTTTAGGGATTATGAAATACAGGGAGTAAACCCCTGTTCCCTGATGTAGTAAGGGGACTGGCTCCATGGCCTGCTTTTGAACCAGCGAGAGAACTTCGTTTTAAAAGTGTAAGATGTTCTGTGGACATTGGTCGTTGCTTGGGTGGTATGTTTGGGGGGGTAGCTGTAAGTTCCAGGCAGTAACCATATTGGATAATTTGTCTTACCAACTTTTCTGTTGTGATGGATTCCCAGACAGGCATGAACTGTGAAAATCTTTCCCAGACTGGAGTGGAATGGTCTGGGGGAGTGTAGTGGAACGTCATTGTTTAGCAGCATGGGGGGTGCGAGTGTTGTTACCTCGGCCTCTCCCTTTTTTGTTATTCCCTCTGTATCCTCCTCTAAAATATCCTCTATTGGGGGATGTTTGGGTGGTGTTTTTAAAAGAAGATGAGGTATCTGCACCCATGTTCCTAGAGGCTCCTCTATAAAAGGAGCGACGAAAGGAGCCACGTGTTTGCGGAGACTAACGCTCCCATGGACTTAGCAGTCTCTGTCTTTTTTTATCTTTTCAAGTGCAGTGTCTACAGCCGGTCCAAAAAGTTTTTCTCGATTGAACGGCTGGTTTAGTATGGTTGTCTAGACCTCTTGTTTAAAGCCTGAAATGCGTAGCCAAGCATGTCATCTGAGCAGTACACTGGTATTAATGGTATTAATGGCCCTAGAGGCAGTGTCTGCTGCATCAAGGGCACATTTAATTGAGGCATTTGTTATTAGTTTGCCCTCTTGGATTAGATCGTTTGCCTGAGTTTTATACTGGTCAGGCAAATGCTGTCATAGTGGGTCCTGTCATATCTAGCCAGCAGTGCTGGAGTGTTGGCTATGCGCCATTGATTGGCCACCTGCGCAGCTACTCTTTTGCCAGATGCGTCTGGTAATTTGGATTCTTTATCCGGGGGTTGTGCGTCCCCGGAGGTTTGTGAATTGGCGCGCTTCCTAGCGTTGGAAACTACTAGTGAATCCAAAGGCAGCTGTCCTTTGATGTACGCAGGGTCGTCAGGGTCAGGTCTATATTTTTATCGATCCTAGGATTAAGAATCCTGGCTCGTATGGTATCTTGGTTCTGATGCTCCGTCCATCTCCACCCCCTTTTGTACCGCTTTGTACCGCTTTATTCGCCATACGTTGGCAGGGTATGCTCAGACGTGAGTCCCTTGCTCACTTTGCCACTGGATTCAAGCAAGCCTGGCTGAAGACGGCTGAAATGCCAGAAACCGTTCCTAGGAAGCTTGTTTCCGGTCCAGGGAAGGCATGGCTTGGCAGTTCGGGCTGCACTGTTCCCATGAGGCACAGGGTCAGACTGATTTGCATATGGCCATGTCTGAACTGCGGTGGCAGGATGGGCTAAAGAATGGTGATGGATCAAACCCAGATCTCTTGACTGGGTGTGAGTGTTTGATTGGTTCTGATGCTCCGTCCATCACCACCCCCTTTTGTACCGCTTTGTTCGCCATAAGTTGGCAGGGTATGCTCAGACGTGAGTCCCTTGCTCACTTTGCCACTGGATTCAAGCAAGCCTGGCTGAAGACGGCTGAAATGCCAGAAACCGTTCCTAGGAAGCTTGTTTCCGGTCCAGGGAAGGCATGGCTTGGCAGTTCGGGCTGGACTGTTCCCATGAGGCACAAGGTCAGACTGATTTGCATATGGCCATGTCTGAACTGGGGTGGCAGAGTGGGCTAAAGAATGGTGATGGATCAAACCCAGATCTCTTGACTGGGTGTGAGTGTTTGATTGGTTCTGATGCTACGTCCATCACCACCCCCTTTTGTACCGCTTCGTACGGTATCTTTGCATACTTCAGGGGCATGTCTAATGACCCCCTTAATCATTGGTAATATTTGTACAGTTTTTTGGGACTGTTCAAATGTATCTAATAGGAAATCCTCATCTGCTGTGTCTGAGTGCATTGTCACACCGTGAAAAACAGCAGCCCTATTGAGCAATTGTCCAAAACCAATGTTATCGTCTGGGGGAGATGGTTTTGTTGGGTATGATTGAGGGCTTGGGAGGTCTGGTAGATCTATTGTCTCAGAGTGATTACAATCGTCCTGTGGTGGGTCGTCTGGATCAGTGAACGGATCATTGGGGTCTCCCCCACCCCTAGGTCATCATCATCATCTGGTGGTGGTGTATGTGGTGGAGAAGTTACAGGCAGGGGTGGTTTAACGGGTTTAGGGAGAGGAAGGGGGTTAGAAGGAAGTACAAGAGAAGAAGGAGGCATAGGTGATGTAGCAGAGTCCTTCTTCTTGACAGGCACTGGAGGGGCGTGTGCTGTGTCTAACTTCCTCTTCTTGCATGGGACAGCTGTGACATGTCCTGTTTTAGGGTTAATGTAGATTTTTTTCTGTCTGGGATCGACAGGATCCGAATGAAAAAGTTCCCATTCCTTGACAACCGCTTTCGGCGCAGATTTTTTTGGTTCCGAGCGGGGCTGTTGTTGAGTTTTTTGCTCTTTGGCCTTAGCAGGTGTGGTAGAATTGCAGATCTTCGGAATCTTCTTCTGGGCCATTCGGACCCTCGTCGAAGATGTCCTCTGGTTCCGGAGCTGATCTCTGTGCCATGATGTGTCGTCGAGCCCGACGATCTCGGATAGTCTTTTTTGATCTAAAAGAGGCGCAGGCTGGGCAGATGGACTCATCGTGTTCTGGCGAGAGGCACAGGTTGCAAACCTTATGATGGTCACTGTGTGGAAACTTCGCTCCACACTGGGGGCATTTTTTGAACGGTGTTGTTTCCATGAGCCGTAGGCCTTACGGCATCGATAGGCACAGCTGCCCGTGTCGACGACTGGAATCGAAGCAGTGAAAGGCGTGTTGAAGATTTCGATGTTCGAAGTCAATCAGAAGAGTTTGAGAACGTTTTGCGCGTCGAAAAAGTTTGAAAGTTAAGTTTCGAACCAGAGCGCAAAAGTTGCATCTGAACCCAATGGCGGAAAAAAACAATCTAAGGATGGAGTCGATGCCCATGCACCCTATCGTCCAAAGGAGGAGTCACCTATCTCGTGACAACAAAGACTTCTTCCAAGACAACAACAAAGTGCAAGCATCTGAGCCCAACACCAGATGGCGATCTAATGCTAAGTGTGTGACCTGCAGCTCATATGCCTCGAACGTAGCATTAGCAATTTAAACAGACCATATAGTTCTCTTCAAACTGGACATTATTCTAAAGTCTGTGCTCAAAAGTGCAGAAGTTTCTACGTGTTTCAGTTTAACACAATACTCACAAGCACTGCTCCTTCTAACAGGAGTTTTTTTCTTTAGGATGATTTGCTTGATGTACTATAGCAAAGGTCACACTGCACATGAAGTAATCCAAGCATATAAAGTACATATAAAAAATAAAACCTTTGAATGAATGATAATACTAATAGTGACATAACATTTATTAATAAATTGGATAATAAATCTAGGGTTAAGGAATATGCTACTTACCAGTATGCATCTCTCTTGGCATGTAGAGCTGCAGATCCACACACTAGCATAGTAGATCGCCATCTGGTGTTGGGCTCGGATGCTTGCACCTTGTTGTTGTCTTGGAAGAAGTCTTTGTAGTCACGAGATAGGCGACTCCTCCCTTGGACGATAGTGCGCATGGGCATCAACTCCATCGTTAGATTGTTTTTCGCCATGTTGGGAAATTATGGAGTTAGTAGAAGAAAAAGAGATGTCCATGTGTGTGTATCTAAGTAAAATAGCGGTGGAACAGATACAGGTCCCGGGGAGTTGGGTGGGCGTGTGTGGATCTGCAGCTCTACATACCAAAAACAGATGCATACTGGTAAGTACCATATTGCGTTCAAGGCATATGAGCTGCAGATCACACACAAGCATGGACTATACAGCAGTATTTCCCCTAGCCTTGGTCACCTGTATCGGATGCAGTGGTTTGAAATAAAGTTTTAAGGACAGCTTGGCTCACAGAAGCTTGTTGTTTTGCTTGTACATAAACACAATAGTGCTTAGTGAAGGTGTGTGTTGTAGACCATGTGGCTGCCTTACAAATGTCCTCTAAGGGAATGTTCCCTAAGAATGCCATGTAAGCCCCTAGTGTACGTGTGGAATGCGCTCTAGGGGGAACTGTTAAAGTGCGCTTAGCTTTTTGGTAACTTATTTGGATACATTTAACTATCCATCTAGCAATCCCAGATTTGGAGATGGGGTTACCCTAATGTGGTGGAGAGAAAGCTACAAACAATTGTTTTCAAAGATTTAGGGGCATATGTATCAACATCTCCATTTGCGATTCTCAAATAGCGATTTTAAAGAATCGCTATTTGAGAATTGCAAAACGGGATGTATTTAAACAATCGCAAAACTTTTGTGATTTCTTAAAATTCCTTAATTGCGATTAGCAAATTGCGAAATCGCAATTAAGGAATACCTTCCCATTCATTCCTATGGGCCAGGAGACCCATAGGAATGAATGTGAAGTAATTCTCAAATTGCGATTTGCAATTTGCCAATCGCAATTTGAGAATAATTTCAAAGGTGCAAGGGTGTCATGATGACACCCTGATGCACCCCTGAAATGAGCATGTGTGCGCATATGGCACACATACATGCCCTAAGGGCATGTATGTGCGCCACGTGGCACTTTGTAAAATTCAAAACAGTGCATTTTGAAAGGAAATCGCAAATTACCACCAACTAGAAGTTGGTGGTAATTAGCGATTTCTTAAGGATAATTCGCACAACTTGGGTGCGTGTTACATATCATTTAAGAAATTGCATTTTGCGATTTCTTAAATGCTTACGCAAAATTAAGAAATCGCTAAATTAGCAATTCCTTAATTTTGCGATGAAATATTGGCTCATACATCCCGATTAGCGATTTTTTAATGGCAAACGCTGTTATTTAGCGAATCGCAGCGTTTGCGATTAAAAAATCGTTTGATACATATGCCCCTTAGTTCTGTCAATGTAATAAAGAAGGGCTCTTTTAACATCTAAGGTGTGAAGAGCTCTCTCCGCCACTGAGTCTGGGTTTGGAAAGAACACTGGTAACTCCACTGACTGGTTAAGATGAAAAGGAGATATTACTTTTGGAAGGAATTTTGGATTTGTTCTAAGAACCACTTTATTACGATGTAGATGTAAGAATGGTTCTTGTATGGTTAAAGCCTGGATTTCACTTACTCTTCTAAGAGATGTGATTGCAATAAGGAAAGCTACTTTCCATGTGAGGAACTGTAGTTCACATTTATGTAGAGGTTCAAATGGGGGTCCAATAAGCCTAGTAAGAACAATGTTTAGATTCCACACTGGAGAGGGTGGTAATCTGGGAGGAATAATTATTTTAAGTCCTTCTATGAAGGCTTTGATCGCAGGGACTCTAAAAAGTGACAAGTGTTGTCGATTTTGTAAGTAAGCTGCGAGTGCTGCTAGATGCAGACGTATAGATGAGTATGCTAAATTACATCTTTGTAAATGTAGTAAGTAGCAAATAATGTTCTGGATGGAGGCATCCAGTGGGTGTATATTATTGTTAGTGCAGTAAATGGCAAATCTTTTCCATTTAGCAGCATAGCAAGCTCGAGTTGTAGGTCTTCTGGCTTCTTTGATAATATTCATGCAGTCTCGTGGAAGGTTAAGGTAACCAAACTCTAGGACTTCAGGAGCCAGATCGCCAGATTCAGTTGACCTGGATGTCTGATCTCTCCATGGTTCTGGGTTATTAAGGACGGGGAGAGACGTAGTTTTTGGTGTGGTACTATTGAGAGTTCCATTAGTGTTGTGAACCAAGGTTGGCATGCCCATGTGGGAGCTACTAGGATCAGTTTGAGAGATTGCTTCCTGAGCTTGCGTATCACTAGTGGAATGAGTGGGAGAGGCGGAAAAGCGTACGCAAATCTGCCTGACCAGTTCATCCATATCGCATTGCCTTTTGACTGAGGGTGCGGAAACCTGGCGGCGAAGGTTGGGCATTTTGCGTTTTTGTGTGTGGCAAACAGATCTATGTCTGGTTGGCCCCATTTTTGGAAAAAGGGTAGTAGAACTCGGGGATGTAGTTCCCATTCGTGAATCTGTTGTATCTGTCGACCTAACAGATCGGCAATCTGATTTTGAACTCCTGGAAGGTGTTCTGCAAGTAGGTATATGTTCTGTGGAATGGCCCATCTCCAAATGTTCTGTGCGAGCTGGGACAGCTGCAGAGAATGTGTGCCTCCTTGTTTTTGTATGTAATACATGGCTGTCATGTTGTCCGTCCGGACGAGGACAGCCTTGTTCTGTACATGTAGTTGGAAGGATTTTAGTGCTAGGAATATTGCTAGTAGTTCTATGTGATTGATATGGAGCACTTTCTGTTGAGTGGTTCATTTGCCCTGAGCTGTGTGTCCGAGGAGACGGGCTCCTCATCCTGTGAGTGATGCGTCTGTTGTCAGCACTATCTCTGGAAGAGGCTCGAGGAACGGCCGCCCTTTGGACAAGTTTGTTATGTTCCACCACTGTAGAGAGCGATGTGTGCGGCTGTCCACCAACACCAGATCTGTAAGTTGTCCTTGAGCCTGGTTCCACTGACGCGCTAGACATTCCTGTAAGGGACGCATTTGAAGTCTTGCATGAGGCACAATGAAGATGCAAGATGCTATCATGCCTATAAGTTGCATGAACACTCTGGCTGGAAGAGAGTGTTGATTTTGAAATTTTGTGATAAGAGTTTGTATACTGGATATCCTGGCTGGACTGGGATATGCTAGCGCTGTGGAGGTGTTTATTGTTGCTCCTAGATACTGATGTATATGCGAGGGCTGGAGATGCGACTTGGGGTAGTTGATTGTGAACCCCAAGTTGTGTAACATTTGGATGGTTTGGTGAGTGTGTAGAACACATTGGTCGAATGATTTTGCTTTTATTAGCCAGTCGTCTAGATATGGAAGATATGAATTTGTTGTCTTCTGAGATGTGCTGCTACTACCGCAAGACATTTTGTGAATACTCTGGGTGCGGTGGTCACTCCGAATGGAAGGACTGTGAACTGGTAGTGTTGTCCGTCCTCCACAAACCTTAGGTACTTCCTGTCAGAAGGATGTATGGGAATGGGGAAGTAGGCGTCTTTGAGATCTAGTGTGGCAAGGAAATCGGCTTGTTGCAGCAGTGGGAGCACTTGTTGAAGAGTGATCATATGGAAATGATCTGAGTGTATATACAGATTAGGGGTCTGAGGTCGAGTATTGGTTCGAGAGTCCTGTCCTTTTTGGGGATTAGGAAGTACACTGAGTAGACCCCTGTTCCCTGATGTTCTAGGGGAACTGGTTCTATTGCGTGCTTTCGAAGCAGTGAGAGAACCTCTTGTTTGAGGAGCGTTAGATGGTCTGCGGACATTTGGCGCTGTTTAGGTGGTATGTGTGGGGGGGTAGCTGTAAGTTCCAGGCAGTAACCATACTAGATAATTTGTCTTACCTACCTCTGTTGTGATGGAATTCCAGACAGGTAGGAACTGTGTTAGTCTGCCCCTGACTGGAGTGGAATGGTCTGGGGGGAGCAGAGGAAAGTCACTGTTTTGTAGCGGGGGAGGTGCGAGTGTTGTTATTACCTCGACCTCTTCCTTTGTGGTTGTTCCCTCTGTATACGCCTCTAAAATATCCTCTACTGGGGGATGTTTGTGTAGTGGCTTTGAATGTAGATGAGGTGTCTGCGCCCATGTTTTTGGAGGCTCCTCTGTAGAAGGAGCGCCAAAAGGAGCCACGCGTTTGTTGAGACTGTAAAGCCCCCATGGACTTAGCAGTCTCGGTGTCCTTTTTTCATTTTTTCAAGGGTAGTGTGTACAGCCGGGCCAAAAAGCTGTTCTTGGTTGAATTGCTGACTGAGTATGGTAGTGTGGACCACTTGCTTAAAGACTGAAATGCGTAGCCAGGCATGTCGTCTAAGGAGTACACTGGTGTTAATTGATCTAGAGGCAGTATCTGCTGCGTCAAGTGCACATTTAATTGATGCATTAGAAAATAGATTGCCCTCTTGGATAAGGTCATTTGCTTAGGTTTTATACTGGTCAGGCAGATGCTGTAATAGATTTTCTAGCTGGTCATAATGTGCCCTGTCATATCGTGCCAGAAGTGCTTGGGTTTTGGCAATATGCCAGTGATTAGCTGCTTGTGCCGCTACCCTTTTGCGAGAAGCTTCTAGCAATTTGGAATCTTTATCCGGGGGTGGCACATCCCCGGACGACTGGGAGTTGGCGCGTTTTCTAGCATTTGAAACGACTAGAGAATCCAAAGGCAACTGTCCTTTGATGTAAGTAGGATCTTCAGGGGCAGGCCTATATTTCTTTTCTATTCTAGGGTTAAGAACCCTGGCATGGACGGGATCTTTAAATACTTCAGGGGCATGCTTAATGACTCCTTTGATCATTGGTAATATTTGCACTGACTTTTGGGATTGTTCAAATGTATCTAAGAGGAAATCTTCCTCTGGTGCATCGGAGTGCATTGTAACACCATGATAGCTCTATTTAATAATTGGCCAAACCCAAGGTGAACATCTGGGGGAGCTGGTTTTGAGGGATATGGCTGTGGGTCTGGGAGGTCTGTTGGGATAGGAAATGCCCAATCATCTAGTTGTGAGGTATCTGGATCCGAGAACGAGTCACTAGGATCACCCCCCCCCCAGGTCATCATCATCTGGAGGTGGTGTATGTGGTGGAGAATTTACAGGTAAGGGTGGTGTAGGCAGAAGAGGTGGCTTAGAAGGCAGTGCAGGAGAAGAAGGGGGTAAAGGCGATGTGGCAGAGTCCTTCTTGTGTACAGGAACTGGAGCAGATGGTGTGTCCAGTTTTCGTTTTTTACATGGCACAGTGGTGACATGTCCTGTTTTTGGGTTTATATAAATCTTTTTGTGCCTTGGATCGATAGGATCTTTGTGAAAAAGTTTGTGGTCCTCGGTAACGGCTTTCGGTGCCGAATTTTTCTGTTCCGAGAGAGGCTGTGGTTGATCCTTATGGGTTTTGGCCTTAGGCAGCGTATCAGAGTCCTTAGGCTTTTGTTTCGGTGCCGAGGATGTTGGCTTCGGAGCCGAAGCCTCTGCGTTTTAAGGGCCGATTTGGAGGTGGAAGGTGTTGGAGCGGAGTGTTCTTTTGGCTTCGGTGCCGAAGGTGCCGGTGGGGGGGAACAACCTTTACAACGCAACTTTTACAATGCACTACCATTACAACGCATTTTTTACAACGCATAATCCATTACAACGCATGACATTACAACGCATGACACTACAACGCATTTTTAAAAACTACCTTTACAACGCATTCCATTACAACGCATACTACCATTACAACGCATACCATTACAACGCATAATATTACACTATACTATCCAACACTTACCCTACTGATGCACCCCCTGGAGTTAGAATAGTAATTTTTACCCCTACACTATCCAACACTTACCCTACTGTTGCACCCCCTGGAGTTAGAATAGTAATTTTTACCCCTACACTATCCAACACTTACCCTACTGTTGCACCCCCTGGAGTTAGAATAGTAATTTTTACCCCTATACTATCCAACACTTACCCTACTGATGCACCCCCTGGAGTTAGAATAGTAATTTTTACCCCTATACTATCCAACACTTACCCTACTGATGCACCCCCTGGAGTTAGAATAGTAATTTTTACCCCTATACTATCCAACACTTACCCTACTGATGCACCCCCTGGAGTTAGAATAGTAATTTTTACCCCTATACTATCCAACACTTACCCTACTGATGCACCCCCTGGAGTTAGAATAGTAATTTTTACCCCTATACTATCCAACACTTACCCTACTGATGCACCCCCTGGAGTTAGAATAGTAATTTTTACCCCTATACTATCCAACACTTACCCTACTGATGCACCCCCTGGAGTTAGAATAGTAATTTTTACCCCTATACTATCCAACACTTACCCTACTGATGCACCCCCTGGAGTTAGAATAGTAATTTTTACCCCTACACTATCCAACACTTACCCTACTGTTGCACCCCCTGGAGTTAGAATAGTAATTTTTACCCCTACACTATCCAACACTTACCCTACTGTTGCACCCCCTGGAGTTAGAATAGTAATTTTTACCCCTACACTATCCAACACTTACCCTACTGTTGCACCCCCTGGAGTTAGAATAGTAATTTTTACCCCTATACTATCTAATACTTACCTTAAATGTAATTTAATATTATGCGTTGTAATGGTATGCGTTGTAAAGGTAGTATGCGTTGTAATGGTAATGCGTTGTAAAGGTATTTTTTTAAAATGCGTTGTAGTGTCCTGCGTTGTAATGTCATGCGTTGTAATGGATTATGCGTTGTAAAAATGCGTTGTAAGTGCATGCGTTGTAAAAGTGTGCGTTGTAACGTCATACATCCGCCGGTGGGACAATTACATGCGGTTTGCTCGGTCCCGAGCTACCGAAAGGCTTGTCTTTTTTCTTCGGAGCCGAGCTCAGGGGCGGGGCTTCTGAAGGATGTTTTTGGTCTCGACTGGCGTCAACAGGCGAAGTCTTGACCACTGCCTTTGGTTTTGGAGGGGTTGGGGCAGGGGCAGTAGTACTGGTGGAGCAGGTAAAACAAAATTTTGTATACCTTCTCTATTTACGTAACTTTCTAAATGTTAACCTGTATTAACTGTTTGGAGTGTTAATGCTAACCAACATTACACCTTGATAAACACAAATTACACGAGGGACTAAATGCCAAAGTGCACGGCAAATAATTCTAATGACTAACTCATGTACGCATATTAATCGTAGAATGTGTTGTGATAGAAATTTGCATGATTTATGTTGCTTTTGTAATGGTTCGCGTTCCTGGTATGGTGGAATGGTCAGTATTGTTGCATTAAGTGTTGCTATAAGCTAGGAAAATACTAATATATAATGGGATTAGTGTGGGTTTAAACATTAGAATCTTCATTTCCGTATATTAATTACTCTTTATTTTTGTTTTGCTTAAGTTGGCATTCGGGCCTACTATGCCATGATATTCAAAATGGAGTTCAGAAGTGGCCACCGTCGTGTGAGCGCGATGTCTACTGCGTAGACTCGGATGGCTCTGAAGATCTCCAGGAGTCCTTCGGCCAGGGCACAGTGTTCTTCGTCAAGGATAGGAACGTGGAGGACGGCCAGGACTCAACCAGTGTGAATGACAGAAAAAACAATGACAACCTGTCTTTAGAGGCCTGCATATTGATACTTCGGACCCTTTCGCATGAGAACTGTCCAAACCATGGGATGACATCTTCGGTTCATTGAGAACCAAGGAACTCTGTGAATCACGTCCTATATTGTAAAACTTGGTGGCTTAGCCAATCAGAGTCATTCCAAATTCAGCAAATGTAGCATGTTACCCAAAATTTTATTATAAAGGGGGGTTAGTAGAAGGATAGGGGAGAGTTGCGTTCCCGAAGTGTGATCCGAATCTCCGTTGTTCGATTTGCTTGCACGATTGTATGGTCCTCTGGATATCTTTGGGACTGCGTCGTGCCAAGCGAAAATAACTTTTCTCCGGACTAATTTGGGTTGTAGCCTGCATTCGATTGGAAGGTCACACCAGAAGGGATTTGATTTATGCAGGGCTGACAGGTTTAGGGAAAAATGGTTGCCAGTATCAGAAATTAGGTAAATATAATTGTCATGCTGATTTGTGCCAATGTTTATTAAAATTCCGATTGATTATAATGCTGATTATGCCAATGAGAGTGAATTTAATTACATAAGCTAAACATTTATTTACTGAAAACGAGTTTGTGATTCTTTAACAGGTCTTGATTAAAGGTTCTGAGGCTTTAAATGTGTTTTAGCTGGTTCTAAATCCCCATCAACCAGTCCAACTAATTGGTCCATTGACCAAGTGGTGGAGTGCCTTGATGTTAAAGTTAGGATTCTATAAGTGCAGATGTATAATATGTAAATACTGTAAATATTTCTTTCAATAGGTAATAAGGTACCCCCCGCATGTCCAGTGCTTCTCTTCCTCCTGTGTGCAGATTCGAGTGAGACGTATGAGTGTTGGTGTTATGGGCCCCACCACTGAATGTATGCGTGAATGAGTAAGAGTGATGACGGGTTTGTGACGCAGGGAGGATATGTAAATTTGCCCTTTCCCGCTGGAGCAGTTTTACTCACACGTTGCCCAGGAGTGATGAGGTCGTCTGAGTCTTCTGCCTCTGAGATGATTTCGAGATCCTCGGAATCTTTCTCCGGGACATCGGGGCCTTCATCAAAGATGTCTTCTGGTTCCGGGGCTAGTCTCTGTGCCATGATGTGTCGTCGAGCCCTTCGATCTCGAATAGTCTGCTTCGATCGAAAGGATGCGCAGGCTGGACAGCTGGACTCGTCGTGTTCAGGTGATAGGCACAGGTTGCAGACCTTGTGATGGTCACTGTGCGGAAATTTTGCTCCACACTGGCGGCATTTTTCAAATGGCGTCCTTTCCATGAGCCGTAGGCCTTACAGCGTGGATAGGCCCAGCGGCCCGCGTCGACGTCCGGAATCGAGCGGATGAAGTCGGGTCGAAGATGAAATTGATTCGATTCTGGAAGTTTTGTGCTTCGAAAAAGTTTGAAATTGAGATTTTAAACCGGAGCGGAGAAGTTGCATCCCAACCCAATGGCCGAAAAAAACAATCTAACGATGGAGTTGATGCCCATGCGCACTATCGTCCAAGGGAGGAGTTACCTATTTCGTGACTACAAAGACTTCTTCCAAGACAATAACAAGGTGCAAGCATCCGAGCCCAACACCAGATGGCGATCTACTATGCTAGTGTGTGATGTGCAGCTCATATGCCTCGAACATGTCATTTCACTAATACCAATTTGCCTTGTGAAACCTACTCATACTGTATTGTATTAATGTAATTGCTGTGTTCTAAGAAAGTCCTTTTTAAACTGTTTATACTGAAAGAAATTCATGGGTACCTCAAGCATTCTGCATATCTGTACTAAAATCTGCTTGTTTCATTCGAGTTTTCAGGCACAGATCATTGTCATTAGTTTCTGAGGTTTGGCAGTGAATAACCTAGAAACAGATGTGTGCATATTGTCCGTTATACAATCTTACCCATTCACATTGTTTTGCTAGAACACCTAGTTTAGCTGATCGAAGCTCATAACATGTGGTGCTTGAAAATTCAGGCTGTCAGCAATTATTTGTGTCACTTTTGTGTGGAGCAAAACAAAGTCAATGTTTTCCTATTTTAAAATTGTTTAAGAACCCAAGCAAACAAGCAACTAAAGCCAGTAAAATCACACACCAGAAATCTACTTAATTTGAAAAGCATAAATTCTAGTTTTGGCCAAATTCTACACTTATTAGAGACCAACATTTAATATTAAAGTTTATTCTCATAGTTAGATTACAAAAAACACCAGTGTAGAATGTCCTTGAAACTACTTATTCATCCTCCTCATTGCCTTCTGTTGCTTTCAGGCACAGTGTCAGCCTTTTTAACTGGTATACCTAACCTACTAGGTTTAAAGAAATCTATGGAGCGGATGTGACCAACCAGAGAGCTCTCTATATCCAGTGGCCAGTGAAGGCTCAGTGTTCTTTGGAGTCTCTCAGAAAATGCACAAAGCCACCCTGTGCACATGTGCAGCTTCAAAAAACCTAGACACACCCTTGGAGTGTTTAGGAACTCCTTGCAGGCTTAGCAATTGATAAACAAAGGATCTTACAATTAATATCCTGATCATGACTTAACAGCAAGAATGTGTTCATGTGCACTGGTACCAATTTGCAGCCTAGGAGCCGCTGATATACCTAACAGGGACATGTTCACACTACTGGCAGCTGCTTTTAAGTGCCAAATGGCCTGTATCTGCCTGAAAACATATTCTTAGCCATTTTTATATGATATCCTCCATACAAATCTAAGACTGAGGTCTTTTGTGGATGCCACAGTGGAAAGTATGACCAAAGAGTAGTAATACATTATACAGATTAAAGGTTATTCTGGTGTCACAAATAAAAACCCACAGAGGTGAAAAAGGCAATGAGCATGATCATTTTAATTTATTATAATTCAACACCCCTGAGACATGACATCACCATACAACTCTCGAAATGAGGAAAGCAATAAAAATACCCACAGAAATGTCACAGTCAACCTTGGGGATCCAATACACTCACTGTATGAAAGCAAAGTAAAGCTAGCTCCGTTCTAGCAGGCCCTAGCCATGACTGATGAGGTGATGGATGTAACCAGAGCTCTGAAGAAGGCACCCATCACATGGGCAAGGAAGGAACACTTCATAGGACCATACCAAGGCTAATGCGTGTCAAGAGAGCAGAGCATCCATTGCACTCATCCGTGTTGCTGCTTTTGAAGTCACCTTCTTGGGGATCTGTTTACGAACTAGAAAGTCATATGATTCCACGAAGACCTTGGTGGACAGAGGCCTTCTTCTGGATGTACAGCAGTAGGTCCGGCTAATTCTTACTTACTTAATCAATGTTATCATCTGAGAACCTTTATTGACACTGATTGTTAGCTCTATTCAAGTTAATTCTCTTTTGTCCACTAGCTGAATTTTGCATGGATTTGATTAAATCAAATCCATGCAGCGTGCTACCACTTTTTCTCCGCTCTCTAGTCAGCAGTTCAGCTAATGGGTGTGTTTGGATGTGTTTATTACTCCTTTCTCCCCACATTGTCTTCTTTCCCTTCCTATCCCGATGGACAATGCTCAATAATAATAGATTTATGGTTTATGGGTTGATGTGCTTTATATTTTGGTGCAAAGAATTGAAATGTTGGTGGTTTGAGTAGGTCGTAGTTTTCCTATACCAGGATAATCTAATATTGCAGCTGGGAGCTGTTGTAGTATTGATCAACTTCTAGAAAGGTTCCTGTCAAATGTTGGCTAGATAAATCAAAAAAGGGGCATTTTGTTTTATGTTCTAAAAGCTTAAAGGAACAGCATTGTGTTCGTTGCGGACGAAGTTTATTTAAGATTAAAGAGTGCATAACTATTCGTTTTCAGATTCACAAAGGTGGTTGATATTCATGCAAGATACAGGATGGCTAATACTTCTTAGTGTCTGCATTTTTTTTAAATTGTTTTTATTTAAGTGTGGCTTACAGATAATTTTTAAAATATCTGATTGCTCACTCAGGTCATTGGGCTACAAGTTCCACAATGTTGCAGCATGGAATAATAGTAATCAAATTATAAAGCGCATGGCTTTTCCTGGTGGAGTGTCAAAGAGCTCGGGTGCTGACACACAGTAAAAGGAGGATAGCCCAGACTGATTGAGAGGATTACCTTGAGCCAAAAAGTCAGTTCTTCAACTTCATCCCGAAGAGGGGTTCGGAAGGGGCTTGCTGGATTTCCACAGGAAGAGTATTCCAGACTTTAGGAGCTAGACAGCCAAATGATCTGCCTCCTGCTCTGGCTCTTTTGAATTTAGAGACCGTAGGCTATTTAGCTACCACTGACCTCAGGTTTCTAGTGGGAACATAGGGTTTCACCATCCACTGAAGATAGCGTGGCCCCTGGAGGGGGAGAGAACCTTAAAACAAAGAAGCCCTCAGAAGGCGCACGGAGTGTGCTCCATTTAAAAGATGGTGAACTGTCAGTGCTCCTCCTGAGAGCAGCCCTCTGCAGGGGAGAGAAGAGGTCCTATGGACCCTCCCAGACTGCTTTCCAATCCCCTTTGAAATTGCAGGCGGATTGCCGCCTGCACTGTGAAACATGGAGCGGCTTAAAGCAGCCATTCCGTATTTCACGTGAATGTGCTGCCTCCAGCCCATTGTTGTACTTACATTACCTGCTGCTCAGCCAGTATGCATGAGTGTGTGTGTATGGAATGTTGGAATGCCTGATGACTGTGTGGAATGTTGGTGTGCCTGGTGGACTGGAGGAATGACAGTTAGAGAGAGTAGGCTGAGCAGCAAAGATGCAGCTCCTGGTGGGGCCATTAACCAACTTATCTACTTGTAACTACCATCCTGTAACTTACCAATAAACATCTACTGTGACTTACCTCGTGACTACAATCCATCATTTCAACATTGGCGACGATCTGGAAGAAACCCTGCGTGACAAGACTACTGAAGGTGAAGATACTTACATATTTACAGAACTTTATTGGTACAAGAAACTACTCAAAGCAAAGAAACTTAAAGATCAAGGAAAAGAACGCCCTCGCAGGTCCCACCAGTGTCCTCCACCATCTGGACAGCCTACCCAGGGCGCTTCACATTCCTTGTGGTTATGGATTTCTGCTTCAAAAAAAAAAAAGAAAGGATACAGCGCTAACCAGTATACGTCAAAGACTGGCATATTTTCTTACACCTGTTTGCCATGGTGTGATGTTGGCATCTGTGAAGACTACAGGGACTGTCGAGTTTTTGACCACTGTTGGCAGCAGAATCTAGCTACATGTTTGGACATTCAGAGGCAACTTTATCTAGGTCATACAGTGGTACAGAGCATGAAGTCTGGCAATGTTTTCATCAACTTTTATATACAGAAGACACTGGTCTACGTACATTTTGCCAAGGACTTTGCAAAGGGCACTTTGTGTAAGGAGTGGTTAAGGCGGCGCTTTGGGTGAGGCGAGAACTGCACCGTACTGCACTTTTTATCTTTGTTTGTTGCCGAAGGAGGTAAGCCCAATTTTTGGATTTAATTGTGGGCCCCAGCCATTCTCTTTACATGTGGCAGTTCAATTGCTTAGTTTAAATCATCACACCGCGCGCTCACCTTGTGTGTGCTTCATTCAAAATGACACTGCACGTGCAGCCTTACCGCTTTCCAGTGTCCAGCGAAGCGGCTGTGCATCCTCTGTGACGTTTGTCGGTTTCCAAGGCTTCAATGTTAGTTACGATTGGTAGCACGGTGGTGCCGGGAGCCATCCGGCGTGGCGTCACCGGTGCGTGCCGCCATTTGGAGTTTGGCGTGCTTTATCCTGTCCAGCAACCTCCAGCACAAAACGTGCTGTATGCCAACCACGTTTGCTCTTCTGAGCGAGTCAATAAAGTTATATTGACTGTTGTCTTCATCCGGAGTCATCTTTATTGCTGCCAGCTTCCCGATCACATTCACGCTACGTAACCCTTCGTGCTCATGTTGGCAGTCTGTGTGATACTGAGCTTTCCAGCTCACCGAAAATCTACGGAACAGCTGACTTGGCGCTATAAGTCTTTGAGCAACCTTTCCATGATATAAAACCATTGACATCGTTGCTGTCAATTGCCAGAGGGTGCACGTTTTTCTCTCTCCTCTTTAAGTATTTAAAGGATTTACTAATCTGGGTGAGACGTGTTCAACACTCTTCGGGTGAGAGAGTTCGCTCACCGGCGTTTGTCCTTCTTTTCTCATATATATTGTCATCTGCAATTAGTTTAGAACTACAAATTAATGTGCTTGTAATGACTTATGTAATAATTCAAATGAGACTGTAATGTGTTTGACAATTGGTGTGTAAGGGGAGGTGTACTACAGTCTTTATTTTATTTAGTACATTAAGTAATGTGTTATATACACTGTGTTTTATACTTCCCTTTACTTTACTCATACTGTAATGTGTGCTTTGCTTACTTGGTATGCATTTAGTGAGAGCTTTATTTCTTATGATTTGGCCGATCTAGATATTTTCAGGCCACTAAACTTAGACTTTTCCTTTAGGGTTGTTGTGATTAGAGCTGGTCTCTATAAACTTGTTTTATCCTTCAGTGTGGGTAGTGCGCACACCCGTTACACTGTTTTCACCCTATACAGTTTGTGTGCCTAACATTAGTATAGATTGTTTGCCTAGCAGTGTGGGTTGTTTATTTTATTTTATACTTGTATTAACTCGTAAATTTGCTCTACTTAGCAGTGTGGGTTGTTTACCCTTTTACACTTGCTTTACCCATATAGTTGTTCTACCTAGCAGTGTGAGTTATTTTTCCTTTACAATTATGTTTTTTATACATGCGTAATGGGCAGTGTACTCTATTCTTAAAATGTTTAGCGCGTTATGGGCATGGTACCCTATTCTTAAAATGTTTAGCGCGTTATGGGCAGTGTACCCTATTCTTAATATGTTAGGTGCGCAATGGGCAGCGTACCCTATACTTAATTATGGGTTCCTTAGTGTTCCCTATATGGTTGTGGCGTGCAGAACAGTGTGAATGGTTGGGAATTTACACTCCGCGGGTGTCCTCCATTCTCCAAGTCCTACACTATGCCCTCTTTAGTGCGTGGTGTGTAGAAATGGGTGACTTGTTTGGGTTATTCACCTTATCGGTGTCAACTTTTCTCCCAACTCTGCACAGCATTACCATGCTGTACTGGAATTTAAAATGGTTGTTTAGAGGATAGCCTTTCTCTCATTCTCATTTTCCATGTGAATTGCTTATATGTTTTTCCTCTTTATCTCATATTTGCAGTTTCATGTTTTTTCCAATTTCTGGATTTTCTTCTTTATGTTTCCAAGGGAAGGGGATGTGCTATGTTATGTTCGTATTTTCTCGTTTGCACTCCTTTCCTTGCTGTATACTTTCTCTCATTCT
This sequence comes from Triturus cristatus, assembly GCF_964204655.1. Taxonomy (NCBI): domain Eukaryota; kingdom Metazoa; phylum Chordata; class Amphibia; order Caudata; family Salamandridae; genus Triturus; species Triturus cristatus. The sequence goes on along the minus strand of NC_140593.1, from coordinate 1,158,424,544 downwards.
TCCATCCTCTGTTCTTCTGCGGTATGTGCCTATCTTTCTGTAGCTTCAGTGTCCTTCTTCATTTTGCATCTTTTCTTCACCTAGGATTTTCATTTGGATGCAATATTTTGGCAGGCCTTCTGCATATTGGTGCTACTCTCATATAGGCTTGTTTCTATTTTTAGTTCTTTGATTTCTCAAGGGAAGAGGATGTGTTGTACTTACATTTCCTGCTGCTCAGCCAGTATGCATGAGTGTGTGTGTATGGAATGTTGGAATGCCTGATGACTGTGTGGAATGTTGGTGTGCCTGGTGGACTGGAGGAATGACAGTTAGAGAGAGTAGGCTGAGCAGCAAAGATGCAGCTCCTGGTGGGGCCATTAACCAACTTATCTACTTGTAACTATCATCCTGTAACTTACCAATAAACATCTACTTTGACTTACCTCGTGACTACAATACATCATTTCAACACCCATGTGTTCGCAGCTTCTCTGGGGGCAGCACATTCATGGTACTAGGAAGCATTTTCATTGTTTGCGCCGGGCGCACCATTTTAAAGGTGTTCCCAGGAGCAAGCAATGAAAATGCTCCTACACCATAATATGGCCCCTGATCAGTCAATGTCCAAATCTGCTGGAGTTTTGCAAAAAGGATCTGAGTGCTCTACTTAGGATCACCATCGTGAGAGCAGTTATGGAGGCTATCTATCCTTTATCATTTGAAAGGATCTTCAAACAAACGTATTGGTTGTTTCATGAAAATTTGCAGTGTGGCATTAAGCTAATTACCTATAATAAACAATAATTGCCTGTTAATTAGTAATTGATCTTCTTTAAGATTGATATAGCATATTTTATGGTTTTGTACTAATAATTATTAATATGTATTTGTTTTATCTGTTCATGCTCACTTCAAACTGGAGATTTTTAATACTTAAAATTGATTGGAAACAAACCTATATGAATAAAGTGCTATTACCACAAAGCAGCAATTTTGAATAACCTGCATGCGACATACAATCCATCAAACACCACTTCCCAGTTCTCCTAAGTGCTATCTCTAACTGTTTACCAGCTCCTGGTTGATTTTTTCTAGCTTGGTATATTGAGATGTTGTTCTTGCAATATACCTTTTCACTTTTGTTTAAAAAATTGCATACCCACATCCTTCTGTAAAAGTTCCCTTACATAGTAAAACTGTGGGGCAGTTCTATTAGACTGCAGAGGAAGATGCAAGCTGATAAAAATAATGATTTGACCAATTCCATGCTGGATCCTTGTGGATCACTGACAGAATATCGAGGACACAATAATAGTACGGAAAGAATATTGTTTAAAAAATATCAAGGATGAAAATATCAAGAAAGCCAGTGCAAATAGTTAAGGATAGATTTACTATTCTTAACTCCACAACTACGTACCCCAAACACACATATATGTGTGAAAGGAAATTGTGCATTCGATAATTATACATAAGACTCGCACTCCTGGATCACGTACTTCACCAGAGAGGTTTTAATTCCAACCGCAACGCTTGTGGTCTTTTTCAACTGCTGTCTTGAAGGTTTCGAAGTGATTTGTCAAGTGGGGTTGAGACAAAGGGGTGCTCAAAATGCTTTTTCCCCATGTTAATTCCCACAGAGATTTTAGACACCACTACAGCCCGTACCACTGGATGGAATTACACCAAAATTGGCAGAAAGGTAGTTATTGGTCCAGAAAGAGCCCTTTTTTGGTGTAAATCCATTCAGTAGTTTTTGAGATATTTAAAGAAATCTAAATTTGTATATCTAGAAGCGTGAATACTTCATCAATATTAATGATCTCGTGCAGAGATCTGATTGGCTGCCAACACTTCAACCAGTTAGTGTTGTCAGCTATCTTGGAACTCGACATCGGCTGAGTCCCAAAAACAAAAAGTGAAAAATAAAGAAAATATGGCAGGGTAGGAATACCCTGACCCCCTATCACTAGTGCTGGGGCCCCCCCGGGACACCACAAGGGCAAACAAGCATTGGAAATGCAATCGGTCTCGCATTTGGTTGAGTTAGAGCTATTGCCGTAGTAAATTACAATGTCTTTTACCCATGTGTTTAGGAGTGTATGTAAGTGGTGTGTAGTGGAATTATGCGGGTTGAATTGGAATTGTTTGGTGTGGAGTGGATTTGTGTAGTGGAATTATGTGGCAGGGGATGCAGTGGAAATATGTGGATAGTAATCACATGGTATTGAGTGAACTAGAATTATGTGAAGTGGGATTTTGTGTTATGGAGTGTAATTATGTGGAATGTTTTTTAGCATTGTGTAGTGGTATGTAGTGGAGTGTAATAATGTGGTGTGCAGCTGAATTTTGTGGCATGATGTGGAATTCAGTGGTGTGGATTGAATGTGTGTGTTGTGGAATTGTGTTGAGTTGAATTCGGTTTAGTGTTGAATTATGTGGTGCGGACTGGAAATGTGTGAAGGTGAATTGTGTGCCGTGGATTGTGAGGATAGCTTTGCCTTTTTGGTGACTCTAAAAAACAAATAGGAGGTAAGCTCCAGGTCTGTGTTTTTGGGTCTTAATTTTTTATTTTACTTTTTAAAGACAAGGGCAACGAACATTACATTTTTTCCCCACTAAAGACTTAATATGGTTGCCTCGGCATAATAGTTCTTTTAGTACTCCCCACTCTAGCCAACTTCTGCATTTTCCAAGTGTCCACTGTCAACTAATGGAAGCTGTACTGTTGATTTAATAAAAATGGTGTAATTTTTATTTCTGCATAGCTGCGTGAAAGGGTGGGAAGAGGAGTGAGTGAAAGGATGGATGAGTGAAATGCTGGATGAGTGTTGAGTGAAGGGGTGGGTGGATACTTGCATGGATGAATGAGTGAAAGGAAGGATGTGAGGATGGATGAGTGAAAGAGTGGATGAATGATGAGCGAAAAGATGGATGGATTTATGATTGAAAGGATGAATGAGTGAAAGAGTAACTGGATAGATGGGTGAAAGGCTGGATGGACGTGTTGACTGTGTGGCTGAATGGGTGAGTGAAAGGATGGATGTAAGGACGGATGAGTGAAAGAATAAATGATTGAGCGTCCCACAAGGATCCTCCCTCAGCCCTACCCTCTTCAACATCTACATGACGCCCCTGGCAAACATCGCACGCAAACACGGACTCAACCTCATCTCCTACGCAGGTGACACTCAACTCATCCTCTCCCTCACCAACGACCCTTCCTCTGCTAGAACCAGACTACACGAAGGAATGAAGGAAGTAGCGGACTGGATGACGGACAGCCGGCTTAAACTCAACACCGACAAGACGGAAGTCCTCATCCTAGGCCCTACTCGCACCGCATGGGACGACTCCTGGTGGCCCCCCGCCCTAGGCAGCACTCCCCAACCCACCGACCATGCCCGCAACCTGGGCTTCATCCTGGACTCCTCCCTCTACATGACCAGACAAGTCAACGCAGTCACATCGGCATGCTTCAACACCCTTCGCATGCTCCGCAAGATCTTCCACTGGATCCCCACCGACACAAGGAAGACCGTCACCCACGCCCTCGTCACCAGCCGCCTGGACTACAGCAACACCCTCTACGCTGGCACCACGATCAAACTACAGAAGAAACTCCAACGAATCCAGAACGCCGCCGCACGCCTCATCCTGGACGTCCCGAGCCACCACCACATCTCCGGACACCTGGAAAAGCTTCACTGGCTCCCAGTCAGCAAGAGGATCACGTTCAGACTCCTCACCCACGCACACAAAGCCCTTCACAACCAAGGACCCAAACTCATCACCCACCGCGTCTCCTTCTACATACCCACCCGCACCCTGCGATCGACCGGACAAGCCCTGGCAGCCGTCCCCCACATCCGCAAAGCCACCGCCGGAGGCAAATCTTTTTCCTACCTCGCAGCGAAGACCTGGAACTCTCTCCCCAGCCATCTCCGCTTAACACAGGACCACCTCTCCTTCAGAAGGCAGCTCAAGACCTGGCTGTACGAGCAATAACCCCCTCCCCCCCAGCGCCTTGAGACCCTTAGGGGTGAGTAGCGCGCTTTATAAATGCCAATGATTGATTGATTGATTGGATGACAGATGGATGGTGGATGAAAGGGTGGATGGATGGATGAGTGAACGGGTGAATAGATGGAAGGATGAGTGAAAGGGTGGCTGGATGAGTGAAAGCATAAATGGATGTATAGATGTGAGTAAAATGTTGGATCGCAGGTGAGTGAAAAGATGGATGGATACATGCATGTATGAATGAGTAAAATGATTGCTGTAAGGATGGATGGATGAATGAGAAAGGGTGGATGAGTGAATGAAAGAATGGATGGATGGGTGGAAAAATGGATGGATGAGAAAGGATGAAAGGGTGAGTGAGTCAAAGGATCAATCAATGAATGAAAGGGTAAATGGATGGATCGATGAGCAGATGGATGGACTGAGTGGAGGGTGGATGGATGAGTGAACGGATAAATGAGTAAAGGAATGGCTGTGAGGATGGATGAGTGAAGGAATGGATGGATGAGTGAAAGGGAGGGTAGATGGATGTTAGCTGGTCATTAGGAGTGGATTCATGCTTGTTGTTTGCACCGTTACATTGTGTGCCCTAGGGTTTTGCATGTAGGTACGAGACCACGTTCGCCACGTACATTTTTGTACATAATGTATCAAATTTAAACAAGGGAGCAAGCACATTAAAAAATTATTTAAAAACAGATTATGGAAACGAATGCCAGTCTGGTTGCACAGAGGGGGGCGTGTCATTGTTTTGGTTTTATCGGAAACATCCCACTATTTTGACAAATGTTTCTATTAGTCCTATATTTGAATAATGATTTCCATGTATGGACCTTCATTTATTCAACAATCATGGGCACACTTTCAGATATTTACAGGTACTTAGGGCTCTTCACGCAAAGATAGTGCTAGTTTTAAGTAGCCCATTGTGCTTTTTCAACAACATTTATGGGTAGGATGGATGCCTTTAGTTTGAAAAGTCGTGTTTTTGGTGTGGCTGGTGATTGGCAGGACACCGGGAGAAAACAGAAGGCGGGCGTGTGAACGGGCAACATGGACAACAGCGACTCGGCTGATAAAAAGCAATCCATGCTAGGCATGTCAGACCACTAAGGTTTTCTGCGGGTGGGAGGAAGCACAGAGGGTACTTAACATGGACAATGGCGGGTGGCCATTCGGGCGGTCTGTTTAGCGAGAGTAGCAGAGGTGCATGATTGTGCTCAGAAGCAGCATACATCAATGGTGTCCGGGGATAACCTATTCAAGTTGTCAAACGGGCCAGCATTAGTAGGCTCATGGATCTTTTTAAATGTTTGCGATTCTCAATTCTCTGCGAGCAGCGAGTGGTCATGACGTCCGCAGCTGTGGGCGTGGAAGAGGTGGGGCTTGTGTGCAGCACCGCACATTCCATTTAAGAATAAGCAGTAACTAAACATGGTAAACGCACACGTGCACCAAAATTAACTTTACCTATTTTAAACAAACAAGCGCAATGAAAACAAAACCGAGCGGCCAGAGGGGTCCAATGAAGCTGGTCTGGACTGACTGGTCCCGGGTGAGAGCGTGCCGGTGCCGACCTTCGTCTAGCGCTTGGGACAGCTGCTTTTCGAGGAGCTTGTTTCAGCGCTCCAGCCCGTGCACTTTGGCCAGGAACCAGAGAAGCGCAGGTGGAGGGTTTTGAGGACACCGATGTTGGAGTCCAGGTCATTCCGGAAGTCAATGGCGGCCTGCGGGCTGGGGAGCTCCTCTGAGCCAAAGCCAGCTCAAAAAATATAATGCTTACTGACTTCCTGAAGGAGACCGTGTCACGCCGCAAGCAAATGATCCAGTCCGGATGGGCAATCCCAAAAGGAGACAGGGCGGTAACAAGGAGGGACTAAGAAGCCTCATTTACAATCGGAGGTGAGGATTGAGCATGGACAATGATGCAAGCCAATTAAAACAAGGGGCGGGGCTTCCACCCCACTTCTAAAACCTACCCTACTACACTATGCCTCGCAGAGCGACCAACGCATGCGCATCAATGCTAGGCGAGACTTAAAAAGCACTCTTTGAAACAAAATGTGCCGCAAAATCTATTAGCTAATTTGCTGCAATTTTGTTTTTTTAAACCAAGCATGGTCTCCTACGCTCTTAAGAGCCCAGGTGACAACCACCTTCCTGGAGCTTTAATTATAAATTGGAGGTGGGGCTCTGTGTTCCCCCCTCCTACTGGCTCTTAAGAACCCCTGTGACCACCACCTCCCCGGGACTTTATTAGTTAATTGGAGGAAGGCACAGAATCCCCCTCTTGGGTCGATAAAGCCCAGGGGGCCACCAACCTCCTTGGGGCAGCCCTACAAGATCAAAGGAGGTAGAGCAGCATGGCCCCCCTCCTGGAGCCACTAATGGCCTATGGGATTGCCACCTGCTAGGAATAGCTCCCTATGTCCTGGGGTGCAAACTCCTGGGATATAGCTGTTTGCTCTCGCTTGGCAGGAGCTTTGACAGCTCCTGCCAAGCGAGTGCAAACAGTAAGTGCGCTCCCAGCAGGCGGGAGCAGGAAAACTGCTCCTGTCCCGCTGGGTAAGGACTTTATCTGTTTTCTGGGAAGGAAAACAGATTGAAGGATTGCTCCTGCATGCATGGGGCAGCATTTTTGGCTGCTTCCTATGTGCAAGAGCAATGCTGGCTCCTGCTGCAGGTGAGGAGCCAGCAGGGATCATGGGGTATTACCACCCGGACTGCATAGGGGCTGCACATAATCCCAGTAGGGGGCGCCTCTCCAGTGAAGGTTGTCAGTGCTCTATTGCTTTGCTCTTCTTTTTCCGGCGGAAAGACGTCCCCGGTCACGTGGGAAAGATGAGCGTCTCCCGTTACCAAGGTGCTTGTCTTCATGGATTTTGCTTCCGGGTCCTGGGAGATGGGCCCATGCTGCTCACAGACTCTCCCGGGTGTTTTGGCGTCCAACCAAGTTCACCCTCTTTCTCCTTGGAGAAACCGCTGGAGCGGTCCCCGGGGCTAGAATCAGCCCAGGGAGGGGGGCAGCGTGTCCTCCCTCCCCCATTTAATTTAGGCTGGGCCCTGGGAGATGGGGTTCCCAGGGCCAAAATCGGCTGGGGGGGGGCTCCTCCCCACTATAAAAGGTGTACAAAACAGAGGACTCTTGTAAGATAAAGGGGCAGATGAGGTTCCGTTCTGGCCCTGATGCTAGTTTCACAGAAATTAAACCTCAACGGGAAGCACTTACTAATATAAACATAGCATGGTCCTCAGTTAAAGCTCCACTTCTGTAAAGGGTAAATTATCTTAACTTCCTGTGTTTGATGAAGACAAAACAAGTGTGTTTTCTCAGCAATTCCAAAATGAAAAACGATCTGAAATCCTTTTGCGAATGTGTATGCATTGTTGATCTACCGAGTGTAATCTGTAGTGTCTGTGACAAGAGGGTTCTTTCTTGGCCTCTCCTCGTGAGAGGTTTTCCCTTTAAATGATTAAGGGCCAGATGTATCAACATTGTATTTTGCGAGTCCTTAATAGCAAATTTTACCGATTCGCTATTATGGACTCCCAAAATGCAATGAATGTAGGTTTCGCAAATAAAATTGCGATTTCTACATATTCCTTAATTACAACTCGCAAATTGCGACTCGCAAATAAGGAATGGCTTCCCATTCATTTCTATGTGTCTAGAGGCCCATAGGAATGAATGGAATTGCATGCGCAATTTGCAATTACCCAATAGGTACTCGCAAATTGAGCATGCAATTTCAAGGGTGCAAGGCTGCCAAAAGGATACCCTATGGCACCCCTGAAATATGCAAGTGTGCACATGTGGCGCACATACATGCCTTAAGGGCATGAATGTACGCCACATGGCACCTAGAAAAATGCAAAAATTTGCATTTTTCTAGGAATTAGAAAATTACCACCAACTTCAAGTTGGTGGTAATTTGCGAATCCTTAAAGCCAGGTTGCAATTTTTTCTTGCTTCCTGCATTGCATTTAAGGAATCGCAAATTGTGATTCCCTAAATGCATTCGCAAAATAGGTAATCGTGAAAATTGTGATTCACTATTTTGCGAATGCCTTTTGAGATGATACATCCCAAAAGGCTTTTTACCGTTCGCAAACGGGCCAATTCTGCGAATGGGCCAGTTTGCAAATGGTAAAACGCTTACATCTGGCCCTATGAGTATACAAATGTGCTCAATCACTTGGAGGCATCGCTCATTTGCCCCACTCACAGTAGTATGTAACTCACAGACTCGTAGATTCACACACACCCACTCACACACAAAACCACTTGCACACCCACACCAATACAGACACTCATAAACCCACTCACAGATCCATACAGCCGCTCACACACACCCACTCGCAGACCCGTACAGCTACTTACACACCCACTCACAGTCCCATACAGCTACTCACACACCCACTTACAAAGGTTACAATTAGGAAATGAAATTAAAAAACCTTCGAAATTTACTAAAAGAACTAAGGTTACAGGGACGTTATAGTTAGAAAATAACATTAAGAAGCTTAGTTAGGAACTAGAATAAAAAATTATTTTGAAATTCACTGAAAAACTAAAGGTTACATGGACGTTATAGTTACGCTCAGATTTCACTCGTACAAAACCACTGAAATTCAGCAGTTATAGTTACCTGAGCCAACTTTAACTAATGCCCCGGCAATGCACTGCTTATGACCTCACATATACATCACTCATGACATGGTTAGTTACATCACTTGTGACATCACTGATGGCATCTCATGACATCACTGATGACATCTCCAATGATATCATCCAATGAGTGTGTTTCTTAAATGTTTCTGAGACTTAAAGATATATACTAAGCTACTGCATAAGCTAAATTACTATTCTTTTTTGTACTACTAATCAGTGATACTGTTTCTAATACATATCATCTGAGTGGCACTGTGGCTGTCTGTATCAGTGTGGGTGTGAGTGTTTGAGTGGCAGTATGGGTGGGTCTGTAAGTGACTGTATGGGTGAATAAGTCGGTGTGTAAATGGCTGTATGGATGTGTGAGTGGTTGTATCGGTGACTGAGTGGCTGTGCGAGTGGCTTTATGGGTGGGTGAGCGTGTGTGTGTGTGGCTGTATGGGTAGCTGAGTGGCTGTGTGAATGGCTCTATGGGTTAGTGACTGGGTGTTTAAGTGGATGTATGGGTAAGTGAGTGGCTGTTTGAGTGGCTATATGGGTGAGTTGGTGTGTGAGTGTCTGTTTTGCACAGTAAGTAGCTGTGTGAATGGCTGTATAAGTGAGTGGGCATGTGAGTACTTGTATCAATGTGTGAATGGGTATGTAAGTGGTTTTGTGGATGAGTGAATCGATCTGTGAGTGGCTGTATGGGTAAGTGAGTAATTCTGTTAGTAGCTGTATGGGTGTGTGAGTGGTTTTGTGGGTATGTGACTGGCAGTATGGGTCTGTGAGTGGTTGTGTGAGTGGCTGTTTGGGTGAGTGAATGGTTGCATGATTGACTGTATGAGTGAGTGAATGTGTCAATAGTTTTATGGGTGTGTGAATGAGTATGTGAGTGGTTGTGTGGGTGTGTGAGGGGTGTATGAGAGGTTCTGTGGATGATGTCATGAGTGATGTCATTTGAGGTGTTATCAGTGATGTCACTGACTATGTCGTGAGTGATGTAATATGTGAGGTCATAAGCAGTGCATTGCGAGGAGTAAGATATAGTTAGCTCTGGTAAATAGAACTGCTGAATTTCAATGGTATTGTACGAGTTACAAAAAAACTACAATAAATACAAAATTCATTTTTGATCCAGTACCTGCGTCGGTGTCCTTTCCTTATTTAAGGGATTTGGAGTTGGATCTATATTATCTACTGGCGGTCGCCAGTAGATAGTTATAGTTAGGACCGTGTTTCCATAGGAAATCTGAAAATTCTATTTTGAATAACTTTGGCACCGGTTGACGAATCCTCGCGAATTTTTCAAAATAGGTGGGGCGCTCTGCTCCTACCCTGAAAGTCTCGGGGTGATTAGTCAAGCGGGGGCCGAGAAAAAAGGGGGTCCCAAAACACGTTTTCCCCATGCATTTTTCCATAGGGACCTTTAGTCCAAGGTACAGCCCGAACGGCTGAACAGAATTACCTGAAATTTGGCAGAGAGGTAGTCCTCAGGTCAGGGATGTGCCTTTTGATTATATGGAGTCAATCTGTTCAGTAGTTCCTGAGAAAATTTCAGTTAAAAGTACATATATATCTATAAGCGCGCACCGTGCGCGCACCGTGCGCGCACGCTGACGTGTGCGAGCGCAATTCTGATTGGTTGTTAGATGTCAGTAAACATTAGAATCGGTCGAAATCAGGAAGTGTCAGCCGCCATTTTGTCTCTTGCAGTCTGAGGCAGTGAAGCGCGAAGCGCACGGTGCGCGCACGGTGCACACACGGTGAAAAACCTGAAAAAAAAAATATTAATAAATACATAACTTAGCATTTAAAAAACCATACAAATTCACTTAAAAAACCATAGGTTTCACACACGTTATAGTTAGGAATTAGCATTTAAAAAACCTTGAAAATTCACTTAAAAACCCATACATCACTGATTTCATATGTGTCTTTCTGAAAAATAAATATTTGTAATATATGTATAGCTAAAGATTAATGGAAGAAGACATGGGTAAATAGGTGTCTAAATACAGTGATGTAATATCTGACGTCGTCAGCAGAGGATTGCGGTCGCGTGAGTTATAGTTGCCTGCACTAACTATAACGGGGGAATTTCATTGGTTTTTTACAAGGGAAATGTCCAGCTAACTATAACATGTGTGAAACCTATGGTTTTTTAAGTGAATATATATATATATATATATATATTAGATTTAATGTGAGCAAGTGCATTTCGGCACTCTGCCTTCTTCAGTGCTCATCACTTCAATTGTGGTTGACAGTCCTTTGTTGCTGGTTATGTTTCTGTGGTCCTCCAATAAAATTACCTTTGATATAATTTAAACTTGTGTTATGTATGATGCCATGCTGATGAGCACTAAAGAAGGCAGAGTGCCGAAATACATTTGCCGATATTAAACCTAATAAATGTCCCGGATTGTGCAGCTATGATTATTTTAGCGTGATTTCGCCCTCAAGTCAGTGGAGACACACCTCGTCTAAAGTTCGGCAGTTTGCGTGAAATGACATACTTGTGCATGATCGCCATCTGGTGTTTGGCTCGGATGTTTGCAGTGTGTTGCTGTCTTGGAAAAAGTCTTTGTAGTCACGAGATAGGAGACTCCTCCCTTGGACGACAATGCGCATGGGCATCGACTCCATCCTCAGATTATTTTTCGCCATGAAGGGAAATGATGGAGTTTGTAAGAAACAGAAAAGATGTTCATGTGTAATGTATCTAAGTAAGATAACACTGGAATAGATAGAGGTACCGGGGAGGCGGGAGGGCGTATGTCATTCTGCAGCTCTACATGTCAAGAACAGATGCATACTGGTAAGCAGCATTTTCCGTTCGAGGCATATAAGCTGCAGAATACATACTTGTGCATAGACTGTATAGCAGTGTTCTCCCCTAGCGGTGGTCACCTGTATCTGTTGCATTGGTGTGAAAAAGTGTTTGAACAGCCTGGCCTACAGAAGCCTGTTTTGCCTGCACATCTACCCAGTAGTGTTTGGTGAAGGTGTGTGGTGTAGACCATGTCGCTACCTTACAAATGTATTCTAAGGGAATGTTCCCTAAGAATGCCATGGAAGCCCCTAGTTTGCATGTTGAGTGCGCTCTAGGGGGAATAGTTAATGTGCGTTTTGCTTTCTGGTAGCATATTTGAATACATTTGACTATCCCCCTGGCAATTCCAGCTTTGGAGATGGGGTTTCCTTTCTGAGGTGGCGAGAAAGTTACGAACAGTTGGGTTTGTTTTTCTAAAGGGTTTCGTTCTGTCAATGTAATAAAGTATAGCCCTTTTGACATCAAGTATGTGAAGAGCTCTCTGCTACAAAATCTGGTTTTGGGGAGAAAACTGGAAATTACACAGATTGATTAAGATGGAAAGCAGACATTACTTTGGGAAGGAATTTTGGATTTGTCCTGAGAACCACCTTGTTAAGATGTATTTGTAAGAATGGTTCTTGTATGGTTAAAGCCTGGATCTCGCTTACTCTTATGAGAGAGCTGATTGCGACTAGAAAGGAAAATGCTACTTACCAGTATGCATCTGTTCTTGGCATGTAGAGCTGCAGATCTACACACTATGCAGAGATCGCCATCTGGTGTTGGGCCCAGATGTTTGCACTTGTTTTTGACCTGCAAAGTCTTTGGAAGTCACGAGATAGGTGACTCCTCCTTTTGATCATAGTGCGCATGGGCATCGGCTCCATTCTCGGATCGTTTTTCCCCAGCAGGAAAATGATGGAGCTTTGTAAGAAAAAGGAAAGATGCCCATGTATGCTGTATCTAAATCAGATAATACTGGAACAGATAAAGGTAGCCGGGTGGGCATGTGTAGATCTGCAGCTCTACATGCCAAGAACAGATGCATACTGGTAAGTAGCATATTCCGTTCGAGGCATATGAGCTGCAGATTACACACTATGCATAGATTGTATAGCAGTATCCCCTCCTAGCGGCGACTACCAGTATCTCTTGCAGTAGTTTGAAATAGTGTTTTGAGTACAGCCTGGCCCACACTAGCTTGTTGTTTAGATTGCACATTTACACAATAGTGTTGTGTGAATGTGTGCGGTGTAGACCATGTAGCTGCCCTGCAGATATCATCTAAGGGAATGTTCCCTAAAAATGTCATTGAAGCCCCTATCTTTCGTGTAGAGTGGGCTTTAGGAGGAACAGATAATGTATGTTTTGCTTTGTGGTAGCAAATTTGTATGCATTTGACAATCCACCTAGCTATCCCAGATTTTGATATGGGGTTGCCCTTGTGTGGTGGTGTGAAAGACTCGAAAAGTTGTTTGGTCTTACGAAAGGGTTGTGTTCGCTCGATGTAGTAAAGCAATGTTCTTTTGACTTCTAAGGTATGAAGAGCTCTTTCTGCGACTGTTTGTGGCTGCGAGAAGAAGATGGGCAGCGCCACAGATTGGGGTGGAAGAGAGAAATTACTTTAGGAAGGAATTTAGGATTAGTTCGGAGAACAACCTTATTATGATGGATCTGCAGAAAGGGTTCCTAAATGGTTAGTGCTTGTAGTTCGCTAACTCTTCGTAAAGAAGTAATGGCAACTGGGAAAGCAACTTTCCATGTTAAGAATTGTAGCTCACATTTACGTAGAGGTTCAAATGGAGGACCCATTAGTCTTGTGAGAACGATGTTTAAATTCCACACAGGTGAAGGTGGTACTCTGGGGGGAATTATTCTTTTGAGGCCCTCCATAAAGGCTTTTATGGTAGGTACTCTGAAAAGTGATAGATGTTGTCTATTTTGTAGTTATGCTGCTATGGCAGCAAGATGCAGTCTAATTGAGGTGTAAGCTAAGTTGCATCTTTGGAGGTGTAGTAAATAGCCGATGATGTGTTGGATAGACACATCTAGGGGATTGGTGTTATGACAATATATTACAAAACGTTTCCACTTGGCTGCATAGCATGCTCTAGTGGTAGGCCGTCTAGCTTCTTTAATGACGTTCATACAGTCAGGGGGTAGGTTAAGGCAACCAAATTCTAGGACCTCAGGAGCCAGATCTCAATGTTGAGCTGAGCTGGGTCCGGGTGTTTGATCTCTCCATGGTTCTGGGTTAAGAGGCATGGAGAGATATGTAACTTCTGGTGCGGAACTACGGAGAGGTCCAGCAGTGTGGTGTACCACGGTTGTCTGGCCCAAGTTGGAGCAATTAGGATGAGAGTTAAGGAATGTTGTTGTAGTTTGCGCACCACTAGTGGAATGAGTGGGAGAGGGGGAAAAGCGTATGCAAATCTGCCTGACCAGTTCATCTATATCGCATTGCCTTTGGACAATGGGTGTGGATATCTGGCGGCGAAGGTTGGGCACTTGGCGTCTTCGTGGGTGGCGAAGAGGTCTATCTTTGGTTGACCCCACATTTGAAAAAACTTTTGAAGAACTTGCGGATGAAGTTCCCACTCGTGGATGTGTTGTGTTTGACGGCTCAACAGATCGGCTATGGTGTTTTGGATTCCTGGGACATGTTGGGCTATGAGAAAAATGTTCTGAGGTATAGCTCACCTCCATATGTTCTGTGCTCGCTGAGAGAGCTGCAGAGAGTGTGTCCCGCCTTGTTTTTGTATGTAGTACATGGCTGTCATGTTGTCCGTGTGGACTAAGACAGTCTTGACTGATATTTGTTTTTTAAATGCTTTTAAGGCTAGCAATATGGCTAGTAACTCTAGGTCGTTGATGTGGAGTAACTTTTGTTGAGGTGTCCAACTGCCCTGCATGGTGTGATGTAGTGGGTGAGCTCCCCAGCCGGAGAGCGATGCATGAGTTGTCATAACTATTTGAGGAACCGGCTCTAGGAAAGGTCGTCCTTTGGAAAGGTTCTTGGTGTTACACTACTGGAGAGAGCGATGAGTATGACCGTCTACCAACACCAGATCTGTTAACTGACCTTGAGGCTGGTTCCATTGGCGTGCTAAGCACTCTTGGAGAGGATGCATCTGGAGTCTTGCACGAAGCACTATGAGTATGCAAGAGGCCATCATCCCTATGAGTTGCATGAACACTTGAGCTGGAAGAGAGTGTTGCAGTTGGAATTTGGCGAGAAGAGCCTGCATACCTGCTATCCTGGCAGGACTGGGATAGGCTAACACTGCTGAGGTGTCTATTGTGGCACCGAGGGATTGTTTTGTGTGGAACAGTTGCAGATGGGACTTGGTGTGGTTTACTGTGAACCCCAGGTCGTGGACTAGTTGGATAGTGGCGTGAGTGGGTTGTACACACTAGTTGTATGAGCTGGCTTTTATGAGCCAGTCGTCCAGATATGGGAAGACGTGAATGTGCTGTCTCTTTAGGTGTGCTGCGACCACTGCTAGGCACTTGGTAAACACTTGTGGTGCTGTTGTGACTCCAAATGGGAGTACTTTGAATTGATAGTGCTGAACGTCCACTACGAATCTGAGATACTTCCTGTGAGCGGCGTGAATGGGAATGTGGAAATAGGCGTCCTTGAGGTCTAGGATAGCAAGGAAGTCGCCCTGTGAAAGCAGAGGAAGGACCTGTTGTGGTGTGATCATGTGGAAATGGTCTGAGTGAATGTATAGGTTTAGGGGTCTGAGGTCTAGAATAGGCCTTAGAGAGCCGTCCTTCTTTGGTATGAGAAAATACAGGGAGGAAACTCCCTTGTTTTGTAGGTGCAGGGGAACTGGTTTTATTGCACTTTTTTGTAGGAGGGAGAATACCTCCTGCTTCAGCAGTGAAAAAATTTCTTGTGACATTGGACGCTGTTTGGGTGCTATGTTTGGGGGGTAGATGTTAGTTCGATACAGTAACCTGTTTGAATTATCTGTTGCACCCACCTGTCTGAAGTGATGTTGGTCCAGACAGGAAGGAATTGTTAGAGTCTTCCCCCGACTGAAGTGGAATGGTCTGGGGGAGGTGGAGGGAAGTCATTGGGTGGGGGTGGAGGCAGAGCGGGAGTTGCTGGTTGTGCCTCTGCCTTTGTTGTTGTTCCCCCTGTAACCACCTCTTTGGTAACCTGTAGTAAAGGTGGATTGGGAGGGAGCCTTGTAAGAAGTGGAGGGGCTATCCGAGGAGTAGCCTCTGGGGGTGCATCTGAAGGATGAGCGGCAAAAGAAACGTCTGGGAGCTTGCGACTGCAAGCCTCCCACAGATTTAGCTGTCTCGGTATCCTTCTTCATTTTTTCAAGGGATATGTCCACATTAGGGCCAAATAGGTGTTGCTCATCGAATGGTTGATTGAGAATGGAACTCTGGGCTTCAGGTTTGAAACCTGAAATGCGTAGCCAGGCATGCCTACGCAGAAGGACACTGGTGTTTATTGCCCTTGAGGCGGTATCTGCTACATCTAAGGCACAACGGATGGAGGTGTTAGTAGTGGTTTTACCTTCTTGTATGAGTTCATTGGCCTTATTTTTATACCTGTCTGGGAGGTGCTGCATTATGGACTCAAGCTCATTATAATGTGCCCTGTCATACCTAGCTAACAGCGCTTGAGTATTGGCAATGCGCCATATGTTTGCTGCCTGTGACGCCGTTCGTTTGCCAGAGACGTCCAGGAGTTTAGACTCCTTATCTGGTGGTGGTGCGTCACCTGATGATTGGGAATTGGATCTTTTTCGCGCATTGGAGACTACAAGGGTAGTCTAGTGATGCAGGCCTTTAATGTAGACTGGATCAGTAGGGGCGGCCTTATACTTTTTTTCGATCCTAGGGTTGATGACTCGAGCCCTGATCGGGTCTTTTAAGACCTCTGGTGCATACATAATGACCCCCCTTAAGCATGGGTAAAATTGAGGGTGACTTGTGTGGTGTCAAAAGTGTCCATGAGAAAATCTTCCTCCACGGGGTCTGTGTGTAGGTCAACCCCGTGGTACTGGGCAGCACTGTGGAGGAGCTGGTTAAAGCCGATAGTGTCCTCTGGGGGGGAAGGCCTGGATGGATAGATGTCCTCTTCTGGGATGTAAGGGACGTCTGGGATGCTATAATCATCCCAGGGATCTGGGGAGCCAGTAGGACTAGGGTCCCCTAGTGGTTGATCGTCTGCACCTCCCCCTGCATCATCCAAGGTGTTATCATTATCATCATCTACTGGAGTAGGGGATGGTGTAGGATAGCGGTTTGGTGGGGGAGGAGGAAGAGGAGAAGGGATATTTAATGGAGAGGTAGCAACATCTCTTTTTAGGTGGTGGAGTCGGTGCAGGCATATCTAATGGTCCCTTCTTGAAGCTAAGCATCAAGTGACCAGTTTTAGGATCCTTCACAAGAGTTTTTTGGGTAGGATCTGGGCAAAACAGTTCTTCTGTGGGAGGCAGATCCTTCGGTGCCGATGGTGTTGGTTCCGTAGGCTTTTTCGGCGCTGACTCGGTAGCGGTTCTGGGTTTGGAACCGTGCGGTTTTGCAGTGTCTTTGGCCGATGGAACCTGTTTCCTCGTTCCGAGGTCTTTTTTGGCTTCGAAGCATGGGAGTCGGGCCCTTTGGTGGCAGTTTTTTGGTTGGCTCCAATAGTGTTGTCGGTGTCGAGGAGCCGGTGCCAGTCTTCGACGCTGAGTGCTTGGATGTCGACGCAGCGGTCGATGTGGATGAGGAAGAGGACGGCTTCTTTTTCGGTGCCTGTGGATGTTTTTCGGCACCGAGGGTAGGCTGACTCGAGCCAGAGTCACCTGAAGGCTTAATAGACTTCGTTACCGGGCCGGGAGGCGGGGCATGGGAAGCAGTCGCTCAGTGTGCACCTGGGCCCTAAGGTGAAGGTGTGACCAAAGCCTTTTTAGATGGTATCGAGAGGGGGTTGGGGTCGGGGTCAACATCTGTACTTGCGACCCTCTGTGCCGGAGTGATGTCCTCGACGACGGAGTCATCGGCTTCAGAGGCGCGGACGAGGCCTTCTTCGACCCGCCCCTGCTCTGGCACATCGACGCCCTCTTGGAAGATGTCGTCGGGGATCGAAGACGATGAGCGAGCCATGGTTCTTCTAGCTCGTCGGTCCCAACTCGTCTTCTTGGAGCGGAAAGAGGTGCAAGCTGGACAGTCTCTGGCCTCGTGCTCCGGTGAGAGGCAGAGGTTGCACACCTCATGCAGATCGCTGTGGGGAAACTTCGACCCACATCGAGGACACTTTTTGAATGGCGTCCTTTCCATGAGCCAGATGATAAGGCTCAGGTAGGCCTGAAGGCCTTCGTCGACAACTGGAATCGAAGACTTTGAAGTTCTTGAGAGTCGCGTGGAATGGAAAATGCGATCAAGACAATACTGTTGAAAAGGGAAGGATTGCGCGTTGAAAGAAAAAAACGGTAACGGTTCCGAACTGGTGTGCGAGAAACATCCGAGCCCGATGGCGGAAAAAAACTATCTGAGGATGGAGCCGATGCCCATGCGCACTATGATCCAAAGGAGGAGTCGCCTATCTCTTGACTTCCAAAGACTTTCCAGGACAAAAACAAGTGCAAACATCCAGGCCCAACACCAGATGGCGATCTATGCATAGTGTGTAATCTGCAGCTCATATGCCTCGAACATAACCTTGGGGAGGAATTTTAGATTGGTTCTGAGAACCACTTTGTTATGATGGAGTTGTAAAAAGGGTTCATGAGTAGTTAGAGCCTGTAGCTTACTGACTCTTCTAAGGGAAGTAATAGCTACTAGGAAAGCAACTTTCTATGTTAGAAATTATATCTCGCATTTGAGCAGAGGTTCAAAGGGAGGGCCCATTAGTCATGTGAGAACTACATTTAAATTCCACACAGGTGAGGGTGATACCCTGGGGGGAATTATTCTTTTGAGGCCTTCCATAAATCCCTTGATGGCAGGTACTCTGAAGAGCGACAAATGTTGTCTATCTTGTAGGTATGCTGCTATGGCAGCGAGATGTAACCTGATAGATGTGTACGCTAAGTTACACCTCTGGAGATGCAGTAGATAACATATAATGTGTTGAATCGACACATCTAAAAGATTGATGGTGTTGTTGTGACAATATATCACAAATCGTTTCCACTTGGCTGCATAGCAGGCCCTTATGGTGGGGCGTCTAGCTTCTCTGATAACATTCATACAGTCAGGGGGAAGGGTCAGGTAACCAAACTCTAAGACCTCAGGAGCCAGATCGCTAGGTTGAGCTGTGCTGGGTCCTGGTGTCTGATCTCTCCACGGTTTTGGGTTAAGAGTCGTGGGGAGAGGTGACGTTTTTGGTGCGGGAATACGGATAGTTCTAGTAATGTGGTGTACCACGGTTGTCTGGCCCATGTTGGAGCAACTAGGATGAGATTCAATGAGTGTTGCTGCAGTTTGCGCACCACCAGTGGAATTAGTGTAAGAGGCGGAAAAGCATACGCAAATCTGCCTGACCAATTCATCCATATCGAATTGCCTTTGGACAATAGGTGTGGATATCTGGCGGCGAAGCTTGGGCATTTGGCATTTTTTTTTTTTTGTAAAAATTTTTATTAATCAGCATCAGCATATTAATCACATTACAGAGGAGAAATAAGATAATCACAAGTTGGCGACAGGGCACATCAAGTAGTGCAAAAATATAAGTCATATGGAACGTCTAGGGCGAGGGGGGTCCTCCTCCATGGGGGAGAAAGGTGGCCGACACACATCCCCACGATACGAATTCCACATGCCCCACACAGGTGTCCACTTCATAGGGCAGCCACGGGCTACATACACAGTTTTTTCTCTGAACATTGACCAGTCTAGGTCCTTCTTCCAATGGCCCACCTCCGGAGGCTGAGATGCCCCCCACTGCTGAGCAAAGTTTCTTTTAGCAAGCATGAGCCCCAGAGAGGCCCATTTCAGCTGGCGGTAATTCAAATCATTTGGTTCCCAGATATTTAACAAACATCTACGAGCATTCAGGGTGAGCTGAGTGGAAAGAACAGCGTTAATAACATCATGCACGCTACGCCAGTAAGATTGAATACTAGCACATTCCCAGATTATATGCATGAAGGTGCCTGTTTGGCCACACCCACGCCTACAGTGCCCCTCATCCATTCTCCCTATTCGCACCAATTGGGGACCAGTCACATATACCCTGTGGAGGATTTTGAGCTGAACTAGCCGGAGGCGTGCTGGTATTGCTACAAACTCTAGCCGAAAATACGGCCTCCTGCCAGTCCTCATCATCCATCTCAATTCCATCCCTGGACCACTTCTCCCGAAGCGACTGGAGAGGGTCCGGCGTGTTGTTTATTAGTTTCTTATATATTAGGGATATAGTGTGATCGGGAACAAGACCATCTAAAACTCTATCCTCCAGTGGAGAGGATTCAGGAGGGCTGTTACCGCGCTGTAGGTGAGAACGTAAAGCATGCCTGACCTGTGTATATTGGAAGATTTCAGAATTTGCTAAGTCGAACTGCTGCTGCAAGGTGGCGAATGATTTAGCATCATTTTTATCCCATAGGTCACGTATTTGCGAGATTCCTATTAGGTCCCACTTGTCGAACCCCCTGCTTTTCCACAAGCTACCCAGTTGTTCGGAGTCCCGCAGTGGCGTCGCAAGAGTGAGCCTGCGACTCCATACGAGACATTTGGTGGCAGTGTGCCAGACGTGGACTGCATGTTTGGTGGGACCCGTGAGGGCAAAGCGGCGTGGCCCAGAATAGAAAGGTCTGTTATAGTTCCCACCCGGTAGGAGCCACCTGTCCATAGTATAGCCTGGGTTCCCGGGGAGGGTGTAAGTGCCATGGTTTATGGCCGCCAGATGGGCCGCCCAATAATACTTCTTAATGTCGGGGAGGCTAATGCCCCCATCATACCAATTTAAAGTGAGCTTTTTAAGGGCAATACATGGCTTTCCACTCCGTAGCAAGTCACGTTGGCGGCCCTCCACCTCTCTGAAGTAGGACGCCGGGACCAGGTCTAAGGAATTCTGCAGGGCATATATAAACCGGGGCAAAGACATCATCTTGAAAAGGGCCGCCTTTCCCAGTCGGGAGAGTGGGAGTGATTTCCAGTTGCTTATGTCCTTGCGCAGACTGGCCGGGGGGGGGAACAAATTTTGGGAATAACGGAGCGATGGGTTCAGGGAGAGAAAAATCCCCAGGTATTTAAACCCAGCAGAGCATAGTTTTATTGGGCATCCCCGCGGTGGGACGGGCAGCTCCCCAGCCAAAGCAAACCACAAAGATTTGCCCCAATTGATAGAATACCCAGAGAACCTGCCAAATATGGCAAGAATATCTAAAACGACAGTCAAGGACCGTCTGGGAGAGGTCAAGTACAGCAGGATATCATCCGCGTAAAGCGAAATGCGGTCTTCCCAATCTGGGGACCAGTGCATGCCCCGGATCATCGGATCCCAGAGTATCCATGCCGCCAGTGGTTCCAAGGATAGGGCAAATAAGAGAGGGGACAGCGGGCACCCCTGGCCCAGCTCAAAGGCGGCAGATTGTTTGTTGTTGACCACCACCTGGGCCAACGGGTTGGCATATAGGATCTGTACCCATCGAATGAAGTTTGGGCCAAACCCAAACTTTTCCAGCACTGCCCAGAGATACGGCCATTCAATGGTATGAAAGGCCATAGTAGCGTCTAGGGAGACTATCACCGCTGGTTCAAGAATAGAGGCTGCTCTGCCCAGTACCCCATGCACCCTTCGCAGGTTAAGTGCAGTATTGCGATGCGGAATGAAACCCGACTGGCTGGGATGGACTAGATTTCCAATAACAGTGATAAGACGGTTGGCCAATAGTTTAGCCAATATCTTAGGTTCCGCATTTAGGAGGGAAATCGGTCTGTACGAACCACAGTCAGATTTTGGTTTCCCCTCGTTATGAATGGTGATGATGGTGGCCGTCCTTTGGTCCACAGGCAGGGACCATTTTCCCCTGGATTCTTCATACATACCCCTAAGATAGGGGGCAAGCTTGTCTGGTTTAGGTTTGTATAACTCAATCGGGAGCCCATTAGGGCCGGTGACCTTACCTGAGCAGATGGACCTTATCGCTTTCGCTATTTCAGTGTTGGACAGGTCGCTGTCCAAGAAGTCGTGATCTACTGCCGGAAGGGTGGGCAAGGCAATGTCTGCTAGCATCAGGCGGGAGTCCTCAATTGAACAAGGGCCTGCAGACGAGTAAACGGAGCCATAGTGCTCAGCAAATTTATCTACAATTGCCTGCGGGTCTGTAATAAGGCCACCCCCCACCCCCCAGAGTTCCAGCACTAGACGGGTAGTCTATTCCTTCTTATCCAGCCATGCCAGTAGTTTTACGGCCTTGCACCGCTCTACCCAAGGCCTTAGCCTGGTCAGTAGCCAGTGTGCTGTATTCTTGCTGTCGAAGTTTTAAGTAGTGAAGTTTGTCTGGAGTGACCTCCGATTCTAGATCAGTTTCTAGCTGGCTGAGTTCAGCTTCAATGGCCTCCATCTCTCTATAACGGTCTTTCTTCTTACCTGAAATCAGAGAGAGGGCTTGACCCCGAATCACTGTTTTAAAGGCTTCCCACAACACCTGTGGGGAATCTACGGACCCTTCATTATCCATAAAATAGTTATCTATTGATGTGAGGAGCATTTTACGAATCTTGGGTCTCTAAAATACCATGGGTTGATGGGGGCCACCCGCCCCACTTGTTTATAGTTAAGGACCATGTGAAGCCAGACTGGTGAATGGTCGGAAATTCCTCTAGCCAAGTGCCTCATCTCATGGATATGGGCCGCCTGTGATGCGGAAACCAAGAAAAAATCTATACGTGAAAGGCTCCTGTGTGCTCCTTAGTGGAAGGTGTATTGCATGGTGTTAGGATGATAGGTCCGCCACCCATCCACCAGCCCTAAGGTCTCAAGAAAATCAGGAAGCCAACTTGCCGCAGGGTTAAGGACTCGGGGAGGATGCCGATCCAACTCACCCGAAACCACAGAGTTAAGGTCTCCTCTTAATATCAACAAACTCTCCAGGATATTAAGTAATATGGTCCCTAGATCTCTGAAGGTGGTGGCCTGGAGGCCAGGCGGCACATAAACCGATAGTAGTGTGATGTGGTGACCCTCCCAAGTGCCCGAGACCCCTACATACCGTCCCCGATTGTCTACCCAGGTTGATTGCACCGCTAGGGCAAGGGCCTTCCTCACCATAATACCCACCCCCCTAGAGTTGGAGGTGAATCCCGCATGAGCCAACATTGTGTAGCCCCCTCTGTGTAGGGCTTTGCATGCGTTACGAATGAGATGGGTTTCTTGAAGTAAAACGACATCTGGGGCCTGGCGCTTGACATACTGAAGAACGACACTACGCTTGATTTTGTCCCCCAGCCCATTGACATTCCAACTTAGTACCTTAATCCCTACGTCATCCTGTGTCGCCATATCTGAGTCGAGGATATCTCTACTCTCATCACTGGAGCAACCACATGCATATTCATCTCCTCCGCAAGAATAACAAGAGACGATGCAGATACACTGAATTTGACCAAAACCAAACAAAACAACCAACCCTAACAACCCCCCTCCCTGCTTCCCTGCACTCTGGGCCTGAAACTGCCCATAGAAAACTTGCAGAGTGCCTTTCGCCCTGGAAAGACTAAAAGTAGAAGAAAAAAGGGGGGAAAATAGAGCGCTCCGTCTCTCTAACACCAACAATCAAATATGCCACCTCAAAACTAAATGTGTCAGGTCGACAAAAAAAGGGGGGGACCACAGAGATTAAGGATCACATACAGGATTTCATACCCCAACCCCCCCACCACACCCCCGCCCCGCGCCCAACACACCCAACCTGGTACCCAATGTCACTGCGGAACTCCTCTAAGGGCGGGCGGACGTCCTCACTCTCTCCTCCGGCATGACCACCCGGACTTCTTCCTCCTCGGTGCTCAATCCAGTCCGCCACTACCTCCGGGTTGTCGAGTAGTTGGATTGTGGCGTGAGTGTGATGTACGCACTGATTGTATGACTTGGTTTTTATGAGCCAGTCGTCTAAGTATGGGAAGACGTGGATGTCCCGTCTTCTTAGGTGAGCCGCAACCACCGCCAGACATTTGGTGAATACTCTGGGTGCTGTGGTGAATCCGAATGGAAGTACCTTGAATTGGTAGTGCTGACTGTCCACTACAAACCTGAGATATTTCCTGTGAGAGGCGTGAATGGGAATATGAAAGTAGGCTTCCTTGAGATCTTGAGTGACAATGAAATCGCCTTGCGAGAGAAGAGGAAGGACCTGTTGAAGCGTGACCATGTGAAAATGGTCTGATTGTATGTACAGGTTTAGGAGTCTAAGATAGGTCTCAGAGAGCCGTCCTTCTTTGGGATGAGGAAGTATAGGGAGTAAACTCCTGTGTTTTGCTGAAGCAGGGGGACTGGTTCTATTGCATGTTATTGTAGGAGGGAGATTACCTCCTGCTTTAGCAGCGATAAATGTTCTGATGACACTGGGCGCTGTCTGGGTGGTATGTTTGGAGGGGTAGAGGTGAGTTCTAGACAATATCCCGATTGAACGATTTGTCTCACCCACCTGTCTGTGGTGATGTTGTTCCAGACAGGTAGGAAATGTAGCAATCTTCCCCAGTCTGGAGTGGAATGGTCCGGGGGGAGCGGAGGGAAGTCATTGGGTAGGGGTGGAGGCAGAGCAAGTATTGTTGGTCTTGCCTCTACCTTTGTTATTATTGCCTCTGTAGCCTCCTCTTTGATAACCTCTGGTGAATGTGATCTGGGTGGGAGTCTTGTAAGATGTGGAGGGTTTGTCAGAGGAGTAGCCTCTGGAGGTGCCCCTGTAAGAGGAGCGAAGAAAGAAAGTCTGGGAGCTTGCGACTCCAAGGCTCCCATTGATTTAGCCGTGTCAGTGTCTTTTTTCATATTTTCTAGAGATTAATCCACGGCAGGCCCAAATAGATGTTCCTGATCAAATGGCTGGTTAAGGATGGAAGTTTGTTCTTCAGGTATAAAACCCGAAATGCGTAACCATGCATGTCTACACAGAAGGTCACTTCTGTTGATGGCTCGGGAGGCGGTGTCTGCCACATCTAGAGCGCAATGAATGGAGGTGTTTGTGATCAGCTTACCCTCTTGTATAAGGTCATTGGCCTTGGTTTTGTATTTGTCAGGAAGGTGCTGCAATAGGGTCTCTAACTCATCGTAGTGTGCCCTAGCGTATCTGGCTAACAAAGCTTGAGTGTTGTCAATGTGCCATATGTTAGCTGCTTGTGACGCTGTACGTTTACCAGAGGCGTCCAAGAGTTTTAACTCCTTGTGGGGAGGTGGAGCGTCCCCTGACGTTTGTGAGTTAGCCCTCTTCCTGGCATTGGAGACCATTAAGGAATCCAATGGTATTTGGCCCTTAATGTATACGGGGTCTGCTGGGCAGATTTGTATTTTTTCTCTATCCTGGGGTTAATAACCCTAGCCCTAACAGGATCTTTGAACACCTCGGGTGCATGTTTTATTACCCCTTTTAACATATGGAGAACGGAGGTGGACCTTGGTGAAGTATCAAACGTGTCCATTAAGAAATCCTCTTCCACAGGGTCTGCATGTAAAGCAACCCCATGGTATTGCGCAGCTCTGAACAAGTTGGGTGAAACCTATGGTATCCTCCGGAGGGGAAGGGGTAGATGTCGTCCTGTGGTACATTAGGGACATCTGGTGTATTGTAATCGTCCCAGGGGTCTGGGGTATAAGGCGATCTAGGATCCCCTAGTGGTTCGTCGTCTACACCCTCCCCAGTGTCAGAGGTGTCATCATCATCTACTGGTGGAGGAGATGGTGTAGGAGAATGGTGTGGTGGTGGAAGTGGAGGAGTATGTGGAGAAGGGAGTCTGAGAGGAGATGTTGCAATGTCTCTCTTAGGTGGAGATGGAGCCGGTAGAGGTGTGTCCATTGGTCTCTTCTTGGAACTGGGAGTCAGTTGATCTGTTTTGGGGTCTTATAGAAGAGTTTTTTGGGTGGGGTTCGGTTTAAAAAGCTCTTTCTGGAGGCTGATGTTTTGACGCTGACTTTTCGGTTCCGAAGGTTTGCGTGGCACCGAATCGGGGTGGATTTGTGTTCTTTGGGCTTTAAAGCGAGATTTTTTTGTCTCTAGAGTAGCTTTTTTTCCGCTCCGATGTTTTTTTTGGTTCTGATGGTTTTTTCGGTTCAATGGTTTTTTCGGTTCCGAAGGTTGAGAATGTGAAGTTTTCGGTAGTGTCTTATTACTCGGTCCGACGACTTTTTCGGAGTTGGGGGGGTCGGTGCCCATTGGTTTTGGTGCCGAGTGCGTCAAAGTGGGGGCAGTGGTCGGCACGGAGATGGAGGAAGGTTTCTTTTTGGGTGCCGGGGTTTGGGTTTTGGCACCGATGGCAGGCTGACTCAATCCCGAAGGCTTAGTTGTTGACTTCTTTGCCAGGCCCGAAGGTAGCGCGTGAGAAGAATTGTCTCGATGTGCACCTGGGCTTAAAGGTGAAGGTGTTACCAAAGACTTTTTCAGTGGTGGGGGGAGGGGGTCGGGGTCAACGTCACTACTTACGACCTACTGCCCAGGAGTGACATCGGATTCATCAGCTTCAGAGGCGCTGACGGGGCCTTCTTCAACCCGTTCCTGTTCTGATACATCAACGCCCTCCTGGAAGATGTCATCGGGAATGGATGTCGACGAGCGAGCCATTGTTCTTCGAGCTTGATGATCCCGAATGGTTTTCTTGGAGCGGAAAGAGGCGCAAGCTGGACAGTCTCTGGCCTCGTGTTCCGGTGAAAGGCAGAGGTTACACACCTCATGCAGATCTGTGTGTGGGAATTTTGACCCACATTGGGGACACTTCTTAAAAGGAGTCCTTTCCATGAGCCAGATGTAATGGCCTAGGTAGGCCCGAAGGCCTTCGTCGATGACTGAAATCGAGGACTTCGATCTTCAAGAGATGTGTGACATCTAGGATCGCGATCAAAACAATACCGGAGAAGGGGTGAAGGACTGTGCGTCGAAAGTTGGATCGGTAACTGCACCGAACTGGAGCGAGATAAACACATCCGAGCCCGATGGCGGAAAAAAACAATCTAAGCATGGAGCCGATGCCCATGCGCACTATGATCCAAAGGAGGAGTCACCTATCTTGTGAATTCCAAAGGCTTTTCCAAGACAAAAAACAAGTGTAAACATCTGGGCACAAAACCAGATGGCGATCTATGCTCAGTGTGAGATCTGCAGCTCATATGCCTCGAACAGCTACTTTCCATGTAAGGAACTGCCATTCGCATTTGTGTAGAGGTTCAAATGGAGGACACATGAGGACAATGTATACATTCCACACTGGAGAGGGTGGAATTGTGAGTGGAATTATCCTTTCAAGTTCTTCCATGAATGCTTTGATAGCAGGTACCCTAAACAATGACAAATGTCTGTTTTGTAGGTAAGCGGCAAGGGCAGCAAGATGTAATCTTATGGCTGTATATGCTAGATTATATCTTTATAGATGCAATAAATAATAAATAATGTGTGGGTCAATTTTGTTGTTATTTCAGTAAATTACATATCTTTTCCATTTGGCTGCACAGCAAGCTCTAGTAGTAGGGCATCTTGCTTCTTTAAGAATGTTCATACAATCCAGTGGGAGGTTGAGGTAACCAAACTCTAGGACTTCAGGAGCCAGATTACCAGGTTCAGTTGAGCTGGATCTGGATGCCTTATCTCTCCATGGTTCTGTGTGAGACGCTTTGAAGAGAGCTGTAGTTTTTGGTGTGGAACTACTGAGAGTACCAGAAGTGTTGTGAACCATGGTTGCCGGGCCCATGTTGGAGCAACTAGGATCATCTTGAGACAGTGTTGTTTGAGATTGCATACTACGAATGGAAGGAGCGGAGGTGGCAGAAAAGCGTACGTAAATCTGCATGACCAGTTCATCCATATCGCATTGACTTGGACAATGGTTGTTGATAGCTGGCGGTGAAGGTTGGGCATTTTGCGTTTGCGTGTGTGGCGAACAGATCTATGTCTGGGTGGCCTGATCTCAAAAAATGGATGAAGAACTTGAGGATGAAGTTCCCAATCTTGTATGTGCTGTGTCTGACGACTGAGCAGATCTGTAATCTGATTGTGTACTCCTTGAAGATGTTCTGCTAGTAGGTGTATCCTTTGTGGGATGGCCCATCCCCATATGTTTTACGCTAGTTGAGAAAGCTGCAAAGAATGTGTTCCTCCTTGTTTTTGTATATAATACATTTCTGTCATTTTGTCTGTGCGGACAAGGACAGTGTTGTTGGTGAGATGTATTTGGAATGACTTTAATTCTAGAAATATTGCTAGTAATTTGAGTTGATTGATGTGGAGCAATTTTTGTTGAGGGGTCTACCTGCCCTGAATTGTATGGTTTAGGAGATGGGCTCCGCAGCCGGTGAGTGATGCATCCGCTGTTAGCACTATCTGTGGAACTGGGTCTAGGAACGGCCACCCTTTGGAAAGGTTTTGTGTGTTCCACCACTGCAGAGAGCGATGTGTGCGGCTGTCCACCAACACCAGATCTGAAAGTTGACCTTGAGCCTGGTTCCACTGACGTGCTAAGCAGTCTTGTAAAGGGCGCATCTGAAGTCTTGCATGAGGTACTATGAAAATGCAAGAGGCCATCATCCCTATGAGCAGCATAAACACTCGAGCTGGCAGTGAGTGTTGGGGCAGAAATTTTGTTACGAGGGTTTGCATACTGGCTATCCTGACTGAATTGGGGTATGCAAGGGCTTTGGAAGTGTCTATTTTGGCCCCTAGATACTGATGTATGTGGGACGACGGGACGGCGGGAGATGTGATTTGGTGAGGTTTATCATGAACCCCAAGTTGTGAAGCAGATGAATTGTTTGGTGAGTGTGGTGAACACACTGACTGTTTGACTTGGCTTTTATTAGCCAGTCATCCAGGTATGGAAACACATGAATTTATTGTCTTCAAGTAGGCGGCTACTACCACCAGACATCTTGTGAAGACTCTGGTGCTGTGGTCACTCCGAATGGGAAGACCTTAAATTGATAGTGTTGATCATCCACTACAAACCTTAGATATTTCCTGTGAGAAGGGTGCATAGGAATATGGAAGTAGGCGTCCTTGAGATCTAGAGTGGCATGGAAGTCGCCTTGTTGGAGCAGTGGGAGGACCTGTTGAAGAGTGATAATGTGAAAATGATCTGATTGTATGTAGATATTGAGAGGTCTGAGGTCCAGTATTGGTCTTTTTTTGGGATGAGAAATAAAGGGAGTAAACCCCTGTGCCTTGATGCTGGAGGAGAACTGGTTCTATTGCAAGCTTTTGAAGAAGTGAGAGAACTTCCTGTTTGAGGAGCGTTAGATGTTCCATGGACATGGGACGTTGTTTGGGCGGTATGGTTGGGGGAGTTGCAGTAAGTTCCAGGCAGTAACCATACTGGATAATTTGTCTTACCCAGTTGTCTGTAGTGATGGAGTTCCAGACAGGTAAGAACTATGATAGTCTTCCTCCGACCTGAGTGGAATGGTGTGGAGGGAGTGGAGGGAAGTCATGGTTTGGTAGTAGGGGAGGTTCGGTTGTTGTTACCTCGACCTCTCCCCTTGTTATTATTTCCCCCGTACCCGCCCCTAAAATATCCCTTGTTGGGAGATGTTTGTGTGGCACTCTTTTAGGAGGAGGAAGTAGTGTCTGTGCTAATGTATTTGGATGCGCCCCTATAAAAGAAGCAACAAAAGGAACCTCGTGTTGTCTGAGATTATAATGCTCCCATAGATGTTGCATTGTCTGTCTTTCCTCATTTTCTTTAGAGCTGTGTTCACAGCTGGGCCAAAGAGGTGTTCTTGATCGAACGGCTGATTTAAGATAGTTATTTGCACTTCCTTTTTAAAACCGGAAATGCGCAACCATGCATGTCTGCGAAGAAAGACACTGGTGTTAATAGATCTAGATGCAGTGTCTGCTGCATCGAGGGCACTTTTGATGGCTGCATTTGTAATTAACTTGCCCTCTTGGACCAGACTGTTGGCCTTCTCTTTGTATTGGTCAGGCAAATGTTGAATAAGATCATCATGCTCATCGTAGTGAGCTCTGTCGTATCTGGCAAGCAATGCTTGTGCATTAGCTATTCTCCAGTGTTTGGCTGCTTGGGAGGTAACTTGTTTAGTTGATGCATCCAGCAGTTTAGACTCTTTGTCTGGGGGTGGAGCATCACCAGAGAATTGGGAATTCGCACGTTTTCTTGCATTGGAGACTACCAAAGAATCTAAAGGGAGTTATCCTTTAATGTAGATTTGGTCGTTATGGGCCGGTTTATACTTTTTATCAATTTGAGGGTTGAGAATCCTGGTCCTGACATGGTCTTTAAATATGTCTGGTGCATGTTGAATGACACCTTTAAGCATGGGCAATGTATGTATTGTTTTTTGGGACTGAGCAAATTTGTCCAGTAGGAAGTCTTCGTACATGGGGTCTGAATGTAGTTTAATGGCATGGTATTGCATAGCCCCATTAATGAGCGGACTAAACCCTATATTGTTATCTGGGGGGGGTGGGGGGTGGCTTAGATGGGTATGCATCTGGATCAGGAAAGTCTGGAGGATCTGTGGAATCGTCCCATGTATTCTGTGGTTGAGTAGTGTCATCATCAGGGTCATCTAAGGGATCCTTATCATGTCCACCCCATCCCCTAAATCATCCTCATCCTGTGGTGGTAAGGGTGAGTATGGAGAGAGTCTAGGAGAGATCATAGGAGACAAAGGTTTGGTAGGAAGAATAGTAGAAGAGGGTCTTAGGAGTGAAGTTGCAAAGTCGCTCTTCTTCACAGGTACCTCAGGAGGGTGTGAGGTATCAGATTTCCTCTTCTTTGCTGGGAGACTGACAATATGGCCTGTTTTAGGGTCCACATGTAATATATTTTGTTTTGGATCGACAGGATCTGGTCGAAACAGTTCTTCCCGCTTGTTGTCTCCTTTCGGTGCCGATTTTTTCGGTTCCGAATGTGATTTTGGTTTCATTTCTGGGGCTGTAAGAGGGGTCTTGTGCTCCTTTGGCTTCGAAGTTGGTGCCGAGTCAGAAATTTTCTTCGGATCCGAAGGTTTCCGATGTTTGTTTGGTTCTGAGTCCTTATGGTCTTTCGGTGACAAGGGTTCGACACCGAGGCCTTTTTGGATGTAACGGGAATAGGGTGTATCCCTGATTTCGGTACCGAAGGTGTTTTATGGGTACTGATATGCGGCTTGCTCGGGCCCAAGCTGCCGGAAGGCTTTTCCATTGTATTCAGAGAGGGGCCCCAAGGCGGGGCTTCTGAAGTTTTCCCTCAGGCTCGAATAAGTCCTTCAAGCAGAGTTTTGATTGGAGCCTTCTGTTTTTCAGGTGGGGGTGGGGCAGGGGCATTTGTAGTCACTCGTTGACCTGGAGTGATGTGGTCATCGGAGTCGGAGTCATCAGCTTCGGAGACTATGTTGAGTTCCTCTGAATCCTCTGCCTTTGGAACGTCGAGACCTTCATCGAAAATGTCATCTGGCACCGGTGCAGCCTGTTGAGCCATAACGTGTCGTCGAGCCCGGCGATCACAGATAGTCTTCTTAGATCGAAAAGAGGCGCAGGCTTGGCAATCCTTTTCCTCGTGTTTGGGCGAGAGGAAAAGGTTGCAGACCTTGTGGTGGTCATTGTGTGGAAATTTTGCTCCACACTGGGGGAATTTTTTAAATGGAGTCCTTTCCATTAGCCGTAGGCCCGAATGGTGCTGATAGGCCCAGCGGCAAGCATCGATGACCGGAATCGAGGATTTAGGCGTTAGCGTGTTGAAAGTCACGCAAACGAAACAATACCGTAGAGAATGATGGGTTGCGCGTCGAAAAGGTTTGGAAACACGGTACCGAACCGGAGCGCAGCAAGTCACATCTGAACCCGATGGCGGAAAAAAACAATCTGAGGATGGAGTTGATGCCCATGCGCACTGTCGTCCAAGGGAGGAGTCCCCCATCTCCTGACTACAAAGACTTCTTCAAAGACAACAACAGACTGCATCCGAGCCCAACACCAGATGGCGATCTATGCACAAGTATGTATTCTAAAGCTCATATGCCTCGAACATTATATATATATATATATATATTATCTACTGGCGGTCGCCAGTAGATAGTTATAGTTAGGATCGTGTTTCCATAGGAAATCTCAAAATTCTATTTTGAATAACTTTGGCGCCGGTTTACGAATCCTCGTGAAATTTTCAAAACTAATGGGGCGCTCCGTTCAGCTCCTACCCTGAAAGTCTCGGGGTGATTCGTCAAGTGGGGGCTGAGAAAAAAGGGGGGTCCCAAAACGTGTTTTCCCCATGCATTTTCCCATAGGACCTTTAGACACAGCTACAGCCCGAACGGCTGAACAGAATTACTTGAAATTTGGCAGAGAGGTAGCCATAAGGTCAAGGAAGTGCCTTTCGCAGGTCTGGTGTAAATCTGTTCAGTATTTCCTGAGAAAATAGCATTTAAAGCATATCAATATCTATAAGCGCGCAGGGTGCGCGCACAGTGCAAGCCCTGTGCGCGCACCCTGCCGTGCGCGAGCATAATTCTGATTGGTTGTTAGATGTCAGTAAACATTCGAATCGGTCGAAATCAGGAAGTGTCGGCCGCCATTTTGTCTGTCGCACTGAAGAGGAAAGGTGGAGACCATGAATAGGGGGCAGGGTAGGGAGTTCTTGACCCCCTAGCCATTGTAAGGGGGTCACAGTAGGAGCAAGAAGGGAAAAAAAAAGATTTTCTATTTTTTTTAAAACATCGCGAGGTGCGCGCACTCTGCGCGCACTCTGCGCGCACCCAAAAAAAACATTTAAAATAATAGAAATAAAAATCACGTTTAAGTGTTTAGATATTAGGTGGCTCTAAAAAGAGCCCTTGTGTTTATTGAGTGTTTTTCGGTACCTACAAGTAAGTACCGATGCAGAGTCTAAAGTTCAAGAGGAAGACTCTGTTCCCTTCATCATTGAAATGTACACCGTCTCCTCTATAAATGTCTTGCATGTCGTAACGCAAGTTGTTGTGGTATATAGAACCCATACCATAGTCTCTGAGGAAAGCAGAAACAGACTTATTGACGTGCTTTCTTGCTTTGTCAATTTGCGGACAAAATTGGTTGGACCAGTTCCACTTTTGCCTTTGGCATATATTGGAATATACCAAGGCAGTTTGTGGAAAAAGTGACATCAATTGCAGAAAGGTGTCCTTAATAAGCATTTCCAGACCTACCCCAGATAAAGTGCCTAGGTCATTACCACCACAGTGCACAATAATAAGGTTAGGCTGTGGGAGATGTAGAAAGGTTTTCACCAAAGGCATTAATTGGTGCCACTTTAACCCTCTCTGACCAATCCATTTAATGTCTACATTTCGCAAAGCAAGGTCTTTGAAAATACCTCTTTTTTCTGCATACTTTTCACTCCAGAAGACATAGCTATGACCTACAATCCACACTGTGAACATCGTCCAAGGAGAACAGGATGCACTCAGGAGGTGTCTTTCAGTAGAATGGCAACATGAAAAGAAAGACAGTTGAAAAATGGAGGCATACATACTTTTTTTTAATAAAAAGAACTCATTGGCTGATTCAAACCATTTTACAGTTAAAACTAGGCTGTATGTTTACATTTTTAAAAGCATGTTTTGGATTGGTACAGAAAAATGTGTTCCCACTGAAAATTACTTTGGATTTGCTGTTAGGTTTGAAAAGTCAAGCACTCTTGCTCTTTGGATTTGAAACATTGTGTGCTGAACTTCTGACCTCTCTGCTCACACCTGTGTTCCATGAGCTGTTGCTATGGTAGCAGGCAGAAGTCATGTTGGGGGAAGGGATGATTTGGAAAGGGGTTGAAAGTTGCAACCAATAGGAATGTGTGATTCCATTTGAAAAAATGTGGGAAGGACTGTGATTTTACATTAACATGTATATGTGGGAAAAAAGAGAGGGAAACATTGCCATTTACTGGTTGTGGAGAGAGGAGAGAGGTGTACAGCTCTGAGATTCTGGCTCTGATAATCTGCTGTTTGAGTGCCACATTTCTTTCTCAACTAATTAATTTTAAAGGTGATTTATGAGTTTGAGAGGGGAAGTATGTGGTGTATTTCGATATAAATAATAGAATTGTCATTCTTGTTTTAAAGTTGTGTTTTCCATTTTGTGATTTAGGAGAAATTTAACTGTCTTGAACTAGTAAGATATTATGGAGTATGTCTTCACTGTAAGTTAAGGTGTACTGGTATCACTGAGGAATACTGTTTTGTGCCTAGAATCACATCATGAGTCTGTGTGCAAACAGGATTTGTTGTCAGAGATTTAATTTGTGTTGCTCTTGTTCTGTGAGCCTTGCACTCGCAGAAAAGCGGCTGTTTGTTTGCTTAAAGTGTGATGGTTAGCATTCAGCAGAAATTAGTTACTCACAAAAAAGAGGCAAATGCAAACACATTTGAAAATAGCATGGTACATTTTCCTACCACTTTAAAAGTGGTGTTTTACATTTTATGTTAAGGAAGATATTTAAGTGCCTTGAACATGTTAGATATTATGGAGTATGTCTTCACTATAAGTTAAGGTGTACTGGTATCACCCAGGAATACTGTTTTCTGCCTAGAATCACACCATGACACAGTGTTCACACAGGAATTGTTATCAGAGATTTAATTTGTGTTGGTCTTGCTCTATTACCCTTGCACTTGCAGGAAAGGGGCAGCTTGTTTTTTGTAATACATGGTCATGGTGTCAAGGAGGTGTTAGGACATGTGCTCTTTTCTGCTTGTCTAAAATATAAGAAAAAAGTGTCAGGCTGTCACAGTAATTTTCACTTACTCCACCACAGTACTAAATGTGCTTTCAAATTGCCAAAGAAAATATCGCTTTGTGCCTAGAATCACACCATGAGTCTGTGTGCACACAGGAATTGTTGTCAGAGATTTAATTTGTGTTGCTGTTGTTTTGTAAAACTTGCACTTTTAGGAAAGGGCAGTTTCTTTTTTTCAAGTGTGTTGCTTAGCACTCAGCAGAAATCACTATCTGAAAAGTGTGTGGCAAATGAAAATACATTTGAAAATAGCATGGTACTTTTTCCTACCAATTTAAAAGTTGTGTTTTACATTTCATGTTAAGGAAGATATTTAAGTGCCTTGAACTTGAAAGATATTATGGAGTATGTCTTCACCATAAGTTAAGGTGTACTGGTATGACCCAGGAATACTGTTTTCTGTCTAGAATCACACCATGAGACAACATGCACACTGGAATTGTAGTCAGAGATTAAATTTGTGTTTCTGTTGTTGTGTAAAACTTGCACTTTCAGGAAAGGGCCTGGTATCACCCAGGAATACTGTTTTGTGCCTAGAATCACACCATGAGACAGTGTGCACACAGGAATTGTTGTCAGAGATTTAATTTGAGTTGCTGTTGTTCTGTAAAACTTGCACTCGCAGGAAAAGGGCCTGGTATCACCCAGGAATACTGTTTTGTGCCTAGGATCACACCATGAGACAGTGTGCACACATGAATTGTTGTCAGAGATTTTATTTGTGTTGCTGTTGTTCTGTAAAACTTGCACTCGCAGGAAAAGGGCAGCTTGTTTTGTTCAAATGTGTTGGTTAGTACTCAGCAGAAATCACTATCAGAAAAATGAGAGGCAAATGGTAACACATTTCAAATCAACAGGGTAGATTGTCCTTCCACTCCTGCAATGGGTGAGGTAGTTCCTACATGTACAAAACTCCAATTAACCTTTACCAAACATGTACTCTTACACACATATCTGCAGTCTTCATGCACTTGTAAAAGTCTCCATGCAGATCTCTCTTGAAACTGACAATACACAGTCTCCAGAAACACACTGTTTGCACCCATGCAGCAGCTTCTCCTACACTCCCATGCATAATACTCAGCTCTGTGTTGTGTTTCAGATAGCAGTGTGTAACGCAAACACATTCAACGTCACCAAGGCTCATTTCCTTTGCTCTACTCTAATCACTCACCCTGTAACACATGCTGATGGTCTAAAGTAGCTATTAGGACATGTGCTCTTTTTTGCCTCTCTAAAATAAAAGGGAAATGTGTCAGGCTGTCTCAGTAATTATCACTTGCTCCATCCACAGTACTAAATGTGCTTTCAAATTGCCAAAGGAAATATAGTTTTCTGCCTAGAATCACAGCATGAGTCTGTGTGGACAGAGGAATTGTTGTCAGAGATTTTATTTGTGTTGCTGTTGTTCTGTAAAACTTGCACTTTCAGGAAAGGGCCAGCTTGTTTTGTTCAAATGTGTTGGTTAGTACTCACCAGAAATCACTATCAGAAAAATGAGAGGCAAATGGTAACACATTTCAAATCAACAGGGTAGATTGTCCTTCCACTCCTGCAATGGGTGAGGTAGTTTCTACATGTATAAAACTCCAATTAACCTTTACCAAACATGTACTCTTACACACATATCTGCAGTCTTCATGCACTTGTAAAAGTCTCCATGCAGATCTCTCTTGCAACTGACAATACACAGTCTCCAGAAACACACTGTTTGCACACATGCAGCAGCTTCTCCTACACTCCCATGCGTAATACTCAGCTCTGTGTTGTGTTTCAGATAGCAGTGTATAACGCAAACACATTCAACGTCACCAAGGCTCATTTCCTTTGCTCTACTCTAATCACTCACCCTGTAACACATGCTGATGGTCTCAAGTAGCTATTAGGACATGTGCTCTTTTTTGCCTCTCTAAAATATAAGGGAAATGTGTCAGGCTGTCACAGTAATTATCATTTGCTCCTCAACAGAAGTAAATGTGCTTCAAATTGCCAATCAAATATCGTTTTCTGCCTAGAATCACACCATGAGTCTGTGTGCACACAGGAATTGTTGTCAGAGATTTAATTCATGTTTCTCTTGTTTTGTAAGACTTGGACTCGTAGGAAAGGATCAGCTCATGTGATAGGATTTGAAAAGTTGAAAAAAAATTGTAATGAATTAAAATTACAAAAGGTATTTTTTAAATATAAAGATGCCTATAAAGTCAAGAAAGAGAAAAGAAAAGAAACAACAACTATATTTGAAGACGACTGGTAAAAAAAAAATAGGAGGCGAAGCGTGTGTTGGAAAACAAAAAAAGTCTTCTGGTAAGCAAACTAAAGAATTTTTTAAAAATATCTTCAAAAAAAAAAAATGATCGAAAGATAAATTCAAACAGTGTTTCAAGTACAAAACAACAACAGAGTCGACAGCAAAAACAAAATGCTAATGTAGACTCAGAACTAAGAAAGAGTGACTTAACACGGAAAATAGATTTTAAAAACATTCGTCGAAAAATGTTTCAGAGAAGAGTGATGTTAAATTTGCTAAAGGATGTGAAAAAATATAAGAAAAAAACCCAATTTTATAAGAAAAAGAAATTAATTGAAAGTATTGTTACCAAGGCATTAGAAATAAAAAAAATCTATTTGTTTTAATTTTGAACAGGATGCGTAGATTAGATAAATTAGTCAATGCAAGTCACGCTCGCTCCCCCGGTCCTCCGCTTCCTCTGCCTCACCGCCGCTGACCTTTTGCCTCGGTAGGTGCTGCCGCCCTCCCTCACACGTGCCTTCTCTCCCGCCGCTGCCCCGGGTCCTCTTCTTCCTTCCCGCCGCTGACCCCGGATCCTGCCCCCACTCACTGCCCATTGGTCTCCCGCCTCCCGCCTCCCAGCTGACCCCCCCTCCCGGCTCCTTACTTAAGGGGACCGAGGCGGGCTGGTCAGTGTGACCCCCTGTGCTCCCACGGCTGGTCGCTCCTCACCTCCTGCTGCTGCATCCCGCTAACGGACACCTCCTGCTGCCTGTTACTTCGCGACTGCTCCTGCTGCCTCACGCTCGCTCCCCCGGTCCTCCGCTTCCTCTGCCTCACCGCCGCTGACCTTTTGCCTCGGTAGGTGCTGCCGCCCTCCCTCACACGCGCCTTCTCTCCCGCCGCTGCCCCGGGTCCTCTTCTTCCTTCCCGCCGCTGACCCCGGATCCCGCCCCCACTCACTGCCCATTGGTCTCCCGCCTCCCGCCTCCCAGCTGACCCCCCCTCCCGGCTCCTTACTTAAGGGGACCGAGGCAGGCTGGTCAGTGTGACCCCCTGTGCTCCCACGGCTGGTCGCTCCTCACCTCCTGCTGCTGCCTGCGGCTAACGGACGCCTCCTGCTGCCTGTTACTTCGCGACTGCTCCTGCTGCCTCACGCTCGCTCCCCCGGTCCTCCGCTTCCTCTGCCTCACCGCCGCTGACCTTTTGCCTCGGTAGGTGCTGCTGCCCTCCCTCACACGCGCCTTCTCTCCCGCCGCTGCCCCGGGTCCTCTTCTTCCTTCCCGCCGCTGACCCCGGATCCCGCCCCCACTCACTGCCCATTGGTCTCCCGCCTCCCGCCTCCCAGCTGACCCCCCCTCCCGGCTCCTTACTTATGACGCCCCCCCAGCGACCGCGCAGCGGGAGCGCCGATTGAGCGCCGAAGGTGCGCCAAAGGTAAGCCCGTCTGCGCCCGTCCGCGCCTGGACCGCGCCCAGCGCTGGAACCCCTGGCCCCCGCGTCCGCCAACCCCCCCACAGGACCTACGATGCCGCCACGCTCATCACACTCAACACCGCCCAAGCCCCCGGGTGCTACCGAGCATTCCCGCGACGCACCCATGGACCCTTCGTCTGCCGATCCTGCAACTTCTCCTGCCTCCGAACCGGCACCGCACCCACCAAGACGGACAACAGCAACCACCTCAAGTGCATCCTGATCAACACCCGCTCCATCCACAGACACGCCGTGGAACTCTGGAACCTCCTCGACACCGCATCTCCAGACGTCGCCTTCCTCACGGAAACCTGGATGAACGCCTCCTCAGCCCCCGACATTGCCATAGCCATCCCGGACGGCTACAAGATCATCAGGAAGGATCGCGCCAACCAGACCGGAGGGGGCATCGCCATCGTTCACAAAAGCACCATTCGCATCTCGACTGACTCCATCGACGCATTCAACGCCGCCGAATACCTGCACTTCCAGATCCACACCGACCCCAAGACTACCCTCAGAGGCACCCTCATCTACAGACCCCCGGGACCACGCGCACAGTTCTGCGAAGACATCACGGACTTCATCAGCCTTCACGCCCTCCCCTCCACCGACTACATCCTCCTCGGGGACCCCAACTTCCACCTGGAGAACAACAACGACCGCAACACCACCACCTTGCTGGACAACCTCGCCAACCTCGGACTCAAGCAACTGGTCAACACGCCAACCCACTACGCCGGCCACATGCTCGACCCCCTCTTCTCATCCAGCAAGCATGTCACCTTCAGCCACTCCACCGGACTTCACTGGACTGACCACAGCTGCGTCCACTTCAGCTTCAAAAAGAACACGGTCCACCACCACCCGAAGCAGGTTCCCCACAGAAACTGGAGCAAGATCACCGTCGACCAGCTCGCCACCTCCCTCAGCCAGAACCCACCTGTAAGGACAACGGACCCTAACACAGCAGCCCTCAACCTCACGCAGTGGCTGACCTCCTGTGCCGACGATCTCGCCCCACTGAAGAACCCTCTCACCAGGCCCAGAAGCAAGAAGGCCCCCTGGTTCACCAACGAACTCAAGGACTCCAAGAAGGCCTGCTGCACCCTCGAGAAGGCCTGGATCCTCGAAAAGACCGCTGACAACATGACCGCCCTCAAACTCGCCACCCGCAGACATCACCAGCTCATCCGCATCACCAAGAAGAAAGCTCTGAAGGAACGACTGGACAAAAATGCCCATGACAGCAAGGAGCTCTTCAACATCGTCAAGGAGTTCTCCAACCCCAGCACCGGCAACAACGACATCACCCCCTCGCAGGACCTCTGCGACTCCCTCGCCTCGTACTTCCACCGCAAGATCGCCGACATCCACAACAGCTTCGGCGTCCCACCCCCACACCCATCGGTCGAACCTACGCACCCCGCCGCCATCCTCCAGACATGGACCGAGGTGACCCCCGAAGACACGACACGCATGATGAACACCATCCACTCCGGATCTCCGACCGACCCGTGCCCCCACCATGTCTTCAACAAGGCCGCCGCTACCATCGCACCCCACCTCCGAGACATCATCAACACCTCCTTCGACACAGCCACCTTCCCGGAGAGCTGGAAGCACGCCGAGCTCAGCGCTCTGCTGAAGAAACCAACAGCAGACCCGACCGACCTCAAGAACTTCCACCCCATCTCGCTCCTTCCCTTCCCTGCCAAAGTCATCGAGAAGGTCGTCAACAAGCAACTGGCCGCCTTCCTCGAGGCGAACGGATCCCTCGACCCATCGCAGTCCGGGTTCAGAGCCAACTACAGCACCGAGACCGCCCTCATCGCAGCCACCGACGACATCCGAGCCCTGCTCGACAACGGTGAAACAATGGCACTCATCCTCCTAGACCTCTCCGCAGCATTTGACACTGTCTGCCACCGCACCCTAGTCCAACGCCTCAACGACACCGGCATCCAAGGGAAGGCTCTGGAATGGATCATCTCATACCTCTCCGGCAGAACACAGAGAGTACACCTCCCTCCGTTCCGCTCTGAGGCCACCGAAGTCATCTGCGGCGTCCCGCAAGGATCGTCGCTCAGCCCCACTCTCTTCAACATCTACATGAAACCCCTCGCTGCCATCGCACGCCAACACAACCTCAACATCATTTCCTACGCCGATGACACCCAGTCTATTATCTCCCTCACCAGAGACCCCGACACCGCCAAAGCCAGCCTACACGAAGGGATGAAAGACGTCGCCGAATGGATGAACACCAGCCGCCTGAAATTGAACACGGACAAGACAGAAGTCCTCATCCTGGGACCGTCGCCCTCCGCATGGGATGACTCCTGGTGGCCCCCGGCCCTAGGCACCGCACCCAAGCCAACGGACCACGCACGCAACTTGGGCGTCATCCTGGACTCCTCCCTATCGATGACCAGACAAGTCAACGCCGTCTCCTCATCTTGCTTCCACAACCTCCGCATGCTCCGCAAGATCTTCCGTTGGATCCCGACCGAGACCAGGAAGACGGTCACCCAGGCCCTCGTCACCAGCAGACTAGACTACGGAAACACCCTCTACGCCGGTACAACAGCCAAGCTTCAGAAAAGACTTCAGCGCATCCAGAACGCCTCCGCCCGACTCATCCTGGACGTTCCGTGACGCAGCCACATCTCGAGCCACCTGAGAGACCTACACTGGCTCCCTGTCAACAAGAGGATCACGTTCAGACTCCTCACCCACGCACACAAATCCCTCCATGACCTGGGCCCAAGGTACCTCAACGACCGCCTGACCTTCTACACGCCCACCCGCCAGCTACGATCCGCGAACCTCGCCCTCGCCGTCGTCCCTCGCATCCAGAGAGCCACCGCCGGAGGAAGATCCTTCTCCTATCTGGCAGCTAAGACATGGAACTCCCTGCCCGTCCACCTGCGGCTGACCCTGGACCACCTCGCCTTCAGGAAACAGCTCAAGACCTGGCTGTTCGAGCAGTAGCAGGCCCCCTCCCCCAGGCGCCTTGAGACCCTTCCGGGTGAGTAGTGTGCGATATAAATTCCATGATTGATTGATTGATTGAAAGCAAAAGGAAAAGAGAAGTCAAAAAAATAACTTTTGTAAAGTGTTCTTAGGAGAATGGAAGCATAGTTCAAGTACTGAACCATTTTTTAATGAAGAGAGTTATCTTCAAAGTAATAGTATGTTGCATGCAGTTGACACCAATGGAAGAGCATATGAAGTTAAGGATGGTTGTGTAATGGAAAAGGAGAAAATGGTTCCAAGAAATGAGGAAGAAGTGATGGCTGATGAGGTTATGGGGAGACGTCCTAAAGCCCCAGTGTACACTTGGAATTGTAGTAGTATTTGTACTGTGCGTCAGGAATCTATTGATAAATTACGTGACTTTCTAAGAGAATATAGTAAAAAGAGTGTTAAACAGAAAATTAAGGTGCTTCAAAGACTAGATCCATGCAGAGTGAGAGAGAATACTGGTTTGCAAGGACATTCTCTGGCTTGTCTATCTAGGAAAGTGTGTCAAAGTGTTTTTCACCATTTTAGGATACTCGCTGTTCATCATACTGAAATGAGAAAGTTTGTGAGAACATTGTATTTTGCTAAAAGTCCAGCACTAAAGTTGAATGAGTTGAATAATGCTCTGTTCCGTGGATCTGTATCAGATGTAGTGAAGGTTACTGATGAGATTCAGTTTTGTTACTTTGGTCCAGTACAAGAAAGTGCAGAAAATGACGCAGTTATTGATGAAAATGTGGAAGAGAATGTAGAACTTACTGTTAGTAATAATTTTGAAGATGAAATGACAAAATTTGCTATCATCTCTAATGAAAGACCAAATATTACTTGTATTTGTTGCCGGAGAAGCCATTACAAAATTCAAACAAGGAATGTTGATCTGTATAAAAAAAGTGAAAATGAAGATAATTATAAGTGGAAAGATTTTGCAACATATATATTTCTGGAAAATTGTTTTGATTTGGGTGAAGATCAGCGTATTTGTAAATACTGTTATAACAAGTTAGAAGAAAATAGAATGCCAGCAAGAGCTGTACATAATAAATTAGAATTGGTTGAAATTCCTCCAGAACTTTCGGATTTAAATACGTATGAGTCTATACTTAGTCAATGTGTCCATCCGTTTCAGACCATAGTGCGTATGGAGCCAAAAACAGGTAAATTACCTCCATCGGATTAACAAAGAGGTTTAAAAGGAAGAGTTGTCTATTTGCCATTGGATTTGAAAAAAAATATGGAAACAATTGATGCAGATACTTTGGAAACTGAACCATTAGTTATTCTGGTTAATGGTGTACCTACAAAGAATAAGAAAATTTGGCAGGAGCTGGTGGATGTACGAAAAGTACAAAGAGCAAATTTGTATTTGAAAAAAATAAATAAATGGTATGAAGCCATTTATATGGATGAAGATGAAGAAGAAATAGTAGAAGACACAGGAATACCAATTGGGCAAATTGAAAAAGTGGATAAGTCAAAAGAAGAAGAAATTTATGAACATTTCAGCATACATCCTCTTCATTCTAAAGAAGTTATGGGAAACGCTATTGATCTGTTTCAGATGAAGAAAGCAAAAGGAACTCCTGTGAGTGTATGGGAGGAGAGCTTGGAAGCTCGTTGTTTTCCCCAACTGTTTCCTACAGGAGAAGGTGGACGATATGATGAACGTCCAGTACAAATTCCTGCTTCGGAGTATCGGACTACAAGATTATATGCAGAAGATCCCAGATTTCGTCAAAGTATTCCTTATTTTTTCCATCTTTCTTTTGAAAGTGACTTGTCTGCACTATCTTATGCAGTAAATCACATTTTAAAAACTGGAGTACATCTACATAATGTGTCAGCAAAGGACTTTCTCAACAAAGTGCAACAGCGAGATGATCATTTGGAATCTCAATTGATCAATTTGATGGCTTGTCAGCGCTGAACTAATGAATATTGGTACCGACGCCATGGAGAATTGAAGTGTATGTTACGGAATTTAGGAACTCCTACATGGTTCCTTACCCTGAGCTGTGCTGAGTACGCTTGGGATGATTTACTGGATTTTCTGCGAGAGGCAAATTCAAACATTGAAAACATCCAATACAAGACAGCAGGAGAATTATGCTCATTAGATCCGGTTAATGTTTGCAGATATTTCAATCATAGATTTGAGGCTATGATGTCCTTCATCTGCAATAAAAAAAATCCACCTCTTGGAGAAGTTGTGGATTTCTTTTGGAGAAAAGAGTACCAAGCAAGAGGTGCTCCACATATTCATATGCTGTTGTGGATCAAGGATGCCCCAAAATTTGGAACAGATGCAGATGAAGCAGTCTTATCTTTCATTGAAGGATATGCAACATGTGCTATATCTAAAAGCACAGAAGAGAAAAACTTAAAAGAGAAAGTTTTACGTTTCCAAAGTCATCGGTGTGGAAAATACTGTCGACGAAAGTACAAGAGTAAAATAAATTCTACACAAAATGTCGATTTGGATTTCCACGACCTGTTCTTTCAAAAGGAAGAGTAAACAGTTTTATGTCAGCTGTGCGACATACTATTACAAGAAAATCGCCTAAGAATACCTACAACCTAAGAAGAAAAGAAG
This sequence comes from Triturus cristatus, assembly GCF_964204655.1. Lineage (NCBI taxonomy): Eukaryota > Metazoa > Chordata > Amphibia > Caudata > Salamandridae > Triturus > Triturus cristatus. The sequence continues at coordinate 1,158,380,878 of NC_140593.1, read as the reverse complement.
AGTCAAAATATATAAATGACTACAACCCAGTCATTTTATCCATGTGGAATGCTAACATGGATATACAGTATGTGGCTGACAATTCTATTGCTGTTGCTCGGTATGTCACATCTTACATCACTAAATCTGAGAAAACGGAATTGAAGGAAATGTGGGAAGAGATTTCTCACGAGAAGACTGTCAGTAAGAAGCTATACAGTTTCAGTTCAAAGATGTTATCGCATCGAGAAATTGGATCCTACGAATGCTCAGATAGGTTATCATCTGCAAGTCTGTACTCGAAATCCAGAAGAATAATTTGGGTAAGTTTAGGCCTTGCAGGAATGTGAAATCGGGTACTGAAATCTATTCGAGAAATTGAGTATTTAGCAGAGTTCGAACCAGAAAGTACAGACATTTTAAGAGCAAACATGTTGGACACATATTACCCACAAAGAAGTCATCACCTTGAGAACATGTGTCTCTATGAAGTGCTGCAGAACTTCATTTTTAAATGGAATGCCACAGAAGAAAATATAAAGTCAGTGGTGAGGAAGGATGTTTGGTGAAGCAAACAAAAGGAAGTTTGATAAATCACGGAAGCTGAGTTGCGACACTCCTGACAAAAAGGAATTTTACTACTTGGCACTTTTGCAGCTGTTTAAACCATGGCGTTCAGAGGACGAACTACTTGGAGAATTACAGAGTTATGAAGATTCCTTCAATGCTAGCAAAGACAGCATAGAATGCAGTACTTTCATAACTTATGTTCAAATGTTAAATGAAGAAATTGAACAAGAAGCAACAATTGCAGCTGAAGTAGCTAGAGACAGTTCTCAAGACAGTCAAAGTTCTGAGACATTCAGTCAAGATCCTCTAGGACAACCAATCGTAGAAAATGAAGCAGCAATAGCCATGAATGAAGTGGAAACAGCTATGAATCAAGCTCAGGAAGATTTAGTAGACTTAACATATTTGGAGCAGCAACTGAATGAAGAACAAAAACAAATTTATGAAGAAGTCAGGAAAAAAATTGATCACGGATTACTACATGAAAATAAAGAGTGCTCATGCACATCTTTCGAACCAATGAGAATGTATGTAAGTGGACAAGCTGGAACTGGAAAAAGTTTCTTAATTAATATAATTAGAAGCTACCTACAGAAGAAAATGGATTCCATTTTGTCTTGTGTTGTTACTGCTCCAACTGGGTTAGCAGCGTATAACATAAAAGGAGTTACCTTACATCGTTTGCTAATGTTACCAGTAGAGCATGAGAACAAAATACAGTACCACAAACTAGCAGGAGAAGCATGCTTGGAAGTTTCAAGAGTATTGAAGAAATTGAAAGTACTCATTATTGATGAGGTAAGCATGATATCAAACTTAATGCTTGCCTTTGTGCATTTAAGAATGCAGCAAATTCTGAAGACAGAGTATGACGTGTTATTTGGAGGAAAACACGTCATAGTTTTTGGGGATCTTTTGCAACTTACTCCAGTTAAAGGACAACCGGTATTCCATACTCTTACACATGAAGACACGAAAAAGTCGTTAGGAAGTATAGGCAATGTAAATATTTGGACATATTTTGAGTATAAGGAACTCATTACCAATATGAGGCAAGCCAATGATGAGGACTATGCAAGTATTCTGAAAGATATAAGAATTGGACTACTCACAGAACATGGCAGAAAAGCATTACAGAGTCGATTGCTGAGTAATTTGTTTACAACAGAAGAAATAGTTCCAGAGAAAATATACAAGAAAATTGCTGAAAAAAATACTGTAATCTGCTTAATGCCAACACTACATGAATGCTCTGTATTCAATCAAGAACTTTTGAAATTGGAAAATGAAGAGATCATAAAACTGGAAGCTGTGGATAAAATTCAACATGAACGAATAACTATTATATTGACAGGCAAATTGGCTACTAAATTGGATTCTCTGGAGAAAAACATTTCAAAAACAGCTGGTTTGGAAAATAATCTTTATGTGTGTATGAACTGTAGAGTAATTTTAAGACGCAATTTGGATGTAGAAAAAGGTTTAGTGAATGGAGCTATGGGTAAAGTTGTGGGTTTTGTAAAGTACCAGAAAAAAGATGGAATTGAATTCTTAAAAATAAAATTTGATCAGATTGAAGAGGTTAAAGTCATTAGTCGTTGTTCAGTTCGTTTTTTGCTAGTGAAAGACTTATATGTACGTAGGAAGCAGTTTCCGATTTCTATAGCATATGCTGTAACTATTCACAAGTCTCAAGGATTAACTGTTGATAGTGCTTTTGTAAACATTGGGTCTACTGTGTTCAAAGAAGGTATGGCATATGTTGCTTTGTCACGCTTGAAAAAATTATCTGGTTTATTCATGATAGACTTTGATAACTCAAAAGTAAGTGCTGATGCAAACTGTGAAAAGGAGTATAATAGATTAAGAAAAAGCTATGCTCCTCATTTAGGTCAGTATCCTGTGTTTGAAAAACGTGTTGTTTGTCGGAAAAGGAGATTAGAGAATATCTGTAATGAGGATGTACAGAAGAGAAAACAAAAAGATAGTGATGTGACTGCAAGCAAAAAGAAAAAGGACAGTGTGGAAGAGGTTGTTGGTTGTCACTTTGAAAATAGCTCTGGTGTCAACTGCTACGCAAATGTAGTGCTGAATGTTGTATTTTATCTTGAAACTTTGCAAGAGCAGATAATACTAAATCATGAAAAAAGATTCTGTTCTTTGCTGAGTCTCCTTTATGAGAAGCTGAGTAATGATAAAACTAAAATAGAAAGTGCTTCAAATGTTAGAAATCTTTTAGATGTATGTTCTGGATGTACACAGTTTACACAAAATGTACAGCAAGATGCACAGGAATTCTTGATGTATATCCTGATGGTACTGGAAGATGAAGGAGTAGAAGTAGAAAATTTATTTGGTTCATATATTTACCATTACCAGAAAGTAAAACAGTGACTTTTAGTAAATTAGTTAAAGATGCTAATCACAACATGGAATGTTCTAAATGTAAATCTGAAATGTTGTCAACGTTATTTTTAAAGAAATATGGACAGTATGTAATTTTAATGGTACAACGTTGTAGAGCTGATGGAACAAAATTGGAAACTTTACTAAAGAAGTTTGTTGGCAACCAATTATCTATATCTGGGAAAACTTTTGTAGCAGTTGCAATAATTTTTCATGATGGTCCTTCTATAACTTCTGGTCATTACACAGTTTATCTTAAATGTGAAAAAGGATGGACACTGTGTAATGATTCTCAATTGGTTTTTCAAGCAACGTTTGCCTTATGATTTACCCAATTGTTACTTAATTTTTCTGAAACCCAAATATTAAATACTAACATCATCATCGGAAGAAAGCATTATTAAAATTTAAAAGTATTAAAATTAGATATTTCACTCAAAAGGGATTTTAAACTTACCATTTGGCCTCAAGGAAAGGTAAAACAAACAATTGTGGACTTCTTTGACGGATATTATTTTGGAAAATGTTCTTTTGCAACAAGGTTTACAGACGTTATTTCTTGAAAATTGTTATTGTTCTTAAAAGGTATTTTTCATTTTTCATTCTTGATCTTTATTTCGGTCACCTGGACCATGAAAGAATACATTATGAAACATTTTTAAAAGAACGAAGGATACAGTAATAGTTTCCAGGTGGTTGACCAGAGTATAAAACAATCATTTAGTTAATAAAAGCTTAATACATTTAGTGCGACTGTGCCACATTGCCGTTAAAAATTTTGAAACTGCAAACACAGTTGGGGCCGAGAGATCTCTTTTTAAGATCCTGTATGCCGGAAGGTAAGTCCTGAAGCCCAGGTTTTTGAGGAGTGGGACCAGCCAGTACTGTCTTGCTCTTCTATATGCCGGGCAAAAGAATATTATGTGCAGATCACAGTCCCTCGGATGCGCACAAGCTGGGCATTGTGATGAAGACTCAGAGTTTGTCCAGCAAGCAGTGTGCGCTTTGAGAGGAAGGGTGCTGTACCTCCATTGCATAAAGAGCTTCCTGGTAAGCGGAGGGCCTATATTATCATACACTAGCTCTTGGCAATATAGGTCTTTGGACTCCAAGAATTTGCCCGTTAGGGACCTCTCCTGTGTGTTTTTAATTTGGAGACATAAATGGTGTTCATAATAGTCTTTGGCTAGAGATTTCCTTGAGATTCTGGGGCATGTGATTTCCGGATGGGACCATAGGGTCTGTCTTCCTAGTGCCTCACATGTTTGTTTGATATGCCTGAGCCAAGGAAGTCGTGCAGGATTACAAAGTGTCGGGATTTCCTGAAGCTCAGATCTATAGTCAGATAATTCCGGTGTAGACCATAGCCTTACAATAAGGGTTTGAGGCACAGTTCTTCCGAAATTGGTCTGAGGCCTAGGTCAAGTCTCAAAGGTAGAAGGGGGGTGCTGGAGGGAAGAGCTGTTAGTTGTCTGAGGAAATTATTCTCAGTCACCTGGATGGTCTGAGTGACAGTGTGTCCCCATATTTCAGCACCGTAGGTCACTGCCCCTTTTGCCTGTGACTTGTATATATGTAGGCGAGGAGAAAATGGTTGGTAAGTCAGACCTCGGGACATCCTTGCCAGTCCTCCTGTCATTTGAGTTAATTTCAGGTTCGCCCTTGTGCGGTGCGTGTCCCAGGACAAAGATTGATTTAATGTTATTCGCAAGTACTCAAATGTGAAGACCCTCTCTAGCCTAGAAGGCCCGAGAGTAGGATTGGGGCGAGTGTTTGATGGGGGGTTGAAGATCAGATCATGTACTTAGTTTTTGACGCATTGATCTCCAACCCCCGAGATGCAAAGAAGAGTGCAAACCCATCAAGAATCCGTTGGATGCCCATGGGAGACTTGGAGAGCAGCAGGGTATCATCCGCGAAGAGAATAGCGGGTACCCTCTTGCCTCCAAGCCTCGGAGCGTCAATGTCTTTCAACGCATTCAAGTGGCTAATCACCCCGTTGACAAAGAGGCAGAAAAGAGTCGGTGCAAGCACACAACCCTGTCTGACCCCCCTGTCAACGGGGAAGCGGTCCGTTAGGGCACCCCCTCTCCCACACCTCACCCTTGCATAATTCCCCAAGTGTAGTCTTCTCAAAATGGCTAGGAGGTCAGTTGGAATGCCCAGATCATCAAGAACAATCCACAGTTTTTCCCTAGGCACTAAGTCGAATGCGGCACGCAAATCGACAAAGACCGTGTATAGAGTGCCGCCCTCTAATAATACAGTCTTCCAGTGAATAAGATTTAAACGAAAAATCTGGTCGATGGTCGAAACTTTCTTTCTAAAACCAGCCTGGTATGTGCTCATGATGTTAAAGTCCTCAATCCAGTCCTGTAAGTGGTTAAGAATGAGTCTGCCAAAGAGTTTCTGGGAAACATCAATGAGACTAATCGGTCTATAGTTGGCTGGGAGCAGAGGAGAGCCCTTTTTGAAAATTGGGACAATCTCTGCGCCCAGCCAAGTATCTGGTAGTTCCATACCCTTCAGGATGGAATTGAGTAAAAACGTGAGGTAAGGTGCCCAGACTTGGGGTTCTTGCTTGAAAAGGTCACCAGGCAATCCATCCAAACCTGGCGCTTTTCCTGTAGCAAGGGCCATGATAGCTACTCTAACTTCTTTTAAAGAAAAAGAAAAGCCCGCCGCAGTAGTGACTTCCGTCGGAACGGTGTCGACCCCTGTCCCCTCAGGGGACGTGTATAGAGACTGGAAGTGGTCTCGCCAGGACTCAGCTGAAATGTTGGGTTCAATCGCAGAGACCAATTCTTCTGAGCCAGTATTTACACAGCGCCAAAAATTCCTGGAGTCTTCAACTACCAAAAATTTAGATAATTTCTCCCATTTATCTTGTTCCCATTCCAGTTTTGCATTCTTAGTTAATGATTTATATGCTGTTCTTCTCTCCCTGATTTCTGTCCGATCCTGACCTGACTTAATTATGGACAAAAGGTCACTCTTAGCCTTCCTGCAGGCTGAGTTATACCAGGAGGGGACGGGAGTAGGAAGGGCCCTTCTGGGTTTGCTAGTAAGAATTTCTGATGTAGAAGTGATAAGGTCTACATGTAACTGCCAAATCTTGTTAAATGATCCCGGGGTGCTAGGGTGCAGGTTGAGAGTTCGAGCCTTCTCCAGGATCGGGACGAGTAGGGCATATAAATTTGGTAACATCCCTTCTTTGGCTACTAGATTCTCCCATTTTATTCTGCGTCTGTTAGTAGAAAGGAGTAATCCCGGGTCAGGTGAAACCCAGTTATTCTCCCTTGGTTCTAGACCAGAATGATGTAACTCGAGCTGCAAAGCGTTATGATCACTATCAACTCTTTGGAGTACCCGAAAGTCACTTATTTGCGACCAAAGGGCTAATGGGACCAGAATGTAATCAAGTCTCGATGTTTTGCCCTCTCTATGATATGTACAGTTTGAGGGAATGTCTGATGGTAGCCTTCCATTGCAGGCCCTAAGCCCATGCTTGAGAGTGAGAGATGTGATTTGCACCGCCAGGGAGGACCACACTTTTGGTGTTGGAAGATGGGACGGTGGTATGGACCAGATGTGGTCTTCCTCCTGGGACAGGCCATCCGTTAGGCCCAAAAGAGGTTCGAAGTGACAATTCAGATCTCCACCTACTATATAGGGGGTACCCACAGGAATTGTGGTTAGGGCAGAATCGAGGTCAGCAATGGTAGTAGATTCTTGCGAATTACTAACTGGCCTTGAGTAGACATTGATTACCAGAAGGCTGGACAGACCTGGCCACTCCAATAGGACTGCCAAAATGTCCTCCGAGTTTACTATCAGAAGGGCCTTGAGTAGACATTGATTACCAGAAGGCTGGACAGACCTGGCCACTCCAATAGGACTGCCAAAATGTCCTCCGAGTTTACTATCACAAGGGATGCCCTGCAGCCTAGATGAGAGGCTATCCAGGTTGTGAGCCCACCAGAAGGGTGACCTTTGCCACTCCATTTGGCATTTTTAGAGAAGACAGCAAAACCAGTGCGGGTGCTATCCTCCCTCATCCATGTTTCTTGGAATAGACATATATCCCTGTTTACTATAAAGCTATTCCAAGCCTGACAGTTAAGTTTGTTGGACAGGCCCGCAATATTCCAGGAAAGAATATTTAAGAGAGAAGTTTGGTGTTTGAGAGACTTAGGGGATGAGGGGGGGATGTCCATAAAAAAGACCTTTGGGTCAGTTAACACTACCTCTTGTACTGGAAGTTCAATTGTGGGTGTGATAGTAACCAGCATGCTGGATTTCTTGTCGGTTTGTATCTGCTTTAGACCATCGCTCTGTGTGAGAGTATCTGAGTGTGGCTCATTTAGTAGAGGCCTTTTCCATCCCGGCACGACACCCGTCCCTTTCTCACTCAGTCAGTCCAGCATGTCCAAACAGCTATAGCTATTTTGTAGGGGAAAATAATTATCAGCAGTGATTCTAGTGGTAAGGTGTTCTAAAATTGCATTAGGTCTCCGCCTATAATCCCTTCTAGGTACCAGTTTCCATCCTTCTCCATCCAAGTCAAGTCCTGGAAGAGGATAGAAAAAGGACAGGGGCAGTGTGTGGATGGATGACCCATGCGTATTTCTAGGCCAGCTGCAGATGTACTTCACAGTGGCGGGGTCCCTAAAATTAATCACGGCGCAGTCACCCTGGATGCTCTTATTGGTGGTGCCCACCCAGGGGACTCTTCTCACCATGAGAACCTCACTGTGTGTTCCCTCTGGAAGGGGTCTATTTTTGGACAGCCAATGAATAATTTTGTTTTTTAATGCACCTACTGGCTCTCTATCAGAGGGGTTCAGTGCAGAAATGCCAGCTAGGATCACTACGTATGGATTAGCTTGTGGTGGAAGATTAAACGTTGTGTCCTGTGAGGCCTTCAGATGTGTCTCAGCATGGGGCACAGTGAAAGCGTCTTGAGCATTCACGCTTGCATGTGTTGGCTTGCAAGGTAAAGGATGCTCTGTTGGTAATGCAGGGGGTTCACGAGTTAAAGTGGGCTGAGGTGGTGTTGGAGTTTTCCTAAGTGGGAGCAAGGATTTGTTAGTGCTTTGCTCGCTAGTCTTGATGATTGGTGACTGTTTCCCCTCTGCCCTATGAGAGAACCCATTTCTAATTTCCAATAGTAGTGTTTCTATCTTGGAGATACGGTCCTCCAGGGGGCTTAGAATTTCCTTTAGGAGGATTCGGATATCCAAGAGAGTAGAGGGCTCAATTGTGGATGAAGAATTTTAGTTGGGAGGTTGCTCGGGCGTGTTGGAGGGAGGTGGTGGCCTATTTTTTCCAGAATAATTCAGTGACTTATTTTTAGAAGTGTGAAAATTAGGGTCACTTTTTAAGTTCCGGTTTTGGGCAGTCACCTTGCGGCCTCGGATGGGGCCAGCCTTCGTCTTTCTTTTGGGGAACGCTCCTTCCCTCAGCCTCCGTGCAGGCTCAGAGTTGGGAGTAAGTTTCTCACCAGTTGCGTCATCAGTAGGCAGGGTGGAACTCAACGGTAATGAAGGAGGCCTAGCAGAAGGGGGAGGCAAAATGCTTAGCTCCGTAATGGCAGTCATATCGCTATCAATGTTAGTTGAGGCAGGGCTAGGTGAGTCAGCCAGGTCGGGAGTGCCAGTTAGCCCCCCCAAGTTAGGTGCGTCAGTGTGTTTGGGGGAGGTGGCAAGTGCAAGAGGACCTAGCGAAGATCGTCTGACCCAGTCAATCTCTTGGGATATTCGCCGTTCGAGGATAGATATTTCATCAATTATCAGTGAACCGGCTTTGGCAAAGTAGGTGTCTAAAGTACCTTTGGCCGGTCCTGCAGCACGCGTAGATCTGCTTCTTGTTTCTATGGCCGACATCATCAAGTGCTTCTTGAGCAGCTGTGCAGTGTGAATGGCGTAAGTGCAAGGGCCTGGCTCTGGCTCGCCTGTCCTCGAACGGCCTCAAACGGCCCGCTCTTTGCCCGGTCTTCGCTCCGCCCTTCGTTCCGCGCGCGTTCCGCTAGCGCGAATGCAGTGGCCAGTTGATATGTGTGCGGAAAGCGCGGGGGAGTGGCTGGGAAGAGGACCCAGCTGCGCCGATGGTGCTGCGGGCGCTTGGCAGGCTGGTCCTCGCAGTCCCGCCCTCCTCCGTTGACAGTGGCTGTAAGGTGTAGAGGCAGCGTTGAGGCAGCAAGCAGGCGTTCAGGGCACACCTTTGACATTTCTATTAAGGTATGTTTTAGTGAGGATACATTTGGGGCTTTTTTAAACAATCTTTCAGATTGTTTTTTTTTTGCCCGCTGTTAAATGATGAATACAATTGATTTCACTATTTTCAGTGAAAATCAAAACATTCTGAAAACAGCAAAAAAAGGGCAAAAAATTGCTTTGCTAAATATGAAAAAACATGTACTGTTTAATAAAGTGTATTGTTGAATATTAATACTTTTTTTCTTTTTTTCAGAACTAGAAAGAAAATTTAGAAGATGTTATTCAGTTTTCTTTGCAATTAAATAAAAATATTTAATTCTAAATAATTTACTTTGATGGTCAGGTAAGTTTAATATATCTGTATGTGTCACTGCTTTCGTTTCAGGCTTCCTTTTCTTCACCTCTCCTTACTCTGCTTTTCTCATTTCTCTTCTCACTCTCTCTTCCTGCTTTACTACTCTTTTGTAACTCCCTCACTCCTTCTCTACTACTCCCCTACCTTTACTATCTCCATCACTAATTTTTCATCCATGTTTCTTTCTCTGTATCCATATGTCTTAGTCTTTTTAACTGCCTTACTCCTTCTCAGTTGTTTGCTCTCTGTCTCTGTATCTGTCACTCTCGGTTTGTCTGTTTTACCCTTAATTTCCTTAACATCTCTAAGGCACATTTACAAGCCACCTGCACCACCACTACGTCACTTTTCTTGACGTACTAGTGGCGCAGGGTGCTTTTCCATATTTACAAGGAGAGGATAAGCCACTCTGTGTGTCTTTTCCTCTCCTTGTAAATACAGCCAATTCAAATGCAGCACTAAAATGAGCTATTATCTTTTTTGATAGGTTTAGGGTACCTATAGGTAAGTACTGATGCAGAGTTTAAAGTTTAATAGGAAGACTCTCTTCCCTTCATGTGTGAAATGTACACCATGTCTTTTTTAATTACTTTGCCACTCCACTCTCTTTGTCACGGAGTCCTTGAAGGTTTACTAAAGGTAAGAAAAATGTTTTTTTTTTTTTTTTAAATGTCATTGGTTGCGCGCACCCGAAAAAATAAAAGGGCAAATAGATTCAAAAAACAAGTTTTTGTGTTTTGATTTTAGGTGGCTCTAAAAAGAGCCCTTGAGTTAATGTAGGGACAGAGGAAGAGAAAAACGAAAAAAGAAAACTATGGCCTAGTGCAAGGGTGCTCCTCAAATTTCCTCTGAATGAGATCAATACTGCTCTCACCCATAGTAATAAGAGTACCACAATCCATGCACCGTATACTCATCCTCCCAAAACAAGGACGAATATCCAGAGGTGTGTTAGAAGGTGAAGGCACCATTGCAGAAGAAGTGCTCGCCTGAGCTGCCGAAGATGTGCTCGGCTGAGCTGCTGCAGATGTCGTCGGCTGAGCAGGTGGAGGGTTTGCTCTAGAAGCTTGACGAAAAGTCACAGGATGCATTGCCTCAACGTGCCTCATCATAGTGTGAATACTAAAAGAGTACTTCTTATTAGCATTCCCACGTGACAAGGTGCGCTGACACAGTGTGCAGGTGACCTATGGTGCATTCACCTTCTTTTGTCCCTCAGGAAAAGTGAAAAACTGCAATATAACGGAGTCTTTCTGCTTCCTCTGCCTCTGTCTCTCAAGAGTGTCCTGCTCACTCTCAGAAGGTGGCTGGTGCTCTGCCATTGTCTCATTGTAGCTCCTTCTCCAAGGGAATCAGAACTAATAATGAGGGTAGTGGGTGTGGTTTTGGAAGAATCTGGAACTGAAAGTACTTTGAACCAATGAAAAGTGATGTTTCTTGATGACATGACTTGCCATGAGGGGATTGGGTGTGGTGTTGAAACAATATGAAACTGAAAGTAATGAAAACCAATTAAAAGTGTTGTTTTATTAATCACATAACCCGAGGTAAGCGCACGGAGCAAGCTCCGAGCGTGCACGGTGCAATTATGCATGCGCGAACGCGTACGTGCGCATTCGCATAAGTATTATGCGCGTACATAACGTGTATACGCAGCACGCGCGCATGCGCGAACGTCAGCGCGCGTACTGTACGCCTATACGCGAGTGTAGCGCATGGAGCACGTACGACGCACGCATGCGTATGTACGCATGCGTACTGGGTGCGCACTGCGAGCGCGTACTAAAACGTACCTATTCGTACATATATAACGTACGCATACGTACGCAAAAAACGTACGCATGCATACTAGGTGCGCGCTGCGAGCGCACACTAAAACGTATGTATGCGTACGTAGATAACGTACGCCTGCATACATGAAAAACATACGCAAACGTACTAGGTGCGCGCTCTGAGCGCGCACCCTAAGAATTTATAGAAAAAAATAAATAAAGTGGACATAACTTAATAGAATAACTATGCTGTTCAACTTTATCCAAAGTCAAAACAAAAATGACCCACACAAAATTAAAGGAAACAGATAATTTATAAATGTATACATAGGGAAATTTTAGAAAAAGAAATATATAAAAAATATAATAATAAAAAAAAAATATTAGCATTTAAAAAACCTTTGAAATTCACTGAAAAAACCATAGGTTTCACACACGTTATAGTTAGGAATTAGCATTTAAAAAACCTTGCAAATTCACTGAAAAAACCATAGGTTTCACACACGTTATAGTTAGGAATTAGCATTTAAAAAACCTTGCAAATTCACTCAAAAAAACCATAGGTTTCACACACGTTATAGTTAGGAATTAGCATTTCAAAAACCTTTCAAATTCACTGAAAAAAACCATAGGTTTCACACATGTTATAGTTAGCTGGACATTTCACTCGTAAAAAACCAATAAAATTCCCCCGTTATAGTTAGTTCAGCTAACTATAACTCGCGCGCCCGCAATCCACTGCTGATGATGTCACATATTACATCACTCATGACATGGTCAGTGACATCACTCATGACATTACTGATGAAATCTCAAATGACATCACTGATGACATCACTGATGATGTCATCCATGTGAAAAATTAGCACATCTCCTCACACCCTAATATAAACTTTGATACACCGACTCAAAATTTTAAGAGTTCCATTCTCAAAACCATACATACTGCAATACCAATAGCTAAATACCCACTTATTAACTCTTAGGTCTACATACACCTCCACTCATTCACCTGTACAGTCACTCATACTTACAGTCACTCCATACAAGATTAACATATTCGTTAATCATCAGCAGTGCATTGCGGGCGCGCGAGTTATAGTTAGCTGAACTAACTATAACGGGGGAATTTCAATGGTTTTGTACAAGTGAAAAGTCCAGTTAACTATAACACCCCTGAAACCTATGGTTTTTTCAGTGAATTTCTGAGGTTTTTTAAATGCTAATTCCTAACTATAACGTGCCTGAAACCTATGGTTTTTTCTGTGAATTTCAAAGGTTTTTTAAATGCTAATTTCTAACTATACCTACAGAGATAGGACATGTGAAGAAAGAAGAAAAAATGCACAGAAAGAAAAAAAAGAAGTGCAGAAAGAAGCAACAGAAGTCCTCAAAGACGAAGAAAAGTGCAGGAAGAAGGATAACGTGCAGAAAGAACAAAAAGAAGAGCAGAAAGAAGCCTTGTTGCAAAATCATCCTGTACCCTCAACTTTTTCAGACGGATACTGGTGGTAACTGAGTCTGACTAACCAGTCCTAGAGCCAGTGCTATGTTAAAAGACACTTAGAATACAGTGAAAACACCTACATACACTAGGGAACATTATGCGTTGGGGTCCCCCTGTGAGTAGCATGACCTCCTCTGTAAGCCCCTAGTATATAATAGGGCAGGGGGATTAAAACTACCTCTTAAAACAGGCCACAGGGCATTTTTGCACACGTTAACTCAGGCCCGTCCCCTCCCTTCACCACTGTGTAAACACGCCCTGTGTCCGTTTTTAGTTGGGAGATTAAGTTAATTTGAATCCTGAGGGTCCCTAGGGTCCAACTAGCCCACTAGGTACCTCCAGTAAGTGCCACAGAGCTGCGTTGCAGAGAGGTGTAAAAAGTGACACGGCCTGGACCACCTCTCTGCAATGCAGCTCAGTGGCGCTTACTGGAAGCACTTGGTGGGCTAGTTAGCCCCCAGGGGCCCTCAGTATTGAAGGAAAATTATATCCCCAATTTAAAACGTGCCATAGTGCGTGTTTGCACACGTCACCTCAGGCCCCATCCCCTCCCTTCACCACTGTGTAAACGCGCCCTGTGGCTGTTCTAAGTTGAGAGATTAAGTCCCCTTGAATCCTAAGGGTCCCTAGGGTCAAACTAGACCACTAGGTACCTCCAGTAAGCGCCACAGAGCTGCGTTGCAGAGAGGTGTAATAAGGGGCTTGGCCTCAGAACACCTGTCTGCAGCGCAGCTCCCTGGTGCATACTGGAGATGCCTGTTGGGCTAGTTGGCCCTCAGGGACCCTCAGTATTGAAGAGGAATTAATTCCCCAACTTACAACTCGCCAGGGGGCGCGTTTGCAGAGTGCTGCAAGGAGGGGGCGTGGCCTCCGGCACAATGCCAGTCTTTTATTTATTTTAATTTTTTAAGAAGGGGGGCTGTGTGGTTCCCCTTCTTATTCTAATTTATTGGCCCTGATGACCCCATCCCCCAGGGCCTGTCTCCTAATTATATTTTTTTGACCCCAATCCCCAGGTCCGGCCACTGTTTTTTATTATTTTAAAAAAATATATATTTATAGACACACCTAAAACATGCTGGACAAACCATATGTACCTATCACCATGACGATTTGCGTGATATTCATTAAAAGGCGACTATGCATAAAATGAATCCACGTGGAATGTATTTACACCACTAGAGAAGCTCTGACATGTCTGATGCCCTACCGTGCCTAATCCCGGTAGACACCCTTGTCGTTTATTTATACAAACATGGGTAGCTATTGACGGGCACATTTAATTCATATGCACACGAAGCCATTCAAAGGGGATTCGACAAAAATTCGACCAAAACTATGCAAGAAACCCCCCTCACGGTTAATAAAACACACATCCACTGCCGGATGTGTAATACTTTTTATTTTACTCTCTGGAAAGGGGACGAACATCACTTGAGAGTCACAGCGCGCTCCTGGCAGAGCCCAATGCTGTGTTACACCCACCATTGCCTGCTGAGTTCCACACACCTCTGTGTTGTATTCCACTAGCTAGTGCATATGCTATGACACTCTCTAGCCCATGTGCACTGTAACACCACCCCATGAATATGTCATGCCACACTTGTCTTCGCACGGGTTATATTGCCCCATCTAACGTGCCTTCCTCGATGCCTATGTTATAACGCACAGTGCTATGCCATACATATTACAATCTGGGATCCATATCTTTGTCACAGTGCATATGCAACGTTACACTCCCCAGCACATATTTTATATTACAACTTTAGAGACTAGTTAGGTTACACAACACTGCCCTGTGCATATTACACTCCAAGGCGCATATCGCATAGCACGCGCTAGTGCCTGTGCTATCTCCCGCTCTCCAATGAATCTGTCATTGCGCACAATGTATTGCATATTATATTTCACGCCCGGTTCATCTTATATCACACTTTTTGGTGCATAGTTTATACCATACACTATATCTAGTTTTCATTTTCAATCGTGCTCTCAGGACTATGTTCTATATAACACTGTGTTCACCTACCCTTTTCACAGGCATTACATTTTGCGATAGGGGGTGGAGGGTCAGGGGGTGTTTCTGCCAAGTGAGCCTGGAGTCACAGTCACAAACGTCCTCTTCTTCCTGAATAAAAGTGAGATTATGCTGCATACTTGTTCATATTTTAAGTAGTTCGCACAGACACACGTTCTAAAAACAATAAAGTTCCTAATACCCACCTTCTCTGAACAGTTAGCTTGCTGCCCCATCCCCCTCCTCCCTATCCTCTGTTGTGTGAATCCATGGACTAGCCTCCTCCCACCTGCCATGCATGGTCTGATGTGCTGCCACTGCCCTCAATTTAGTATGATGTACCAGTCCACTCCTCCTGCCCTCCATTGCCCAATTCTATACCCCAACATTGACCTCCTACTTAAACTCTGTGCTTAGCTTGCTGCCCCTATTCTCCTTCCCCCTGCCCTCCGATGTCTTTGTGTATGCCCCTGCTCCATCCTTTTTGCCCACCATGTTCCATGGACCTGCCACTCCTATCTACTCTGAGTGTTCTGTTGAGCTGCCACTCCCCTCCCACCTGCCTATCATTGTCAGATGACTGTAACCTGTCCCTGCCACCTCCACCCTGCCTGTCCACATGCCATGCCCCTATCCTCTTCCCCCTGTCCTACATGGTCCATTGTACTGCCACACCCTTCTGCCCTCCCTGATCTGTTGTGCTGCAACTGCTCCTCCTGCCTGCCCGTGCGGTCTGTTGTGAGGCCCCTTCCCCTGAACTTTCTTGTCTGTGCACAGGTTCTGACCCTCCCTTCTATCCTCCATCGTCCTTTGTGCATGCCCCTGCACCCTCCTTTTTGCCCATCATAGCCATTGTGCTACCACTAACCCTCCCACTTGCCATGCATGGTCTTCTGTGCTGCCATGGCCCCTCCCACCTTCCGTGTATGGTCAGTTAGCTGCCCCTGACCCCCTCCCACCTTCCCTCCATGGTCTGTGTGTATGCCATCACAGTCTCACTGTTGCTCTTCATGGTGTGTCTTGCTTCTAGTGCCCATCCTGCCTGACCTCCATGGCTATCTTGCTGCTCCTGCCCTCCCCCCTTGCCCCCAGCCCTCTGTTTAAATGTGCAGACCCCTACTCCCTCCCTCCTGGCTTGTCTGTTCCATTGTAATGCCCCTGATCCATCCCTCCTGCCTTTTGTGGTCTGTTATGCTGCAGCTTTCTCTCCTGTCTGTCCATTATGGTCCTGCCTCTTGCCCCTCTGTTCTCTGTTGTCCATGTGCATGGTCCTATCCCCTCCCTCTTGCTTTCTATGGATTGTTGTGCTGCACTCCCGTCCCGCATGCCCTGTGTGGTGTATTGTGCTGCTGCAAACCCTGATGCCTGCCCTGCAGGGTCAGTTTGGTGCACCTCTCCATGTCCCTCCTGTCCTCTGTTATCCAAGTCCATGTCCCTACCCCATTTCCTTCCATGATCCAATGTACCATACTTGCGAACATTTTGAACTTGATAAGAGGGAGATTTTGAAAAAAAACTGGGGTATTGATTTTCCTCTTTGAGTTACATTGAAAAAGAGGAGATTGTAGACAGGAGACAGATAAAATAAAGCCCATTTGAGCTTAAAAACATTGGACGTTTCCTGGCTGAATCGGGTCTGTTGGCATGTATGGTTGTACTACCATTGCTTCTTCCGTCTGCCCACAATGGTCTATTAAATTGCCACAGCCTCTCTTGCAAGTCCTGTATTGTTGGTTTGTTGCCCCTGCCCCCCTTTCCACTGCCCTCCATAGTCTGTTGTGCTGCCACGGCCCTTCCTGCCTGCTCAGTGTGGTTAACTTGTTGCCTTTGCACCCTCCTACCTGCCTTCAATTTTCAGAGTCCGTGCCCCTGGCCTCTGCCTCTCAACAGTATCCTAATGAACAACTAGATTGCTAACATTCTATATTTATTACAAAAGTGTGGAACGCCTGACGCCATCTTGATGTAATCAAAACTGTAATACCTAGAGCATTTCCTTTAGAAATTACATATATGAGAGGGTCTTATTGGCATCAAAATTATGGTTAGTGCTCTAAAAGACTAAAATAAGGACATATTTTCTGAGTTTTCAAATAGAACTATTTGTTACCTTTATGTTTTTTTATCCGGTTGACCACTTGATTAAATGTTGCACTTAGGGGAGAGGATGTGGTGTTACTTCCAGAACTGCAGACTTTGCAACTGGGGAACCAGGTTGGAGTTTCTGCTTCAGCTCGACATTCTGTGATTCTGGTCAAATCACTTAGTCTCCCCATGTCTACAACCAAAATGAATTTGTTCTTGTGTGATGTAACCAATGCTCATGTAAAGCACTCCAATACCTGACAAGTCTGCACTATATAACACTGCAAAAACACAAAATAATATGTGTTTTGCACACTTCTGTCATTGGGCTATATTTGGGCTACATCTGGGTGATTTTGGGCTACATTTGGGCTCTTTTGTCTCCGGTGGCCATCTTGGGAGATTTATTTGTTATGAAGTTTCCTAATTTCCTCATGTACTGCAGTCTCCTCAGTAGGAAATGCTTTCAGTTTTTTACTTTGATTCCATCATGAAGGTATTCAGATATGTCACACATTTGCCATAAATTCTGAATGTTAGCACTCTAGTTGCTCATTAGATCACTGTAGTAAAACTACTGTTCACCATGGAAGTCTGCTCCTGGTATTAAAAGTGCATGTTTCAGTCTGCATGTCAGAATTTTTTAATGAAATAGAAGAGGATTTGAGAAGTCACTCAAAATGTGCCCTCATTTTCTTTCTTCAGCATTAATCATAATTTCTATGGCAAAATGAACCCCCTCATTGTGTTCCTTTTTAAATTAAATGTTTTAAGTATTACCAGTTTATTCCAATCAAGATGGCTTCAGGTGTGCCATACTTTTGTCATAATGAAGACAGTAAACGCTCTAGTTGTTTTTAAGAACACTCTGGGACATTCTGTCATTGGGCTATACTTGGGCTACATCTGGGTGATATTTGGGCCACATTTGGGCTCTTTTGACTCTGGTGGCCATCTTGGAAGACTAATTTGTTATGACGTTTCCTAATTTCCTCACTTACTGCAGTCTCCTTAGTAGGAAATACTTTCAGTTTTTTACTTTGATTCCAAAGGCATTCAGATGTGTCACACATTTGCCATAAATTCAGAATGTTAGCACTCTTTTTGCTCATTAGATCACTGTAGAAAAGCTACTGCTCACCAGGTAAAAAAGCTGCTGGTATTGAAAGTGCATGTTTCAGTCTGCATGTCAGAATTTTTTAATGAAATAGAAGAGGATTTGAGAAGTCACTCAAAATGTGCCCTAATTTTTCTTTCTGCAGCACTAATCATACTTTTTATGGAAAAATGAACCCCCTCATTTTGTTCTTTTTTAAATTAAATGTTTTAAGAGTTACCACTTTAATCCAAGCAAGATGGCTTCAGGTGTGCCATGCGTTTATCATAAGTAGGACTGTTAGCGCTCTAGTTGTTCTTTGGAACACTCTGGGAAGCTGCAGTAGAACACAAAGGAATCAACTGACAGTCTCTGCCCTTGTTGGATGTACATGTTTTACTGAGAATGTCAGACTTCATTCTCACATGACTGAGAAAGATAATGTGAATTTACAGAAAATAAGCTCTCAGTTTAGCTTATAGATCACCTTCCAAACCTCTGTGGGAAAAGCATGAGAAAAATGTTTTCTCTCAATCATGATATCCCAGCAGAAGGCTTTTTCACATGGTGAAATCACCTTAGAACATACCACGATTCCTAAAATGAGTATGGTACCATCAACAAATGATTTATAATGTAACTAAAGTCTTAAAACCTTCTATTAACTGCAATGCTTTTTAATGAGGTGCTATCATGTATATTGGTCCCAAGATGGCTGCCAACACTTCTTGGATGAAGTGCTGACAGCCAATCAGATCTCAGGATGAGATGTGTGGTTAGGCTCCGCCCACATATATATGATTTTACTTTTGATTTTCTCAGGAACTACTGAACAGATTGACACCAGACCTGCAAAAGGCACATCCCTGACCTGAGGACTACCTCTCTGCCAAATTTCAAGTAATTCTGTTTAGCCGTTCGGGCTGTACCTTGGACTAAAGGTCCCTATGGAAAATTGCATGGGGAAAACGCGTTTTGGGACCCCCCTTTTTTCTCAGCCCCTGCTTGACGAATCCCCCCGAGACTTTCAGGGTTGGAGCGGAGCGGAGCCCCCCAACTATTTTGAAAATTTCGCGAGGATTCGTCAACCGGCGCCAAAGTTATTCCAAATAGAATGTTGCGGATTTCCTATGGAAACACAGTCCTAACTATAACTATCTACTGGCAACCGCCAGTAGATAATGTATATATATATATATATATATATATATTCACCGCGCGCCCACTTTACGCAGTTAGTGCCGTGCACGCACGGTGGGCACGCGGTGCGCTACGCGCACCGCGTGCCCACGTTACGCTAGATGGGCCATGTACGCACGATGCGCTTCGCGCACCGTGCGCACATGGAGGACATATGATGCGCTTCGTTGTGAAAGGTTATATTTTATTTTTTTTAAACGTTGATATGCCATGCACAAATGGTGCACTTCGGGCACCATTTGCACACGGGGTGGGGAGGGTGTGGATCATTTTTTTTTTTCAATAATTTTTTACCGTACGCGTACGGTAAGCGTAATCGGCGAAATTAGCGAAAAAATTAAAATTCCGTTTTTGGCCTTGGGGGATCGTTGGGGACTCCGTCAACATGGCTAGGTGCTTTGGAGCTGGCTAAACAGCTCCTTTACATGTTTTTGTCCTTTGTTTTTTAATCCACACTCTGAGTGCGAGAGAAAATGGCGGCCGCCGCTTCCTGGTTTCGACCGATTCGAATGTTTACTAAGATCTAACAGCCAATCAGAATCGCGCTCGCGCACGCCACCGTACGCGTACGGTAAGCGCACCGTAAGCGCACCGTAAGCTGGCTCAGATATATATATTGATTTAAAGGCTATTTTCTCAGAATCTACTGAACACATTTACACCAAACCTACAAAAGGCACTTCCTTGACCTGAGGACTACCTCTCTGCCAAATTTCAAGTAATTCTGTTCAGCCGTTCGGGCTGTAGCTGTGTCTAAAGGTCCTATGGAAAAATGCATGGGAAAAACACGTTTTGGGACCCCCCTTTTATCTCAGCCCCCGCTTGACGAATCCCCCCGAGACTTTCAGGGTAGGAGCGGAGCGTAGCGCCCCACCTATTTTCAAAGATTCGCAAGGATTCGTCGACCGGCGCAAAAGTTATTCAAAATAGAATGTTGCGGATTTCCTATGGAAACGTGGTCCTAACTATAACTACCTACTGGCGACCGCCAGTAGGTAATATATATATATGTATTATCTACTGGCGGTCGCCAGTAGATAGTTATAGTTAGGACCGAGTTCCCATAGGAAATCTGAAAATTCTATTTTGAATAACTTTGGCGCAGGTTGACTTATCTTCGTGAAATTTTCAAAACTAATGAGGCGCTCCGCTCAGCACCTACCCTGAAAGGCTCGGGGTGATTCGTCAAGCGGGGGCTGAGAAAAAAGGGGGGTCCCAAAACGCGTTTTCCCCATGCATTTTCCCATAGGACCTTTAGTCCAAGGTACAGCCCGAACGGCTGAACAGAATTACTTGAAATTTGGCAAAGAGGTAGTCCTCAGGTTAGGCATGTGCCTTTTGCTTAAATGGTGTAAATCCGTTCAGTAGTTCCTGAGAAAATCAAAAGTAAAATCACATATATATCTGGGCGGAGCCTAACCACACATCTCATCGTGAGATCTGATTGGCTGTCAGCACTTCATCCAAGAAGTGTTGGCAGCCATCTTGGGACCAATATACATGATAGCACCTCATTAAAAAGCATTGCAGTTAATAGAAGGTTTTAAGACTTTAGTTACATTATAAATCATTTGTTGATGGTACCATACTCATTTTAGGAATTGTGGTGTGTTCTAAGGTGATTTTACCATGTGAAAAAGCCTTCTGCTGTGATATCATGTATCATGTTTGAGAGAAAACTATTTTCTCATGCTTTTCCCACAGAGGTTTGGAAGGTGATCTATAAGCTAACTGAGAGCATATTTTCTGTAAATTCACATTATCTTTCTCAGTCATGTGACAATGAAGTCTGGCATTCTCAGTAAAACATGTACATCCAACAAGGGCAGAAACTGTCAGTTGATTCCTTTGTGTTCTACTGCAGCTTCCCAGAGTGTTCTAAAGAACAACTAGAGCGCTAACAGTCCTACTTATGACAAACGTATGGCACACCTGAAGCCATCTTGGTTGGAATAAAGTGGTAATTCTTAAAACATTTAATTTAAAAAGGAACAACATGAGGGGGTTCATTTTGCCATAGAAAGTATGATTAGTGCTGCAGAAAGAAACATTAGAGCACATTTTGAGTGACTTCTCAAATCCTCTTCTATTTCATTAAAAAATTCTGACATGCACTTTCAATACCAGCAGCAGACTTCTCTGGTGAGCAGTAGCTTTACTACAGTGACCTAATAAGCAGCTAGAGTGCTAACATTCTGAGTTTATGGCAAATTTGTGACACATCTGAATGCCTTCTTGATGGAATCAAAGTAAAAAACTGAAATTATTTCCTACTGAGGAGACCGTAGTAAATCAGGAAATTAGGGAACATCATAACAAATAAGTCTCCCAAAATGGCCACCAGAGACAAGAGCCCAAATGTAGTCCAAATATCACCCAGATGTAGCCAAAGTATAGCCCAATGACAGAATGTCCCAGAGTGTTCTAACGAACAACTAGAGCGCTAACAGTCTTACTTATGACAAAAGTAAGGCACACCTGAAGCCATCTTGAATGGAATAAAGTGGTAACACTTAAAACATTTAATTTACAAAGGAACACAATGAGGGGATTCATTTTGCCATAGAAATTATGATTAGTGCTGCAGAAAGAAAAATTAGGGCACATTTTGACTTCTCAAATCCTCTTCTATGTCCTAAAACAATTCTGACATGCAGACTGAAACATGCACTTTGAATACCAGCAGCAGACTTCCCTGGTGAGCAGTAGCTTTACTACAGTGATCTAATGAGCAACTAGAGTGCTAACATTCAGAATTTATGGCAAATGTGTGACACATCTGAATGCCTTCTTGATGGAACTTAGCAAAAAACTGAAAGTATTTCCTACTGAGGAGACTGCAGTAAATGAGGAAATTAGGAAACTTCATAACAAATAAATCTCCCAAGATGGCCACCAGAGACAAAAGAGCCCAAATGTAGCCCAAATATCACCCGCATGTAGCCCAAGTTTAGCCCAATGACAGAATGTCCCAGAGTGTTCTAACGAACAACTAGAGTGCTAACAGTCTTACTTATGACAAAAGTATGGCACACCTGAAGCCATCTTGATTGGAATAAAGTGGTACCACTTAAAACATTTAATTTACAAAGGAACAAAATGAGGGGGTTCATTTTGCCATAGAAATTATGATTAGTTCTGCAAAAAGAAAAATGAGGGCACATTTTGACTTCTCAAATCCTCTTCTATCTCATAAACAAATTCTGACATGCAGACTGAAACATGCACTTTGAATACCAGCAGCAGACTTCCCTGGTGAGCAGTAGTTTGTTTTACTACAGTGATCTAATGAGCAACTAGAGTGCTAACATTCAGAATTTATGGCAAATGTGTGACACATCTGAATGCCTTCTTGATGGAAAAAAAATAAAAAACTGAAAGTATTCCCACTGAGGAGACTGCAGTAAATGAGGAAATTAGGAAACTTCATAACAAATAAATCTCCCAAGATGGCCACCAGAGACAAAAGAGCCCAAATGTAGCCCAAATATCACCCACATGTAGCCCAAGTATAGCCCAATGACAGAATGTCCCAGAGTGTTCTAACGAACAACTAGAGTGCTAACAGTCTTACTTATGACAAAAGTATGGCACACCTGAAGCCATCTTGATTGGAATAAACTGGTAACAGTTAAAACATTTAATTTAAAAAGGAACACAATGAGGGGGTTCATTTTGCCATAGAAATTATGATTAGTGCAGAAGAAAGAAAAATTAGGGCACATTTTGAGTGACTTCTCAAATCCTCTTCTATTTAATTAAAAAATTCTGATATGCAGACTGAAACATGCACTTTTAATACCAGCAGCAGACTTTTGTGGTGAGCAGTAGCTATACCACAGTGATCTAATGAGCAACTAGAGCGCTAACATTCAGAATTTATGGCAAATGTGTGACATATCTGAATACCTTCTTGATGGAATCAAAGTAAAAAACTGAAAGCATTTCCTACTGAGGAGACTGCAGTAAATGAGGAAATTAGGGAACATCATAACAAATAAGTCTCCCAAAATGGCCACCAGAGACAAAAGAGTCCAAATGTAGCCAAAATATCACCCAGATGTAGCCCAAGTATAGCCCAATGACAGAATGTTCCAGAGTGTTCTAACGAACAACTAGAGCGCTAACAGTCTTACTTATGACAAAAGTAAGGCACACCTGAAGCCATCTTGAATGGAATAAAGTGGTAACACTTAAAACATTTAATTTACAAAGGAACACAATGAGGGGATTAATTTTGCCACAGAAATTGTGATTAGTGCTGCAGAAAGAAAAATTAGGGCACATTTTGACTTCTCATATCCTCTTCTATGTCATAAAAAAATTCTGACATGCAGACTGAAACATGCACTTTGAATACCAGCAGCAGACTTCCCTGGTGAGCAGTAGTTTTACTACAGTGATCTAATGAGCAACTAGAGTGCTAACATTCAGAATTTATGGCAAATGTGTGACACATCTGAATGCCTTCTTGATGGAACCAGAATAAAAAACTGAAAGTATTCCCACTGAGGAGACTGCAGTAAATGAGGAAATTAGGAAACTTCATAACAAATAAATCTCCCAAGATGGCCACCAGAGACAAAAGAGCCCAAATGTAGCCCAAATATCACCCAGATGTAGCCCAAGTATAGCCTAATGACAGAACGTCCCAGAGTGTTCTTAAGAACAACTAGAGCGCTTACTGTCTTACTTATGACAAAAGTATGGCAAACCTGAAGCCATCTTGATTGGAATAAACTGGTAACACTTAAAACATTTAACTTAAAAAGGAACACAATGAGGGGGTTAATTTTGCCATAGAAATTATGATTAGTGCTGAAGAAAGAAAAATTAGGGCACATTTTGAGTGACTTCTCAAATCCTCTTCTATTTCATTAAAAAATTCTGATATGCAGACTGAAACATGCACTTTTAATACCAGCAGCAGACTTCCGTGGTGAGCAGTAGCTTTACCACAGTGATCTAATGAGCAACTAGAGTGCTAACATTCAGAATTCATGGCAAATGTGTGACATATCTGTATACCTTCTTGATGGAATCAAAGTAAAAAACTGAAAGCATTTCCTACTGAGGAGACTGCAGTAAATGAGGAAATTATGAAACTTCATAACAAATAAATCTCCCAAGATGGCCACCAGACACAAAAGAGCCTAAATGCAGCACAAATATCACCCAGATGTAGCCCACATGTAGCCCAATGACAGAAGTGTGCAAAATACTTATTTTTTGTGTATTTGCAGTTTTATATAGTGCAGACTTGTCGGGTATTGGAATGCTTTACACGAGCATTAGTTACATCATACAAGATCAAATTCATTTTGGTTGTAGACATGGGGAGATTAAGTGATTTGACCACAATCACAGAATGTTGAGCTGAAGCAGAAACTCCAACCTGGTTCCCCAGTTGCAAAGTCTGCAGCTCTGGAAGTAACACCACATCCTCTCGCAAAGGTGCAACATTTAATCAAGTGGTCAACTGGACAAAAAAACATAAAGATTACAAATAATTTAAAAGTTCATTGTCGCAATTTGAAAACTCAGAAAATATGTCCTCATTTTAGTTTTTTAGAGCACTAACCATAATTTTGATGCAAATAAGACCCTCTCATATATGTAATTTCTAAAGGAAATACTCTAGGTATTACAGTTTTGATTACATTACATCAAGATGACGTCAGGCGTTCCACATTTTTGTAATAAATATAGAATGTTAGCAATCTAGTTGTTCATTGGGATACTGTTGAGAGGCAGAGGCCAGGGGCACGGACTCTGAAAATTGAAGGCAGGTAGGAGAGTGCAGAGGCAATTATTTGACCACACTGGGCAGGCAGGAAGGGCAGTGGCAGCACAACAGACTATGGAGGGCAGTGGAAAGGGGGGCAGGGGCAACAAACCAACAATACAGGACTGGCAAGAGAGGCTGTGGCAATATAATAGACCATTGTGGGCAGAAGGAAGAGGCAGTGGTAGTACAACCATACATGCCAACAGACCCGTTTCAACCAGGAAACGTCCAATGTTTTTAAGCTCAAATGGGCTTTATTTGATCTGTCTCCTGTCTACAATCTCCTCTTTTTCAATGTAACTCAAAGGGGAAAATCAATACCCCAGTTTTTTTTCAAAATCTCCCTCTTACCAAGTTCAAAATGTTCGCAAGTATGGTACATTGAATCATGGTAGGCAGGAGGAATTGGGGTAGGGACATGGACTCGGATAACAGAGGACAGGAGGGACATGGAGAGGTGCACCAAACTGACTCTACAGGGCAGGCATCAGGGTTTGCAGCAGCACAATACACCACACAGTGCATGCGGGACGGGAGTGCAGCACAACAATCCATAGAAAGCAATAGGGAGGGGACAGGACCATGCACATGGACAACAGAGAGCAGATGGGAAAGAGGCAATAGTAGGTAGCTGACCATAATGGACAGACAGGAGAGAAAGCTGCAGCATAACAGACCATAAAGGGCAGGAGGGACGGATCAGGGGCATTACAATGGAACAGACAAGCCAGGAGGGAGGGAATAGGGGGTCTGCACATGGAAACAGAGGGCTGGGGGCAAGGTGGCAGGGCAGGAGCAGCAAGATGACCATGGA
Source organism: Triturus cristatus (assembly GCF_964204655.1). Lineage (NCBI taxonomy): Eukaryota > Metazoa > Chordata > Amphibia > Caudata > Salamandridae > Triturus > Triturus cristatus. The sequence continues at coordinate 1,158,355,071 of NC_140593.1, read as the reverse complement.
GGTCAGGCAGGATGGGCACTAGAAACAAGACACACCATGGAGAGCAACAATGAGACTATGGTAGCATACACACAGACCATGGAGGGAAGGTGGGAGGGGGTCGGGGGCAGCTAGCTGACCACACAGGGAAGGTGGGAGGGGCCATGGCAGCACAGAAGACCATGCATGGCAAGCGGGAGGGTTAGTGGCAGCACAATGGCTATGATGAGCAAGAAGGAGGGTGCAGGGGCATGCACAAAGAACCATGGAGGATAGAAGGGAGGGTCAGGACCTGGGCACAGACAAGAGAGTTCAGGGGAAGGGGCCTCACAACAGACCGCGCGGGGCAGGCAGGAGGAGCAGTTGCAGCACAACAGATCAGGGAGGGCAGAAGGGTGTGGTAGTAAAATGGACCATGGAGGACAGGAGGAAGGGGATAGGGGCATGGCATGTGGACAGGCAGGGTGGAGGTGGCAGGGACAGGTTACAGTCATCTGACAATGCTAGGCAGGTGGGAGGGGAGTGGCAGCTCAACAGAACACTCAGAGTAGATAGGAGTGGCAGGTCCATGGAACATGGTGGGCAAAAAGGATGGAGCAGGGGCATGCACAAAGACATCGGAGGGCAGGGGGAAGGAGAATAGGGGCAGCAAGCTAAGCACAGAGGCTAAGCAGGAGGTCAATGATGGACCAAAGAATTGGGCAATGGAGGGCAGGAGGAGTGGACTGGTACATCATGCTAAATGGAGGGCAGTGGCAGCACACCAGACCATGCATGGCAGGAGGGAGGAGGCTAGTCCATGGATTCAGACAACAGAAGATAGGGAGGAGGTGGATGGGGCAGCAAGCTAACTGTTCAGAGAAGGTGGGTATTAGGAACTTTATTGTTTTTAAAATGTGTGTCTGTGCGAACTACTTAAAATATGAACAAGTATGCAGCATAATCTCACGTTTATTCAGGAAGAAGAGGACGTTTGTGACTGTGACTCCGGGCTCACTTGGCAGAAACACCCCCTGACCCTCCACCCCCATCGCAAAATGTAATGCCCGTGAAAAGGGTAGGTGGACGCAGTGTTATTTAGAACATAGTCCTGAGAGCACGATTGAAAATAATAACTAGATGTAGTATATGGTATAAACCATGCACCAAAAAGTGTGATATAAGATGAACCGGGGCGTAAAATATAATATGCAATACATTGTGTGCAATTACAGATTCATTGGAGAGCACGAGATAGCGCAGGCACTTTCGCGTGCTCTGCGATATGCGCCTTGGAGTGTAATATGCACAGGGCAGTGTTGTGTAACATAACTAGTCTCTAAAGTTGTAGTATAAAATATGTGCTGGTGAGTGTAACGTTGCATATGCACTGTGACAAAGATATGGATCCCAGATTTTAATATGTATGGCATAGCGCTGTGCATTATAACATACACATCGAGGAAGGCACATTAGATGGGGCAATATAACCCGTGCGAAGGCAAGTGTGGCATGACATATTCACGGGGTGGTGTTACAGTGCACATGGGCTAGAGAGCGTCATAGCATACGCACTAGCTGGTGGAATACAACACAGAGGTGTGAGGCAATCGGCGGGCACTGGTGGGTGTAACACAGCATTGGGCTCAGCCAGGAGCACGCTGTGACTCTCAAGTGAGGTTCGTCTCCTTTCCAGAGAGTAAAATAAAAAGTATTACACATCCGGCGGTGGATGTGTTTTTTATTAACCGTGAGGGGGGTTTCTTGCATAGTTTGGTCTAATTTTTGTCGAATCCCCTTTGAATGGCCTGGTGTGCGTGTATATTAAATGTGCCCGTCAATAGCTACCCATGTTTGTATAAATAAACAACAAGGGTGTCTACTTGGAGAGTACCCACCGGCGGGGGTGCCGGGATTAGGCACGGTAGGGCGTCAGACACGTCAGAGCTTCACTAGCGGTGTAAATACATTCCATGTGGATTCATTCTATGCATAGTCGCCTTTTAATGAATATCACGCAAATCGTCATGGTGATAGGTACATACGCTTTGTCCAGCATGTCCTAGGTGTTTCTATAAATATATATATTTTTAAAATAATAAAAAACAAAGGCCGGCCCCGGGGGATGGGGTCCCCGGAGCCATAAGTGGCCTGAGGAGGGGGGCAACGCAGCCCCCTCCTAAACAATTTAAATTAAAAAAAGGCCATGACCCGGGGGTTGGGGTCCCCGGGGCCGATTAAGGCCTCGGGAGGGCGAAATGTATTTTTTTCAACAAAAAAAATTAGGGTGCAGGCCACACAGCCCTCCTTCTTAAAAAAATATAAATAAAAGACCGGCATCGAGCTGGAGGCCACGCCCCCTCCTTGCAGCACTCTGCAAACGCGCCCCCTGGCCAGTTGTAAGTTGGGGAATTAATTCCCCTTCAATACTGAGGGTCCCTGAGGGCCAACTAGCCCAACAGGTATCTCCAGTGTGCGCCAGGGAGCTGCGTTGCAGACAGGTGTTCTGAGGCCACGCCCCTTTTTACACCTCTATGCAACGCAGCTCTGTGGCGCTTACTGGAGGTACCTAGTGGGCTAGTTTGACCCTAGGGACCCTTAGGATTCAAGGGGACTTAATCTCTCAACTTAGAAAGGCCACAGGGCGCGTTTACACAGTGGTGAAGGGAGGGGACGGGGCCTGAGGTGACGTGTGCAAACACGCCCTGTGGCGCGTTTTAAGTTGGGGAAATAATTCCCTTTCAATCCTGAGGGACCCTGGGGGCCAACTAGCCCACCAGGTGCTTCCAGTAAGTGCCACTGCTCTGCGTTGCAGAGAGGTGGTGCAGGCCGTGCCCCTTTTTACACCTCTCTGCAATGGCGCTTACTGGACGTACCTAGTGGGCTATTTTGCCCCTAGGGATCCTCAGGATTCAAGGGGACTTAATCTCCCAACTTAAAAAACGGCCACAGGGCATGTTTACACAGTGGGGAAGGAAGGGGACGGGGCCAGAGGTGATGTGTGCAAACACGCCCTATGGCACGTTTTAAGTTGGGGAAATAATTCCCTTTCAATCCTGAGGGCCCCTGGGGGCTAACTAGCCCACCAGGTGCTTCCAGTAAGCGCCACTGAGCTGCGTTGCAGAGAGGTGGTCCAGGCCGTGCCACTTTTTACACCTCTCTGCAACGCAGCTCTGTGGCGCATACTGGAGGTACCTAGTGGGCTAGTTGGACCCTAGGGACCCTCAGGATTCAAATTAACTTAATCTCCCAACTAAAAACAGCCACAGGGCGTGTTTACACAGTGGTGAAGGGAGGGGACAGGGCCTGAGTTAACGTGTGCAAACAAGCCCTGTGGCGCGTTTTAAGTTGGAGAAATAATTCCCCTTCAATCCTGAGGGACCCTGGGGGCCAACTAGCCCACCAGGTGCTTCCAGTAAGCACCACTCCGCTGCGTTGCTGAGAGGTGATCTAGGCCGTGCCCCTTTTTACATCTCTCTGCAACGCAGCTCTGTGGCGCTTACTGGAGGTACCTAGTAGTCTAGTTGGACCTTAGGGACCCTCAGGATTCAAGGGGACTTAATCTCCCAACTTAAAACGGCCACAGGGCGTGTTTACACAGTGGGGAAGTGAGGGGACGGGGCCTGAGGTGACGTGTGCAAACACGCCCTGTGGCGCGTTTTAAGAGGTAGTTTTAATCCCCTGCCCTATTATATACTAGGGGCTTACAGAGGAGGTCATGCTGATCACAGGGGGACCCCAACGCATAGTGTTCCTTAGTGTATGTAGGTGTTTTCAATGTATTCTGAGTGTCTTTTAACATAGCACTGGCTCTAGGACTGGTTAGTCAGACTCAGTTACCACCAGTATCCATCTGAAAAAGTTGAGGGTACAGGATGATTTTGCAACAAGGCTTCTTTCTGCTCTTCTGTTTGTTCTTTCTGCACGTTATCCTTGTTCCTGCACTTTTCTTCGTCTTTGAGGACTTCTGTTGCTTCTTTCTGCATTTCTTTTTTTTTCTTTCTGTGCGTTTTTTCTTCTTTCTTCACATGTCCTATCTCTGTAGGCATAGTTAGAAATTAGCATTTAACAAACCTTTGAAATTCACTGAAAAAACAATAGGTTTCAGGTACGTTATAGTTAGGAATTAGCATTTAAAAAACCTTAGAAATTCACTGAAAAAACTATAGGTTTCAGGGGCGTTATAGTTAGCTGGACTTTTCACTCGTACAAAACCATTAAAATTCCCCCGTTATATAGTTAGTTCAGCTAACTATAACTCGCGCGCCCGCAATGCACTGCTGATGACGTCACATATTACATCATTCATGACATGGTCAGTGACATCACTAATGACATCACTGATGACATCACAAATGACATCACTAATGACATCACTGATGACATCATCCTTGTGATAGAGTGGCAGACCTCCTCTTCCCCTAATATAACCTTTGATACACACATTCAAAAATAGAAACTACAATGTTCAAAACAATGGACATACCAATACCAGTTACAACAACCTATTCAGTAATTCTAAGATCCACATACACATCCACTCATTCACCAACAGTCCTATACAGTCACTCATACATGTACTCACTCATCATATGTACTCACACACCTATACATCCTGTTACACAACGCCACTCATCCATAGAGTTACTCACACACATAGTCACTCATGCTAATAAAGAATCAAACATCCATTTACTTGCAGATACAGTTATACACACACCACCACACTTACTTCTACAGAAACTTACACATACTTAGTCTTTTAAACAATCACTTATAGAAACACATACTTATTCATACAGGAACTCTTTCAATCTCTCACTCTCACATATACTCACTTATATACACCAATAGTCACATATACTAGTTTAAAACATATGTAGTTACTCATAAAAACACTATTGAGACAGTCTATCACTCACTAACACACCCATGCACACACTCATCCACCCATACAGTCCTGCACACATGCTGTCTTCAACACATACAAACAGTGAGTCACTCATTCATGCACCTATGCACTACGTAATACCCCGCACCGAACCATACAGACACTCATACTGATACTCAAAAAACCAACTAATAACCTATATAGACACTCATGTAGCTACTCACCAACCCATGCAGCCACTTATACACAAAGTGAGAGACTGATACAGATATTTACACATTTAAACATTACCCACTAAGCCATGTATTCACTAAGATACATTTAATCAGACAGTTATACAATCAATTTTTCAAAAAAAATCATCCATTTAGACACTTATATACCCATTTATTCTTCCATCGACCTTGAGATATACATATATAAAACATAGGTAATTTTCAGAAAAACACACATTCACTGGATGATACCACCCGTGATGTCATTTGAGATGTCATCAGTGATGTCATGAGTGATGTCACTGACCATTTCATGAGTGATGTAATATGTGACGTCATCAGCAGTGCATTGCGGGCGCACGAGTTATAATTAGCTGAACTAACTATAACGGGGGAATTTCAATGGTTTTGTGCGAGTGAAAAGTCCAGCTAACTATAACGCCCCTGAAACCTATGGTTTTTTCAGTGAATTTCTAAGGTTTTTTAAATGCTAATTCCTAACTATAACATGCCTGAAACCTATGGTTTTTCAGTGAATATATATATATATATATTTAGTCTAGGTACATATATGTGGAGTTGTTGCATATCCTTAGAAACTTACCTTCACAATGCTCTCGCCCTTAATATTCTGAAATTAGATTTTGTCCAGCCGATTTTTTATACTCAATATTTTGTACAAAAACCCTCCTTGCTATGCTTCTGCTAAATGATACCTCCCTATCTTTCAAGTCCTTGACCTTTATTATATTTGTTAAGAAAACTGACCAGTGGCTGCAAGGAATATTTGAAAAGATAAACGTTGGCTGTATTTATATCTCTGTTTGGCCACTGAAAATTATTGGGACATTACCTGGCACTGTAAGTCCTTATTTACGGCTCCTGAGAATTAAGGGTGAAAGGGCGCTTAGCCTTACTGTCTTGTACTTACAGAAGCCCTGCTGTTGGCAGTTGTGAGCACCTTGATTGGCAGCAGTAAAGTAGATAACTGTGTCTTTCTCTATTTGGCCACCAGGTAATTTAACCCAATTATAAAAGGACAATTATTCTAAAATATGAGGACATGATTGGTAGGCTGTCTAATTGAAGGAAGTATGACCTGAATTCTTTTCATTCCCTCGTCTCATTTCATTAGTGGCATCAGAGCTCCAAGGTTACTCACTTTGCAGTCACAACTGTAGGCACCTTCCATCCCCTTTTTCCTGGCCTCAGACAACTGATTGCTCCAGGCCACAATGTAGTTACAGGAATCCAGGTCTACACGACCATTCTGCATTACACCTGTCAGTGAAGTGATAAAGAAAAGGCACTGATTAACTCTTCTTACATCACAAAATATTATTTTCATGATTTTTGAACAATTAATATGCAAGCAAATCTTGAACTCCACTGTTTATGCATTTCTGATTTTCCCTGTAGCTTCTCTTACCATCGTCCTGACTTTTTTTTTTGTCCAAAAGCTCATTTTATCTTACATTTTCCACAGGGGTAGCGAAGTTGCTCCATCAGGGCATGGTCCATGTAAGAAGTTTTGGATATTGATATGCAGTGAGTAAAGAGGTGAATCATTTATATATACTGTGGTAGTCCAGAAAATCTATCATTGCTTCAGTTCTCATGGAGCAATGTTGGCTTTATGGGACATAGCCACACTATGGGCATCATCTATGAGGAATTGGCGTAGGGCAGTGCCACAAGTCATCTTGCCGCACTGCACTACGCCAGTATGTGAAAGGCCAGGAATGCACTGTACTTACGAAATACGTGCATTCCTCTCCTTTCTCCCCTATGCTGGCGAACAGTATGCTGCTTAGCTCCAACATAGGGTCCCTTGCACCATGGGGCAAGGATGCCTTTCTTGCAGGCAGGATTGTTTTTATGCAGGAAGGGGTATCTTCCTACACAAAAACAATCCCAAGAGGCGTGCTGCAGAATGTAGCACACATGGAAAGAGGGAAAAACAATAGAAATACAAATATTTTTCCTTCGTTATGCCTGCTCTGGAGAGGTGTAAGATTTTGACGTTTCCCAGGTTGATTTAGTAAATCTGGGGCAGCGTCAAAATCCGTGGCTGTTGCGTGGGAAACCCCACTGCAACGCACATGGAATTGATACAGCGTAAGGCAACACAGCGACTTGCGCTACCTTGCCTTACTCCACATCTATGAGGCCAATCAAAGCCATTCAGGGTGACTCTTCGTTGCCTCATAGATATGATTAAGAGGCACTGCCAGAGAACAAAAAGAGTGACCCTCTGGCGGTGCAAGCCTCTCATAAATAAGCCCCTATGTGGTTTACCCTGAACTTACAATACACTTCCTTATCCTAAAGCATAAAATATGCCTTCTTGAGCTCCATAATTAGCGATTTGAAACTGGTTTCTACAAATGATTGATAAAATATTATCCTTAAATGCAGTCATTGTGAAACCATTTTAGATCTTTGAAACCACATTTATTAAATCTGCAGTGTCCACATGGAAAGCAAATCCACTTGGTAATGTGGCAACCACTAGTATTCCAGTCGGATATTGTTACCAGAAGAATAATGTGATATTATCAACATATCACCAAGGTGTGGCAATTTCCTTAAGACATCAATGGTGCTGTAGGTGCATCTAAGTCCCGATCTCGTTATGTTTCTTGCTAATATTACCCATTGTGTGTTCAATATCAGATAGTTTTGTTTATCAGATTTGTTTTTCATTTTTCAATCAATTGCCAAAACAAATGGCATTTGTACTCCTAGCTGTTGCCCTTTTACCTGCAACTGTTAAAAACCCTTGCTTCTAACCTCGCTCTGCAAATATGACAGTTATTATTCATTAGTGTTACAGTTATCTTCAGCAGGAAGATATTCCCCGTATGGTATATTTTTGAATAATGGGATTTTGTGACAGGAACTTGCATGTAAAATTGTGTTTACTGAAGTAGATTTTCAACGACAAGTAAGTTTCAATTCTAATTACTAACTTTCACAAGGATATCCAAAAATACTATTTCTAAAATGAGATTTACTATTAATTTAAAGTTGTTTTGATTATCGTAATATTACATATTTTCCCAGTATATCAGTCTCCTTCCAAATTTTGAAAATGTCATCGATGAATCTCAGCCAGATGAATTTGTGGAGAAAAATAGGAGTAGGGTGCCAGGCAGATTCTTCTTCCCACCAACCCACCATAATACAGAGGTTAAAGAGTGCAATTTCCATCACTTGCAGTTCTGCATTTTTGAAAAAATAAATTACCATCAAATGTGAAATAGTTATGGGCGAGAACAAATTGGATAACTTTTAGCAATTGTGAATTGTCCATAAAACTAATACCATCTTGATTTAATGTGAGCAGGATGCTGACATACATCCATACATCTTTATAAAGACATGTTTTAGGTTCATTCTGCTACCCAGGTCGTATTCACAGGTTTGAAATGCATTACATATTGCTGAAACAATTGTACCTGCCCAAAGGCTCCCTATAAATTGACAAACAAGCTAGCAGCTCAACTTTCTCAGTGAACTTATTATATAAATATAAACAACATTTTCTACGTAACTCAGACTTTCTCTTTCGATAAATACCTTTTGCATCTTAGGTTGAGCCCCTCCTACTGTTCTGTCAATGTAATATTTGTCAATTACATTTGATAACATTTCCAGCACTTCACCACTGAACATGCGATTGGTATCTAGCAATTCCCTTGCCACTCTAGCTGCAAAGTCAGTGTCTGGGTCATTCTTTTTCTGTTATGACGATGGTACATACCTGCACTTTACCAGTACCCAGGACAGCATCACAGCTGCTTCAGGTCAAAGGATAATGCTGCGGGCATGTTGAAAAATATGAATACCATCTCCCCGTAGGTTTGGTGTGAAACCATCCTCCGCTCTAGGCAGTCAGGCACATCTCACACCCAAAATTTAAAGGGCACCTGGGCTAATGGGCCCGACTTTTGCAAACACCTTATATCCAACCCTCCCCATCTCTCCAGCACGTGCAGACTCAGTGGTGGAACGCGCTTGGTGTTCCTCCTAACAAACCTTTATCCAGTTGAATTCCCAAACGAAGGATTTGAATAATTTTTCAAGTATCCCAAAAAGGTAGCCTTTGTTAGCCCTAATTCTAAAATTCTTAAGTACGCCCCCTCTGACAGCGAAATCAATCCACTGTCGATTTTTGCTGGGAAAACCCCGTAGGACTAGGCAGAAGGTAACTTTAGTCCTATCTCTAATGTGAGGCAGAATCATTTTACCAAAATATTGCCACCACAATTCAAAAGAGTAATAAACAAGTAATTTACTAAATCGCCTGTCTCCCTCTTTAATGTTTGAGCACTCTGGGACCTCAGTGCAGTGCTGACTCTGCCCTTAATAAACCATAAAATATGTTCACCAGTCTAGTGATGGATTCCTTAATCACTTCATCTGGACCCCTGGCCTGGTCCCTTCAAATGATTTAAAAATTCCCCTGATCTCTAATCTTTTGTACTACTCAGGAATTAAACAGAGCTAGGAAAATGAGTCAAATCTTCAGCAGAGGCTTGACAAATTTTATTAACACCATCTTTGCCAAATCCTTTCGCCATCATAGACTAGAACGGTTCATTATCAAGCTCAACTATTACAAAGTGCATTACCGAGCATCTTGCCTTATGTGCTAATGGTTTTTTGTTCAAGATACATTTCTTTTAGCCAGATTTAGCCTTTGCAATCCGTTTTCATTTCTGGGGCCTAAAGGGTTTGCATCTGGGGCGTGGCTTGGAAGCCGACGGGCATGGACGCGTGAGCGACGAGCTCCGCATCCAGCCCAGCTGTAATCCTGATTGCACGAAGCCCCGGTGTCTAGGGGAACCCCGGAGGGCATCCCTGCCCAGCACGGACCCCAGAGTAGGCGCGGCTGAGCGACGTGGAGCGGCAGCGGACCGAACCGAGGTCGAGGGCTGGGGAGGGCCCGAGCCGGCGCCGGCCATCTTGTACAGCCTGCACGACACGGCACAACCACGGTCTGCAGTGACTAGGCAACAGCCAGTAAGTGGGACCCGTCCGGCGGGGGGCACCGGAAGTGTCGGCCCCCCGTGAGCGGAGCCGGAACATCGCGGACCCATACGGGATCGCAGCAGACCTGTGCCACAGTGACCCCCGCGGACTGCCGGCCAGAGGGGGATCCCATCGAGGTGTGACCGGAGGTGTGGAGCGGGGGTCTACGGCGTTGCTGGCCCAGCGGCAGAGTGTGGTCAGAGGTATTGCGGGTGGAGGAACCTGGGGCGTGGAGCATGCTGTAACCCCCAGACCACCGGACTGTGGCCGGCGGGAGGACGAACCGCTGTCTCGGAGCAACAGGAGACGTGAGCTCGGTCGGGACCCAGCCCACTGGCCTGCACTTCCTTAGTTCCCTGGGACGGATCACTTGGCGGGGAGCGGCGGCTCACCGAGGACCTCGGGAGGGCGGTGACTGCGCAGGTGGCGTGGACACGGAGGGGGAGCAGCGATCCGAGGTGGGGCTGCTTGCCCCCACACCACCTAGGCCTCGTGGGTTGCCATCGCCAGGAGGAGTGGGTCTTCATTGACTGGGGCCCGGGGAGTGAGGAGGCCACGGAGCGCCGACGCCATCTTAGGCCAGTGGCAGGGGGCGAGTCGGGCCCTGTTTGCGGTGAGGCGGGCCTCGGTACCCCGCAGCAGCAGATACCACGAGGGGTGGCCCTGGGGGACTGCTGAATTGCGACCCCCTTGCGCGTATCTTCGCCCGGAACCATGGGCAAAGCCCGACCTAAGCTGGGGGTGAACCCGGCGGACCCCGTAGAGGACCCTACTGGCGACCAGGTGGGGGAGACACGTAGTGAACCTGCAGCTGGCCTCCAACAACGCCAGCTGGATCAAATCCTGCAGGCCATTTCGGACACGAGAGCTGCATTGCAGAATGATATTGCGCGGGTGTCCACGGATTTGGGATTGCTCCGGGCGGACCATCGGAATTTGACAGACAGGGTTAAGCAGGCGGAGGACACTCTGGAACAGGTGATTCCGGCACAGAAATCGTCGGAGGCCATGACGGCGGACCTATTGCGGAGAGTACAGCTTCTGGAAAAGAGGGCTGAGGACGCAGAAGGGCGTAACCGCCGCAACAACATCCGAGTGGTGGGTCTACCCGAGAAGGTTGAAGGGGGGGACATGCTTGCCTATCTGGAAGCCTGGCTGCGAGAGGTGGTGGCGCCGGAGGGACTCACACAGTTCTACACCTTGGAGCGGGCGCATAGGGTTCCGGCTCGCCCGACCAGTGGTGGCACGCCTTCTACATTACAAAGACCGAGACATTATCCTCCAGAAGGCTAGAACAATGGGTCCATACCAAGTTGAGAATGTCTCAGTCTCCATCTACCCGGACTATTCCTTTGAAGTCCAGCGCAGGCGCTCCTCATTTCAGGCGGTGAAAAAAACATTACGAGAAGAGGGCCTGCAGTACTCGTTGCTGTTCCCGGCCCGTCTCCGAGTCGTGCTGGATGGCAAAACATCCTTTCTCAATGATCCCGAGGCAGCCTGGAGTTGGTTGGAGTCATACCGCACTGGAGCTGCGACCCACACTGACAAAGGGGAATCGTCAGGGACCCCGGCGAGGCCCCGCCGCAGCCGGCGTACCAGGAAACGGACTGCGGGGATCCTGTGGAAATTTAGTTCGTATCTGAACATTATCTGCGCCATCTTGTCTCTCCCCAAGCGCCACACGCAGAAAACAAGCGACGGCCATTTTAGGCACCATGGTCTCATTGCCGATCGCCAGCGCGTCCCTCAGGCGCTGCAAACATCCCCTGCGCGCCGGCCACCCCCCCCCACTCTCTCATACATGGGCCATAAACCCTCTCCTTCTGCGCGACCCTGCCATGGAACCACATCCTGCGCCTGACCAACACCTCCTTTCATCCCATACATGCTCATACATCCTTTTGATAACCCCCTTCCTCTGCGCCCGATTGTCTTAACCGATCCCAGGCCATCACCTAGCCCTGCGGATGCAGTTTATTGCCCCTACTGTAAGGGAAACACCTCACATCAAAAGGATTACAGTAGATCAAGGCCCCCACCCCCTGAAACCCGACCAGTCGCACACACCCCCGGGAATTGGCGGAATGTCCAGCTGTGTGATAGCCATCTCCTACTGTGGGTGGGGTGGGGACTTCCACTGTAGTTATGTGTGGGAGCGGATCCGAGCCGGGGATTCCGAGGATGTTCTTTCATGTATCAAAGCAATCTCAAGAATGTGCCATGTACAATAAACCGGTAATAAAGTCAAAAATGTGTGTATAAGAGACCAGGTCTCAGAGATGCAGAGAGAGCACCTCGAGACGATACCTTGCTGTCCGATCTGATGTGTTCTGCTCCGACGGAATAAAACTTTGGTTCCTGCCTTCCAGTCTCCGGCGCCTGCCTCTTTTGTTGGTTAATCATCGAATGGTATACCGCCGGGCAATACTTGAAAGGTTATCGACTGAAACTGCCGCTACCATTTAACAATTGGCGTCCCAAACGTGGGGCCCATCAGCGACACGTGGATCCAACGGGAGAGGTCCCGACGACAGAGTGAACGACTGCAACGATCGAGAAGAGCTCCTGCCCGATAGACCCTCGTCTGGCAGCCGATCATCCGAACTTCACTGGTTCCGAGCAGACCTCTCTCGAGTGATCTACGGTCCTGACTGGGAACCATCAGGAGTGCCGCGACAAATACGGAGAGTAGAGGACGATCGGGCGCTGGAGGCGGAAGTCGAGAAACTGTCCCTGCGGTCCGGGTAAGGTCGTGTAACACGACAAATTGCGAAACGATTGATTGATTGATTGAAAATACTAGTATTGCTTATTTGATTGTTCTTTTTGAGATATTCGCTGCCTACAAACGGGGAAGAGTAGAAAATACTCTCTCTCCCTTTGCAGATAGTGAAGGGTAGGTAACGCGGACTTTTGTCCCCCTTTGTAACCTGTCGTGCCTATTTTTCTCCCCACTGATTGATTGTCCGAACATTGATTGTTTTTGACGAATAGTGCTTTTTGAGATATTCTCTGTTTGCAAATAACGTAGAATAGAAATATTCTGTCTAGTCTTTGCAGATAGTGAAGGATAGGTAGTGTGGACTTTTGTCCCCCTTTGTAACCTGTCATGCCTATCTTCTCCCCACTGATTGGTAGTTGGTTCTGCCCGGACCGCTTATTAGAGATGAACCATCCGGCTCCACTGGAAGGCACCCCTAATAAGGACATGTTTACTAAATATGGACTAGTCGCTGTAGCTCATAGCAAACTATGGCATAAATATACAAAGAAGGACTCCGAATGTCAGTGGCCACTGATGGGATCCTTTGATGACCATAAAATAGAAACGCTAGAAATAGCTCTACGTAGCAATAAAACGACGCCCACTATGCTCGACAGTATCGGCATGTGGCGCAAAGAAACAACGCAACGGAAAAAGAGAGAAGAAGTAAAGGCAGAAAAAGAACTACGAAAGGCAGCTCACCTTGTCGCTAGAAAGTTAGAGGAAGAAATAAAGGAGAGAAAGGAAGCTAAACAAAAACAAGAATCTGAAACGTCAGGCCAGTGCCCTGTTAGGACCCCCTCTACGCTCTACCCTGAGTTGCCTTCCAAGCAACGGGCGAACGATGAATTGCTATTAGGTCCTCCGATCATCTACATGCCCCCTCCATACGCTCCCTCCCAACCTATAGTGCAGCACCCACAACCCCCGAACGCAAGCGAAAGCAGTACCAGGGCCTCGGTCCTCACGGCCTCCGCGCCGGCCGAGCCTCTTGTACTGAACACAACGTTAGCAATAACGTTAGATGACCCCGAGACGAGACAGAAAGATTCCGCCAGAATGAATCGGCTAACAAAGGGTGAACGAGCCGGAATCGATAAGGTAGTGAGAACACTAGTAGAACGGAAGAAAAGTGAGGAATATGTGACAGATATGTATAACTCGTATGCCGACAACCACAGACGACACTTTGTCGTACGACTTTGTTATCACACTCTGAATGCCTATGAGGATAGGTACCAGGATAGAGGTCCCGAAGGCTTAGCAACCTTGTATAGAAAGGTTGATATCGGGGAAGAGGGAGAGGGTGATGTGACGGACCTCTTCACACGTACACTCGAAGTCTTCCGACATCTTAAAGAACACAGGCAGGCGACCAAGACAGAAAGCCCCATAGCGACTGAACCCCAGGCAGGAAAAGCTGATACCATGATGCCCATCAAGGAAGCCGCTCCTTACTGGGTCCCCCCACGAGGTCAGGGAACACACGATGACATCAACCACCAAGATGCGAAGGGAAGGGTTGTATATAACTGGGTCTATCAGCCATGGGACCGACAAGACATCCTGACCTTTAGAAAAACCCTACCCGACTTAAGAAAGAACCCGACTGCCTTTTACACAGAACTAGGTACGGCCTTAGGTTCAACTATAATGACCTTGGCGGATATCGATTTGTTCTTTGGGTTATGTCTGCCGGCTGATGTGTGGAAGCAAATCCGGAAAGTCGACCACGCTGAGCCGTTCGGATATACCTGGGTACAACTCGATACCATAGACAAGCAGCGAGAACCTGGACAGAAACCTCTAAAGGCCATATTGGAACTCCCAGACAAGATTGTTCAGAAATTAAAGACCCTAATCCCAGAAAGGAAGGTAGACTGGTCGATAGTGACGGCTTGCCGCCAGAAACCCCAGGAGGATGTATCCGAATACTTCTCTCGATTCGAGACAGTGTTTTCCGATTATAGTGGCCAGGACATGACCACTGCAACCGGACATCACCTCTTTGTCCAGAATTATGTGAAGGGTCTGTCACAGGAAGTCTCCCAGAAATTACAGACCAGCGAGAGTAGTTGGGCAGCCTCCAAACCCGCGGCTATCCTCCAGATGGCCCAGTACTACGAACACCAAAAGAATGAGAACGATAGGGCGTCCGAGAGAAAGAAAAAGGAGCTGAAGGAAAGGGTAATGATCGCACAGTTGCAAGGGGTGACCATCGGAAGGGAACCTCCCAAGGGAAACTACCAACCGACTGCTCCTAGAAAACTACCCCCTAGAGACCATGCACCCACACCCTACGCTGGACGCAGGGACTTAGACGAGAATCAGTGTGCGTTCTGTAAAGGGTTCGGACACTGGAAATCCCAGTGCCCGGTCCTTCTGGATATGAACAAGAATAGGGACACAAGAGACATAGCAAACAGCCCCAGAAATAGAGGACAGGGACGAGGGTACACGAACGACACCACCAACGACAGGCCAGATAGACCAAACACCTTCGACCGCCCCCGACAGAACCAGTGCCAGCAGTCTGACTACAAAAACACCCATGACTTTGCATAGGACCGCCAGGGGCAAGGGAGGGGTCCAGTCGAACTCCGTGTTGACCAGCAAGGTCCTTACGTCACTGCTAAGGTCCTGGGCACAAAGTCTCCATTTTTGGTAGATACTGGGGCGACACGTAGTGCGCTATCTAAACGGCTGATCCCAAGGGCACCCTTGTCTGGCTCACATGTAACCTCAATAGGCTTTGATGGAACGCCCTCCACTAATCCCTTGTCCGCACCAATCTCCTTTGACTTGGAAAATAACACCACTGACACGACATTTCTGCTCTCCTCCAACACCCCGACGCCATTATGGGTCTTGATTTACTAAAACATTTCCGGGCTACCATCAGATGTTCCCCAGACGGAGTTCGAGTCATACTGCACGATAACCCAGATCTGTTCAGGCCTTGTCTCGCACGACGTATGTTCTCCATAACCGATGCTGACCTGTCCCTACTTGACACGTTACCCACACATCTATGGGCTAAAACCGACTCAGACGTAGGACGCATGGTGATCGACCCTGTACACATAACTGTCCGACCGGACGCAGTGCTCCCAAAGCTTCCACAGTATCGGATATCGCCCGAAGGCGAGAAGGCATTGGTGGAAATCATCCAGTCCCTAGTCGATGCAGGAGTGGTAGAAGAAGTAGTTAGTAATGTTTGCAACAGCCCTATCCTACCCATTGTTAAGAAGCAAGGCGAGGGAGATGAGAAAGCATACTGCTTCATTGTCGACTTACGAGAGGTTAACAAAGTAGTCATACCTCAGTACCCCGTAGTCTCAGATATCACCACCATCCTCACCCTGATTCCGTCCACTGCCACTACCTTTACCGTTATTGATCTCAAGAACGCATTCTTTTCCATCCCCATCCACCCAGACAGCCGCTACCTTTTCGGCTTCACCTTAAAAGCCCGTTCGTACAGATTTTGTAGGGCACCACAAGGCTACACTGAGAGTCCCAGCATATATAGCCAAGCCCTCAAGAGACAACTGGATGCAGTTCAACTACCGGACGGAGTGGTGTTAATACAGTACGTCGATGATATTCTTTTGGCGGCCGACACCACTCCGCTTGCAGTCACAGCCACCATCCACCTCCTCCACTTCCTCGCGGAGAACGGTCACAAGGTCTCCAGGAAGAAGTTGCAATTCTGCCAACCCCAAGTGACATACCTAGGCCACCTCCTATCCAAAGATGGGAGGAAGCTTACACCTGACCGAATTCAGACCATCCTAGAAACCCCTGTTCCCAAAACTCAGAAGCAAGTGCGGACTCTGGTAGGTCTCACCTCCTTCTGTCGACAGTGGTTGCCAAACTTCAGTCTTATTGTAAAACCTCTGCTTTCCCTGTTGGCTAAAGATGTCCCCTTCCCCCTCCCCTGGACACCCGAATGCCAATCCTCCTTCAAACAATTACGAGATGCCCTTTGCTCAGCACCAGTCCTAGGAACCCCAGACTACACTAAACCTTTCTCCCTCTTCACCCACGAAAGGGAGGGATGCGCGTTGTCTGTTCTAACCCAGTCCATAGGTCCCAACCAACGCCCTTGTGCCTACTTCTCTGCCACTCTTGACCCTGTAGCCAGAGCTTTGCCCGCCTGCCTTCCAGCGGTAGCCGCCGTTGCTGTCTCTATCCGACAAAGTGAGGGGATCGTGTTTTCAAACCCCTTCACCGTGCTAGTACCCCATGCAGTTGACACCCTCCTGAACCAGACTAAGACTCAACACCTGACTAGCGCACGACTGACTGGTTATGAACTGACTCTGCTTGCACCCCACATCACGTTGAAACGATGCACCACTCTGAACCCAGCCACTCTGCTACCCCTCCCTGACAATGACCCCAATGCGTCCCCTATACATGACTGTGTGACCCTCACCGACGAACAGACCAAGAGTAGGGTTGACCTCCGAGATACTGCCTTCCCAGATCCTGACGGAGAGCTGTGGGTAGATGGCTCATGCATCAAGCTCCCCGACGGCACCACTTCAGCCGCCTATGCAGTCACCACAGCCCGAACAGTTGTTGAGACAGCCCGCATCACACAGCGATCCGCACAGGCGGCTGAACTGATTGCTCTCACACGAGCATGCATCCTAGCAGCGGGGACAACCGCAAACATTTACACCGACAGCCAGTACGCCTTCGGGGTGGTTCACCACTTTGGGCTCCTATGGAAGGAGAGGGGATTCCTGACTTCCCATGGCACACCCATCCTACATGGAGATCTAGTCTCCGCTCTGACCGAAGCAGTCCTCCTCCCCACACGGCTAGCTGTGATCAAATGCCAGGCACACAAAAAGGTGACGGACATTATAGGACAGGGAAATGCGCTGGCTGACATCACTGCCCGAACCACAGCCGAGAATAGGTCAACAACACGCATGTACGTGACCAGGTCACAAACTGAAAAATGGAAGGATGCTAGGGAAACCATTAGAGACATACAATTGGCCAGCTCACCACACGAATTGACTGAATGGGCACGGGTGGGATTGAAAGACGATGAAGGCTGCTGGCGAACTAGAGATACGAACAAATGGTTGCTACCTGACTCATACCTGATTCCCATGCTGACCATGACACACTCCCCCGCACACATAGGGTCTGCCCCCATGATTGAACTCATCTCCAAAGTCTGGCACAACGACAAAATCCCAGACTCAGCTAAACGCCTAGTCCAACAATGTCTGATATGCCTCCAACACAACCCTGGTAAAGGAACTGCTGTACCCCGGGGAGGGTTTGGGGTTCCTAGTCACCCCTTTGAGGTCCTACAGATGGACTACATTCAGTTAGAAAGGTGCCAAACCCTGAAGTACGTGCTTGTCGTTGTGTGCGCCTTCAGCAAATGGGTGGAAGCCTACCCAACCCGCGACAACACTGCTATGACTACCGCAAAAGTACTACTGAAAGAATTCTTCCCCCGTTACGGCCTTTGTCGAATTTTGTGGAGCGACAACGGCCCCCACTTCGTAGCCGAAGTTATCCAACTCATCTTAAAAGGGTTGGGTGTAAAACAGACGTTTCATGCGGTCTTCCACCCCCAATCTGCAGGCTTGGTTGAGCGACATAATACCACATTGAAACTCAAACTAGCCAAAATAGTTGCCACCACAGGACTGAAATGGCCAGACGCCCTCCCACTAGCACTGCTATCAATGCGTTCCACTCCTACCAAACACCACTTAACCCCCTACGAGGTCGTCTTCGGGCGACCCATGAACCTTTGGACTGCACCAAAACCAGCATCCTTTCACGACGTCCCGGACGTCCTCATGTCTGACTATCTGTACAATCTAACTAAAACGTTGTCTGTTATCCATCAGCAGATGCTGCAAGCCATTCCCGATGCTTCCAGGGGCCCCGGACACGACATCCAACTCGGTTACTTTGTCCTAGTGCGCAACTTCCAGCGCACCAAGAGTCTGGAGCCCCGGTGGACGGGCCCCCTGCAAGTCCTGATCACCACCCGAACAGCTCTTCGAGTGGAGGGGAAACGTAATTGGCTGCATGCACACCACTGCAAGAAGGTATCATCGACCCTGACGACCACCGACAACATCACCGCCCAAGAGGAACTTCTGGACAAAGACCGACCATCCCTGAGCTGCTACCCGAATACAGAGACACTTGAATTGACTGAATATCCCGATCCCACTGTGCCATCCAAAGAAGGGTATAACCTACGACGAAAGGAGGGAACTTCGGCTAAGCAGACCACGAACTAAGTTGAAATCTCAGAGCGGTAGCCTAGTCACCTCAAAGGCCTCCAGGAGAGAAACTAAACAAAGTCTGTGGTTCTGCCCGCTACCACATCCCTTGAAGGTGATGGAAGCGCCTGACATGAAGATGATGGAAGCAACCGGACATCCGAAGATCCACTACAAAAACCCAAAGACTGACAAAATGCACAGCTCAAAGACGATTGCACTTTTTATTACCCTTCTCCTTTGCCTCCTTCTCATGGTCACTTTCTGGATCATGGAAGAAAACGCACCCGCTCATAAGACATTGCTGACCACTGCTCAACCCACCACCATGAAAGAACACCATCTGATTTCACTTTCACCCCATCTCCGAGAAAGACGTAAGGAGTTCTGGAATAACTCTTTTGTGCAACTGCTCCACCAACACAATCTTGCCGCCAATGCCACTAACTGCTGGATCTGTGGATTGCTACCACATGCCACTGGACATTCTATCCCTTTCATCCCTTCGCCCTTCTCTGTCCATGGCTCCTGCCTCGCTTGGCTAATCCTCCTGCAAGAAAGTTACAAGGACAATGCCACTTCCGGCAAAACTGTGTCGCACTTCTATCATGGGTTCTGGCTGAACCAAACTGGAAAAACCTCTGCTCCCTTTTGTCCTCTGAGATCAAACACCTCTTTCCATATGGACATCCCTGCCAAGGAGCGAGTTGAAATGCAGGTGTTCAACAACCCAGCCAGACCCACCTTCGCTTACCTCCGGAAGCGAACGGCCGCCACCCTAACAGTGGCCCTATCCGTCGTCAACATCACAGGTCTGGTGTGCCTCGAAGGCCTAGGAACACAGCCGGTAGGCCACAGTTCCTGTCTCATCACCCGAACATTGGACTCAGTTGGCCCACCCTCCTTTGTTACCTCCCCAAATATGTACTTCGTCTGTGGTACTAAGGCCTACACCTGGCTTCCGAAAGGTTGGGGAGGCACCTGCTACATCGCTTTTATCCTTCCTCCAACATATGTTGCTCCAGCAAACCATCACCGGCAGAAACGTGCAAAGGACATTGTACAAGCCGACTCCACTGGAGCACAGTTCATGGATGCATTAAAGGGACTTGTTCCACTGTGGGATCCAATGGCAAACAGCCGTGCCATCCGGCACCTAACCCAGGCAGTCGAAACCACAATGAACATTACAGCCGGCATCCTCACCAACAACACCGCTGAGCTTCAGGCCGTCCGCCTGGTAGCTCTTCAGAACCACCTCATTCTAGACGTGGTTCTGGCTGATCGTGGAGGAGCATGCCGCATCATTGGGTCCAGCTGTTGTACCTACGTACCGGATAACTCACCCTCAGTCTACAAGGCGATTGAACACCTCCACAGACTTTCCGCAGAGGTTCATCAGGAGCAAGAAGGATGGTCGCTTGGGAGGTGGTTTTGGGACACTATTAAAAGTTGGGGGTGGAGGTTGTTTACATTTATCATGATACCAATTGTGATACTGTGTGGGTGCTGTCTGGGGATTCAGTGCTTGCCACCTTTATGTTCACTTTTCACGAACTACATCTGCCCTAAAACTCTGAACTTTGAAGCAGAACGAATGAAAGCCCTGTACGAAGTAGAAGTACGTGGTATTATGGGGATAGATCCGAACTAAACAAGCTGGCGAGATATGTTAAAAGGGAGGACTGTGGAAATTTAGTTCGTATCTGAACATTATCTGCGCCATCTTGTCTCTCCCCAAGCGCCACACGCATAAAACGCGCGACGGCCATTTTAGGCACCATGGTCTCATTGCCGATCGCCAGCGCGTCCCTCGACTGAAACTGCTGCTACCATTTAACAGATCCGATCCCCGGTATCATCCCAGACGGCGCTGGAGCGACGGGCAGCGTTGCGGGCAGTATCTATCATTTCTGGAGCAGCAGTTTCCAAGCCTGGCGAGGATTCGGGGTCCCCGAAGGGATCCGAGACCTCCCTTTCCGATGGAACTGAGCAGGACACGGCGTTGTTGCCTGATGTTACTCCAGGGACGGCGGATGAAATGTTGGACACTTGACACTTCTGGGCTCCGCCTGTGTACCGTAAGGAGGGCAAGACCGGGGCGGGAGCCACCCGGGGAGGGGGGTTTCACCCTGCGCTAAACGGGGTGCTGTCAGCAGATAGCAGCAGACTGCGGGGGTAGTTTGTTAGGGGGGTCAGGATGCTGGGGCGGGCGACCTGAGGGGCAAGGGACACCGGGGGCCGTTTCACAGAGACTGGGCATGGATGCACACTGGAACTGTCGACAAGCCCGTCTGGCACAGAGCCACCACCTCACCCTCACGGACGTTGTGAGACCCTGGTGGCTACCAGAGTGTTTGGTTAATTGGGGTGGTATTTGGATGGGTAACTGCGGTTTAGCACCAGTTCTGGGGGAGGGAGGGAGTAACATGGTTTGTGGGTATTGTCAGTGTGCCTAGGAAGGCCAGGAAATGGCGGATTTTTGTCCGGCTACTCGATGGGGACCCCACCTGAATTGAGATATCTAACTTGGAATGTGCGGGGCTCACCTCTATGGTGAAGAGATATGAAGTCCATGCAAATCTAGTGCGGAGGGGGATACAGGTGGCCTTCCTCCAAGAAACCCACTTAGATCAGGCGGAAGGGTGGGCATTACATCGGCACTGGAGGGGCCAATTGTTTTACACTACCTTTTTGAAGTTTGCACGAGGGGCCCTGATTTGGGTGAGGGCGGGGGTCCCTTTCCAACCATTGACAACGCTGGTGGACCCGGAGGGGAGGTTCGTAGCGGTGCAAGGGCTAGTGGACGGGAGGGACGTGGCATTATGCAGTGTCTATGCCCCTAACATAGAACAGGCCGCCTTCTTTTCCCGACTGTCGGGGAAGCTAGCATCATACTTGACGGGTACGGTTGTTTTGGGAGGTGACTTCAATTCGGTAACTGACGTCAGTTTGGATAGGTCCCACCCGCCCCTTGCTCAGTCCGTTGTCCGCAGGGTGGCTAAAAGTAGACGGGCCTGGCAGGACACCTTAGGGTTGGTAGACACTTGGCGGACCCATCATCCAACGGATAGGGACTATTCTTTCTACTCAGCCCCGCATGAGTTACATGTACGGTTGGATAGTATATTGTGTTCTCCGGATGCCCAGGCATTGATGCGTCATAGTGAGTATCTGGCGAAAACTATTTCAGACCATAACCCTTGCCTAGTGACGCTACAGTGGACCAGGCAGCGGCAGGCGATTCCTACTTGGCGTCTAAACCCCTTGCTACTGGAGGATCAGGTATTCCGGACCGAGGTCAGCGGTTGCATAGCACAGTATTTTGCGGATAACACAGGAACAGCGTCAAGTAGGGCATTGGAATGGGAGGCGTTTAAGGCGGTCATTAGGGGGGTATGCATCTCATCCACCACTGGGGTTCGGAAGACGTTGCTGAGGGATATAGAGGGGGCGGAGGCCCAATTGCGTACGGCCGAATGCGCGCATCAGGCAGGGGAGGAAATGTTAGATGCGGTTGTTAAGGCACGTGAGGGAGTAGCCGCACGAGTGGAGAAGCTTCGCTGATTTGATCATAAGGAATACCTTTCCCGGGCTCATGCGGAGAGAGATAAAGTGGGATCCCTCCTGGCCTGGTTGGCGAATCCAACAGCCCGGGGTACCCCCATACTTTCCTTAGCCATGGCAGGGGTGACTTCGGTCTACTCCCAGAACGAGATTAATAGGCAGTTTCTCAGTTATTATGAGGGGTTGTATGACAGCACAATGCAGGATGCACCCGGAGAGTTGGATGAGTTTTTATTGGTGGCTCGGCTGCCCCGGTTGGACCCGGAGCAGGAGAAAGATTTAGGGGGCGCCATATCATTGGGCGAGATCCGCGCCGCGATTAAACATATGGCTCGAAGGAAGACCCCAGGTACGGACGGGCTGCCCATCGAGTTTTACGCGGCGTATGTGGAGTTGCTAGCCCCGCAGCTGCAAGTCCTTTATAGTGAAACCTGGAGAGTTGGGTGCCTGCCCACCTCCGCACGAGAGGCGATGGTAGTGCCCCTGCTGAAAGCAGGAGGAGTTGCTACTGCACGGGCAGCATATCGCCCGCTCTCCATGTTAATGGTGGACTACAAAATTCTGAGTAAAATATTAGCAACACGCCTGTTGACCCACATGACCGCCCTGATACACCCGGATCAAGCGGGCTTTATTCCTCAACGTAGCACGGCAACTTCCGTCCGATGCCTACTGCGGGTAATGGGGGTGGATCGAGAAGATTACCCAGAAGCCCTAACGCTTTCTGTCGACATAGAAAAAGCCTTTGATAGCGTAGAATGGCCATACCTATTTAGAGTGCTGCAGGAATTTGGCCTAGGGGATGGCTTTGTACGCTGGACCACCTTGTTATATACTGACTCCACAGCCCGCGTGCGGACGGGAGCTACCGTCTCAGCTCCCTACCGGGTGCGGCGGGGGACAAGACAGGGCTGTTCGCTGTCCCCATTGTTGTTTGCCTTGGCCATTGAGCCACTGGCGGCTCACGCCCGACAGGGACACTCATATGCTGGGTTGTGGCTCAGGGGGGAGGCCCACTATATATCCCTTTATGTGGATGATCTACTGCTGTTTTTGGCCGACGCAGATGGCGCACTACACGGAGCGACCGCCTTGTTGGATGTCTTTGGTCGCCTGTCGGGGCTCAAAGTAAACTGGGGCAAAACGTGCTTGTTCCCGTTGTCGCCTAATGGACAGGCCCCCCAATCGCTGGGAGTGATACGATGGGAGGATCGCTGTCTGCGTTATCTGGGTGTCAATATCTATCATACCCAGCTTGATTTGCTGGAAGGGAACGTGGGTAGAGCAATCCGGGGCTTGAGTGGCAGCATAGGTTTCTGGAGCACGCTCCCACTATCGTGTGCTGGGCAAGTAGCGCTGCTGAAGATGGTAGCGCTGCCGCGCCTGCTGTATTTTTTTCGTACATTGCCCATATGGATACCGGCATCGTTTTTTGAGCGGCTTCGAGCACTGTCCACGGGCTTCATATGGGGCTCGGGTAGGCGGCGGGTAGCTTTGACCACCCTACGGCGGCCAAGAGCGGAGGGGGGCCTGGCGGTCCCGGACTTTGAGTGGTATTATCTGGCAGCACAATTACAATGGCTCACGCAGGCAGTGGCACGGGAGTTTAGAGGCCCTGAGGGCCCGCAGGGCAGGTTAATTCCTCGCCATGTGGTTTCTTTCATAGTCCTCCAACAGCGGATGGACCTAGCCCAGCTCACTCTTGAGGAACGCACCCTTAGGTTGTGCTGGAACCGATGTCAGAGGAGGGCCGCTATTATCCACCCTTATGCCCTGGAGATCCCCCTTGGTATGTGCACGGCGCTCCCACACGGGGTGATTGGTCGGGACTAGCCGCTTGGGAGGACCTTGGCATACAAGTGGTGGGCGACTTATATAGGGAGGGGGTGCTCTTACCCTTCCAGTAACTGCAGGACTCCTATGGGCTCCCACGGGGAGATTATTTACTTCACGCTGCTCTCATAGCGGGCCTCCAGAAGCACTGGAATGCGGGGCTCTCGGAACCGCTAGTCACCGCGGGCTGCCAATATGTGGTCATGGCCGCGGGTACGGTCGGGGCTATTACCTGCCTATATCGACGGCTGTCGACGGAGCGCTTGCTGCCCCTAGTCACGTTGAAAGATAAATGGGAAGCTGACCTTGGGAAGCCCATCCCCGAGTCGACATGGCCAGCGTTGGTGCGGCGGGCCTGGAAGGGTACGCGTAATGCCCGGTTTCAGCTAGTACAGTTTTTTACACTGCACAGGGCATACCTGACGCCAGTCAAAATATTGCAATATTTTGGGGGCACACATTCTCAGTGCCCGCGGTGTGGGGGAGATGGGGCTGATTTTCGCCATATGTTTTGGTCTTGCGCGGCGCTGGGTAGTTACTGGGAAGACGTCACGGAATGCCTGAACCAAGTGACAGATCGCACCATCGATTTTGAGATGGGGGCCTGCCTGTTGCTTTGGTTCCCCCACACCCGCCGCACGAAGGTTACTAGCAAGTTCTGTGACTTAGGGTTTATCATGGCCAAGAGGGAGCTAACCATGCATTGGAAGTCAAGGGTGGGGCCTAGCTTTCTGAGGTGGCGGACGGCGTTCGCGAAATGGGCAGGCGCGGAGGGCTCACTTCGCTTGCAATTAGCGCATAGGAGGAACGACGAAAAGGCGTTAGCGACGGCCCGTGCATGGGAGTCACTGGTGGTTGAACTTCAGGGGCTGATGTCAGAAAACATAGGGGAGGGGGACCTACCCGACCGCCATGAGGATGCGATAAGCGGGGAGTAGGAGGGGGGTCACTATGATAGGTGGACACATTCAACGCGGCTGAACCCAGGGGAACGCCCAAGCTGACAGAGACAGGATTGAATACCCCTACATGTATCATAGTAATAGGGAGGGTCACATCAGAGGGAGGATAGGAAGGCGGGGGCACACTGACAAGGGTTGCGGGAGGGAGTGGGAGGAGGGGGCCCAAGCGGGACGGGTAACTTTTCCAATGCATAACTGGTTGATATGTTGTATGTACTAATTTTTGGTGAGCTGCTTAGGCACTTGTGGGAAGTGTATTGGTATGTTGGTAAGAAAACAATAAAAAATGTTTAAACAAAAAAAATAAATAAATAAAGGGTTTGCATCTGACCTTGACCATCAAATGCTTCAGAGCCTGTTTGACCTTTTTAAAATCACGGTCAAAACATCAGAAATGTAAATGTCTTTGAGAAAAATGTTTTTCATTGAAGATGGAAGTACTCATTTTATTAAGGAGAATATGTGTTAACAAATCACACAAGGCCATAATAGCATCATTAGATACCTTACAATTACTCAGTGTCCCCTCTGTTTCTATGAAGGGTGGTAGATCTTATGGATTTGCTTGAATAATCTATAAGGTGAACATGTACTGGTCCATGTTAAGTGCTTTTGCACAATATGCATATTGAGGAAGTTAGGGCATGGTAGCTCAGTTCTTGAGGTTGGTACAATTTCTAGATGTATGGTCCTCTGTTGCATCGATGCTAAAGCTGTCTGTGCACTGTCCTCCTTATGGGGTTTGTAGGTGGAATATTTTTTCGAGAACATCATGATGAGGTGCTTAGATATAGCTTCTTCCTTCTAGTCTATCAATTACCTAAATGTTTCTGTTACTAGGGCCACAATGTCTCAAAGGGTTGTATGCCTGCCTCAATGGTCAAGTGATTCTCCTGGTTGGACACAAGACCTGTTCTATGGAGCATTGTGCTGTATTTTACTATTCTTTTGATTAAGTTTACCTCTAACTAAGCCAGGAACAGCAAGGAAATATTGTTTCAACCCATGTAGCCCTGTCTCTGTTACATCCATGTTCTCTGTATCTGGGTTTTTAATGAATTATGCAGATTACTTGTATCCAGGCCATTAAAACACCAAGTGATAGATGGATGCTTGAATTCTTCTCAGCCATCAGTGACTGTACCCCAATCCATCATTTTTCGACCACCATGCCACATCAGTGTGCACTCAACCATATGCAAATCAGCCTTGACCCAGCTCCAATGGGAACAGTCAATCTCGAACTGCCAGGTTAGGTCCTCCGTGAACCAGAGCACAGGCTACCCAGGACCTGTTTCACCCTTATTATGGGCTCATCAGCCAGATATAAATAAAGAAATTGGCTAAATCCAGTCCAGTGTTGCTTGTGTTCCGGTTCAGGGAGGACATGGCTTTGTAATTTAGACTGGACTGTTCCTAGAAGGGTCAAGCCTATAGGCATAGACTAACCGCGCTGACAAAATTCAGGAGTTCCTTACGGAGTAGGCACTAACTAAAAAACTACCAGCAATGAGTCAAAGGAGGTGAAGGGCGAGGGAAGATAACATGGGAACTAACAACTCATGAGGAATGGTTTCCTAAGAAAACTCAGCATGTACACAAGACAATGCTCCTTCAAAGATGCGATCAATTGAAGCGTGCAGTGATGAGCTCGCACATCAAAGAAACGACTCACAAGTATCGAAAGATGCACTTTTCACAGATCACAGGGTATCAATGTAGGACTCAGCGGCCATCTTGGAAAGTCTTTTCTTCTGTAGATCTTTTCCATTGTGTGGCTACACCATGTCAAATCTTCCAGTTATAAACTTTCTTGTGGCTCAGGGTACTCTCTAGAGAACACCACATCTATATTATCTATTTTCTTAACACCACCACCCTCACAGGAATGCTCAGTGGGTTGTGTGGGGCTGCAATTAAACTGAAGATCCTTACTCAGTGATGGTGCAGTGAACTAAGTCCTTGCAGCTGTGGTTAGGATCCCAAACCCTGTCGATTTGCAACACTGTGACCTGAGAGGAGCCCTGAAGGACTGGGCCTGCCCCCTCTTGTACCAAGGACAAATAATTGGCTCCAGTGGTCAGAATGCTGACCTCTTGTGTAAGCTACAAGGCCAAAACAATCTGCAAGAGGCCTTTTTCCTGAAGTGCCATTAACAATTGGACCTGACCTGGACACTGCTGGTGGCCTTGGCTGGAGAGCGTCTTGACCCCCAAATGCGGTCTTGAGTTCCTGGGACCTTTGGCTGTATCTAACTGGACTTCTTTCACCACTGAAAACATGTGATTTAGACATTTTTTGGTCTTCCAGGCCTCCAGGAGACTGGGAGGAAGCTCTGCTGCCAATCTGCCAGAGGCGCAACCTCACTGGGCTGAATAAACAAGATTCTTCTGCTCAAAGATTCTCCGTAGCAGCAAATCCAATTTAGCAGGCCCTTATCGAGGAGGTATCCAGCCTTTTGGAACTCAATGTCAGATACAACTTGCTGCCTTGCCCTGCTGGAGGCTTCCGAGCTCATAAAAAGAGCCTACGCCCAAAGGTAAAAATCTTGATGTGCTAAGGTGCTCAAAGTATCCGACCAGCAAGAGGACTTCCCAAGGAGCATTTTAACTAAACCATCTCTGAACTTTCCCTGCTAGTCCAATGCCTATCCGAATTTGATACAGCCTGCTGGCTTGCTGCAATTAAGGATTTTGACTTGTGAGCCTTATCTAGCAGGGGATTGAGTTTGGGTTAATTATGTAACTTTGAGGGTTGTCCATGACAGGAGTTGTGATTGTTCTTTGGGGTGGGCAGTCACAGACTCAAAATTATAATCCAATTTCTTACAGTTGTTAATACCACAAAAGCCCAAGATGCTATTTGGGAGAGAGTTTCCTGCTTTGCATATCTGAGTTTAATAATAGACAATGGGCTGGAAACAAAAGAAAATCAGTATGTACTCTGAGACAGTGTACAAATGTAGTACTGATAAGCATTAGCAAAATAGAAGCGATTTGCTGTAAGCAAATAATTAGGTCAAATATTCAGGCAAATGTAGCAATAATATATGGAGCAGAAATGTGGAGATGTATTAACACCATCCATAACCATAAAAGCCAAGCAACATGCCACTGAACTGCATGTGTCCTCCAGCAGACATCAAGGAATCTAACGGAAGTGAGTTGAGAGATGGCCTTCACAATTTATTACAAGATGCCAAGATGGAAGACGAATCTGATTTGAAGGTCACTCCATTTGCTGCACTATTCATGTGTTACAATCTGATTTGTAGGTCTGTTTTGTCAATTCAGTTCCATGTGTTCTACAGCCATCTATTACTAGCATTGGGTGCTACATACCTTACCCAATTGTGCAAACAATATTATTAGAAAGGTCTTACCTATTATCAAGTAGTCCTTATTGTAAGCATCCGGATCGAAGTAATATGCACAGTCGTATTGTGTTGAGGTGTACATAAATTTCAGGTGCTGCATCTCAGAACCACCTTTGAACACCTGCCGAGGTTGTTGAAAAAGATTCAGCATTTCAGTACTTTCCCATATCTTTCAGCATTATTGTGAACTTTCTTCTGATGATTTTGCTACCCTTCTCCTCAACCAGAAAGAAGAGCCTAAGATAGGCAAATGGTGATAGAGTTTTCTCAAATGCAGTTTAATGGTTAGAACACAGACAAACAGAACACAGACAAACATAACCTACTGAACAGTCTTTTTTCTGGTTCATGGACCTTACCATTGAAGCCATCATATTCTATCACTGTCTACAGTTCTGATGTTTTAAAAGTTGCCATAAGATATTATGGCACAAATCACAAACTTTATTTATTTGTGTATGAATATGTTGGCAAATTTGCAAAAAAAAATTAAACCAACTTATTCAGATACACAAATATATACCCTTTTAATAATCAAAATAAAGACAACCAATAAAAGATTCCACCTTCTACATTAGTAATAAACAGGTTAATATTGCATATTTTCTTTGGTCCTAGCAGCTTCCATTTTAAGTAGGCATGACTCTTTGATGAAGCTCAGAAAAGGTCAGTGAGTACTGAGGCTGCCACCATATCCAAAGAAAAACTCCCAACTCACCCACAATTCATAAAAAACTCAGAGCCGAGAAAGTCGTCGTCTTGCCGCCGCCAACCCCCACCCCCCACTCTTACCTGCGGCTGTCGTGGGGCGGCAAACGAGGGAACTGCCACGGGCAGCAAAAGGTCTAGCTACGCCTGATATTTCGGGATTTAAAATGTTTTAAATAGTGTTGCCGTTCTCCCTTGGCTTCCAGATCTCAAAAAATGTGCCCGGTGCTCTCTATTTTCGCAGTACTCAAGATCTTTTTAAAAGCTGCTCTTTCATCAGCAGCGGTTTCTAGTTATTAGGGATGGTCCGCCTGTTACAGTCGGCGCCATTACATCAACCCTTTCCTTTATAGAACTTCGGTTCTTTCAAAAGGAGGCTGCATTAATTCATAACAAACTTCAGCGAGCCCGCCCTCACCAGCAATGGCCGGCTGTGCCCATAATTTAATAATCACTGAGAATATTTAAAGATTATATCAATCAGCCCCAGTTCCAGCCTTAAGGCAGTGTTCATTATCCACCTTGGCAGGCCAAGTCACCCCTTCCAGATATCCATCGGATAGCTTTATGGCTATCCCATCAGTACTTCGCTCTAATATAACAGCAGAATAACAGTTTTCAAGTTATATGTCATTGTTAAAAATCTTATCAATAGGAGCTTATTTTCAAGTCCCCTGCGCTGCCGGGGCGTCACTTTTTCCCATCACATTTTCGATGTTGCTATCAAAATTTAGATTACTTTTAAAAATAACTCCTAACTACCGACACTCGGCCGCTGGCTCAAGCTTTTGACTGTAAAGTCACCGCCTTGGCATCTTTTTAATCTTATTGGGGGGGGGGTGGACATGCTTTTCTATGAGACATCCTTTTGGTACTTGGAGTTTATAAATTAAAATCCTAATATAGAACAGTGAATTATTAACTGTAATCAATGAACCGGTCCCAGGATGCTTGTTTCCAGTCTAGGGAGGACCTGCCCTGGCAGTTCGGGCTGGACTGTTCCCATGGGGAACAGAGTAAAGACTGATTTTCATATGACTGGAAAGGCATGGAGAGCAAAAAAACGATGGATTTAGGCCCAGATCTCTTTAAAATAGCCCTTGCCTTAGCCTGTTCGGAGAGCTAATATTACTAAAAAGTGCCCAGTGGCTGCTGGCTCAAATTGGGTCCAAAATTCCACATGTAGTTGTACTATCAGATTTAGTAGGTTCTTGGATATCCACAGTGTTATTTCCATTTTTTTCTACAGATCTATTAATAGTATCAAATGCATACGCTACATTTATATAAGCCATGTATGGTGGTGTTTTTTTGTATAGATTATTTCTCAACTAATAGCTTTAATGCAAGGCACTCATCTATTGTAGAATAGCCCTTTCTGAATCCAAGCTGTGTCAGTGGTAACACTCATTATCAACAAAGTCTTTCTGGACCTGTAGCAGGTGCTTGAATTACATTTTGCCTGGGTGTGATCATTCTAAAGTTGTTCCAGAGATCTCTTGGACCCCTTTTGTAGATCAGAACCCTTGTGCATCCTCTGTATGTATCAGGGCTTGCATTTTCTCTCATTCCTGCCTCACAAAGGAGTGAAGAACTTGGGCCCACAGCTTAGGATTTGTTTTTAATATTTTTGCAGATAATCCATCAGGTCCTTGGGCCCATGAGTCTTTTACTTTTCTAATCAGGTCTTTAAATTCTATAATAGATGGAATCAAAACTTCCTCATATTTAGCATCATTAGTTTTTTTACTGTAGAGCTCCGAGATATAATTTATTCAAACCTCCTCCTTACTGGATTAGCTCCAATCTTTTTAATTTACCCAAATGTTTTCCAACAAACTCAATAGCCTCTTAATCGGAATGTGTTTTAATAACCAGCTGAGCATCAAAAACATAAAAGGCAGTCAACACAGAAATCTTCGAAGTTGTGATGATAGGCTATCTCCTCGCTCGCTTTGACCAACCTACAGTGAGTAAATCAAATAACTGTTTCAGTGTGGTGTACTTTTCATGTGTAATGCAATGTTCCTAAATGTTTTCTGCCACAACCGATACCTAACCGCCGTTGCAATGCTCTTAGCCCTGGAGGAATGGGGGCATGTTCTGATCAGTGAACTGAATTCTAGCCTGCTATCCTACAATGTGGTGGTGCACTCCTATTGACAATTCGAATTGATTCACCCCAGTCTAACATTTTAAGAAGACACACTATTGCCCTTACCTTAAGTGTCTCAATTTCATACCGAATCAACTCGTAGTTGTGGCCATCTGTAGTAAGCACATCGGTGAAGGTAGCACCAAGAAGTTTGGCTTGAATAACTGAAAGAAACCCAGGAAATATAAAAAATATTGGTCAATTTCAAACTCAGCGACATCAGCTATTTACAATGAACAGCAATATCACAATGATTAGTGAGGGGTCTGCTACACTAGGCAGGTGTAAAAAGTTGGGTTATAGGCAGAAATCACAATCCTTGTCAGGGTGGGGTCACAAGCAAATCCTAAATTAACCTGTGCTCTACCCCCTGGTATCTTGGCACAGGGCAGTCAGGCTTAACTTAGTGGCAATGTGTAAAATATTTGTGCAACACTTCAAATAGTAGCTCAGCGAAAACACCCCATAAAAGGATTCCACACCAGTTTAGAAAAATAGAGTAATTTTTAATAAATAAAACAAGATAAAAATAACAAACATGCCATTAATAGAAAAGGAGATGTTCAGGTTTCAAAGATTTCTGTGAAAATTGCACCAAAAAACACAACATGCCAAATCTGGTCACGCCAGATCGGGACAAAGTCACAAGTTCAGGCTAAACGCGATGAAGTGTGAGCAAACCCAGTTAGGCCTCCTGAACAAAAGTACTGTAAGTTCTGGTTGTGTCACATAGCCAAGTTGCGGTGGAGCCGAGATGCAAGGTTCTACGTTATTATTGAGGATCCTACAGATGAGGGCTTGTGATGCGAAGTCCATCGTCGAGGATGCGCTCTGCAGTTGAGGCGATGCCTCAGTTCTGTGATGTGAGAACCTGTGTGGTCGTCAAGGCTACAATTGGTGAGGGATTTGCTATGCGAACCGGCACAGGTGACAGTTTCGATATACTGCAAGGTCAATGAGAAGTCCTTGCATTGGGAGCACCCTTCCACCAGAGACAATGGGTTGCCCGTGGAGCAGAGGAGATGCATCAGCTCTACTGAATCCATAGATGGGTTTGCAGAGCACCTTCAACCCACTTCCCAGAGTCCAGGACTAGGGTGGCACCAATTGGCAGGGTAGGACTCCAGATGGAAGAATACAAGTGCTGGGTTCACAGTGTTGGAGCCTTCTGTCCTTGAGATTCTAGTCAGGAGGCCAGCCAACTATCCCTAGTAGTCACTTTGGGGTCCTGGGTTCAACAGAGGCTGGTCCAGTCCTTCTCACCTAGGAAAGGGGGCTGCAGTCATTAGGCCAGAGGTTCCTTACCAGCAGCAGTCCATCAGCAGTCCTTCTTCCTGGAAAAGTATCCACAGGTCCAGAAGTGAACTGAAGAGGTAGTGTGTGAGGTCCAATATTTATACCTGGTGCCCTCCCTCTGGAATGTGCGAGAAGGTTCTAAAAATTCAGTTTGAGGGGCACAGGCTTCCTGTCTTCCCTACCCTGGCTCCGGACTAATCACAGGGGGATGTAGCCCTTTGTGTGGCAGCAGGACACAGCCTATTTAAGAGAAAGTAGGGCTGTGTCCAGCTCCACCCTTCCATCATGCCAGTGATGGCCCATCCAGATACACCAAAGCTCTCTATTGTGTGTGGTTATCTAGGAGCAATACACATACCCATTCATGTGGCCTAGAGACAGGCTACAGGCACCTAATGGCTAAGGCAGGAAATTGTCAACTTTCTAAAAGTGCCATTTTCAAAATTGTAATTTAAAATCCGGCTTTACCATGAGAGAGGGTTTTTCATAACAATTCCAAAGACACCAAACATGAACAGGTCACATGTTTCCATTTGGAAAGTATCACTTATTAAATGTAATAAGGTAACTCCAATGTTAGCCTATAGGAGAGGTAGGTCTTGCAGTAGTGAAAAACACATTTAGGAGTTTTTCACTATCCGGAGATGGAACATAAAAGTATATGGCCAACTTTGTAACTGCACCCTAGGGTGACTTATATGTTTTTAAAAGGGAGGTTTGGGCTTGGCAAAAGGTTTATTTTGCCAGGTCGAAATAGTAGTTGAAAATTGCACACATGCTGCAATGGCAGACCTGAAACATGAGATACGTTTAAATAGCTACTTACGTGGGTTGCACAATCAGTGCTGTATATCCACAAGTAACATTCAATGTACAGGCCCTAGGTAGATGTAGTACCAGTTTACAAAGGACTTACAAGTAAATTAAATATGCCATATGGGGATAAGCCAATGTTACCAGGTTTTAAGGAGTGAGCCCATGCACTTTAGCACGGTTTACCAGTAGAAAGTACAGAAAGTCCTAAGACCAGCAAAAACGAGATCAGCAAAAATAAGTGGAGGAAGGCAAAATGTTTCGGGGTAGACCACCCTAAGGCTGACAGGTCTAACATTAGAAAACTGGGTGATTAAGCCATCCTAGCACTGGAAACCTGTATGGCCTCAGTCATCTCTTTTTCGTGTGCAGCAGTACCCCCAAAACCACTGGTTCATGTTTTCTAGTGATGTTGCAACTACCATATAACAATGCGAACATATCCATATATGCTCTCCACCCTGCATTTACTGCAGTTACAAACATGCATGTATTAAAGGCTGATTTGGAAACGCTTCCTCCAGAAATTAATCAGGTTTTCACCTGGTGATGTCAAACTGAATTCTGTACAACTTGAAGTGTGTGCAGCAGACTGGCAGGAAAGCCCCAAACAGAGCAAACAGCAGTAACTGATTCGGTCTTCAACATCTGCCTGATTGAAGGCAAATCTTTAGAATTTTTTTTACTAAAGATGCAGTTTGGAGATTTCTATAACCAGAGGTGAATCATGGCCAAAGTAAACCCCAGCTTGTGATCCCAAGACAATGGTTGATGCCACTGGCCTGTTTACAGAGGGCTATCAGCCAAAAGCCAGATTGATGGGCCGTACACATGACAAGAACCTCTGTTTTGTTTGAATTCAATTCTAAAAAGTTGTGTCCTATCCATCCAACCAATTCCGAGAGGCAGTTCCTAAGGTTTGGACTGTCTTATGATCTTCAGCCAGAGGTAAAATAAATTGAGTATTGTAGGAAATTGGGGTTTTAGTTGATGGGGGTAAAAACACTTCCAAACAACGACAAATCCTTGTCAGGGTGTTAAAAAAAGTCACTAAATTAACCTGTAATTTACCCTCTAGTAGCTAGGCACAAAATCAAACGTGCTCAAATTTGAGGAAATGTGTAAAGTATTCTAAGCAGTATATAAACAGCAATAAAATCCCACATGAAATTAGAAACAGAGTACAATTTAATAAACAATATGAGACCTAAACAGCAAAAAGTAGAACTGGAGGAATGATTTTTAGTAAAAACTAGAGCCTACAGGATCAAAGCGCCAACCACAGACATCTAGTTGTGCAAGACCGGGACAAATTTGAATGCTATGGTCAACAGTGATGGAGCACTGGTCAGATACAATAAGTGGTTTGGGTCCTGTCTTGGCTTACCGATGGACTTAGAAGACTTTTTGAGGAAGAATGCCTGCAGAGGTAAAGTTTAGGGAGTCACAGCAGCAAGAGATGTCCAAGGAGGAGGAGATGTCGTTGTCACTTTTTTGGAAGTCGAAAATCTCAAGCAGAAGGAACCTACAGGATTTAGCCAATGACCAGTCCACGAGCCTGAATACCATTCTAGAGAGGAGCCGCTGAATAGAAATTGCTGCTGTGGAGAAGAACGTCCAAAGTCAAGCCAACGGGCGATGCACCGTGGCCAGATCAGCAAGCAGGTTGGTCCTGGTCTCCTGTCGGTTCTCAGGCAACATTTTTAGTGAACATTTTCTAAGTCCCACGTTTTGGTTGTTTTAGTGCCTTCAGTTTCACTTCCACAGGTTCAGGACTGGGTAGGTACCACTTGGAAGGTAGGACTCACTTCAGGCAGATCCAGGTGCAGGGTTCAAGTTGTTGGAACTTTTCCTGTCCCTGTAGCTCAGAACAGAAGACCAGCCAATCAGCCCTTGGATTCACTCTGGTAGTCCTGGGATCAAGCAGCAAGGCACTTATTAAATGCAATAATATTACCCAATGTTATCCTACGGGAGAGGCAGCCCTCATGGTAATGAAAAACAAATTCAGGAGCTTTTCACTACCCGGACATATAAAACTTAAAAGTACATATCAAAATTTTTAAATACAGTGCACCCTCTTCTATAGGGTGTTTAGAGCCCACCTTAGAGATGACCTATATGTATTAAAAAGGGAGGTTTGGGAGGGGCAACAGGTTTATTTTGCTTGGTCAAGTTGGCAGTTTAAAACTGCTCACAGGATGCAATGGAAAGCCTGAGACATGTTTAAGGGCTACTTAAGGGTGGTATAATAAGTGCAGCAGGCACACTAGTAGCATTTAAATTACAGAACCCGGGTACAAGATGTACCACATTAACAGGCACTTACAAGTAAATTGAATGTGCCAATCAGGTGTAGGCTAATTTCAGCGTGTTTTAAGGAGTGAGCACAAGCATTGTAGCACTTGTTAGCAGTAGTAAAGTGTAAATGAAAAGCCTAAAGGTCTAATGAACAAGTTAAGACGAATAACATAATGAATGGAAAGAAGGGGGAAATCAGGGAAAATCCCTGTGGCATCCCAGAGGTCCACAGCTCTCATAAAGATCTAAGAATGAGGTAGCTTCACAGCATGAGTGCATTTGATCAGATAGCCAATGAAGAGCCCTGATTGCTAAAATGAGGGGCACTAACCAGGTTATTAACTATTAAGCAACTCAATAGTTTTCATTTTGTTACTCTTGAAAGGATGAAAGGCTATGCCTGTCACTATTAAAATCTGTGTTTTTCGGTAAACAGACAGTTCTCAACAAAGGGGCTGTGAAATATTTTATAAAGCATGATTCTACTCCAAAATGGGTGTTAGTGTGTTTTACATGTAAAAAAGGTAAGTAAACTCTAGAACGATCCTTACACAAAACTAGGTGAATTATAAATTTACAAAGAGGCATTTGTGGCATAAATCGCTCACACCTAATTTGTTTGCCTTAAGCATCAATAGCTAATGTGTAGCAATTGCCCAGGAGTCCAACTGCAAGGCTCCCCTATTGGAAACCAGAATGGAGTTTAGAGACATACTTTTGGGGTATACTCCCTACAATATTTATCATAAGTAAATTGGGACAAGAAGAAGAAAGTGATCCTTGACTTCAGGATGTCAAGTGAAATTGTTTATTTTTGGTTCCAAATGTTTAATATTACCACTGTTATTTTGGCAATACAGTCACACTAAACGTAACAAATCAGCCAATGGATTTCATCCAACTTAGGGTACTTCTAGGCAATTGCCCCATTTTTATCATATGTACCATAAAGTTCAACTGAGGTTGGTGTTTAATAGGTCAAAGAGAGAACCTTAATGTGTTCACCAACAGGTTTAAAGTTCACAGTATGTATGATTTGTATAAAAATAGCAGTAATAGAAGTGGTGCACAGTGAGGGCCTAGGTAAGCCTATAAGAAGTAAGAAGACATGTAAATGGTGTATTTGGTATGTTCCTTTCCACTGCTGACAGGAGGAAAACTAACACAACTTGAGGTAGAAGGTAAAAGTGTATTCCCTAAGCTCTCCAGTGCAGCTATTCATAAAGTAGCCGGTGATCAACTGACTCACACACTCTAAACCACAAAACAAGCTGAACTCAAATGCAATGTGCAACCACGCCCAGTGGGCGAGACCCAACTACTGCTATTTAGAGGACCGGTATTCTGCTTACTGCATATGTCAAAGTCCTGTGAACAAGGGCGCCGTGATGCCCGAAACGCGTAAGGAAAGGAAATACTTGTTGACAAAATGAACTTTGTGCGTTTTCAGCTGATGTGCAATGCTGCTCTGCAGGAATAAATCATTCAGCAAGGTGTGTGGCCTCCCAAGTCTGGTGCTTTTTTCTGTGATGTTAATTGCGGCCTACCAGGGTCGCGGGAAGCCCCCCTGCGCATGAAGCGGTGTCCAGCGCATGATCTATCAGCGCAAATACGGAGCCTTGCTGTTCTCTGCCTCAAAGGGATTACGACGGTCTTGCCATGACTGTGTATCCTACAAAGACCTATTAAGGTAGTCAAACTACTATTTTTTCATGTGGAACAGCAGCCGGTTGAGTAAAAGGATTTCCCTAAAATTTAACTCTAAGTACCAGAATGCAATGTGCAACCACGCCCAGTGGGCAAGACCCAACTACTGCTATTTAGAGGACCGGTATTCTGCTTACTGCATATGTCAAAGTCCTGTGAACAAGGGCGCCGTGACGCCCGAAACGCGTAAGGAGAGGAAATACTTGTTGACAAAATGAACTTTGTGCGTTTTCAGCTGATGTGCAATGCTGCCCTGCAGGAATAAATCATTCAGCAAGGTGTGCGGCCTCCCAAGTCTGGTGCTTTTTTCTGTGATGTTAATTGCGGCCTACCAGGGTCGCGGGAAGCCCCCCTGCACATGAAGCGGTGTCCAGCGCGTGATCTATCAGCGCAAATACGAAGCCTTGCTGTTATCTGCCTCAAAGGGATTACGACGGTCTTGCCATGACTGTGTAACCTACAAAGACCTATTAAGGTAGTCAAACTACTATTTTTTCATGTGGAACAGCAGCCGGTTGAGTAAAAGGATTTCCCTAAAATTGAACTCTAAGTACCAGAATGCAATGTGTAACCACGCCCAGTGGGCAAGACCCAACTACTGCTATTTAGAGGACCGGTATTCCGCTTACTGCATATGTCAAAGTCCTGTGAACAAGGGCGCCGTGACGCCCGAAACGTGTAAGGAAAGGAAATACTTGTAGGACAAAATGAACTTTGTGCGTTTTCAGCTGATGTGCAATGTTGCCCTGCAGGAATAAATCATTCAGCAAGGTGTGTGGCCTCCCAAGTCTGGTGCTTAAGTCTGGTGCTTTTTTCTGTGATATATATATATATATATACATATATATATATATATGTATATATATATATATATATAAATTCACTGAAAAAACCATAGGTTTCACACATGTTATAGTTAGCGGAAATTTTACTG
Organism: Triturus cristatus; assembly: GCF_964204655.1. Classification (NCBI taxonomy): domain Eukaryota; kingdom Metazoa; phylum Chordata; class Amphibia; order Caudata; family Salamandridae; genus Triturus; species Triturus cristatus. Next base: position 1,158,316,279 of record NC_140593.1, on the reverse strand, counting down.
ATAAAAAACCAGTGAAATTCCCCCGTTATAGTTAGCGCAGGCAACTATAACTCACGCGACCGCAATCCTCTGCTGATGCTAATACTGTATTTAGACACTTATTTGCCCATGTCTTCTTCCATACATTTTTAGCTATACATATATTACAAATATTTTTTTTTCATAAAGACACATATGTCATCAGCAGAAGATTGCAGTCGCGTGAGTTATAGTTGCCTGCGCTAACTATAACGGGGGAATTTCACTGGTTTTTTATCAGTAAAATTTCCGCTAACTATAACATGTGTGAAACCTATGGTTTTTTCAGTGAATTTGCAAGGTTTTTTAAATGCTAATTCCTAACTATAACGTGTGTGAAACCTATGGTTTTTTCAGTGAATTAGTACGGTTTTTTAAATGCTAAGTTTTTTTCCCTTATAATAAGCCCTGTACATTTGGTGGCCTTCGGCCACCAAAAGCACAGGGGGTGGGGTAAGTGTGGATAGTGTTTTTTGCCCTTAACATAAGCCCTGTACATTTGGTGGCCTTCGGCCACCAAAAGCACAGGGGGTGGGGTAAGTGTGGATAGTGTTTTTTTTATTTTTATTTTTTTACCGTACGCTTACGGTAAGCGTACGGTAAGCGTACCCCGCGAAATTGCCGAAAAAAAAATAAAACCGTTTTTGCACTTGGGGGATGTTTGGGGACTCCCTCAACATGACTATGTGGGAGGGAGTTGTCAAAACAGCCCCTTTACATGTTTTTGGGCTTGATATTTTAAAAATCACTCTCAGTGCGAGAGACAAAATGGCGGCCGCCGCTTCCTGGTTTCGGCCGATTCGAATGTTTACTAAGATCTAAGAGCCAATCAGAATCGCGCTCGCGCACGCCACCGTACGCTTACCGTAAGCGTACGGTAAGCGTACCGTAAGCTGGCTCAGATATATATATTGATTTAAAGGCTATTTTCTCAGAATCTACTGAACAGATTTAAACCAAACCTACAAAAGGCACTTCCTTGACCTAGGGACTACCTCTCTGCCAAATTTTGAGTAATTCTGTTCAGCCGTTCGGGCTGTAGCTCGTTCTAAAGGTCCTATGGAAAAATGCATGGGAAAAACGCGTTTTGGGACCCCCCTTTTATCTCAGCCCCCGCTTGACGGATCCCCCCGAGACTTTCAGGGTAGGAGCGGAGCGTAGCGCCCCACCTATTTTGAAAAATTTGCGAGGATTCGTCGACCGGCGCCAAAGTTATTCAAAATAGAATGTTGAGGTTTTCCTATGGAAACGTGGTCCTAACTATAACTACCTACTGGCTATCGCCAGTAGGTAATATTACCTACTGGCGGTCGCCAGTAGGTAGTTATAGTTAGGACCCTGTTTCCATAGGAAAACCGCAACATTCTATTTTGAATAACTTTGGCGCCGGCGACGAATCCTCGCGAAATTTTCAAAATAGGTGGGGCGCTACGCTGCGCTCCTACCCTGAAAGTCTCGGGGGGATTCGTCAAGCGGGGGCTGAGATAAAAGGGGGGTCCCAAAACGCGTTTTTCCCATGCATTTTTCCATAGGACCTTTAGACACAGCTACAGCCCGAACGGCTGAACAGAGTTACTTGAAAATTGGCAGAGAGGTAGTCCTCAGGTCAAGGAAGTGCCTTTTGTAGGTTTGGTGTAAATCTGTTCAGTAGTTTCTGAGAAAATAGCCTTTAAATCAATATATATATCTCAGCCAGCTTACGGTGCGCTTACGGTGCGCTTACCGTACGCGTACGGTGACGTGCGCGAGCGCGATTCTGATTGGCTGTTAGATCTTAGTAAACATTCGAATCGGTCGAAACCAGGAAGCGGCGGCCGCCATTTCGTGTGTTTCACACAGAAAAAAAAAGGGTGATAAGTTGAAAAGGGGGCAAGGAAGAGAGTTACAGACCCCCTAACATTTGAAAGGGGGTCAAAGAAGGACAGAAAAGTACAAAAAAAACATTTATTAATTTTTAAAAAAATCGCGGGGTACGCGTACGGTAAGCTTACCGTACGCGTACGGTAGAAAAAAAAATAAAAAATGAAATGAAATGCAGATTTAAGTGTTTAGATATTAGGGGGCTCTAAAAAGAGCCGTTGTGTTTCTTAAGTGATTTTTTAGTGGTACCTACAAGTAAGTACCGATGCAGAGTCTAAGGTTCAAGAGGAAGACTCTGTTCCCTTCATCAGTGAAGTGTACACCATCTCCTCTATAAATGTCTTGCATGTCGTAACGCAAGTTGTTGTGGTAAATGGAACCCATACCATAGTCACGGAGGAAAGCAGAAACAGATTTGTTGACGTGCTTTCTTGCTTTGTCAATCTGCGGACAAAAATGATTGGACCAGTTCCATTTTTGCCTTTGGCATATGTTAGAATACACAAAGGCAGTTTTAGGGAAAAGTGAAAACAGTTGTGCAAAGGTCTCCTTCATAAGCATTTCCAGACCTACCCCAGTCAAAGTGCCTAGGTCATTGCCACCACAGTGCACTATTATGAGGTCAGGGTGTTGGATTTGCATGAAGGATTTCACCAATGGCATCAATTGGTGCCACTTTAACCCTCTCTGACCAATCCATTTAATGTCTACATTTGGCAAAGCAAGGTCTCTCACCATACCTGTTTTCTCTGCATACTTTTCACTCCAGAAGACATAGCTGTGTCCTACAATCCACACTGTGAACATCTTCCAAGGAGATCTGGATGCACTCAGGAGGTGTATTTCAGTAGAATGGGAAAAATAAATGAAAGACAGTTTGTAAATGGAGGCATACATATTTTTTTAAAATAAAAAGAACTGATTGGCTGTTTCATACCCTTCTACAATAAAAACTAGGCTGTATGTGTAAATTTATAGAAGCATGATTTGTATTGGTACAGAAAAATGTGTTACCAAAGAACAGTACTATGGATTTGCTGTTAGGTTTGAAAAGTCAAGCACTCCTGCTCTTTGGAAATGAAACATTGTTTGGTGAACTTCTGACCTAACTCTACACAGCAGTGTTTCAAGAGCTGTTGCTATGGTAGCAGGCAGAAGTCAAGTTGGGGGAAGGGTACTAGGCAGAAGTCAAGTTGGGGGAAAGGTACTTTTGGAAAAGGGTTGGTTTTCAACCAATAGAAATGTGTGATTACATTTGAAAAAAAGGGGGAAGCACTGAGATTTGAAACTAACATGTATATGTGTGGAAAAAGAGAGGGAAATTTTGCCATTATCTGGTTCTGCTGAGAGGAGAGAGGTGTACAGAACAGAGATCCTGGCTCTGATAATCTGCTGTTTGAGTGCCACATTTCTTTCACAACTAACTAATTTTAAAGGTGAGTTAAGAGTTTGAGAGGGGATGTATATGGTAAAATAAGAAATGAATAATAGAATTGGAATTCCTTTTGTTGAAGTTGTGTTTATCATTTTGTGTTTTGGGAGAAATTTAAATGTGAGGAACATGTAAAATAATATGGACTATGTTTTACGATAAATTAAGGTGTACTGGTATAAATAAGGAATACTTTTAGGGTTTGAGGTTCCAGTCAGTAATGCAAATACATTCAGCATCACTAAGGCTGGTTGCCCTTGCTGGAGTGTAGTCAGTCACCCAGGTTACACATGTTGCTGGTCTCAGAAAGCTTTTTGGTTTTGCTCTCGTGATTTTACATTTGCATTAGATGGAAAGGGGGAGCTATTTTTTTATGCAGAAGCAGACTCTTAGCACACAGCCAGCTGCTTATCCTGTGGTATCATGCACAGTATTCACAACCGAGTGGGGTTTGAGGTTGCAGTCAGTAATGCAAATACATTTAGCATCACTAAGGCTGGTTGCCCTTGCTGGAGTGTAGTCAGTCACCCAGGTTACACATGTTGCTGGTCTCAGAAAGCTGTTTGGACATGTGCTTTTTTAAGAATCTGAAAAGTGGATTCAAAATGTGTCAGATTGTAAAAGTACTTATCACTTGCCAAAAAAAAGAGTAGTAAGTGTGCTTTCAAATTGGCAAAGAAATTTCGTTTTCTGACTAATATGAAAACATGACTCTGTGTGGAAAGAGGAATTACAGGCAGAGATTTATTGCGTATTACTCTGGTGATTTAACATTTGCATTAGATGGAAAGGGGGAGCTATTTTTTATGCAGAAGCAGACTCTTAGCACACAGCCAGCTGCTTATCCTGTGGAATCATGCCAGTATTCACAACCGAGTGGGGTTTGAGGTTGCAGTCAGTAATGCAAATACATTTAGCATCACTAAGGCTGGTTGCCCTTGCTGGAGTGTAGTCAGTCACCCAGGTTACACATGTTGCTGGTCTCAGAAAGCTGTTTGGACATGTGCTTTTTTAAGAATCAGAAAAGTGGATTCAAAATGTGTCAGATTGTAAAAGTACTTATCACTTGCCAAAAAAAAAGAGTAGTAGGTGTGCTTTCCAATTGGCAAAGAAATATCGTTTTCTGACTAATATGAAAACATGACTCTGTGTGGAAAGAGGAATTACAGGCTGATATTTATTGCGTATTGCTCTGGTGATTTTACATTTGCATTAGATGGAAAGGGGGAGCTATTTTTTTATGCAGAAGCAGACTCTTAGCACACAGCCAGCTGCTTATCCTGTGGTATCATGCACAGTATTCACAACCGAGTGGGGTTTGAGGTTGCAGTCAGTAATGCAAATACATTTAGCATCACTAAGGCTGGTTGCCCTTGCTGGAGTGTAGTCAGTCACCCAGGTTACACATGTTGCTGGTCTCAGAAAGCTGTTTGGACATGTGCTTTTTTAAGAATCAGAAAAGTGGATTCAAAATGTGTCAGATTGTAAAAGTACTTATCACTTGCCAAAAAAAAAGAGTAGTAGGTGTGCTTTCCAATTGGCAAAGAAATTTCGTTTTCTGACTAATATGAAAACATGACTCTGTGTGGAAAGAGGAATTACAGGCTGATATTTATTGCGTATTGCTCTGGTGATTTTACATTTGCATTAGATGGAAAGGGGGAGCTATTTTTTTATGCAGAAGCAGACTCTTAGCACACAGCCAGCTGCTTATCCTGTGGAATCATGCACAGTATTTACAACCGAGTGGGGTTTGAGGTTGCAGTCAGTAATGCAAATACATTTAGCATCACTAAGGCTGGTTGCCCTTGCTGGAGTGTAGTCAGTCACCCAGGTTACACATGTTGCTGGTCTGAAAAAGCTGTTTGGACATGTGCATTTTAAAGAATCTGAAAAGTGGATTAAAAATGTGTCAGATTGTAAAAGTACTTATCACTTGCCAAAAAAAAGAGTAGTTAGTGTGCTTTCAAATTGGCAAAGAAATTTTGTTTTCTGACTAATATGAAAACATGACTCTGTGTGGAAAGAGGAATTACAGGCAGAGATTTATTGCGTATTGCTATGGTGATTTTACATTTTCATTCGATGGAAAGGGGGAGCTATTTTTTTGTGCAGAAGCAGACTCTTAGCACACAGCCAGCTGCTTATCCTGTGGTATCATGCACAGTATTCACAACAGAGTGGGGTTTGAGGTTGCAGTCAGTAATGCAGCATCACTAAGGCTGGTTGCCCTTGCTGGAGTGTAGTCAGTCACCCAGGTTACACATGTTGCTGGTCTCAGAAAGCTGTTTGGACATGTGCTTTTTTCAGAATCTGAAAAGTGGATTCAAAATGTGTCAGACTGTAAAAGTACTTATCACTTGCCAAAAAAGCAGTAGGAAGTGTGCTTTCCAATTGGCAAAGAAATTTCGTTTTCTGCCTAATTTCAAAGCATGACTCTGTGTGCACACAGGAATTGTTTTTAGATATTTAATTTGTGAAGGTGTTATTGTGATTTTCACTTGTAGGAAAGGGGTACTTAGTATTTTAAGATTTGAAAAGATCATAAAAAATGTAGTAATATATTTAAATAAAAAAAAGGAATTTTTTTTTAGTTTTTTTCAGGTATTGCTGAAGAGCAGTGAACAAAATTTAAGATGCCTACAAAATCAAGACTAAGGAAAAACCACAAAAAAAACTATATTTGAAGACAACTGGAGGACCTAAGTTAGTTGGAGATGCTCATGTTGGGAAAAAGAGAAAGTCTTCTGGTAAGCAGACAAAAGATTTTTTAAAGAACATCTTCAAAAAAAGGAAAAATGTACAAAATGTCTGTACTGGAAAGAATGTTTTAAATAGAAAAGAACAGGAACAAATTGAGCATTTAGTTAATGCAAATATACCTTCAGAAACAATAAAGATTAACTTAAACAGAAAAACAGCGTTTAAAGAGATACGTAGAAAAATGTTTCAGAGAAGAGTTATGTCCAATTTGATAAAGGATGTGAAGAAATATAAGCAAAAGGCTAAATTTTATAAGAGAAAAAAAGAAATTGAAGCCATTGCAGCTAAGGCATTAGAATTAAAAAGGAAACTATTCCTTTTAATTTTGAATAGGATGCGTACATTAGATAAAATGGTCAATGTACTGAAATCATAAAGCAAAAGGAAAAGAGTAGTGAAAAGAACAAACTTTTGTAAAGTGTTTTTAGGAGAATGGATGCATAGTTCAAGTAGTGAACCTTTTTTAAATGAAGAGAGTTATTTTCAAAGTAATAGTTTGCTGCATGCAGTTGACACCAGAGGTCGTGCTTACAAAGTGAAAAATGGTTGCATAATGGAGAAGGAGAAAATGGTTCCAAGAGATGAGGTACAAGTAATGGCGGATGAGGCTATGGGGAGACGTCCTAAAGCCCCAGTGTACACTTGGAATTGTAGTAGTATTTGCACTGTGCGTCAGGAATCTATTGATAAATTTTGTGAGTTTCTAAGAGAATATAGTAAAAAAAGTGTGAAACAGAAGATTAAGGTGCTTCAAAGTCTAGATCCATGCAGAGTGAGAGAGAATACTGGTTTGCAGGGTCATTCTCTGGCTTGTCTATCTAGAAAAGTGTGTAAAAGTGTTTTTCATCATTTTAGGATGCTGGCTGTTCATCATACTGAAATGAGAAAGTTTGTGAGACGGTTGTATGTTGCTAAAAGTCCAGCAATAAAGTTAGATGAATTGAATAGGGCTCTGTTCCGTGGAACGGTATCAGATGTAGAGAAGGTTATTGATGAAATTCAGTTTTGTTACTTTGTTCCTGAACAAGACAGTGCAGAAAAGGACACAGTAAATGAGGAAGAAGTGGAAGAGAATGTAGAACCCTCTGTAAGTAAAACATTTAATGATCACATAACAAAATTTGCAATAATCTCTAATGAAAGACCAAATATTACTTGTATTTGTTGCCGCAGAACTCATTATAGAAAACAAACTAGGAATGTTGATCTCTACAGAAAAAGTGAAAATGAAGATAATTATAAGTGGAAGGATTTTGCCACATATATATTTCTTGAAAATTGTTTTGAATTGGGTGAAGATCAGCGTATTTGTAAATACTGTTACAACAAGTTAGAGGAAAATAGAATGCCGACCAGAGCTGTACATAATAATTTAGAATTGGATGTTATTCCTGCCGAACTTTCTGAATTAAATACATATGAGTCTATACTTATTCAATGTGTTCATCCGTTCCAGACCATAGTACGTATGGAGCCCAAAACTGGTAAATTACCTCCTTCAGATTTACTGAGAGGTTTAAAAGGTAGAGTGGTGTATTTGCCCTTGGATTTGAAAAAAAATATGGAAACTATTGATGCAGATACTTTGGAAACTGAACCATTAGTTATTCTGGTTAATGGTGTACCTACAAAGAATAAGAAGATTTGGCAGGAGCTGGTAGATGTACGGAAAGTACAAAGAGCAAATTTGTATTTGAAAAGGAATAACAAATGGTATGAATCAATTTATATAGAAGAAGAAGAAGAAGATTTACAAGAAGACACAGAAACACCAACTGGACAAATTGAAAAAGTGGACAAGTCAAAGGAAGAAGAAATTTATGAACATTTTAGCATACATCCTCTTCATTCAAAAGAAGTTATGGGAGACAATATTGATCTGTTTCAGATGAGGAAAGCAAAAGGAACTCCCGTGAGTGTATGGGAGGAGAGCTTGGAAGCTCGATGTTTTCCCCAGCTGTTTCCTACAGGAAAAGGAGGACGATACGATGAACGTCCAGAACAGATTCCAGCTTCTGAGTATCGGACTACAAGACTATATGCAGAAGATCCAAGATTTCGACAAAGTATTCCTTATTTATTCCATCTTTTATTTGAAAGCGACTTGTCTGCATTATCATATGCAGTAAATCACATTTTAAAAAGTGGAGTACATTTACAAAATGTGTCTGCTAAGGATTTTATGGAGAAAGTGCAGCACCGAGATGATCATTTGGAAACACAACTCATTAATTTGATGGCTTGTCAGCGTGGGACAAATGAATATTGGTACCGACGCCATGGTGAATTAAAATGCATGTTACGAAATTTAGGAACACCAACATGGTTCCTTACCCTAAGCTGTGCTGAGTACGCTTGGGATGATTTACTGGATTTTCTACGAGAGGCAAATTCAAACATTAAAAACATCGAATACAAGACAGCTGGAGAACTGTGCTCATTGGATCCGGTTAATGTTTGCAGATATTTCAATCATAGATTTGAGGCTATGATGTCCTTCATCTGCAATAAAAAAAATCCACCTCTTGGAGAAGTAGAGGATTTCTTTTGGAGAAAAGAGTACCAGGCAAGAGGTGCTCCTCATATTCATATGCTGTTGTGGATCAAGGATGACCCAAAGTTTGGAACAGATACAGATGAAGCAGTGTTATCTTTCATTGAAGAATATGCAACATGTGCTATACCAAAAAGCACAGAAGAGTAAAAGTTAAAGGAGCAAGTTTTACGTTTCCAAAGTCATCGGTGTGGAAAATACTGTCGACGGAAATACAAGAGCAAAGATAAATACTACATTAAGGGCCTCATGTAGGTAGCCAAATACCGGTCGGTAACGGCCGATTTTCGGTAATTATACCGTTACCGACCGGTATTTTGGCTATTGTTATGTAGGGGGACGAATTTTGGTTTCGGAATTTACCGAATCGGTAAAATTACCGATTCGGTAATAATACCGAATCGGTAATGTTACCGAATCGGTAACTTTTCCGAATCGGTAATTTTACCGATTCGGTAAATTCCGAAACCAAAATCGAGATGTAGGGGGAGTGTGTGTGTGTGTTTAAGAGTCGGTATTTACCACCAACTTATAGTTGGTGGTAAATAATTAATGTATGTGTTAATGCATTTTTACGCGCGTAGCAGTGTGCAATGTGGCATACATACATGCCCTTAGGGCATGTATGTGTGCCACATGTGCACACATGGCCGAATCAGGGGTGCAACAGGGTGTCAATGTGACACCCTGCCACCCTTGTATGTGTTCCCCCCGAATGAGGCATACCTTCCCATCAATGGGAAGGTATGCCTCATTACCGAATCGGTAAATACCGATTCGGTAATTACCGAATAGTAACGAATCGGTAAAAAATACCGACTCATTACCTACATACGAGTTACCACTTCTAAAATACCGATTCGGTATCGTTCGGTATTTTAGAAGTGGTAACTGGTATGCTACCTACATGAGGCCCTAAATGTCGATTTGGATTTCCTAGACCTGTTCTTTCAAATGGAAGAGTAAACAGTTTTATGTCATCTGTGAGACATACTATTACAAGAAAATCACCTAAGAATACCTACAACCTTAAAAGAAAAGAAGAATCAAAAAATATAAATGACTACAACCCAGTCATTTTATCCATGTGGAATGCTAACATGGATATACAGTATGTAGCTGACAATTCCATTGCTGTTGCTCGATATGTAACGTCTTACATTACTAAATCTGAAAAAACTGAATTGAAAGAAATGTGGGAAGAGATTTCTCACGAGAAGACTGTCAGTAAGAAGCTGTACAGTTTCAGTTTAAAGATGTTATCGCATCGAGAAATTGGATCCTACGAATGTTCAGATAGGTTATCTTCTGCAAGTCTCTACTCGAAATCAAGAAGAATAATTTGGGCAAGTTTAGGCCTTGCAGCAATGAGAAATCGGGTACTGAAATCTGTTAGAGAAATTGAATATTTGGCCGAGAATGACCCAGAAAGTACAGATATTTTGAAATCAAACATGTTGGACACATATTATCCCAAGAGAAGTCATCATCTGGAGAACACGTGTCTCTATGAAGTGCTACAGAACTACATTTATTCACGGAAAGCTGCAGAAGACATCAACAATGGAAAATATAAAGTCATTGGTGAGGAAGGATGTTTGGTGAAGCAAACAAAAGGAAGTTTGATAAATCACAGGAAGCTAAGTTGCGACACTACTGACAAAAAGGAATTTTACTACTTGGCTCTTTTACAGCTATTTAAACCATGGCGTACAGAGGATGAACTACTGGCAGAATTTCAAAGCTATGAAGATTCATTTAATGCTTGCAAAGACAGCATACAATGCAGTACATTTACAACTTATGTGCAAATGTTAAATGAAGAAATTGAACAGGAAACTACAATTGCAGCTGAAGTAGCTAGAGACAGTTCTCAAGACAGCCAAAGTTCAGGAACACTCAGTCAAGATCCCCTAGGACAATCAATCGTTGAAAATGAAGCTGCAATAGCCATGAATGAAGTGGAAACGGCTATGAATCAAGCTCAAGAAGAATTTATAGACTTACCAAATTTGGAAAGACAACTGAATGAAGAGCAGCAACAAATGTATGAAGAAATCAGAAACAAAATTGATCACGGATTACTACATGAAAAAAAAGAGTGCTCATGCACATCATTTCATCCAATCAGGATGTATGTAAGCGGACAAGCTGGAACTGGAAAAAGTTTCCTAATAAAAGTCATCAGAAGCTACCTACAGCAAAAAACGGATTCTACTTTGTCTTGTGTGGTTACTGCTCCAACTGGGTTAGCAGCATATAACATAAAAGGTATCACCTTACATCGTTTGCTAATGTTACCAGTGGAGCATGAGAACAAAATACAATACCACAAGCTAACTGGAGAAGCATGCTTGGAAGTTTCAAGAGTATTGAAGAAGATGCAAGTTCTCATTATTGATGAGGTGAGCATGGTATCAAACTTAATGCTTGCCTTTGTGCATTTAAGAATGCAGCAAACTCTAAGGACAGACTATGACGTGTTATTTGGTGGAAAACATGTCATAGTTTTTGGGGATCTTCTACAGCTTACTCCAGTTAAAGGACAACCAGTGTTTAATACTGTGACACATGAAGATACAAAGAAGTCATTGGGAAGCATCGGTAATGCAAATATTTGGTCCTTCTTTGAGTACAAGGAACTTACTACTAATATGAGACAAGCAAACGATGAAGAATATGGAAGTATTCTGAAAGATATCAGAATTGGACTACTCACTGAAGCTGGCACAAAAGCATTACAGAGTCGGTTGCTACATAATTTATTTCCAAAGGAAGAAATAGTTGCAGAGAAGATATACAAGAACATTGCAGAAAAGAAAAGTGTCATCTGCTTAATGCCAACTCTACGTGAATGCGCAATATTCAATGAGGAGCTTTTGAAATTGGAAAAGGAAGATATCAGGAAATTGGAAGCAGTGGACAAAATTCAGGATGGAAGAATTACTATCACATTAACAGGCAAACTGAAAAATAAATTGGATTCACTAGAGAAGAACATTTCCAAAACTGCTGGATTAGAAAAAAATCTATATGTTTGCATGAACTGTAGAGTATTTTTAAGGAGAAATTTGGATGTTGAAAAAGGTTTAGTTAATGGAGCTATGGGAAGAGTTGTGGGTTTTATTAATTATCAGAAAAAAGATGGAATTGAATGTTTAAAAATTAAATTTGATCAGATAGAAGAAGTTATAGACATTTGTCGTTGTACAGTTCGTTTTATGCTTGTGAAAGACTTCTATGTACAAAGGAAACAGTTTCCGTTTTCTCTAGCATATGCTGTAACTATTCACAAGTCTCAAGGATTGACTGTAGATTGTGCATTTGTAAACATTGGTTCAACTATGTTCAAAGAAGGTATGGCTTATGTAGCTTTGTCACGAGTGAAAACATTATCTGGTTTATTCATGATAGACTTTGATGATTCAAAAGTTAGTGCTGATGCAAATTGTGTAAAGGAGTACAATAGATTAAGAAGAACCTATGCTCCTCATTTAGGTCAGTATCCTGTGTTAGAGAAACGTGTAGTTTCTCGTAAAAGGAGAAATGAGAATATCTGTAATGAGGATGTAGAGAGGAGGAAAAAAAAGAGGAGTGATGTAATTGCAAGCAAAAAGAAAAAGGAAAATGAAGAAGAGGTTGTAGGATGTCATTTTGAAAATAGCTCTGGTGTCAACTGCTACGCTAATGTAGTGCTGAATGTTGCATTTTATCTGGAAAGTTTGCAAGAGCAGATAGTAGTAAATCAGAGAAAAAGATTCTGTTCTGAGTTGAGTCTCCTTTTTCAAAAGCTGAGTAATGATAAAACTCAAATAGAAAGTGCTACTGAAATTAGAAAACTTTTAGATGTATGTTCAGGATGTACACAGTTTTCTCAAAATGTACAGCAAGACGCACAGGAATTCTTGTTGTATTTTCTTCAGGTACTGGAAGAAGAAGGGGTGCCAATTGAAAATGTGTTTGGTCTCTCTTATAAATGGGAACATAGTTGTGTAAACTGTTACAATACATGTGGCTCTAATGTTGATTCTGAAAGGTTTATTTATTTAACATTGCCAGAGAGTAAAACAGTCACTTTTGCTAAATTAGTTAAAGATGCTAATCATAGCATGGAATGCGGTGAGTGTAAATCTGACATGTTTTCAACGTTAATTTTAAAGGAATACGGACAGTATGTAATTTTAATGATGCAACGATGTAGAGCTGATGGTTCAAAATTGGATACTTTAATAAAGAAGTTTACAGGACAGCAATTATCAATTTCAGGAAAAACTTTTGTAACAGTTGCAATAATTTTCCATGATGGACCTACTGTAACTTCTGGTCATTACACAGTTTATCTAAAATGTAAAAAAGGCTGGACAATGTGTAATGATTGTCAATTGGTTTTTAAGCAACGTTTGCCGCTTGATTTAGCAAATTCCTATCTAATCTTCCTGAAACCTAAATTTTAGAGAGAATTGGCAACATCTGTACAAAACAATTTTACCATTTTATTGGATTACCATTGGAATTTACAAATTTAAAGTTTTTTAAAATTACCATTTGGCCTAAAGGAAAGGTAACCAATTGTATTGTGGACTTATATAATTCTTAATTAATGTTTCGGTAATCAACATTTTAGAGAGAATCGGTAACATCTGTACAATTTAAATTTTTGTATTTTATTGGATTACCGTTGGAAATTTAATCAAAAAAGATTTTTAAAATTACCATTTGGCCTAAAGGAAAGGTATCCAATTGTATTGTGGACTTAATTAAATCCTAATTAATCTTTCGGTAACCAAAATTTTAGAGAGAATCGGTAACATGTGTACAATTTAAATTTTGGAATTTTATTGGATTATCGTTGGAAATTTAATCAAAAAATAATTTCAAAAATTAACATTTGGCCTAAAGGAAAGGAAACTAGATGTATTGTGGATTTATTTGAGATATATTTTTTTTGAGATTATGCTTCTGAAAGAAAATTGTCAGACGGTATTTTTTAGAAATAGTTTTTGTTATTAGATGATATTTTTAATGAATAATATTTTGCATTTTGATAATGTTATGTTTAACTGAGAAGAGATTCTGGGCTTTTTTTGAACAATCTTTGAGATTGTTATTTTTTTTTTGCCCGCTTTTAAGTGATGAATGCTATTGCTTTCACGATTTATAGTGAAATGCAGTATATTCTGAAAACAGCAAAAAAAAGGCGAAAAATTGTTTTTGGAAAATATGTAAATACGTGTACTGTATTATAAAATGTTTTATTAAATATTAATACTTTTTTCTTTTTTTTCAGATTGAGAAAGAAAATCTACGAAAACTTGAACCATTTTTTTAGCAATTTAAATTAAATTTTAATTAATAAATAATTAGTGGGTATGGTAAGTCAGAAATTTCATGGTCCCTTTTTTCCACTTCTCCACAATCACATTTTCAGTTTTTCATTGTAATCTCTCAAGGACCTTGTAATGTGATAATTGATTTTTAGTGTTTTTTTAAAAAAAAAAAAAAAATTACGCGTACCGTACGCGTACGGTAAAAAAAAAAACAAAAAAAAGTTTTAAAAAATATTTTAAAAAAGTTGAAAGGTAAGGTTGGCTCTTAAAAGAGCCGTTGTGTTCGTACAGGGACAGAGGAAAGAAAGAATGGGAATATTAGTCGGTAGGACAAATGTGCTGGTCTATTTTATTGTTAACTAGGGCAACACTGGTCTCCCTATGACAAATTAGACCATGACAAGTGGCACACCGCATTGTAACCCTCGCAAACCGAGGGTTCGTTTCCAGAGGACCAGAAAAAGGAGATGCTCCCCCCACAGATGAAGGGCTCAGCTGACCTGCCGAAGATGGACTCGGCCTTGCAGATGATGGACCAGGCTGAGCTGCTGTGGATGTGCTTGGTTGACTTACTGAAGGGTTTCCTCCAGTATGTCGAGCATATGTCCTACCGTGTACATCATGAAGGTGTCTCAACATAGTGTGATTCCCGAAGGAATACTTCTTGTTAGGATTCCCTCTTGAAAGTACACGGTCACACAGCTTACAAGTCACTAAAGGTGCATTTACCTTTTTCTTGCCCTCTGGAAAAGAAAAATACTCCCATATGAAAGAGCTCTTTTGTTTCCTCCTTCTCTGCCTCAAGGTAGTGCTGCTAGCCTCACTCTCTGAAGAGGTCTGCTGTTCTGCCATCGTATCACAAAGACAACTCAGCTCCTTCTCCAAAGGGATCACAAGCAGAAATGAGGGGAATGGGTGTGGTGTAGGAGAGTTCTAGAACTGAAAGTAGTAAAAACCAATCAAAAGTGTTGTTTCTTGATCACATGACCCAACGTGCGCGTACGTTACGCTTAAGGTGCGCTTACGGAGCGCTTACGGTAAAAGTACGCATGCGCGTAAAAAAGACACACGCACGCGCGCATGCGCAAAACATGCACGCCCCTTCACTTCCGCGTAACATGCGCGTGCAGCGTACGCGTTACGCGCCGCGTACGCGTGACGCACGTCTACGCAAATTGCGTAACTGAACGCAAACAGCGTAGAAATCTAACGTACTAAAAGCAAGACGTACGCTTACCATACGCGCACGTTAAAAAATACTCAATGATGTCATTTGAGATGTCATCAGTGATGTCATGAGTGATGTCACTGACAATGTCATGAGTGATGTAATATGTGACGTCATCAGCAGTGCATTGCGGGCGCGCGAGTTATAGTTAGCTGAACTAACTATAACGGGGGAATTTCATTGGTTTTTTACGAGTGAAATGTCCAGCTAACTATAACATGTGTGAAACCTTTGGTTTTTTCATTGAATTTCTAAGGTTTTTTAAATGCTAATTCCTAACAATAACGTGTGTGAAACCCATGGTTTTTTCAGTGAATATATATATATATATATATATATTCACAGAAAAAAACAAAGGTTAAAGTAACATTATAGTTATGTGAATGTCAGTGATCGCTTTAAAGTTTTGAACTAAAATAAACACAATATCACCAGTTATAGTTAGCGAAGCTAACTATAACTTGCACCCCCTCCATGCACTGCTTATAACCTCATATATTACAGTACTCATGACATATTCTATGGCATTATTTATGACATCCCTAATGACATCAGAAATGGCATCATGTATGCCATCACTGAGGACATCATCCAAATCTTCTGCTCACATTGCTCTGTAAACAAGTATAGCATTAGAGCTATGCAAAAAACTGCAAAAGAGCTCAGAATAATATGAATCATCATTAATGCCATCACAATACAATTGCCTTAGGTGTAGCAAGCATGTGTTATGTACAACATTGAGCCTATACCATATACTTCATGGGAAGCAGATTTCACATTAACAATCAAACACAGATATATGGGAAATCTTCATTACACATGGAATTAATATGTACACAACTGTTCAGAGAAAGCCACAATTCTCCCCCCAAAAAATCAACGTCTGTTCCAATATTAATGTCCTACTATGGACAGCTTTTATCTACCTCAAAGCCCTGACAGCCACTGAACCTACATTGAGAAATGAAGTTGATATGAGTAGAAAAGTGGATATTGTAAACAGTGTTCACTCTATGGAGGGAGTTTACTATGCAACACACTGTTTGCAGACAGTGTAACTCTCGTGAGAAATATAGTACAAAGAATTAAAAAGTATTTACAAAGAACAGTGTACACTCTATGCAACACTCAATCAATAAATCATGGTTTGTAAAGTGCACCACTCACCCATGAGGGTCTAAAGGCACTGGGGGAGGGTGTGAGCAGCTCCGTTGGGGTCATTCAAAGAGCCACGTCTTGAGGTCCTTCCTGAATTGGTGCAGTGTCGGGCTCCGTCGGAGGTGAAGGGGGGAGTTCGTTCCAGGTCTTAGCTGCAAGGTAGGAGAAGGATCTTCCACCTGCTCTGGTCCTGTGAAAACTTGGGATGGAGGCTAGGGTGAAGTTGGCTGAGCGGAGGTTTCTCTTGGGGGCGTGGAAGGATATTCGGACGTTGAGGTATTGGGGTCCGGTGTTGGAGGGCTTTGTAAACGTTTGTGAGCAGCTTGAAGGTTATTCTTCTTTCGACAGGGAGCAAGTGTTCTGGTAAAGTAATAAGGCTTCTAGAGCGCAATTGTTACCCAAGGGTGTCCTGGCGCAGAGCACTTCCTAAATGGTTGCCAAGGTGACATGACTATTCAGAAAAGAGCCAGGTTTTCATCCCCTTCCTAAATGAAAGGAGCTCAGTTTGAGTGGAGGTCGAGGAGGTGTTGGGTGATGTGGTTGTGTCGTGGGATATCGAGGATAAGTCTGGCTGCGGTGTACTGGACAGTCTGGAGTTTGCGGAGGAGTTTTTTTTTATTCCGGCATAGAGGGCGCTGCCGCAGTCCAGTCTTCTGGTGATGAGTGCATGAGTGATGGTTTTCCTGGAGTCGGGGGGGATACACTTGAACATCTTGTGAGGGTGTTGAAGCAAGTGGAGAATACAGCGTTGATCTGGCGATTCATGGTGAGTGATGCGTTGTGTATGATGCCGAGGATGCGTGCATGGTCCGTTGGGGTGGGTGGGTTTACGAGGCCACTAGGTATCGTCCCATGCAGAGGGGCTGGAGCAGAGGATGAAGACTTATGTTTTCTCAGAGTTGAGCTTTAGGCAGCTGTTCATCATCCAGGTCGCGACGGCTTTCATCCCTTCTTGGAAATTGTGCCTGGTGACGTCAGGTCCCTTGGTGAGGGAGAGGATGAACTGGGTGTCATCGGCGTAGGAGACAATGTTAATCCTGTGGTTTCTGACGATGCTTGTGAGGGGGCCATGTAGACATTGAAGAGTGTGGGGCTGAGGGAGGATCCTTGGGGTACTCCGCATCTGATCTTTGTCGGTTTTGAGAGGAAGGATGGGAGTCTTATTCTCTGTGTTCTGCCCCAGAGGAAAGAGTGTATCCAGTCTAAGGCCTTTCCTTGGATGCCGGCCTCCTGGAGCCTGGTGGCTAGTGTGCAGTGGGGGGCAGTGTCGAAAGCTGTTGATAGGTCCAGGAGGTTGAGGGCTGACGTATGGCATTGGTTGAGGAGGGCGCGGATGTCGTCAGTGGAGCTTTTGAGGGTGGTCTTGGTGCTGTGGTTGCTGCCGAATTCGGATTGAGAGGGGTCTAGGATGTTGTTGATTTCTATGAAGTATGCTAGCTGTGTGTTGATGGCCTTTTCAATTGACGTTCTTGAGGTCCTTCTGGTCTGCAGAGGGCCTCTTTAGAAGGGGGTTGACTTTAGCACACTACCAGTTATCAGGGAATGCGGCTGTCTAGGGGAGCAGTTGATAGTTCGGCGTAGCTCTGGTGCGATGGCAGTGGCGGCTCTGTGGAAGATGTGCGGCGGGCAGGGTTCAGAAGGTGCTCCAGAGTGAATGCTCTTCATTGTCTTTAAGGTGTCTTTTGTGGTAAGGGGTGTCCAGGCGAGAAGGGCCTGTTGGAGGTGAGGGTTGAGACGGTGCAGAGGTATTGGTCGTCGAAGTTGTCATAGAGCATCTTGATCTTGAGGTGAAAGAAGGAGCGGAGTTTCTTGCAGAGGTCTTGGGAGGGAGGGATGTCGGTTGTTTCGCTGTTGGGTTGGGCAAATTCCTGCATGATGGCAAAGAGTTCCTTGGAGTTGTGGGCGTTGGAGAGGCTTCAGTCTTGGATGAAGTTTTCTTTATTGATTTGATGAGTTGGGGGTGTGCAGTGATGGCTGTTTTGTAGTCAGAGCGTGTTTCCGTGGTTTTGCTGTTTCTCCACGTCTTCTCCAGTTGTCGGCAGGAGGGATTGGATTCTTGGAGATCCGTGGTGAACCAGTTGGCTTTCTTGTTGAGTCATCTCGTGGTGTTCTGACACTTCGCAAAAAAGATACTATTCACTTAAAACAGCCATGGTCTGAAGGTCCTAAAGATCATACTACCTGGACCCTTCCCACTGTGGTGGTAACTTTACAGATAGCCCATCTTCGGAAGCAATGGAAGCACATGTACATAGGTTAATATATGGTGCACACAGTCTTCTATGTTACATAGAAAACATCATGCTAAGATGATTCTGTGTAATAACTCAAGGCTGCTTACAATACTTAGTATGTAGTATGTAGAATCTTTGCCCTGTTGCAAACTTTTTCTGCAGAGCTAAAACATTATGTGGAACATGCTGAACACAAGTCATCAACTGTCACCTGCCCACAGGGTTACTCTTCAATGTAAAGATTTATAAAGTATAAAAAAAAGGTAACAGCAATGTTCCCTCAAATTATTTTCCCTTGTGTGTGTCAATGTTATGTTTATGAACGCACCTTTTATGACTGTAAGCAGGAAAGTGAGTAAAGTTTGTTTACTTTATGAAAGATCGTGGCGAGTAAGCCACCATGTCTGAATGGTGTTGGCGGGAGCCATTAAGGGTTGGTTAATAGCTGAAGATACCCAGTCATCACGAATGTCAAACAACAGTTAACAAAACATAAGCATATCCTCTGCTGCTTCTAATAGTGATCTAGTTCTACAATTTGAACTAAAACTTTGCATGACTAGAAGCTTGGCTTGCATGGTAGCGAGATGCCTAATTTTCTCTTTGACATGTGAAAACAAAATAAAACTGCCACTTAGAGGAAATCACAGAACTCCCAAAATGGGGCATGACCAGAAAACATACTCAAGAATCCTGCCTGATGATCTAAAAAATCAGGTTGTGGATGGGAACTGTAGTGTTACATTGGGTGAAGTCGGAGCAACTTTCAAGCAAAGATACTTTCCAACCCTGCCTACATCACAGGTAATCACCATTCAATATGGATTTAACAAGAGCAGGAAAAGAGAGCAAAGTTAGCTTTTGGTTGCAGCCCCCACTGTAAAGGAAAACTAAATGCAGGTGAAATTTATCTGAGTTAAATGCATTTTTCTTGTAGGAAAGTGCAGTTGGTTAATTCAACTTGGTGTAACCGAAGGGTCACTGTTTTTAATTGTGTTTGGTGTTCTGGAGGTGCACAACTTATCTGTTGTGTTATAACTCTAGAACATGCGTTCATTGTAAGTATAAAGATGTGCAAAAATACATGTTAACTTGAAGTATATATAATCATTAACAGAAAATATCATTTGACTAGTAGAACAAATTACATTAATTAAACACATTCCTATTTAAAAATCATTAGGGTTTCATTTTAAATGTGACCCCCAAATTAAAAATATAGGCACCTGCCTACTTACATTTCAATGAACAGCATACAAAGATCATTATTAGGTTCAGTATCTGTGGAAATCAGTATCAAAATTCCTTCCCCACATATTTCCCACCCATAAAAGTAACAAGAATTTTTTCAGCACCATAACAAAAGATTCATGCTTTGAATTTAAGATCATTGCAAATTCCACACATTTTATATGTACATACTTTTGCCACAGGAGATATTTTCATTGTGCAGCATGAAGAGCATTGTGGTATTTAACATTTGTAGTAAACAAGTTTTTAATATCACAATTTCAGACGTGAGCACAATTTGTAAAGAATTCTAATACATTAGTTCAGAAGACAAAGTTCCACTTTGCTCTTTAACCCCTTGTGTGCCCCGCCCTTTCCACGCCCTGTGCCGGGCGTTGAATTAGCGGGCGGGGTTCATGACGAGATAGTCTCGTCATGGGCACAGCGCAACCGCGGCCCATGACGAGACCATCTCGTCATGGGCACTCAAGGGGTTAAAGGAAAACAAAGTAATGTCAGCATTCACATAGTCAGAGGGGCTTGGTCAGGATTGTCCTTAGGCACTTTGTATATAAGGTGTGAGCAAGACTTTTCAGGGGTCATCATTTGCTTGGATGAGAGGCGGTAGACAGAAAGGTGTCATAAAACAGGCAGCACTTTAGCAATTCGTTTATTATTTAGAGAAGCTCATGTAGATTTTCCTAGTATGAATGAAGGAAACTCTTAATTTTAATAACGACATAGAGGCAAGTATTATGCTTCTCTTACCTTGCTTTATACTAAAAGGAGAAGCAATAAGCACAGGACAACTACATTTCTCATAAGGCTTGATGACAACATACTAATGGAAGAATAACAGTGGGGCATTAATAAAACCAATCAAGGATATGGAAACTCTATAACACCTTTCTTGACTGCAATCAGGAGTGAGTAATAGGAAGGGGAGTTGCAGAAACTACAGAAAGATAAGTATTAATTTTATGGTATGTCTTACCTTTGCTAGCTGAGAAGCAAGGAAGGAAAATGTTACTTACCAGTATGCATCTGTTCTTGACATGTAGAGCTGCAGATCCACACACTTAGCATAGATCGCCAGCTGGTGTTGGGACCGGATGATTGCACTTGTTTTTGTCCTGGAAAATTCTTTTGAAGTCATGGGACAGGGGACTCCTCCTTTGGACTGTAGTGCGCATGGGCATCGGCTCCATCCTCAGATTGTTTTTCGCCAGCAGGGAAATGATGGAGCTTTGTAAGAGACAGAAAGATGCCCGTGTATGCTGTATTTAAATAAGATAGTACTGGAACAGATAAAGGTAGCCGGGGAGGCGGGTGGGCGTGTGTGGATCTGCAGCTCTACATGCCAAGAACAGATGCATACTGGTAAGTAGCATTTTTCGTTCGAGGCATATGATCTGCAGATCACACACTTAGCATAGATTGTATAGCAGTAGCCATCCTTAGCGGCGACTACCAGTACCTGTTGCAGTAGTTTGAATACAGCCTGGCCCACACTAGCCTGTTGTTTTGTTTGCACATCCACAGAATAGTGTTTTGTGAATGTGTGCAGTGTAGACCATGTAGCTGCTTTGCAGAGGTCATCTCAGGGAATGTTCCCTAAAAATGCCATTGAAGCCCCTATCTTTCATGTTGAGAGGGCTTTAGGAGGAACAGAAAAAGTACATTTTGCTTTGTGATAGCAAATTTGTATGCATTTAACAATCCATCTAGCTATCCCAGACTTCGATATGGGGTTGCCTTTGTGTGGTGGTGAAAATGACACAAAAAGTTGTTTGGTCTTACGAAAAAGTTGTGTTCTTTCAATGTAATAGAGCAATGCTCTCATGACATCTAGGGTATGAAGAGCTCTTTCCATGACTGTCTGTGGCTGCGAGAAGAACACTGGCAACTCTACAGACTGATGTAGAAAGGAGAAATTACTTTAGGGAGGAATTTTGGATTGGTTCTGAGAACAACCTTATTGTGATGGATTTGTAGGAAAGGTTCCTGAATAGTTAGCGCTTGCAGTTCACTAACTCTAAGAAGTGATAGCTACTAGGAAAGCAACTTTCCATGTTAGAAATTGGAGCTCACATTTATGCAGAGGTTCAAAGGGAGGACCCATTAGTCTTGTGAGAATGACGTTTAAGTTCCACACAGGCGAAGGTGGCACCCTAGGTGGAATTATCCTTTTGAGGCCTTCCATAAAGGCTTTGATGGCAGGCACTCTGAAAAGTGATAGGTGTTGTCTATTTTGTAAATAGGCTGCTATGGCAGTGAGGTGTAGCCTAATAGATGTGTAGGCTAAATTGCACCTTTGGAGATGTAGTAGGTAACCTGTGATGTGTTGGATAGAAACGTCTAAGGGATTGATGTTGTTGGTATGACAGTATATTACAAATCTTTTCCACTTGGCTGCATAGCAGGCTCTAGTGGTGGGGCGTCTAGCTTCCTTAATGGACGTTCATGCATCCAGGGGGTAGATTAGGGTAACCGAATTCTAAGATTTCAGGAGCCAGATCGCAAGGTTGAGCTGAGCTGGGTCCGGGTGTCTGATCTCTCCACGGTTCTGGGTTAGGAGGCATGGGGAAAGGTGTAGTCTTTGGGGCGGAACTACAGACAGTTCTAGTAGTGTGGTGTACCACGGTTGTCTTGTCTAAATAGGGGCAACTAGGATGAGAGTCAGTGCATGTTGCTGTAGTTTGCGCACCACCATTGGAATGAGTGGGAGAGGTGGAAAGGCGTACGCAAATCTGCCTGACCAATTCTTCCATATCGCATTGCCTTTGGACAATGGGTGTGGATACCTGGCGGCGAAGCTTGGGCATTTGGCATTTTCGTACGTGGCGAAGAGGTCTATCTCTGGTTGTCCCCTCATTTTAAAGAATGGCTGAAGAACTTATGGAAGAAGTTCCCACTCATGAATCTGTTGCGTTTGACGGCTTAACAGATCGGCTATGGTGTTTTGGACTCCTGGGACATGTTGAGCTAGGAGAAAGATGTTCTGGGGTATAGCCCATCTCCATATGCTCTGTGCCAGTTGAGAGAGCTGCAGAGAGTGTGTCCCGCCTTGTTTCTGTATGTAGTACATGGCTGTCATGTTGTCTGTGCGGACTAAGACAGCTTTGCCTGATATTTGTTTTTGGAAAGCCTTTAAGGCTGGGAAAATGGCTAGTAGCTCCAGGTGGTTGACGTGGACTAACTTTTGTTGAGGAGTCCACCTGCTTTGCATGGTGTGATGTAATAGGTGCACTCCCCATCCGGAGAGCAATGCGTCCGCTGTCATGACTATCTGTGGAACTGCCTCTAGCAAAGGTCGCCGTTTGGAAAGGTTCTTGGTGTTCCACCATTGCAGAGATCGATGAGTGTGACCATCTACCAACACCAGATCTGTTAGCTGACCATGAGCATGGTTCCATTGGCGTGCTAAGCACTCCTGGAGAGGACGCATGTGGAGTCTTGCAAGAAGTACTATGTGTATGCAAGAGGCCATCATCCCTATTAGCTGCATGAACACTCGTGCTGGGAGTGAGTGTTGAGGCTGAAATTTGTTTTTATAACTTGCATGCTTGCTATCCTAGTGGGGTTGGGATAGGCAAATGCTTTTGAGGTGTCTATTGTGGCACCAAGGTATTGTTGTAGGGTGGGACGGTTGTAGATGAGACTTTGGGTAGTTTACTGTGAACCCCAAGTTGTGGAGTAGTTGGATAGAGGTGTGAGTGTGATGTACACACTGATTGTACGAGCTGGCTTTTATGAGACAGTCGTCCAGATATGGGAAGACGTGAGTGTGTTGTCTTCTTAAGTGGGCTGCCACTACCGCTAGGCACTTGGCGAATACCCATGGTGCTGTTGTGACTCAGAAGAGGAGTACTTTGAATTGATAATGTTGGCCGCCCACTACAAACCTCAGAACCTGAGATATTTTCTGCGAGCTGTGTGAATGGGAATATGGAAATAGGCGTCCTTGAGCTCTAGAGTAGCAAGGAAGTCGACTTGTGAAAGAAGAGGAAGGACCTGTTGGAGTGTAACCATGTGAAAGTGGTGTGATTGTATGTACAGGTTTAGAGGTCTGAGGTCTAGAATAGGCCAGGGAGATCCGTCCTACTTTGGTATGAGAAAATACAGGGAGTAATCTCCTGTTTTATGTTGTTGCAGGGGAACTGGTTCTATTGCACCCTTTTGTAGGAGGGAAATCACCGCCTGCTTTCGCAGAGCTAAGTGTTGTGAGGACATTGGGCGTTGTTTGGGTGGTGTGTGGGGGGTAGAAGTAAGTTCCAGACAGTAACCTGATTGAACTATTTGTCGCACCCACTTGTCTGTAGTGATGTTTTTCCAGACCTGCAGGAACTGTTGTAGTCTTCCCCCGACTGGAGTGGAATAGTCTGGGGGAAGTGGAGGGAAGTCATTGGGTAGGGGTGGAGGCAGAGCGGGTGTTGTTGGTCTTGCCTCTGCCTTTGTTATTGTTGCCTCTGTAGCCTCCTCTCTAGTAACCTCTGGTAGATGTAGACTGGGCGGGAGGCTTGTAAGAGGCGGAGGGGTTGTCTGAGGAGTAGCCTCTGGGGGTGCCTTTGTAAGGTGAGCGACAAAAGGAACGTCTGGGAGCTTGCAACTGTAAGGCTCCCATTGATTTAGCTGTGTCTGTATCCTTTTTAATTTTTTCAAGGGTTGAATCTACATTTGGGCCAAATAGGTGCTCCTGATCAAATGGCTGGTTGAGGACGGAGCTTTGAACTTCAGGTTTAAAAACCGAGATGCGTAGCCAGGCATGTCTACGCAAAAGTCTTAGAGGAGATGTAGCAATATCCCTCTTTTTAGGTGGTGGAGCCGGTGCAGGCGCCTCCAGTGGTCTTTTTCTAGAACTTAGAGTCAATTGACCAGTTTTAGGATTCCTTATGAGACTCTTTTGAGCAGGGTCTGGTGTAAACAGCTCTTCTGCTGGAGGTTGGTCTTTCGGTGCCGAGCGCTTTGATTCCATAGGCTTCTTTGGCACCGACTCTGTAGCAGTTCTCTGTTTTGGTTTGGAATCGTGCGTCTTTACAGTCTCTGTGGCCTGTGGAATTTGTTGTTTTTTCGGTTCCGAGGCTTTCCTTTGCTCCAAATCTGAGCCCTTTGGGAGTGGTTTTTTGTTCGGCTCCAAATGTTTTTTCGGTGTCGACGATTCGGTGCTTGTGGGTTTTGGTTTGGGGCCTTGTGCTTGGATGTGGAAGCAGCTGTTGGCACGGAGGAGAGCAGTTTCATTTTCGGTGCGGGTGATTGTGTTTCGGTACCGATGGCAGCCTGAAGGCTTAGGCTTCTTTGCCGGGCCCGAGGGTGGGGCATGGGAAGCAGTCTCTCGGTGTGCACCTGGGCCCGAAGGTGAAGGTGTGACTGAAGCTTTTTTCAATGGTGCATGGAGGGGGTCGGAGTCGACGTTCTTACGACCCGCTGCGCTGGAGTGATCTCTTCGACGTCAGAGTCATCTGCTTCCGAGGCACTGACAAGGCCTTTCTCGACCCACTCTCGCTCCGGCACGTCGATGCCCTCTTGGAAGATGTCATCGGGGATTGTTGTCGACAAGTGATCCACTGTTCTTCTCGCGTGTTGGTCCCAAATGGTCTTCTTCGAGTGGAAAGAGGCGCAAGCTGGACAGTCTCTGGCCTCGTGCTCTGGTGAAAGAGAGGTTGCACAGCTCATGTAGATCGGAGTGGGGAAACTTTGTCCCACATTGAGGACACTTCTTGAATAGCGTCCTTTCCATGAGCCAGAAGCCAAGGCACAGGTAGGCCCGAAGGCCTTCATCCGCGACCGGAATCGAGGACTTCGATTTGGACAGATGCGCGACGATTAGGGTTCGCGATCGAGACAACACCGTCGAAAGGGTGAGGGATTGCGCATTGAAAGTGGAATCAGTAACGGTTCCGAACTGGAGCGTGACAAACACATCCGAGCCCGATGGCAGAAAAAAACAATCTGAAGATGGAGCCGATGCCCATGCGCACTACAGTCCAAATGAAGAGTGACCGGTCCCATGACTTCCAAAGACTTTTCCAGGGCAAAAACAAGTGCATACATCCGGCCCCAAACACAGATGGCGATCTAGGCTAAGTGTGTGATCTGCAGCTCATATGCCTCGAAAAGCCCAGGATTTTGAGATCTAATTTGCAGCTTCTGATAAGCCTGAAGTAGACCGGGCTACTCTGATATCTTCCAGGTCATTAATATTGGATTGTTGCCTAATATCAATTTAAGTATATGCCCTTCAAAATTCATAAAAAGACTGCTGAAAGATGCTATTATCACTGGAACATTAACTTGTTCTAAAAGATCTATATACTACACTTGTGACTGTCAAAGAGGAAATATTAGAACTTGGCTTGACCTCTGTTGTCTCCCTTGTTCATGAAGAATGGAGGAAAGGCATAATTGACTCCCTGAGACCAATATTAGGGGAAGGCATCTACTACTAAAGACGTTCTGGAGAGGAGAGTTGAGTCAAGATGCAACAAGTTCCATTGCAAGGAGACGCCATTTGCAGTAGTTTCTTGAAAAGGGAATGATGAAGTCTCCAATTACTTGAAGATAAGAATACCAATCTGGGACTGTGTTGAGAGTGCAAGAAAGATGTTCTGCTCTTACAGAGTTTGTGATTAAGACGAAATTCCCAGGAATGTATTGCTAGCTCTGCTAGAAGTTTGGATATTGTTCCTTATATATCACACTTCTGCAAGATTTTCCATTCCAAGAAGGATGGAACAACTTACTTTATTTTTTGCAAAACTCTGGTTTGCAAAGGCACCTGCAAGCATCTCTAAACAATTTATGCACACAGTAGACTCCTGTTGTGACCATGTACCACCAGTTGAGATCTGACCACACCAAGCGCCCTAACAAGTCAAACTTGCATCTGATTCTAGGACAAAATCTGGAGCTGTAGTGAAAATTGTTCTGCTGTGCCAGGCGTCTAAATGATCCAGCCACTACTGTAGTTCAATTTGAGATTCAAGATCTTAATCTATTATGACCAAGTAAGTTAGACATCTGCAGAGCTGACAAATCTTCAGTCTCTAAAGAGCTCAATAATAAAGCGACTCTGGAAATATAGCCTGTATCGATGAGGAGTGAAGACCTACAATACTTGCAAGAGTTCTTAGAGAAATGTTATGTTATTTTGATTTTTAGAGCACAGCTAATCACCTGTGAGGGTATTCAGTCGCTAAGTAGGACTGTAGGTCCCATAAAACTCCGAGTCGAACAGCCAGGTCATCCGCTTCCTTCGAAAGTTAAGCAGGGATGGGGACATCCTTATGTGTAGAGGGAGGTTGTTCCAGGACTAAGCGGCGGTGTAGGAGAAAGACAGTCCACCGGGATGGCTTTTGTGGGTGCGGGAGAGAGATGCTGAGCATAGTGGTCTGGAAGACTAGTGGACGTGAATACAGTTGTTAAGGTATGTAGGTCCAGAGTTGTTTAAAACTTTGTAGTTGTGGGTGAGTAGATTGAAATGGCAAAGTATCAATATGAGTAGCTAATGGAGCTCTCTGAGAAGAGCTGTGATGTGAGCACTGTGGGGGATGTCCAGGATGAGTCTGGAAGCGGCATTCTGGGTCATTTGGAGCCTTTGAATGAGTTGGTTGGAGATGCCAGCATAGAATGTGTGGCCGTAGTCCAGTCTGCTGGTTATGAGGGCCTCAGTGACTGTTCGTCTTGTGTGTGTGGGGAGCCACTTCAAGATCTTGAGCAGCATTCTTAGTACGGGAAACAGGATGGTTGCCTGGCCAACTGAAGAAAACTGGAAGAGTTTGAGAGAATTCTGATTTTTATTGCTTTTACTTTAGATTTAGGTAAATGAAGAGTAGAAATGTATTAGTAATTCCAACTGTTTGAAAGGGAAACAAATTAATATGTTCTGCCTTTCCATTGAAACCGAAGATGTTTCCTGAACTGTAGATGAATCGGGATAGTTAGGCATGCATCTTGTAAATTTAGACAGACCACCCAATCGCCTTGCAGTAAGGAATCCCTAAGTTGATTATAGTTTTCATCTCAAAATCATGGTGGATGACAAATTGATTGAAGTTTCTTACATCTATTGTCGTGCAGGTCCTATAAATCTATATAGGATCTGTGCTTTTAGACAACATAAACCAAGGGATTCATGTCCAGACTGATTCCAGACACCCCCAAAGGATATGTTAGTCTGTACACCAGCTAGCTCACAGGGAAACTATAAGCCACACCCTTAACAAGGAGCTAATAGTTTCAGGCAACTATCGAACATGACAACCCTGACCCCTCAGGGATCGTGGAAATAGTACAATACTTTTCGCTCAGTCACTCGTGCTCACTTTGTCTCAGAGATATAAAGAATTAAAATGGGGATGTTTTCAATAAGCATTTATAGAACCAGCTTCATTCTAGTATAAAATACCTGTGCTGCAACAACCATAAGACAGAAACAGATATATACTGTCAGTAGCATCAATAGAGTTAATAAAAGGTAGAATTGTACCACAGTGGTAAAAAAATGAATATATGCAGGAATATAGATACATGACAGTGTTGCAGGGATTCTGCTCATGCACAGAACTATGCGCAGGAAACCAGGACCTCAGTGAATTGTGGTGTACCAAAAACTCACCTCAGTACCCAGAACCCCTATCCAAGCAGCATCAGTGTCCGATTCGTTATCCGTATTTTCTCGGAGGTCCCAATGTATAGACAACCCAGAACAAGCGACTTAGAGTACTCTCAGGAATGGTGGGAATCAGAAATACCTGTTTGTTATTATTCTCATATCAGTCCACAACAGGAGTAATCAGAGACACAGTAAAGTTTAAAAGGTTTATTTTATAAACTACGTGTCCTAAGATGCAGTACTTTGGCTAACATAAGCAGACAAATGATTATAATTAAAACCATCAGCATTGTTACAATACCATAGAAAATTAAGGGAGAAATCATATTACAAATGACAGTGGAATACAGCCACCTTCCCTTCACTAGTAGGTTAGTATTATTATACTAATAGAAGGTCTCTATGCTTGAATGGGGAACCCCATACCGTAAAGATCAGCTTAGGTGAATCACATCACAGGATCAGCTATGCTCTGCGCCTGGAAATGTTCTTCTCCAGAATGTGTTTCTAACGCATGCAAACAGTAATATTAAAGGCTCTCGACACCCAGATATTTTCAGCTGTGTGCATATTATGGCTAGAGAGTGGGCCAATCAACCTGAACTCAAAAACATACATTGTCTGGCCGCTCAGAATGTTTTGCACACAATGTTCAGACCAAGGTCGCAGTGCACGTCTAGGGATGTGAACACCAGACAGTTCTCATGTGAAGAAAAGGCAAGCAAGCAGTTTTCAAATAATAACATGTCTCTGCAGTGTCGTGTGCAAAAGCAGCGAAAGTGGCAAGATGGCTTTCTAACATCTAAAGCGCTTATGCTAACATAGCAATGTATGCATCTAAATCGCTGCCTTCACTACAACAGTAATAATGCGTACTCCTAGGATGCAAACCCTAACATGATGTACATAAGTGTAGCCAGCATGTATGTAGGTGTATAGCCAAGAATCCCCATAGGAAAGGGACAACTTCATTTCCTGATGTGAGAGAATGAAGGAGCCCTTCTTGGTCTCGAGTGGGACACCCCACAAGGGGTGTCAGATCAAGGCTTACTGGAGTGTCTGCGTGCAGGGACCTCTGTGTCTCGTGTCAGCATGGAAGTCTTTCTCCTCTGGTTTGCCCAACGAAGATGTGGTGCTTATATACCCAAAAGGTACCCTCAGGGGTTCTACCTAGATGTGTCATGGTACTGTGGGCATGTCGGACAAGGATGACGATAGTGGTGACCCTTATACAGAGTTATTATGCAGAAGATGGTAATCCTGCTGTGATCCTGAGAATCCTCATGCATAATAAATGAGGCTAGTTTCCAGAGAAAACCACAGGACATGTATGCAGCATTTGACTAGGTAAAAGGTCAGCACAAAACCCGTTATGTAGAACAATGTGAATGTTAATAAAACTTATTAAGCGCGCAAATACCAAAGGGTGTCTCGGCGCTATGAATGCAGTACACCCAGACCGGTGATTAATTCTGAAATAACCATGTTTTCAACTTCTTCCTGAAGATGGTGAGGCAAATAGCCCCACTAAGCTCAACAGGTAGCGTGTTCCAAAGTTTTGCTGTGCCGTTCGATAAACTTCGTCACCCCAATCTGTGGATCGTATTCTTGGCACTAATATCAGTCTCGCGCCTGTAGAGCGCAGTTGTCTGGACCGTTGGTACCAGGCAAAGAGGTTTCTGAGAGAAAGAGGTTCTGTGTTGTTCAGGGCTTTGTATGCTAAACAGAGAGATTTGAATTCGATTCGCTGTGCCACCGGGAGCCAGTGGAGTTCACGAATCTCCTTGGACATGGAATCGTACTTAGAGATATTTCCCAACAGCGGGGCAGATGTATTTTGAACCGTCTGGAGCTTTTTTTGATATTGCTTTTGCATACCTAAGTAGAGTCCATTGTAATAATCCAGTTTTGACTGGACTAGTGCTGTTACCACCATCTTTCTAGCTTCCATAGGGATGTATCTTTAACAGAAAATGGGAGGTAGAGACAATAGCATTTGTCTTATGTGATAATTTGTCAATCCATACTCACATTTTTCACCTTTTGCACTGGTTTAGGTGCTTCACCCATCTCTACCGGCCACCAAAGATTATCCCATCTAGGTTGTAAGTTACCGAAGATTATCACCTCCGTTTTTTCAGAGTTGAGCTTAAGACAATGAGTTCCCATCCATCTATTTATTTCTCGCATACAGTTTTGAAATTGTAGGGTGGGTGAGGCTTGTTGCCTATACACTACCACGACTATCTGGGTGTCGTCAGCATATGACGTCAGGCTGAAGCCAAAATCTCGGATCAGCGGGGCGAGTTCCAAGACATATACATTAAAAAGAGTCGGACTCAGAAGACCCTTGAGGGACTCCACATGGTAAAACATATGGCTCTGATTGGTACCGGTCCATTGTAACTGTTAATTTCCTTTCCTTCAGAAAGGAGGACAGTAGGGTCAATACCATTCCCTTGACCTCCATCGATTCCAGCCGCTGTTGTAAAAGATTATGGTCAACAGTATCAAATGTGGCTGACAAATCGAGGAGAAACAGGGCGGATGTACCCCCTTTGTCCATCACAGCCCTGATTTCCTTGGTGGCATTGATCAGTGCTGTTTCAGTACTGTGCTCCTATTGATAGCCCAACTGGGAATGATCAAGCAGATCATTATGCTGAATGAAATGGGATAGTTGCTTATTGATCATTTTTTCAACTATTTTTGCCGGAAGAGGCAGCGGGCTATAGGACGATAATTCGTAAATTGTTAGGGCGAATGTAGGTAAAAGGTTGTGCAACTACCTAGGCCTATCTAAAAAAAACAAATAAAAAAAAAACATTGGGGTTCATAACGCTATTAATGGACACATTGTTTTGGTTTTATTTTGTACCAGGAAAATAGTAAATAGAAAACCCGCAGGATTAAAGAAAGTCTCTTGCATTGCTTGTTTGCAGAGGAGAATCTAAACCTCTGACACTAAAGAATCTAGTGTGTGTGAAAACTTTAAATGAAGGAGTGACAATTGTGAAAGGAGTTGCGTCAAGTTCTATAGAATATCTCTGAACAGTGGCCAACAGCTGTTATAGATTGCCATTTTTGGAGAAAATACTTTAAACGATCCCCTACAATATGAAGGCCAGAATTTGGACCTGCTGGTCGTATTTGTACCTCTACGCAATTTTGCTCTATGATTTTGGTAACGTCTTGACCATTGAAGGGAGAGCTGGGATTGAAAATCTTGTGAATACTAGTACTAGGGGCCTCTATCAATCTATCAATCTGGATTTCTAAAATGCAATTATTCACCCGCAAGGGTATCCACACGCTGAGAGACAAACTGCTTGGGTGGAATCAGTTGAACAGCCAGGTGTCGAGTTCTTTTCTGAATTCCTAAAGGGGGAAGTTCCGGAGTTGGAGGGGAGGCTGCTCCAGGACTTTGAGGCAAGGTAGGAGAAGGAGCTTCCTCCACTATTGGTTTGGCGGATGCAGGTGTATGAGCGAGGGAGAGGGAGTGCAGGAATATCAAGGGTTGGGGGAAGCTCAGGCAGTGGTTGATGTATGCTGATCCTTGATTGTGGAGGACCTAGTGGCGTGGGTCAGCATCTTGAGTTGACATCTTTTGTCTGGAGATTATTGAGGTGTGAGGTGATGTGGGTTCATCTGGGGAGGTCGAGGATTAGTCTGGCCACTGAGTTCTGTATGGTCTGCAGTCTATACAGGAGGTGTGTGGTAATTACTGTGTAGTGTTTTGCCGTAGTCCAGGTGGCTGGTGATGAGGGCTTGAGTGGCGGTGCATCTGGTGCAGACTGGGAGCCATTTGAAGATGCTTTGGAGCATGAAAAGAGTTAGGAATCAGGCTGAGGAGACTGTGTTGTTCTGGTTTTTCATGGTGAGTTGGCTGTCCCCAATGATGCGGAGATACTGGCTGTGGTCTTGAGGAGTGGGTGAAGGTCCTAGTTCAGCCAGCCACCAGGAGTCGTTCCATGGGGAGGTGTTCCCAAAGATCAGTACTTCTGTTTTGTCTGTGTTGAGTTTGAGGCAGTTGTTTTGCATCCAGTTGCCGATGCTGTTCATTCACAGGTGGGAGTTGGCTATTCTGGTAGATGGATCTTCAGTTAGAGAGAGCATAAGCTGGGTGTCATCTGTGTAGGATATGATATTTAGTCCATGGGTTCTGACGATGTTGGCGGGGGGGGGGGTCATGTAGGTGTTGAACAGAGTTGGGCTAAAGGATGAACCTTGAGGGACACCACAGATAATGTTCTTGAGTTTGAAGGTGAAAGGTGGATTCTCTGGGTTCTTCCAGTGAGGAAGGATGCGATCCATTTTAGGGTACCCCTTTAGATTCTGAGTTGATGAAGCCTCTTGATCAGGGTGGGGTGAGACACGATGTCAAAGGCTGCTGAGAGGTTAAGGAGTATCAAGGCTGCTATCTCTCCCCGGTCTAGGAGCGTTCTGATGTGATAGGTGGCTGCAATCAAGGCGGTTTTGGTGCTGTAGTTCGTGCAGAATTCAGATTGGTATGAGTCCAGAAGATCATTGTTCTCTAGGTATTCTGTGAGCTGGTGGTTGATAGCCTTTTCAAAGACCTTGGCTCGAGAGGGGAGCAGAGAGCTGGGCCAGTAGTTCGTGAGCTTGTTGGAGTCAGAGGTGGGGTCTTACGAGAGTGTTTCCATTATTCTGGGAAGGTGGCCGAGGTGATGAATGTGTTGAAGATGTCAGTGAGCTCATTCCTGATAGTCTTGTTTTCCTGAGTGGATAGAGTGCATGATGGCTATGCTGCTCTGCATGGTGAGTTGGTCCCAAGTGGTGATCCTGTCGGGGTTTGTGTCTGTAGGGGCGAGGAGGCTGAGGATGTCAATGGTGGTGGTTTGGGGTTCAAAGTGTTTGTAGATAGAGGCGATCTTGCAGTGGAAGACGTCTTCCAGGGAGTAGCAGTGATCTTGGGAAGGGGTGATTATGTTTTTCAGTTGCTAAGGGGTTGGAGAACCCTTGATGATGCTGCAGAGTTCTTTGTTGTGGTTAGAGCTGGCTTCCATGCGGTTGGCTAAGGTGTTCTTTTTTGTCTCTGTCAGGAGTTGGTGGTAGTGGTTGAGCGCTGTCTTGTAGCAGGTGCAGCCTGTGGACTTCTTCTTGGAGCTTCTCCTTTCTAGTCGCTTGCAGTTGTGTTTCATGGTTCTCAGTTCCGAGGTGTGCCAACTGGCATATTTGGCGGGTTTCTTGGGTTTGGGTGGTTTGATGAGGGTGACTCTGTTGGCGCAGTTTGTGAACCAGGTGGGGAAGTTCTTGACAGCCTGTTCAAGGTTGGTAGTGGTGTCAGGATGGGAGGAGTTGAGGACATCGGTCCATTGGCTTTCGGATACTTTGTTCCAGCTGCTGTGTGCAGTTCCAGGGAGGCGCAGTGTCGGTGTTGGGGGCTACTATGATGGTGAAGTTGACGATTGATTGGTCTGTCCAGGTAAGCTTGGTTCTGTTGCTGTACTTGACTGTTGTTGGATGTGAAAATAGGGTGTGCGTTGTGTATGGGGTTGGTGACTAGTTGGGTGAGGTGGATGTTGTTCATGCTGTCGAGGAAGTTGGCTGTGTTGGCTTAGGGATCGTTGAGGTGGAAGTGGAGGTCCTTGAGGATTGATGACTTGTGGTGCAATGAATTCAGGGATGGTATCGCAGATGCCGGGGCATGGTTGTGAGGGTTTGTAGGCAAGGGTGCTTCCGATAGTGGTTTTGCCATCTGCTTTGAGTTTGAAGTTGAGATGTTCCATGATCGGGTCATCTGTGGCAGTGATGCAATGGAGGTTCTTTTTGAGGATGATGGCGTTACCACCTGCCTGTTTGTTGATGTGGTTCCAGTGTGCTACATTGCAGCCATTGGGTGTGAGCACGAAGCTGTCATTGGCGGATGCTGGGTGGAGCCAGATATCGGCGAGGAAGATGACGTCGGGGTGATTGAGGTGATGGTGTCGCAGATTTCTGTGGCGTATTTCAGAGTGATCAGACATTGAGCAGGAGGCAGTGGAGTTGTTGAGGTGCAGTTATGGTTGGCGTGGTGGTGGTGGTGGTGGTGGTAGCGTGTTCAGCTGCTCTGATTTTGCAGGAGAAGAGACAGTGACGGCATGTGAAGGGTCCTACTATAGAACTTGGAGAGGTGCAGCAGCAGTTGTTGTGGAGTCTGGGGTTCAGGGCTCTGAGTTCAGCTCCAGTGCAGCTGCCATTAACAGCAGATTCAGGGCTGCATGTGCTGGGCGCAGATCAGGAGCAGATAGGCACAGAAGGGCCTCCCTTTGGCATGCTGGCAGCGGGGCCATGCTGCAGCCTTCATTAAGTAGGTTCTGGGAGGTGGGAGTGGTGAGAAAGCAGGAGAGCGGCAAAGAGAGCGGCACTGCTGTTCACAAATAACAATAAAAACAGGCACAGAGACAAATTGACCAAAAGCATAGGTCACAATGCTGAAAAGCATGAGATAAATTAACCAAAAGGCATAACATAAACAGCAATGATCTGCACAGAATTAACAGGCACAGATACAACAAAAGGAACAGAGAAGGGCAGTGGGAAAAACTGAAGCACAACACTTGGAGGCAGCTAGGGGGAGCTGGCACAGGGACCTGCTCAATGGGGTTGCGATGCAGCCTCAACTAAGTAGGTCCTGGGAGGGGGCGCAGTGAGGTGGGAGGCGGAAGCAGCGGGAATACAAGAAGCGAAGTGCAGCTATTCACAAATATTAAAAACAGGCACAGAGACAAATTGACCAAAAGCACAGGTCACAGGAGCGACCCTTGACCCCATCAGGTAGGTCGCTCCCCCTCCGCACAGCTCCGCCTGTGTGTCCCTGCCCCAGCTGCCGCTGCTGAGGAATCGTAAGTAGTTCATCCTCCGACTACTGCTCTACTGTACTGCCTGTACTTTCCTGTTGCATCTGTGACCGCTGTTTGTCTTCCCCCGCTGCCTGCACGTGATCCTTGCCCGTTTTCTTCCTTCTGTACCCCTCGCTGCCCCCGTGTCTCTGCCCGTTTTTCCTTTCTGTACCCCTTGCTGCCCCGTGTCCCTCCGCCCGTTTTCGCTCTTCTGTTCCCCCCGCTGCCCCCGTGCCTCTCGCCCGCCTTTGCCTTCTGTTCCCCAGCTGCCCCGTATCTCTGTGTCCTTTTTACATTCTGTGCCACCCGTCTTCTATTGATTTCTGTGCCCTTTGCTTTCTGTGCCACTCGTCCCCCCCTCGTTTTTGGGCCCCTTTTGCCTTCTGTACCACTTGTTCTTATTGATTTCTTTGCCCTTTGCTCTCTGTGCCACTCGCTCCCCCTTGTTTTTTTTGCACCTTTTCCATTTTTGCCACTTGTTCTTATTGATTTCTGTGCCCTTTGCTTTCTGTGTCACTCGCTCCCCCCTCGTTTTTTTTGCCCCTTTTGCCTTCAGTGCCACTCGTTTTTTTATTGACTGCTGTGCTTTTTTTCTTCTGTTCCCTTCGTCGTCCCTCACCGCCCCGCCGCTGTGTCCCCTGCGGCCCCGCCCCCCTGACTGCGCACTGCCCATTCCCTGCCCCCGCTACCCGCCTCCCAGCTGCTCCTCCCTCCCACCTCCCCATAAATGCCGGCCACTGCGTGCCTAAGGCAAGCCCGTCTGCGCCCGTCCGCGCCTGGACCGCGCCCAGCGCCAGAACCCCTGCCCCTGCTTCCGCCACGACGACCGCCGCCGCTACGACGCCAGCACACTCCACGCTCTCAACCCCGGACGGACCCACACGTGCTTCAAGGCAGCACCGAAACGCACACACGGTCCCTTCACCTGCCAGAACTGCAGCTACTCCAGCCTCAGAACCGACGAACCACCCGCCAAGAATGACCGCACCCACCTGCGATACATACTACTGAACACCCGCACCACACGCAAACACGCCGTCGAGCTCTGGGAGCTGCTCGACACAACATCCCTGGACGTCGCCTTCTTGACAGAGACCTGGTTGAACGACTCCTCCACACCCGACATCACCATAGCCATCCCAGACGGCTACAAGATCATCCGCAGAGACCGCACCAACAGAGTCGGAGAAGGAATCGCCATCGTCCACAAGAACAGCATCAGGATCGAGACTAGCACAGACGATGCGCTTAGCACCGCCAAACACATGCACTTCCAGATACACACAGACCCCAACTCCACCCTCAGAGGCACCCTCGTCTACCAACCCCCCGGACCCCACCCCCAGTTCAGCGACTCCATCGCCGACTTCATCAGCACGCACGCCCTGACCTCCACCGACTACATCCTCCTCGGAGACCTGAACTTTCACCTTGAGAACAACAACAACCCCTCAACCCTGATCGACAACCTCGCGAACCTCGGACTAAAGCAACTCATCACATCGCCCACCCACTCCGCCAGCCACACGCTCGACCCCGTCTTCTCCTCAAGCCCGCACGTCTCCGTCAGCCACACCACCGAACTCCTCTGGACCGACCACCGCTGCATCCACTTCACCTTCCAGAAACCCACCACACACCACGGCACCCAACAGATCTCCCGCGCTGCTGGAGCTAAATCACCGAAGACCAACTACATGCAAACCTCTCTCTCAGCCCACCCACCGAACCCTCCAACACCGACGACGCTGCCCACAGTCTTAGATGCTGGATCGAAGACTGCGCCAACACCCTTGCCCCGCTGGAGAAACCCCCCCACAGAGACACGAGCAAGAGGGCCAGCTGGTTCACCCCAAAACTCCTAGCCTCCAAGCATGCCTGACGGAAACTAGAGAAGAAGTGGCACAGCAAACATACTCCGGACAACCGCGCAGCACACAAGGACGTCATCCGCAACCACCACCACCTCATCGGGGCCGCCAAGAGAACCTCGTTCAAAGACCGCCTCGACAACAACGCACACAATAGCAAGGAGCTCTTCAACATCGTGAAGGAACTCTCCAACCCCAGCTCCAACACCAACACCAACGACATCCCGCCGTCACAAGCCCTGTGCGACTCCCTCGCCACCTTCTTCCACCACAAGAAAGCAGACATCCACGACAGCTTCAACACCCAGACAGACCCAACAGACAGCAACACAACAGACCCTCCGCACACCATCGACCACGACCCCCTGCTAGCCTGGGCCAACGTGAGCATCGATTACACCATCAAGACCATGAGCACAATCCACTCCGGTTCTCCGTCAGATCTTTTCCCACACCACGACTTTAACAAAGCAAGCAGCTCCATCGCACCCCACCTGCAGAACGTCATCAATCTCTTCTACAAGACCTCCCCAGAGAGCTGGAAATATGCCGAGATCAACGCCCTACTGAA
Organism: Triturus cristatus; assembly: GCF_964204655.1. NCBI lineage: Eukaryota > Metazoa > Chordata > Amphibia > Caudata > Salamandridae > Triturus > Triturus cristatus. The sequence goes on along the minus strand of NC_140593.1, from coordinate 1,158,278,577 downwards.
AAAACCCAAGGCTGACCCAAGAGACCTCAAGAACTTACGGCCCATCTCTCTGCTTCCCAAGGTCATTGAAAAAATCCTCAGACAGCTAACCCGATACCTTGAAGAAAACAGAATCCTGGACCCTTCCCAGTCAGAGTTCCGCAGCAACCACAGCACCGAGACCGCCCTCATCGCTGCCACCGACGACATCAGGACCCTGCTGGACAAAGGCGAGACCGCAGCACTAATCCTCCTAGACCTCTCCGCCGCCTTCGACACCGTCTGCCACCGCACACTACGCGCACGCCTCCATGCCGCAGGGATCCGAGACATGGCGCTGGAATGGACCACCTCCTTCCTATCCGGCAGAACCCAGAGCCTCCGCCTCCCCCATTCAGGTCCAAAGCCTCCGAGATCATCTGCGGCGTACCCCCGGGATCCTCCCTCAGCCCGACACTATTCAACATTTACATTGCCCTGCTCGCACATGTCGCCCGACAGCACGACCTCAACATAATCTTCTACGCCGACAACACTCAACTGATCCTCTCCCTCACCAAGGACCCCATCACCGCCAAAGCCAACCTACACGCAGGAATGAAGACCGTCACCGACTGGATGAAAACCAGCTGTCTGAAACTGAACTCGGACAAGATGGAGGTCCTCATCCTCGGCTCCAACCCTTCAGCCTGGGATGACTCCTGGTGGCCGACGGCACTGGGAGCAGCCCCGACACCCACCGACCACGCACGCAACCTGGGAATCATCCTCGACTCAACGCTCTCAATGAGTAAGCGGGTCAACGCCGTCTCCTCTTCCTGCTTCAACACCCTCCGCATGCTCCGCAAGATCTACAGATGGATTCCGACAGATACAAGAAAGACAGTCACCCAGGCCCTCGTCAGCAGCAGACTCGACTACGGAAACCACCTCTACGTGGGACCCCCGACCAAGCTCATCAAATGACTACAATGCATCCAAAACGTCTCAGCACGACTGATCCTCGACGTACCACACCACGGCCACCTCACCCCCCACCTGAGGGACCTGCACTGGCTCCCCGTCAGCAAGAGGATATCCTTCAAGCTCCTCATCAACACACACAAGGCACTCCACAAGACCGGCCCAGCCTACCTCAACAGACGGCTCTCCTTCTACATTCCCAACCGCCAGCTACACTCCGCCGACCTCTCACTCACCACCCTCCCGCGCATCCGAAGAACAACCACCGGCGGAAGATCCTTCTCCCACCTCGCCGCAAGACATGGAACACCCTCCCACTGAGCCTACGACAGACCCAAGACCTGCTGACCTTCAGGAGGATGCTCAAGACCTGGCTGTTCCATCAGTAGCGGGCGCCCCCCCACCCCAGCGCCTCAAGACCCTCACGGGTATGTAGTGTGCTTTACAAATGACTGATTGATTGATTGAGGTCACAATGCTAACAAACATGAGATAAATTAACCAAAGGCACAAAATAAACAGCAATGACTGGAACAGAATTAACAGGCACAGATACAACAAATGGAACAGAGGGCAAAACAGAGAAGAGCCATAGAAAAACTGAAGCACAGCACTTCGAGGCAGCAAGGGGACATAACGTGTATTTGTAAAGCGCATGTTCACCCAAGGGTATATTGGCACTGAATAACATGTTTATTATTAACCAACTCAACGGTACTTATTTTATCAGCCTCAGAAGGATGAAAGGCTGAGAGGACCCACCAGGATTCGAACCTGTGTCCAGGAAGTCAAACACATGCCCTTACAGTGAATCCATTAGTCTACTAAGCCACCAGGACTTGTTCTTTAGTTCTGATTTCTATTAAAAAGGTCGGCAAAGCAACTCCTTGCTCTGCCAACCCTCGCAAAAACCTGTTGCTTAGAGACTCTGTGAATGGACTGCAGGGCTTTGTTCAAATATGCAAAAATAGTGATGTATTTGCTCAGTTCATTAATGAATCTCCGAATAACAGTCCATCCGCCTTGACTCCATCATCTACTGGAGCTAAATTGGGCAATTTAGGAACTAGTTTTAGGAGTCGTCCCTTTCGTCTTTCATGAGTTTTAGCAGAATTAGCATTTCTCAAGTGGCAAATTGCCATTTGGGTCCACATGGTTAGTTCTTCCACATCTATTACGGAATTCTGCAGTCTAGCTTTAGGGAACCACTATATCCAGCATTTCGTCCTGACAACTGGACCAGGCTTCGTCCACCCCTTCTGTTTGAACTTTGCTGAATTTTGAGAAAAAAGTTAACATATTTAGATCTACAGCAGGAGCTGTCGTGATTTTGGAATGTAAAGAAGCTTTAGGACATCACAAATTCAGTTTAGGTCTTGTTTATTTGTCCAGACCTTAACGTAATCTATATATTCCACCATATGTTCCGTAGTAAGCCATTCTGTAGAATTAGTATGGTGAATTAGTTTGAGTTCAAACATTGGTTGCCACTCCAAGGCCAACACTAACTTCACATTAAAGTTTTTTACTTGGAGACAAAAGAGAATTTATGTTTCTTACCTTTAGATCTGACACAGAAATCTGAGTTATTACCTTGGTTATTGTCATTATTAGTGTCCTGAAAATAATTGTCATCATCTGAGCCAAAAATACCATGTATGACTGTTTGAGAAAAGTTTTGTTTGTTAGATGTTGTATTCCCATCCTTCAAAGGAGGCTTTGGAGGGTCACTGTCCACGTTAATGGGTGAAGAGCACTCACCAACCAATTTCTCATCATTAGTAGGGCAAATGCTACTTCCCAGTATGTATCTGTTCTTGGCATGTAGAGCAGCAGATCTACACACTGTGCATAGATCGCCATCTGGTGTTGGGCCCGGATGTTTGCAGTTGTTTTTCCTCTTGGAAAGTCTTTGGCAGTCATGAGGTATGTGACTCCTCTTTTGGATCGGATTGCGCATGGGCTTCGGCTCCATCCTCAGATTGTTTTTCGCCAGCAGGGAAATGATGGAGCGTAGTAGGAAGCAGTGAAGATGCCCATGTGTGTTATATCTAAATAAGATAAACTGGAACAGATAAAGGTAGCCGGGGAGGTGGGTGGGCATGTGTAGATCTGCAGCTCTACATGCCAAGAACAAATGCATACTGGTAAGTAGCATATTCCGTTCGAGGCATATGAGCTGCAGATTACACACTATGCATAGATTGTATGGCAGTATCCCCTCCTAGCGGCGACTACCAGTATCTGTTGCAGTAGTTTGAAATAGTGTTTTGAGTACAGCCTGGCCCACACTAGCTTGTTCTTTAGATTGCACATTTACACAATAGTGTTTTGTGAATGTGTGCGGTGTAGACCATGTAGCTGCCCTGCAGATATCATCTAAGGGAATGTTCCCTAAAAATGTCATTGAAGCCCCTATCTTTCGTGTAGAGTGGGCTTTAGGAGGAACAGATAATGTATGTTTTGCTTTGTGGTAGCAAATCTGAATGCATTTGACAATCCACCTAGCTATCCCAGATTTGGAGATGGGGATGCCTTTATGTGGTGGTGAGAAGGAAACGAACAGTTGTTTGGTTTTACGAAAAGGTTGTGTTCTCTCGATGTAGTAGAGTAAGGCTCGTTTTACATCTAGTGTGTGGAGAGCTCTTTCTGCAACGGTCTGTGGATGCGAGAAGAATACGGGTAGTTCCACAGATTGGTTTAGGTGAAAGGGAGAAATGACTTTAGGGAGGAATTTTGGATTAGTACGTAGAACAACCTTATTATGGTGCATTTGCAGAAAAGGTTATTGAATAGTGAGTGCTTGTATCTCACTGACTCTTCTGAGGGAAGTGCTGGCTACTAGAAAAGCAGTTTTCCATGTTAGGAATTGAAGTTCACATTTGTGTAGAGGTTCAAAGGGAGACCCCATTAGTCTGGAGAGAAAGATGTTTAGGTTCCACACAGGTGAGGGTGGCACTCTGGGGGGAATTATTCATTTGAGGCCTTCCATGAAGGCTTTTATGGCAGGTACTTTAAAGAGTGATAGGTGCTGCCTGTTTTGTAGGTAGGCTGCTATGGCTGCAAGGTGCAGTCAAATAGACGTGTAGGCTAGATTGCATCTCTGTAAGTGTAGTAAATAGCATATGATGTGTTGAATGGACACATCTAAGGGATTGAAGTTATTGCTGTGACAATAGACTACAAATCATTTCCACTTGGCTGCATAGCAAGCTCTAGTGGTAGGACGTCTAGCTTCTCTAATGACGTTCATACAGTCTGGGGGGAGATTTAGATAACCGAATTCTAGGATTTCAGGAGCCAGATCGCAAGGTTGAACTGAGCTGGGTCCGGGTGTCTGATCTCTCCATGGTTCTGGGTTAAGAGGTGTGGAGAGAGGTGTAGCTTTTGGTGCGGTACTACTGATAGTTCCAGCAGTGTGGTGTACCACGGTTGTCTGGCCCAAGTGGGAGCTACTAGGATTAGTGTGAGGGAATGTTGCTGTAGTTTGCGCACCACTAATGGAATGAGTGAGAGAGGCGGAAAAGCATACGCAAATCTGCCTGACCAGTTCATCCATATCGCATTGCCTTTGAACAATGGGTGTGGATACCTGGCGGCGAAGCTTGGGCATTTGGCGTTTTCTTGGGTGGCGAAGAGGTCTATCTGTGGATGCCCCTACATTTGAAAGTACGGGTGAAGAGCTTGTGGATGGAGTTCCCACTCGTGGATCTGTTGAGTTTGTCTGCTCAGGAGATCTGCTATAGTGTTTTGGACTCCTGGGACATGTTGGGCTCGGAGAAAGATTTTTCAGGGTATGGCCCATCTCCATATGCTCTGTGCTAGCTGAGAGAGCTGTGGAGAGTGTGTGCCTCCTTGCTTTTGTATATGGTACATGGCTGTCATGTTGTCTGTGCGGACTAGGACAGCCTTGCCTGAGATTTGTGTTTGAAAAGATTTTAGGGCTAAAAATATGGCTAGTAACTTCAGATGGTTATTGTGGAGTAACTTGTGTAGAGGTGTCCACCTGCCCTGCTTGGTGTGATGTAGTAGGTGAGCTTCCCAGCCGGAGAGCGATGCGTCCGCTGTTAGTACTATCTGAGGAACTGGATCCAGGAACGGTCGCCCTTTGGAAAGGTTTTTGGTGGTCCACCACTGCAGGGAGCGATGGGTACGACCGTCTACCAACACCAGATCTGTCAGTTGGCCCTGGGCCTGGTTCCATTGGCGTGCAAAGCACTCTTGGAGAAGACGCATCTGGAGTCTTGCTTGAGGTACTATGAATATGCAAGAGGCCATCATCCCTATTAGTTGCATGAACACTCGAGCTGGAAGAGAGTGTTGTGGCAGAAATTTGGCACGTCGAGCCTGAATGCTTGTTATCCTGGCACAACTGGGGTAGGCTAGCACTCTTGAGGTGTCTATGGTGGCACCAAGGTATTGTTTTACGTGGGATGGTTGTAGATGGGAGTTTGCGTGGTTTACTGTGAAGCCCAGTTCGTGAAGTAGCTGGAGAGTGGCTTGCGTGCGTTTTACACACTGGTTGTATGAGCTGGCTTTTATTAGCCAGTCGTCTAGGTATGGGAAGACATGGATGTGTTGTCTTTGCAGGTGTGCGGCCACTACTGCTAGGCACTTGGTAAATACTTGTGGTGCTGTGGTGACTCCGAATGGGAGCACTTTGAATTGATAGTGTTGGCCTTCCACCAAAAATCTGAGGAACTTCCTGTGAGCGTTGTGAACAGGAATGTGGAAATAGGCGTCTTTGAGGTCTAAAGTGGCCAGGAAATCGTTTTGGGAGAGCAGGGGAAGTACCTGCTGGAATGTGACCATATGAAAATGGTCTGAGTGGATATATTGGTTCAGGGGCCTGAGGTCTAAGATGGGCCTTAGCGTGTCGTCCCTTTTTGGTATGAGAAAATATAGGGAGTAAACCCCTATATTGTGTTGGTTGATAGGAACTAGTTCTATTGCCCCCTTTTGTAGGAGGGAGATTACCTCCTTCTTTAGTAGTGTTAAATGTTCCAGGGACATTTGGCGATGTTTGGGTGGAATGTTTGGGAATTCAGACCGTAAGGAAATTGTGGAGTCTGCCGCCGACCGGAGTGGGATGGTCTAGGGGGAGTGGAGGGAAGTCATTGGGTAGGGGTGGAGGCAGAGCAGGAGGTGTTTGTCTTGCCTCTGCCTTTATTATTGTTGCCTCTGTAGCTGCCTCTTTGGTAACCCCTTGTTAAGGTGGATTGGGTTGCGGCTTTATAGGAAGTGGAAGCAGTGTCTGAGGAGTAGCCTCTGGATGTGCTTCGAAAGGAAGAGCGGCGAAAAGAGCGCTTGGGAGTGTGTGATTGTAAGGCTCCCATAGATTTCGCCGTATCTGTGTCTTTCTTCATTTTTTTCAGGGCCTCATCTACTTTTGGGCCGAACAGATGTTCCTGGTCAAAAGGGTGGTTCAGGATGGAAGATTGCACCTCTGGTTTGAAACCTGAAATCCTTAGCCAGGCATGGCAACGGAGGAGGACGCTGGTGTTAATTGCCCTAGAGGCGGTGTCAGCTGCATCTAGGGCACAGCGGATGGAGGTATTGGTGATGGTTTTGCCCTCCTGAATTAGTTAATTGGCTCTATTTTTATATTTGTCAGGGAGGTGTTGCACTATGGCTTCTAGTTCGTCATAATGGGCCCTGTTGTATCTTGCCAGAAGCGCTTGTGTATTTGCGATGCACCATATATTGGCAGCCTGGGATGCAGTGCGCTTGCCCGATGCGTCCAAGAGTTTTGACTCTTTATCAGGTGGTGGTGCTTCGCCTGATGCTTGGGAGTTTGCTCGCTTTCGTGCTGTAGACACTACTAGGGAATCTAGTGGTGCTGGCCCTCTGATGTAGGCGGGATCTGTAGGGGCGGCCTTATATTTTTTGTCTATGCGGGGGTTGATGACCCTGGCTCTGACTGGATCTTTAAAGACCTCCGGCGCGTGCTTGATAACTCCTTTGAGCATGGGCAGGATGGAGGTGGCCCTGTGTGTCGTGTCGAAAGTGTCAAGGAGGAAGTCCTCCTCCAAGGGGTCGGTATGGAGATCCACACCGTGGTAGAGTACAGCCCTATGGAGTAGGTGGTTGAACCCCAATGAATCTTCTGGTGGGGATGGTCTCGGAGGGTAGAGATCATCCTGCTGGACGTTAGGAATGTCAGGAATGTTATAGTCGTCCCATGGGTCTGGGGAGCCTGTGGGAGTGGGGTCCCCTGTAGGTTGGTCATGGGGCTCGTCCCCTATGTCATCATAGACATCATCATTGTCATCATCCGGAGAGGGTGTAGGGGAATGATGAGGTGGGGGGGAGAAGGAGGTGGCGGAGGAGGGGGAGGTGGAGGGGGTGGAGGAGGGGGCGAAGGTATTCTTAGAGGGGAAGTAGCAAAGTCTTTCCTCTTTGGAGGTGGAGCTGGGGCAGGCTTGTCCAGCTGTCTCTTTTTGATACTGAGCATCAAATGTCCAGTCTTAGGATCCTTGACCAGTGTTTATTGCAATGGATCAGGCTTAAAAAGTTATTCAGAGAGTGGCCTGTCCGTCGGCGCCGAAGGCATCGGGCCGTATGTTTTTTGGTTTTAGAGTCTACACTAGTGCGCTGTTTTGCACTATGCGGCTTCGAAAGGGCTGGTTGGTTACTCGGCTGAGAGATGGTTTTCGGCTTCGAGATATGGGTGTCGGTGGCCTTGTGTTTTTTGCTCGGTTCCAGGGATGGTGTCGGTACCGAGGAGCTTGAGCTGGTTTTCGGCACCGAGTGCTTCGGTAAGGAGCTCGGTGCCGTGGAGGAGGCCATTTTCTTTTTCGGCGTCGGTGCGGAGGAGTGTTTCTCGGCACCGACGATGGGCTGGCTCGAGCCCGAGCCGCCAGAAGGCTTAATAAGCTTCTTTACCGGTCCCGAAGGTGCAGTGTGGGAAGCAGGGTCCTTGGTCGTGCCTAGGCTCGGAGGCGAAGGCGTGGGTGTGGGGGTGGATTTCGGTACTCACGACCCTCTGTGCCGGAGTGATGTCCTCCACATCTGAATCATCGGCTTTGGAGGCGCTGACGAGGCCCTCGTTGGTGTGTTGTCCTTCCGGAGCGTCGACACCTTCTCCGAATATGTCATCTGGGATCGCCGTCGACGAGTGTGCCATAGTTATTCGTGCCCTTCGGTCTCGAATGGTTTTCTTGGACCGGAAGGATTTGCACGCCGGACAGTCTCAAGCCTCGTGTTCAGGGGAGAGGCAGAGGTTGCATACTTCGTGAAGATCGGTGTGGGGGAATTTGGACCCACATCGAGGGAAATTCTTGAAGGGAGTCCTTTCCATTAGCCAGGACCGGAGCTTGGGTAGGCCCGAAGGCCGTCGTCGACGACTGGAATCGAAGGTCTTGATCGATGAGAGCCACGTCGAGTGAGGGGATCGCGATCGAAAACAATACCGCGAAAAGGGGTGAGGAATGCGCTTCGATTGGAGAACTGGAAACTGTTCGGAACCGGAGCGCGAAGATCACATCCGAGCCCGATGGCGGAAAAAACCATCTGAGGACGGAGCCGAAGCCCATGCGCAATATGATCCAAAGGAGGAGTCACATACCTCGTGACTTCCAAAGACTTTCCAAGAGGAAAAACAACTGCAAACATCCGGGCCCAACACCAGATGGCGATCTATGCACAGTGTGTAATCTGCAGCTCATATGTCTCGAACATAATTGTTTATTCGGTACATCATCCTTATTAGAAGTTAATTAATTATTTGTAAATTTTTAAAGACACATTTTGTGCCTTGCTGTCCCACGCAGAATAGGTCAAAGAATTTTTGGTCACTATACTTTCAATAGTACTTTCTATATTTTTGGTAATCTTTTTCATAGAGGATGAAAATGCTTATTTGGCTGAGGACTGAATAAAAGAATTAAAATTTCTACAAAAGTCCTCACCATCATCGTGAAAAGCTGAGGAAAATTCTGAAGTAGTGTTAAATATTTTAGAGTATAAATAAATATGAAATAATTCAATAATTGACAATGTGAAATATTTATAAGACTTTAGAATTGTGGAGGAAAAAAACAATAACAACAAATATGTGAAAATTAGTATTGAAAGGGTTAAATGTTATTTGTTGAAAGGGTAAGTCAACAGAGATAATGGTGCCCTCTATGATGAGGCTGCTTCCAAAATAATTACGCTGACCCACATTGGGAGGTAGAAGCAGGCAGAGATTGGGTACAAGCAGTGCCCTGAAGAGGAGTCAACCGCAACATCAATGGGCCCCCATGAGAAGGGCCCGCGTCGTGAAGAAGGGAAGAGGTTGAAAAGAGAACTTTTGCTCGCTAGGAGCAGAGAAAGTTTAAACTACAGTCATGACCTGGAGTGAAGTCACATGCTTGACGGTCATCCTCTGAGAAAGAGAGAGAGAAGGGAGCCCCTTCATTATCAGAGGACTTGGGCTGGAAGAGCCTTTTAAGAACTGCATCAGTGAATGAACAACGGTAACCTGTAAGGAAAAACCTATTGTCACACGACACAACTGTGTCACAATAACATAGAGTAACAATCTATATTTATAACCAAAAGTTCACTTGTTGTGAAATTAAGTAAGAAAAACAATCAAATACATGTATTGGGTTTTAAATATTTAGAGCTAAGGAAATAATTGCTTATCTTGAGTGTGAGCAGCCAGAAAAGAGGCCGATTGTAGTCAGGATAGCTGTTATAGAGTTTCCTTAGCTTTGATTGGTTTTATTAATCTACTACTGTTATTCTCCTATTGGCTTGTAGCCCTTGAGCCTTATAGGAAATGTAGTTTTATTTTGCTTCTTGACTCCTGTAACTAAAATAAAGAAATTAGGTATAATACGAGCCTCCGGTCTTGCAATAAAATTACAAGCTCATGCGGGCATTAGAATTTGGTTTGGGAGGTTGATGGCTGTCCCCTCAAAGAGTGCTAGTGTCTGCTTCTTCCCTTTTCTCTGTCTGGGTGCTTCCAGGCTCCCTGTGGACAGCACAAAGGCAAGGACTGAGCCGGCATCCAAGCGCAGATGGTAGAGGTAACACAGGGCAGCAGGCCTTTTCCACCTTTGCACCCCATATCTGGAACGTATTAATCAGGACCACCCCAAAGCTGCTCCAATATAAGAAAGCGTTAAAAACTATATCACATCACTACCTCACAATGCACTAACAGTTCACAAACTAGCTATCCCTCCTATCTCTGGCTGACTTTATGCTCATATTTGAGCCTGTACATTGCTCCACAGATTTTTGACTAGGTTTGCACAACATAAATGGCACATACATATACACATACATGTTCATTGCCCCTTAACTGAGATTTTGCCTTTTGTGTTTTTTCTAATTTTCTTGCTTTCCGGATTCACAGTTTGCTCAGCACTGTTCTGTCATGCTCTCCGTCTACTCCAGTGCTTTGCCTGCATGAAATTCTTCTGAAGTCTTTATTCCCTCTTACTAAAAATATACTTCCATCTTGCTTAAGGAGTTTTCCCACTTTCCAATCAAAGAAGGCTGTCAGGATAGTCATCCTTTCCCCTGAAAAGCTCGGAAGGAGAAAGCCTTTAACTATTCCACATTTAAAATATAATACACACTTGTAGGTGACCAATCTAATATTTAAAACTACATAACTAACACTTTGTAAAACTCTGAAAATGTTTGCACTGTGGTTTTAATCTGAGTACAAGTTTCCTTTGGTATTTGATTCATGCTGAACAGCTGATGCAACTCTTGTTGCAGTGAGGATGCACTGGAGCCACTAGACTCTTTATCTGTGCATCACAGAATGACGCCATCAACTGGTATAGACTGGAGTGGAATATGATTGGAGATGCTTGTGTTCCAGGATGTATCTTTGTGTCTCCCTGGTAAATGGAGAACAGAATTTCCTCCTTGCAGAGATAGTGATGAAAATTAAATTTTGCCCTCAATGCAAATTCTACTTCCCGGTTATCAATGCACAGTGTGTAATCTGCAGCTCATATGCCTCGAACATTAAATTTCTCCCTCGATGCTAATTCTACTTCCCGATTACAGATACCAAAGAACACTCATTTGTCTCCGGGACACCTTCGGCATTCTTCTGCACAGGTAGAAGTACATGGGGTCCCTATTATCCCAAATGCAAATAGCCATCTCCTGGCAGTGAACAGTAATCACAAACTCAGAACTGCCCAGGATGTATCTGGATGTACTTTTGGTGTTCTTTGTTACAGCATTATGTGACCACTCAGAAATACCCCTAATGGCACAGGATACTATCTCCCCACCAGCCTAATGTCCTTCAGTACACATGGATCATTACCAAGTTGTAGTGTGTGATGTATATTTTGAAAATCCCAATCTAACCAGGCTTTTCTGCAGTGTAAATAACAAAATTCCAACAATATTGGGCATAGCCAAACCTTTGACCACTAACTAACCTAGGGTGACAGATATTAAAGATGCCGCTCACCCGACACTACATCTTCAAGAGCAGCACATAGTGTTTGTGGGGATGCAGAACATTTCTGTACCTCTTCCTATGCTTGACCCCATAACATATGCCTGCTGTTTGCTTCCATAGGTTTCCCCGGGTGTACAGAACCTCATTGGAGCAAAACCTTTCAACTGATGTCCAGGTAAAAACCTCAAACAGTCAGAGAAAACTGAACCAGTATCAGACGTTCAGATTTAACAATACTTACCAAAACCTGCTTTGCAGAACAACTCCTGTGGGTGGAGCTGCAAACACATGCAGCAGTCTGTGCTTGGATAAGCTGAAATTGACATCAAAGCCATTACAAGCCACATCTGGATTTTGGCCTCCATGGTGATAATGGGGAGTGTCAGAACCTTCTTGTTGTCTGTTGACCTGGCACAATAAAAGAAAACGGACGTTATAGGTTTCAAAACTGTGAATTAGAAAAGATGGACCCAGCTGTTTGGGTCTTTGTCCTGGCCCTTTATATTTTCTTATTCTACAAAACTATACATTCAAATAAAAATATAGCCCAAATAGGCACACATGTGATCAAACAACCTCTTGCAATACAGAGATGAAAGATGAATGAATGAGTGAGTTTTATTCATGATTGATTACTTAAAATCTATACATGAAGGCAACAAACACAGCATTTCCTGAGTACAAATATAAACAAATGTTAAAACCATATTAAAAGACTTATCAGCAATACCTCTTAAAAGAAATGACATTGCAAACATTAAAATTCTTAGCAGGAATAGCATCGTGATCCAGCAGCATGTGTATTAACGTGTATTGACATAAAACCAGATAATTTTTTATGAAGGAATGCGATTAGATAAAAGAAATAACACAGAGGGGCAGATTTACAAGACCCTTGCGATACTTTTGCCCCGCCATTGCATCACTTTTGTGACCCAGCGGTGGCGTAAACAATGCGGCCAATTTACAACGTGACACATCTAGGGAGATGGGCCACGTTGTAAAGACCTGCATCACATTATACCTGCATCAGGTATAATTTATGCAGGGTGGGCATTCCCACACAGGAAAGCCTCGTAGAAGTGACACTGAAATCTACAGGATTTCACTGCATCACTTCTACGATGCCAATGCGCCAAAACCTTATGCCTGCTTGAAGCAGGTGTAGAGTGATGCAGTGTAGTGGGAATAGGCCTCAAAATGCATTGCTGGAGTTGCGTCATGCTTGCGACACAACTCCAGCAATGCGTGACTTTTGCCCCTACATATGCAAATGTATTGTAAATACAGCGCATCCATGGTGACGCAAGGGTTTCTCAGAGAGGCACAGGGAAAGTGACGCATCTCTACAGATGCGTCACTGTCTTGTAAATATGCCCCTAAGAGTTGAGGCAGAAAAAAAGAAAGTGCAGAGTGCTTGTGGTGCGACATGACAAGCCACAGGGGCAAAACTTTCTTTGCATATGTCCTTTAAGACATGCAGGATGCAATATTTTTTCAGAAAAGTGCTGGTGCAAGAGAAGGTGGGTGGGCAAGAGAGCAGGCTGGGGCTCTAGACCCCAGTATAACGGAGAAAGTGCATGAGTTGTGTTGAGACTGGGTCAATGTCACCCAGGTGTGACATTTTGGGGTGTTGATCGAATAATGTCCGTGCATTTCCCCAGCCTTGCTGAGGTCATTGGAGAGTCATTGGAGAAATACAGGTCCGAACCTCTTCTACAAGTTATTATCCATTGGCCCAGAATAAGGAGACTAACAGGCAGTGACTGTCACTGTAGAGTTTGGGGAAACAAAATAATAAGTGGAACAAGGATTCCCTGCGGTAGTTACAAAGTCAAGGGGCATTGAAGTCCATGATTGGTAGGGCGAGAAGCCTCATGTATATGCTTTTCCTGCGTGCATGGGCTGTGACTTCTTGATGAAGATAGGACTGAGCTTTCCCTGGCGTGTAGGAGGCATCAAGTGTTCCCGGAAGTGGGGCAGTAACAGAGTTTCGATGTCCAGGCCAAAGGAGATTTACTTGACCTGCACATTTACTGCCCTTTTCCAGGCTGAGAATGCATGTCCTGCTGTTGTAGATTGGTGGCCACACTTTTCAAGTTACTGTTTGCCTCTGCTAAATATGCTTACCATGGGGAGTCCCCTGTCTCGAACATTTTGAGTTCTGCTATTGATGTATTCTCGGGGTGCCTTAGGTTCCCAATGTAGAATTTTAATTAATCACCTTGACACTTGAGGTCCATTCTTCTGAGGCCCAGCTCCTGTCTCAGCCTCGCTGTTCTGGCTTGCTGGGGAACATAATAGATTTTTGGGGATGCTGAAATTTGAGTGTTCTTAAGTTGCATTTCTAATGTGCCAGGAAAGGTTAAATGGCCGTAATTTAGAGCTGGAATCAGTTTTGCTCTCAGGACATTTAGCATTGGTTCAGCTGTTGGGCTTTGCAGGTGACTATTAAGGCATTTCAGGCTGTGAATGACTCCTACGCCGTCTGTTTTAAGATGCTTTATTTGAGCCGTAGGTTTGGCCCCTTCGGTGAACTGGACCCCTAGATAGTTGTAGTTCGCAACTGTTATTAGTAGATCCCTGAGCCGCCAGTGTGTCTGTTTCTTATGGGGGTATTTTCCAAAGATGACAATTCTGTCTTTCCCTGGTTCATCTGAATTGTATTGGCCTTGTTGAACCTATGAAGAGCATTAAAGCCTCTCCTCTGTAGACCTATTTTTGTGTGGTCCATAATCGCGATACCATCTGCGCTCTGCATAATTGGGAGGTGCACCCTTCCCAGCCTCGGTGTAACTAGACTGGCACCTTCTGTTGCTTTGCCAGGTCGGCCGTGTAAAAGGAGGGGGCCAACACACGACCCTGCATGACTCCATTGTTGGTAGGGACCTTTGCAGTTGCTGTGATGGGGCCTGTTTTTATATAGACCCAAGTCACCTGGTATTATAGCTTTGAGGAGCAGAGGGAGGACCCCCCATGCTGCTAGCTTTTCCACACAGCTTACCCCGGCCCATCCTGTCAAAGGCTACACTGTAGTCAACGAAGCAGCACAACAATGGCGGTTGTTTGGTCCATGTGGCTCAATGCGACAGGTACGCTAGTTGTCCATCGTGGATCTTTCTGGCCTTAAGTCGGATTGGAAACATGGAGAGATGCTTTTTACTGTTGCCCAGGCCTCCACCTCTTGCAATAAGATGTGTGCATGTTCTTTTGCTTACAGGTCTAGAAGGGTGATAAGCTGGTAGTTTGCAGGGTTTGAGAGATCTCCCTGTTTGTGAATCGAGAAGAGATGTGTCCCTCTCCATGAGTTCAGAGTCGTTGCAGTGGCAAAGGCGTACTTGAAAATCAGAGTGAGTGTATCAGACCAAAAGACTTGTACAGTTTTGAAGACTGAGGCGGGAGTCCCTTGGGTCCCGGGGCACAGTCTCGCCTCATTTTATGTATGGTGGTTATGTCTGAGGCCTCTGTGGGAGGAGAGGGTGGTTGAGCGTAACAGTCTGAAGCTGGAAGTGACTAGGTGGATGTTGTTTCTTTCGTCTGGTCACTCTTATATAGGAGCTTGGCGTGAGTATCCACTCTCTTTCCGCCAAACCATTCTCCTTAGTCTGGGTGCAATTGATGACTTTTTGTGTGCTTTCAAAAGTGGGAGTGATTCTTCTCTTGTAGGATGGTAAAGATCTTTATCCACTCATCTGAGTTTTTTGGGGGTTTTTTGCCATACATTCCGCTGTGAGCTGCTCTGTATACTGAAATAGTTTGTCCAGAGAAGTTTGTCACCTTGTCCTTTGGCTGTTTTGGCCCTTCAGAGGTTTTGCTTGGTTGTGGTCAGTTCCTTGGTTGTGATTTTGGTTTGGGGGCAGTTGGGAAAGTGGGGTTCCACCCCCAGGGCTGTGCGAAGGTCTGTAGGAATTTCCTCACAGTGGGCTAAAGTTGTCAGTGTGCTGGGTGACTTAACGTCTGCCTCTTCACTTGGGATCCACTTATTTCGTTTTTTGCCAAGATTGTCTTTCCATTTGACGTTCTTCCCCTGTTGGTTCCCCAAGTTGAAGTAGCTGAAGTGAGACCTTGATGTCTAATTGCAGGGTTGCGTGCAGAGTTCTCTGGTCCCTTTCGCTTCTGTCATCTACTTGGAAGGCGCCGGGAGTGGGTGTTAACGGTTCAATGATGAAAATATAATCCATAGTGGATATGTTCCTAAAGGTAGGAGGAATTTGGCATTAGCTTGTTTTAGGGATTGTGCGGACACTAGCCTATGATTTTTAATGAGGATCAAATGATACAGCATCTGGGATTGGTCTGGTTAACTTACTGTAACTGTCCAGGTCCCTGGTATTGAAGCCTCTGGCCATAATTGGCATGTGAGAGTTGTATTTATTTAGCAGCTCTTCATTTGTGGTTATTAGAGAATGTATGGCCTGTTTTTTCTGCTGCTGTGCAGGGTTAACATAACAGTTGATTAACAACAGGCAAAGTGGTTGGAGGTCACATTTTAGACCTTTGATAAGGAAAGCTTGGAGTGTGTGTGTGAATTGGTAAATATTGCAGTGGCCTCTACTTTTCAGTTGTGCTTGACAAAAATGGAGAGTCCTCCAGATGTTTAGCCAAAGATGTTAAGTTGTATTGCTGAAGTATGGAATTCGTAATTGCCTGGGAGCATGGCAGTTCCGTTGGCCCAGGTCTCTTGAATACATAGAATGTCTTCTTTTTGAAGATCGTCAAGAGTTGAGTTGTCCTCAATGATTGTCTTGAAGCATGCCACATTCCAGGAAATGATTGTTAGCTGTGGGCTGGGGACGGCCACCCTAGGATGTTTACCTTGAGTCCAAATGTGTGGGTGGTGTTAGGGATGCCATTTGTGGAGACTCAGGGCAGGGGGAGTTCCTTGTCTGTCAATCAATCAGGTTACTTGAAAAGTGCAACTACTCACCTGTCAGGGTCTCAAGGTGCTAGGGAGGGTGCAGGGGCGGGGACAGCTAGTCTGCCGAAGACGCAGTGGTTCAGTCGAAGAGCCAGGTCTTAAGGTCTTTTCTGAATTGAGGCAGTGACGGTGATTGCCTGACGTGCAGGGTGTTCCAGGTTTTTGCTGCAAGATAGGAGAAGTATCTTCCTTCGGCCGTGGTCTTGCGGATACCTGGGGTGGTAGCCAGGGCCAGTTGGGCAGAGCGGCAGTCTCTGGTGGGTGTGTGGAATGTGAGGTGGTGGGTAAGGTACGCAGGTCCCATGTCATGTAGAGCTTTGTAGGCGTGCGTGAAGAGCTTGAAGGTGATTCTTTTGTTGACTATGAGGCCCATAGGTGCAAATGATTTTGTATTAGCTAATTTGTGATTACCTAATTGGCAAAACACAAATTAGGTAATACACAGCCAAGGGTGCCCGGAGCCCTAAGGCCCCCCTGAAGCCAGTGGTGGGCGGCACGGCTTGTGGGGCAAGCAGGGGGGTGTAAGCAGGCACAGGGAGGATAGGGGGAGAGTGGGTCACAACAATTAAAAAAAAAACACTTACCTTCCCACAAGGTCCCACGCGTCTCTGCTCCTGCTCTCGTCTTCCAGGAACAAGAAGCAGGCAGCCAGGCTCCCCTGACCAGTCACTATGCTGCAATGCTGTGTGGAGAAGTGTGGCTCAATGGTTAGAGTGGCAGACCTCGATGCAGAGCACTGGTCCGGGACCAGGGTTCGATTCCCGACGCGGCAGGGTCTCGGGCTATAAATTCCTCGGACCTGATATTCTCGCATCAGTGCCTATCCTAATCATGGGTCCCACGCTGCAACTCTGGGCAATAGCTTGCTTAGTCTCCACAACGGCCCCAACAGCGCTGGGATGCCTGGCTTCACCATGGGGGTGCCCAGGAGTGGACACTTCACACGGATAGCCAGGAAGGGTTCCTACAGCGGTATGAGTACAGCGCGGAGATACCCCCAGGGGTGATTCGGCGCTATATAAGCACATACACATTTACATTTACACTCCACTCAGCCACGGGCTAGAGGGGTGGGCATGCTCTCCATGCAGGCTGTAATACAGCCTGCATGGAGAACAGGAAAAGTACGCATGACTGTTTTGGGCGGCCCGAAAGGGCTGACCAAACAGTCATTACGCACTTAAGAGGGTTGTCCCCTGCTCTTCAGCCCCACCCCGCCCCCTCACGCAAGCGTTATCATCACGTTATTATAATTTTATCAATTTATTTTTTCCTTTCTTTTCCTGCTTGAAGGCAGTGGGGCGACGCACCTCCACATTAGCCGATGAGCCACCACTGCCTGAAGCCCCCCCAAGCCCCAGGGCATGTGTGCACTACATGGCACTTGGAAATATACAGTTTTGTGCATTTTACACATGCTTACCATCGACCTGAAGTCGATGGTAATTGCACTTACCTAAATGCAGTTTGCAGTTGGAAAATGCTTCATATACGTGCCAAGGGAATCGCAAGTTGTGATTCCCTAGTTGTAGTCACAATTTTAGGTAAACTACATTTTGCAATTACTTAAATTTGCAACTACAAAGCCTTCCATACATCATGAAAGGCTATTTTGCATCGCAAATGACCGATTTTACCGAATCGCACCACTTCCGAATGCAAAACACTTTCATTCATGTGGCCCATTCTCCCCAGTTCTGGATTAAGAGTAGCACGCTACCCACCACAGAGCACTTGAAGGCCTCGTCAGTGGTAGTAAGTGCAATATAAGTCCAATTACTATACAATCCACAATCAGTAAAGGAAGGGTCGACAGATTCTGAAGGGTGTACCATGTACTCAAACTCACTCCATAGGGTAACATTACTGTATTGTTCGTTATGAAAAAAGATAGCAGTCCATGTTCTGTGTTTCATTTTATTATGACTGAGGTGACAACAAACAGTACAGTGGGATTGAGCATTTTTTAACAGAAGGATCAGAGGTGATATGTGCCATTGATTGGGCTTTGTTCCCAAGAATGAAGAAAGCTAATAATTATTGTTTTTAAATATGTATTACAAATATTGCATGGACTGTTGCGATCTGTTCATGATTACAAAATATATATTTTAATCTCAATTTGGGTATCTCGAGTTGATAATTTTGTAATCCTTCGTGTTTTACTGCAGTGTGTGATTTACACTATACAGTTTTACTTGCTTAACTAATGTTAATATTTGCATTTGATTTTGTAGGCAAAACTGTGTAAAAGGGGGTAATAATGCATACAAAACAGTTTTGCATGTTTATGCCCAATAAGGGATACTGTAAGAATCTGGCGGAAACATTATTTCTACTAAGGTGTGTAAATAAATTATTTGGTATTTTAATGAAAATGGGGTACTCAAATTTCCTCCTCTCTAAAATTATTTTGTGTGCCAGCCCTCCCTTAATCGAGGTTTCATAGAGCAGCAATCCCACTGGGGAACACTTAGACTTCAGATCATGAAGAACTTCTGAGCAATGTCACAGGTCTCAGACCACCCATGCATTGACAGACACATGGCACCTTTAACACTCAGAGCCTGATACACGGAGAAGGAGTGAAGGATATTTAAAGAATATTAGCTCCTCCTCGGCGTTGTTGCTCTTGCTGGGCTGTCTAAAGCCTCGTCCGTGCAGCATTTTGGCTCTGGGTACAATCAACGGCTAGGGGCAGGAGGACAGTCTTTTTGAGTCACAACTGAAGGGCTTACCTCTTCTCCTCCGTGCCGAGTCACATATTGATATCAGGCAAATTTGCACCCAGGTCCTTCCCATGCAGAATAAACTCTCAGTTTAGAAAAAACCTGCAACCTATCTGCAAACCACTAGTTCATCCCTAATCAGTGCAGGCACTCACTTACTCAGCAAGTACTCCAAGAGAACATTTGCTGAGGTGTAAAGAGTTACTTCGGCCACAACTTCCAGAGGGGTATGGAATTCATGCAGCCACCCAGGACATGTTTGTGGTCAAGGACAAGAAGTCGTTATTTCAATTTTGCTTCCTTGACGAGTAGGGTCAGTCAAACCTTCTGCTGTACAAATGCATGGACTGCCAGTTTACAATGTCACATAATAGTGAAGACTCCTCTGTTGTAACCACAAGACATACATAATGTTCCAAGTTATATATAATAAGCAAAGCTTTTACTGTTAGGGTGAGTACTGCAAGGCAATACGGTAGGATGCAAACTCAGCTTTAATTGACAATAGGCTTTCCAAAATGGAAATATGTACACATTTGTAATAGCAACAATGTATAAGTATTTTGCAATTGTCTCAGAATGGTCCTTGATTATACACAAATACTTGAAGTGCTTGTGGAGCTAAAAGAGTAATCCCACCCCAACAGTTTTCTCCACAGCGAAAATGCTATTCCTTATGGAAAAATGTCTCTCTATACACCTCGAATGTTTGGATGTGTCCCAATCCCCTTCCCACTCGAAAAAGGGGTTTACAATAGTTGTTGCCTGGCGTAAATCTCTGACCATATCTAGGACCGAAAAGGTTGTGAAACGTTTGTGGATGTCCGCAGACGGATATGTTTGTGTGTTCTCGCAAGCTTTCAAGGCTGATCATTCCTTGATCTACCTCCTCCCCATCACTTTCAAGAGATGTACTCCCCATGCAATATTATTTTACCTTATGTGGTAATATTATGTGGAGGTATATTGACTACCGACTATTTCCGCTATGGCTTTGCTCCCACAGTATGATTGCCTTCCTACATTCTCTGCTCTCTGCAATCCCCTGAGATTCCCTGGTTGAGTAGTTATTGCTGAGTATTCATGCCTGAATCTAGACAACATTTTGTCTTGAGCTGTCTTTGGGCTCACAGTATTATTAACTCTCTTCAATGAGTGTGCTTGCTGTGGGATCCTTACATATCCCTAGATTCACTTTTGGTGGATATTTCCTCTTCTTGGTCTCTTGCTTTGTCTTTGCTCTCCATCCTGGATTGCTTCTCTATAATGAATACATAGGGCATGAGCTTTGTTGGAACCCAAGACCCCTTTGTGTAACTTTAGTAGAGCACTGACTATGCAACTTTTAGTTCTGTTGTTCTCATAGCAGAATTTGTTTTCTGTCACGTCTGGCTGTTATGAACATCTTAAGTTTGACATATTGCAGCTTGAGTGAGGTCTTAACCAGTGTCAACTGAACTGCAGCAACTTAGCTCCCACATTTTTCTTTGTTCCCCTTGTCATAAATTGCATATTCTGTGATTCCCAAGATGGCCTGAAAACATATTGTGTCAATAAGCTCTGACAAGTCATTAGAATTGTAATGCCCAGCTCTGTTTTCTTGTGTGCAGTTTCAGATCCAATGTAACATATTGCAGAGATGTTTATGTAGTGAAGTCGCTGGTCTTTGATTCTAACATTCCAGATCTGTAATTGTTCTTCTAGAATAAATCCTTTAAAATGAGTGATATTATGTGCTATCCGAGATCCCCAGGTACTCCGTGTGGCTGTTTACTGCTGGCAAATAAGTTACACTCTATTTGGTCTTCAGTTCTGCCTTGTTCTCATGCTGCTATCACATGAGTTTTATGGATAGTGTATGGTGACATCCCAGGTCTCCCTTTGTGTGACAACAGCCCCTGCTTACTCTTAAACTTGGTCTTTGCTCTTGTACTTCCATTTCTCCCTTTTGAAGAGTAGACTATTTTTATGATTTTAGTTGGGCACTGGCAGCTACTACTTTAATCTATTTAATCTTCAGCTCTGTCTTTGGGTTCATGCTGTCATCACTTCAGGGGAGGAGATTCGCACTGTGTGCGTGATGATATCGTCACGCCTCACTCAATGTGGATGTTGCCAGGCTGTGGTAGCTGTGGAGCTCCCATGTTCTTTTTCCAGGATACCTGCCTCACAGGTCTCTTTTCTTTGTTGTAAAGGGTCTGCTTCTTGGCTGCACAGGGTTCACTCATCTGGCCATTTATATCTGTAGGAGTATTATTTAATACTTTTTTTTAAATACATTGCAATTAAAACATCAGTGTAAGGAAATGCCTCTTTTTGTATGGTTAACCCTTAAGTTTTGGACAGATGCTACAGGTTTTTCGACTCTGAGAGTGCACCGAGTCCTGTTCACCAGACCTCATTGCCAGAGCCAATACCTTAAAATGTGCATGTTCAATTGGCATAAGCTAACTTACACGCAAGTTCCTACGTTATGGTACCCAGGGCCTGTAAGTTAGAGGGTCACTCCAGGGATTGCAGCACTGTCACCCTGGGTGTGACAAAGTCAAAATATGGCTCCCAGTCTGCTACTGCGGACTGGAAGGGCAGTATTAAAATGGTAACTCGACTTTGCCATATAAAGCAATGGTAAAGTCCAATCTTCACTTTTTAGTATATATATAAGTCAGCTCTGAGGTAGGCTTATCGAGCCTGAAGGCGGGGTGCAGTATATTAGAAAGTGGAACATGTCGTTTTTATATGTTTCAGCAGTAAAAAACAGAAATTGTTATTTTTACTGTGGAAAAGTCTAGTAGCCCCTTTGGAGAGTGCAGAGTTAGAGGCTACCACAGCAGCCCTGCTAAATTCTGACTGGGGCTACTAAAGTTGGTATTGTATGGTATCAAACAACTCGTTACATCAAGGCCGGCATGTTGCCTAAGTCAAAATTAAAGTTTCTTGTTGCAGGGTGCGACTATTGCAAAGTTGCCACTTTGTTGCCCAAAATCTCCTATTCCTGTTCACGGTTGCACATTAGATCTGTTCCCAAGACAGCTTTCTGCCCTTCTGGGGAGTGGTCTAAACAGTCGCAGGAAAGGACACAATACAATCTTGCATGGGGAGAGGTGTTACCTCTCCCTGGCAGGAAAGCACACAGATGTTTCCCATAAGGGTGAGCTTCAAACGTGAAGCCGTCTTCCAAGGCCAAATGACTAACACCTGGGAGAGGGGCTGCTGTATTTTCTAGGTAGAAAGGCTGGCACTTAGGTCACAGAGGGGAATCCAGTTGTCAAACCATTTTTTAAGGGGCATTTTGCCCCTTGGCAGCCAAAACTCTGGGCTAGTCTAGGGAGCTCTGCAACCTAAGTTAAGGGTTCTGCCATGTTCAACGTGCACATAATTGAGACTTCTGGGATAGTTAAATGCAACTGTTACACCTGGCATTTCTTGGCGTGATTACCCCTGACTTTTTGCCTCTTCCTCCTCTTTTTTTGATGCTGTGATGGATTTTGTTTTGCTGGCTTAGATGCTTTGGGCACTTTGCCACTGCTGATCAATGTCAAAGTGCAAGTGCTCCCTGTGTAAAGTGTAATGGTAATTGGTTGTCCATGATTGGTATGTTTGCCTTACTAGTAAGTCCCTAGTAAAGTGCACTGTGTGCCAGGACTGGTAATACAAATGCTACTAGTGGGCCTGCATCACTAACTGTGCCACCCACACAGGTAGGCTTAAAGAGATAACTCAGACCTGCCACTGCAGTGCCTGCACCCAGTTTCTTAAACTGCCATGTTGTCCTGACAAGTGCACCCACTTGCCAGGCCTTACAGTTCCCTTTCTATGCACATCAGACACCCCTATGGTAGGTCCAAGGTACCCCCTGGGCAGGTGCAGTGTATGTGAAAGGTAGGACATGTATTGTGGTGTGTGCCATGTCCTGACAGTGAAATACTCTCCTTTTGTTTTTCACTGTTGAAAGGCCATCTTGCCCATAGGACAGAATGGGGAGTCTGTGTAATATGTTTCCAGCCTATCTTCCCAAAGGCTTAAGATGGAGAGGTGAAGTTTAGTGGCCTGAACTCACAATTCAATAACACATCTTTTTGTGAAGGGGGTTTTTGCAATGTGCGTTTAGAAACCACTCTTTTAGAAGTGGATGGTTTTTGTGCTCTAACATTTCTGTGTGTCTCTGCCTGGTTGTGGATTGACTGTCTGGATTTGAAAGTGATAGGATCTGGGAAATGTCTTGACCCAGGGGAGGAGGTGAGACAGCAAGTGGTTGACCTGCATCTGGAGTGTAGAGGGGAGGAGTTGCCCCTGGAGGTGAAGAGGCCTGAGTTGCTGCCATAAAACACTGGCTCTATCTCCTGCTGAGTGATTAAGGATCCAGACCCCCACTATCAAAGGAAGAAGGTGTCACTGGCAGGGAGACACCCACAACTGGTTTGGAAAGGGGTCAGTGCCCCCCTGAACACAATGACTTCAAAGACTTTGAGGGGTATAACTATGAGAGCTGAAACCCCTAAACGATGAATTAATCAAGACCGAAAAGGATTGAAACTACTTCGTGGTCAATAGGAACCTCTGCCAAGGACGAAATAGCTGAAGAGACTGAAGGAAAGAACTGACCCTTGCTGTGTGTTCTGCAGTTTGCTGATTTAACCAAGGAGAGACTAAGGGACTTTGTTGTGTGATGTGTCCCCCTGCTTGAAAGGACTTTGCTGTGTTCTGTGTCCTGAAGTAACTTGTCCCCAAGGGCCCCAGGAGAGCTGGCTCCCTGTTGTGGAAACTGAGGAACACAAAGGTTTCCAAGGGTGTCTCAGCGACGCTCTGTGCGGGTGCTTTTTGCAGCCTGAGACCTTCGTAAGAATTTCCCTGTGATCGTGGGCACCTGGATTCCAAGTGAGTCTCAGGGACGCTGTGTGCGTGTGCTTTGTGCAGCCTGAGCCCTTCGTGAGGATTGTCTTGTGATCATGTGCACCTGGAGTCCAAGTGAGTGTTAGCAACACTGTGTGCGTGTGCTTTGTGCAGCCTGAGACCTTCGTGAGGATTGCCCTGTTATCGTGCACACCCGGAGTTCACTTGAGTCGTGTGCGTGTGCTTCTTGCAGCCTGCGACCTTTGTGAGGATTGCCCTGTGATCGTGTGCACCAGGAACTCAAGTGAGTCTCAGCGACGCTGTGTGCATGTGCTTCTTGCAGCCTGAGACCCTTGTGAGGATTGCCTTGTGATCATGCACACCCGAGGCTCTAGGGAGTCTCAGCGACGCTGTGTGCATGTGCCCTGTTGCAGCCTGAGATCTTCGTTATCGCCACTGCCCGGAATCCACAAAGTCGCAACGGAGGCTCAAGTCGCAAGAACAGGAGAGAAGAGCGAGGTTGCACCCCCCAGGTAGCGTGTGTTGCGACCTGGGGCGGGATGCAGGCTCAGAGAGAGACGCTCTCTGCCTCTCCGATTCTTGCAGCGCGAGCCTCTGCTTCAGCTTGTATCACGGCCCGTACGTGCCTAGGAGGGACAATAGCGGGGCCGGAGTGCGAAGATGCACTTTGGTTTACACCATACCCATGAAGGGGGCATATGTTGGTGGAAGCTGACCGCGAGTCAGTACGACTGGCGGAGAGACCGTCTAAAGCACCGTGAAAGGTGCTGGAATGTATTACGCATTGCATTATTTCTGCATTACGAACTATCAGATTGTTGCATTACGCATTGCAGTATTGCTGTATTATGAACTGCCCGATTAGTGTATTACGCATTGTATTATTCCAGCATTACGAACTACCTGATTGTTGCATTACGCATTGCTGTATTTCTGTATTACGAACTGCCTGGTTAGTGTATTACGGAGTGCATTATTTCTGCATTGCGGACAGACTGATTGTTGCATCACACATTGCATTATTTCTGCATAAAGAACTGCCCAATTGCTGCGTTACGGATTGCATTATTTTGGCATTACAAAATGCTTGATTGTTGCATAACGAATTGCATTACTTTTACATTGCGAAGTGCCTGATTCTTGCATTACGAACTGCATAGCATTGCATTAGGACTGCATTGGATCATCTAGAATTGCTCATTAATATCACCAGAGCCTACAAAGACTGGCTGGCCTAATAACCAGCTAGGAGGAATATTACAAATACGCATACGTTGGATTTATATTGGGTGGTCTCATCGTGTGTCTTTTTATATAAACATATACTTGTTTTTATGAAACTCGTGTGGAGTTTATTTGTGGTGTCATCATTGGGTTACTGCGAGCATGGTTGCAAATACTTTACACACTTGCCTTGAATATAAGCCTGGCTGCTCGTGCCAAGCTACCGAGGGTGTGAGCAGGGGCTATCTGAGAAGGTGTCCTTTCTTTCCGTGACGTGGAAGCAAGGGTCCCTATTTGGCCAAAGGTACCTACCTCAGCCAACTAGAGACCCCCAGTTCTAACAGTAATCTATTGATCAAGTTGAATTCTAAATCACAATTTTGAAAATGCCACTATTAGAAAGTTGGCATTTTCAAGACCAAAGCCTCTAGTATCCTTTTTAGGGTTAATCCCCCAACAGTTACCTGGCAGTCTGTTTACCCCTGCAAAGAGGGAGTTTTGAATGGTTCCGAGGGAAGGGAACAAATGGGCCTTGGCTGGAAAGAGCCCCCCGGACAGGACGGCCAGGAAGATGTGCCCACCAACTACACCAGCTTTAAAGGGGCATCCCCTGTTACAGGCAGATGTAACTCACACCTAGGCTTGCCCTGCCAGAGTGGTAATAATCCTGGGGGAGGGGATTGAGGGGGGCTGTTTCAGAACTAGGTTGCATGGGAGGTTTTCTTTTCCCTAAACCCACCCTATGAGTGTTCCCAGAGCTCTGCCTAAGGGGAGAAGGGTTCTGCCATATTGTATTTTAGCAGTACAGTGCATAGTGGGATTGTTTACGGCCAAGTCCACAGGAAGGGATATCAAAGTGGGTAGGGCAACCCTTGTGAACATATAGCTCTCCCCACAAGCTAGTGTCAAGCATAAATGTGGCACCCCTGCATACCTTCTTCAGAACACTTCTGGACCTGTGGAAAACAGAAGGACTGTATCTGCTGTTCAACCTGTGGAGAGAAACCCCAAGAGCTGGACCTGCTCCCCACTTGTTCCCTGAACAGAATAGTGGACTCCAAGGGGGGTAGTTGACTAGCCTCCTGTTCAGCACCAGGCACACAAATGCTACAAGAAGCTCAACACTCTGCTAAACCCAGCTGACCAATTCCAATTGGACTTGCGCAAGACCCTGCTTGTGGCTTCCAGGAGATTGAGTATTAATACCCAAGTGGTCCCTAAAAGGTCTTTGACTCTTGGCTGGTGTTAGAGTGGAGTCTTCGCTATTTAAAATTGCAAGACTGGACACTTAAGAACCTTTTGCCCAAAAAAACTAGAAGCTACCACCAGACCGCCATCCACGTCAAATTGCCGGTCGGAATCACCTTGATGGTTTGCCCCTCTGAAAGGATTCTGACTGCCAGAAAAGTTTCAATCGCAGACGACTTCACCTGGACCAATGCCGAGCAGCTACCAGACGACGACAATGCCTTTGAGGGGGCCAACGTCAGTCTTCATCTGCTCACAGTTTTCCCACCTTCAACATCAAGAACCTTGAACTTCCTGCTAGAGCCGAGGTTCTGACAAAGATCCTGTGCTTCACCCGGCCATCATTGACGAGCCCGTTTTTTTGATCCAGCTGGCACTCTGACTTGCTGAATACCTTGTAGACAAGGATTTTTATCTAGGAAAACAACTAAGTCAGAAGGTAAATTTTCAGACTGGAAACACCATGTCCCTGTATCCAACACAAGCTCCATCTCGGTCGCCCTTAACATTTGACTTTGACCCAGTCTAGCGTGATTAGATACCTATGGTTGGTGTTTTGTACTTTTTGGTGCTAGAAACATCGAAAGCTTTAAAAAATCATTTCTCCAGTTCTCTACCACTGATTTGTATTGTTTTGGTGCTCGTCTGCTCAATAAAAAGTTCTCTATATTTTATTAATCGGAATGGGATTTTTATTGTGCTGTTTTTCTACTTTTTCACTGTTTTACTACTTATAAATGCTTTGCACATTTCTCCTAAGTTAAGCATGCCTCCTCTGTGGTACAGCTACCATGGGCAGTGCTAAGGTTTACTTTATTGAGACCTAACTGTGCTTAGTAAGGAATGGTGCCATTGTTACTTGAAGAGGGCTCCCATCCACTTCAACTAATAATCCAGTTCCTCAAATTAAGGTAATAAAATCTGACAGTGTTTGTGATGTGTGCACTTTACCAACATGTTAAGTTTTTAACTTTATTTCTATTAACATCTCTAACATTTTTTCCCCCACAAAACATCTTCCAGCAGACAGAGTATCTAGCAAAACGTTAATCTATGATTTTTATTTTCAACAACAAGGGTGACATCTTCATAGGAGGTTGCTGAATTTTGTCTCGCAAAATTCATTCTTTTGGATCTAACCAACTCTAATTTCAATTTTTCAGCTGATCACATCTCGGTCTAAAAAGTTTTGATTGTTCTGAAGAAGTCTCAAAACACCTAATTGTGCATTTAGCAATACATATCCAAAGTACTGCAAGTGGCTGATATAGATCCAACTACGTAAGGAAGCAACAGCAGGATGCCAAGCTTCAAACAACTTTCAGACGATAAAGAGATATTAGATTAATTTTACTGGAATAAATACATCATCGAATCCTGCCTGTAAAGTGGTTTCTTTCACACAAGAATGCCAGAAGGTATTTGGAGAGAAGTAGAACTGTAATTAGGGGAACATGACACTGTGCCAGAGCCCCAAGTACTGCGGATCCGGATTACTGATGCTTTTGTGCACCATCAAAACTGTGGTGTTGCTTTATTGGGAGCAACAGCAAAGCCCCAGGACTTATTGGTGATCTTCATGACGGAGTCAAAGTGTTCTTTGGCACAGTCCTTTAAGTTTCCCTTTTGTGCCATGCAGTTCGACACTTCACCCCCTCAGATGTGTATCCTTCCACTAAGCAGCATATTGGTTTAGTAGTTTACTGAAGTAGCAAAGAAATTGAGCCCTTAGTAAAGATAAAATTGGAAAAAATAATTATTCTCAATAGGGGGATAAATCTTTCCATGATTTTATGTAAACAGGGATCTTTTCTCCAAGATGAAGACTCAAACTAATAGAGGAAGGACTGTGATGAGGAAAAGGGACATGGTGGCAATGCCGCGGGGGAGGCTTGATTCCTTATACTTAATATACCTGTTAGACCTGGCACCATTGGCGTGGGTCACCCTTCCATTTTTGTCTGTGCCTCAATGTGTTTTGTGTTGGTGTTAGCTGCTCAGGGCACTGTGCCACTGCCATCCAGTGCCACAGTGCAAGTGCTCCCTATGGTAAAATGTATTATGTGAATTGACTTCCACGTTTGGTTTATTTGGTTTACTATCAGTCCCTAGTAGAGTGCACCAGGGGTGCCAAGGGCTTGTATATCCAAATGCTGCTAGTGGGCTTGCAGCACTGGTTGTGCCACCCACCGACGCAGCGGGGTAAAATGTGTCTAGGGTCTGCCACTGCAGAACCTGCGCGCGGTCTGGTACCGTCGCGCTGACTGAGCAAGTGTCCCCACTTACCAGTCCCTAAACCTTCCCTTAACTACATGTTAGTCACCCCTCTGGTAGGCCTAAGCGCAGGGTGCATTGTAGGTATAAGGTAGGACATGCCCTGATGTGTGTGGCATGTCTTAATAGTGAATTACAGCCATTTTCGTTTTTCACTATTGAAGGCTACCTGCTCTCCATAGGCCAGAATGGGCTGCTGGGATCGCTACACGCTGTGACCCCAGTGGACTCAGAGAGCATGGTAGAAAGTCATGTTTAGTATGCCTGAACTCGGGATAATAAAATACATCTTTTAGTAAAGGTTATTTTAATATCCTGGGTTTGCAAAAGCTACTTTTAGAAAGTTAGCCTTTGCGTGCCTGACCATCTCAGTCCGCCTCTGCTGTGGGTGTGTGTTCTGCCTAGCAACAGTACAGGAGCAGGGCTGGGGGATTCCAGGAGACAGGTTGGCTGCCAGGTGGTGGGTAGAGAGATTACACCAGGATGGGTGGGAGGAGTACACCCTGACTCTTGAATAGACCTGTGCTCTGCCACCACAAAGCCGGCGCCGCCCCCTGTGGAGTGGCTGATGTCTCTGCCCTGCTGCTGGAAGGAACAAGCCGAGTCACCACAACAGAGTGCTCCAAAACTGGACTGAGCCAGGCCCAGGCCCCCTGGCGCTAAAGAACAAAAGAATCCCTGTATAAAAGTAGGAGCCTGGCTCCTAAGAAATCAGATCCAGATTGAACCACGAAGGAACTCTGCCCGACTAGAAGGACCTGGAAGAAGCTGAAGGAGGAGTAACTTTCCCTGACCTGAGGGACTGGCCTGCAGTAGGTGCCTTGCTGAGGAAGGAGAGGAAAAAGACTGAAAGAGACTTTTGCACTTTGTTCTTCAACTATCTCCAAGGGCTTGGAAGAAGAGCTTGCCCCCTGAACTGAACCCCAGGACCAGTGGGTTCACCGTGTCTCCGCTCGTCTGAGAATTCGAGCCGTGTGCTTTCTCCCGCCGGAGTGCCCTGCGCACCTTCGCATCCCTCCTAGGGCCGTGACACCCAGAAGCCTGGCCGCCTCCACTCGCCGAGAGCCCCGCTCTACCTGAGTCGCTCTGGACCCATCGAGTCTGGCCGTCCCGCTTCCCTGTCACCTGCCTGCTACTGGAGCGCGCTTGGTGCCCTCTCGCCCTCCCGCCGGATTTCTAGTGGGGAAGTGAACTCCAGCCTCGGACGGCCGCCCGTACGTCGTAAAGTATCCGGCCGCCCCGCTTCACCTCCCAGCCTGAGTCTGACCGTGCCGCCCTCCGCAGTGACCTCCCGCACAGTCCGTGTCGGGGGCCCTGGGCCGCACCTGTCTACCGAGAGCCGCCCGCTGAAGTCTCGATCCGGAAGACCCGCGAGGTGCAGAACCTGCATCTCCCCCGAAGACTCGTCCAAGCACATCGCACGTTCCCAGGTACAGTGAACTCTCTATCGGACTCGGGGTCCGCAACGTTCTGATTTCCCCGTATCACTGTATCCCGGGTGCCCTGCGCATCATCGTGACTGGACCGACTCAACCGAGCCCTGTGAAGCGCTCGTGATCGAATAAGTTACCAAAGACAAGAACAGTGCCTAATTATCATCTTGTGGCCTCCAGTTCGCAACCGTGATTGATGGTCTTGTACATGCCTGCGTAACAAAGAACCTTTTATATAAAGCATCCGTATTTTTGATACAACTTACGCCTGGTGTCCATTTGTGGGGGATCGTTGTGATTTACTGTGTGTGATCATAAATGCTTAACTGACTAGCGCCCTGAAGTTTAGCCCTGACTGCTCGCGCCACACTACCTATAGGGTGAGCAGGGGTTGTCCTGAAGGGGTAATTCTCTCGCCCTGAATGGAAGAAGGGACCACTGTTTGTCACAAGTACCTACCTGTGCCAACCAGAGGTTCCCCATTCTAACATTGGTGGCAGCGGTGGGATTTCGAATTTGCATTTATGATTTACATACAGTGAATTATTGATCACCACGTAGAGCAGACCTATAACGCAGCCACAGATTGATTGACAGTTGTTGCTAAAGAAGAATCTCCACCTTAAGGAACCATGCCTAGCTCAGTCAATGGAGGCGGAGCGTCCTCTGTATTCTCTGGAGTGGATGACATCGATTGGGAGCCCGAGGCACTGAGGAAGTGCACAAATGATGTCCTTAAGGGATATCTCTCCAAGTACAGAATCAAGCAAAGTGGACTAAGCAACAAGGATCAGTACGTGACAGCGCTGAGAGCCTGGCACGAATCAAAGTTCCCAGAGAATGCACGGGAGGCGATACCCCCCGAAGGTGTTTTTGAGCCTAGCAGAGGCCTGTCGCCCGAGGAGATGGCCGACAGGAGTGCTGCACGAGCACATGAGGTGGAGATGGCAAAACTGCAAATGGAGATGGAAAGGCAGAAACTGGCCATGGAGCATGAGGTAAAAATGAGGGAGTTGGATCTCAAGGCCAGGAGTTTAGACAACTCACCCTCTGGTGGCGGCAATTCAACAGAGTCAAGGGTGCACATTCCTAAAGATGTAGTCAAAGAATATTATAAGCAGGATGATATCGGGCAGTGGTTCAGGGCCTATGAAGTAGCCATGTCCTCCCACCGGGTCCCTGAGAAGGATTGGGGAGCGGGGTTGTGGGGAAGGTTCCTGAGTGAGGGGCGGGACACACTGCTGGATCTCCCCTCGGAGGTCAAGACATCCTATCCACACATGAAGGAGGCTCTTATGACAAGGTATGGGTTAACTCCTGAATTGTACAGACAGAGATTTAGGGATTGCACCAAGAAACCTGGTACCACTTATGTAGAATATGTGACTTTTTTTTGCAGAGCGCTGGATGGTTGGGTGAAGGGTAGCAAAGTGAATGATTACCAAGGGCTGTTTGATTTAATTGCATGGGAGCACTTGTCGGATAATTGTTTTCCTGAGCTACGCCAACACCTGATCGATAGCAAGCTGTCCAACCCGAGGAAGCTTGCTGAGGAGGCGGACCGCTGGATCAGCACCAGGGTCCACAAGGGTCCCGTGGGAGGCCCCGCCAAAGGTGTTCAGGGTCCCCAGCAGAAGAGTGGGGGGGACAAGGGTAAACAGAGGGAGTTCTACAGAGGGCCCCAAAGTAATT
Organism: Triturus cristatus; assembly: GCF_964204655.1. NCBI lineage: Eukaryota > Metazoa > Chordata > Amphibia > Caudata > Salamandridae > Triturus > Triturus cristatus. The sequence continues at coordinate 1,158,246,834 of NC_140593.1, read as the reverse complement.
CCCAAGGGAACCAAGGGAAAGGTTCTCAGCCACCCCCACCCCCGAAGCAGACCGGGGCCCCGACAGGTAACCCTGTTCAAAGAGGGCCCCTCAGATGTTACAGGTGTAACAACCTGGGGCACATTTCCGTGGATCCCAAGTGCCCCCTGTATGGTAAACCAGCACCCTCTGGTGCTCCACCCCCCAAGCAGGTGGATAGTGTAGCCTTGGGGAGGGAGATAGATGTCCAAGGGGCGGGGGATCCCGTACAGATGACCCTAGTCTCATTAGGAGACAGTGAGATGGTCGCTGAGGCCCAGCTGCCCCCCAATACTCAAAAGTATGGGCAGTGGGTGACCATAAATGGCAAGAGGGTGGGGGCTCTTAGAGATACAGGAGCCAGTGTGACTGCTGTCAAGCAACACCTGGTGTCTCAAGAGCAGGTTGTCCCGCACGCATTCTGCCGTGTTGTCAACGCCGACAACACAGAGAGTCAGTGTCCAATGGCTCAGGTTCCCTTTGAGTGGGGGGGGGTCTCTGGTACTCTGCAAGTGGCTGTGAGAGAGGCCATGCCTGTTGATTGTCTCCTAGGTAACGATTTGGAGAGCTCCCCTTGGGAAAAGGTGGAGAAGACAACTCACCTGCGGATGGTGGGCTTGCCTGATTGGGCGTGCGTGACCACCCGGTCGATGGCAGCCGGTAGGGGTGTTGAAGGAACCCTGGAGCCTGAGGGAGAGGCCCAGGAACCGGCCTTAGAGAGAGGGCAAGGGAGGCACGGGAATCCGGCTCCTGAAGTTCCCACGGCCCAGGAGGAAGCAGACCTTGAGGGGGATGCCCTGGAGCCTACCGGGGAACAGATAGCCGAACTGGGGGACCTGCCTGAGCTGACCCATTGGCAGCAAGAAGGAGGCCCCACCAGGGAGGAATTCTGCAGGGAGCAGAAAGAGTGCCCCTCTCTAGAGGGTATGCGGCAGCAGGCTGCAACCCAGGCCAATGGTGATCAGTCCGGAACTCACTTGATCTACTGGGAGAACGACCTCCTATACTCAGAGCCTAAGGTTGCTGAACCTGGGTCAGCCCGTGCGCTGGTGGTACCCCAGAAGTTCAGAGCCTTCCTACTGGGGCTGGCTCACGACGTACCGTTAGCAGGACATTTGGGGCAGGACAAGACCTTTGAAAGGCTTGTCACCCACTTTTATTGGCCCCAAATGCGCAGGAGTTCTGACACTCACTGCAGGACATGCCAGACTTGCCAGGCAAGTGGCAAGAGTGGAAGGAAGCTGAGAGCTCCACTCCAACCTTTCCCAGTGGTCAGTACCCCATTCCAGCGGGTGGGGATTGACATTGTGGGGCCACTGGACCCCAAGACAGCCATGGGCAACAGGTTTATCCTGGTCTTGGTGGACCATGCCACCCGGTACCCTGAAGCCATCCCTCTGAGGACAGTGACGGCCCCCGTGGTGGGACGGGCACTGATGGGAATTTTCTCACGAGTAGGATTCCCTCTAGACGTGGTGTCTGACAGGGGGACCAACTTCATATCGAAATATATGAAGTCCCTTTGGCAAGAGTGTGGTGTAACCTACAAGTTCACCACACCTTACCATCCCCAAGGAAACGGGTTGGTTGAGCGCTTCAACCGAACCCTGAAGGGCATGATTATGGGTCTCGAGGAACCCATGAGGCGTAAGTGGGACGTCCTCTTACCATGCCTTCTCTTTGCGTACCGCGAGGTGCCACAAAAGTCTCTAGGGTTCAGTCCCTTTGAGCTTTTGTATGGCCACCCAGTACGAGGACCTCTTAGTCTGGTCAAGGAAGGCTGGGAGCAATCTCCCAGGAAACCTCCCCAGAATGTATACAGTTACATGCTGGCTTTCCGGAACCAGACTAGGCGTTTCAGGCAACTTGCTGAGGCAAACCTGGAAGCCAGCCAGGAGGAAATGAAGCGGTGGTACGACCAGAACGCCACTCTGGTTGAGCTTCAACCTGGCCAAAAAGTGTGGGTCCTGGCCCCTGTGGAGCCTTGTGCACTCCAGGACAAGTGGACAGGACCCTTTGAGATTGTGGAGCGCAAGAGTTCTGTCACCTACTTGGTGGACTTGCGGTCTCCTAGGAACCCCTTAAGGGTCCTACATGTCAATCGACTGAAGCCCCACTTGGAGAGGTCCGAAGTGGGCATGCTCTTGGCCACCGATGATGGGACGGAAGAGGAGTCCGAGCCTCTTCCCGACCTCTTGGTGGCCTCAGAGCGAGACGGGTCAGTGGATGGAGTTAACCTCTCACCCACCCTGACCCCTGAGCAACAGGGTGACTGTCGCCAGCTGCTGGGGCAGTTCCCTGACCTGTTCTCCTTGGTTCCTGGTATCACAAATTGGTGCGTCCATGATGTAGATACAGGAGACAGCCTACCTGTGAAGCACAAGGCCTACCGGGTAACTGACAGGGTCAGAGCCTGCATCAAAGAGGAGGTCTCGAAGATGCTTGCTCTAGGGGTGGTTGAGTCCTCCAGCAGTCCTTGGGCCAGCCCAGTGGTCTTGGTCCCAAAGGCTGCAGCGCCGGGTGCCACGCCCGAACTCCGGTTCTGTGTGGACTACCGAGGACTCAACTCAGTCACGAAGACTGACGCGCACCCCATCCCCAGAGCTGATGAGCTCATCGATCGGTTAGGGGCTGCACGGTACCTCAGCACGTTTGACTTAACGTCTGGGTACTGGCAGATCGCCTTAACTGATGGAGCCAAAGAGAGGTCCGCATTCTCTACACCAGATGGGCATTACCAGTTCCGGGTGATGCCCTTTGGGATGAAGAATGCCCCTGCCACCTTCCAGAGGTTGGTCAACCAGGTGTTGGCGGGGCTGACCGAGTTCAGCGCCGCCTACCTGGATGACATCGCAGTGTTCAGCGGCACATGGGAAGAACACCTGCAACATCTCTGGGAAGTATTGATGGCGCTGCGCAAGGCAGGCCTCACGATCAAGGCAAGCAAGTGTCAGATCGGGCAGGGTTCAGTGGTGTACTTGGGACACCAAGTGGGGAGCGGCCAGGTGGCGCCCCTCCAACCCAAAGTTGAAACCATCCTGGCTTGGGAGCCCCCAAAGACCCAGACGGAGGTGAGGGCCTTTTTAGGACTCACCGGGTACTACAGGAGGTTCGTCAAGGGGTATGGCAGCATCGTTGCCCCCTTGACAGAGCTGACTTCGAAGAAGCAGCCCAGAAAAGTGATATGGACTGACACCTGTCAGAAAGCCTTCGACACCCTGAAAACTGCCATGTGCACGGCGCCCGTGCTCTTGGCTCCTGACTTCTCCAAAGAGTTCCTGGTGCAGACGGATGCATCAGAGCATGGTGTAGGGGCTGTTCTCTCACAGATCACTGAGGAGGGCTTTGACCAACCCGTAGCCTTTATTAGCAGGAGGCTACTTCCCCGGGAACAAAGGTGGAGTGCGATAGAACGAGAAGCATTTGCTGTGGTCTGGGCGCTGAAGAAGCTAAGACCCTACTTGTTTGGGTCTCACTTCCGGGTTCAGACCGACCACAGGCCCCTCAGATGGTTGATGCAAATGAGGGGTGAGAACCCAAAACTGTTGAGGTGGTCCATCTCCCTACAGGGTATGGACTTTACGGTGGAGCATCGCCCTGGCACAGATCACGCCAATGCTGACGGTCTGTCCAGGTTTTTCCGCCTTAGTGATGGCGAACTCCCTGGGGTAGGGTAGTTCTCCCCACTTTTCAGCTGGAGGGGACACGTGTTAGACCTGGCACCATTGGCGTGGGTCACCCTTCCATTTTTGTCTGTGCCTCAATGTGTTTTGTGTTGGTGTTAGCTGCTCAGGGCACTGTGCCACTGCCATTCAGTGCCACAGTGCAAGGGCTCCCTATGGTAAAATGTATTATGTGAATTGACTTCCACGTTTGGTTTATTTGGTTTACTATCAGTCCCTAGTAGAGTGCACCAGGGGTGCCAAGGGCTTGTATATCCAAATGCTGCTAGTGGGCTTGCAGCACTGGTTGTGCCACCCACCGACGCAGCGGGGTAAAATGTGTCTAGGGTCTGCCACTGCAGAACCTGCGCGCGGTCTGGTACCGTCGCGCTGACTGAGCAAGTGTCCCCACTTACCAGTCCCTAAACCTTCCCTTAACTACATGTTAGTCACCCCTCTGGTAGGCCTAAGCGCAGGGTGCATTGTAGGTATAAGGTAGGACATGCCCTGATGTGTGTGGCATGTCTTAATAGTGAATTACAGCCATTTTCGTTTTTCACTATTGAAGGCTACCTGCTCTCCATAGGCCAGAATGGGCTGCTGGGATCGCTACACGCTGTGACCCCAGTGGACTCAGAGAGCATAGTAGAAAGTCATGTTTAGTATGCCTGAACTCGGGATAATAAAATACATCTTTTAGTAAAGGTTATTTTAATATCCTGGGTTTGCAAAAGCTACTTTTAGAAAGTTAGCCTTTGCGTGCCTGACCATCTCAGTCCGCCTCTGCTGTGGGTGTGTGTTCTGCCTAGCAACAGTACAGGAACAGGGCTGGGGGATTCCAGGAGACAGGTTGGCTGCCAGGTGGTGGGTAGAGAGATTACACCAGGATGGGTGGGAGGAGTACACCCTGACTCTTGAATAGACCTGTGCTCTGCCACCACAAAGCCGGCGCCGCCCCCTGTGGAGCGGCTGATGTCTCTGCCCTGCTGCTGGAAGGAACAAGCCGAGTCACCACAACAGAGTGCTCCAAAACTGGACTGAGCCAGGCCCAGGCCCCCTGGCGCTAAAGAACAAAAGAATCCCTGTATAAAAGTAGGAGCCTGGCTCCTAAGAAATCAGATCCAGATTGCACCACGAAGGAACTCTGCCCGACTAGAAGGACCTGGAAGAAGCTGAAGGAGGAGTAACTTTCCCTGACCTGAGGGACTGGCCTGCAGTAGGTGCCTTGCTGAGGAAGGAGAGGAAAAAGACTGAAAGAGACTTTTGCACTTTGTTCTTCAACTATCTCCAAGGGCTTGGAAGAAGAGCTTGCCCCCTGAACTGAACCCCAGGACCAGTGGGTTCACCGTGTCTCCGCTCGTCTGAGAATTCGAGCCGTGTGCTTTCTCCCGCCGGAGTGCCCTGCGCACCTTCGCATCCCTCCTAGGGCCGTGACACCCAGAAGCCTGGCCGCCTCCACTCGCCGAGAGCCCCGCTCTACCTGAGTCGCTCTGGACCCATCGAGTCTGGCCGTCCCACTTCCCTGTCACCTGCCTGCTACTGGAGCGCGCTTGGTGCCCTCTCGCCCTCCCGCCGGATTTCTAGTAGGGAAGTGAACTCCAGCCTCGGACGGCCGCCCGTACGTCGTAAAGTATCCGGCCGCCCTGCTTCACCTCCCAGCCTGAGTCTGACCGTGCCGCCCTCTGCAGTGACCTCCCGCACAGTCCGTGTCGGGGGCCCTGGGCCGCACCTGTCTACCGAGAGCCGCACGCTGAAGTCTCGATCCGGAAGACCCGCGAGGTGCAGAACCTGCATCTCCCCCGAAGACTCGTCCAAGCACATCGCACGTTCCCAGGTACAGTGAACTCTCTATCGGACACGGGGTCCGCAACGTTCTGATTTCCCCGTATCACTGTATCCCGGGTGCCCTGCGCATCATCGTGACTGGACCGACTCAACCGAGCCCTGTGAAGCGCTCGTGATCGAATAAGTTACCAAAGACAAGAACAGTGCCTAATTATCATCTTGTGGCCTCCAGTTCGCAACCGTGATTGATGGTCTTGTACATGCCTGCGTAACAAAGAACCTTTTATATAAAGCATCCGTATTTTTGATACAACTTACGCCTGGTGTCCATTTGTGGGGGATCGTTGTGATTTACTGTGTGTGATCATAAATGCTTAACTGACTAGCGCCCTGAAGTTTAGCCCTGACTGCTCGCGCCACACTACCTATAGGGTGAGCAGGGGTTGTCCTGAAGGGGTAATTCTCTCGCCCTGAATGGAAGAAGGGACCACTGTTTGTCACAAGTACCTACCTGTGCCAACCAGAGGTTCCCCATTCTAACAATACCTAAAGACTGGGTAGTTATATCCCTCATAGCAGGTAGTTTTTGCTGAAGAAAGGAAAAAACTATTTTATGAAGTCTTTTGCAATAGTGCACCTAAGACAATAGGGTACCTTAGCCAAGAATATTACCCCACCTTTCAAGTTTGAGATACACACAATTCAAAACCACACAAAGCCACCACATCTCCTGACTTAGGAAGAAATAAGAAATACATGAACGGGAAGCAAGTTGCAGTTGTGTAGTACTTTACCGGCCTCTATTACAATGGCATTCCATTACATTACTTGGACTGCTTTGTCTACACCTGAATCATCTGGGCAAATATAATATCAGATATAGAGACTTTCTTCATTCCCACCGTTTAGTATTACGTTTATATTGTTGTTTCCAACTGAACTTTTTACATTATTTTTACGTTAATCTTACATGTTAGTTATTATTTTTTGTACATTACATTCATTTGAAATTAATTTTAATTTAAGATAGAAAACCCTTAGAAGGATAAACATAGGCCTGCAAATCTATGTGGGTTCACAAACCTTAACAGGGGTCTGTGAAGCCCCCAAAACAGAGAAAAATTGAGGCAAGTGTTCACTAGGTCACTTAAAGTACACGCACAGCAGGAGTTGGCACTACTTTATTCCCTTCCTACAACTAGAATTAAAATCAATAACCTTCTCTCCCCTTTGATAAGGATTAGCAGAAGCATGAGACGGGGCCACCCCTGTCACCAATCATTTTTGTCCTGTGAATATCGTCACCACCAGGGCATAACATTTGGAATTCGCAATACCCTGTTGTTATTGTATCCAACAACATTTTATTATTAGTAAAAGACTCAGAACACACATCTGAGCCCTATTAATTATGAGATATTTAATTCCAGGAGATGGTTGGGCCTGGCTATAACTTGGTCTATATTAATATCTTTAAGAAAACATTTTGTTGCGAATTGGATTTCCCCAAACAAATGGCAATTTCAACCGATTAATAGGCATCTTGTATCACTGGGACTAGGATATCGTACTAAGAGAGAAGTGAAAGTATAGCTGCGGTTGCAAACGTAGAGAAGAGGATGAGTCTGCAGCTACCAGGAGCTGGAAGAGTATCTCTTATGAAGATGGTGCTACTCCTGAAACTCTTACACCACTTGCAGAATATCCTGATCCCACTCACTAGGCCCTTCTTGGAACAACTTAGATCGCCAACCATCAAGTTGGCATGGGGAGGGCGCCAACCGAGGATTGCATGGAAATAAATGCAGCTCCCCTACGACGAGGGAGAAGGCGCTGCTCCAAATTCCAAGGTCTACTAGACTACTACCTCTACCTTCCTTCACAGGCTCAGTTTGCATGCCTTGTTCCATAACACCAGGCAATCGCACACTATGACTTGGAGGGAGGTTTGATTGCCCCAATCCTGTTAAATTCTGCTTTGCTGCAAAATCCATCAAGGCCTTCTAAAGAGAAGCACTGTAAAAATGAAATGAAATCCAGTATTTGTAAAGCGCAACCGAGGGTGTTAAGGCGCTGGGGGCCGTCGGTTAGATTAAGAGAGCTATTTACCAGAGTCACATGTTGCTGGACTAACCTGCCGCCGGTGATCAAACCACAAACCCCGTGGTCCAGAATCAGGCGCTCTGGCCGCTGCGCCACACCTCTTGCACTCCTATATTGTACTGGTTGGGCATTGTCCAGTCTGGCCGCACTGATTAAGGCAGAGGACCGATATTTGTTGTTTTGAAAGTGGGCACTGGCAGAAATGTGACTGGCATGAGAGACAAATCTACAATGCACGGTCAGTGTCTAGGAGCGTTTACTACAGAGTTTACAGCAGGTGTGGAGCTTTACTCAAGGCAACAATTAGTCATGAAGGCTGACATCTCCTGGGACTACTTTTATAGTCAGACAGGCGCTAATCTGCGTAAATACTATTTTCCATCCCACTCTTTCAGTGGTTGTATCATACATAGCTTTAATATTTCGATATGCGCAGAGCACAAGTCCTATAAAAAGAAGTGGGGTGGGACTGACAATATGCGAATCAACTCATGACGTCACGTGCTTAACGTGCCAGGTGTCTGAAAATTACACCGGGGCACGTTCAGCATAATTCTGTGGGGCCCAGCTTCTTGGTAGGGGGGACGGCGTCCACCCAGTGAAAAGAGTCGGGTACGCCGTGCCCCTGCGTGGACTCCCGACTCGAGCCCACATCGATTCCATTGCAAAGTCTGCTCGATACCAACTGCGCCTTCTTTGGGGGATTCGTCGCTTCTTCCTGGAGCACGACCTTAAACCCTGGTACAATCGCTGGTTTTCTCCAGATTGGACTACTGCAATTCTCTTCTTACTGGCCTCCCCAAATCCCACCTGTCCCCCCTGAAGTCTGTTCTCTATTCAGCAGCTCATTTCATATATGGGGCCAAAAGAAGCGACCACATCACACCCATTTTATCCACCCTCAGTTGGCTTCCCATCGAGGCAAGATCTATCTACAAGACTGCCTGTATCACCCACAAAGCCTTTCACTCCTCCTCCCCTCGCTACCTGGTGAATAAACTGAAACTCTCTGGAGGCTCCAGACCATCACGTAATGCAGAAAATGTATTGCTTGAGCCTACCACTTTCAAGAAGGAAAGATCGATGGCCCAATCCTTTTCAGGCAACGCGGTGAGAATCTGGAACTCACTTCCGCCTCAGCTCCGGACCACCACCTCTTCCCAGGCCTTCAAAACTGACCTCTAAGCTCTCCTCCTTCAAAGACACTTCCAAATTTAAATCACGCCCTCTATTTTCTGAAGGAAGTCCTTCCATTATAGGAAATTCTGTTCTCCATGCCTATAGAAGTGCCTTCCCAGTGTGTTCTTGTGTTCTGAGTGTCTGCCATTTAGTGCAGTTTGATACCTCTACTTGTACTTTGTACTCTTTTGTAACTTGCACACGTCACTTTTCCTTTTGTAATGTAGCGTTTGCTACCTCTTGTATTTTGTTTGCTTTTGATACATGCACAACGGCCACCACTGCCTCATGTAATGTAACGTTCGATTGTTTTAGTGTTTTGAGTGTGCCAGTTATTGCAATTTTTTACCTCTACGTGTACTTTGTATGCTCTTGTAACCTGCACACGTCACTTTTTCCTTTTGTAATGTATCGTTTGCTACCTCTTGTATTTTATTTGCTCTTGATACTTGCACAATTGTCACTATTGCCTCATGTAAGGTAACGTTTGCTTTTGTAACATGCTCACTTGTAATTTTTCTCCTCATGTATCATTACTGTTCCTATTGTGAAGCGCTCTGACACCTTCGGGTAAAGTCCGCGCTATATAAAAACGCATAAAATAAATAAATAAATAAATATGCATGAGTATGCAAGCGCCAAGGAAAGACCAACAAAACGCCAGGGCGCGGCATCAACGTCACTTTGCGCTTTTCCTTCATTTGTTTCTACGTCCCTTCAGAGACCGACAGAGCAGTGACACTTTGATGTCCCAACTGCTGGTTATTTTAAACAAGTTAAAAAATGCACAAGTCGTTCATAATTACCAAAACAAAAAAAACTAAGGAAACAACGCCAGCTTGCAGCATAGCTGGGGGACACGCGGGAATTGATAATACCTTGCAGGACATTACCGAACTAGTGCGTTTCCCTGGCTCCGGTGGTTGTGCATGCTCCAGCGGATACTCCCGATGACCGCTGTAGCCACCCCCGCACGCAGAGCCAGCGTCCACAGCATGAGCTAACGTCTGAGGCAAGCCGCTTCCTAGCTGAATGCCGAGAGGACACAAACACAGAACTGAATATTACAGGCCGGCTTGCCTAGGAATGTAGTTAGAAATGATAATGGTCGGGACACGAACCCACGACCTTTACCTTCATAGCATCCGTATACAGCTACCACGACCTTCACCTTCATAGCATCCGTATATAGGTACCACGACCTTCACCTTCATAGCATCCGTATATAGCTACCACCTTCAGAGCATCCGTATATAGGTACCACGACCTTCACCTTCATAGCATCCGTATATAACTACCACGACCTCTACCTCCATAGCATCCGTATATAGGTACCACGACCTTCACCTTCATAGCATCCGTATATAGCTACCACCTTCAGAGCATCCGTATATAGGTACCACGACCTTCACCTTCATAGCATCCGTATATAACTACCACGACCTCTACCTCCATAGCATCCGTATATAGGTACCACGACCTTCACCTTCATAGCATCCGTATATAGCTACCACAACCTTCACCTTCATAGCATCCTTATATAGCTACCACGACCTTCATAGCATCCGTATGTAGGTACCACGACCTTCACCTTCATAGCATCCATATATAGATACCACAACCTTTTTCTTCAGAGCATCCCTATATAGCTAGAGCTACCGCTATAGCGTCCTTAAAATTGAATGAAACTGCAATTTCCCCCGACCACAGAAAACACCAAAATGCCTCATAAGGGGAGAGGATGTGGTCCGTCGGCTAGACTGCAGACTTTGGTGCCGGAAAACAGGGTTCGAGCCTGGGGGTCGCGTCGACTTTCTGTGATTCTGGGCAAATCACTTAATCTCCCCGTGCCTGAATGTGTAATGTAAATACGGTGCTCGTGTACAGCGCTCCAATACCTTCGGGTCGAGTTCGCGCTATACAAAAGATGAAAAAAAGAACCCACGAACTTGGGTCCCGAGGGCTGTCATGTTACTCCACTATGCTATCAACATCTAATCCCATAACGCTGCGCCAGGCCTGCTTGAAACCCCCCGTTACGACGCTCCTGCGGCTTCCCAGGGGTCCACGGAGGACGCGACCCCCGGCCGCCGCCTTATATAACTTAAGTTGGTTTCGTTTACGTATTGGAGTGTCCGCAGGAATCCATCCCCTTCTGGCATCTAGCCCCTGGAGGAGGCTCGGCTACGTGGCGCAACTGAGGGCGCGCCCCGCCAGGCGAGGGGGGCTAGTCATTAGCTTTAATATTTCGATATGCGTAAGGATGCAAGCGGGGAGTAATCTGCGTGATGCTTCCAGTACACCCACACTCTGCCTCTTGTCTTGAAACTGAAAAGACGTTTTGTGAAACAGGCGACCCGCACTGCAGAAGTGTGAAATACCTGCTTTATTTCACAGACGCAACTTTTTCTTGTTCGCATTCCAGGCGCAAAGGAAAAGAGGGTTTACATTTTAAAGAGACTTCAAGCTCGGCATGTATGTGACGTTGTGAATTCTTGAAGCTGGCCAACTTTGTTTTATGGCTTAAATACTTCTCCAAAATCATTAGTATATTTTGCAGTTTCATATAGTGCGAACTCGACCCACGGACATCGGAGCACTTAACAGAATCACTAGGTATATTACGCAACTAACCCTCTATTTTGTTTGTGGGCAGGGGAGATATGGTGATATGGCCAGCATTACTGGATATTAAGACTTCCACTGAGAGTTAAACCTAGGTCCCAAGTTCCAAACTCGACAGCTTTGTCGCTGTGCCACATGCAAGATGTCGCGGGACAGACAGCGAGCATGCATTACAGTGGCAACGCCATGGGAAGACGGGACCGAAAAAAAGGGGACCGTAAAAAAGTTTCAACCTCGCGATCTGTCTTTTGAAATCTGTCATTGACGAGTGGTTTTGTGCCCCAGGGCCAGAAGTTGTATCGAAACGAAAGCCTTACCTGGGACAGCAGCGCTGTCAGTGCACGCAGTCTATAAACAGCTGGATAAGACGGTCACATCTGTGGCCCGTTCTTCGGATGCCTCAGCTGCCTCTGATGAAAGCCACCGATGTTGCCAGATTATTATTATTTTTTTTTTAGCATTCTCTAGCCCACAGCCAACCAAAAAGTAGCTTAAATACAGCCCAACGGCGCCCCTCTGCAAAGGAGGTTCTGTGGCACAGTGATGCAACCAGGAGTGCACACGGGCTGCTTACAGAGGTGCACTGAAGAAAAAAAACAAGCATTTGCAATGCAATCGGTCTGGCATTTGTGAAAGTTAGAGCTATTTTCGTTCTAAATGACATATTTTTTTTACTCTGTCTTTGGGTTCATGCTGTCATCACTTCAGGGGAGGAGATTCGCACTGTGTGCGTGATGATATCGTCACGCCTCACTCAATGTGGATGTTGCCAGGCTGTGGTAGCTGTGGAGCTCCCATGTTCTTTTTCCAGGATACCTGCCTCACAGGTCTCTTTTCTTTGTTGTAAAGGGTCTGCTTCTTGGCTGCACAGGGTTCACTCATCTGGCCATTTATATCTGTAGGAGTATTATTTAATACTTTTTTTTAAATACATTGCAATTAAAACATCAGTGTAAGGAAATGCCTCTTTTTGTATGGTTAACCCTTAAGTTTTGGACAGATGCTACAGGTTTTTCGACTCTGAGAGTGCACCGAGTCCTGTTCACCAGACCTCACTGCCGATGCCCATTCCTTAAAATGTGTATGCTCGATTGCGTTATACCCAATTGGCATAAGCTAACTTACACGTAAGTTCCTACGTTATGGTACCCAGGGCCTGTAAGTTAGAGGGTCACTCCAGGGATTGCAGCACTGCCACCCTGTGTGTGACAAAGGCACAATATGGCTCCCAGTCTGCTACTGCGGACTGGAAGGGCAGTATTAAAATGGTAACTCGAATGCCATTTAAAGCAGCTCTAAGGTAGGCTTATCAAGCCTGAAGGCGGGGTGCAGTATATTAGAAAGTGGAACATGTACTTTTTACATGTTTCAACAGTAAAAAACAAAAATTGTTATTTTTACTGTGGAAAAGTCTAGTAGCCCCTTTGGAGAGTGCAGAGTTAGAGGCTGCCACAGCAGCCCTGCTAAATTCTGACTGGGGCTACTAAAGTTGGTATTGTAAGGTATCAAACAACTCATTACATCAAGGCCGGCTTGTTGCCCAAGTCGAAATTAAAGTTACGTGTTGCAGGGTGCGACTATTGCAAAGTTGCCACTTTGTTACCCAAAGTCTCCTATTCCTGTTCACGGTTGCACATTAGATCTGTCCCCAAGACAGCTTTCTGCCCTTCTGGGGAGTGGTCTAAACAGTCGCAGGAAAGGACACAATACAATCTTGCATGGGGAGAGGTGTTACCTCTCCCTGGCAGGAAACCACACAGATGTTTCCCATAAGGGAGAGCTTCAAACGTGAATCCGTCTTCCAAGGCCAAATGACTAACACCTGGGAGAGGGGCTGCTGTATTTTCTAATTAGAAAGGCTGGCACTTAGGTCACAGAGGGGAATCCAGTTGTCAAACCATTTTTTCAGGAGCATTTTGCCCCTTGGCAGCCAAAACTCGGGGCTAGTCTAGGGAGCTCTGCAACCTAAGGTAAGGGTTCTGCCATGGTCAACGTGCACATAATTGAGACTTCTGGGATACCTAAATGTTAGTTATGTTATGTTAGTAACATTTATTACGCGCACAGCTGCCCCAGCTAAGGGGCGTCCCGGCGCGCGACAAGGTACAACATATCCAACATAGAACCACGGAGACAGCAAGGTCAGAACAGAAACGTTTTTAAGGATTTCCGAAAGAGCAGAAGGTCATTGGTAGAGCGGAGATGGAAAGGGAGCGTATTCCAAAGGGCTGCAGCTTTCACCCGAAAAGAACGCCCACCAGCTCGACAGAGCCTGAACCTCGGGACTAAAGCGAGCGCCTGCTCCGACGATCTTAATACACGTGATGGAACATAGCCAGAAATGAGATTGGAGAGCATCAGAGGGGCAGAGCCTTTCAAAATTTTAAAAACCAGACATAAAACTTTAAAATGGATACGCGACTTAACCGGTAGCCAGTGTAGTGCTCGGAGAGTGCTAGAGGCTGAACAGAACCTAGGTAAACCGACAATAGCTCTGGCCGCGGCATTCTGCACGCGTTGAAACCGCAAAAGTTCTGCCTGATTACTCCCCAGCAGGAGCGAGCTAGCGTAGTCCAGGCGGGAAAGAACAGTAGCCTGCACTACCATCTGCCTGGTTGGGGGATCGAAGAACTTAAGGACCGGCCTTAAGCCCCGCAGGACACCAAAGCAACACGCCGCAGTCTTCTTGGTGTGCCCCACGAAACTGAGACCAGCATCCAGCCAAACTCCCAAGTTACGCAACTCCATAACTGGGGTTGGGGCTACACCAAGTTCCGGCGGCCACCATCTGTCGCCCCAGAGGTCCCTTCCCTTCCCGACGATCATAACCTCGGTCTTCTTTGCGTTCAACTGGAGACAGTTAGCTGTCATCCAGTTCGCCACTGCCCTAAGCCCATTTTGGAACTTGGGAGCATCCACATCGGTATCGCCACTGATAGAAACCGCTAGCTGAGTGTCGTCAGCATATGAGACCATGAACATGCCCCATTGCTTGACGACATCAGCCAGCGGTCTCACGTAAAGATTGAATAACGTGGGACTCAGTGAGGAACCTTGCGGCACTCCCAAGTCCAGAGGATGGAATTTGGACTGATGGGGGGGTATGGCGACGCAAAAGGACCGATCCACAAGATAGGAACGGAACCACTGGAGGGCAGTTCCCACAACACCACACTCTTCCAGGCGGTGCAGAAGGATACGGTGCGAGACCGTATCGAAGGCGGCGCTCAGATCTAATAAAACTAGCGCCGCCGTCTGTCCCTGATCTAGCACCGACCGGAGATGTTCTACCATGGCGAGAAGGGCATTTCTTGGCATGATTACCCCTGACTTTTTGCCTCTTCCTCCTCTATTTTTGATGCTGTGATGGATTTCGTTTTACTGGCTTAGATGCTTTGGGCACTTTGCCACTGCTGATCAATGCCAAAGTGCAAGTGCTCCCTGTGTAAAGTGTAATGGTAATTGGTTGTCCATGATTGGTATGTTTGCCTTACTAGTAAGTCCCTAGTAAAGTGCACTGTGTGCCAGGACTGGTAATGCAAATGCTACTAGTGGGCCTGCAGCACTAACTGTGCCACCCACACAGGTAGGCTTAAAGAGAGAACTCAGACCTGCCACTGCAGTGCCTGCACGCAGTTTCTTAAACTGCCATGTTGTCCTGACAAGTGTACCCACTTGCCAGGCCTTACCCTTCCCTTTCTATGCACATCAGACACACCTATGGTAGGTCCAAGGTACCCCCTGGGCAGGTGCAGTGTATGTGAAAGGTAGGACATGTACTGTGGTGTGTGCTATGTCCTGACAGTGAAATACTCTCCATTTCGTTTTTCACTGTTGAAAGGCCAACTTGCCCATAGGACAGAATGGGGAGGCTGTGTAATATGTTTCCAGCCTATCTTCCCAAAGGCTTATAATGGAGAGCTGAAGTTTAGTGTGCCTGAACTCACAATTCAATAACACATCTTTTTGTGAAGGTGGTTTTTGCATTGTGAGTTTAGAAACCCCTCTTTTAGAAGTGGCTGGTTTTTGTGCTCTAACATTTCTGTGTGTCTCTGCCTGGTTGTGGATTGACTGTCTGGATTTGAAAGTGATAGGATCTGGGGAATGTCTTGACCCAGGGGAGGAGGTGAGACAGCAAGTGGCTGACCTGCATCTGGAGTGTAGGGGGAGGAGTTGCCCCTGGAGGTGAAGAGGCCTGGGTTGCTTCCATAAAACAATGGCTCCATCTCCTGCTGAGTGAATAAGGATACAGACCCCCACTATCAAAGAAAGAAGGTGTCACTGGCAGGGAGACACCCACAACTGGTTTGGACAGGGGTCAGTGCCCCCCTGAACACAAAGACTTCAAAGACTTTGAGGGGTATAACTATGAGAGCTGAAACCCCTAAAAGTTGGATTGATCAAGACTGAAAATGATTGAAACTACTTCGTGGTCAAGAGGAACCTCTGCCAAGGAAAAAACAGCTGAAGAGACTGAAGGAAAGGACTGACCCTTGCTGTGTGTTCTGGGGCTGACCTGCAGTTTGCTGATTTAACCAAGGAGAGACTAAGGGACTTTGTTGTGTGATGTGTCACCATGCTTGAAAGGACTTTGCTGTGTGCTGTGTCCTGAAGTAACTTGTCCCCAAGGGCCCCAGGAGAGCTGGCTCCCTGTTGTGGAAACTGAGGAACACAAAGGTTTCCAAGGGTGTCTCAGCGACGCTCTGTGCGGGTGCTTTTTGCAGCCTGAGACCCTTGTAAGAATTGCCCTGTGATCGTGGGCACCTGGAGTCCAAGTGAGTCTCAGCGACGCTGTGTGCGTGTGCTTTGTGCAGCCTGAGCCCTTCGTGAAGATTGTCTTGTGATCATGTGCACCTGGAGTCCAAGTGAGTCTTAGCAACGCTGTGTGCGTGTGCTTTGTGCAGCCTGAGACCTTTGCGAGGACTGCCCTGTGATCTTGTGCACCCGGGACTCAAGTGAGTCTCAGCGATGCTGTGTGCGTGTGCTTCTTGTAGCCTGAGACCTTTGTGAGGATTGCCCTGTGATTGTGTGCACCCGGAACTAAAGTGAGTCTCAGCGACGCTGTGTGCATGTGCTTCTTGCAGCCTGAGACCCTTGTGAGGATTGCCCTGTGATTGTGTGCACCCGGAACTCAAGTGAGTCTCAGCGACGCTGTGTGCATGTGCTTCTTGCAACCTGAGACCCTTGTGAGGATTGCCTTGTGATCATGCACACCCGAGGCTCAAGGGAGTCTCAGCGACGCTGTGTGCATGTGCACTGTTGCAGCCTGAGATCTTCGTTATTGCCACTGCCCGGAATCCACAAAGTCGCAACGGAGGCTCAAGTCGCAAGAACAGGAGAGAAGAGCGAGGTTGCACCCCCCAGGTAGCGTGTGTCGCGACCTGGGGCGGGATGCGGGCTCGGAGAGATACACTCTCGGCCTCTCCCATTCTTGCAGTGCGAGCCTATGCTTCAGCTTGTATCGCGGCCCGTACTTGCCTAGGAGGGGCAGTACTGGGGCCTGAGTGCGGAGCTGCACTTTGGTTTACACCATACCCGTGAAGGGGGCATATGTTGGTGGAAGCTGACCGCGAGTCAGTACGACTGGCGGAGAGACCGTCTAAAGCACCGTGAATGGTGCTTGAATGTATTACGCATTGCATTATTTCTGCAATATGAACTATCAGATTGTTGCATTACACATTGCAGTATTTCTGTATTATGAACTGCCTGATTAGTGTATTACGCATTGTATCATTTCAGCATGACAAACTACCTGATTGTTGCATTACGCATTGCTGTATTTCTGTATTACGAACTGCCTGGTTAGTGTATTACGCAGTGCATTATTTCTGCATTGCGGACTGCCTGATTGTTGCATTACGCATTGCATTATTTCTGCATCACGAAATGCTTGATTGTTGCATAACGAATTGCATTCTTTTTACATTGCGAAGTGCCTGATTCTTGCATTACGAACTGCATAGCATTGCATTAGGACTGCATTGGATCATCTAGAATTGCTCATTAATATCGCCAGAGCCTACAAAGACTGGCTGGAACTAATAACCAGCCAGGAGGAATATTACAAATACGCATATGTTGGATTTATATTGGGTGGTCTCATCATATGTCTTTTTATATAAACATATGCTTGTTTTTATGAAACTCGTGTGGAGGTTATTTGTGGTGTCATCATTGGGTTACTGAGAGCGTGGTTGCAAATACTTTACACACTTGCTTTGAGGAAAAGCCTGGCTGCTCGTGCCAAGCTACCGAGGGTGTGAGCAGGGGCTATCTGAGAAGGTGTCCTTTCTTTCCCTGACGTGTAAGCAAGGGTCCCTATTTGGCCAAAGGTACCTACCTCAGCCAACTAGAGACCCCCAGTTCTAACAGTAATCTATTGATCAAGTCGAATTCTAAATCACAATTTTGAAAATGCCACTTTCAGAAAGTTAAAATACAGCATATGAGAATGCACTCCTTCCCTTTTAATATAAACGTTTCTTGTAAATCTTCACTTGTAGTGCGTGCGAGCAGCTGCCGAGACATCCCTAATCTCAGCTTTTGTCGAAGACTAACACACGTAGAGCGCTAACCTAGCGCTCTCAACTGTCGCACTGCTGTGTGGGGACTGACCCCTTCACATAAACAACTTTCTCCTTATTTCACCATGTTTTACATCTTTTATCACAATTTTTCATCGTTTAGTGATCTTCTCGCTTATGCAAATCACCATTGAGACAGGATGGTTGTGCCTGAATATCTTTTATTCGCCAGTTTCAAATGCAAACTGCTGCCCATCCAGGCTTTTGACAGTCGCACGTGAGGTCAACCATATATCAAAGTAGGCTCATAACAATTCTGCCCAATGCATTTCGAGTCCATTGACTCTTCATCAGGGGCCTCTGAAATAGATATGAAACAAATCAACTTGATGTATGATACAAACTTACTCATGTACAATGAAAACTTACTCATATACAATACATTATTACATCCCCCATTAACTCTCCCCTATAGTGTGCTTCATGGCTATCCTAATTACACTACAACTGAAAAAAGCATTTTCCACCCAATGTGTGTCCCTTCAAATAAAACCATCATATCATAAATACGGTAATGCTTCAAAAACAGCTCATTGTAATCCCCGATTAAGTGCCGACCTCTCTGCCAGATAACTGATCTACACATTTCCCTCCCGTCAACTTTAAATCCCGAAAAAAGCTCTGCAGCATTTTACCTCTTAAGTGCCTAGAACGGCGATTTTCCACAATGTGTCCGTATCTCTCTCTCTCTACGGAGCACCTAACGTTCTCCCTTGATTGTGGCCAGTTATCACAGAAAAGTTTCCCTCCCTAATCTCACCTGATTGGCTAATTCAAAAATAATAAACATGTGATGAAACCCTCCTATCCCAGTGAATGTGCATTACGAAATAAGCTCAAACCAACTCAATATTTGATAAACAAATATTGTGTTGTCTGCAATTTTGTTTCACTTTGTCATCCTGCTCTATTGAGTATCAGTGTCACAATGTAAACTTTTTATACGTTCAGCCGAGTCTTTAATGATTGTAGTGTTTTTGTCATTCATAGTAAGAGGTTTCTTTTTTAATAGCTCTGTCTTGGTTTTCCTTTCTTCATTAGGACCTCTTCCTGTAACACCTAGTGACGATATTCTCTTTGCAAAAAGTACTTTAGCATAGTATCTGCACTCATTTTCCTCTAAGATTATACATTTTATTCTTAACAATTGTAAAGTAGTTAAACGTTTCCTCCCTGTGCATGAGTGAAAGCGTATATAGAAGCCTGATGGTTCTTCTATGTCAATTGTAGTCAGCTTTAGGTGGAAGAAACCTCCAAATCTTATCAGCCTCAGCTAAACTATAGAAAACTGTGAGTTCTTGTCTCTCATTTAAACCTCTTGGAATAATTGATTATAATTGCTTCATCCCCCAAGACAGACTTTGGAGGGTAAGCATTCCACGATGTGCTCCAGTGGTCAATTCAAATGCTGTTTCTAAATAATTTCTCACAAATTAACAAAAATGTCTCTCAAACAACATATAGCAGAAAGGTGTGCTCACATCTTTTGAACTACTAAAACTAAACCCTTCGACCACTTCAATCCTCACATTCACACTCTGCCTTATTATAGTGTAACAAATGCATAGTTTATTTGTGAAAATGCATCAAATGGCATGCCATAATATGATATTTTTGCAAAGTCATCCTGTGCCCTGGGCACCCCCCAACTTTTTGCTGACTGATGCTTGTGGTAACTGACTCTGACTGACTCTGGGCTCTGCCTAACCAGGCCCAGGGCCATTGCTATGCTGAAAGAAACACATTAGAATACAGTTAAAACACCTACATACACCAGGGTACACAATGGTATGGTGGGGTACCCCTGTGATTGGCATGACCTACCCTATAAGCCCCTAGTATATAACAGGGCAGGGGGATTGAAACTACCTAGAAGTCCCTAGTACCCTGGGGCATGGCAGTTTAAAGGCCAGCAGCTCTTTTTGCACTTGCATGTGTGCACTGCTGAAGCCTGAGGTCTGTTTAAAAGCAGCACTGGGTGCCAGGACTGCTTTTCAAAAGTAAATTGTGCCCAAACTCGACTTTGGTGTTTGGAGCACTTAAAAATGGATAACCTACAATGTTTTAGCATATTAGGGACCCCCAGGGTCCCCCCTAGGTATCCCAGGGGTGGGGGGCAAGTATTTATAAGTGAATTTTTATGTGCCTGGGTAAAGTGCAATTTCACATTTCACTCCCCACATTGTGGCAAAGTGCTGCTCAAATTCGACTTTGATGCTAGGAGCACTGTAGAGGGAGAATCTGCAATATTTCTACAGATTCAGAGCCCCTAAAGTCTCCCCTAGTTGCACATGGGGTGCGAGTTCCTGTAGATATAAGGCAAGTACTTATAAAATATGTTTTTGTAAGTCCTGGTGCTGGAAAAATGGCCCAAGTCATTTTCCCCATTGCAAATCCGCGGTTACATAGGTTAACATGGTAGCAAGTTATTGATTAATAACTATGGATAGGAGAGGGATAGAAATGCCATTCAAAGACTTCTCAGAATGGTATTAATAAATCCAACAATATCATATTGTTGAATTTCTCCTAAAGTGTACATACAAGAAGTTATAAGACTTTCTTGTTTGCAAGTCCAAATTCAGCCTTCCAGTGGTCTGCCCTGATTGGTCAGAGTTAAGGGGATTAGCCAGGCTGCCTTGAAGAGGTGATAAAGAGCCCCTGGGGTTAACCAGCACTGCCGGCAGGGCAGTGTGCTGTTCCATAGGAATGCCAGGCCAGGGGGAGGAGTCGTAAACAATGCTCTTCAAAGGGGAGAGTAGAGACCATTGTCATTTACAGCTCTGAACTTACCACCTCAGGCAGATGGTAGGATTAAGGAAGGCATGAGCAGATGCAGGGGGAGAGTCTAAGTAAATTAGCCATCCTAGGGGTGTGTTTAGCCAACTCTTACCTCCTTGCTGGAAAATCAGCCATTATGGATTTGGAAGATTTGATGCACTCTGAGACAAAATAATGCCACACTCTACAGTATGTGGTCATACCTTTGAGGAGTTACCCTGATCCCATTGGTCAGAAGTGACTTCCTGCATGACCCAGAGAACTTGGAATAAGTATCTGAGAGGGGCAGAGCCCTCCAGATCTGCTTCTTGAAACTTACTGAAGCAAGAAGTGCCCTGCAGAGACGTTTTGCTGTGCAAAGATTTCTAAGTCCTGACCTCTGAAAACTGCACCATCTGAAACTACAGCCCTGTGGATTATTTTGCTGAAAAAGAACTAAAGAGTGGACTCCCTGAAAGCTACAGGTTAAAAGAGCTCAACTGGAACATCACCAACTAAATCTACACCTTGGGGAGCCACCAGTGGATTTGTAAGTGTTTTGTGCCAGTGGATTGTGAGAACTGACGTCCTCAACTTTCAAGGACCATCTTGGATCTTCCAGACCCTCGTAGTAAGTTTGAGATACTTTGGGACCCCTTGAGGAACTTCAGGAAGAAGTTCAAGAAGTTTGGAGAACTTTGAAGCAACTTTGAAAAAAAGCTCCATAGAGGGACCGACTCAACCTGGTCAGCCTGCCTTCAACCGCGAGCTGGCCAAGCCATCCAGGTTTGTCCCGCTAAAAGCTCCATGGGTCCAACTTCCAGAGATTGACTGGGACTAGGAAAAATCTGAAGCCGGCGAACCTTCACCAGATCCGGCTACATAAGGAGCATCGAGAGACCCCGCGAGAAAAAGATCCAGAAAAGTTTCTAAGTCCGCTCGTAGAAAAGGTGACCGGGAGGAACCGCGAGAGCCAAGCCGCCTGCCTTCCATCGCGTGTCGGCCTGGATTCCTGGGTTGTCCCGCTGAAGCCATCTTGAAATATTTTCTAAATCCGCTCCAGGGAAGTTGACCTGGACCTCGTCACAAGTCAAGCCGTCGAACCCTCACCGAATCCGGACTGGCTGGCAGCTTTGAGGACCCTCGGGAAGAAAAGCTCCAGAAAAGTTTCTAAGTCTGTAGGTATAAACTAAGACCGGGACCTGCTGGGAGCTGTAGCCACTCAAGGCTCCATCGCGCCCGGTCTGAAACTTTGATTTTGGTCCGGTCTATCACGAGCTGGTATCCCAATATGGTGCTATCATCTTCTAATTGCTATATTTTATTAAATCTTTGAAAATTCATATCTCCGGTTCCCTACATTGGGTTTTTGGCGTTTTGGTGTTATTTTAAAGATAAAAATATTTCCTATTTGTATAAATTGGTGTTGGATTTTTATTATGTGTTGTGTCTTAATTATTTATTGAAATTGTGTTTTTAAATGCTGTACATACCTGTCTTTGAAGTTAAGCCTGTCTGCTCACAGCCACGTTACCAAGGGCTGAGCATAGGAATAATTTTCTAAGACCTATGCTGAGTTCTACCATGTGTTAGTGGCCTTATTGCCAGTGGCAGACCACATTTGTCCCTACCAATAACCCAGTTTCCAACAGATATGTATTGTGAGAAGCTGGCTCAGTATATGGTGCACACTTATGTAAGTGGGCATCCTGCACTAATCCAGACAACCCTTATGGTGATTCTTTTGGTCTTAGACAACCTTAGAAAGCTTTCTAAGTGGTAGCTGTGATGAGCAGCCGTTAGGCTTAGTCCAGAAGGAGTGTAAAGCAGCTTGTTTTACCAGAGCATAATCTTATTGACATAGATAAAGTGAAAAAGAACCACACAGTGTATTTATATAAATATGTATTTATTATATGACACTCATTACCACATACAAATATCTCCTGCTTGGAGATATACACAATGCACACAATACTTTGTAAATAAAACAGGTAAGTAGCACGAATACACAGTGGTCGCCAGAGAAACCATATACTAAAATAGTGGTATGCGAACCACGACTCAAGTCAAGACTATACCCAGAAGGCGTAGAAGTGCTGGGGACCCAAGGAACCACCCGAGGTAAGTAACCAGGAACCCCACGAAGGCCGTGTGCAAAGTGGGAACACGACCGCAGGCTCAGTAGAAGTCAATGGGTAAGTTGCGGTTGCAGTTTTAAAGAAGAAGGACCCTTCCCAGTGAACCCTGAATATACCCCTTGGAGGACAGAACTTTGGCGAGCCGCCCCACCCATGGATACTCTAGGAACCAGGATACCTACACCAGGGAACCCGGGTGCATAGGTGTGAAGTGGCATCGTAAAATACTGTCAAACTCATTGGAGGACTTCAGGAAGATACCGCTGCTGGATAAGGTGAAAGTGTCCGGTGGAACCCAAAGGTGGATTCAAGATAAGAAGTACCTGCAAGCATAGGGGACAGAGTCTATGCCACTCAGGAGTGACGAGGAGGCACGGAAGATGATTGTCCACCGATGTCGGGTGTTGCAGGAGAGCTGACAGTGACTTTGGAGCTGTGCAGACCAGGCAATGCTGTGGAAGACCAGGAGCTGTTCTCAAGCTGTCCCACATTGGATGTCGAGAGCTGAGGGGTCAGTGTCCGTTGGGAGCACCAACAAGCCTTGGCAACGGCAACCAACATGGAAAGCAAAAAAGGTGCAGTGTCAGGACCAGCAAGGTCCAGGTGACTTGCCACAAGCAGGGGAGTCAGAGCAGGCCCTGAGCATTCAGAAGAGCCCACAGAAATCAAAGAAGAACCTCATATGGACCCACAGGCAGAGGCACTGAAATTGCAAGAGGACCTCGAGCAGCTCACCAAAAAAGCAGGCCCACGGTACAAGTGATGTAGTGAAAACAAAGATCTTGGTCATAAGAGAAGCTTGAGGATGGGCCTACTTGAAACCCAAAGATCTTGGAAGAAGAAAGCCAACAAGCCTTTACAATGGCAAGTCAATGCGGTGCACAGGGGCTTAGTCCCTGCGGCTCCAATGAGGAATACTGGCCTCAAACTTGGTGAGAGGACAGGGCAGGTCTTGGGGGATGTGGAGAGCTACCACCTGTGTTGCTAAGCATTTCGGAGTCCGTGGGAGCCCAGGATCAGCAGACCGGTCAGCTTCATTGTGGTGCCTGCAGATGCAGGGAAGTGAATCCTTCACTTCAAGGGAGATTACTTCAGGCGTCTTGGATGCCCACAGGCCTTGGAAGGTTCCTGTATGGAGCATGAGCACAGACATTGCAGACTTGCAGGACGACGAGACCAGGAGCAGCAGAAGTCTTCCCAGTTGCAGTCTCAGAACAAAGAGCAAGGTCCAGCAAAGTCCAGAGTGCCCAGACGGTCAAAGAAGAAGTGGTGTCTTGATTTGAATCTTGTCCCATGACGAATACACCTACAGGTAAGCCCTTAAGTACCCCAAATAAAGGGCTGGGACGATTCAGAGTTCCCTCCCAGGGGAGGGGTCGGACAGTGGAGAGGATACTCCCATATCCTTTATCCAGTTTCACGCCAGAGCGGGAGCCAATGGCTCCCTGAGCTGGTTTGAACTGGACTATGCAAGGAGGGCACCAAATGGGCCCCTCAAGCAGACTCAGTGGCGCTGGCAAGTGCTTACACCATGCCCCAATACACTAAACCCTGTCTGGGAGGTGGTCACACCTCCCTGTGACAGGATACCTATTGTTCTGTCTTCCCCTGCTCGAGCTTGGCTCAGCAGCAGGAGGGCAGAATCATGTGTCTGGTCGGCAGCAGCCATGTTGTGCTGTCCGGGTCTAGAAGGTTGGGACCGGGAGCACTGAGGGCCTCCTGGAGGAGCTTTACAGTACATTTAATCATACCTCCCACACCATTTACATTGTATGATTCCAATATTTGTGACACCAAACATGACAGGGTTCGTTATAGCCAGTTTAGCGATAATCATCGCGTAATGATGCATGACCACTCTATATATCATAATGGCTGATGAACATATAACCCGGGGGGAATGGACTCCGAAAGTTGTATGTGTGTTCTGCTCATGCAGAGGCACCCTCACACTTAGAACCAAGCACCCTGCCTTCAGGATTGAAAGGCCTGCCTTAGGGGTGACTTACAGGTTTTAAGTGCGGTGACCTCAGATATTGGTAAACCTATATCTGTTGTAAGTGCTGCTAGCACCGACTTACACAGGGTGCAATGCAGGACCATTGTCACTATTTGAGTGGTCTCTCATGGGTGGCATAATACATGCTGCAGCCCATGGGAGACCCCTGGTGTACCCAAGCCCTGGGTACCTCAGTACCATATACTAGGGGCATAGAACGGTACACCAGTAGCCAATCTGGGTTGTACCTAAGTACTCACCATTATCAATTTATGGGAGAAAGCACAGAGACTGGGTCCTGGTTAGCAGGATCCCAGTCAGAGTAGCCAGAAACCATAACAACGCCAGGCAAAAAGTGGGGGTAATCATTAAAGCAGATCCTACTTTCCTAAAGGTATTCCTAAACTACACCATATCCTGAGGGGTTTATTGGCTCTCTAAATCAGATGTTCATTGTTATAAGAATTCAGTGATCCTCCTTGTGTCAACTTTGTGCAGTTGTAAGGCAGAGTGGAACTGCCAGATTAATATAAACCTGCGGACATGAAGTCAAACATAGATTCATCCAATGAAGGTATTAGTGGAATGAATGGTGAAATAACACTCCTTTGGTGGCCATGGCACTATCTGGTGTTTTACAGAAGTCAGGCTCTGAAATTACTCTGAGATATTTTATTGTTGCTGATGATGGATAACAAACGCCCACACATTGTTGCCAGATGATTTACAAGACTATCTGGCAATGTTTCCTCACTACCAGTGCGTCTCTCTGGCCTCAGGAACATTTCTGTTCCTGCCAACATGTTCAGATATGTGATTTGTTGTACATCTCCTACTTACTTCTCCTGAATGTAGTGAAATGGTCACATCGTTTGTTCTCCTTCCCTCTGGAGCTTCAATACCTTCCTCTGAAAGAAATGTAATCTGTTCTGCTTTCTGCTATCTGTTGTACAGCCTATGCTAGGACCTTTCTGAGTTAAGCTATGGTTTGTGCTCTACTTTTTTGTTTTTTCTTAAAAATGGGCTCTAACTGAGTGTGCTTGCAGTGCCTTCAGTCAGTGCCTACATGGGGGTGCTAAGTATCCATTTGGACCCCTGCAAACCTTTGCAGTGTCGCTTCACTCATTTAAGGGCCACCATTTAATCTCTGGGCAATTTCAGGAACCTTTAGCTCACATGCCATTGTTCAGACATTCCTAGAATGCTGCATGGCAGTCCAAAAACACAGCACTTTGTTTGCACAAGGGATGATTGTTTTCAAAATCACATATGCTGCTACTTATGGCTTCAAAATTGCAGCATTACACAGTTCTGCAAAGTACGCAGTCATTTTGATCAACAATCTTGAAATGAACATGTTTTGGTCATTCAATGAGTCACCACTGAAAGTCTATCCGTATCATAGCAATAAATAGAGTTTGGGGGCACTACGGATCACATCAGGAGGGCCATAACATTGTTTGACGCCCAGTCCACGGTGGGAGACGGGATGGCCATGATCCTGCTCGACACAGAGAAGGCCTTTGAAAGAGTGGTCTGGGACTTTCTTAGGGGGATTTTGGCAGGAAGGGGA
The DNA here is from genome assembly GCF_964204655.1 of Triturus cristatus. NCBI lineage: Eukaryota > Metazoa > Chordata > Amphibia > Caudata > Salamandridae > Triturus > Triturus cristatus. The sequence goes on along the minus strand of NC_140593.1, from coordinate 1,158,220,402 downwards.
TTTGGTGAGAAATTTATAAGAGCATTAAGGGCAATGTATATCAACCCAGTCGCCCGAGTGGTGGTTATGGGCGAGAGATCTGATTTGATAACAATAAATCGCGGTACACGCCAAGGTTGTCCTTGTTCCCCAATCCTCTTTGCGTTATATATCGACCCGTTTATCCAAAAGATCCTAGGCTGTCCGGGAATTAGTCCAGTGATATGTGAGGGATTCGAAACTAAGGTTTTGGCATATGCGGATGACCTGGCGGTGACCACAGTGGACCCGCATCAGGCACTTCCTGAGCTGATACAAATGGCAAAGGATTTCGGTGAAGATTCAGGATATTTATTAAATGAATCCAAAACACAAATAATTTGTACTGAAAATATCAGTAAAATAGATGAAAGATTTGTTGACTCAGCGACATACTTGGGGGTCAGAATTAATGCCGTAACAGCGAAAACCGTTGCTGAGAATTTTGGATCATTGAGCAAATCTATAGAAACAGATCTAAAAAGAATCGATGTTCCACACCTTTCATTGATAGGAAGGGTCAATGTACTAAAAATGACTATGTTCCCCAAAGTTCTTTATTTATATCGTGCCATACCCCTCTTAATAGATGAAACAGTAATTAAAGGTCTGGAATCTATCTTTATAAAATTTGTTTGGCAATATGGGCGAGTCAGGCGTTCTACTAACCTACTGTCTCTCCCCAGGGATAGGGGAGGTCTGGCATTACCGAATCTGAGGTTATACCATTGGTCATGTTTGTTGTTACATATGTCTATCCTCTTTCAGTCAGAGGCTAAACCCACCCAGGGGAATTTCGGTACTCAGACGCCTCCCTCAATTTACGAATTATTAATTGGCCGTAAAGCAGTAGGTTTACTTATGCGGGAAGTAGATCGTAGATATTATAGAAAGGCTCGCTTTAAGGTATTGGAAGGGGCATGGGGGGTCTGGAGGGCAGTCTCAAAGTTTTGTGGAATTCCTAGAGTAAATCGATATCTTCACCTCCATAACTCTAGGATATTCCCTCAGATGGTAGACGATAGAAATCTGCAGGTTTGGGAAAACCTAGGAATTAGGACGGTTAGTGATTTAATGAGTGGAGAGGAGATCTTGGGTTTTGAGGCACTACAGCACAGCGTTGGCATTTCTCGAAAACACTGGCTACAGTATATAAAATTGACAAGCTGGCTGAAGGCTGTAAGACCTAGGACTTTACTGGTAGACGAATTCCCCATTATGGACCAGCTGGTTAAGGGGAGCGAGAAGATTAAGGTTTTCTATACCCTATTTAGCGGTGCAATACAAGATGATTTGGAAAAAACAGAATCCTCTTTGGCCATAAAACTGGGAAATCCTGATGTAGATTTAGATCATGCCCTTCTCTTACAAAAGAAAATATTCCGCTCCTCTAATCTGAAGGCGCAGCATTATAAAACTTTGTTCAATTTATACCATACGCCTGCAAAACTTTACGCTTGGGGGATAAGGGAAGATGATAGCTGTCCCAGATGCAAGGCAGGCCAGGCAGATCTGCTTCATATGTTTTATGATTGTAAGTCCTTGGTGGGAACACAGAGGGAAATAGAAAAATTCTGGGAGGGGCTGTTAGGCCAAAAAATCCTATTGTCACCCACCCTTATGATATTAGGCACTGATAATAGGTTAAATCTGGGGAAAACGGAGGAGGCCCTGGTGTTTATCTCCGTTGCAGCACTTCGGATATTAATTTCTGCAGGATGGAAAGACACCGTTGCTCCTTCTTTTCAAATGTGGCTCACTAGACTACTTGGTCTACATAACATAGAGATCTTGTTGTATGCTCAGAAAGGGAAAAAAATAGGTGATTTTGGGGAAAGTATCTGGGCTCCCATTACAAGGTGGAGGAAGGCAAGAATAAGAGAATAAGAGAGGAGGAGAGCAGGTGATAGTGAATGGAAGGAAGGAATTTAATTTTTTGTTGATCCCGAGGGGGCAAAGGTTCTATGAAGATTATGCTACAACTGGAAGTTCAAATTTGTGTACTGATTTTTTTTGATTTATTATGATGTCATTATGTACCTACTGCAAATAAAAAAAAATAAAATAAAAAAAAAAGCAATAAATAGAGTTTGAACTCAGCACATTCTGCATCTTCTGGCAAATATACTGGCATGACAACTATTAAACTGTGCCACCATATTTTCATTATTATTCAGAAGGAGTTCCTGGCTTTTTACCACTAGATTATTTGATTTTTCTTCTTGGAGTTTCATGGTGACACAAACTGGAGTGACTGATTGATTTGATTTTTGATCGATTGATTTTTAAATTTATAGAGCCCAACATATATCCAGAGGGGTCTTGGTGCTTACCAGTGACCACTGACTAGACAACCAGATACAACTAATCATGACTAAACAGTCAAGTTTTCAGAGATTTCCTGAAACTTCATAGAGAGGTGACTGCTTTCAGATCCACTTATGAGCAGTGAAAGTGACAAAGCTTCTGCCTCCCAAGAAGGACAGCTTGCTGGGTGGACGTGGGAGTGGGGGTGGAAGGGGTGGAGGGGACGACCAAATTTCTTGCAGAGCTCAAACGAGAATTAGAGAGTCCTGCTTGGCCGGTACTATCTAAATCTTTCCTTCAAATATGTTGGACCTAGTTCATGGAGAGCCTTGAAAGCAATATAAAGGGCCTTAAAAAAAATTAATCTGGAGTCAATGTAGCCTCCTAAAGGCTTGTGAGGCTGAATGAAATCTAAGGACCTACATTAGCAACTGGGCTTCTGAGTTTTAAAGAATTTGTAGTTTGTTCAGTTACTTTTTTGGAAGATTTTGGAAAAGGCCATTACAATAGTCTAATATAGACAAGACCAATGCAATCACCACCGTCTTTAGTAGGTCAGATGACAAAAATTGAGCAGTGTTCTCTATAATGCGTAGGGTATAAAAGGATAAAAGGATGACGGAATGACTTTTTACTTGCTTTATGAATGCTTATTATAAATCAAAACACTGAGGTTTTAGACCTTCTTAGCTGATGTTGGAAGAGAACCTCACTCCTCTGGCCAATATGAAGGGGTCCAGAAAGAGATATTATTACCAAATAGGATGACTTCTGTTTTAGAAGGGTTAAATTTAAGACAGATATTGTCCATCCATGGGCTGGCTATGCTCATGCAGTTCGAAAAGTGTTGCTCATATCTGGGCCATTTTTAGAGAGTGAGACCACAATCTGGGTGTCCTCAGTTTAAGAAACTAACAACAACCCAAAGGACTTGATCAGAGTTGCCAATGGTGTAACATACAAGTTGAATAGAGTCCGGCTCAGCGAGGATCCCTGTGGGGCCCAGCATGCAAGTGAACAGGGCTCAGATGTATAATCTTCAAAGGAAATACTTATTGTGATCTGTACGAAAAGAACGCAACCGAGCCAGGGCTACAGCCTCAATCCCTAGGCTCTGTAATCGGTCAATCAAGATGTCATGATTGAAAGTATCAAATGCTGCAGACAGGTCGAGCAGGATAAGGGCGGCATTGCCACCTCTATCCACAGATGCCCTGATTTCCTCCGTGGCCACAATCAGTGCCAACTCCGTGCTGTGACCACTTTGGAAACAAAACTGTGTATCACCCAGCAAGTGATTATTTTCCAAGAACCCAGCCGACTGCACGTTCATGGTCCTCTGTACCAGCTTGGCTGGGAAGGGGAGCCTGAAAATGGGCTGATAACTATTTATGTCCAGCACATTTAAGTTGGGTTTCTTCAGCAGTGGAAAGACCGAAGCATTTTTCCACTGTTTGGGAAGCACTCCAGAACTAAACATGGCATTAAAGATCTTGGCATGATAAGGTGCCACTGAGTCAGACCCAGGGGCATGATCTTGGGCTGACATGGGTCCAAAGGAGATCCAGATTTTATACTAGGAACGGAAAATTGACTTGATCCTCAGTCAGATGAGCAAAGTCACTATAGGAGATTCTGCCAGAGTCCATTGACCTGATATCAATACTGTTTTGATCTTTACAAATACTGGAGGAAAATCTATTAAAGATCACCTCCACTTTCTTTTTTTTTTAAATCCACTGGCTCATTACAGAAAGCCTGGCCTACCTACTGATTTCCTTGTGGATAGCAAAGAAAGTTTAGAAACAGTTTCAAACAGTGCCTTACTTGAATTACTGGCAGATGTATTTTGCTTAGAGATAAATGCGGATTTTTCAATCACTAAGAGTTTTTTGCACTGCACTATACTTTGCTTCTATTTTTATTTTTCTATCAGGTCATAGGCTCTCATCCAAATTTGCTCATGCCTGCAGCACCCTTGGTTAGCAACCCTTTAGGTGTCATTGAACCATGGTACTGAGGATTTATTTCTGCTGGCTATTTTGTGTTTGCAGGGGCTAATTCATTAACTGCAAATTTCAGGCGCACCGATAAACTTGCCGACATTTGAACAATGCCCTTGGTCTCTTCTGGCTGAGAACCAGCAAGAAGAGTGCTAATCTCTAGGGCTTGAACATCATGCCAGGGTTGCGAGACCTAGGATTTTCCCATGGTCGTGGCAGCGGGAAGTTTACCGGAAGGTTTAATATTTCAAGATACTGCCATATGGTTTGACCAAGTTATGGGAAGTGTAGTAGGGGTAATGAAAGCAGGATTATTAGTAAAAATTCCATCAAGTGTATGGCCTGCCTGGTGCATGGGCCCACCTACCAACTGAGTAAATCCAAAACAGGGCAGAATATTGACCAAAAGGTCTGTATCAGGGTCCGTTTGATTCTCTAGATGGAAATTGAAGTCACCTAACAGTAAAATATGACTTGGCCGGAGAGTGTTCCAAATGTGACTCGAATGCATGAATAAATGTTCTTTTTTTTATCCCGACGGACAGTATAAAAGGACTCCATTAAAGGACTGCATTTTGGTTAGTTCAACATTTAACAGCAGGGCTTCATACTCAGAAGATGAGGCTGGAGAAAGGATGGCAGAGAAGGAGTTGCGATAAATAACCGCTATTCATTCACCCTTCCTGTAGGGTCTGTCCAGTCTGAAAATGGTATAGCCAGAGGGGACGGCAATTTTCATGTCTGGTCTGCCCAATTTTCAGTGACGAAAGCCAAATCAGCTTGATGTGCCTCTAGAAATAAAGAAAATTCAAAATGGTGGTTGACCAATGACCTAGCATTGATCAACAGACAGCTGACCCCCGAATCTGAGAAAATGGTTTTATTAGATGCTTCCACCATCCCTATTACCATTGACGCTTCCTGATAGATGACCCGCATATTGCAAGCGGGACAGAATGAGTGAATAATATCTGGTGTACTAGGGCTCAATAATGGACAATTACAAACTTTACCAACTGGTTTAAAGTTCAAATATTCGTCTCTGGAGTAGCTCTTACCAAATGCTCCTTCAGGATGTGATCAACCAGGGGGACGGGCCCTCGGCTTGAAAGCAAGAGGTTTTCAGTTTTATCCTGAGATTGGTGTAAAGGTGACGTTCCCTATCATCTTACCGCTCCTCTATTATAACGTGTGTCCTTCAAAAATGTAAACACTTGCTCTTAGAATGCCCTCCAAAGGCTGCTATGATAACTGCTACACTGTTGCAGAATAAATATGGATATCAGACTCTTCCCCTTTTAGATACAAATGAACTGGACAAAGTTGACATGTTGCCAGTGGCGGCAGGTAAGTACAAATTGGAGAAGGGTCAACACACACACATGCACACACTTAAACCCATGAATTTACATGCAGATATGCGCACACACACACACCCATTCACAACACTCACTCACAAATGAAGACAGCAAACAGGCAATAAAAAACAGCTGCAGCTCTCAGGGAGGGAAGCCTTGGAGGTGCCAGAAGGGTTGGGACTGTGCCTCCCAAGGTCAGCCAATGAGGGGAGGCAGCAGTCCCTACCTCGTCACAGAGTAGGATGGGGTCAGAGAGACTGCTGACCCCATCCACTCTGTGAGGAGATATCAGTGATAGACACTTGGCCATGGGCAATTCAGGGCTTAAAACTGAAGCGTCCTGGTAAAAGGCTATTACTGACACTCTCCCTTGTCATGAAGGGGAGGGGTCCTTGAGGGCCACTGCTGAGCGGAGGTGGTCATGCCACAGGAGCTGTGACATCATCAGCCCAGCAAAGTTCAGCTCAGGTAGCCAGGAGGATGCGCATTTAGTGCATGCCTAGCACCTGGCTGCCTGGTCTGAAAATAAAGAGAGTCTATCAGGCTGACTTTTGCTCAGCCTGACAGATACTCTTTATGCCCAAAAGGTGCGGGACGTGGCCCCACCACCCTTATGGACGGGCCACTGCTGCTTATTGCCTTTCAACACCATATGCCAAGCTCCATCACACATTCGTGAAGGTATTATTGTAGACATGACGTGAGCCATCCCTTTTGTTAAAGGTTACTCATATGCCACATTAGGTATCATCAACTGATGGGTCATAATATTTGCAGGTATGCATGTTATGATAGTCTTCTGCGTGAAAAAGGATGCTCTGTCTCTTCTTCATGCAATAATATTTTTTTTATATAGGTTGTCCACTGCCAAATTGATCTGAGTAAAAGCATGCAAATACACTACTTTTGGGGGGATATGCAAATGTAAGGAAATACTTCTGGCATAACTTGTGTATTTTGTGAAATGTTACTGAGCCACAAAATGCCAGCACTAGTTTTAAAATAAGAAGCTATCAAGCAACATAGAAATGCAAAAGATATGTAACTATTTTCTTCCTGCATCATTCAAGATTTTAAGGGGTGACAACAGCACACTCTAATTTACCTACAGGTAACTCTGAAATGGCTGCCTGCAATGGAACAAAGGTGACTGAATTTCTTCTCCTGGGGCTCTCCGACAAGAAATGCAATCAATTCTTCCTCTTTGTCTTGTTCCTGTTGATGTACATTTTCACTTTGTCTGGGAATGGACTCATTGTTGTGGCCACATGGATCGCACCACAACTTCACACCCCCATGTATTTCTTTCTAAGTAACCTGTCCTTTGTGGACATGGGCTTTACCTCAGTCACCGTGCCCAAAATGCTTGATATCATCCTCTCTGTGAGAAAAACAATATCTGTCCCTGGATGTATCACCCAGCTGTCCTTCTTCATTACCTTTGCCAGTTCTGAGTGCTTTCTTCTCACAATCATGGCCTTCGATCGGTACGTGGCCATCTGCAACCCTCTGCGCTACACCACAGTGATGCACAGGAGAGTCTGCCTACTCTTGGTGGCTGTGTCCTGGCTATCCGCCACCATGCACTCTGTCCTGCACAGCGTCTTGACCTCCAGATTGTTATTCTGCGGATCCAACCAGATCCACCACTTCTTCTGTGACATGAAACCACTACTAAAGCTCTCCACCTCAGACAAATCCACTAATGAACTGGTGATCTTTGTGGAGGGGCCCTTTTCGGTCGTGGTTCCCTTCATGATTGTCCTTGTCTCCTACTACTGCATTATCTCAGCCATCCTAAAGATCCACTCGGATAAAGGAAGGGTGAAAATTTTCTCTACCTGCTCCTCACATCTTACAGTAGTAGTCCTCTTGTATGGGACGGCAATTTTCACGTACTTTCGACCCTCATCCGCATACTCTTTGGACCATGATCGAGTTGTGACTTTGATGTACACAGTCATAGCTCCTATGCTAAACCCTTTAATTTACAGCCTGAGGAATAGTGAAATGAAAAATGCATTCAGGAAAGTCTTACGTTTAGTGCATTGCTAAATATTGTAACTAATAATGCAAATGATTCCATTGCGACACCAGGGGCCACATTATATATAGGGTGCACTGTCCCTGTTTGCACTGGAGCGCACCTTTTAATGATACGCCGGGGGAAGACTAGGACAGTGTGCCCTATTACAGTAAGTGTACAACTACCCCAGCACAGGCACAATCAGCGCATTAATGAAAAGCAGAGAGACTGTCAAATCCACCAGTCTGCCTTTCAGTGTGCAGGCTGCAACATGTCCTGCATCTGAAAGGGAGCAGAAATCCTGCTGCAGATGGGTGCGGTGAGTGACTGCATCTGCCTGTAGGGGGGTGTCTGTGGGGGGGGCATAGAATTCCTATTCTATTACTCTATAAGGTACTCTTGCAGGGTGTCCTGACAACTCTGCCTCTGCCCTTGGGTCTGTAATGTGGCATGGGTGCAGAGGCAAAGTGTGTTCTCTTTTCTATGGGGCCATGCCCCCATGCACACAAGTGAATGTCCCCTTGAGATTATGCTTGTGCTAGTTGTATGCCAGCATGATCTGTTATATGGAAAGGGCCATGCAAGTGTCTATGCCAACGTCTATATTACAAAGTCCCTTGAGGATATAGAATGTGGTTTAACATGCCTTCTGTGGCCCTAGGGCATCTAGTTCATTATTTACTAATTTTGTATGCAAAGCAGGGGAGCTACCAAATTTGCAGTGCTGCATTGTGCAAGGTGGAAAACACGAGGTAGAGCCAAAGCTACAAAGTGTGGTTTGCTGGTATTGTTATCTCCCATGCTGGCCCTCTAACAAGGTTGCCTTGTATGATGCACAGGCTAACACCATGAGGAAGAGGTGACTGTCCATAGTAAGCACACCTTTCCAGCACAAATTCCTATGCCTTGATAAATTCAAAAGCATTCTGCTCATAGGATGTGTGGTCCAGCACAAATACAATGTATTGTTTTAATTTTTAGAAATAAACACATTCCCCCTTGTTCTTGCATACTTATGGTAGGAGTTATTTTTTTAAGTAAGCTTGGCCAGGATATCGTAGGAGAGTGGGCTTTGCGTCAAAACCTATAGGTGTTTTGCACTGATCTAACTCCAGTAAAGTCACCTAGAGGCTGATGCAAAGCAGAGCAAAGCATTTTTGGCACTGGTAAATGGGCACCTTTCCTGTACAAGAAACCTTTTGCATGGGACAGTTGACTGTGGCCTCCCCATTGGACCCAACAATAGATTCGGATTAAAATATGACTTCAAAAATTGTTTCTGTATACTTGATTTATGCCGAGGAAAGGAAAAATGGTGCAAAGGACAGGAACATCCATAAAGGAAGTAAAAAGGAGAGAAAAAACGTTGGCAAATAACACAAAAGGCCTCATGGAGACATTAAATGGTATTTGACACTACGAAGGAAGGTGTCTAAGCCAACTGGACACCGCATGGCCAATGCCCCTCTGAACAACTGGCACCCCTAGACTAGCCTACTTAACCTCCTCCCTTAATCCTAAAGAAGAACCTTATGAAAAGGTAATTTGTACAGATACTGACAAAGATGATGCAGACCTTGTCAAGCTGCTGCCCCACCTGTGGCCTTGCTTGCAGCCCCTCCGGCAGCCTCATAGGCATACCCCGCTTGCTGACATAGGGCATTTGAAAGGGTGTGGTATTCGACAGGAACGCGTCTTGCGTTTTGTCATGGTCCCCCGCTTAGCCTCCCTCGGTTCCTTGAGATTACTCAGCACTTACCTGCAGTCCTGATAATGCATTTTCCTCTCAATGATTTCCTGTGTTCTTCTCTTCTGGGTCTCAGATCTTCTTCCGGGGCATGCAACAGTATTGACGTTCCCTCCCCGGCTGCCTCGTTTCTTGGATTTCCTTCTGGGGAGCTTTCCCCTTACGTTGGTCTTCCTGTTTCTGCAAAGGAGGAACAGAGAGAAGATACTTTAAAGCTGCCTGCCTACAGTAGGATGATATATACCTAAGCGTTTTGAATTATACTTAACTGATTTCCCATTTCTTTAGTAGTGTATAGTTAGTGCTTTGCCTTGATTGTTTGCTGCATCTTCACTTATGCTGTAAATGTAAATACAGTATTTGTAAAGTTCGAACAGTTACCTGGAGGCATCCTGGCGTTGGGAGCCATTGGGAAGATTAAGCAAGCTATTGCCCAGAGTCACATGGTGCTGGGCTGACCTGTCGCCGGGGATCGAACCGTGGGCCCCAGATTCCAGCGTCAGTTGCCCTGGCCGCAGCGCCACACCTATTCCCTTTTGGAGGTCATCTATGAGTAAGGGCACTCACCTGTATAATCAACTATGCAATATCTGCGGTCAGAGTAAAAGTTCACACCAGGTCCTAGCGGGGCTTTTAACTCCTATGCCCACACTTCCTACACCATGGCATTCCATCTCTATGGATTTTATTGTATAACGTCCACCCACTAAGCAAGGGCATACTGTCATATTTGTGGTTGTTGATATGTTATCAAAGATGTCCCACTTCATACCTTTGAAAGATCTACCTGATTCTAAAGAACTTGCTTTTGTTTTTCTCCAACACGTGGTGTGGATTCATGGTCTTCCTTCTGTTATTGTGTCAGATCGAGTTCCCATATTTGTGTCTAAATTCTGGAAAGGGTTGAATACCTTGTTACAAATAGATGTAAATCTCTTCTGCTCATCACCCAGAGGCAGATGGCCAACCAGACAGGGTAAATCAGTGTATTGAACAATATCTAAGGGGCCAACTGTTGCACGCTGGTAATGACTAGGATACCTTTCTTCGGACTGCAGAGTTTGCATATAATAATGCTAAACATTCTTCCATAGGCGTATCCCCTTTTTTTGTAAGTATAGTTTTCACCCCATTGTAGGCACATCTCCTTCTGTTCCTACTGCCACTCCTGCTGCCTTGGAACTTGCAACACATCTCCAAGGTATACATACTAAGGCCAAACAAAATCTGGAGGAGGCAAAAAGCAGATATAAGGATTTTGCAGAATACCATTGGAGACCACCTCCTGATTATGCGATAGGAGAAAAAGTCTGGTTGTCTACAAGAAATATTAAGGTCAAAGGGACAGACAAATGTAAACCTCGCTTTATTGGTCCCTGTGCTATCTCTAAAGTGGTAAACTCTGTTGCAATGAAATTAGACTTACCTGCCTCCTTGAGAATCCATCCAGTTTTTCACGTTTCTTTGCTGAAACCTGTAGATCCTGGTACTGTCATTCCTGCTCAACCTCCCCCTGTTTTGGTGGATGGTAAACCTGAGTATGAGGTAGACTATATTGTAGACTCAGGTAGAGTACGACGTAGGTTACAGTATTTGATCTATTGGAAGAAATATGGGCCTGATGAACGGACTTGGGAACCTGCTTCTCATGTTCATGCTCCCTGTCTTTTGCGGTTGTTTCACAGACATTATCCCAACAAGCCCAAGACTGTTTGGGGGATATTGTGGGGTGTCCTGTCATGCCGCCACCCCACCTGCAGCCGTGCTTGCAGCGCCGCCTGCAGCTTCACATGCATGCCCCACTTGCCGACACGTGTGAAGGTGAAGGCGCTTAGGACATTCAAAAGGGGGTGGCCTACGACAGGAATGCGCTTTGCGTTCCATCACAGTCACCAGCTTAGCCTCCCTCAGTTCCTTGAGATTACTCAGCACTTACCTGCAGTCCTGATAACGCATCGGAGAGCAGGAATGTCCTTGGCATTTTCCTCTCGATGACTTCCTGTCTTGCCTAGTCCTCAAGATAATAAAGAGTTCCACAAAATACCACTCCCACATAGTGGCTCAAACACGACGAGGCAGGAGACCTAAAACACAACAACACCTAGAAAAAGGGTTTACTTTGCAAAATGCAAAGACTCTTTTTTTAGAATAAGGCTTGGGGTTTTATTTATGCAATGCTCTCTAACAGAAAGGCTTTCCCAGATGTCAAATAAATAACATTCAAATGAATATAGAGATATATGTATGACTCAAATCCAGATTCTTGTGACAGTACGACTACTCCACAAGTGAACTCCCAAGCTGGCTGTCAACAACCATCAGCTTTATAGTCTCAAAACACACTAGGAGATTCGGGAGTCTTTCCCGCTGCGCCAAAGAAACTTACTGGAACTGGTCAGTTTCTATGCAAGCATTCCAGGGCAAAAGGAGTTCCCATGTTCCCTCTGCATTCTCACATGTTCCAGCCTTTATCTTAACGAAGCTTACGAAAGCCTTCCAGGGTACATTAAACAATCTCTCACAAAACAAACCTTGAACGTAATTAACCCAAACAACTTGCAAAGCCACTGGGGGCCTGTCTGTGCGTGCAGAAAAGCTCAAGCAAGGCAGAGTCAGAATTCAGGATGACATGAGTCCATGTCAAAACCAATAGTAAGAACTTCATAATACTTCCCAATGTACAACACAATGCACATTTGTGCACCACTGCCTATAGTACCACATAATTAATCCTTTAATGTACAACACAATGCACATTTGTGCACCACTGCTCATAACACTGCACTTCGAGACCAAAAAGTACATTCCACACTTCTCTCTCTCTTATGCTTTCTTTCAAATGCACATCCCACACGTTCTGTTCTTGGCAAGGCTATTCTACTTTGTGACAGCTCCCACTGTAAGAGTGAAACCTTCAAGAGAAACAAGGCATATGCAGGACGTTGTACATTCAGGGTAGGATAAAATAACACACCACAGTCAATTAAAATGATGGTAGCCAAAGGTCATCACTTGGTGTCAGACCATAAGAGTGCCTTTAGCACTACATTCCACTCCATGACCTTTGACTATCATAACATACATAGATAAAAAACTGAACTTCTTAACTGAAAGCACAAATATAATTGAAGCTCAAATTAAAACACTAACATTATAAATGCATGTGCTTAACTGAAAGCACAAATATAATTGAAGCACAAATTAAGACAGTGACATAAAAGCATGCATAAATGTATGATGAATACACAAAATGAATGCACAAATAGAATCAAGCATATGAACTCATTAATGCTCCTAGTGTTACAAATGGATAAGTCTGGAACTTTTACTATTGAAGTAGCCAAACTTATATATTTTGTGCTTAAAAAATAAAGGCAACATCAACATCATCTTTCATCTTCTGTCATTTTCTGGATATGCTTCAAATGAAAATATCCTCCTGTGTGAAAAGTCAACACTCTCTTTCTTTGAAAATGTTGAACATTTTATATCATGTTAATACCATCAGTCTATTATCACTGGCTAGGTAGGTTTGTCTGGTATGTTCAGACAAAGGCTGTCAGCAACAATGTTGGTTTGCGCCGTCTGGTGATCACTCCCGGGTTGGGGGGAGGGGGTCCCACACCCTCACGGGCCCACTCAGACAAAGGCACCAACATGCAGGAAAGCGACATCCGGTACACCAACACGTCACAGTATGATCTGAAAAAGAAACAAGCATCACTCTTCTTGCAAAAAATATTTTTGAAAAAGTGTACGTTCTCCTTTTTCTTTTTTGGGTCTGATGGCACAATATTATCATTCTTGTCAGCACTGTTCTCTGCTGGCTCTGGGAAAATTTCTGATAATTCTACCCATACTATGGCCTCTGAATTCTTGGTATTGGAGTGAAACTCTCCTTTCCCTTGCTCAGTACGAAGGGCTGGGTAAGTCCCCTTCCTGACCATCTCTCCACACACTGCTGAATACATTCACCCTTGATCATTTGATATGATCCCAAGGCATTCCATCTGCCCTATCTGCTCTGGTAATTTTTCTTTCTTCAACTGGCCCCTCACCTTCTGTGGGACTGGTCTGCGCTGAGCATACTGACACATAAGAATCACAGTTCTAATTAAGTCTAGGGTGATATGCATCCCTTCATTCTCTGCCCACCTGTTGGTAGTTTCTTTCTCTCCTAGGTGCTCGCAATTAGTTATGCACACCAAATCAGAATCGTGTGTAAACACCTCTGTCTGCAAGATTTTAGCCTTTTCATCTGTAAGGGAATTAAAGGTTCTGTGTAGTGAATGTATAGAACAATGAGCATCTACATGATACACATGCGCTTTGCAGTAAAATTTGACACTTCACTGGGGAATCCTGTGTCTCAGGCACCTCAAACACCACCCCTGGACCTGTACCAACTCTTCATGCAAAACTGCTGTTTCTGTCTGTATGTACCATTTGATCACATTTGCTTCTTGTGTATTACCTGTTCTGTATGACTCAGGGACAATCTTTAACCATTGCATTAGGTAAATTTCCAAAGTCAAAATCATCATCATATTTCTTTATTTCGATCACAATGGATCTTAAAGGAACACAGCACAGAATACAATAGAACAAGAAAGATTATACATAAAAACAAACATCGATTTTAAGATAAAATCACGTAAGTTAAAAATAAAATAGATCTTAGAATATTTAGCAAAATAAATTTTGTCTTTCCAAAGCTATATTTGAAGTCAAGTTGATATAGAAAGTGCAATGTGTCATAAAGTGCATTTCACGCGTTTTATCCATAACACGTACCAAAATATGGAAACACTAAAAACCACTACTCTACAAGTATCAGTGCACACGATTCGTAGGACTTCCAGAAAGTGACCCCTGCCAACTAACTTACAAAGTGGTAATATCAATTTTTTCCTAAGGAGTTTGCAGTTAGGGCAAAAAAATAAAAGATGGACAATGGATTCTTGGGTAACATTACATGCCAGACAAAGGTCTTCGCTAGAGACATCTTTTCGCCAGCTTTTACTAAAAGGTTTTGTATGTAATATCTTATACAGAAATTGGAAGAATAATTTTCGGGCCAAAGGAGGGATAATTTCATCTAATGGTTCCTCAAAGCAGGGAGTCGAGTTAAAATCTAAAAATTCAGAGGTCAATCGGCCCTCTGCTTTGGCCAAGATGTGCAATGATGTTACTTCCCAGAATTTTTCTTTCGAACTCTTCCGGGATACATCTGCCAGACTCTCTGGGTCATTCCAATAACCCTCCATTCCAAGTTTCAACAATAAAACTCTAAGTTATCTGAACCAGGGAATCGAGGATATTGATGGTACCTTCAATAGATCAAAAAGTGGCTCCCTCTAAGACAGAAGTTGGTCCACGGTCCACAACCTATGCCAAAAGATGAAAGTTTATAACTTAACTTGGCTGCAAGCTGCCTTTGTGCAAGATCCAGGTATAAAGGCAGCAGCAGGGTGCTTGCAGATAAATCTACCAAAGATCTGATAAAACGATTCTCAATTGTGGACAAGCAATCTGTCATCCCACTACCCCACTACTCAGGTCCATATAGTACCCCACCTAGGATTTTCATGTTATAGATCTTGAGAGCCGGTACAAGTTGTTTTGACTGGGTTTTCCTGTGAATTTTAGTAAGGTTGTCAGTCTGGTGTGTGAGTTGCATTTTAACTTTTTCAGTATGTTCTGACCAGTTTAATGTTGGTGTCAGGCGAATGCCTAGATAATCAAAGGCTTCAACTCGATCCTGGTTAGTACTGCCAGCTATTACAGGTCTCTTGGTAGGGTGTGCCACTCCTTTTCTAAAAATCATATATTTGGTTTTAGTTTCATTTAACACCAGCCCTTGCCCATCACAAAATTTAATAAATTAATTTAAAAACTGCTGCAGTCCCTGTGGTGATTTGGAAATCAATAAAGTATTGTTGGCAAAAAAGAGGGCAGGCACTCTTCTTTTGCCAATTTTCGGTGCATCACAGCCATCTCTGTCTTAAGATTTTATAACATCGTTAATAAAAAGAATAAAAAGTGTGGGGGCTAAAACACAACCCTGTCTCACTCAACACTGAACTGGAAAGGGGTCTGTTACTTGGTTTTTTTGGACCCCATCTCACCTGTAATGTGTTAGATGTGTGAAGTCTGATTAAAATGTCTAAAAGATTGCTTGGAATACCCTGCTCCTTTAAAACCCTCCAAAGACTAGCACGCGGGACAAGGTTGAAGGCGGACCGCAAATCGACAAAGGACACATAAAGCTTGCCTCCCTTGACTTGCACTATTTTCCAGTAAATACATACTAAGGGAAAGGTTTGGTCAAGGGTGTTTGTTCTTGCTCGAATAACCTACTTGATGATCATTCAGAATTTTGGACTCAAGAGCCCAATCCTGGATACGGCCCAGTATTTGCATACAAAAGATCAGGGAGTCTATTAGGCTAATTGGCCTATAACTAGATGGCCTTGTTCTATCCCCCTTTTTATAAATAGTGACAACCTCTGCGTTTTTCCATGATGGAGGGATGGGAGTACCATTGAGAATTGAATTTGTAAGGAGGTTAATATAGAGACCCCAGAGAGTTATGCCCTCTTTATAAAGGTCATTAGGATTCTTGTCTGGTCCAGGCGCACAGGCCGAGATACACGAGCGAATTGCAGCTTGTATTTCTTCTAGGGAATAAGAAAGACCACCACCCTCATTCACAGTCCCTAGGACTGGGCCCTGGGGTTATACCTTAGCTATAGCATCCCTGGACTCATAGAGAGAGCCAAAGTATGCTACCCAGCCTTTTGGCTGGACTGCATGTTCTAGGGCTCTCTCTTCACCTGTTAGCCAGTGTGCTGCTATACTCCAAAAATTCTTTGAGTCTTTAGCTGACAGTGTCATTCTTAGAGATGACCACAGGTAGCTTTCCCACTCTTCTTTGCAGATACAATCGCCCGCTTATATTTGGCTCTACAGGTCACAATCTCAGTGTGTTCCTTTTGCTTGACTGCCTTTAGGAGTGCCTTCTTGTGAAGCCTGCACTCCTTGTTGTACCAGACATCCTGCTGACCTATACTTCCCTTACTTCATTGTATATGGATTTGTGTCTAGGACCCATTGTCTTCACAACATTATCAAAAACACAGTTAGCCAATTCCTCCATAAGTGTACAAACCTTTTTCTTAGCAATATCTAACGCCCCTTGGTGGGTCTCCACCCAGTCCCATTTAATTTGCTTCCGATTATTAGAGATTGTCAGGGGGCCTAAATCAGAGCAGCCCCTTTTGGTGGGCTTAACAATGCCCTTGGGAGTTAAAGTAAGTGCTAGGGCATTGTGATCACTATCAACCCCTTTGAACCACTGCCATATCTTTTACTAAGTGCCACAAATTTAGGGATACCAGACAATAATCTATCCTACTTTCGTAGCCTAGCCTATTGAATGTAAAATTCCAATTAAGGTCAGCGGGTGTCCTTCCATTAGTGGTTCTCAGATCATGTTGCATCGTGAGGGCCATTAACTGTGCACCTCTCTTGGACCATATTATTACCGGAAGATCGAGCGATGGGATATGCCATTCACTATCCCACTCTTCAGTCAACTCAGCAGGGATTGGGGCAAGGGGTTCAAATGTATAGTTGAAATCGCCTGCCACTATTACAGGCAAAGTATCGGCATAATATGACAAAGCAGTATCTAAAATACACAATGTGTTAGTTTCCTCTTGAGGCTGCAACACTCTATTGTAGACATTAAATGTTTTCATTTTAGTACCACTAGATAAGGTAAGATCCTTCGCTAAAATATCTTCAGAATCAACTTGTAGGTGTTTGACTCCAACCTGAATCAAATTTCACCCATACTGCTAGTCCCCCAAAAGATCTACCCAGCTCTTTTCTTTTTGCATTAATTGCATAGGTGGAAAAGCCATTTCTATGGGGGCTTTGCAGGCTCCAGGTTTCTTGGAAAAAAATTACGTCAAAAGAATCTCCAAACGGAGCACCATTCAGGGTCCCCCAGTAACTTGGAGATCCCAGCCACATTCCATACAAGCACCTTTAATGAGTGGATAGGCAATTGTCCCCCCTCTCTACCCTCTACTTCTCCCAGTGATGGGGCAGCCTCAACACCACTACCCACAAACAAAGCCGTCATAATGTTAGCTTACGGGTCAGGGCCCTGGTCAGCAAAAGAAGGGTTTGTGGATGATGATGGTGGACTAGTAGGTGGCACTGCCCGAGGACTTGGAGATCCTCCCCTATTTATAGATGTCGTCTGTGTTTCGAATGGTGGTCAGCTGTGCCTTCTCCATTCTCCCATATGTAATTGCAGTGGCCCAGGTACGGCTAACCAATATTTTGGGAGTGGTAATCTTGTTGGAGTATCAGCATTTCGTAACAATAAAGGTCTCATGGGGACTCCAGCTGGTGGTTTATATCAAATGGAGATACGAGAGTTTTCTAAAGGAATGGTATGTGAATCAATTGACAATAGACCAGTGATGATACCAACATCATAAAAACTAACTTTAATCATGTCCCAGGATGACATCTGCATAGGGAATTTTCTAACCCATTTTATATCATCCCTAATGATTGAATAGCAGTGGCGAGTAAACCGAACCAGTAGATAACCTTATTCTTGAGCGATTTCTGGTCCTCATAGTTATTAACCCCTTGAATACCCATGACGAGCTGGACTCGTCATGGCATACAGTTCTCGTGTGCCCATGATGAGTCCAGCTCATATGAGGCATCCCCTGGGAAATCCCTCTGGTGCGGGCACCAGAGGGATTCCCTTTTAACCAAAATAACCTTGAGAGCTGGGGAAGAGCTTCCCCAGCTCCCGAGGCCCCCCCCGCCCTAGTTTCCCTGAAATCACCATCAGCGTGCACGTCGCGCTGGTGTCATTTCAGTGAAACCGAAACTGAAATGAGCCAAGAGGCTCATTTCAGTTTCCCTTTCTACGTGCTCAGGGGCACATTTCAGCCCCCTGAGCACGTAGAAAGACGGGAGAGGTATCGTTGGAAAGGGGTGAATCTCCCCTTTTCAATGGTACCCCTCCCCAGTGGATCCCTGCTTGGGGATCGCCACAGGAGAGTGATCCCCAAGCAGGGATCCACCCACTAGACACCAGGGAGGGGGGAGCGGCCCCTTGGGCAAGGGCCTTTGCTCCCCCCAGTTTATTTTGGCAACATTTAGTCTTTTTGCCCCCCCTGGGGGGCAGATGGGGGCAGTAGCCCCCAATCTGCCCCCCCGGGGGGGGCAAAAAGCCCACTAGACACCAGGGAATTTTGTAAAAAGTAAAAATAGGGGTGGGGGCTGCCCAAAACGGGCAGGACCATGCCCCCACCACCCCAATTATTACAGTCTTTGTGCCTCCCCCTGGGGGGCAGATGGGGCATTGGCCCCTAATATGCCCCTTCGGGGGGCAGAAAGCCCACTAAACACCAGGGATTTTTTTTTAGGGAGGGGGCTGCCTGAAATGGGCACGCCAATGCCCCCACCCACCCGCCATCATTACAGACTTTCTACCCCCCCTAGGGGGCAGATTGGGCATTGGCCCCTGATCTGCCCTTTCGGGGGGGAGGAAAGCCCACTAGACACCAGGAATTTTTTTAGAAAGTAAAAATAAGGGTGGGGGCTACCCAAAACGGGCATGCCCATGCCCCTACCCCCGCAAACCTTTCAGTCTTTCTGCCCCCTCTGGGGGGCAGATGGGGCATTGGCCCCTAATCTGCCCCTTCGGGGTGGCAGAAAGCCCACTAAACACCAGGGATTTGTTTTTAAAATGTTTTTTTAGGGTGGAGGCTACCCGAAATGGGCACGCCAATGCCCCCACCTATCCGCCACCATTACAGCCTTTCTGCCCCCCCCCCCAGGAGGCAGATGGGGCAGTAGCCCCCGATCTGCCCCCCCAGGAGGACAGAAAACCCACTAAATGCCAGGGATTTTATTTTGCACAATTTGTTTTAGGGTGGGGGCTGCCCAAAATGGGCATGCCAATGCCGCCAACCCCCCGCCACCATTACAGCCTTTCTGACAACCGCGGGGCAGATGGGGACAGTAGCACCCACTCTGCTCCCGGGGGAGGGCAGAAAGCCCACTTGACGTGAGAGAATTTTTTTGCGCATTTTGTTTTAGGGTGAGGGCTGCCCAAAGGGGGCACCCAAATGCCCCCACCCCCGTGCCACCATTACAGCCTTTCTGCCCCCCCCCCAGAGGGGCAGAAAGCCCACTATCCATCAGGGATTTTTTTGCACATTTTTTTTAGGGTGGGGGCTGCCCAAAATGTGCACCCAAATGCCCCCGCCCCCCTGCCACCATTACAGCCTTTCTGCCCCCCAGGAGGCAGATGGGAGCTGTAGCCCCCAATCTGGCCACCCTGGGGGGCGCAGAAAGCCCACTAGAAACCATGGATTTTTTTGTTTTATTAGTGTAGGGGTAGGGGCTCCCCAAAATGGGCATGACAATACCCCCACCCCACCCCCAGAGAAATTCCAGTCTTTCTGCCCCATGGGGGGGAGAAAGCCCACTAGGTGCCAGCGAGTACGCAGGCGTTTTTTATGCGTGGGCGCTGCCCAAAATGGTAATACCAATGCCCCCACCCCCACCAAAAATAGCCACATTCTTTCTGCCCCTTTAGGGGCATATCGGGATAAAACCCCTTTCCCCGATTCCACCCCAGGGCGGCAGAAAGCCCACTGGGCTCTGACTTTTTTTTTAGCAATGTGCCTACCTGTGGATTTTGGGCCCTAGCGCAGTTGGCACGGAGGGAAACCTAGCAAGCCTGTACATTTTTTAAAACTGGACACCGAGGGGAATCCAGGATGGGGTGACTTGACTGGCTCTCACCAGGTTCTGTTACCCAGAATCCATTGCAAACCTAAAAATGTGTCCAAAAAAACACATTTTCCTCACATTTCTGTGGTGGAAAGTTCTGGATTCTACGTGGGTCCACAAAATTCCACCCACCCCGCGTTCCCCAAAGTCTTTCGAGAAAAATGGTACCTCACTTGCATGGGTAGGCCTAGTGCCCACGTCAGGCAAGGGCCCAAAACCTATTGAGGAGACATCAAAATTACCTATCACAAAACAACCTGGTTTTGCAAAGGGGGTCCCATGAGTTTTTGGCCCCGGGCTTGGCGGCCATCTAGGGAAACCTACCAAACCCACACATTTCTGAAAACTAGACACCTGGGGGAGTCCAGAGAGGTATGGCTTGCGTGGATCCCCCAAAGTTTCCTTACCCAGAATGCACTGCAAACCTCAAATTTAGCTGAAAATATCAATTTTTTCACACGTTTTTGTGTGGGAAAGTTGTGGCATCACCGGGCTGACACAAATATCCTACCACCCAGCGTTCACCCGGGTCTCTCGATAAAAACGGTGCCTCTCTCATGTGGGAGGCCCAAATCCCCACGGTAGGCAAGGGCCCAAAACGTATTGAGGCGACATCAAAATTGCCTATCTCAAAAAGACCTGGTTTTGCAAGGGGGGTCACCTGGGTTTTTGGTCCGGTGCTCGGCGGCCACCTAGGAAAACCTACCAAACCCACACATTTCTGAAAACTAGACACCCGGGGAATTCCAGGGAGGTATGACTTGCCTGGATCCCCCAACAGGTGGTTTTGAGATAGGCAATTTTGATGTCGCCTCTCTACATTGTGGGCCCTTGCCTGTCGCAGGTACTTTGGCCTCCCACACGGGTGAGGCACCGTTTTTATCGGGAGATCCGGGGGAACGCTGGGTAACAGAACCTGGTGGGAGGCACTCAAGTCACCCCATCCTGGATTCCCCTGGGCGTCTAGTTCTAAAAAATGTATAGGTTTGCTAGGTTTCCTTAGGTGCCAGCAGAACTATGGTTCAAAAACTACAGCTAGGCACTTTGCCAAAAAAGGGTCATTTTTCACAGCAAAATTGAGGTGTGACCACGTTGCATTTTGCGCCGTTTCCTGTCGCTGTCACTAGGCCGACCCACACAAGTGAGGTACCATTTTTCTCGGAAGACTTTGGGGAACACGGGGTGGGGGGAAATTTGTGGATCCACGCAGATTCCAGAACTTTCCACCACAGAAATGTGGGGAAAATGTGTTTTTTTTGCAATTTTTTATGTTTGCTAGGGATTCTGGGTAACAGAACCTGGCGGGAGGCAATCAAGTCACCCAATCCTGGATTCCCCTGGGTGTCTAGTTTTCAAAAATGTATAGGTTTGCTAGGTTTCCCTAGGTGCCGGCAGAGCTATGCTTCAAAAACTACAGCTAGGTACTTTGCCAAAAAAAGGTCATTTTTCACTGCGAAATTGAGGTGTGTCCACGTTATGTTTTGCGCCGTTTCCTGTTGCAAGCTTTGGTTCAAAAACTACAGCTAGGCACTTTGCCAAAAAAGGGTCATTTTTCACAGCGAAATTGAGGTGTCCTCTGTGCGTTTTGCGCCGTTTCCTGTCACGGGCACTAGGCCGACCCACACAAGTGAGGTACCATTTTTCTCGGAAGACTTTGGGTAACACGGGGTGGGTGGAAATTTGTGGATCCACGCAGATTACAGAACTTTCCACCACAGAAATGTGGGGAAAATGGGGTTTTTTGGGCAATTGTTTATGTTTGCAAGGGAATCTGGGTAACAGAACATGGTGGGAGGCAGTCAAGTCACCCCATACTGGATTCCCCTGGGTGTCTAGTTTTCAAAAATGTATAGGTTTGCTAGGTTTCCCTAGGTGCCGGCAGAGCTATGGTTCAAAAACTACAGCTAGGCACTTTGCCAAAGAAGGGTCATTTTTCACTGCGAAATTGAGGTGTGTCCACGTTATGTTTTACGCCGTTTCCTGTCGCGGGCACTATGCCGACCCACACAAGTGAGGTTCCATTTTTCTCGGAAGACTTTGGGGAACGCGGGGTGGGTGGAAATTTGTGGATCCACACAAATTCCAGAACTTTCCACCACAGCAATGTGGGGAAAATGTGGTTTGTTTGGCAATTGTTTAGGTTTGCAAGGGATTCTGGGTAACAGAACCTGGTGGAAGGCAGTCAAGTCACCCCATCCTGGATTCCCCTGGGTGTCTAGTTTTCAAAAATGTATAGGTTTGCAACATTTCACTAGGTTCCGGCAGAGCTAGTGTTCAAAAACTACAGCTAGACACTTCGCAAAAAAAGGGTAAATTTTCATTGTGAAAATGTGGTCTGTTCACGTTGGGTTTTGAGCCATTTCCTATCGCGGGCACTAGGCCGACCCACACAAGTGAGGTACCATATTTCTCAGAAGACTTTGGGGAACGCGGGGTGGATGGAAATTTGTTGATCCACACAAATTCCAGAACTTTACTCCACACAAATTTGAGGAAAATTTGTTTTTTCTTTACAAAAGTTTAGCTTTGCAAGGGATTCTGGGTAATAGAACCTGGTGAGAGGCAGTCAAGTCAACACATCCTGAATTCCCCTGGGTGTCTAGTTTTCAAAAATGTATAGGTTTGCTAGGTTTCCCTAGGTACCGGCAGAGCTAGGGTTAAAAAACTACAGCTAGACACTTTGCTAAAAAAGGGTAATTTTTCATTGTGAAAATGTGGTGTGTTCACGTTGGGTTTTGAGCCATTTCCTGTTGTGGGCACTATGCCTACCCATACAAGTGAGGTACCATTTTTATCAGGAGACTTAGGGTAATTCAGATTTGTAAAGGAACTGTTATTACCTATTGACTTTCGATGCATTTCTGCCTTCCAAATGAAAGACATTGAGTAAAAAAGAAGTCATTTAAAAAAATGACTGATAATTCTCATGCTAGTATGGGTATTCCCAATTTTGGATATCTGCAAATATCTACTGTTTCTAAACTCTATATTTTGTTCCCATTTCAGAAATACATAGGTGTCTTTCATACCGATTTTTCCATGTACACATTTTTACAGAATAATTACTATATACCCGGTACATAATAAAAAACCATTGCAAGTTGCTGCTCAGTTTTTGGCTCTGGGTTCGTCGGGTTCTTGGTGAACCTACAAGTCCTATATATCCCCACAACCAGTAATGTCCAGCGGATGTAACGTTATATTGCTTTCAAAGAGCTGTCATAATTAGAAGAAGTTACAGGTGAAAACGTTGACACAAAAGGCTGTTTTTTTCAACTAATTTTCAATTTATCATATATTTAACTGTTAGTTTCTATAAAGAAACCCTGATGGATCTACACAAATGACCCCTTGCTGAATTCAGAATTTTGTCTACTTCTCTAAAATGTATAACTTTCCAGGATCCATTATTGCTTTTGTACCCATTTCTACCATTAACTGGAAGGAGGTCGAAAGCACAAAATGTAGCAAAAATAGGCTATGTCCCAGAAAAATGCCAAAACTGTGTAAAACATGTTGGGTTTCTGACAAAAGTCTGGTATCCCATAAAAGCTGGGAAAATGGTGATTTCAGCTCCACAAACCCTTTTTTATTAACATTTGCAGGGAAAAACACAGATGCTTTCATTTGCAACCCGTTTTTTCCATTTTTCCCAAAAAAAACAAAATGTTTCTGTATTTTGGCTCATTTCTGTGACCCCTCCAGGGGAATCCACAAACCCTGAGTACCTTTAGAATCCCCATGATGTTGGAAGAAAAGGATGCAAATTTGGCGTGGATACCTTATGTGGTCAAAAAGTTACAGGGGCCTCAGCGCGCACTACCCCAAATAGCCTAAAAAAGGCGTGGCACAGGAGGGGGAAAGGCCTGGCAGCGAAGGGGTTAAAGTGAAGTTTGGGGACTTCCGTAAGATAGATCACTGCGCATTTTTCTTGCACCCTTGGTCTCATGTAGATACCATTCTGGACACGCCCCCTGTCTGGTGCTATCCCTACTTCTTGTATATGAGTTTTACCTTCATCCAACACAACCTCTCCTCTTTCCATACTTATGCCTCTACCTTATGTAAAACCAGGGGGATCCTCTGGAGTTTGTTGGCTATAACATGTGTGCTACGTTCCCCAAAGGTGTGTGATGTTAACTCCATATCTGCAGATTGCTTAAAATCTAAGGATATTTCCACATTAGCCAGGGTACAATGTCCATCCTCAGGGGTTGCCCTGCACATTTGTGGTGAGATAGTTTCTAGGGCCAATAATTTCCTATCATTAGACCTCTCCAACAATCCAGCAACCTTAACTATGAGTGAGATGACCTCATCCCTTACATTTTCGATAAAGTTTTTTAGTGACTGAAATTCACCAGCAGTAACTTTGCATGCCCCTAGGCGATAGTCACCCACTACCCCTGCCTCCACATCCTTGGAAGCAAGAATCTCAAATCTATTTTGGCATTCAATATTGACAATCGCTGTTGTACTATGTAGATTCTTTTCATTATTCCCATATTGGCAAGCTGCTACACTTAGCTCTGCTCCAGGGAGCCCAGTACCTGAGATCTAAATGCTCCTCTTATTTTGTTTTTTGAACATTGATGGAATGTGTTTGGCCAATTTTTTGGCAGGGAGTGGTTCAGGAGAAGTGGTGGACATGGGGCCACAAGTACCTATAGTGCTGGTCAGACTACCACATGAGGATTGAGAGTTTGAGCAGGTGGAATTAGCTATATCTTGGCATTCTGTTAGAATAGTCTCTATCCTATCGATTGTCTTGTGACAGGACACACTTGAAGGCCTCTTACTTTGCAATTGCTGCCCCTGTGTCTTTCTTTTGCCCATCCCATAGCACTTTAGCAGAGGTCTAACAGCTCCGCAAGCAGAATGATTTTAGCCAAAAACAAGGCCTCCACAACACCAAATGTGCTAGATGTGACAAAGATAAGAGACAAGTCAAAACTGGGGCAGCAGCTGATAGAGTATGTAATTTTTGTCCAAATGTTCATAGGGGGCAATGCAAAGTCATTAGATTCTTGAGGTCAACAATGCCAGTCACTTACAGTTCGAGTAGCGTCGTCCGTTACAGCCAAAGAGGTTGGCCCCGCCTCTTCCTGGCTCTAACTGGCACAGATGGGCCCACCCTTGGCCTGGGCTTTGCCCGGGCGTGGCCCGCACCCACCGGCGCACGGCCCGGGCACGCCTGTGGGAGACCCGCGGTGTTTTTAAAGTGTCTCCGGGCACTTGTGCAAATGCGATAGAGCCTCCAGGCATGAAGCTTTGTGGTGGCTGTAGGCCCCACACCAGCAGCAGCAGCAATGATAACAAGTGGGCTCCCGTGCTGCGGGAGACCCGCGGTGTGTTTAAAGCACCTCCGGGCGCTTGTGCTCACGCGATAGCGCCTCCAGGCGCAAAGGATTGTGGTGGCTGTAGGCCCCCCCACCAGCAGCAGCAGCGATGGTGACAAGCGGGCTCAAAATCACATTATGTCTTATTGTCATCTGCCCAGTGTCTGTCAGTCTGCAAGAACACAAAAACACCTGTGTCTGTCACAGCACAAAAACACATACACAATTGTGTCTGTCCTGTGTCTGTCACAGTGCAAAAACACACAAATAATTGTGTCTGCATAGTGTCTGTCAGAACACAACTCAAAATCAACAGTGTCTGTCCTGTATCTATCAGAGCACAAAAACATGCACACAACTGTGTCTGCCCTGTGTCTGTCACAGTGCAAGCAAAACATTCTCCAGCATTTGAAAATGTTTCAGTAAAAAACTCTAAAAACACCCTCTTCTTTACTTGTTTTTTGCACATAATCAAAGTGGCACACTGCCCCTGAACTGTCACATGTAACTCAATGTCTCCTTTCTGTATTGGCCACACGTTTAGAACACATTGCATAATCTCTTTTGCAGATTCAAAAGCACATTGCTGCTACTCTTCAAATCTAAATTCAGAGTCAAGTTTAAAAATCACATTTCCTGAGACTTATTTTTCAAAATAGCGTTTCTCCATGTAAAGCAAGGTTTATCATTTACTGACATGTTTGATTTATAACTGCCACCAACGATCGCTAGTTCTAACAAGCTGGTTTGTTTATTTTCCTGCGCGTTTACATTTTCTCGGTTCAACGTTACGCCGAAAGCTTCAAATTCAACCAAGATAACATTCATTTCTGGCTGAGGAACGTCCTCGAAAGAATTAACTGCTTCGCCGCAGCGCACATTTCCCTGCTGTGCGGGCAAATTCCACGTCTGCGCAAATTGGATGGCCCCCGGCTGACCGACGCACACGCCCACAATGACGTCATGGAAGAGGGTAATTAAAACCTCCTGTGAACATGGTTAATTAACCAGCAGCTTCTCTGCATCCACATTTGTCAAGAAAGATTCACTCATGCCATCTAAACAGCCTGGCAAAATAAACAGCTTTGGTGCTTGGTACATTTTCAACTCTCTTTTCAGTGATTTATTTTCACGTGCTAAAAGGTCTGACTCTTCTTTAGCCTCAACTAACTCCCTTTGTAGCTCATTACGTTTGTTTTCCAACTGTTCACATTTTTGATACATGCTAAGCAATGCATTCAAAATGACACCACTATTTCTGTCTAAAATATCATGCTGTTTACCCTCTTTAAGAGACAAATCTTGTACACATTTAAATATCTGTGCATCATATTTTAAACATGCATTAGAGGCAATTTCCCACTCAAATAATTCAGTTGACATCTGGGAATCTGCAACTGAAAACAGGGACATTTTAGAGAGATTCTTTCCCTTTTAAAATTGCACATTTCGGAAATCCTGCGAGTGAAACCAAATGTCTTGCCTCGCCCTCAAGATAATACAGAGTTCCTCAAAATATCACTCCCACACGGTGGCTCAAACACGACAAGGTAGGAGACATTCAACACAACAGCACCTAGAAAAGGGGTTTACTTTACAAAATTAAGTCGAGGAACTGGGCTAGGGTCAACCTTACGGCCTTCTGCGGGGAACTAGGGAAATCTTTATCTGTCCCAGAGGAGGACATTGAATGGTATGAGTACAAGGTATCAAGCTGGTTGAAGGGGCCCAGTGACATCCATGCACCTAGCCATAGTACCATCATGTCTAGAAGCCATGAGGCCAATAAATGGTTCTCCGATGACCTGAAAATGGCAAAACTTAATCTTCGACGAGCAGAAAGAAAATGGCAGTCAGAGTATTTGCCAGACCTTAAAACTAGGCATCTCTTACAATTTAAAGGGTATAAAGCACTTTTAAGGCAAACCAAAATGAGCTATCTTACTAGTAAAATACTGAAGGCCCCGATAAAATCTAAGGAGATATTTAAGATTGTTACAGAACTGTCCAACTCAGACATTATCTCATTTTTGAAGGACAGATCTCAATCGGTTAGGCTACCCCCTTTCAGCTCAACAGTGGTCAAATTGAACTGTGGGGTGCCACAGGGTTCTTCTCTTTCTCCTCATCTGTTTAATGCTTATATTCGACCCTTGGTTAACTCTCTTAATAAGATAGGAGTGCACATTTTCAACTATGCTGACCACATGCAATAGTTGTTCACGATCAATGATGGCTCCACGGCCAGGCAACACTTTCAAAACAGTATGCTGTTCATCCAGGATTGGATGAACAGTAATCATCTGAAACTAAACTCGGATAAAACCGAGATGCTTCTCACTAAGAATAGTGTTGCTTGCTTGAATCCCATCTTGTGGCCCAGTGAGATGGGCCCTCCCCCCACTCCAAAAAAGGCAGTAAAAAGCCTGGGGGTCATTATTGATGAGGATCTTTCACTCAAACTGCAGGTCAATGCAGTGATCTCAGCCTGTTTTTTTCAATTGCGACGCATAAAAAAGATCAGGAAATTCCTTTACGAAGAAGGCCCTGGTTCAAGTAACCATGCCTTTAGTAATGTCCAGAATTGATGACGCGAATTCTCTTTATCTGGACCTCCCAAAATTTCTTTTGAGGAGGCTCCGGATAATTCAAAATTAGGCCGCTAGGCTGATAGTTCACCTGCCCAGAGAGGGACATATCTCGCCGGTGACCAAGGACCTCCACTGGCTGCCAGTGGTGCAGAGAACTAGGTTTAAGATATGCTGTACGCCTTTTAAGGCATTACACATGAGCTGCCTGGCCTTCATGAAATCTCGAATTGTGAAATACTCTCCAATAAGAGAATTGAGATCCAGTCACCTCCATTAACTGATCATTCCCTCGTTTAAGAAACACAGGACTGGAAGGCGTAGGTTTTACCTTACTGTCCCTCGAGTTTGGAACAAACTACCATTGGAGATTAGGCAGACTTCCAATTACACCAAATTTAGACAACTTCTGAAGACCTGGCTCTTTAAACAGGCTTACCAGTAACAATGGTTTATTGACGTATCAGTTACCCAGCGCCAAGAGACCTCCCCAGTGAACGTGGTCTCTAGAAATGTCCAATAACATAACATAACATGCAAAGACTCCCTTTTTAGACTAAGGCTTGGGGTTTTATTTATGTAATGCTGTCTACCAGAAAGGCTTTCCCAGATGTCAAATGAATAACATTCAAATGTATATAGATATATGTATATATTTATATGTAAGCAATAATAAATGTGACAGTTAAATGCATGAATAATAATAATGAATAAACAAGCAGCAAATAGTACTGGACCTGCAAGAAATCAGAAAGATATATATATACATTAAATACAGCAAATGATTACTTTGGATGTGCACTCTGACTCACTTACACATCACAAAGAAAACACCTCAAATGACCGCAGCCACTGGAACCACACTTCACAATGGCATTAGTCAGACACAAATCACCTCACCTGATCGTTCACTTGACATCCTTGCCAACTCAAGCTGGAGGAGCCCGTAACAGCCAGGCAATGGACTCGCGATCAGGACTCCAATTCAGATTCTTGTGACAGTACGTCTACTCCACAAGTGAACTCCTAAGCTGGCTGTCAACAACCCTCAGCTTTATAGTCTCAAAACACACTAGAAGGTTCGAGAGTCTTTTCCTCTGCGCCAAGGAAACTTACTGGAACTGGCCAGTTTCCATGCAAGCATTCCAGGGCAAAAGGAGTTCCCACGTTCCCTCTACATTCTCACATGTTCCAGCCTATCACTTAATGAAGCTTATGAAAGCCTTCCAGGGTACATTTAACAATCTCTCACAAAACAAACCTTGAACGTGATTAACCCAAACAACTTGCAAAGCCACTGGGGGCCTGTCTGTGCACGCAGAAAAGCTCAAGCAAGTCAGAGTCAGAATTCAGGATGACATGAGCCCATGTCAAAACCAATAGTAAGAACTTCATAATACTTCCTAATATAGAACTCAATGCACATTTGCACACCACTGCCTATAGCATCATATACTTTATCTCTCAATGTACAACACAATGCACATTTGTGCACCACTGCTCATAACACTGCACTTTGAGACCAAAAAGTAGATTCCACACCTCTCTCTCTCTCATGCTCTCCAATGCACATCCCACACGTTCTGTTCTTGGCAAGGCTGGTCTACTCTGTGACAGCTCCCCCTGTAAGACTGCAAGATTACAAGAACAAAACCTTTAAGAGAAACAAGGCATATGCAGGACGTCATACATTCAGGCTAGGATAAAATAACACACCAAAGTCAATCAAAATGAATATAGTCAAAGGTCATCACTTGGTGTCAGACCATAAGAGTCCCTCTAGCACTACACTTCCCATGTTTTTCTCTTCTGGGTCTCAGCTCTTCTTCCGGGGCATGCCACAGTATTGACGTTCCCTCGTCAGTTGCATCGTTTCTTGCATTTCGGTCTGGGCAGCTGTTAGAAATGGGATTTTTGGTAGGCTAGGGCATGTGCCAAAGCCAGGCAGAAACCACCACTCTAGTCAGGATAAGGGAGTTACATTCCTAAAATAACCCCTGCTCAACCCCTTGGTGGCTTGGCACGAGCAGTCAGGCTTATCTTAGAGGCAGTGTGTAAAGCATTTGCACATAACCAACAGTAATACAGTGTAGGCACTACAAAAGGACACCACACTAGTTTAGAAAAATATCCAATATTTTTAAATACTTAAGACAAGACCAAAAATGATACATATCCACAATACAGTACTTAAAAATCTTCGGTTATCAAAACATGCTTGAAAAACAGTTCCTTGATGTCGATAGCTCCATCCGGGGCTATCACGGCTTCGTGAGCAAACAAATCCAAACAGTTCTGGCTGACCGCGGTGTTGCGGGCCAGTTACGGTGTCGGGAAGAAAAGCAAACAGTACCTTTTAGAAATGCAGGACGTCGGCGAACTCTCGTTCAGCTTCTGAAAGCTCAGTGTCTGCAGGCGTCGGTTCCGGAGGTCAGTGCAGGAATTGTTGGGGCCCTCGACGTCACATGCGTTGCAGATCGAACTCCTCTCTGTTGAAGTCAGGAGCGCTGGCATCGGCAGGCGGCGGATGCTGCGGTGCGAAGTGCAGCGGTGCGGCATGCTGCGTGCGGTGCCCTCAGGTTGCGGTGTGAGCAGTGGCTCGGTGGAGCCGTCAGATGGCATCGTCGGTGAGTCCAGGGCCGCGGTGCAAAGTGAATGCGGTGCTCGTCGCGGTGCTGGCAGGTCATGGTGAAAGCAGCGACGCTGTCGTTGCTGAAGCACTGTCGTTGGCTGACGAACTGGAGTCGATGACGCTGGAGTCGGTAGGCCAAGGTTGCGGTGTGGGATGAGAGTAGTGCGTCGTGTAACTTTATGAGCGGTGCCCTCGAACCACGGTGCAAACAGCGGCATCGATTTCGGCATGGAGCGTCGTCGCCGGGGATACCAAGGTGTCGTCGTGAAGCAAGGAGGTGCGGAGTGCGGGGCTCACAGGTCACAGTTCGAGCAGCAGCTCGGTGGTGGCTTCAGCAGGCATCATCGGTGAGAACAGAGCCACGGTGCGGCGGTGCCTTCTGCGGTGCCTTCAGGACACGGAGTTGGCAGCGGCATCGTCGACGTCGTCGGGTTGCTTTTTCTTCTGTTGCAGCTCAAAACACACAGTTCTCAGTGCTGAGGGCAGAAGAGCTTGAAGTCTTTGCTGTTCTTGAGACTTCTTGAACTCTACCTCAAGCCCTTGGAGAAACTCACAAAAGTAGATTGCAGAAAGTTCAACTCACAAAAGTAGATTGCCGAACGTTCAGTCCAGTTCTTTCACTGCCCAAGACAGAAGCAGCTACTGCAGGCCAACACAGCAAAGCACACAGCAATGTGGTAGCCCCTCCTCACAGCTTCTCCAGCTCTTCTTCTTGGCAGTCTTCTTGTTCCAAAGGTGTTCTAAAGTTCAGGTTCTGGGCCCCAATATTTATATCCCAAAATAATTTGATCTCTTAGGCAGAGAGTGTCTGTGCCCAGCCAGTACCAGTTCTGCCTTCTCAGGTGTGACTTCCTGGCAGGAGGTGGAGATGACAGGGTCAGATGCAGACCAGGCCCTTTTAGGTGCAAGGAAACCTCCTCCCCCATCCCCAATTGCAGCCCAGGTCTATTCAGCCCTTTCCTGACCCACCTAGACTATCTGGAGCCACTCCTGCTCCCCAGCCTTCTGTCATCCAAAACCCAGACAGGCAATCCACATTCCGTCAAAGGCACACAGGATCACTGAGCAAGAAAATACCTACTTTCTAAAAGTGGTATTTTCAAACACAGAATGTAAAAATCACCTTCACTAAAAGATGCATCTTTAGGTTCTGAGTTCAGGCATACTAAACTTTATTTTCCTACCTAATTCCCCGGGCCAGTAATGTTTATAAGATGTTATAAACAAACTCCCCATTCTGTCCTATGGGAAACAGCTAGTCTTGCAATAGCGAAAAACGAAATTGGCTGTAATTCTCTATCAAGACATGCCACACACACCAGGGCATGTCCTACCTTTCACATTCACTGCACCCGACCCCCAGGGGTACCTTGGGCCTACCTTAGGGGTGGGTGACATGTAAGAAAAGAGAAGGTGAGGGACTGTCAAGTGTGTGCACTGGGCAAGTCGACATGGCAGTTACAAACTGCACGCAGACTCAACAATGGCAGGTCTGAGTTACTTTTTTCAGGGCTACTCACGTGGGTGGCACAATCAGTGCTGCAGGCCCACTAGTAGCATTTGATTCACGGGCCCTGGCACACTCAGTTCACTTTACTGAGTGTTTTGCACTTTACAGCTGTTTTGCGCTTAATAAAATATTACTGGGGACTAACCAGTAAATCAAATATCCAATCATGGAAACACCAATTCATAACACAATTTTCCACAGGAGCACTTGCACTTTACCACTGATCAGCAGCGAGAAAGGTGCACAGAAACACTACCCCAGCAAAAACAGAGTCAAAACCGGGAGGTCAGAAAGCAAAAACTCAGGGGAAACACGCCAAAAGATACCAAGTCTAACAGCAGCTTTCCCCTTACGTTGTTCTTCCTGTTTCTGCAAAGGAGGAACAGAGAGAAGATATTTTAAAGAATCCTAGCCACCTACCTACGGTAGGATTATATATACCTAAGTGTTTTGAATTATACTTATCTGATTTCCCATTTCTTTTGCAGTGTGGAGCTAGTTATCTGCCTTCATTGTTTTCTGCATATGCTGTGAAATAAGAGAAAGGTATCAGTTACCTTTTTGTGAATTATTTGGTTATCTTATCCTGACATGGCACCTTTTTGTGCAAAATTGTTCTCTTCTTTTGGTCTGTCTAGGAAACTAAGTTTTTTGGTTTTCCCTAGTTTTTCAGGATAGTATATGTTTTCATGGGTCTAATGAATCCAGATGGTGGTCTCTGATGAGGTTAGTTCTGTTCACACTTATCATTGTTTATTGCTTAAATTCTGCAGTCCTAATGATCAATCTGCATGCTTCTACCTTTTAGATACCACTGTGTCAGTCTTGAGTTCTAGTTATTCACATCTTCCTTTGTACTACAAGCAGAACATTCAATAGGTATTACTCCTACATTAGACACACATTCCCATTTAGCAATCTCGTAGTTCTAGGAACTTACTTACCTTTTGTACTTCAACCCATTAGGAAACACATGCAACATCACACCGGATGGACCATCGGATTCTACTCCTTCTCCCTTTCCTTGTTTTGTTTCCCCTCTTCCCCACCTTCTCCTCTTATGCTTTGATTTTGTTGGGCGAAGGATGTGGGTGGGGGAAGTTGGGATCCACCATTGGTTCCTTCCACTTTGCCCCTGTGGAAACCCCAGGTGAGCCTCACCGACCTTAGTGCCAGATTCTGCATTTTAGACACAATGTCTTCTACCTAGACATCATTTACTTGTTCCAGACATAACTGATAGTAGTCCTTCACATTGACTATGGCACCTTGGAATGTTCTACATGATCTCTTGCTTTCGCATTATAAATTCTAATGAGGTTAATCAAATGAAACCTGTATCCCCAGCCAGCAGAAATCTGTGCTCACAAGCTAAATTCCAGAACAACAAAATATGCAGATAATAAAATAACGATGACTCCCTTCAGGTAATGGCCATGGGTGTTGTACCCTCCTACCCTATTAAGGAATGAACAGTTGGGGAGTGGGCCTTGTACAAGATTTGAGGAGTCCACGAGCATTATGACTTATCACCCCACATAATGTTTCATGCTATCAACAAGTATCTTACACATACCAAAACTCTTAGAGGTAACACACCAGAATGCTACAATGCTGATTAAATATTGGAATAGCCAACTAACAGTTCGGATCTGTACTCAAACGTCTGCAGCTTTAAGCTCCTCTAAGAAATTGCACTCTAAAACTTCACTAAAACCCACGAATTACCTTCTGACTCTCATAACGTCTAGCTAAAGGCAAAATACTTCTGTACTGATTAGCTTTAAGTAGAATTGACTTTACCAAAGAGGAAGAGATGGGTAGTGTTGATGGGAAGTCATTAAGATTATTTAGCTGGAACATAGTGGGGCTGGCACAAGTTGAAGACCATGACTGGTTGGAATTTATAAAAGAAAAAGTATTTTCCCATAAACATGGCCACTGTCAGAAATACATTAGGCAGCTTTTTGTGTTTTATGTAGCAGCTATAAAACCCAGTCAGTGCAGTCAAATGATGCGCCTGGTAGTCAAGTCAATGTCTTTGAATATACAATATATCAGGGCAACTGGGCTCAGGGGAGGTAATAGTTTGCCTGCTAAATGTCAATGTTCCCACAGGTCATAATCCAAGTAAGATAGATGTGTTAGCAGAACTGCACTGGGTGATCAGAAACAACTTCTCTGACCCATGTAATTTCAACCTATTCATTCGTGAAAATATTAAAACTTCACTTTGCAGGAATTGCTTAACTTGTGTACTAATTGAAGAAGATATTCCATGGGGTACACCAGTGGCAGACCTACATTACAGTAGGACCAGTTAATTAGGTAGGGTTTAAATGTCCTTTCTACTTGACAGTGACCTGCACTTTCTAAATGGTTATAAAGCCATTCTGATTCTCCAGCAAGGCAGGTATTTAAGATAGTACAAGTGTGATTCTAATGGCCTATATAATAATGAACCTAGAAGCTTGGTTAATAGTTATAGATATGGACATGGCCTTATGATTTGAAACTGATCATGGCCCCTTAGGCCTCAAACAAAAATATACCTAGGATATAACAATGTTAAATTGCACCCTGACCATAGGATATCTCTCTTTGTATCAAAATGGAGAGCAGAGAACGAATCTAGGGGTGCACCATTTATAGAGCACTCCATTATGAGGACATTGGAAGGCCCCTTGCATGGGACTAATGACAACATGTTGGTGCTAAAACTGTTTGACCAAATGGTTTCACAGCTGCCCTTCGTATGTAAACATCCAAAATTACAATGGGAAGCATGATTAATGACCAGTAGGACAGGTTCAATAATGAAGGTTGGTCAAGGAAGTGCAGATTGACCGAGGATTCGAACAAGAGGCATTGTTCCGTGTTGTGAACTGATGCTACACATTAGTAGAGCTTATACAAAATTGATACTGACAAAAAAAGCCAACTACTCTCCAGACTTTGGGTTGACCTGATGTGGGCCAAACAATTGAAATATACCAAGAACTTCTTGGATGTTGTGACATTGGGTTATAATAGATAACTAAGCCACCTTTAGGTATTTATCAGGGTCCTTGAATGGGTTGTCTTCTTCAAGAAATTGTTCTTTTCAAGTGCAAGTGATTCATCAGAAATTATACACTCTAAGCATCATCAGGCACTTAACAACTGCAAAAAATTTGCCTTCACAATCTCAGAGGTGGAAACATCTATAGCCTGTGAGAAATCAAACAACACAATGTAACTGATCGGGTACTTATGAGTCTGAATTGAGATCAACCAAGAGGATAGGCTCTTCTCTTTCCTAGGGCCTTTAACGAAGTATCATCTAGTAATATTGGT
This sequence comes from Triturus cristatus, assembly GCF_964204655.1. Lineage (NCBI taxonomy): Eukaryota > Metazoa > Chordata > Amphibia > Caudata > Salamandridae > Triturus > Triturus cristatus. The sequence continues at coordinate 1,158,184,699 of NC_140593.1, read as the reverse complement.
CTGGAGCAAGGTCCCTTTGCATAAAAAATTTACCCAACTAAGCCCTGTTAATTATAGACCTATCACGCTACTGGATGGTGCCCGAAAAATGTATGGCCACATCCTACTAAATCACATCAAAGACAGTCTCGAAGCAGAAGACATTGTCATCAATTTACAGACTAGTTTTAGTTATGACATTGGCACACTTGACCAGGTCATGAGACGCCACCTCAATTGTATTAAATATACTCAATTGAAAATATTCCATTATTTATGATTTTTATCGATTTTAAATCTGCTTTTGATTTGGTGGGCAGAGAGAAACTGTGGTCTGCGGTTCAATCGCAAGACCTTCACAAGATTCTGTTAGTAGCTGAAAGGTCCTATATCTAGACACCAATGCAAGAATAAGCTATTGGAATCAAGGTGAATATACTGATGCTTTTCCTGCTATGGCAGTGATTGCTCAAGGTTGTATCTTCACACCCCGATGGAGTAGGGACCATCAAAGTAAGGGTATTACACCACCTGCCTTTTTAAGAGGATGGTGTAATGTCTTGTTTTTCTGTCCCTCGCCAACAAATTAAATCTGGCAGTGAAGGACAGCAAAAAACTACTAATAACTACCACACCCAAGGAGAAAACCCCATGGGCGTGGAGGTCATTAGGTTCTTGTTTTTCAGAAACAAACTTCCACTTTGAGGGACTGTTTCTAAAAAACAAAAAAAGGTTAACAGTTTGATGAACAACAGTCAAAACCAATGACGGTCGTCCACCAAACGTTTTGTACCTTGAAGGAAACTGACATGAGAGTGGTTCCTTTCAAGGTACTTGCACGACTCCTGAGGCACCGGTCATCTCTAAAGTTGATAGGCAGTAGTCTGTCAGTGTGGCTGAGGTAATGTCCTCCACCTCACTCAATGGATGGAGTGATGCCCACCAAACCCTAAACAGGACAGAGATGCTTTTGCCCTGTGCTATGCGTCTGACCAAGAATTAATATACTTTACTGAGGCCTCCTACATCTGGGCTGTGTGGAGAACAACAAGCTGTTCTGCTTGGGTTTTCGGATCAGATAGAACCTGCTCATCAGAGCCTCACTAACCCAGCCAGAACGTTACCCCCTCCCTAGAACCTATTTACAATCCTGCAACCACATATATCTATCACCTAAGGACAGGGGATTCCTACTATACATACCAAGACCTCTTACAATCGGCAGCCTCGCGATCCCATACGGATCCAGACCTCTCTGCCCATACGACAGTATCACAAGTGGCGGCCTCGCGGTCCCATACGAACCCAGACCTCTCTACCCAGACGGCAGTCTCAGCACAATCGGCGGCCTCGCGATCCCATACGGATCCAGACCTCTCTGCCCATACGACAGTATCACAAGTGGCGGCCTCGCGATCCCACCCGGATCCAGACCTCTCTGCCCATACGACAGTATCACAAGTGGCGGCCTCGCGGTCCCATACGAACCCAGACCTCTCTACCCAGACGGCAGTCTCAGCACAGTCGGCGGCCTCGCGATCCCATACGGATCTAGACCTCTCTGCCCATACGACAGTATCACAAGTGGCGGCCTCGCGATCCCCCCCGGATCCAGACCTCTCTGCCCATACGACAGTATCACAAGTGGCGGCCTCGCGGTCCCATACGAACCCAGACCTCTCTACCCAGACGGCAGTCTCAGCACAGTCGGCGGCCTCGCGATCCCATACGGATCCAGACCTCTCTGCCCATATGACAGTATCACAAGTGGCGGCCTCGCGATCCCACCCGGATCCAGACCTCTCTGCCCATACGACAGTATCACAAGTGGCGGCCTCGCGGTCCCATACGAACCCAGACCTCTCTACCTAGACGGCAGTCTCATACGACAGTTCCTCCTATGATTACCATAACATACAAAAAGGGAATCAGTCTCACTATTCATCAGATCACACAAGGATTGCCAGTTCGAGCATAGCCTGTTCTCAGGTTCGAGGGGCTCCTCTTTCCCTTATTCAGTTACCACTTACCTGATCAGGGTTAACATCTGTTCATGTAGCCGCAGCTGACTAGAAGAATAGGCTACCCTCTTATACAAGAACACGCAGCACATGTTGGTTCACTACAAACTGGATACTTTATTACTCATTACATACACAATCACATAACATTACGATATAACACATAACCTGCAAAGAAAAGTGAAAGATTAAGTTGTACACTCTAATAAGAAAGGGTCGACATCACCTTAGTAGTATGTAGCCTGCACTCAGTAGTCATCTAGGTTCCCTTCTCGTCTGTGCCTCGGCTCGCCTGGAATCACCCTTCTCCGAGTCACTGGGACCTCTTCCTTATCGGCTACTCTCTCCTCTCTGGCTATTCTGTTAGGAAAGCATCTGTCTCTCGCTTCTTCTCCACCTTCAAGATGGCGTCTGTCTTCCCTGGAATAAGTAGTAGCTTTACTGCTAACGGCTAGATGCCGCCTACGGACTGAACATGTAACTGCCTCAGACTTTCACTAATATAGAGGTGCATTTCCTCATGGAAAATTCCGGCCTGTAACCTGCCGCCCACCAAATTCTTGTACCTCCCCGTACCAAGGACACGTTCCCAGCCGGCCGGCCTGATGTAGTGTCTTCGGCATGAAGAAAAATACAATCCTTCGATAAGGGCCGGCCTGAACCGGTTCTCTCCAAGCGAATAACACCTCATAACTAAAACATTACGTTTGACCTAGAAGCATCCCAAGCTGCCGGAGCAGAAAGAAAGATGGAGTCTCTCCCGTTTGAGGCCTACCAGGCCTGAATTCAGCACAGCTCCGTGAAATACCCTCACTACAGGACAGGTTATCCCTAATACTAACGAATCTATCCCCTAGGCTATGTGTGCGAGCCCTGATCTATGGGGAAGAGCACAGAATCATGTCGAAGTGCCTAGTAAATAGGCTCCATTCACTACTCTAACCCTTAGACTTGAATGGTAAGAGACTGAAGTCACATTCAATTACTTTTCCTCACAAGAAGGCCGGGAAAATCGAGCAGAACATTTCACCCTTGACTTCAGTCTATTATACATTCATTAAACAGAACTAATATCTGTGGAAGAATAATATGAAACAAGACTAACTGATCTATGTCTAGTACCAGGTGTGCAGAATTGAAGTAGTGAAGGAATACACTGAATAAAGCAACAGATAGAAATCAAAATGCCGATAGTAATTATAATACCTCCTAATATTTGACGTAACATATGTAAATCCGGTAACCAATTAAAGAGCCAGTCAAACCAGCCCTGATCAATGTGTTTTCTAACTTCTTCTGTCAAGTCATGTAGTTTATCAATATGAGCTTGAATGGATTTCGTATGATCCGACAAGTTAAAACAACAAAGACCCTCAAAATCAGAACAATCGTGTCCATGTTTAAGCAAAAGATAATCAATGGCCGCTCGATTTTGCAAGATAGCCTTACGTTCACCCTGGGCGTCTAATAGCATGTCAGACAGGACTGTAGAAGTATGATTGATGGATTTTACCATCCAGCAGGCCATTTTCCCAATAGATTTGGCATTATAAACTGCCAAAGCAGGAACACCAACAATTGAAATAGCCAGGCTAAGGTATTCAGACTTGGAATATAAATGCAAAGATGAGTCACAATCCTCCTGTAACCTCACTGTATCTCGAATCACACGAGAGTTGGCATTCGGATGTGGAGAAAACATTAGTAAACTCAGTCTAGTAGTGGCACAAGGGCCTCCAGAAATATTTGCGGGGATATATGGCCAGGAAGTATTACCACATGAGAAAAGCCATCCGGCAGGTAGTAACATCGTGCGATAGTGACTGGGGGTAACTACCATACTCTTGCAAGTCATGTTATTCTGAACAGAAGTACATGTTTTCGGTGTCCTTTGAAGGCACAAAGTTCGTTCATGAGCGGTGAATGAAGTGGCACCTTTCAATCTTAAACGCATACATTCAGAAATCGCACTAGGATCACAAGTAAGGAAAAAACACAAATCACCTTGTGTGATATTATAGGTAACTATTTGGGACTGGATGGGGGGTATCGGGTCTGACAGTACAGTACACAAGGGGCAATACTCATGGGCAGCGAAATCGCCCAGAAGAACATTGGGGCGAGCATTTGATAAATTAAAAATATGAGTCAAAGTCTCCAATGAAGCAGGGACAGCAACTAAACAAGTTGCTAGAATATCCGTCACCGATCTCATCGGTGTCAAGCAGAAATTAGGGGCTTTAGTTACTTTCTTGGCTAATGTAATCCAAAAGTTCGACGACGAATCCCACGCAGCGAAGGAACGCGACACTCGGGTTCTCAACTCAGCCTGGGTTGATGGGATCCCCCCTCTCTCGTCGTACCAGCCCAAAAGGAGTCCAACGCCGACACATCCTGCAGCAACAGTCCAAAGAATGATCTGAAAGAGAATCAAATACAGGCATTATTCATTCTCGTAAGTAACATTTGTCAGCCGGGACTGCTTCCCAGCTATCTTTCCCTGGTCTCATAACTAAAATGGTGTTGTCTTGACCGGTCGCAATGACTTCTGCTTGTTCAGGGGGATTCTTAGTCGACTGCACCCAAACTCTGGCCCCAGGATTATCCATGGAGCCAAAACCTTTCTGGCCTCGTACAGTTAGCAACGTTGGGGCAGTGCCTTTTGTCATCTCACCACTGAAAACAGGCATTATTAGCAATTGAGCCACTCGGTCAGTTTGATGTATCAGTAAGTCAACCTCACTGCTATTAAGCAGGAGCACCTTAATCTCTCCCTGATAATCACTATCAATGATTCCTCCAAGCACCTGAATGCCTTTTACAGCCAGCCCCGATCTAGGGGCGATTAATCCGAAATTTCCAGTTGGCATATGAACACCAACACCAGTTTCAATGATGACCCGATCCTTACTTTTTATAACGGTGTCATCCATGGCATGCAAGTCTAAACCTGCCGACCCTGGGGTCGATCTACATGGAGCCAAAGCTCCGGGAGTAATCTCCCAGTACATCACAGTCTCTCTGATTTCATTGGGCTTAGCATCAACATTCGGAGGAAACAAACGCATAAGTGGGGATTCAGCATTTAGAAAAGGACGGTTATTTAAAATCAATAACGCTTGAGGCAAAAAGTCTCGCCAATTCTTATACTTGTCATCTGTTAATTTGCGCAATTGGTCTTTCAGCAGGCCATTCAACCTCTCCACAAGACCCGAGGCCTGTGGATAATATGGTATATGAAACACCCATTCAATATTGTTTTCCACACAGAATTCCTGTACCAATCTTCCACGAAAATGGGATGCATTATCAGATTGAATTTGGAATGGCACACCATAATACATCATAATCAATTCCAATGTTTTAATAGTATTCAATTGGGTAGCTTGCTTACAGGGAAGGGCCACCAACAGGCCACTGTATGTATCAACAATGGTGCAAACATATTGACAATTCCTACTCATAGGAAGTGGACCAATGTAATCAATCTGCCAAATTTGAGCGGGCAATTTCCCGCGATGTAAATGACCTTTAACAATTTGGGGCACTTTGCGCTGCCTGATATGCTGACAAATGGGACAATGTAGAATAACATTTTTGATTAAATCTAGGGGAATATAAATTCCTCGATCAGCAGCCCACCTGCTAGTGGCTTTCTCTCCAAAATGTCCTGCTTTCTGGTGGGCCCATTTCGCCAATCCCGCAATATCAGAATCTTGCGTGTCCACCACTGCCTCAGCAATTTTAGATTTCTCATCTGCAATATTATGAAAGAATTTGTCAAGAGAGTCTATCGGGGTATGAGCATCCACATGGAAGATTGTAACAGTACTCTGTGGGAGCATTTCCCAAATCTCCTGCCATAATTCTTTTCCCCACAGTTCTTTTGAATGGATTTTCCAACTATGGGAATGCCAAGTCGGTAACCAAACTGCCAGTCCATTGGCAGTAGACCAAGAATCGGTAAAAATATGACATGTGCCAGGTAACTCTTGTTTCAGAACTTGATAAACAGCATAGAGTTCAGCAAATTGACTGCTCTTACCCTCACCAGTTGTACTCAGCAATTTTTGTGTGATCGGATTATAGGACACTGCCTTCCAATGCCGTTTCGTCCCTATGAACCTTGCTGAACCATCCGTAAACCAGACATGGTTTCTGTCCTCTGCGGACAAATCATCAAAAGGTTTACCCCACTTAACAGGAGAACTGTGGGGAAAAGAATTATGGCAGGAGATTTGGGAAATGCTCCCACAGAGTACTGTTACAATCTTCCATGTGGATGCTCATACCCCGATAGACTCTCTTGACAAATTCTTTCATAATATTGCAGATGAGAAATCTAAAATTGCTGAGGCAGTGGTGGACACGCAAGATTCTGATATTGCGGGATTGGCGAAATGGGCCCACCAGAAAGCAGGACATTTTGGAGAGAAAGCCACTAGCAGGTGGGCTGCTGATCGAGGAATTTATATTCCCCTAGATTTAATCAAAAATGTTATTCTACATTGTCCCATTTCTCCCCCCCTCTCTTTCCCCCTCTCTCTCCCTGTCTCTCTCACGACGGGGGGACAAATCACGTACATAACGTCGATCATCACGACGATCAGAGCGCCCACGGCGGTCGTCATCACCGCTACCGTCAGAAAAACCACGATCACACTCAGTTGTCCGAACACGCCGGGCACCCTCCTTACGATCCAAGCCACGTTTGCGAAACATTTCCCACAAACGAGAAGTGGTCTCACCATCAATGTCCTCCTTCCGCACACCATCGGCCATAAGACCAAGAAACATATCACGTCTAGTAAGTTTATTGTCACCAGGAGTACGAGTGTCAGGCCGGGACTGCCGTTCAGGTTTAAACCACTCACCCAACTCACCGAGTTGGCGTACCGATTCCAGCACCACAGATAACATGTTACCAGTCTGATTAATCAATAAAGTCATCATGACCTGCTTATAAGCAACAGGGGAAGAACGAATAATACGATTCCGCACAGAAGATGTCAAGAAACCATCAAGCAACCTGTCAGCAGTATTTAGAAAAATCGCCGTTTTCATCACCTCCTCTTTGAGACGTTGTGCAGCATCGCGCAAAGTATACCACGGTTTGTCATTCACAGGCCAGTCAGACTCAGTAGGATATTTGTGATTACAACCCTCAGTCGCCAATTGAAGCAAAGAAATTTGACCACCAGCATTAAAGTTACGAAAATGATCCTGTACAGTAGAATCCGAACTCAAGGAACAAAACTTCAAACAATCACCAGCATCCAACATAATGCCAGCAGCGCCCAGTTCATAAAGGCGCACCATCCATGTGAGTAAGGTCTCACCAGATCGCTGCCGAAATCGCTGCAAAATATCACTAATTTCTTGTTGAGTAAAATCCTCCAAAGAGTCTAAAGCAATACCATTCGGAGCACCGGGAGCCTGCTGCACCTTCCGCCGAAAAACTGGATGCACCGAGACCGCGGGACGAGCATCACAAGGAGCTCGACCAGTACACGTAGAGGAACAATCAGTGGAAGAAGCATCGACCCCGCTCGAAGGACGAGCGCAATCACGGGGTGCACCATCAGAGGCGCAAGAAGCAGACTTACAATCACGGCCGGAGCGAGAGGACTCGCGCTTGGCAGACTCCTCACCCGAGGAAGGAGAATCACTCGAGTTCCAGATATTACCATCCCATTCATCAGGATTCCAATCCAGTCCGGCTTTCGCCACGACCAGACGCACCTTTCGCGTCGAAACCCGACCACGCCGATTCTTGTATTTATAACGAGCAATTCGCACAGCCGCCCTCTCGGCAATAGTTTGGTACGTCTCAAGTTTATCAGCAAGCAACTTATTTTGACATCGCAACAAAGTATGAGCATTCTGAATCTCAACAAAGTTCGCTTCCAAATCCTTATGCAAGTTCTGTAACTTCAACAACCTCTCATGCAGAATTCTATAAGCAGACAGAACAATCCAACCCCTGCGTCCCAAAACGGGAAGCTCATCACCCTTAGATACCGGCGCCTTCTGTAAACAAGTAATCACATTAGCCGGCTCCGCCAGCTCCAAAAAAGAATTCCAATTCTCACTCAAACCAGTAGAATCAGCCCACTCACGGGCTAAGGCTTCATAAGGCGTTGAATCCCAGCCGGGAATATCAACGGGCAACTTAAAAGTAGATTTCGACTTTCTAGAAAACATCTTTGAAAAGAAAGAAAAAGAAAAAAAAAAAGAAAAAGAAGAAAGAGAAAAGAAAATAACAAACAATTATATACCAATAATATTCAAACGAAACCACGCACGCACCAAAAGGAAACACGATACAACCACAACGCACACAGGTTTCGTAAACGGTTCGTGACGCCAAATGTTCTGCTTGGGTTTTCGGATCAGATAGAACCTGCTCATCAGAGCCTCACTAACCCAGCCAGAACGTTACCCCCTCCCTAGAACCTATTTACAATCCTGCAACCACATATATCTATCACCTAAGGACAGGGGATTCCTACTATACATACCAAGACCTCTTACAATCGGCGGCCTCGTGATCCCATACGGATCCAGACCTCTCTGCCCATACGACAGTATCACAAGTGGCGGCTTGCGGTCCCATACGAACCCAGACCTCTCTACCCAGACGGCAGTCTCAGCACAATCGGCGGCCTCGCGATCCCATACGGATCCAGACCTCTCTGCCCATACGACAGTATCACAAGTGGCGGCCTCGCGATCCCACCCGGATCCAGACCTCTCTGCCCATACGACAGTATCACAAGTGGCGGCCTCGCGGTCCCATGCGAACCCAGACCTCTCTACCCAGACGGCAGTCTCAGCACAGTCGGCGGCCTCGCGATCCCATACGGATCCAGACCTCTCTGCCCATACGACAGTATCACAAGTGGCGGCCTCGCGATCCCCCCCGGATCCAGACCTCTCTGCCCATACGACAGTATCACAAGTGGCGGCCTCGCGGTCCCATACGAACCCAGACCTCTCTACCCAGACGGCAGTCTCAGCACAGTCGGCGGCCTCGCGATCCCATACGGATCCAGACCTCTCTGCCCATACGACAGTATCACAAGTGGCGGCCTCGCGATCCCACCCGGATCCAGACCTCTCTGCCCATACGACAGTATCACAAGTGGCGGCCTCGCGGTCCCATACGAACCCAGACCTCTCTACCTAGACGGCAGTCTCATACGACAGTTCCTCCTATGATTACCATAACATACAAAAAGGGAATCAGTCTCACTATTCATCAGATCACACAAGGATTGCCAGTTCGAGCATAGCCTGTTCTCAGGTTCGAGGGGCTCCTCTTTCCCTTATTCAGTTACCACTTACCTGATCAGGGTTAACATCTGTTCATGTAGCCGCAGCTGACTAGAAGAATAGGCTACCCTCTTATACAAGAACACGCAGCACATGTTGGTTCACTACAAACTGGATACTTTATTACTCATTACATACACAAACACATAACATTACGATATAACACATAACCTGCAAAGAAAAGTGACAGATTAAGTTGTACACTCTAATAAGAAAGGGTCGACATCACCTTAGTAGTATGTAGCCTGCACTCAGTAGTCATCTAGGTTCCCTTCTCGTCTGTGCCTCGGCTCGCCTGGAATCACCCTTCTCCGAGTCACTGGGACCTCTTCCTTATCGGCTACTCTCTCCTCTCTGGCTATTCTGTTAGGAAAGCATCTGTCTCTCGCTTCTTCTCCACCTTCAAGATGGCGTCTGTCTTGCCTGGAATAAGTAGTAGCTTTACTGCTAACGGCTAGATGCCGCCTACGGACTGAACATGTAACTGCCTCAGACTTTCACTAATATAGAGGTGCATTTCCTCATGGAAAATTCCGGCCTGTAACCTGCCGCCCACCAAATTCTTGTACCTCCCCGTACCAAGGACACGTTCCCAGCCGGCCGGCCTGATGTAGTGTCTTCGGCATGAAGAAAAATACAATCCTTCGATAAGGGCCGGCCTAAACCGGTTCTCTCCAAGCGAATAACACCTCATAACTAAAACATTACGTTTGACCTAGAAGCATCCCAAGCTGCCGGAGCAGAAAGAAAGATGGAGTCTCTCCCGTTTGAGGCCTACCAGGCCTGAATTCAGCACAGCTCCGTGAAATACCCTCACTACAGGACAGGTTATCCCTAATACTAACGAATCTATCCCCTAGGCTATGTGTGCGAGCCCTGATCTATGGGGAAGAGCACAGAATCATGTCGAAGTGCCTAGTAAATAGGCTCCATTCATTACTCTAACCCTTAGACTTGAATGGTAAGAGACTGAAGTCACATTCAATTACTTTTCCTCACAAGAAGGCCGGGAAAATCGAGCAGAACACAAGCATAAGAAGGTAGTAACGGCTATGGATTGAATTTTACACTTTTAACCTTGATTACACCCTAAAACTGGCCTTCTATGAGAAGGGAACACACGTGGGCAGTCATAGGAATTTGTAGCAATTTTGGGCCATATGTAGGTGGCAACACATTTACCGACTCATAAATACCGAATTTTACCGATTCGGTATTTATGAATCGGTAAATTTGATGTAGGTAATAATTCGGAAAAATATACCGAATCGGTAAAATTCGGTAATTTAGAATCGGTATTTACCGATTCGGTAATGAGGCATACCTTCCCATTGATTCCTATGGGCCTGGAGGCCCATAGGAATCAATGGGAAGGTATGCCTCATTACCGAATCGGTAAATACCGATTCGGTAATGGGGGAAGCATATACAAGGGTGGCAGGGTGTCACATTGACACCCTGTTGCACCCCTGAATCTTGCATGTGTGCACATGTGGCGTACATACATGCCCTAAGGGCATGCATGTCTGCCACATGGCACTCTTAAGGCAGCAAAATATTGCTTTTGGCAAGGTATTCGGTATTTATCACCAACCTATATTTGGTGGTAAATACCGAATTCTAATTCACACTCATCACTCATTAGAGTGATTCCTACCCTACATCTCATTTCAGTATTCGGTATTTACCGATTCGGTAATTTTACCGATTCGGTAACTTACCGAATACTGAAAATAATGCCCCCTACATCTCTACTAGCTAAATACCGGTCGGTAACGGGATTTTTACCGAATTTTGGCCGTTACCGACCGGTATTTAGCTTCCTACATATGGCCCTTAACCCCTTCAGTGCCCGCCCTTTCCCCGCCCTGTGCCGGCCGTTGCATTAGCGGGCGGGGTTTATGACGAGCTGGTCTCGTCATGGGCACAGCGCAACCGCGGCCCATGACGAGACCAGCTCGTCATGGGCACTGAAGAGGTTAATGTTTTAATCATTTAACTCCTCTCTGAATACAACACAGCTATTACATTTTAACTGAATTGCACTAATAGTTTTCATTGGTTATTTTTCAGTTATTTTTTATGTAAAATTGTAAGGTTTGTTATGGCCTTTAACATGGAACAATAAAGTTTGATTTGGATAGGAAATACCCTGAACTGCTTTGCATCACTTTTCTTCACTTTTTGTCTAATTTGGTCTTTTTAGATCCACATCTTCTTGACCTGGTCACTCCTACACCATCAATGCATGCCCCAGTGGAGCCAATCTTGTGCTAAATTGTTGATAATCTTTGGTCTGTTTTGTGTTGAGCAACTGCACCATTGGGCTTTTAGTGTGCTTTGGAGAGGAGAAAGCCAAACAAAATATCTAACTTACACATCTGATGTACCATATACATGGAACTGGTTTTTCATTGTAGCACAACTATTTAGCAATCGGCACACATGGCATGGAAATGCACCACTTCAATAACAATACACAGTAACAATACTTTTAGATTGTTGTATTTTATATTTGTACTATGTTTGGATAATAGTTGGTAAGCATAAATGACCTGCATAAATGAATCTATAGTGATAATCCCTCACATATGTATGTGCGAGTAATAAAGTAGAATGTTTTTGTGAATACCACACCAATAGTAAATTGCACATGTTCTGAAACATTTCTGCATTTTACCTCAATTGAAGTAAGTGGTATTTAGCTATCTAATGCAGTGGTTCTTAACCTGTGGTCTGAGGACCCTGGGGGTCCATGAGGCTTACTCAGAGGGTCAGCTACTGTTTAATAAAATTAGATAATATTAAAATTAATAAATTAAAATGGATATAGTATATACAAATAAAGAGGCAAAATTAAAAATGTGAAAACGTTTTCTATATTTGATTGTGAATTAAACAAAATATTTCAGCATTTGAGCATTTGTTTGATATATACTTGTTTTTGTGTTTTTTGTGTCTTGTTTTGAGGTTCAAATCATATAAATTGGTCAGACCAAGCATCCATGGCTTTCAATGCTGACTCAGTGGGGGTCACTGGATTTCAGTAATGATTTAGTGGGGTCTACAGAAATCAAAAGGTGAAAAGCACTGGTCTAATTGATGTATGGAGTGCATAATGCATGCAAATAACCTTTCTTGAGCTGAGAAGCACAAGTACTAAAACATGATCAGAATATCATTTTTATGAAATGAAATGGATATCTATAATGCGCGCTACTGCCCATAGGCATCTTCGCACTGAAGCTGCCGCGAATTAACAAAAAACTATTTTGGCTGCTAAAGAGCATTTGGAAACATTTGTGAAAGCTGCTAATTACATGAAGGATCTTGTAAAAATAATTGATTGGAGCTGATTGTAAATTCTCTATTACATTATTTGTGTTAAATCAAGGTTTCTTCTTGATTAATATGACTGACCATCAGGTTCACCCTTTTAATTTGAATTTTAAGTCTGGCTGAATGATGTTGCTGATTGGAACCATGAAAAAGGCATGGGGGAAGAAAAAAAAGTCAGAATGTATTTATTTGTTGCTGATTTGTAAACTATGTTTATTCATGTTATAGATACTCTTTGTTATACCCCATATTCCTAAGAAATATAGTTGTAATATAAAGTTGCCTTATTTTTCTCAGCTAATATAAAATTCATAACATTTATCATAGATTCTGTACATTGTATATATTTTACAAAGCAATGAAATGTGGAAGGTTTGTGTTTGTAGGTGTTCCGTTGAAGTACTGACAACACATAATAAAGAAGAATTTGATTTCATTTGAGTAAAGAATAGACTTTGGCAAATAGAAACTCTTCACCCAGAGTGAGGGTGGGAGGAAAGTCATCCCACACTACATACAGGATAATATGTCAAAGCGTCTAGTGAGGGGCTTGGTTGTAAAGGACTTCCAGTATCCTTGTACTATGAGACTGAGTGCCTACACTGTTCCTCCACGCTACATCTGTGATGTTATTTACTGTTTGGGTGATTTCAGCACATGCGCAGTAGCAAATGTTGGCCTAAGTATTGTTCCAGAGGCTGCCAGCCAATCACAACCAAATATGGATAAGACCTAAATTGTTGCGGCATTCTATCAGAGCCCAAATGCTGGCCCCTGGGAAGCCCAGAGTCTCTTGTGCAGTGCCTTCAGCAGGCTCTTAATACTCCTTCAGAACACCAGACGTACGTGCACAGCAAGTGTGCGAAACCCGGAACCCAGATATGTGTGTACGAAAGCTCACAGTTGCATTAACATATCACACTGGGACAATGTCTGCAGCATGAACAGGTGTACTGATGCAAACCAGAGACTGTTTATGTAAGACATCGCACTGTCTAAAGCGCATATGCTATGCTTATCTAGGAAATTCTCTGATTTGGTGCATGAGCTGCAGACAGCACAGAAACGGAGGACAGTGGTGGCGTGTGTACTCAGCATTGCTGTCGGAGATGTAACAAGCTGAGAACCACATTGCCAGGAGCATAGCTCCAATGGGGCATGAGGGGTTTGACTCTCCCCACATAAATGCTTTCTTGGCTTAGTAGTCGGGTCTGGGGACCATGAGTCGGGTCTGCTATGTCTGTTGTGGTTTTTCACGTTGTCTTGATTTCATTAAGGAGCTGAAACTTATTCATTGTTTGGACCAGGAACTTAAATATATACATAGTTACCGGTTTACCAAAAAAGTAACAAATCTGCACCCATAGAAGTACTCCTCGAAAGGATGCAAATGTACTACTTTTTAGAATTCACAAATATTGGCAGTAGTAAGCTTGGAAAGCTGTGCCAGCCCCAGGTTAGGCCTAGTACTGCAATCAAACATCCAAAAGGTGATGGGAGGAATGCTTGCGAAGAATCTAACCACTGGCAAACCCTCTGAGTAGCATTCAAGCCCATTGTTTATCACCCACAGTGCCACTCTAGACAAAGGGCCTGATTTAGGGTTTGACAGATGGAGAAAAGGCAGACGGGTTAGCAGAGCACTTTATCTACTCCCGCCAACTTTAGAGATGTTTGCCGGCCCATGGACATCTCTATACATTTGCAGGGACTGCTGTCATGTCAGTCCCTATCAATGTAGGAAAAGTGTGATGGCTGGCTCAGTCAAACCTTTCCAGAGTATTTTTTATTTCACAAAACAAACTTCCAAAGCCAGAATTTGTTTTTGTAAAAATTAAAGGAATAGTAGCCCCATACCATAGGAGTTTTCTTGCATGGCATGAGGGGCATTTTTCATTTTTTACCGTTCCTCACTGTCAGGAGATCCCTGGCAGTGACAAACAGTAAAAATGTCATCCACCGTCTACTCTAAAAAGGGTGGGGGGGGGGGTTGGATGGCTTACCTTTGATTGCACCTACTCCTTTAGGGAAGTTTTGCATTGAAGGAATACATTTTGCGCTGTTGGCATTAAACTTGCAGTCCATTTATCTCAATATCATGCGAGTAGACCTTGAATTTGGCGGACAGGGTACTCTCTCACTATTCAAATGGAGTACCTCTCGGTCAAACACTAGATTTGCTTCAGCGGCGCAACTAATACAAATCAGTACTGACCATGCTCCTCATGGGAACACTTCACCCCGAGCTATGGTCATCTCACCCTTTCACCCGGTGGCTCACTGCGTTGTTTAGCTGGGAAATGCGAGGTTCACACCCAGCCCCGAATTTCACTGACTAAGCTGCTGCGCCCCTGCACATTGTGCCTAATCTCTTGACATTAGGGGTTTACTATTTAGAGGGATGGGTATGTTAGGAGTAACCATGCCTCAAAGTTTGCCTACACTAAGGTATATAAAAATTGTACTATGTCAAAAATAGGGAAAGAGCCTTTCACTTTCAACATGCTTGTTTCAGTTTTTTCTTCCTTTTCTTTTTCAATTCCTTCTCTTCATAACTTATTTTACTTTTTTCCATTGTTATCTTTTGCACTTTATTTCTTTTGCACAACAGATGCTCCTACATGTCGGCGGTTGGCAAGTTCATTGTTTTGCACTTCACAAAGTACATGGTTTTGAAGACCTTTCCCAATTATGCCTCTGATAATTTCTTTTCCTACCAAAATCTTTTTGTTGAATCGCAGGTTTTATTTCCGGGAAAATAATTTAAGGGAATTTCATTTTGCTGATAAATATGCATGAAGTAATCAATGGTAATTTGCTGGGTTTTGTTTCAGGATCGTTCCTAAAGCATTTTATTTTAAATCTGTAATCTTCACAAACTTTGCAACCTTCTCACATAGCTCAAGGAAGTGTGTGAAGCCGAAGACCTTCCAATTCGTACAGCCTTATGGTATTTTCCTTAGTTTCACACATTTTGCTCTGTCCTACTCATTTTCTGTGTTTTGTCTCTTGAGCACGTATCTTGGTTCGTTGCCCAGTTCGCGCCCTGCCCTCTCCTGTTCTCGATGCTGCTTGTCTAGGTGTGACCTGCCCTTGTGTGGTCAGGCCTGTATGGCGCCTTTGGTGAGGGCACAGAGACTTCTGCGACTGCCCGCCCATCACTGGTGGGTTGAGGAAGGACCACAACCAGGGACTCAGAAGCTGCTGGTCGCCCAGAGATAGAGCTGTGCCAAGCAAACCTTACCAGAGCAGGTGCGTACATTTAAATTATCTATCTATCTATCTATCTATCTATCTATCTATCTATCTATCTATCTATCTATCTATCTATCTATCTATCTATGTATCTACGTCCGTCTGTCGGTCTGTTTGCCGATACATCAATGTTTTTTAAAGTACAAATAAGGACAACCTATTTTTTAACTTCCAGGTGGGATGAAAGGACCGAATGTTTCATGAATAAAGAGGGTGTTGCCAGAAAACAAACACTGGGTTTACAACTTCCTTTTCTTTTTAGCTGGAGAGTTTTAGTAATTTTGTTATATATATATATATATATTCACTGAAAAAACCATAGGTTTCACACATGTTATAGTTAGCTGGACATTTTACTGATAAAAAACCAATGAAATTCCCCCGTTATAGTTAGTGCAGGCAACTATAACTCACGCGACCGCAATCCTCTGCTGATGACATATGTGTCTTTATGAAAAAAAAATATTTGTAATATATGTATAGCTAAAATTTAATGGAAGAAGACATGGGCAAATAAGTGTCTAAATACAGTATTAGCATCAGCAGAGGATTGCGGTCGCGTGAGTTATAGTTGCCTGCACTAACTATAACGGGGGAATTTCATTGGTTTTTTATCAGTAAAATGTCCAGCTAACTATAACATGTGTGAAACCTATGGTTTTTTCAGTGAATTTGCAAGGTTTTTTAAATGCTAATTCCTAACTATAACGTGTGTGAAACCTATGGTTTTTTCAGTGAATTTGTACGGTTTTTTAAATGCTAAGTTACTTTACGCCATTCGTGGCGCGCGCGCCCAGTTAACGCAGTTCGTTCCGTGCGCGCACGGTGCGCTTCGTGCACCGTGAGCGCACAGTGATCACGCGGTGCGCTTCGCGCACCGCGCGCCCACTTTACGCAGTTAGTGCCGTGCACGCACGGTGGTCACGCGGTGCCCTGCGCGCACCGCGTGCCCACGTTACGCGGGATGGGCCATGTACGCACGATGCGCTTCGCGCACCGTGCGCACATGGAGAACATATTATGCGCTTCGTTGTGAAATATAATCTTTTATATTTTCATTTTTGGTGAGTATGCCATGCACGAATGATGCCCGACGGGCACCATTTGCACACGGGGTGGGGATAGTGTGGATAGTTTTTTTTTTTTTTCGTAATTTTTACCGTACGCGTACGGTAAGCGTGATCGGCGATATTTCGAAAAAAAATAAAATTGAATTATTGGCCTTGGGAGTTCTTTGGGAACACCATCATCAATGCTAGGTGGTTAGGAACTGAATACATTGCCCCTTTAGATGTTTTTAGCCTTTATTTTTGCTGCCTCACTTAGAGTGCGAGAGAGAAAATGGCGGCCGCCGCTTCCTGGTTTCGACCGATTCGAATGTTTACTTAGATCTAACAGCCAATCAGAATCGCGCTCGCGCACGGCACCGTACGCGTACGGTAAGCTTACCGTAAGCGCTAAGTAAGCGCACCGTAAGCTGCCACAGATATATATATTGATTTAAATGCTATTTTCTCAGGATCTACTGGACATATTTACACCAAACCTACAAAAGGCACTTCCTTGACCTGAGGACTACCTCTCTGCCAAATTTCAAGTAACTCTGTTCAGCCGTTCGGGCTGTAGCTGTGTCTAAAGGTCCTATGGAAAAATGCATGGGAAAAACGCGTTTTGGGACCCCCCTTTTTTCTCAGCCCCCGCTTGACGAATCACCCCGAGACTTTCAGGGTAGGAGCGGAGCGTAGCGCCCCACCTATTTTGAAAATTTCGCGAGGATTCGTCGACCGGCGCCAAAGTTATTCCAAATAGAATGTTGCGGATTTCCTATGGAAACAGGGTCCTAACTATAACTATCTACTGGCGACTGCCAGTAGATAATATATATATATATATATATATATATATATATATATATATATATATATATATATATATATATATATATATATATATATATATATATATTCACTGAAAAAACCATAGGTTTCACACATGTTATAGTTAGCGGAAATTTTACTGATAAAAAACCAATGAAATTGCCCCGTTATAGTTAGTGCTGGCAACTATAACTCACGCGACCGCAATCCTCTGCTGATGCTAATACTGTATTTAGACACTTATTTGCCCATGTCTTCTTCCATACATTTTTAGCTATACATATATTACAAATATTTTTTTTTATAAAGACACATATGTCATCAGCAGAAGATTGCGGTCGCTTGAGTTATAGTTGCCAGCACTAACTATAACGGGGCAATTTCATTGGTTTTTTATCAGTGAAATTTCCGCTAACTATAACATGTGTGAAACCTATGGTTTTTTCAGTGAATTTGCAAGGTATTTTAAATGCTAATTCCTAACTATAACGTGTGTGAAACCTATGGTTTTTTCAGTGAATTTGTACGGTTTTTTAAATGCTAAGTTACTTTACGCCATTCGAGGCGTGCGCGCCCACTTAACGCAGTGCGTTCCGTGCACGGTTTTTATCAACTTTAATAAGCCCTGTACATTTGGTGGCCTTCGGCCACCAAAAGCACAGGGGGTGGGGTCAATGTGGATAGTGTTTTTTTTATTTCGATTTTATAATTTCATGTTGCCAAAATAAAGTTTTTTTAATGATGTAATAAGCCCTGTACATTTGGTGGCCTACGGCCACCAAAAGCACAGGGGGTGGGGTAAGTGTGGATAGTGTTTTTTTTATTTCTATTTTTTACCGTACGCTAACGGTAAGCGTACGGTAAGCGTACTCGGCGAAATTGCCGAAAAAACAATAAAACCGTTTTTGCTCTTGGGGGATGTTTGGGGACTCCCTCAACATGACTATGTGGGAGGGAGTTGTCAAAACAGCCCCGTAACATGTTTTTGGGCATCATGTTTGATAAATAACACTCAGTGCGAGAGACAAAATGGCGGACGCCGCTTCCTGGTTTCGGCCGATTCGAATGTTTACTAAGATCTAAGAGCCAATCAGAATCGCGCTCGCGCACGCCACCGTACGCGTACGGTAAGCGTACGGTAAGCGTACCGTAAGCGGGCTCAGATATATATATTGATTTAAAGGCTATTTTCTCAGAATCTACTGAACAGATTTACACCAAACCTACAAAAGGCACTTCCTTGACATAGGGACTACCTCTCTGCCAAATTTCTAGTAATTCTGTTCAGCCGTTCGGGCTGTAGCTCGTTCTAAAGGTCCTATGGAAAAATGCATGGGAAAAACGCGTTTTGGGACCCCCCTTTTATCTCAGCCCCCGCTTGACGAATCCCCCCGAGACTTTCAGGGTAGGAGCGGAGCATAGCGCCCCACCTATTTCGAGAAATTCGCGAAGATTCATCGACCGGCGCCAAAGTTATTCAAAATAGAATGTTGCGGATTTCCTATGGAAAAGGGGTCCTAACTATAACTACCTACTGGCGACCGCCAGTAGGTAATATATATATATATATATATATATATATATATATATATATATATATATATATATATATATATATATATATATTTATATATATATTTATATATTCACTTAAAAAACCATAGGTTTCACACATGTTATAGTTAGGTGGACATTTCACTTGTAAAAAACCAATGAAATTCCACCGTTATAGTTAGTTCAGATAACTATAACTCGCGCGCCCGCAATCCAGTGCTCATGACGTCACATATTTCATCACTCATGACATGGTCAGTGGCATCACTCATGACATCACTGATGACATCATCCTTGTGATAGAGTGGCGGTCGCGCGAGTTATAGTTATCTGAACTAACTATAACGGTGGAATTTCATTGATCGTGAGCAAGGTATCTGCGATACCGAAACGCGTAGATCAGCTCTATGCCTGTATCCCGAGAATTGTAATAATGGAATAAACAAAGCGCAAAACAAGTTGCTGAGAGTGCGTCCCAATTTTTCTTCCGACTCGGAGGGATTGCTGGTGGATGTTGAGCGGCGTGGTTCAGCCGCAGGGTACGCACCCACGAGGAGCGCTGCAGAAGCTCGGAAACCAGGAACCAAAGTAGTGGGATATATATATATATATATATATATATATATATATATATATATATATATTACCTACTGGCGGTCGCCAGTAGGTAGTTATAGTTAGGACCCCTTTTCCATAGGAAAACCTCAACATTCTATTTTGAATAACTTTGGCGCCGGTCGATGAATCCTCGCGAATTTCTCAAAATAGGTGGGGCGCTACGCTCCGCTCCTACCCTGAAAGTCTCGGGGGGATTCGTCAAGCGGGGGCTGAGATAAAAGGGGGGTCCCAAAACGCGTTTTTCCCATGCATTTTTCCATAGGACCTTTAGAACGAGCTACAGCCCGAACGGCTGAACAGAATTACTAGAAATTTGGCAGAGAGGTAGTCCCTAGGTCAAGGAAGTGCCTTTTGTAGGTTTGGTGTAAATCTGTTCAGTAGATTCTGAGAAAATAGCCTTTAAATCAATATATATATCTGAGCCCGCTTACGGTACGCTTACCGTACGCTTACCGTAAGCGTACGGTGGCGTGCGCGAGCGCGATTCTGATTGGCTCTTAGATCTTAGTAAACATTCGAATCGGCCGAAACCAGGAAGCGGCGGCCGCCATTTTGTCTCTCGCACTGAGTGTTGTTTATCAAACAAGATGGCCAAAAACATGTTACGGGGCTGTTTTGACAACTCCCTCCCACATAGTCATGTTGAGGGAGTCCCCAAACATCCCCCAAGAGCAAAAACGGTTTTATTTTTTTTTCGGCAATTTCGCCGAGTACGCTTACCGTACGCTTACCGTAAGCGTACGGTAAAAAAAAAAAAAAAAAAAAAACACTATCCACACTTACCCCACCCCCTGTGCTTTTGGTGGCCGTAGGCCACCAAATGTACAGGGCTTATTAATAGGTAAAAAAAACTAAATTTTGGCAACATGAAATCGAAATAAAAAAAACACTATCCACATTGACCCCACCCCCTGTGCTTTTGGTGGCCGAAGGCCACCAAATGTACAGGGCTTATTAAAGTTGATAAAAACCGTGCACGGAACGAACTGCGTTAAGTGGGCGCGCACGCCTCGAATGGCGTAAAGTAACTTAGCATTTAAAAAACCGTACAAATTCACTGAAAAAACCATAGGTTTCACACACGTTATAGTTAGGAATTAGCATTTAAAAAACCTTGCAAATTCACTGAAAAAACCATAGGTTTCACACATGTTATAGTTAGCGGAAATTTTACTGATAAAAAACCAGTGAAATTGCCCCGTTATAGTTAGTGCTGGCAACTATAACTCACGCGACCGCAATCTTCTGCTGATGACATATGTGTCTTTATGAAAAAAAAATATTTGTAATATATGTATAGCTAAAAATGTATGGAAGAAGACATGGGCAAATAAGTGTCTAAATACAGTATTAGCATCAGCAGAGGATTGCGGTCGCGTGAGTTATAGTTGCCAGCACTAACTATAACGGGGCAATTTCACTGGTTTTTTATCAGTAAAATTTCCGCTAACTATAACATGTGTGAAACCTATGGTTTTTTCAGTGAATTTGCAAGGTTTTTTAAATGCTAATTCCTAACTATAACGTGTGTGAAACCTATGGTTTTTTCAGTGAATATATATATATATATGTAGATATAGATAGATATATATATATATATTCACTAAAAAAAACATAGCTTTTAGGGGCGTTATAGTTAGCTGGACATTTCCCTCGTACAAAACCCTAGAAATTTCCCTGTTATAGTTAGTTCAGCTAACTATAACTCGCGCCCCCGCAATGCACTGCTGATGACGTCACACATTACATCACTCATGACATGGTCAGTGACATCACTGATGACATCACTGATGACATCTCAAATGACATCACTGATGACATCACTGATGACGTCATCCAGTGACTGTGTGTTTCTGTTAAGTTTAAATATGTTTTATATATTTATAGTGAAAGGCCTATGGAAGAATGAGTGGGTGTATAAGTGTGTGAATGGGTGATTTTCTAGGTGCGTAACTGACTATAAGTGAGTCATTAAATGTATCTTACTGCAGACTAGTGACTAAACTGTGTGAATGTCTGTATGTTTTCCCATTTGCCGCCCCGCTCCCGCCACCCAGCTGACCCTCCCTCCCGGCTCCTTATTTATGACGCCCCCAGAGCGACCGCGCAGCGGACGCGCGCAGCGGGAGCACCGATTGAGCGCCGAAGGTGCGCCAAAAGTAAGCCCGTCTGCGCTCGTCCGTGCCTGGACCGTGCCCAGCACCAGACCCCCTGGTCCTCATTGCCGCCAGCGCACCCGACTCACCTACGACGCCACTATCGTCCACGCACTCAACGCCGGATGACGCACCGCCTGCTACCGAGCCACCCCGAGACGCACCAAAGGACCCTTCACCTGCCAATCCTGCCGATTCACCTGCCTCCTACCCTGCACCGCACCAGCCAAACCGAACCCCAGCAACAACCATCTGAGGTGCATCCTACTTAACACCCGCTCCATCCACCGTCACGCCATCGAACTCTGGAACCTCCTCGACACGACATCACCAGACATCGCCTTCCTGACGGAAACCTGGACGAACGCCTCCTCAGCGCCCGACATCGCCATAGCCATCCCGGACGGATACAAGATCACCAGGAAGGACCGCGTCAACCAGACAGGAGGAGGCATCGCCATCGCCCACAAGAACACCATCCGCATCACGACCGACTCAGATGACACCCTCACCTCCGCCAAACACCTCTACTTCCAGATACACACCGACCCCAAAACCACGCTCAGAGGTACCCTCGTCTACAGACCACCGGGACCACGCACACAATTCAGCGAAGTCATCACAGACTTCATCAGCCCACACGCCATCAACTCGACTGACTACATCCTCCTGGGGGACCTCAACTTCCACCTGGAGAACGCCAAGGACCGCAACACCGTCGCCCTGCTGGACAACCTCGCCAACATCGGACTCAAGCAACTAGTAACCACCCCCACCCACTACGCCGGCCACACGCTCGACCCAGTTTTCTCATCCAGCAAGCACGTCGCCTTCAGCCACTCCACCACTCTCCAATGAACCGACCACAGCTGCGTCCATTTCAGCTTCAGAAAAACGACGACCCACCATCACCCGCTACTTGCCCCTCGCAGGAACTGCAACAAGATCACAAACGACCAGCTCACCACTGCCCTCATCCAGAACCCCCCCACCAGCTCTTCGGACCCCAATGAAGCCGCCAACAACCTCACTCTGTGGCTCACCAACTGCGCAGACACCCTGGCTCCACTGAAGAACCCCCCCAACAGACGCGGCAGCAAGAAAACCTCCTGGTTCACCGACGAACTAATCACCTCCAGGAAGAATTGCCGCACCCTGGAGAATACCTGGCGCACCAACCGGACCACAGACAACATGACTGCCCTCAAACACGCCACCCGCAAACACCACCAACTGATCCGCGCCACAAAAAGAACAGCCTTCAAGGAGCGACTGGACAACAACTCCCACAACAGCAAAGAACTCTTCACCATCGTCAAAGAATTCTCCAACCCCGATGCCGGAAACAACGACATCACTCCCTCGCAAGACCTCTGCGACTCCCTAGCAGCCTTCTTCCACGACAAGATCACCGACATTCACAACAGCTTCGGCCCTCCGACCATGAACCCTATCACCGAACCAATGCCCCCCACCGCCACCCTCCGCACCTGGACCCTGATCAGCACAGAAGACACTACACGCACCATGAACACCATCCACTCCGGATCCCCCACGGACCCCTGTCCTCACCACATCTTCAACTCGGCCGACCACATCATTGCTCCCCACCTCCGCGACATCATCAACGCCTCCTTCAACACCGCAATCTTCCCGGACTGCTGGAAACACGCCGAGATCAGCGCCCTGCTAAAGAAACCCACAGCAGACCCCACCGACCTCAAGAACTTCCGCCCCATGTCGCTCCTCCCGTTTCCTGCTAAAGTCATCGAGAAGACCGTCAACAGACAGCTAGCCTCCGTCCTTGAGACCAACGGCTGCCTCGACCACTCGCAGTCTGGCTTCCGAGCCAACCACAGCACGGAGACCGCCCTCATCGCAGCCACAGACAACATCAGATCCCTACTGGACAACGGGGAAACAGCAGCCCTCATCCTCCTGGACCTCTCCGCAGCATTCGACACTGTCTGCCACCGCACCCTGATACAACGCCTAAACAACACCAGAATCCAGAAGAAGGCCCTAGAGTGGATCTCCTCTTTCCTCACCGGAAGAAGCCAGAGAGTCTGCCTCCCCCCATTCCGGTCAGCGGCCTCCGAAGTCATTTGCGGCGTTCCACAGGGGTCATCACTCAGCCCCACCCTCTTCAACGTCTACATGAGCCCCCTCGCAGCCATCGCACGCCAACATAACCTCAAGATCCTCACCTATGCCGACGACACCCAGCTGATTCTCTCCCTCACCAACGACCCAGACACCGCCAGAGCCAGCCTACACGAAGGGATGAAAGACGTCGCCGAATGGATGAAGAACAGCCACCTGAAACTGAACTCAGACAAGACAGAGGTTCTCATCCTAGGATCATCACCCTCTGCCTGGGACGACTCCTGGTGGCCCCCCGCCCTAGGCGCCACCCCCAAGCCAACGGACTACGCACGCAACCTGGGCTTCATCGTAGACGCCTCCCTCTCGATGTCCAGACAAGTCAACGCCATCTCGTCCTCATGCTTCAATACCCTGCGCATGCTTCGTAAGACCTTCCGGTGGCTCCCCACCGAGACCAGGAAGACGGTCACCCAGGCCCTCGTCACCAGCCGACTGGACTACGGGAACGCCCTCTACGCCGGCACCACCACCATACTCCAGAAGAAGCTCCAACGTATTCAGAACGCCTCAGCTCGACTCGTCCTGGACATCCCCCATCACAGCCACATCTCCGGACATCTGAGAGACCTCCACTGGCTCCCCGTCAACAAGAGGATCACGTTCAGACTCCTCACCCACGCACACAAGGCCCTCCACGACCTGGGCCCCAACTACCTCAACAACCGTCTGACCTTCCACCAGCCCACCCGCCAGCTCCGCTCCGCCAGCCTCACTCTGGCCACCATCCCTCGCATCCGCAGAGCCACCACCGGAGGAAGATCCTTCTCCTACCTGGCGGCCAAGACATGGAACTCCCTCCCCATCCACCTCCGGACAACCCAGGACCATCTTGCCTTCAGGAAGCAACTCAAGACCTGGCTGTTCGATTGGCAACCCTCCCCCCCCCAGTGCCTTGAGACCCCCCGGGTGAGTAGCGCGCTATACAAATGCCGTTGATTGATTGATTGATTGATTATGTGTCTGTGTGTTGGTGTATAAGTGGCTGCATGGTTTTGTGAATAGCTATATGAGTGCCTATATGGGTTATTGATTGGTTGTCTGAGTATCTGTATGGATGCCTGAGTGTTTGTGTGGGTAGGGTGTGTGTGACTCTGTGCATAGATGTGTGAGTGGGTGATTCAGTGGGTGCATGGTTTTAAGAGTGCATCTGTGATGGACTGTATGGTTGGGTGACTGTATGTAAGGGTGTGTTAGTGATTGAATGTATATCTCAGTTGTACATGTGTCAGTAACTACATATGTTCAACGCAGTATATATGTGTGTAAGAGTATATAACTATCTATATGTGAGAGTGTGATTTTGGGAGTGGCTGTATGGATGAGTGTGTGCTTGTATCAGTAATTGTATAAGAGCGTCAGAATTTGTTAGTACTTTTATGAGTAAGTGAACTTGAGTGTGTTTAACTGTATAGGTGAGTAAATTGGACTGTGATTAATTATTTGCATGACTGACTAGATGTGTCAGTACCTCAATGGATGATTGGCGGTGTGTGAGTGTCTATATAGGTGTATAAATGCATATGATAGTCCTGTACAGAGTGACTGTAAGTATGAGTGACTGTACAGGTGAGTGAGTGGAGATGTATGTAGACCTAAGAGTCAATGAGTGGGTGTGTAGTTATTGGTATTGGAGTATCTATGGTTTTCAAAATGGCCGTCTGAAATTTTGAGTCGGTCTATCAAAGGTTATATTAGGGTGTGAGAAGATGCACTAATTTATCACATGGATGACGTCATCAGTGATGTCATCAGTGATGTCATTTGTGATGTCATCAGTGATGTCATCAGTGATGTCACTGACCATGTCATGAGTGATGTAATATGTGACATCATCAGCAGTGCATTGCGGGGGCGCGAGTTATAGTTAGCTGAATTAACTATAACAGGGGAATTTCTAGGGTTTTGTACGAGGGAAATGTCCAGCTAACTATAACGCCCCTGAAACCTATGTTTTTTTAGTGAGTTTCTAAGGTTTTTAAATGCCAATTCCTAACTTTAACACCCCTGAAACCTTTGGTTTTTTCAGTGAATTTGAAAGGTTTCTTAAATGCCAATTCCTAACTATAACGTGCATGAAACCTATGGTTTTTTCAGTGAATTTCAAAGGTTTTTTAAATGCTAATTCCTATCTATAACTTATCTCTAAAGATATCATGTTTAATGATTTTCATTGGATTTCTATATTTTTCAAATTCAGTGTGTCTATTTCATTAATTATGTTTTTTTTTTTATTCTTTTTTATCACCATTTTTTTAATTAATTTTTTTAATTAATTCTTTTAAAAATTAAAAAATATTATTTGTTTTTATTGGGTTTTTCACACATTTTTTTATATTTGTAAAAATATTTCTTTAACTATGTGTTCAAAACTTTATTTTATATATTTTTTTCCATGTTTTTGGATCCGCGCACCCTATGCGCACCGTTCTCGATCCCTACGCGTTAGCATCCGCACATGGTATGCGTTGGGTACTTGTTTAGTGCGCGGTCGCAATGCGACAGGTGCGTGACTCCCAGTCTATACGCGACACGTTCGATGTACGTAACGCGACGTTTACGCGATTCCGCGATGCGTCATCTGCGTCTATGACGCGGTAGGTGCGCGGATCCTGTGAAATATTTAACATTTAAAAAAATATATATATATGTATTTCATGTGAATATTAATTGCAGACAAACTCTAAACTAGTCGTAAAACTAATATATTTTTACATCTAATCCTATAATTTTTTTTAATTCAATTTCGCGGATGCGCGGTGGGTGCGTGCTGCGTATGCGCAGGGTGCGTGGATCTCATGTGACCTGCAAAAAAAGAGATTTGATTGGTTCATTACACTTCCTGTTCTAACTATTGAAAGACTCCACCCAATTCAATCATTCTTCTTTGACCTTCTTTCGAGGAGCATCTCTTTGCAGAGAAGAAGATTTTTTAGACTAAGTTTACACTTAGCTCTAACTTTTTTCAACTAAAAATGGCTTCAGGGCAGCAGGCATCACCTGCATCTCCTCATACATCTGAGGATGAATTTTTGGAGGAGGCACCACGCAAAGAACGTTTTTCTTCAGTGGTGTGGAAATTTTTTACTTTTCCCGAGGGGCAGAATAAGACCAATGCCACCTTGGTCGCATGCAAGATTTGCAAAAGAGTGCTGTCGCGAGGGGATCCTAACAAGAACTACTCGTGCAGCACGGCCAGTATGATGAAGCACCTAAGTACCCTTCATCCAAACAATCTTGCACAAGAAGAGTGCAAACGGATGAGAAACCCCTCTGCGCCTTCCACCTCATTGCAGCCGAGCACTTCAAGAGTGCATCCATCAGCCCAAAACTTGGACATACGTCCTCAATTTCAATATTTAAAAGTGCTCTGCACTAAGTGCAATGCGACTTTGTGCTACAGTGAGCAGTCACATTTGCTAGTTTTTTTTTTTTTATTAATTTTCCCTGAAGTTCATTGTTTGGTTCCTCCTGTTTTTGTTTTTTGTTTTTTTTTTCTCCAAAAAATCCAAAAAAATCACAAAATTGTTGGAAAAACCAAAAAAAAAATACAAAAAAAAAAGAAGAAAAAAAAAAGTTCTTGTAAGAACTAACTTTCCTGGTTTAAAAAAAGAGCTAAATTTCTTTGTTAGTGTGTGAAAGTTTAGATGAATGTATGTGTAGTATGTAATTGACTGAATGAATGCATTAGTAGCGTATGGTGAATGTATAAGTGCAGAACTATGAGGAAGTGCTGCAGCATCACACAGTAACCTCTTTCACTGCAGTGTGCTGTAGTACTTCCAAAGCACAGGGATGCAACATATGTACATAAATATGTTGCAAATCTATGCTTCTCTCTGCACGGCTGCTTAAACTGCAGCCATGTGGTGACACAGGCACCCTTGCACCATAGTGCAAGGATATCTGTGTCATGTGCTGTTTGTTTTTGTGCAGGAAGACACACCTTCCTGCACAAAAACAATCAGTAAAGGCATTTTTCTCCTTCAATGTATGCTGAGCATTGTAACATGCATTGAAGATATAAAAATGTGAAGAAATGAAAACAATTCTCCTTGTTGTGCTTTCCTACACCAATTTTAGAATGGTGCAGCATTCACACACATATCGAGATTTATGATTTCTGATAAATCTAGACATGTGTCTTGTTCTATGAGTATTCAGTGCAATCATGCACAACAACACTTATAGAACACCCTTTCAACGCAAACTGGTGTGCATAATGAGGTTGTATTTACATGGAGTATAAAAAGTGCACAGAGTGCCTTTTCCTCTCTTTGTAAATATGAAAGAGTGTCTTGCGCAATAAGTATGTTACAAAAAAGTGACATATTTCCAGTTTTAAAATTCCTTGCAAATGATAGAAGGTAAGCACAGAGTTTTGTCTGCAAAGATGTTCAAAGAAGAATGATTGAAATGATTGCGGTCCTTCAATAGCTACAATGGGAAATATTATGAACCCCTCAAATCTCTTTTTTTGCAGGTCACATGATATCTGATTATGGTCAGATTTCAAAACTACATACGTATAAACAGAGTGTTTTTTACAAACGTGTTTCAACTTTGTAGCTTCTTGCAGACCTCCTCATTCTGCATATTGAGACTTAGTTAAACTTACCTTCACAGTAATAGCAATAAAAAATGGTATACATTTGTTTCAGATTTTCATTGCAATCTAAATTCATATAAATTGCTTATTTTAATATTTGGATCTGTGAAAGAAAAAAAAAAAATTATAACATGTAATAATAATACATTTTTTACAACACAGCATAATTTCCACAAAGTAATTTGTTTGCCTTTTTTGCTGTTCTCAGAATATATTGAATTTCACTAAAAATAGTGACTTCAATCGTACTCATCATTTAACAGCGGGCAAAAAAAAAACAATCAGAAAGATTGTTAAAAACAAACAAACATGCTATTCTCAGCAAAATACCACCAGATACAAATCACAGATATATAAAATGCTTACGGCTAACAACATTTTATAAGTTTAACTTACAAAAACTGTAAATGTTGCCACTTTAAAATATTCACCGAATGTGAGGATACATATTTGGAGAAGGCACCACGCCCACAACGTTTTTCTTCAGTGGTGTGGAAATGTTTTACTTTTCCCGAGGGGCAAACAAAGACCAATGCCACCTTGGTCACGTGCAAGATTTGCAAAAGAGTTCTGTCGCGAGGGGATCCTAACAAGAAATACTCGTACGGCAAGTATGAGGAAACACCTAAGGACCCTTCATCCGAACAATCTTGCACGAGAAGAGTGCAAACGGATGAGAAACACTCCTGCGCCTTTCTGAGTTTCTTTTCTTTTTCTTTTTATTTCTGGCATGATTTCTCTATTTTTACGTTGAAAAACAGTATCTGTAAAAAAGAATCACAAATAAATGTATATTAATAACTTTCAAATTTATACTATTCCATTACTGTACAAACACATTTTATATAAAAACTGACTAAGAAACTATAGCCCTGAACCACAAGTGTGACGATGGTTATAACACTACATGCATAGTGCATACTACCTTGAAGCAGTTCATGCCCTAAAGCCTACCTCACTAAAAGACTACATGCTAACTGATTGAATGATTACAGTACTATAAGGAGACACACTGGGTGAGTGACAGGGTGTTTGCTAGAAGTGTATGAATACTTATTGCGGAATTGAAGGTGTGAAAGACAACGGTGTAGGTAATTAGAGGACTGCATCCATAGTGAATAGGCATTTGATGCAGTCTATGTGCTAAGGCCTGGCTCACTGCATGAGTACTTGGGTACTGACGGAATGATTAGAGTACAGCAAGGAGAGTGCCTGGGTGAATTTATAAGTGGTTGGCTTTTGGCGCAGTGAATGGATTAGTACTTGTTACTGAATGGGTCACTAGAGGAGGGCAAAGGGAGTGACAGGATGTTTGCTGGACTGTATGGATACTGACTAGGGAATAGAAGGTGTGAAAGACAAGTGTAGAGTATTTTAGAAGACTGCATGCATACTGCATAGACATTTGAAGCAGTCTATGTGGTAATGCATGGTTCACAACATGAGTTCTTGGAAACTGACTAAATCATCAGACTACTGCTAGGACAGTGCCTGGGTAAAACTTTTAAATTTTCAGTTCTGGCACAGTGAAGAGAATAATACATGGTACTGCACTTTAGTGTGAAACCCTGACTCATTTAATCAATCCATAAGCAAAGAATAGCTCCTAAAGCTACTAAAACTTGACAACATGACCGGTTTTAAAACAGTTATCTGTCCGCAAATACACGATGTTACCAAATGCTTCTATCACAATCCTTACCCAAATGCACACAGACTCACAGTGTGATTTTAGACAAGCAACACTATCCTAGGAGTTTACCAAAATTCATTCACTAGTCTAGATGAGGTAAGGGTACTGCACACAATCTACATATTAAAAGTACAGCACATTAGTGTCAAAGCATGACTCATTTAATCAACGCATAAGCAAAGACTGGCTTCTAATGCTAATAAAACTTGACAAAATGACAGGTTTTAAAAGAGTTATCTGCCAGAAAATACACGATATTACCAAATGCTTCTCTCACAGTGGTTCCCAAATGCACACAGACTCACAGTGTGATTCTAGACAACAACCACTATACCTAGGAGTTTACCAAAAATCATTCACTACTGTGGAAGTGGTAAGGGAACTGCACACAATCTACATATTTCTGGACTGCACTTTTGTGTCAAAGCCTAACTCATTTAATCAATGCATAATCAAAGACTGGCTTCTAATGCTACTAAAACTTGACAACATGACAGGTTTTAAAAAAGTTATCTGTCAGAAAATACACGATGTTACCAAATGCTTCTCTCACAGTGGTTTCCAAATGCACACAGACTCACAGAGTGATTCTATCTAGACAAGCACCACTATCCCTAGGAGTTTACCAAAACTCATTCACTACAGTGGAAGTGATAAGGGAACTGCACACAATCTACATATTTCAGGACTGCACTTTTGTGTCAAAGCCTGACTCATTTAATCAAAGCATAAGCAAAAACTGCCTTCTAATGCTACTAAAGCTTGACAACAAGACAGGTTTTAAAACAGTTATCTGTCAGCAAATACACGATGTTACCAAACACTTCTCTCACAGTGGTTCCCAAATGCACACAGACTCACAGTGTGATTCTAGACAAGCAACACTATCCCTAGCAGCTTACAAAAACTCATTCACTACTGTGCAAGGGGTAAGGAGACTACACACAATCTACATATTAAAGTACAGCACATTAGTGTCAAAGCATGACTTATTTTATCAATGCATAAGCAAAGACTGGCTTCTAATGCTACTAAAACTTGACAACATGACAGGTTTTAAAACAGTTATCTTTCAGCAAATACACGATGTCACCAAATACTTCTCTCACAGTGGTTCCCAAATGCACACATACTCACTGTGTGATTCTAGACAAACAACACTATCTCTTGCACTATACCAAAACACATTTCTTCATCTAGAAGGAGTACTACATTTTAGTATAGAAACATAACTCATTTCACAAATTCATAAACAATGACTGGTTTCTATTCTACCAAAATATAAAAACAGCACAGTTATCTGTCTGCAAACACATGAAAAACACAAATGCTTATCACAGAATGGTTTCTACATGCACACACACTGTCAATAAGATTGTAGAGAAAAAAAGTACTCCCTACACTTTAGCAGGAGAAATACAATAGTCTGATTAAAATCAAAATAGTCTACATACATCCACTCACAATTAAATAACTCACCTTTCAAGTTGTTTTGTAGATTAAGAAGTATATCAGTCACTCACCAGATATCAGTCACACACCAGATTTTCTTATACAGAATCTCTGCACTGTGCACCTCTCAGCAAAAACAAAGAATGGCAAAGTTTCCCTTTTATTTTCCACACATATACATGTAAACATCAAATCACAATCCTTCACACATAAATTCAAAAGCAAACACACATACATTAAACATTTCAACCCTTTCCCAATGAAATACATTTCAACCCTTCCCCAAATCTGCCTTCTGCCTGTTACCATAGAAACAGGTCATGTAACACTGTACTGAGCACACAGGTCACAAGTTCAGCACACAATGTTGCTAAACAAGACAGCAAGTGTGCTTGACCTTTCAACATATCAGCTTATCATATATAATGTTCCTTGCAATCAGTTTTTGTTAACCAATAAGAATCATGCGTTTAAAAAACAGAAATATACACCCTACCTTTCAGTATAGAAAGTTGTCATACAACCAATGATTTGTTGTCTTTTTTCATTTTTTTTCCTTGGATCCGCGCACCCAACGCGAGAGGATCCGTGCACCAAACGCGATAGGATAAGCGCACCCTGCGTGCATTTCGTCATTTTTTTTTTTTTAAAAGGGGGCCCCAGGGTGTCCTTCTGGGACCCCCTAAGCACCTCTAGAGGGTCAGAGTATTTCCACTCTGCCCCCTTTATATGTTTTACACACTTATTCCCCTTGCTTCTTCAGCCTCGCTTCTACCGAGGCAGAAAATGGCCGCCAACAGTTCCTGGTTTCGAATGTAGACAGACACTCGACAGCCAATTAGCATTCAGCATGCGATCGGGAGGGTGGGCGCTCGGTTCGGGGAGTGTGCGCATAGGGTGCGTGGATCTTCCGAGGCCATAGATATATATGTACTTTTAACTCTAATTTTCTCAGGAACTACTGAACAGATTCACACCATTTATGCAAAAGGCACGAGTCTGAACTGAGGATGACCTCTTTGCCAAATTTGGTGTCATTCCGTTCAGCGGTTCGGGCTGTAGCTGCGAGAACAGATCCTATGGGAAATTGCATGGGGAAAATGCGTTTTGGGACCCCCCTTTTTTCTCGGCCCCCACTTGACGAATCACCACGAAACTTTCAGGGTAGGAGCGGAGCTGGCCAAAAGTTTGGAACATTTCGCAAAGATTCGTCAACCGGCGCCAAAGTTATTCCCAATAGAATGTTGCGGATTTCCTATGGAAAATAGGTCCTAACTATAACTATCTACTGGCGACTGCCAGTAGATAATATATATATATATATATATATATACACGACCTTCATCGGCTTGCGCAAACTTCTCAGGACAACGAAGCACAGACCACAAGGTAATCTTCTTTAATCCCAAAAGACCTCTACAGCCATGACGCATTTCAGTCCGGAAAGGCCTTGATCACATATATATATATATCCACTCCACTTCTCCCTAGTGCTTCCTTGCACAAACAGGAACAAGGACACTTCAATAAACTGATGCCAGAATTGTTGTTTATTTAAAAGCTGTGAACAAACGGTGCTGCCTCAGACGCGTTTCGGACACTAGGCTGTGTCCTTGATCACTTAACAAACGGGAAGCTAAAACATAAATTTAAAGGCACAGATATGGCGCTACCTGATGACGTCGATCGACATTAGGCTGAACATAGACAAAATACTTAATGTTAGTTATTCGTCCCCCTGAAACCACACATTGTAATGACATGAATACAGTATGTTAAAACGCTTGCAGGGCTAATCTAAAATACAGAAACGGTTACGTATATTTTCGCCGTCTTAATTGGCATTTGTTTGTACTGTCATTTGCAAATAATCAGCTTGCACACAGAGCTACTATAACCTGCTCTATTCTCTAAACGTCCACTTATGTTAATCAGAAAAAAAAATTTTTTAAACTGATAGACATATGAAATATAGGGCACAATGCAAATTCCATCTTATAAACATAACATGTTACAAATGGATGAAAACATAACACATAAAAACCTAGTTTTAGAAAGGTAAATACTTATGTGCAAAGAGCACTTGTGTGCAAAGAACGCAAATAATGTGCAAATTCAGCATTGCATACATTGAAACTGGTTCAAATACCTAGTTATGTGCAAAATATCGCTATAAATTTGTGCAAATACAGCTATATTATAGTGCAAATAAAGGAATGCGGAATGAGATGTTATAACAGGTTCAAATAGCAAGTTATGTGCAAAACATCGCTATACAAATGTGCAAATGCAGCTATATTGGTGTACGAATAGGTTAAAACAGGCACTCTGTGTAAGGATGACCAGTACCTATATTCATATTTATGCAAAGCTAGGCATATATTCAATGTCTGCATATTGTTCTATTGATATTATTCAATAATATTATGGCTAGAGGGTGGTTGTCATACAGCCAGAACAACATTTATCGAAGCACGAATGTGCCTATAGTGTAAAACAGTCCAATAATAGTGCTTAAGTGCTCAAAAAAAGGAGTTGAAAAAGTTGCTAACTTGTGCTGCAAATAGGATATATGGCGGCCATACTCCCTATAGAAAAAAAGAGAAATTACACATAGGAGTATCCATAGATTCATCCTCAATAATCTAAGGTGGTAAATCAAAAAATCATACTTTGGATCAATCCTTATACTTTCTACACCTGGATAAGAGACAATCATAAAAAAAAAACTACAGTCCACCAGTCGGCTAGAGGTCCTGACATATCAAGTTATGCGAGTAAAACAAAGTTCCTCTATCCATATAATTATTTCATGATGAATAAATGGCAAAGAATGATATATATATATACATATTATCTTTGCTATGCCTTTCATGATTATTATTAATACTTTTTTCAAGAGTCTGGATTGTTTACAGCAATTTAATTCTGTTGCGCTCCAATGACTATATCACCATCCATGAGCTCACATGGAGTGCATAGTATTTACCAAGTTTACATATCTCATATGGTGCAAGGAGTGCTTCTGTTAAAGTAATCGATATATATGTATATTTTATATAACTTATTGTCGATTTTGTTTTATATTGTGTTTAACTAAAGCATAATATTCTACATTGTCTATGGGCGAGAGCTTTTTACTTGTGTAGTTGGTTTGCTGTGTTTTTATGGATTTTGTGTACAAATCAGAATAAAGCTTGATTTGATTTGAATAAACAGTACTCTGCAAGGAAACAGTGTTTAAGCATTTGAGCCTTGATGCCCTGTTCCCATGTGCTGACATTTGTGCATAGATCACAAGGAGGACATGTGGTCTAGTGACTAAACTGCTGTCTTTGGACTCTAGGCACCCTGCCTCTAATACCAGGCTTTGCTAAATGTCATGCTATTGTAGGAATATTATTTAACATCGCCTTGCCTAAAACTATGAGATGTAATCGCATAATAAACATATTTAGATCACCCTCTGATGCACAGGATCATGGCTTCCCAGCTAGGTCTCCACTACATAAATACCAATACAATTTCAAACTACTTTCTAGGTTTGTTTAAGCATATATGTTAGTGTCTCCCTAGCCAAACCTCCAGGCACTAGGGTTTAGTACATCTATCCAGGAAGATCCCAGAGAAGTGTAAAGTATGGAGGGAAGAGATGTAACAATATCATATTGAATGTAAATCTAATTATATAAGAAAAGAAACTTACATGTGATGAACTATATAGAAATGTAGTCCAGAGCGACCTGAGTGGACTGTAACCTTAACCCAGACACACTTAAGTAGCACTAATAATTCACCCTGAGAAATAGCATCTCTTTTTCACTGGAAGCCACAAATATAGATAAGGGACATTCCGGTAGCTGATAGAGCCGCAGAGGAGCACTGGTGCTCACCAATAATCCTGGGCCTGAACCCTTGTCATCTTTGCATTGCAAGACCCATCACATCTCCTGGGAGGAACTGAGAGACCGGAGGGGGCCAGCAGATCAAACAGCGGACTAGATAATGGATTTCATGATAGTATGGACTTACTCTGAGCCTAGCAGGAAAACTGAAATCAGGCACCAAATTTATCATTCCAAGTTGATTGCAGTTTTCGCTCTCAACAGGGATATTCCTGACACGGATTTCTCCAGGTATTCACATGCAGCAGTATAACATATGTTACGTATCATAACACAACACAACACGACAAAACACAACACATCCTTCTTCTTTTTCCAGCGATAATTGTGACATATTATTTTTGTATACTGCACAAGTGGGAAGATACATTTAGAGGTTGACTCACTTTGAACCTTGAACCACACATAAGTTGAAAAGTTTGTCAAATCTCGAATTACCACTAAACTTTGACCATTCAATTTTTTTACAGGTTTCATTTCATCAGGAATATTCAAAAGAAATGTAAGACCATCCGTTTCTGACTATGGATGCCCAGTTTCAAGAAGCAACATAGGTTTTATATGTGCACTCACCAAAATAATAACAGTTTATTCAAAAGTAACAACAGTGGGCAACTCCTGGGCGTGAGGTCTCTTGTGGTGTTGAGGTCTTAGGGAGGATGGAGCTGATAGAAGGCTTCTTTCTGACTGTTGCAGGTTTCCAGGCTTACCTCAGATGATTTTTTTTTTAATTCCTAGAAGTCATAAATCCACACCCATATGAGTTCATAGATCTGTGGTACCTCCTTGTTGCCACTACCCAAGGCACATTGAGATCTTGGCCCAATTTCCCAGCTTCTGTGCTTAGTAAAGTAAGAGGAGAGCTCCAGTGGGGATTGGGCTAGATGAACTGTGGAGGTGCAGCTGCAGAGCACCCCAGGATCTTGACTTGTCTCTTTGGTGTTGAGGGCTTTATTGCACACGGCATGTGTTCCTCCATCACCTTTTCCCCTCTGCTGTCATATGTGCTCACCACCGGTCACCATCATCCACCTGCCTGGACCAGGCTCATCCAGATGTCACCCTCTCACCTCTGCATGTCTCGATGTAGACTCTCTGCCTGCATCCCGTGTGTAGTGTGCACCACCTCGCTGCAGCGGGAAGATACACTGGAAGCACCACAGGTCCATGCTTCTTCAGAATCTTGTCTCCTTGTTGTCTAATGGCCAGCATCTAGGCCTGAATGCAATAGGATCATTGCTTAGGTAGCAACAGGCAAGGACCTTGTCATCATGGAACCCAGCTGCAAAACAACGCCGAAAGAGAAGGCCAGCTGGGCACACCCTGTGCATCCTAGAACAGACCCCCTCACACTGATGAAAAGAAGTCTGTGAGCCAGGAATCCTGGAAAAAGCACACTGGAGCCCACGGAGACCAGAGCCCAGCAACTTCCCCATTGAGTGAGATCTGAAGATCTCATCAACATACAGCATGGAAGTGATCACAGCATAAAACCAAAGACAGGGCTGTGGATTACACAGGGTCAAACTGTTAGCTGTCAAAGTCCAAGGGAGGACCCAAAGTATGGTCAAAGAGAGAAGGAGGGTAAATGGGCTCAGATCAGCTATCAGAGCAACCATTATTCATACAAAGGGAGAATCGTGAAGTCACTGTTAGCAGGGTTGAAACGCAGTAGACAACTTGAAGCGAACCAATTCTCAGTTCCTACTATTATACTAGGAGGCTGCTATTATTTGAATGGTCGTTTCTATTAAAAATATTGAAACCTTGTTTTCATGTCACAAAAAGTCACAATCCATTTTGATAGGTTTCACTTTTCATTTGGGACACTTTGCACTGAAATTCTATAACAAATGTGAATTCATCATAAAAAATACTGTATTTCTCTACAGACTCTATGTTTTATGCCATTTTTTTTTCTCTGACATCTTTGCACCTCCACTTGATTGCGATTGCGCTGATATATTAATATTAATCATTACGTGCCCAAAGGAACCTCTGTTTCATTGTATAACTGTGAAGTCACCGAGCACACGGCATGAAACCCATCTCAGGGAGCAATCGCAGCATGAGAGCAAGACAGAGCTGCAGACCAAATGGAGGGTAGTCTCCTTTGTCAGCACCAAAGAACAGCCACTTAGCAAATCTCAGATAGTGCACAATATCAAACTCATTTTAAGGGAATTATACTAAGTGAACAAAGACGTCTGGACATTGAGACTCACTGATCAGCTGCCCCATTGTATTAACATCCATGGACCCCAAACAGCGCACAAAAAGACAGAGCAGGGCATTAAATGTCCAAAGGCTTGTCAGAGCTCGTTGACATGACATGCAGCTGGGGCATCCGGGGGCAGGGGAGGGGGGGACACAGAATCTTCAAACTATCATATATGGAACAAAGAAAAAGCTGGGGGCTAAGTTGCTGCAGGTCAGTTGACATGGTTTACTGCCTTACACAACCCATCATACAACCGGGTGATAAAAAAAGTAATTAGTTATATTGCCAATGATCAAAAAATGTCCACAAAGGATCTTCGGTGTTCTGATACAACACACACTATCTGCATTTATTATAGTAAAGCAATCCAGGCGAGAGAGCAAACACAGGGCTGGAGACCAAGAAGACTAAATGCACTGTCATGATAAATCAGCAACGTTCACAGCATGCAGACTCACTGGAGAGAGTCATTCATACCAAAGACATAGCTGTAAGAAAAAGATGATCAAGGGTCAAGCGTAAATACCCAGCAATATCTACTCCTGGGAAACTCAGGCGACTGCTGGAAGCAGAGTATCTAGGAAGACTGTGAGCAGAGGCAGAACTGGAGACTAAATAGAGTCATTGGTCCATTGCCAGAGCTCAGCAAGAATAACAGACTTAAGCTTACAACAATAGGACTTGGATTTCGCAGAGTGCATGCCATAAATAAACTATTTTGGAATAAAGAGAGCTTGAAAGCAATAAAGAGGAGGCATGATTCACAAATCGGTGTGCACTTTATGAGTGCAAATGTCTGAACGGGAAACAACCTTTACAATGCAGTCATTACATCACAACATCCTTTACATTGCATGTCATTACAATGTAGCCATTACATCGCATGTCATTACAACTCATGTCACTACATTGCAAGTCATTACAATGCATACCATTACAACGCATTGTACCCTTACACTATACAACACTTACCCTACTGTTGCACTCACTGGAGTTAGAATAATAATTTTTACCCCTACACTATCCAGCACTTACCCTACTGTTGCACTCACTGGAGTTACAATAGTAATTATTACCCCTATACTATCCAACACTTACCTTAAATGCGATGTAATTGTATGCATTGTAATGGTATGCGTTGTAAAGGTATAATGCGATGTAATGGAAGGCGAGTTTCTAAAAATGCTATGTAATGGCATGCGATGTAAAAGAATGCGTTGTAAAGGATGTTGCGATGTAAAAACTGCGTTGTAAAGGCATGCGTTGTAAATGTATGCGTTGTAACATCATACATTCGTCTAAACATGTGACTGCAAGGCTTCAGAAAATGCTCCATTTACTCCCACATAATATCAACAAAACAATTAAAAATTATATTATATTGGGAGTAAATAGCATGCAAGGGACTGGTCTATGCCTTAATGATCATCCTTGAAAAGGTGTTAATGCACACAAGCACCTCAGTCCGTGGACATTCACAAACGTCTACCAACTTTTGCTTCCCTAGGTATGGTCAGAAACTTAACACACACAAGGGCTGGAGTAAATCCCTTTCTGTGGGGTGTAATCGAACATAACACATCCGAACTTTGAGATGTGTACAAAAAGGTTTTTTTTCACAGAGACGGGTATTGTAACTGTGGAGAAAACAATTGTAGGATTCCGATTTTATCTCCACAAGCACTTTAGGTTTGCACATATTCAGGAAGCATTCTGGGAGAATTGGCAACACCCCAAATTGTTACATTTTACAAATGTGTTCATGTTTTTAATTTGGAAACACTATCAGCAGTGCAAGCTAAGCTTGCTGCTTACTCTATTACCCTATAGCACACACACCAACAGTGAAAACTTTGCATTAGTGAATCATATATACAACTTGGAAGAGGTATGCTTTGCTGAAAGTCTTGTAGTAACAGCAGAGGTATCCTCTGTCTATTAACTATTATGTGATGCTGTAAAGTGCCAGTTCATGGACTTGTGCAGGAGGAGTTTTGATTGGTCTACTTGTCCAGTTAACAAAATGGAAATGCAACCTTCTTGTACTTGGGCCGGAGCAAGCCATGCCTGGAAATGGCTGCAATGTTAGCGAGCTCCTCCAGTCGTATTACTATCCTGCATAAATCCTTTAAGCACAACTCAGTGATCACCACAGAAGCACCCGATCCAGCTTCCAGATAGCGGTACGAACAACTGTGCCGCAGATCGCCGCTGTAGATGACACCGAAAGCCCACAAACCTGCCCGGGAATTTGGACTGAAGAGTGGTCTGCGCTGTGTGGACGCGCGCGCTTGGCGTGCATACTGTGCGATCTCCGGTGATGGAGACGTCCGGTTGCCACGAGTTGGGCCGTATCCTGCATAAACTAATTGATCTGGAGTGGCCGTGTGAACTGCCTTCCAGGTGAGCCCATCGCTGTCTGGTGCGGGCGCAAACCCCCTGAGGGATCATCAGGGGTGGAAAAGGCAGTGGGGCCCCCGCTGAGACTGAGACTCGCAGAGTGTGTGCTTGTAGACCCGGCGCCCCGCCAAGTACCGCGGTGAGACTGTCCCGCGTGTGGACCTGGGGTCGGGGTGACTTGCTTGCAAATACGCTGCATTGGGGGCTCCTGCATGTGATACAGTTAAAACAAAGAAGGGAAAAATTCAACAACTATATGGCATGGGGCATTTAATTTAATTGACTTCACATTGGTGCCTTTCAATCTTCCAGCTGCGCTTTGGGTATATTCCCACACGGATTGCTGAATATCGCGAATCGCAGCGCGTAAATAGTTACAACTACAAGCCGGTATCTGGACACTGGCGGCACACGGTGCACGTGTGTGTGACGACGACAATCCGTGGATGTGTGCAGTGACCGATCCGCAGCCCTAGAGATTTGGTCATAGGTGTGGACCTCCGACCCCTGACTGCTTCTGGGGGCCCTGAGTCTTGTTGTTCTGTTCTCCTGGAGGTGCATGGTGGGACACCCTAAGTGTGGCTGGAAACATACGGCGGAGCGGAGAGGCTGTGTACTGCGGGGACGTAGTCAAACACTTGCTTCATAATTCACTAAGGACTGTAAGAGGAACGCCAACCATGGGTAAGCTGGAAAAAACCAACCCAAATTGCTCTTTGATCAGTCCAAAAAACAAACTGAAAGCATACCTGCCGATGCATCCGGGAGTCAGACACCTACACCAACAGGTACTGTAGACGCAGCGATGGACGTGCACACTATGTTCACTACGATCGAAACCACACTGACAAACATAGATGGGAAAATAGACTCCTTAACATACCGTGTTGATCGCATGTCAGAGCGGCTAGACAGGCATACTGAAAGAATCGATATGGCTGAACATCGCATCACGGAGGCGGAAAATGCTCAACAACAACTCGAAACGAAACAAACAACAACAGACAAGACCTTAACAGCGTTCCTGGCAAAGACCGAAGATTTGGAGGCGAGGTCGCGCCGTAACAGTCTGCGCTTCATGGGCGTTGTGGAGACAACAAACACAGGAAATATTGAACGCTATATTGAATCTCTCCTAATCACACTGCTGGGTAGAGAAACCTTCTCGGACGTCTTTATTGTGGAGCGGGCACACAGATCATTGGCACCTCCGCCGCCGTTGGGGGCGAGACTGCGCCCCATAATCGCCAAAACCCTCTCCGAAAGGCTCGCGACATGGGCACTTTGAATCATGAAGGTATTACTATTTCTATCTATCCGGATTTCAATCCGCAGGTCCAGGAAGCTCGGAAAAAATTCCTGGATGTAAAAAAGAAACTATGGGAGATGAGCAATGATCTATCTGGAGAGATTGAGGATTACAGATGACGGAAAAAGTAGAGTCTACAACATGCTTACAGAAGTTCTTAAATACTTGAAAACGAAGGCGTCACAGCAGCCACGCCGGAGATCCCCTAGAGGCACGCAAGATGACTCAGGGACTGCATCAGATGTTGAAAAATGGTATATACACTGACCAAGATCGCCTTGAACTTGTCTACAGTGGACTCCATAGGCGGCCTTCTATACCAATGCACTGAGGATTCAGATAAGTAATGGTTGTATTTGAATGTATGTATAACATCATGCCCACAGATGAGCGTAAGGCCAACTTTGTTTAAAGTGTCACTGTTTGGGCTACACATGACATTGCCTCCTGAGGATCACATTAGGCTTATTCTACTTGTGTAAATTGAGTTGTGCAGAAATGTACTACATATAATTGGTGACACGACCCCCCGTATGACCTGTTCATAGGTGAATAGAGAAGGCTACTCCCGCCACCGTTGTGTGCACCACAATCTTGTTTTTTTCGTTCTAATGAGCAATGTTTAAGGGGGAGGAGGATATTCATCAGTCTCAGGGGATTGTCTTTGCCATAATTGGGATGGCAAAGTGGGAGGGGGAAGGGAAGGGCGGGGAAATCAAAAAAATGGTCCACACGGAGACAACTGTAGCTTATTATCGTATGATGTGCAGATCTAGACGAAGATATTCTGTTTATGCAAGTACTGCAGACAGTAATGAATAACAGATCGACACCTACGAGAACGCTAACTTTTATGACATGGAATGTAAGAGGCCTACACAACCCACAGAAAATACGGAAGGTTTTTGCATATTTATGTCGTCATAAGGTAGACGTCGAATGTTTGCAAGAGACACACCTTACTAGCACAAAAGAGTGCAGAGTGGGGGCTAGATGGGCTGCGTACAGGTTTGCATCTTCCTAGTCTACCTATGCTAGAGGAGTCCTACTACTCATTTAAAAAAATGTTCCCTTTACTCTGCTCCACTCAACTCAAGATGATCAGGGGAGATTTGTTATTGTACAAGGCAATTTTGGGGGCACTGTCATGACTCTAGTCAATGTCTATGGGCCTGATGTAGATGACCCCTCTTTCTATATGGGTATATTGTCCAAACTACACACACTCCTGCCATCTGCAATAGTGTGGGGTGGTGACTTTAATACATGCATTGACCCAACTATGGATAGGTCCACCTGGAATGATCGATATGGTAAACAATCCACCAAGATACTCAAAGAAGATATGGCAGACTATGCCATGATGAATATATGGAGGATGCGCCACCCTTCTTGCAAAGAGGGCACTTGCGTATCCACTACACATAACACCTGGTCGCGCATTGACTTCTGGCTAGCCACAGCAGACGTAAACGCTTGGACGACTGCAACTGCACATATGC
This sequence comes from Triturus cristatus, assembly GCF_964204655.1. Taxonomy (NCBI): domain Eukaryota; kingdom Metazoa; phylum Chordata; class Amphibia; order Caudata; family Salamandridae; genus Triturus; species Triturus cristatus. Next base: position 1,158,141,311 of record NC_140593.1, on the reverse strand, counting down.
CCAAAACACTCTCAGATCACGCGCCGGTCAGATTGGAACGAATCATCCCCACTCACACGCCACATCAATATACATGGCGCCTAAATCCTAACGCACTACAAGACCAAGTATTTAGAGTCGAACTGCGGCAGGCTATTACTGAATATTTTACACATAACGTAGATTCTGTAGATAGTGCTAAAGTACTCTGGAAGGCCTTTAAGGTAACGATTAGGGGCTTCTGTATTGGGAAGCATGCAGGTATACTCAAAGACATCCAGAGGCAATTGTCCAAGATTGAAGAAGACATTACAAACCTTAAAACTACATACATGACCACATTAGAGCCCACGCTATTAGCTGAAATTCTAAAACAAATAGATAGATAACACGAGTTTGCAGTAACAAAATTAAATACCTTTTGTGTAAATATACTGCCAGAGCCTATGGGGAAGGTGGTAGGCCAGGTAGAACACTCTCCAGTAAGTTACAGCCCACACACACTGCGTCGTACATAACGCAAATTATGGGCGGTCAAGAAACACCTAAGTATGACACCCCCTCTATCACACATTGATTCGCTGATCACTACACTCACTTGTACACTGCCAAGACAAATGCAACTCAAGCTGCGATAAACAAATACCTAGACGATATTGCGCTGGCGTGGCTTTCTGATGCTCACTGGGAATATTTTAGTCATCACATAATGGAGGATGAGATGAGGGAAGCAATAAACTCGCTGCCAACTAACAGGGCGCCAGGTATAGATGGCTTGCCTGGAGAGTTCTACAAAGAATACAACGATATATTACTCCCCCACCTAGCAGCAATGTATGAGGAAGCTTAAGTAGAGGGCATAGTGCCCCCCTCGTTACGAGAGGCACTCCTAATCACACTCCTTAAACCTGATAAAGATCCGACTAAATGCTCCTTTCGCCCACTGTCATTAATTAACACAGATGCCAAAATACTGGCCAAAATTATTGCCCTCAGACTCCAACCGTTGATGCAAAACCTAGTCCTTCCAGACCGGCTGGGTTCATTCCAACGCGATCAACCACACAAAATATATGGACTGTATTTGCCATGTTCCATCACCAGCCTCCGCGACTCTACTCGATGCAGCAAAGCCATTTGATTTGGTGCAATGGCCTTTTTTGTTTCAGGTTCCGAGACAAATGGGATTCCCGGAACCATTTCTGAATTGGATAACCCTACTTTACACACAACCCAGTGCTCGATTACATATAAATGGTAGCACATCTGCTCCTATTCATATTTTCCGTGGCACGCGTCAGGGCTGCCCATTATCCCCGCTTTTATTCACATTGGCGTTAGAGCCCCTCGCGTGTAAGATTCGTAAAAAACACGCTGATACAGCCCTGCAGTTTCACCTGCGGCCCATAACAATATCACTGTATGCAGATGATATTGTCCTTTATACGAGACATCCTGACACCAATTTCAATAAACTTATCCGAGAATTTATCGGTTTTGCATACTACTCCGGCCTTAGTATAAACTGGGACAAATCAGTAGTGATCCCACTTACCCCGACGACAACTAAACCAACAATCGACTATCCACTACAATGGCAAAAAGAACCAATTAAATACTTAGGGGTATGGATACACCGAGAATTATAGTAAAGTGATAGTTAGACTAGAAGAACAGGTTGACAGATGGATCTACCTTCCCCTATCACTTGCCGATAGAATAGCCGTACAATAAATGGTGGTGTTACCACGGTTCCTTTATTTATTCATGAATATACCTATATGGATTCCACAAGTGTTATTTGCTAGAATACATACAGCTCTACTTAAATTGACTTGGGCAGGTAAACATGAACGAGTGGGTTGGAAGGAACTTACTAGACCATACTCGCAAGGAGGTTTTGGGGCTCCAGACCTTCAACTTTACTACTACTGTGCACAGTCACAATATGCCCACTAATGGTTACACCCACATGGACATATACCACATATAGCTGTGGAATATGAAAATATGCTTCCCACCCCACTAATAGCACTTGTCTCATCTCCCCAACGACATACTTTGTCTACAGGGATATACCCGTTGACGTGCACCTCTAAAGCATGGCATACAGTAGCAAAACAAGCGCGTAAACTCCCAACGTATGCACCAGCGCTCCCCTTGTCTCACCATCCACAACTTACAGTACAAGAATCCAAAATGCTACACTTATTAAATGAGATGGGGTTTCGTAAAATGGGGGTTGTTTTCCCGCATGGGTAGTTTATATTGCACAATGATATCACCCTGTTCACACACCACACTCCACTGAAAACCTTTGCATATATGAGACTGCGCGCAGCGCTCAGAGCATTATACCCCACTTTCCCAGATGAACCGCTGACACATGATACACTGCAGACCCTGCTGGTGTCCCTGACGCGGCGAGGCCTAGTTACAAAATTAAACACTACTGCCCAACAGGAACAATTACATGCTCAAAATAGACCAAAAACGAGATGGGAAGACGCTAGGTGAAAGCATCACCACGGAATACTGGGATTACAGCTGCATACAACTGCAGATACTCACTTCCAATTGTAACTTGAAGATAATACACTTCAAGTTTCCACATCAAGTGTATTACACACCCGCACAGCTACATAAATATGGTTTGAGAGAGGATTGCAAATGCCGTAGATGTGGGGCCCCTACAGCAGATTTCTTGCATGTGGCTTGGTCATGCCCGCAACTCCATTCCTACTGGGCAGAGGTAACCAATACACTGACCACTATATTAGCAGAACTAATACCCAATACCCCCCAGATATGTCTACTAGGTATGTAAAAGATCAAGTTAGCTCGTAGACGCAAGTTCCTAGCAATAGCCTTGCTGCTAGCAAAAAGACGTATAGCAATGAAATGGGGCAGTAAGCCTGCACCGAAATACAAAGATTGGATAGCAGATATGGTATACTGCAAGAAACAGTTGGAAACCTATGCGGAAGAGTTACCACAGGCTTCTTGGCCAAGAGATTTTTGGGAACCGCTGGTACAATTTTTAGAAACCACACAGACCAATGATTGATGCTGGACTGGGAGAGAGGTGTGTAGTTGCAGTGGGCTATATCCCGCATGTACCTCAGCAAAATGGCAGGATGGGGAGGGTAGGAGTGGACTATGTACTAAAACAAGGCTAGTGGAAGAGTCCTGCAGGCCTGGTACCTGTCACCTTGTGTTGACCCTCCCATAATACGTATGATGTGAATCTGTAATGCTTTGGATATTATGGATAATTACATAATTGCGTGTACTTTTGATTGCCTAGACATGTAATGTAACCGATCGTATGCATATCTGTAATATGCAGTCTTTCTTCTGTACTGGATCGAAAAATAATTTTATTTTTAAAAAAAACCTTCTTGTACTTGTTGTCTTTTACTTCAAACAATACAATATGTCCTGAGAAGTGGGCCACAAAATGTGACACCCCTGAATAAATGGTGGCCAAAGTAACTGTTTTCAAGTCAGCAAATGTTCTCTTGGGGTACTACCTGAGTGAGCAAGTGCCTGCACTAGTTTGGGATGCTGAGTGCTCCATAAGTGACAGTGATGTACATGGGCTAATGGGTGTTTGCTAACTGATCAGTTTTCCCTAGAAATTAGAGTTTGCTCTTCATGTTCAGAGTCTACCTTCCAGTCTGCTAGATATCAATGCATGAATGGGAAGGGTGTAGGAGAGGTAAACCCTTCAGTTGCGACTTTAATGCTTGCATTGCATCTTCACAGAGACTATCCTCATGCTCCTAACTGTGCCCAGAGCCAGAATGCTGCAGGAACTAGGTTTAAGCCTGCTCAGCTGTAGGAACAACACCAGGGAGGTGTTAATATTCTTTGAATATCCTTCAGTGGAGTGGCGGTTAGGCCATGAGGACCTCAGGGCTCCACTCCTCTGATGTGCAGGATCACTGAAAGAATTTTATTTCACTGCTCAAAATGGATTACTGATGCGGTACATTAGTGCCTGACTGCCTGACCTGAAGTCCATTTCAAGGTCAGGCAGCCAGACACTGGCAGGCATTAGAGCACATATGGAATCACTTCAGCATGATACTGACGTCATTATACAGAGTTCACCCTTTTGTCATGTCCTTTAGGATAGTCCCATCATGCACTTACCAATTACATACATTTTGTCCCATCCATACGGCATAACGGTTCGACACAGGTGACCTTTTACCTAGCAGTTTATTTCTGTCTCTTCGACACCAAGCTCCTGGTACCCTATCTTAATCCCTGTACCTGACATACATAAACATGTCCCCAGGCACTGCAGATTTATTCTGTATAAGGGTCACCACTTTTTGCATCCATGGCCAACAGCCAGCTGTGCATGATGATTTTTGTTTAGAAAAGGATTGGCAAAGGATTAGTGCCTGTTTTCAAAACATATCAATTCTAGGGGAAAACCTAGAGTGACCGCTTTAGTATAAAAGACACTCACTCCCCCTTACAGAGAGAGAGGAGTATTCCTTCCAGGCTGGACCGAGACGCTGCAGGCTGATCCTTCGACAGGCAGAGACCTAACATTCCTTGTGGGGTGCCATCCTCGACGCAGAGACGGGGTCCTTCATTTAGAACCATTAGGTGAGGGGTTAGCACTTCCCCGGGAGATTCTTGGCTCCATTAGGATCTATCCTAACATTTACATACACATGCTTCACCTACATACCTAGGCTAGGTACATTTAGGTAGGAAACGCATCATAGGAGTACGCCAATGCTATTGTTTTATATAATCTGCTTTTATTCATCTTATTAGCACTATGGTAGAAATGTATCTGATATTAACGATATTGGTGCTAGCGATCACATTTGCCTGCTCCTGTCTATTGATTGTCGCAGCCAATATGTTTCACACTAGACTGATGCTTGACCAATAAATACTTATTGAAACCGTACCAAACGTCATTCTATGTGTATCCTGAGAAAAGTAAGCATGGGTGACTGAGCGAAAGATATCGTATTGTTTTCCACAATACCTGAGGAATCAGGGTTGTCATGTTCAGTGGTTGCCAGAAACTACCTACACCGCTGTAGAATACAGGGGGTGGTAGTGGGACCTAAGAGCTTGCTGGTCTAACAGCAGACTCATCTTGTAGGGGCGTCCAGAGTCTGTCTGCACACCAAGCTCTCAAAACGTGCAAGTACTGGGGGGGTCGTAGGAACTACATGGCACTTTTAGTCCTTAATTGCCCTAAGGAGCCGTTGTGCTATAGAGGTGCAAGGCACTGACAGAAACAAGTCTAATCAGGTGTTGCACGCAGAAACTCTTGGTGGTAAACAACACGCCACTTAAGGACTTTTACTTCAGTGTTAGAATTGGGAATCTCTGGTTGGCACAGGCATGCGCTTGTGACAAGCAGGGACTCTTACTTCTAAGTCAGGATAAGGGGATCACCCCTTCAAATAACCCCTGCTCACCCTTTAGGTAGTGTGGCGCAAGCAGTCAAGACTATTCTCAGGGCGTCATAGGTTAAGCATTTGTGAACAAATACAGTAATACAATGAGATACCACAAATGGACACCAGTCAGGGTTGTATAAAAATAGGTTTCTTTATATAAGGCTTAGCACAAGACCAGAATAACGAGAAAATGACCACAGTATTATTTTAAAGTTCAATGTTCTTGTAGAAAGGCTTAAAACACAAAAATAGGCTTCTTTTAAGTAAATACGCTTCTTTCACATAAGTACGCTTCGTTCAAGGCTCTGTATGGTTCGTACCTGGACGTGCGGTTCGCTGGCGTTCAAAAGCAAAGAAAGTACGAGTCGAACAATCGTTGCGGACTCCGGGGTCCGTGAAGTACATGCTGCAGGGAGAACAGAACAAAGTACCTTGGTTTTTCGTAGGGTCCGCGACGGACAGTGCGGGACAAGTCGATGGGTCCGGATCGTAGTTCGGCAGCGTATTCGGTCTGGTCGGGTCGCGGCGTCGGGACGCGGCGTTGGTACGGGACCTTCAGGGATTCATTGCGGATGGTCCGGATTGGCTTGCAGAGTCTGTGGCGTTCGGCGTTCGAGCCGTACCTTCGGTGCAGATAGGCGGCGACACTTCTCGGCGCCGTACTGCGTACGGGGAGGATCGGTGCGGTGCGGCTTCTCGGCTCTGAGCACGGCACAGTACAGTACGTTTAACAGCGTACGGACCGTACCTGCGGGACAGCGAAGCTTGATGCGTACCAGATTAGGCAGCCAGGGCTGTACGACTCGAATCGTCGGGGAAGGTTAGGTGCGATGCGGCCGGGAGGAATACGGTGCGTACTAGCGCTTTTAAATCAGCGTAGACACACGGTGCCGGGCGGCAAAGACACAGCTTCGCGGCGGATGGGGTACGAGTCGTACTGGAGCCAAATCCAGCGGGAAACAAGCAAGAATCGTCCAGGCAACTCAATTTTGGAAGGCAGATGAGTCCAATGGTCCTGGGACTCAGTTCAGGGGGCAAGCTCTCTTCCAAGCCCTTGGAGATAGTTGAAAACAAAGTTGCAAAGTCTCTTCTAGTCTTTTCCTCTCCTTTCTCAGCAAGGCACCAGCTGCAGGCCAATCCCCCAGGTTAGGGAAAGTTACTCCTCCTTCAGCTTCTTCCAGGTCCTCCTAGTCAGGCAGAGTTTCTTCGTGGTTCAATCAGGATCTGATTTCTTAGGAGCAGGGCTCCTACATTTATACCCAGTTTATTTTGTCTTTACAGGCCAGGGGGGCCTTTGCATAATCCCAGTCCAGTTCTTTTCAGTGTGGAGCACTTTCTTGTTGGGACTCTGGCTTCTTCTTTCAGCAGGCAGGGCAGAGACATCAGATGCTCCCCAGGGGGTGGAGCCAGCATTGTGGTGGCAGAGTACAGCCCTATTCAGAGTCAAGGTGCACTCCTCCCACCCATCCTGGTGTAATCTCCCTATTCACCACCTGGCAGCCCCAGCCTGTCTCCTGGAACTTCCCAGCCCTGTCACTCCAGCTACACACAAAGAAGATAACCCCTCCCAGCAGAGGCGGACTGAAATGGTTAGGCACGCAAAGGCTATCTTTCTAAAAGTAGCATTTGCAAACACAGGATATTAAAATAAACTTTACTAAAAGATGTATTTTATTATTCTGAGTTCAGGCATACTAAACATGAATTTCTACCATGCTCCCTGAGCCTGCTAGGATTATAGAGTGTTATAATCTAGCAGCCCATTCTGGCCTATGGAGAGCAGGTAGCCTTACAATAGTGAAAAACGAAAATGGCTGTAATTCACTATTAGGACATGCCGCACACTTCAGGGCATGTCCTACCTTATCCTTACAATGCACCCTGCCCTAGGGCCTACCATAGGGGTGACTAACATGAAGGCAAGGGAAGGTTTAGGGACTGGCAAGTGGGGACACTTGCCCAGTCAGCATGACAGTACCAGACTGCATGCAGGTTCTGCAATGGCAGACCTTAGACACATTTTACCAGGCTGCTTTTGTGGGTGGCACAACCAGTGCTGCAAGCCCACTAGCAGCATTTGGATATACAAGCCCTCGGCACCCCTGGTGCACTCTACTAGGGACTGACAGTAAACCAAATAAGCCAAACATGAAAGTCAATTAACTTAATACAGTTTACCATAGGGAGCACTTGCACTGTGGCACTGGATGGCAGTGGCACAGTGCCCTGAGCAGCTAACACCAGTACAAAAACACATTGAGGCACAGACAAAAATGGAAGGGTGACCCACGCCAATGGTGCCAGGTCTAACACGTGTCCCCTCCAGCTGAAATGTGGGGAGAACTACCCTACTCCAGGGAGTTCCTCTTCACTAAGGCGGAAAAACCTGGACAGACCGTCAGCATTGCCGTGATCTGTGCCGGGGCGATGCTCCACCGTAAAGTCCATACCCTGTAGGGAGATGGACCACCTCAACAGTTTTGGGTTCTCACCCCTCATTTGCATCAACCATCTGAGGGGCCTGTGGTCGGTCTGAACCCGGAAGTGAGACCCAAACAAGTAGTGTCTTAGCTTTTTCCGCGCCCAGACCACAGCAAATGCTTCTCGCTCTATCGCGCTCCACCTTTGTTCCCGTGGAAGTTACCTCCTACTTATGAAGGCTACAGGTTGGTCCCAGCCCTCCTCAGTCATCTGTGAGAGAACAGCCCCTACACCATGCTCTGATGCGTCTGTCTGCACTAGGAATTCTTTGGAGAAGTCAGGAGCCAAGAGCACGGGCGCCGTGCACATGGCAGTCTTCAGGGTGTCAAAGACCTTCTGACAGGTGTCAGTCCATATCACTTTTCGTGGGCTGCTTCTTCGAAGTCAGCTCTGTCAAGGGGGCAACAATGCTGCCATACCCCTTGACAAACCTCCTGTAGTACCCTGTGAGTCCTAAAAAGGCCCTCACCTCTGTCTGGGTCTTTGGGGGCTCCCAAGCCAGGATGGTTTCAACCTTGGGTTGGAGGGGCGCCACCTGGCCGCTCCCCACTTGGTGTCCCAAGTACACCACTGAACCCTGCCCGATCTGACACTTGCTTGCCTTGATCGTGAGGTCTGCCTTGCGCAGTGCCATCAACACTTCCCACAGATGTTGCAGGTGTTCTTTCCATGTGCCACTGAACACTGCGATATCATCCAGGTATGCGGCGCTGAACTCGGTCAGCCCAGCCAACACCTGGTTGACCAACCTCTAGAAGGTGGCAGGGGCATTCTTCATCCCAAATGGCATAACCCGGAACTGGAAATGCCCATCTGGTGTGGAGAATGCGGACCTCTCTTTGGCCCCATCAGTCAAGGCAATCTGCCAGTACCCGGGCGTTAAATCAAACGTACTGAGGTACCGTGCAGCCCCTAACCGATCAGCTCTGGGGATGGGGTGCGCATCAGTCTTCGTCACTGAGTTGAGTCCTCTGTAGTCCACACAGAACCAGAGTTCGGGTGTGGCACCCGGCGCTGCAGCCTTTGGGACCAAGACCACTGGGCTGGCCCAAGGTCTGCTGGAGGACTCAACCACCCCTAGAGCAAGCATCTTTGAGACCTCCTCTTTGATGCAGGCTCTGACCCTGTCAGTTACCCTGTAACCTTTGTGCTTCACAGGTAAGCTGTCTCCTGTATCCACATCAATGACGCACCAATCTGTGATACCAGGAACCAGGGAGAACAGGTCAGGAAACTGCCCCAGCAGCTGGCGGCAGTCATCCTGTTGCTCAGGGGTCAGGGTGGGTGAGAGGTTAACTCCATCCACTGACCCGTCTCGCTCTGAGGCTACCAAGAGGTCAGAAAGAGGCTCGGACTCCTCTTCCGTCCCATCATCGGTGGCCAAGAGCATGCCCACTTCGGACCTCTCCAAGTGGGGCTTCAGTCGATTGACATGTAGGACCCTTAAGGGGTTCCTAGGAGACTGCAAGTCCACCAAGTAGGTGACAGAACTCTTGCGCTCCACAATCTCAAAGGGTCCTGTCCACTTGTCTTGGAGTGCACAAGGCTCCACAGGGGCCAGGACCCATACCTTTTGACCAGGTTGAAGCTCAACCAGAGTGGCATTCTGGTCGTACCACCGCTTCATTTCCTCCTGGCTGGCTTCCAGGTTTGCCTCAGCAAGTTGCCTGAAACGCCTAGTCTGTCAGTCAGTCAGTCAAAAACAATGTTTATTTAGACCTTGGTCTTTAAACAATTATGGAACCAATTAAAAAACAAAAAACAAAAAAAACATCACAATATATACATTATCAATGTTAGGGAATTGATCAATTTTTCAATAGATAGTACATGAATCCAGTTTTCCTGCTCAGGGAGGCTCAACACATTTTAAAATATATGCAATATAAAGATATTCTTATAAAATACGATATTAATACCATAATACAAAAGTTAAAATGGTTTAAAATCATTAAATCTTTTAACTAATTCATTGCTAGGAAATGTATTCATTTATTTTTAATTTCTTTCATATATTTCCCAATTGCAATCGCTATATCAAGATTTGGCATTTCAGTAAGTAGTTCTGCTGCCTTATTCCTTTGCCTTATTTCATATTTTAAAAATATTGGGCGGAGATAACATTTACGCTGTTCTAGTAGCATTGTACAGTCCAACAGAATGTGCAATATATCGCCTTTAGTGCCCAAATTATACTTACAATGGCCATCAAAATATAACATTTTTCTTTTCAGTTCCTCATTTGCCAACCAGGGATTTATACCTATTCTTATTCTTAAAATCTCCTGTCTATACCCCATGTTTGGTAAAATTTCCAGATAGGGGAACCAATTTTCTTTTCGCCATGAATCCCTCATTAATTGCACAGATTTTTTCTTCTCCAAGTAGACCATATCTCCTCTTCTTGAGGCTTCTTGTCCATATTTTATGAGCTCCTTCTTAGAGAACTCTACCTGCAACTGGCTCTGGGTGATTTTTACCTTTAGATTCTCACTGGCCTGTAATAATTTCTTTCTTGTATCTTTCGCCCATTTTAGGCTACTTGATATAATCTCTTTCCTACACCAATGTGATATCTTCTGGCCTGTCTCTATATCCAGGCGTTTCCAAAATCTGACCAAAGCCATTTGAGCCTGAATACTCCAAGCAGTTGTACCTATCTCGGTTCTTATTGCTTGGATCATCGAAGAGCGTGGTAACGCCAACAATGTTTTCAGGCACATACCTTCCTCTTGGTCCCAAACTTGCTTACCGCTTAGATAAAGGATCTCTACTCCATATAACACCTGTGGTGGGATCATAGAGCTAAAAGCCTTTAACAGCGGTCTATGTGACATATATCCATAGTCCCGATTAAATTTCTTCAATCCGCAGATTGATGAGACGGCCTTTGCTTTTTGAGCTTCTAAATGTGTATACCATTTTAACTTCCTGTCAAACCATACGCCCAGATAGCGATATTCATTCACTATTTCCAGTTTAAAATCTCCTAACATCCATTTAAAACTCGTGTCTTTATTTCCGAAACATAAAATTTTTGTTTTATCCATATTTACAATTAAACTTTTCCCTTCACAGTATTCTCTAAACGCATGTAATTTTCTCTGGAGGCCTATTTCGGTCTGGTCCAAAATCACCAGGTCGTCAGCATATAGCAAGCATGAAATTTTCTTACCGTCCATTTTTGGGCTTGCACTTCTTTCAACCTCTAAGGTTGCTGGTAGGTCAGCCAAGAATATTGCAAAGAGCAGGGGGGCTAACACGCAGCCCTGTCTTAGGCCATTTTCAATTACTATTTTTGGTGTCAGTGACCCCTCTGTATCTCTTATTACTTGGGCCCAATTGCCACAATGTAACTCTTTTATTATACTCAGCAACCCCACGGGGATGTTTTTGTTTACTAGAGTTTCCCAAAGGCAGTTCCGATCAACTGAATTGAACGCTGCTCGAAAGTCAACAAAGCAGCAGCACATCTTACCATTTTGTTCCAATGACTTGCGTGCGACTGCCCATAAAGCAAAGCAGTGGTCGATTGTGGAGTGTCCTTCTTTAAAGCCCCCCTGTTCAGTTGGTACAATTGAAAATTCCTCCACCCAGTTCTTTAATCTATTCAGAATTATTTTTGAGAAAACTTTTTCCCCAATATCTAACAGGTTAATTAACCTATAGTTTTGTGGTGCGCTCATGTCACCTTTTTTATGGATTGGCCTTATTACGGCTCCCTTCCAATTCTTAGGTATTTTCCCTACCTCTAAAATTACCGAAAACATCTGAGAAAAAAAACTCGCCCACCACTGCATCTCTGACTTTATTATTATTGCTGGGAGGTTATCTGGCCCTGCAGCCCGTGTTAGTTTTAAATCAGCTATAACATTTTTTACATTTTGTTCTGAGAAATCTGATTTTAATTCATCCGTTAGCCCTGGCCATTGCTCTGGGGCTGTTTCTTCTGGTCTTCTACGTACGCCGTACAATACCTTCAAATACTTTTCCCATGCTGCCTCGTCTACCACACAATTCATGGCCCCGACAGGATGGTCTTCTGCTGCTTTTACTAGTTTCCAAAACTGTCTTAGGTTCTTCGTTTCAATAGACACCAATAAGTTTTCCCAACATTTTTCTCTATAGGCTCTTTTTGTATCTCTAAGTAACTTTTTATATTCTTTTTTCAATTTTTCAAGATGCCTTTGTTTCTTCCAGTTAGATTTTTTACTACTTCTAATTTCTCTCCTTATCTCTCTTTTTTTCTTCTGACAATCTACCGTGAACCATCTCAAGCAGTTTACAGGGATTGTATGTTGATTTACTTTATTTCTCTTCAATTCGATTCGTAGACATTGCACCACTTGCGCTATTTTTCCCTCGTACCATTCCAGATTTTGACCCGCTATATCTCCTAAAGGTATCTTCTCTTGCAATTTCCTTAATTTTTCTAAATATTCTTCCGTTAATCTAGTTGTTACTCTTTTTGGGTATTCAACTTGTTGTTCAATTACCTTATCACAGGGTTTCGTACGTCCACCTTCGATTGTCAGCTGCAGGGGATGATGATCACTCCCTTCTAACTGGAGTATCCTAAATTTCCTTATTAGAGGGAAGTTACAAGCAAACATAAACATATAATCTATTGGGCAGTTTTGTGTACCTATTTTAAATGTTTTCTTTGCTGGGCAATCAGATTCAAATCTACCATTCAGACAATAAAGGCCCTTCGACCCTAAATAATTTCCCAGCCATTCATCCCGTCTTTGGGGGTCGCAGACCGGAAAAATTGCTTGTTTTATCTCATATGCATCCATTATATCCCTATACCAGAGATCGACCTTCTTTGGACTCAATTTGTGATTAAAATCTCCCATTATGAAAAACATATCCAATTCATACATTTCACATAAAACATCTATATCTTCTTTAAAATACTCCAACTCACTTTCATACTCCTTGATGTCCCCCCATTGCATATACACATTTATAATAATTACATTTTCATATTTTTTCCCTAGCATCAATAATGACAGTTCACATACCAAAAGCCATTTACATTTTACTTTTACCGGAGTCACATTAGTTGCTATTTTTGTAGACAATAAGGTCATAATCCCCCCCGCCGGACGCCCAAATCTTTTTTTCCTGGCTGATCGATGCAGTTGGGTAAAACCATCAAATGTTGGGGTTTCGTCGCAAAGCCAAGTTTCTTGCAAACACATAATTTCCACATCCTTTAGTAGCTTACTTAAACATTCCTGTTTTGCTCTATCGCCCAAACCATTTATGTTCCAAGTTAAGAACTTAAGGCTATGCGACACCCCTTCATCCTATTCTACCTCACTTAAACCTCCATCCTCTGCCAAATCTTCATTATACCACTGGGAGGGGCCTACAGGACTATTTCTTTGGCTCCAGTTACACCAAGTATTGTCAAATTCTGTATTATTCACTGCTATATTTAGAGTACCTCCCCCCTCTCTGCTTTCCTCCATTAACCTCACTTGTCTCTTCCCAAGTCCTGCATGGTAATTTAAAAAATTGCCATCTGGGTACATCTTTTTTTCCATTTCCTTCTCTGACAGTAATCGTATCCCTTCCTGCTCTAACTCGCTCTCTGCCTTCCATACTGTCATTTTCACCAAGTCTGAGTAAACAAGGACTATTGTAATTTCTTTCCCATTTGTATCTTCTACAAAGCCTACTTGTCTTAGATCTTTTGTTCCTATTACCCTCAAGCTTGGACATTTTGAGAAGGAAAACAGGATTTGGGACCTATTTCTGGGTTGGATCTTTCGTGTTTTCTTTCCCTTTTTCTCTGGTTGGGCTGGTTCAAAGTATAGCCATTTATTACTTAGAGGGGTTGGCTTTATGTTAGGTATTTTTATACCTAACCGTCTATTATCCTTCCATATAGCCTTGCCCTGGTTACTTTTCACTCCTATCTTTCCTGATTGCGGAGCGGCTTTTTCAAGGGTTCGGGTCTTCTGGGTGTATTTATCCTGATCCCCATTTGTTTTTTTTTGTTTTAATGGAGGTTTTACTTCTACTTTCTCTCTTCTTGGTCCCTTACAGATCTGTTTCTTTACTTGGTCCTTGGGGCCCTTCCTCTTACTTTTCTCTTTTGCAGACTTATCGGATGCTAATATTACTGCTTGATTTGGCTTTTTCTCCACTTCCTTTACCTGCTGTTTTACCCCTAGAGTACCTTTGGGTCCCTGCTTTCTACCTAACGTTCTTCTGGTCTGGCCACTATAGTTTGTAAACCTAGCTTGACAGCTATAGTTCATAAACCTATATCTGGGGATTTCTCCTCTTCTTCTTATCAGCATCGGGCGTTTAGATATATATACATTATGGAGTGGTACTACCGTTTCTGCACTCCCTAGCTTTTCTACAGGTTGTAAATCTTCTACCGGTCTCATCATATATGGCATTTGTCCTCGAATTCCTTGCAACTCCTCCTCTATCTCTTTTAAATATATTTTTTGCGTTTTTAGAACCCCGTTGTTTAACATTGTAACTTCTAGAATACCCTGGAGGGTTTTCTGAAGCATCAACAGTATGTCCATCATTGACGAGGAAGGAGTAGCGGAAATGTCAAAATCATGTAGGCTATTTCTTTCAGGGTCATCGCTTCTTGTGCTTCTCAAAGGTTCCTGCTGAGTTTCATTTGACCGTTGAGCCGATGTATTTAATACCTCACTCCGATCAGTTCTTGACGTTTCACTGATATTTTCCATTTGACCTGAGGTCTCGAGACCCTGGATTTGTGACCGGAATAATCTGGGGGATGAAGACAGTCACGGCGGTATTAACAATTCACTTTGACCTATTTGTGAATAGTTTAACAGAAGTGATGTCTCCTGTAGTTCTTCCACGAGTTCTACAGTGCCATTTCCGATCACCTGCGCTGCCCCCATACACATGGCTCTCATAGGTGTATCAGTTCTTTTGTAATGTTTCCCTAAAAAATCCTTTACAGGGTTGGAGACTGATAAACATCCTTTATTTACTTGCTCGGTCTCTATAATAGCTTGTTTATTAGCTTTTTTAGTTTTTCTCCTTTGCGATATTGTTTTGGCACCTGCTTTGGGGCTAACCTGACTCTCCAGGCTTTCTTCTGTAGACTTTGATTTTCCAAGTAGTTCTCTCCAGCCGGGACTCCGCTCCGTTTGTTTTTTTCGGATTCTTAGCATTCTTTTTGGCCCCATAACTATAGCCGCAAATAAGTATATTCTATTGGATGGACTTATGTGTTCCTCGCTTGACTTTCCCCTCCCTTACTACCCCCTAGGCAGTTAAGTCTATATACTTTTGGGGGAATGTTCAGGGTCAATAATCATTCATCCACATCCACTTACCTCTGTTGTGCCGCTAACCTGCCTTGCCCACCAAGCGCCTTAAGATTTGCAATTTGTAGTTTTTGTGGCTTAGATGCTTCAAATTTAAATGCTTCAAGTGACTCAAATGTCCTTAGGGCCTTGGGGCCTCCCTCTTACTTCTCTCCTTTTACAGAGAGGAGGGGGGCCACGGTCGATTTCCAATACAGCTTCCCGGTACCTGAAAGGGCTAGGGTTACCTCTCTTTCCCTTACTCCATTGCCACGTGACCGCCAAGTCCTCCAGGTCCGCCGACTCCCGAGAGCATATATCGGAACTAACTTCTCTTCTCCTGTAAAGGCTGCACTACACGGTGCCGTAAACCTTCAACGTAATCCTTCAGCATCCGTGCTCCGTTGCAGCGCGATCCCCTCGGCCTCAGGGGGTGGGGCGGGGCGCGATCGGCGGGATGCGATCTGCGCGATCGGCGCAATCGACGTTTCTCCGACGTTCTCTGTGGGCGGGCAGGCAGCAGGCGGCAACACAACAGAGAGCAAATCACTTCGTCTCACTCGCCTAGTCTGGTTCCGGAAAGCCAGCATGTAACTGTATACATTCTGGGGAGGTTTCCTGGGAGATTGCTCCCAGCCTTCCTTGACCAGACTAAGAGGTCCTCGCACGGGGTGGCCATACAAAAGCTCAAAGGGACTGAACCCCAGAGACTTTTGTGGCACCTCACGGTACGCAAAGAGAAGGCATGGTAAGAGGACGTCCCACTTACGCCTCATGGGTTCCTCAAGACCCATAATCATGCCCTTTAGGGTTCGGTTGAATCGCTCAACCAACCCGTTTCCTTGGGGATGGTAAGGGGTGGTGAACTTGTATGTCACACCACACTCTTGCCAAAGGGATTTCATATATTTGGATATGAAATTGGTTCCCCTGTCAGACACCACCTCTAGAGGGAATCCTACTCGGGAGAAAATTCCCATCAGTGCCCGTCCCACCATAGGGGCCATCACTGTCCTCAGAGGGATGGCTTCAGGGTACCGGGTGGCATGTTCCACCAAGACCAGGATAAACCTGTTGCCCATGGCTGTCTTGGGGTCCAGTGGCCCCACAATGTCAATCCCCACTCGCTGGAATGGGGTACTGACCACAGGGAAAGGTTGGAGTGGAGCTCTCAGCTTCCTTCCACTCCTACCACTTGCCTGGCAAGTCTGGCATGTCCTGCAGTGAGGGTCAGAACTCCTGCGCATTTGAGGCCAATAGAAGTGGGGTTCAAGCCTTTCAAAGGTCTTGTCCTACCCCAAATGCCCTGCTAACGGCACATCGTGAGCCAGCCCCAGTAGGAAGGCTCTGAACTTCTGGGGTACCACCAATGCACGGGCTGACCCAGGTTCAGCAACCTTAGGCTCTGAGTACAGGAGGTCGTTCTCCCAGTAGATTAAGTGAGTACCGGACTGATCACCATTGGCCTGGGCTGCAGCCTGCTGCCGCATACCCTCTAGAGATGGGTACTCTTTCTGCTCCCTGCAGAACTCCTCTCTGGTGGGGCCTCCTTCTTGCTGCCAATGGGTCACCTCAGGCAGGTCCCCCAGTTCGGCTATCTGTTCCCCAGTAGGCTCCAGGGCATCCCCCTCAAGGTCTGCTTCCTCCTGGGCCGTGGGAACGGCAGGAGCCGGTTTCCCGTGCCTCCTGCGCCCTCTCCCTAAAGCCGGTTCCTGGGCCTCTCCCTCAGGCTCCAGGGTTCCTTCAACACCCCTACTGGCTGCCATTGACCGGGTGGTCACGCACGCCCAATCAGGTAAACCCACCATCCGCAGGTGAGCTGTCTTCTCCACCTTTTCCCAAGGGGAGCTCTCCAAATCATTACCTAGGAGACATTCAACAGGCATGGCCGCTCTCACAGCCACTTGCAGAGTACCAGAGACCCCCCCACTCAAAGGGAACCTGAGCCATTGGACACTGACTCTCTGTGTTGTCGGCGTTGACAACACAGCAGAATGCGTGTGGGACCACCTGCTCTTGAGACACCAGGTGTTGCTTGACAGCAGTCACACTGGCTCCTGTATCTCTAAGAGCCCCCACCCTTTTGCCATTTATGGTCACCCACTGCCCATACTTTTGAGTATTGGGGGCAGTTGGGCCTCAGCGACCATCTCACTGTCTCCTAATGAGACTAGGGTCATCTGTACGGGATCCCCCGCCCCTTGGACATCTACCTCCCTCCCAAAGGCTACACTAGCCACTTGCCGGGGTTGGAGCACCAGGGGGTGCTGGTTTACCAAACATGGGGCACTTGGGATCCATGGAATAGTGCCCCAGGTTGTTACATTTGTAACATCTGGGGGTCCCTCTTTGAACAGGGTTACCTGTCGGGCCCCGGTCTGCTTCGGCGGTGGGGGTGGCTGAGAACCTTTCCCTTGGTTCCCCTGGGAATTACTTTGGGGCCCTCTGTAGAACTCCCTCTGTTTACCCTTGTCCCCCCCACTCTTCTGCTGGGGACCCTGACCATCTTTGGCGGGGCCTCCCACGTGACCCTTGTGGACCCTGGTGCTGATCCAGCGGTCCGCCTCCTCAGCAAGCTTCCTAGGGTTAGTTAGCTTGCTATCGATCAGGTGCTGGCGTAGCTTAGGAAAACAATTATCAGACAAGTGCTGCCATGCAATTAGATCAAACAGCCCTTGGTAATCATTTACTTTGCTACCCTTTACCCAACCATCTAGCGCTCTGGAAAAAAAAGTCACATATTCTACATAAGTGCTACCAGGCTTCTTGGTGCGTTCCCTAAATCTCTGCCTGTACAATTCAGGAGTTAACCCATACCTTGTCATCAGAGCTTCCTTCATGTGTGGATAGGATGTGGTGACATCAGAAGGAAGATCCAGCAGTGTGTCCCGCCCCTCACTCAGGAACCTTCCCCACAACCCCGCTCCCCAATCTCTCTCAGGGACCCGGTGGGAGGACATGGCTACTTCAGAGGCCCTGAACCACTGCCCAATATCATCCTGCTTATAATACTCTTTCACCACATCCTTAGGAATGTGCACCCTTGACTCTGTTAAATTGCTGCCTCCAGAGGGCGAGTTGTCTAAACTCTTGGCCTTGAGATCCAACTCCCTCATTCTTACTTCATGCTCCATGGCCAGCCTTTGTCTCTCCAATTCCATTTGAAGTTTTGCCATCTCCACTTCATGTGCTCTTGCAGCAACCCTGTCGGCCATCTCCTCTGGCGACAGGCCTCTGCCAGGCTCAGGAGCACCTTCTGGGGGGATCACCTCCAGCACATTCTCTGGGAACTTGGATTCGTACCAGGCCCTCAGCGCCTTTGTATACTGCTCCTTGTTTTTCAATCCAGTTTGGTTAATTCTGTACTTGGAGAGGTATCCTTTCAAAACTTCATTTGTGCACTTTGTCAGTGCCCTCCCATTAAGTTTGAGACTGGCTTCCCCCTTAATCCATTTTAGGTCTCTCCTAAAAACCTATCTGTTCCGTACAGCTTATAATTAGAATCTCCTTAGCCCCCTGGACTGTTTGGTTCTCTTTCTCTTTGCCCTCAGCGCCAAGAAACCGTCTGGTGTTAGCTGCGCTTTATAAATTCTTTATACATTACATTACATTACATGTGGAAAACAATGTCCTACGATTTTTGTTTTTTCACAATCTCCCTTTTTAGGTCGAGCCTGAGCAAGCGCGCAAGCACTGCTCTGACGATCTGTTGTATGTAGAGTATGGAGGAGAAGCCCTGCCCACATTTTTCTTTGGCATGTGTCTTTGCCCTTCATAAATGCTGGTGTCTGATTCCTTAATAGGCTTGATAGTCCCTCCTTAGTTGTCATTTGTATCCTCCCATGGCTACGGGCCCCTCTACTTTTACACATTAGATGTATTTTTTTTAAATTTTCCTGTTGTGATTTACTGTGCTCCCGCCCCCCTCTCGTTGTCCCTGTTCTCCATCCTCCTCCCATTGTCCGTGTTCCATTTGTTCCCACCCCCTACCATTGTGTGTGTTCTCCATGCTCCCTCCCCGCTCCCGTTGTTCGAGTTCCTTTTGTTTATGCCCCCCTCTCGTCTGCTTTCTCCTTCCTCCTGCCCCCACTGTGAATGTGAGGATACGTCCCAGCCCACACTTTTAATAGTATCCTGTCGGGTTATGATGGCAGCAACGCAGCAACGCAGCAACGCAGCAACGCAGCAACGCAGCTCAGAACGGTGCTGATTCTGTCTGCTGAAGCCACGCCTGGCCCTGGACAGGTTCAGCCTCTTCTTCAGTGGGTAGTGCATTCCTCCGAGCTGTCCAATAGGCAGACCTCCGAAGACTTCCATAGAGCAGGGGACACACTATTCCGAGGGGGTGTCAAATCATATTCCAAAGGCACAATAATAAAGGTGCGGCTCAATGTAGATACTTAGAACATTGAAATAGTACACGCACACTTTGAGTCTCAATTTAGAACCAGCGCGTTTTACAAAAAAGTGCAGTCAAAAAAAAGGATGTCTACAACCAGTTAGCCAGTTCTTATGAACAGCTCTAGTAGTGAGAAATTCAGTGTAATGTTCGCACAGATCTTATTTCAACAGCACTCCGTTCACTGGCAAAGGAACTGGGGCAATAACTTCCGGTATAATTTCTTCCGGAGCGAATGTTATGTTTTCCAACTACCTGCCAGTCATGAGTAACGAGCTCTCCCATTTGCTTTTCCTACCGTCAGTGTTTAAAGCTGCTCAGATCCGGAAACGAAGCAGAATCACATGCTCGGATCTTCTAAAGATTTTAGACAGTGGAAGGCTAGGTAAGTGATGATTTTGAGACTCTGGATCTGGCAGGGTGCCAACGGTTTTAGCTTTTTGCCAAATATTTGTTATCCCATGTTTGGATTTCTTTTTGCCTACAAAAATAACACTTTAAAATAATAAGTAAAGGACAGTCTCGTTTTATGGGACATAATATTTGAAACTATGGGAATTGTTTATGTGTGCATGCTCAGTAAGAGTGCTGCGCTGCTGTATTTCTTGGGGAATCTGTTTTTGGAGGAGAGCTGTGATTTTTAGATCGAGCCTGAGCAAGCGCACAAGTGCTGCTCTGACAATCTGTTGTAGTGAGAGTACAGAGGAGAAGCCCCGCCCACATTTCTCATTGGCTTGTGTCTTTGCCATTCATAAATGCTGGTATCTGATTCCTTAATAGGCTTGTTAGTCCCTCCTTAGTCATCATTTGTATCCTCCCATGGCTACTGGCCTCTTTACTTGGTTGTTACAGGCTATGTGTACTTGTTTTTAGTTTCCTGTTGTGCTTTACTTTGTTCACCCCCTCCCATTGTCTGTGTTCTCCATGCTCCTGCCCCATCCCGTTGTCCGCCTTCCATTTGTTTCTGCACCCTCCCATTGTCTGTGTTCTCCATGCTCCCACCCCCTCCCGTTGTCCGCGTTCCATTTGTTCCCGCCCCCTCCCGTTGTCTGTGTTCTCCATGCTCTCGCCCCGTCCCATTGTCCGAGTTCCCTTTGTTTTCGCCCTCCTCACGTTGTCTGTTTTCTCCATCCTCCTGCCCCCCTCCGTGCGCTTGAATGTGAGGATACGTCCCCACCCACACTTGAGCCCGCCTCTGGTCAGACATGGCGGCGCCTATTGCGAGTAGGTTGCTGTGTGTTTTCCTGCGCTGTCTGCCTAAACCCCGGCCTGCTCTTCTGCTGGGGTTTGTGGCCAGGAGCCTCCGGAGCCTGTGATTTTAGCGTGTACCCTTGCAAGCGCAGGTAAGTGCCGATGTGAGCAGAAAGCAGAGTGTTGCGCAAGGGCAGTGAAAGCAGGTAAACACGTAAGTCTGACTGTGACCGGCCAGTGAGTCTGTCTTAAGGAAAAATGACACAACAGTCCAAGCCATCTGAACGATCCGATGGCCCTGAATCTGCAAACCCTGTGGCTCCCAGCAAATCCTCGTGCCTAAGATCAGCCCGTATTTTCTCGACTTTCAAAAATAAGTGGTACTCCATTGGCTGAAAGGGCAAAGTTTGTGACCTTCATCAATAAATCTGATACTTATGTAGCAGACCTGCCATGGAGTGAACAGCAGAAACCGAAAGCGGAGCATAGGTGTGCAGTACAGGCGAGCATCTGAAGGCAGAACATCAGTGGGTTGCTTAGCAGTGTCTGTTTCGGTGCTTTTCCTTGTGTCGGTGGTTGTGTACGTGCGTGCGAAGATTTTTGGCATATTGTCGGCATCGACATAATAATTAAACCAGCCCTTATATACTGTTGTAATTATTGACTGTGGCATGATGATATAAAATCTGGATCTGGCATAATGGTAATTCTTGATAGTATTTTGAGAGCCTCTTCGGCATACTGTGACCATACTGTACCCATCCATGGTTTAAAGCTCACCTTGTTTACATTTCTTGCTGTTTCTTCTGTGATGTGCGCATTTTTTAGAACAGCTACTTTTTGGTTATGTGTCAAATACCTCTCACAATCATAGAAGGTGAGGGGCTCTGACGGCTGCTTTCTCGTCTTAGAGGATGTTAGACCTTTCATTCTTACCGAGCACAAACTCTTTCACATCTGAGACCAGAGACAGAGACTTGCAGGCAGTCTGGAACTACAGCCCACCGCCTTCTCACTCCCTTACCAAGGAGAACCATGCAACAAAAAAACAGGCCCCGTCTGTTTCTTCTTTAAAATGAAATGCCATGAGCACTGAGCCAGTTTCAGCCGAGACATTTTCAAGGATGAGATGCTTTTGACGGTGCTGCCCTGTTTGCGAAAATAATCTGGTGCCTACCTTACTGATGTGAGATAGGCCGCAGTTGTTAAGTGGGTTACAGCGAGTCGTCGGAGCTTCCCTGTGACACTGTGATGTGTTGGTTGCTACAGCAACGTTGTTTGAGGTGATCATTGAGCGCGAGGACGCGGTGACGCATCAACATCAGCGTTTGCACTCATTGCCGTTGCCTGATTGCCTGGAGACAATTGTGACATACCTGATCAGTTCTAGAGAAGCGCGGCGACGCAGCTGCGTCTGTTTGTTTTGCATGGAGTGTGAGGCGTCCAGTATTAAGAGCGTCGGCATTAGTATTCATCGACGCCGTATTGCTGCACGTCGGGTGCTTGGCAACGTGTGACAGGGATTGATGGCAGACCCACATTTTTTTTTGCAGTCGTGAATCGATTAAGGACTGACTGGAGACGCGGGAGCAGAAAGAACTACCAAGTCTATGTCTATGGTGACTACCTCGCTTATTTTAGTTTGTTGTGTTGCCAAGTACCCACGTTTCTGTATGACATTTCATAGTACTTCCAATTAGAGTGCCTTGGTGTCAATTTTGAAGGGACACATTGTTTCTAATGGTGTAACGCTGTGTGTGCATTGTACTGCATTACCACATAATTGATTGTGCTTGTCATGGATACCACTTCAATTATAGCTTCGTCCAAATTTTTACAAGGACCAGTGGTTCCAACCATGATATGGGAGGACTGGCGTGAATCTTTTGAGACTTATCTAGAGGCAATAGGGGGAGAAACGTTGTAGCTTTCGGAAACTCACTTTATTAAAATACAATTTAGGCGTAGAGGGTAGAAAGGTGCTGAAAACTCTACCTAAACCCTTACGTGCTACATCCACTAATCTGGAGGGTGAGGGTGAGGAGGAGGAAACAAGTTCTGATGACACAACAATTGATGAGTATTTAGAAGATTTAAAGGCTTTGGAGGACAATTATGGTAAAAAAAAAAAACATAGTTGTGAAGAGACACAAGTTCTTTTCAAGGGCGCAATTAGTAGGTGAAAGTGTAGAACAGTATGTAGCGGTTTTAAGAACGTTAGCTGCCACATGAAAATTTTGTGATTTGCATGATGAGATAATTAGAGATCAGTTCATTAAACGGACCAGCAATGTTAAGATTCAGGAAAGGTTGCTTGATTTGAAGGATCCATCCTTGCAAAAGACGATTGACATTGCAAGGATGGTAGAAAACACCTCTCGTTATGTTAAGGAGTGTAGCAATGAACAGAGGCTGGATAAAGTTGATCCTAACAATGTAAATGAGGTTGACAGAGTCAAAAAGGTTGCAGAGGAGGTTAAGACTCCTCATCAAGTTAAACCATTTGTGGAAAAAACACAGTCGAGCAAAAATAGACGCGCATGTTTCAGGTGCGGAAGTTTCAGGCATACTGCTGAAGCTGAACGATGCCTTGCCTCTGAGGTTACTTGCTTCAACTGCAAAACACTGGGTCACTTTTCCAGAATGTGCAGGTTGGGTAGTAATGTAGTTTGGAAGCGTTCTGTAAATTTGGTAAGGGAGTGTGAAGATAAAGGATATTCAAAAGGCGAACAAGACAACAATATTGAGGTTATGGTAATTTGTGGTAATACAGATAATGAAATATCAGAAGGGTATCAACCTCCCAAGTGTACCCTATCAATGAACCAAGTTGATGTATCATTATGGGCAGATTCATGTTCCTCTTACACAATAATCAACAAGAGAACATAGGAAACAACAGGCAAGTGTGAGTTATTACCACCAGATGTTGATCCCGAAGGGTATTGTGGCACAAAACTACAGTTGTTGGGGTATTTTATGAGTCATCTAGTTTACAAAGGCAGATGCACACATAGTAAGGTGTATGTGGTGGAACATGGCAGAGCTCTATTTAGTTGGAGAGAACAAAGGAATTTGGGGATAATACTGGATCCCAATCAGCATGACCAAGTCTTGTTGCCTTAAGATACTGCGAAAGCAAACTGGCATGTGAGGTTTTCTGAATTATTTAGCGACAAACTGGGATGTCTGAATAAGTCTGAACACCGCATAGTACTAAAGGCTGGGTGTGTTCTTGTGGGCCACAAGGTCAGAAACGTGCCATTCATTCTGCACACACAACTCACAGATCAATTAGACTGGTTGTGTGAGGCCAAAGTTATTGACCTTATAGAGGCATCGGAATGGCTCAGTCCCATAGTTTTGGCACGCACGTTGCGCATGTGTGTGGACTTGAGGGACTTAAACCATAATATCTGGGGTGATCACCATCATCTACCACGCATCATTGAGATGGTGGCTAGTATAAAGAATGCCATGTATTTTTCTTCTATTGATCTTTCCAACTCATACCACCAGGTGAAATTACATCCTGATTCCAACCACTTGACCTCTTTTATTACACCGGAAGAATGGTTTCAGTTTCTACGCATGCCATTTGGTTTTGCATCCGCCTCTGCAGTCTTTCAAAGGCTCATAAGCAGCATTCTGAGGGGTATTGCAAATGTAAGAGTGTTTCAGGATGACATTTTAGTTTGGGGCGATGATTTGAGCAACCATGATGATGTGTTGAATGAGGTCCTGAGGAGATTGCAAGAGGCCGGTTTGACCATGTGTGCTGAGAAATGTAAATTTGGAGTTAAGCAAATAGATTATCTTGGGCAAACATTATCAAGGGACGGAGTCAAGCCCAAAAAGAATTTATTGGAGGCAATTGACAGAGCTCCTGTGCCATCTGACAAGGAGCAGTTGCGTTCCTTCCAAGGGCTAGCTGAGTATTTTTCTAAATGCGTTCAACATTTTGCGAACAAAGTGTATAATTTAAGACTTTTGATGAAGAAGGGTACACCATTTGTGTATTCAGATGAATGCCAATTTGCATTTGAAGTGATTAAGGCAGACATAGTGAAGGCTGTAGCTTTTAAACCATACGACCCACGTGATGCATCTATCGTGGTGATGGATGCCAGCGCATATGGGTTAGATGCTGTGCTCATGCAGAAAAAGGAGAGAGGTGAGCGTATTGTAGCCTTTGCCTCACGTACCCTCAAGGGTGCAGAAGTAACTTATTCTGTAATTGAAAAGGAAGCTCTAGCTTGTTGGTGGGGCGTCAGCCATTTAAAAACGCATATATTGGGAACAATATTCGAACTTAGAACCGACCACAGGCCTCTTATCGACATTTTTACCACCAAGGGTGCAGGTGAAGCAACGCCTAGGATTGCAAAATGGTTATACCGCCTGCAAGAGTATGATTTTCAGCTGAAATATTGACCTGGGAACAAAAACATAAATGGTGATTATCTGTCTCGGTTGCTGTTACCGCATCGAAATGACGGACCGTACGATGATAAGGAGGAGAGGCTGGTGGCCAATGTAGAAGAATCGTGTAAAGGGGCAGTGAGCGAGTATGAGTAGAAACGAGCGATGGCAGAGGATGATGTGATGCAACAAATTGTGTCATATTTGACAAGCAACACAGGACAGCAAGCTTTGGTGAGAAGGGAACTCACGGATTACAGGATGATGTGGTCTGAATTATCTGTAGTGGACAGAGTCATTAGGAGGGTGGACAAATTGGAGGTACCTTCAGGATTATGCACCAGGATTTTGATGTTGTTACATGAGGGTCACAGCGGCATGTCTGACCTGAAAAAGAGAGCCAGGTGCAACTTTTGGTGGCCTGGCATGGATAAAGAAATAGAAAGATGTGTGCATAATTGTGTGGCGTGCATGTGCAGTGATAAATCACACAAGTCACAAGAAACAGCTATATTGCCCACTATGATGCCAACCAAACCCTGGGAAAAAGTTGTGCTCGATATTTGTGGTCCCTTTAATTCTAGCGGCATTGACAACAAATATGCCATGGTTCAGGTGGATTATTTTACCAAATGGCCGGAGGTTGCATTTGTGAGGGAGATCAAATCGTCCAATGTGATTGACTTTTGCGAAGACGTGTTTCGCAGGGAAGGGTATCCTAAATCGATCTTAATGGACAATGGACCACAGTTTGTTGCCAGCGAGTTTGAAAGATACTTGGTTAAGGCAGGTATCTCACATCTTACCACAGCAGTTTACAATGCCAGGGAAAATGGTCTTGTGGAAAGATTCCACTGTGTTGTAAAGGAGTGTGTACAATTGGCTGATGCATGTGGAGAGGATTGTAAAAACACTGTGAAGGGGATGTTATGGAGCTATCTGAACACACCCCACATTGCCACTAAGGAAACTCCTTTAGTCTTCTTAAGGGCCGTGTCGCGTGTACGAAGGTGAAACTGGCCTGGATGTGCAAATCAAGTTTCACAAGAGTGAATAGGGACAACCTGGTGTGCAGGGTGCAGGGATATCAAATTAAACACACAAGCAGACATAATAACAAAATCATTGTGTTGTGCACGCAGTTTTATAAGTGTTGACTGGGTTAGGATACAACTTTGTGGTAGTCAGAGAACTGGTCTATCAAGAATGGTCGAGACCCAAGCAAGTTACCAAGGGTGAGGGCAACAATGTGTGGTTGGGTGATGGAAAAAGGTGGAACGTGAGGAGTGTAACTAGATGCAATGATGTGGGGCGTGACGCATTGTTGAAGAAGCAATTTTCCGTTCCTTCACACTCTAGTTCTTGGAATATGCAGGAAGGCAAGCACATGGTGGGTGTTCGATCCAAACCAGTCTGGCAGAAGGATTATATCTGCACTTAGATTTTGTGCTCCAAGCAGTTTTTTTTGTGTCACGTGCAGTTTTGTTTTTGGTTTGTTATGTTAATTGTTTTATATCAGGAGGGGAGATGTGTTGTATCTTAGCAATGTATCTAGGCGATGATATCCTGGTTTCCCCAGCATCTGGTTGCCATCTCCACTGGATTCTGGAGTGTAGAATCCAGGGGACAGAGAGCAGGCAGTTGCTGAAGGAGAATGACCTTGGTTTTTCAGGGGTTGGCATACTTCCACATAAATTTCTTTCTACCATCCAATTGGTTTCCTGTGGACTTAAAAGAATGCATGTAAACTTTTGAAATTGCAGCTCCAGCAGGAGTCCATGTGGCTCAGATTTAAAGTTGTGACTTCATCCACCTCAACACCATTACTTCTAAAGACAACAAGCATTCAACTACATATACTTAAAAACAAAGCCACGCAATTAAATATCATGCAATTTCACAACACACAAATGCACACCACATAATTCCACTACACAAACTAATCAAACATCTCATAATTCTGCACCACACAAGTCAAAATTACATCATTACACTACATTCCTCATAATGACAATTCAACTCCACAAATTTCCACTCCTCTCCATGCCACACAATTCCACTTCACATAATACCACTCCATGCAACATAATTACATTGCACCACATGCAGAAAAATTCAACTCCAAATAATTCCACTACATATATTTAGACTCAAAACTACATAATTACACGCCACATATATCCACTCAGCCCCAAAGCACATATTTACACTCAACAGAATTTAACTCCGCAACGTGAGTCATATTTACACGCCACATATTTTCACACCATGCAAAACAATTCCACTCAATGCCACGCCACACAATTCAACACAACACAGTTCCATATAGCACAACATAATGTGCTCCACTCCATGATTCATAAGTACACTCCGCTTAAAGACTAAAGGAGAAGGGCACAAGTGCCGCCTTGCTCCCGTTTTTTAGGTCTCGCCTAGGCAGTGCATGCGCCATCTTGAGCCATATTTACACTCCACATAATTTCACACCATGCAAAACAATTTCACACAGTTCAACACCACACAATTCCATACCACACAACATAATTCATATCACTCTATACCACATAATTAGACTCCACATAAATCTACTCCATGTCACATAACACTCCACATATTTTCACTCCTTGCCACACAACTTCACACAACACAACATCACACAATTACATTCCACTGCAGAAAATTCCACTCCACAACACACAATTCCACTACACACCACATACATCCAATCCACACCACACAATTCCACATCATGCCACATAATTCAGCACTGTACCATATAATTTTACACAATACATGCCTATCCACAACACACAATACCACTACACATAAATCCACTACACTTAATACCACATAATTACTATTCACAAAATTCCATTGCACACACTCATCCAGCATTGCTTATATTGTTTCACTTCAGGTCTTTCAGAACAGTTTCTTTACCATAACTTTTCAAATAATATAAACCGCAAACACACTCTCTCCTCTTCTTCTTTCGGTGTCTTCTTTCAATCTCTTTATGTGTCTAACCTTCTCTTCCCTCCATCCTCTCATTTTCACACGCTCTTTCTACTACTCAATCTAAAGTTCATTCAGCACCTCATAAACAATCTACCTGTTCCACTCAATCTTACTTTCTATGTACTTTATACAGCTCTCACCCCATCTATTCACCATGCCATATATTTCCAATACTCAAATACCCTACACACCACATAAATCCACCTCACACAATTACACAACTACCAATTCCAATGCAAACCACATAATTCCACTACAAACATACATCCACTCCACTAGAAACAAAAAACATAAGTAAAAAAAAAATATCATTTAGAACGCAAATAGCTCTAACTTTCACAAATGCCGGACCGATTGCTTTGCAAATGCTTGTTCTTTTTCTTCAGTGCACCTCTTTAAGCAGCCCGTGTGCATTCCTGGTTGCATCACAGTGCCACAGAAACTCATTTGCAGAGGGGCACCGTTGGGCTGTATTTAAGCTAATTTTTGGTTGGTTGTGGGCTAGAGAATGCTAAAAAAATCTGGCAACATTGGTGGCTTTCATCAGAGGCAGCTGACGCATCCGAAGAACGGGCCACAGATGTGACCGTCTTATCCAGCTGTTTATAGACTGCGTGCACTGACAGCGCCGCTGCCCAGGTAAGGCTTTCGTTTCGATACAACTTCAGGCCCTGGGGCTCAAAACCACTCGTCAATGACAGATTTCAAAAGACAGATCGCGAGGTTGAAACTTTTTTACGGTCCCCTTTTTTTCGGTCCCATCTACCCATGGCGTTGCCGCTGTAATTCATGCTCGCTGTCTGTCCCGTGACATCTTGCATGTGGCGCAGCGACAAAGCTGTCGAGTTTGGAACTCGGGACCTAGGTTTAACTCTCAGTGGAAGTCTCTCTTAATATCCAATAATGCTGTCCATATCACCTTATCTCCCCTGCCCACAAACAAAATGGAGGGTTAGTTGCGTAATATACCTAGTGATTCTTTTAAGTGCTCCGATGTCCGTGGGTCGAGTTCGCGCTATATGAAACTGCAAAATATACTTATGATTTTGGAGAAGTATTTAAGCCATAAATAAAAGTCGTCCAGCTTCAAGAATTCACAACGTCACATACATGCCGAGCTGGAAGTCTCTTTAAAATGTAAACCCTCTTTCCTTTGCGGCTGGAATGCGAACAAGAAAAAGTTGCATCTGTGAAATAAAGCGGGTATTTCACACCTCTGCAGTGCGGGTCACGTCTTTTCAATTTCAAGATAAGAGGCAGAGTGTGGGTGTATTAGAAGCATGACGCAGATTACTCCCCGCTTGCATCCTTACGCATATCGAAATATTAAAAGCTAATGAGTAGCCCCCTACGCCTGGTGAGGCGCGCCCTTAGTTGCGCCGCGCCCTTAGTTGCGCCACGTAGCCGAGCCTCCTCCAGGGGCTAGATGCCAGAAGGGGATGGATTCCTACTGACACTCCAATACGTAAACGAAACCAACTTCAGTTATATAAGGCGGCGGCCGGGGGTCACGTCCTCCGTGTCTCCTTGGACCCCTGGGAAGCCGCAGGAGCGTCGTAACGGGTGGTTTCAAGCAGGCCTGGCGCAGCGTTATGCGATTAGATGTTGATAGCACAGTGGAGTAACATCACAGTCCTCGGGTCCCAAGTTCGTGGGTTCTTTTTCATCTTTTATATAGCGCGAACTCGACCCGAAGGTATTGGAGCGCTGTACATGAGCACCGTATTTACATTACATATTCAGGCACGGGGAGATTAAGTGATTTGCCCAGAATCACAGAATGTGGACGCGACCCCGAGGCTCGAACCCTGGTTTCCGGCACCAAAGTTGGCAGTCTAGCCGACGGACCACACCCTCTCCTCCCCTTATGGGCCATTTTGGTGTTTTCTATGGTGGGGGGAAATTGCAGTTTCATTCAGTTTTAAGGACCCGGCTACAGAAATAGCGCTAGCTCTAGCTATATACGGATGCTATGAAGGTGAAGGTCGTGGTAGCTATATACGGATGCTATGAAGGTGAAGGTTGTGGTAGCTATATACGGATGCTCTGAAGGTGAAGGTCGTGGTAGCTATATACGGATGCTATGAAGGTGAAGGTCGTGGTAGCAATAAACGGATGCTCTGAAGGTAAAGGTCGTGGCAGCTATATACGGATGCTCTGAAGGTAAAGGTCGTGGCAGCTATATACGGATGCTATGAAGGTGAAGGTCGTGGTAGCTATATATGGATGCTATGAAGGTGAAGATCGTGGTACCTATATACGGATGCTCTGAAGGTAAAGGTCGTGGTAGCTATATACGGATGCTCTGAAGGTAAAGGTCGTGGTAGCTATAAAAGGATGCTATGAAGGTGAAGGTCGTGGTAGCTATATACGGATGCTATGAAGGTGAAGGTCGTGGTAGCTATATACGGATGCTCTGAAGGTAAAGGGTCGTGGTACCTATATACGGATGCTCTGAATGTGAAAGTCGTGGTAGCTATATACGGATGCTATGAAGGTGAAGATTGTGGTACCTATATACGGATGCTCTGAAGGTAAAGGTCGTGGTAGCTATATACGGATGCTCTGAAGGTAAAGGTCGTGGTATCTATATACGGATGCTATGAAGGTGAAGGTCGTGGTAGCTATATACGGATGCTATAAAGGTGAAGATCGTGGTACCTATATACGGATGCTCTGAAGGTAAAGGTCGTGGTAGCTATATACGGATGCTATGAAGGTGAAGGTCGTGGTAGCTATATACGGATGCTATGAAGGTGAAATCGTGGTACCTATATACGGATGCTCTGAAGGTAAAGGTCGTGGTAGCTATATACGGATGCTCTGAAGGTAAAGGTCGTGGTATCTATATACGGATGCTATGAAGGTGAAGGTTGTGGTAGCTATATACGGATGCTATGAAGGTGAAGATCGTGGTACCTATATACGGATGCTCTGACGGTAAAGGTCGTGGTAGCTATATAGGGATGCTCTGAAGGTAAAGGTCGTGGTAGCTATATACGGATGCTCTGAAGGTAAAGGTCGTGGTAGCTATATACGAATGCTATGAAGGTGAAGGTCGTGGTAGCTATATACGGATGCTATGAAGGTGAAGGTCGTGGTAGATATATATGGATGCTATGAAGGTGAAGGTCATGGTAGCTATATACGGATGCTATCAAGGTAAAGGTCGTGGTAGCTATATACGGATGCTATCAAGGTAAAGGTCGTGGGTTCGTGTCCCGACCATTATCATTTCTAACTACATTCCTAGGCAAGCCGGCCTGTAATGTTCTATTCCGTGTTTGTGTCCTCTCGGCATTCAGCTAGGAAGCGGCTTGCCTCGGATGTTAGCTCATGCTGTGTGCAGAGCCTATTAAGCCCTAATCGAGTCGGTGGTAATGAGTATGCCGCTAGGCGGCCCGGGCCAGGGGTTCGTACCTCGGCGTGTGCAAGTTCAGGGCACGCACTCCTACTCACCAGTGTGCGCGTGCGGACGCTGGCTCTGGGTGCGGAGGGTGGCTGCCTACAGCGGTCATCGGGAGTGTCCGCTGGAGCATGCACCACCACCGGAGCCAGGGAAACGCACTAGTTCGGTAGTGTCCTGCCAGGTAGTCTCAGTTCCCGCGTGTCCCCCAGCTATGCTGCAAGTTGGCGTTGTTTCCTTAGGTTCTTTTTGTTTTGTTATTTATGAACGAATTGTGCATTTTTGAACTTGTTTAAAATAACCAGCAGTTGGGACATCGAAGTTTCACTGCTCTGTCGGTCTCTGAAGGGACGTAGAAACAAATGAAGGAAAAGCGCAAAGTGACGTTGTTGCCGCGCTCTAGCGTTTTGTGGGTCTTTCCTTGGCGCTTGCATACTCACGCATATCCAGGGCTCGAGTCGGGAGTCCACGCAGGTACACGGCGTCCCCCCACTCTTTTCACAGGGTGGACGCCGTCCCCCCTACCAAGAAGCTGGGCCCCACAGAAATATGCTGAACGTGTCCCGGTGTAATTTTCAGACACCGGGCACGTTAAGCACGTGACGTCATGAGGTGATTTGCATATTGTCAGTCCCACCCCACTTCATTTTATAGGACTTGTGCTCTGCGCATATCGAAATATTAAAGCTAATAGTAT
Organism: Triturus cristatus; assembly: GCF_964204655.1. Classification (NCBI taxonomy): domain Eukaryota; kingdom Metazoa; phylum Chordata; class Amphibia; order Caudata; family Salamandridae; genus Triturus; species Triturus cristatus. The sequence goes on along the minus strand of NC_140593.1, from coordinate 1,158,108,955 downwards.
GATACAACCACTGAAAGAGTGGGATGGAAAATAGTATTTACGCAGATTAGCGCTTGTCTGACTATAAAAGTAGTCTCAGGAGATGTCAGCCTTCACGACTAAATGTTGCCTCGAGTGAAGCTCCACACCTGCCGTAAACTCTGTAGTAAACGCTCCTAGACACTGACTGTGCATTGTAGATTTGTCTCTCATGCCAGTCACATTTCTGCCAGAGCCCACTTTCAAAACAACAAATATCGGTCCAATTTAGAAAAAGCGGAAGAGGTGTGGCGTATCAGCCAGGGCGCCTGAATCTGGACCATGGGGTTTGTGGTTTGATCCCCGGCGGCAGGTTGGTCCAGCACCATGTGACTCTGGTAAATAGCTCTTAATCTTCCCGACGGCCCCCAGCGCCTTGACACCCTCGGTTGCGCTTTACAAATACTGGATTTCATTTCGTTTTTACAGTGTGTCTCTTTAGAAGGCCTTGATGGATTTTGCAGCAAAGCAGAATTTAACAGGATTGGGGCAATCAAACCTCCCTCCAATATGGCCAGGTATTCCCTACACCCCCTCCTCCCCAATCAAGACCCGTGACAGGAGAGAAGTTTTTGGATGCGGGGGGGGGGGCAAAACACCCCCGGCCGTATTTATTATACAAAATTAATAAACATTTATCAAATATACAATATTTACAAAATGTAGCAGAAAATATACTTTACACTGATTACAATTGATAAGTACAGATATCAGATGGCTAACCTTAACAGAACTCTAATACAGAGGTTTCCTAGCCATATCTAAACATACCTTTAATAATCATTACAATCTTTATTTAGTACATACCTAATAGAGCCTACAGCAAGGTCACTAACTGGTGTCAGATCCTTATCAATTTCTAACCACGCCCTCCAGCCGGAGTGCGCATGCGCAGAGGGCCTGTTCACCGTGAGGGTACTTCCCCCCCCCGGTTACCCCCGTACGCTCTGTACCTGATCTCCATAAAGGGGCCCTTGCAGCTGTGTGCCATTTACTGGCGCCGTTGTGCACGGGCGGGATGGCCAACCAGCCTAGAGAAAGCGTGACTCCCTCCTCCCCCGCACCCAACTGCCCCTGGAGTTCTAGGAGAGACCACTTGTTCCTCCCACTTGGGCGACCCCATTCGGGAATGGCGCCGCCCTCTAAGGACCTTAAATTTATTGCTCACCAATCATGACCTTACCGCCTGACCAAAGTTATCATAAATACGACGATTGACGACCTGTGGATGAAACAAATTAGCATTTCTACACAACCTTGACCATTATCTCATCCTCCAAAGACTAATAACTTCCTAATATTCCCTAAAGAACACTCTCAAAACCTATTTGCTTCTAGGGGATGGTGGGTGGGAAATCAAAAGTTAAAGCCTCCTAGCGAGGCTTGGGGGCAAGCTGGGGAGCCAGGAGCAAAGAGGCAGATTCCTGAGCTCCCCAGCCCTTTATAGCCCTTGATGGCCCGGCCAGGGCTACTGGCCGGATGTTGCCCTTACACGCGACCCGAAAGTGATTCCAATCACTTCCGGGTCGCACCTCGAGGCCAGGACCTATGGGGGAAGGAGGCGCGCCTTCCGCGTCACGAATGTGCGCGAGAAGCACGCCCCCTGTTCCAGAGGAGTGGGCCGGCTCGACCGCCATACTTTTGGCGTGGCCTATGCCGGCCTCGACGTTCTATATGGCCAGGTACTCCCTACACCCCCTCCTCCCCACTCAAGACCCGTGACAGGAGAGAAGTTTTTGGATGCGGGGGGCGAAACACCCCCCCGGCCGGATTTATTATACAAAATTAATAAACATTTATCAAATATACAATATTTACAAAATGTAGCAGAAAATATACTTTATACTGATTACAATTGATAAGTACAGATATTAGATGGCTAACCGTAACAGAACTCTAATACAGAGGTTTCCTAGCCATATCTAAACATACCTTTAATAATCATTACAATCTTTATTTTCTGCGTACCTAATAGAGCCCACGGCAAGGTCACTAACTGGTGTCAGATCCTCATCAATTTCTAACCACGCCCTCCAGGAACAGAGTGACTCAAAAGAACGAGCGCTCGTGGCAAATGTGGTAAATGTGACGACAATCAGCAATGGATCTTGGAGCGACATCTGTCCCAGCAAATGTGATGATTACCAGGAATGGAGCGACTGATTATGCGTGCTCTAGTGTTACGGACAGAAACCAACTAAAACAAGGGTGAGTGCATCACAGAGGGGGTGGGGAGAAGCAGACCTGCGAGAGAGAGCACACCATATTTAGCTTCAGCAGCACATGAAAACCAAATGTAAATGTCAAAAACTTTACACACAGCTCCAGCCACTTAGGGCCATATGTAGGTAAATTACATTTACCGATTCTTAAATACCGAATTTTACCGATTCGGTATTTATGAATCGGTAAATGTAATGTAGGTAAACAATCGGTAATTATTACCGATTCGGTAAATATCAGTATTTAAGAATCGGTATTTACCGAATCGGTAATAATGCATCCCTTCCCATTCATTCCTATGGGCCTGGAGGCCCATAGGAATGAATGGGAAGTCAGTTACCATTACCGATTCGGTAAATACCGAATCGGTAATAGGGGAGGCATTATCATGGGTGGCAGGGTGTCACATTGACATCCTGTTGCACCCCTGATTCGTGCATGTGTGCACATGTGGCACACATACATGCCCTAAGGGCATGTATGTCTGCCACACGGCACTTTTCAAATAGCACAAAAATGCTTTTTGAAAGGTATTCGTCATTTACCATCAACTTGTAGTTGGTGGTAAATAACGAATCCAGGCACCAATGATGCACTCACTTGAGTGCCCCCTACATAGCATTTCTGGATTCGGTATTTACCGATTCGGTATTTTACAAATTTCTAAAATTCCGAATCGGTAAATACCGAATCCAGAAATCAGCCACCTACATCTCAATTGGCTAAATACCGGTCGGTAACGGGATATTTTCCGAATTTCAGCCGTTACCGACCGGTATTTAGCTTCCTACATGAGGCCCTTAGTCTCTTGTTTTTATGGCCTGCAGGTAATTATGGGGTGGGGCGCCGGGGAAAACTATCGGGCGGAGAGTGACCTGTAAAACGTGCGCAGACCAGTGGAACCATAAACAGGATCTGGTCCTCACCCAAACGCCTTGTAATCGTGACAGAAACAGTACGAATTTCGCTTTTTTTTTTAAACGTAAACAAAGAATCCTTAAGAATTTTTAGCAATAAAGTTTCCATCTGGAATGTTAAAACTGTGCAATTTCCTTACCACAACAGCGGACGTTGATTCTGTCTTTTTCATGGAGATTAAGTCAATACTAATACAGGATGGGGGCGTGGCTTGCGCGCCGCTACGAGATGGCGGGTCGCGCTTGAGCTCCGTGTCGAGCGAGGGACGTCAGAGGCTTATTTACTGCCTCACATTGCCCCATACATGTTAAATGGTGGCTTTATATCCCTGATGATGCCGGGTGCTGATTGAGTGGGATTTCTGACTTCTGGAGCTGTCGGAACTGTTTTTCTGCCATTCTGTGGTGGTGCTCGGTGCTTTCACGAGCGGCCGCCATTTTGTTTTTTCCTATCTGACGGAGACGCTTTTTCTCCTCAACACGGTGGCCTTTTTCTTCGGTCTTGCCAGGAATGATGGAAAACAGGTGCTGGTGGCTGTCTCCATAGTTATGGATGTCTCTATTGGATTTCTTTCATTACTCACGCTACATTACTACCTATGGTGAGTATATTTGGACTTTATTTTTCTATACTTTTCTTCAGAGTGCCTCCGATGCCTTTATTTGGTGTTTTTCTGCTCTATGACACCCTGCTTTTTGGTCTGTTTTGATTTCGGCAGGCGTTTCTTTTAATACATGCAGAGCATTATATTTTTGTCATGAGATTCCTCTCATTTACCATGTAAGTCCGCCATTAGCGTTTTCCTATGTTGGTTGCTGAAAGTGCGCTTTCCACTTTTTGCTCATTTCTTTTTTGTATATTAATATACTAGTATCCTTTGGCTTTTTCCTTCCCTTCATTTCTCTGAGGTGCTGTATTTTGCCCCTACGGTGGCTGCGTGCTCTATGGCTGCAAATATGGGCTTGTCACCAAATGCTAAAGACGCAAAGGACTCTAAAGCTTCTCTTAAGAGGTCCAAGCAAATATCTCCTACACCTGACACTCTTCACAAAGACACCACTTCCACGCTTGAGACTATTCTGACGCGCCTTAATGATGTTCATGCCATTGCGCAGTCTACCAAGACTAACACAGATTTGCTGCAAGTGGAGGTGGCAGCCATTAGGAATGATTTCAAGGCGCTGTCCCTTCGTGTTTCAGCCACAGAAACTCGTATTAGTGGTGCAGAGGATACTATGCAAAAGCAATCTAGGACTCTTTGCCAGTTAGAACACTCAATGGCGGCATTGCGGAGAGATCTCACTGAACAAGAAGATCGTAACCACAGATCCAATCTGCGCATTTTTGGTCTTCCGGAGGGGGTTGAGAAGGATGCCCCTACTATGATTGAGTTCTTATAGCAGTGGCTTCCTTCTACGCTACAAATTTCTTTTCAAAAAGACTTTGAGCTGGAACGGGCACACCGTGTTCCCACCTTTCGTTCTAAATCTGCCACGCAACCAAGAGCAATAATTTTTAAGCCACTGCGCCATCAACATACGGAACAAATTCTGGCTCATATGCGGAAGATTAAATCTGTCTCATGGAATGGCCATCGCATTTCAATTTCTCAGGACTTCGCCAGGGACACAGTAATAAGGAGGAAGGGCTTTCTTAATCTCCGGAAGCGTCTCTCTGAGATGAATATTCCCTTCTCTTTTTCTGGCCCTTCAAAATTCCGCATTACCTTCAAAGGTCGCTCCAGAATTTTTGATGAACCTGCTGTTTTAGCCTCGTTTTTGGATAATCAGATGGAGCCACAGATGGAACTTCAACTGGAAACGTCGCTTGACCCTGGTTCCTCTGGCACCTGATGTGGTTACATATGACTGCATTGAGTTTTCTCTTATCCAGATCTATTAAGTTTATCTTTTTTTAGATCTGCGTGTGGTCTTAGTGTCCACTATTGTTGGTGTGCTGTTGCTGTTTTTCTCGTGCGTGACGGTGTAAGCTCAGTGGGCCTGTGTTTTTTCTCCGTTTCTTTGTCAGGTCTACCTCATATCTTTATGATGAAGTGGACCGATATCTCCGGTATCTCTTCTTTATGTACTTTCTATTGTTTCGTGATATTGTTTCTTGTTAGGTTGGTCTCACTTCTGCTCGCTTTTTTAGTACGTATCAATCTTTTCCCTCTTTGCTTGTTTCTTATGTGTGTCAGATTCCGGTTCATTCTTGTTCTTCCTCTCTTCCTGGTTTCAATTATTGACTCTTTCGTTGTCATATTTTTTCTTTTGTTGTTTTGGTCTCTATGGAGTAAGTTATTGATTATTACCTGTCTTGTTTTATGGTTTAGGTGCATAAATGGCTTCATAGACACTTATTAATTGCTATATATAGAGATAACTTTAATGTTTGTATAGTTAGTTTTTCTATTTTTATTTCATTGCTGTATCACTGTGTGGTTCGTTTTCTTATTATTATGGACTGCTTATCTATATTAGATCTAATTTACTATATTTATATTGCACTTTATTGTCTCATGTTTTTTTTACTTATATAGTTATATATTTAAGATACTCTTGCCTCTTTAAATTAAATTAAGTATAACAAGGTTTTATATACTTGTGAACAGTTTAATAGATGTCTTCCTTTAGATGTTACATTTTTTATTATATACTTGTTTTTTTTATTTATCTGTCATAGAGCTTCATTGATTGTTATACTGATCAGTTATTTCATCCTTTACTTTCTTATGCTTCATTTCTTCTCTTCATACTACACCTTATAGTCTTCTGTGGAATTCGTTTCTCTTTCTTTACTCTTTCCTGCTCTTCATAAGATATATATCGTTTGATGCTTTCTCATATTTGAGATAGTTATTAGCTTGTTTTTCTGCATTTCCTCATTTGTAACACTGGACATCTTTCTATCTTCTGCTTTCTCCATTCTCTTCTGTTACAATCTATTTGCTACCTATGTATCAATTTGGTATATACATTTTCTGATCTAGACTTACATGATGAATTGTTTTTGGAATACTCTAATGTATTCTAGTTCTAGTTCATATTTCAGATATTTTTTCTTCTAAGTTAAGTATAATCAGTTATGTATTGTTTTGGGGCTGGCTATGCTGATTGTTTTTACTCCTCACGATGGTTCCCTTGCTCATCTTCCCATATTCGCCCTGGTATGAATTTGGTCTTTTTCAGACCTTCCTTGTTGGTTCTTCTCTTTCTTCTTCTGTCTACTTTCCTGCTTTCTTTTTCCTCTTCTTTCTCTTTCTCTCTTCGGATTTCCTCCTTGGATTCTTCCTGTTTTGTGTTGTTGCCTAGTGTCTGTTTTCGAATTTTTTTGGTTGTTGTACATCCTCTATCAAATATAGAGTATCATTTTTCCCTATTATTGGTTTTATGTCTGGATTGAATATACTTTCTCTTAATGTGAAAGGTTTAAATCATCCAGTAAAGAGGTCAAAGATATTAGATTACTGCAAATCTCTTTCTTCGGATCTAGTCCTTTTTCAAGAGACAAAGGTCTCTGCTAGAGAGGCGCTGTTTTTGAAGAAAGAATGGGTTTCTGATGTTGCTTGTTCCGATGCTTCGGGCAAAAGAAACGGAGTAATTACTTTAATTTCCAAACAATCTGGTTTATCTATTATCTCCTCGGAACATGATACAGAGGGCCGTTGGTTATTATCTAAGCTATCTGATGGTAATGCTGATCTCTTTGTCATGAATTTATATGCCCCTAACAAGGATGATCCGTCTTTTTGGAGAGCAATCACCAAAAAGCTTAATGACACACCTCATTCTGGTAATCTTATTGTAGGTGGAGACTTTAATTTACCAATGGATCCTATCCTAGATAGGAGTTCGGCATTTAATTTTCGTCCCCCTAAGTCACATAAACAAATGATCAATATGTGCTCTCTTATCCATCTTCAGGATGTCTGGCATCTTCATAATCCCACGGGCTGTGATTTTTCCTTTTTTTCGTCCCCCCATTCGTCCTTTTCACGTATTGATTATCTTTTAGTTCACTCCTCTCTTATTCAATCTTCCTCATCTCCGCTTATTCATCCTATTTTGGTTTAGGACCATGCCGCGGTGACGTTCATGCTTTTGTCTTTTACCCCTAGGGCGAGACCTCGATCTTGGAGACTAAACACAGAGATATTACATCATGATTCCAAGGTTCGAGAGTTTTCCAATGATATCGAGATGTTTTTCCATGAGAATGTTGGCTCAGTTGATTCCCCTGTTGTTGTTTGGGACTCTTTTAAATGCACTTTCCGTGGCCAGGTCATCAAATGTATGTCAAGAAGGAACGCTGCCATCAGAAAAGAACTCACAGACTTAGCAGCGGAAATTAAAACTCAGGAATCTCTTTTTCGGCAATCTAAAGATAAATCTTGCCTTCAATCTATTAAGAATTTAAAATATACATACAATACTATAGTCACTAAGAGAGCTCATATAGGTCTTCAGGCTCAGAAATCTAAGAAGTTGCTGCTAAAGAACCGTGCTGGCAAGATGCTTGCAGCTACATTAAAGTTCCAGAAATCTTCTTATAAATCTTCCCAAATCTCCTCTATTAATGATGATCTTGGTAAGACAAAGTTTCAGACTGAAGAAATTCTTGAGGTCTTTCGAGATTTTTATAATAAATTATATACCCCCCCCCTACTCAATCTTCTTTTGAACAATGCCAAGAGTTTTTAAAGACAGTTCCTGTGAAAACTATATCGGAGGAAGATAATATCTCTTTGAATGGCCCGATCACCTCTGACGAAATTATTTCTGCAATTAAGGCAACTCGCTCCGGTAAAGCTCCAGGTCCTGATGGATATCCTATTTTGTTTTATAAAACCTTTATGCCTAAGATTGTGCCGCAGCTTCAATCTGTCTTTGATGCTTTTATTAAAGATGGTTCTGTGTCTGGCTCTGCTGCTGATGCTACTATTGTAGTAATTCCCAAAGAAGGAAAGGATCATTCGGATCCCAAAAATTTTCGTCCTATTTCTCTTCTTAACATGGAAGCTAAGATTTTTGCTAAAATATTAGCTAAACGCCTAGAATCCTTTATTCCTCTATTGGTTCATCCTTCCCAAACAGGTTTTGTAAAAGGTCGTCTTGCTCGTGATAATATCTGCACTTTTTGTCACATTCTCGGTTCTGCCAAGCGCTCCAAGCTTTCGGCGGCGGCCCTGGCCCTTGATGCGGAAAAGGCCTTTGATAAGGTCTCTTGGCCTTTTCTACGAGCTGTTCTATGTGCACACAATCTTGGTGACTCCTTTATCCGTATGGTTATGTCTCTTTATTCCCGACCTAGAGCTAACATAAGAGTAAATGGAGCTACGTCGTCATTTTTTCACCTTCGTCAAGGTACTAGGCAAGGCTGTCCCTTGTCTCCTCTTTTATTTTTGTTATCTATTGATCCTCTTCTCAGAATGATTGACTTACATCCAGACATTAAGGGATTCTCTTTTGGGTCTCATCAGATAAAAACAGCTGCGTATGCAGATGATGTTCTCATTTTTTCTGATGATATTGCAGTGGCCATCCCTGCTTTTTCTGATACGATTTCTCTTTTTTCAAAAGTTTCAGGATACACTCTGAACAAAGATAAGACAGAGATGTTTCCCTTAAATGCTTATTGTTTCTCTTCTCATATGGGTTCAGCGGGATTTAAGTGGCAATCTAAACAGCTAAAATATCTGGGTATCTATTTTTGTTCCACCCTCTATGCTACGGCTACTTCCAATGAATCCCAGACTATTCTTAAGGTGCGACGTCTTTTAGAAACTTGGTCTCCGAAGCATATTTCTTGGTGGGGCCGACTGCAGACTCTTAAAATGATGATCCCACCTATTATTAATTTTGTTTCCTCTATGCTTCCAGTAAGGCTTTCTGATTCCTTCTTTCATGAACTTGATTTACTTACTTCCAAATTTCTGTGGAATGACAGAAGGGCTAGAATTGCTTATAAATTTTTACGGAAATCTTATGATATGGGAGGCTGTAATCTTCCTGATTGGGGGAAGTATCAAACTGCTTTTCTTGCGTCCCCGGGTGCCCTTTGGGTTTCTTCTCCATCTATTCATGTTCCAGCATGGTTGACAATAGAACAAGAATGGGCCTCCCCGCTGCCGACTGCCTCCTTTTTAACCACGAATACCCTTTCTATTCCATTCTCTCGTTCTATTATTTTAGATACTATTGCTGCGGTTTGCAAGGTTGATAAGAGAGTAGCAATTCCACTGCATAAAACTAGATGGTCGTCTATTTGGCGGAATTCTAAAATCAAAATTAATATTGATCCAGAGTTGATGTCTTGCTGGGCTGGGAAAGGTATTTCACTTGTTAAACATCTCTATGATTCCAACAATGACCCTTTCCCTTTCTCATCCCTAGCTCAACAATTTTCTTCATCTAACTTAGATTTTTATACATTTCTTAAGATAAAGGTAGCAATTGCTAAAATGCACCTTCATCCCTCTTCCCCTATGATTACGCTTTTCCAGTTATGGATCAGGACTGGTCATGTAGCGTCTCGGATTTACAAATTCTTATCGTCCTCTACACTTCCTTCCCAAACTGTCGCACAGCAAAAGTGGCTACGTCATTTTGATCATAGTGTTACCGATCATATTTCTTCAGATACGTGGCAAGATATTGGCAAATTTTCTCTTCGTAACAAAATCGCCCCCTCTTTAATGCAGTCTAAGTTTTTCTCTATTAATCTTCTTCACTGGACTCCCATTCGTTTGTATTCGCTAAATCTCAAAGAAGACAATCTGTGCTGGAGTTGTGGGCTTTTACCAGGCGATTTTCAACAAATGTTCTTTGACTGCTCCCTTCTCCAACCCTTTTGGGATTTAATTCACAAACACCTCATGCTAATCTTTAATATTAAATTCGAACTTTCTTTTCCATTAATCCTTTTAGGTCAGTTGGCGGCCCCAGTCCCTCTGACTTTAGATTCCATGGAATTACAGTTGCTGGATCTTTTATTGACTATTGCAGTCAAAGTAATTCTCATGGAGTGGAAATCCTTTTCATCCGTTTCTTACCATACTTGGTGGGCTTGGGTTTCCTTTTTACGAAGTGCTCATACGTCAGTTGATCACGCTCATCTCTCTCCTTCTATATCTACTGGTGTTTGGAAAGCCCTTGATTCGTACATGGATTTGGCCTCCGAGGGGTTGGTGGATCAATATCCCTTTGATTTGTCTGGTTAATGTTGTCTTGTGTGTCGGGTGAATCCTTTGGAAATCCTCTCCTCTTCCTCTTCTCCTCCCTGTCTCTCTTTTTCTTTCTTCATCTCTTTTCTACTCTTCCCGTCTTTTCTTTCTTCCTCTCTTTTTTCCTCTTATCCCCATTTTGCTACCGGATGGTGATACTTTTGATAACTACCTCTGCCGGATATCAACTTGTTTCGTCCCTCCTTAATTAATCTATCTATCTGATATCTGCAGATTAATGTATGACAATGATTTGATTTCCTATTATTTAATTTTATTCTAACATATGTATTGCCTTTGTCTGATATCAATTGTATCACTTTTGCTTGTATCTCATGTCCGTATTTGCTTCTTTAAAATAATAAAATTCTTTTGAAATTAAAAAATACTAATACAGGACAAAAACATTGAAAGCCAAAAAAAGCAATAGTAAATCACGAGCCAAGGCAAAAGAAAAAAATTGTGTGTCGAATAGAACATAAATGGCCAGGAGGGAAATGCTACATGTAATAGGGCCAGGCTCCATGGGAGGGAGCAAAACAGCATAAGGAGGGACAAGTATAACCGATTCACCATAGAAAAACAAGGATTTTCGAAGAGAACACAAAGGAACATATGAAAAGCAATGGGTGCGCTCTAAACCCACAGAGTAGATAAAGCATGTCTTGAAAAGACAGTGCACACGCTGCTTAGGTGAGACCTAAAAACTGGCCCACAAAGGAAAAATGGCCCACACACTGATCTGTCAGATTAGCCCATCTAGCACTGCCTGATTGCCCTATAGGCCAGTCCTACCCTGCGTGTGGACTTGGGAAACTCTGAGGAGAGGTGTGGTGCAAAGACCAGGGTGGCTGACTCCAGAGCCTAGGGCTCCCTGTCTGATCCCAGCACCCTGTGACTCTGGGCAATAGTTTGCTTAATCTTCCCGATGGCCCCCAGTGGCTTGAGACTCTCAGGAGTGATTAGTTCGCACTTTACAAATACCAGATTATTAAACTATGATTTGATTTTTTTTTTAAAAGGCAGCCAGCAGAAGGGGGAACTGCGCACCACCTCCATACATTCCAACTGACCCATTCATTCGGGAGACTCCTGTTTTTTTATGCAAAAATTTGCTTTATTTTAGCAATCTCATGCCTAAAATTGCCTGTGCTTCAATGTGGAAAAAAAAAGTCCTACGATATTTGTTTTTTCACAATCTCCCTTTTTAGGTTGAGCCTGAGCAAGCGCGCAAGCACTGCTCTGGCGATCTGTTGTATGTAGAGTATGGAGGAGAAGCCCTGCCCACATTTTTCATTGGCTTGTGTCTTTGCCCTTCATAAATGCTGGTGTCTGATTCCTTAATAGGCTTGATAGTCCCTCCTTGGTCGTCATTTGTATCCTCCCATGGCTACTGGCCCCTCTACTTTTACACATTAGATGTATTTTTTTTTTACTTTCCTGTTGTGATTTACTTTGCTCCCGCCCCCCTCTCGCTGTCCCTGTTCTCCATCCTCCTCCCATTGTCCGTGTTCCATTTGTTCCCACTCCCTGCCATTGTCTGTGTTCTCCATGCTCCCTCCCCGCTCCCGTTCTTAGAGTTCCCTTTGTTTCCGCCCCCCTCTCATCTGCTTTCTCCATCCTCCTGCCCCCTCTGTGAATGTGAGGATACGTCCCAGCCCACACTTTTAATAGTATCCTGTCGGGTTGTGACGGCAGCAACGCAGCTCAGAACGGTGCTGATTCTGTCTGCTGCAGCCACGCCTGGCCCTGGACAGGTTTGGCCTCTACTTCAGTGGGTAGTGCATTCGTCCGAGCTGTCCAATAGGCAGACCTCCGAAGACTTCCATAGAGCAGGGGACACACTATTCCGAGGCGGTGCCAAATCATTTTCCAAAGGCACAATAATAAAGGTGCGGCTAAATGTAGATACTTAGAACATTGAAATAGTACACGCACACTTTGAGTCTCAATTTAGAACCAGCGAGTTTTACAAAAAAGTGCAGTAAAAAAAAAAGGATGTCTACAACCATTTAGCCAGTTCTTATGAACAGCTCTAGTAGCGAGAAATTCAGTGTAATGTTGGCACAGATCTTATTTCAACAGCACTCCGTTCACTGGCAACGGAACTGGGGCAATAACGTCCGGTATAGTTTCTTCCGGAGCGAATGTTATGTTTTCCAACTACCTGCCAGTCATGAGTAACGAGCTCTCCCATTTGCTTTCCCTACCGTCAGTGTTTAAAGCTGCTCAGATCCGGAAACGAAGCAGAATCACATGCTCGGATCTTCTAAAGATTTTAGACTGTGGAAGGCTAGGTAAGTGACCATTTTGAGACTCTGGATCTGGCAGGGTGCCAACGGTTTTAGTTTTTAGCCAAATATTTGCTATCCCATGTTTGGGTTTCTTTTTGCCTACAAAAATAACACTTTAAAATAATAAGTAAAGGACAGTCTCGTTTTATGGGACATAATATCTGAAACTATGGGAATTGTTTATGTGTGCATGCTCAGTAAGAGTGCTGCGCTGCTGTAACTATTGGGGAATCTGTTTTCGGAGGAGAGCTGTGATTTTTAGGTCGAGCCTGAGCAAGCGCACAAGCGCTGCTCTGACAATCTGTTGTAGGGAGAGTACAGAGGAGAAGCCCCGCCCACATTTCTCATTGGCTTGTGTCTTTGCCCTTCATAAATGCTGGTGTCTGATTCCTTAATAGGCTTGTTAGTCCCTCCTTAGTCGTCATTTGTATCCTCCCATGGCTACTGGCCTCTTTACTTGGTTGTTACAGGCTATGTGTACTTTTTTTTAGTTTCCTGTTGTGCTTTACTTTGTTCACCCCCTCCCATTGTCTGTGTTCTCCATGCTCCTGCCCCATCCCGTTGTCCGCCTTCCATTTGTTTCTGCACCCTCCCATTGTCTGTGTTCTCCATGCTCCCGCCCCCTCCCGTTGTCCGCGTTCCATTTGTTCCCGCCCCCTCCCGTTGTCTGTGTTCTCCATTCTCCCGCCCCGTCCCATTGTCCGAGTTCCCTTTGTTTTCGCCCTCCTCTCGTTGTCTGTTTTCTCCATCCTCCTGCCCCCCTCCATGCGCTTGAATGTGAGGATACGTCCCCAGCCACACTTGAGCCCGCCTCTGGTCAGACATGGCGGCGCCTATTGCGAGTAGGTTGCTGTGTGTTTTCCTGCGCTGTCTGCCTAAACCCCGGCCTGCTCTTCTGCTGGGGTTGTGGCCTGGAGCCTCCGGAGCCCGTGATTTTAGTGTGTACCCTTGCAAGCGCAGGTAAATGCCGATGTGAGCAGGAAGCAGAGTGTTGCGCAAGGGCAGTGAAAGCAGGTAAACAGGTAGGTCTGACTGTGACCGGTCAGTGAGTCTGTCTTAAGGAAAAATGACACAACAGTCCAAGCCATCTGAATGATCCGATGGCCCTGTATCTGCAAACCCTATGGCTCCCGGCAAATCCTCGTGCCTAAGATCAGCCCGTATTTTCTCGACTTTCAAAAATAAGTGGTACTCTATTGACTGAAAGGGCAAAGTTTGTGACCTTCATCAATAAATCTGATACTTATGTAGCAGACCTGCCATGGAGTGAACAGCAGAAAAAGGAAAGCGGAGCATAGGTGTGCAGTACAGGTGAGCAGCTGAAGGCAGAACATCAGTGGGTTGCTTAGCAGTGTCTGTTTCGGTGCTTTTCCTTGTGTCGGTGGTTGTGTACGTGCGTGCGAAGATTTTGGCATATTGTTGGCATCAACATAATAATTAAACCAGCCCTTATATACTGTTGTAATTATTGACTGTGGCATGATGATATAAAATCTGTATCTGGCATAATGGTAATTCTTGATAGTATTTTGAGAACCTCTTCGGCATACTGTGACCATACTGTACCCATCCATGGTTTAAAGCTCAACTTGTTTACATTTCTTGCTGTTTCTTCTGTGATGTGCGCATTTTTTAGAACAGCTACTTTTTGGTGATGTGTCAAATACCTCTCACAATCATAGAAGGTGAGGGGCTCTGACGGCTGCTTTCTCCTCTTAGAGGATGTTAGACCTTTCATTCTTACCGAGCACAAACTCTTTCACATCTGAGACCAGAGACAGAGACTTGCAGGCAGTCTGGAACTACAGCCCACCGCCTCCACACTCCCCTACCAAGGAGAACCATGCAACAAAAAAACAGGCCCCGTCTGTTTCTTCTTTAAATTGAAATGCCATGAGCACTGAGCCAGTTTTAGCCGAGACATTTTCAAGGATGGGATGCTTTTGACGGTGCTGCCCTGTTTGCGAAAATAATCTGGTGCCTACCTTACTGATGTGAGAGAGGCCGCCGTTGTTAAGTGGGTTACAGCGAGTCGTCGGAGCTTCCCTGTGACACTGTGATGTGTTGGTTGCTACAGCAACGTTGTTTGAGGTGAGCATTGAGCACGAGGACGCGGTGACGCATCAACATCGGCGTTTGCACTCATTGCCATTGCCTGATTGCCTGGAGACAATTGTGACATACCTGATCAGTTCCAGAGAAGCGTGGCAACGCAGCTCCGTCTGTTTGTTTTGCATGGAGTGTGATGCGTCCAGTATTAAGAGCGTCGGCATTAGTATTCATCGACGCCGTATTGCTGCACGTCGGGTGCTTGGCAACGTGTGACACGGATTGAGGGCAGACCCACATTTTGTTTTGCAGTCGTGAATCGATTAAGGACTGACTGGAGTCGCGGGAGCAGAAAGAACTACCAAGTCTATGTCTCTGGTGACTACCTCACTTATTTTAGTTTGTTGTGTTGCCAAACACCCAAGTTTCTGTATGACATTTCATAGTACTTCCAATTAGAGTGCCTTGGTATCAATTTTGAAGGGACACATTGTTTCTAATGGTGTAACGCTGTGTGTGCATTCTACTGCTTTACCACATAATTGATTGTGCTTGCCATGGATACCACTTCAATTATAGCTTCGCCAAAATTTTTACAAGGACCAGGGGTTCCAACCATGATATGGGAGGACTGGCCTGGATCTTTTGAGACTTATTTAGAGTCAATAGGGGGATAAACTTTTGTAGCTTTTCGGAAACTCGCTATATTAAAACACAATTTAGGCGTAGAGGGTAGAAAGGTGCTGAAAACTCTACCTAAACCCTTACGTGCTACATCCACTAATCTGGAGGGTGAGGGTGAGGGTGAGGAGGAGGAAACAAGTTCTGATGACACAACAATTGATGAGTATTTAGAAGATTTAAAGGCTTTGGAGGACAATTATGGTAAAAAAACAAACATAGTTGTGGAGAGGCACAAGTTCTTTTCAAGGGCGCAATTAGTAGATGAAAGTGTAGAACAGCATGTAGCGGTTTTAAGAACGTTGGCTGCCACATGCAAATTTTGTGATTTGCATGATGAGATAATTAGAGATCAGTTCAATAACCGGACCAGCAATGTTAAGATTCAGGAAAGGTTGCTTGATTTGAAGGATCCATCCTTGCAAAAGACGATTGACATTGCAAGGATGGTAGAAAACACCTCTCGTTATGTTAAGGAGTGTAGCAATGAACAGAGGCTGGATAAAGTTGATCCTAACAATGTAAATGAGGTTCACAGAGTCAAAAAGGTTGCAGAGGAGGTTAAGACTCCTCATCAAGTTAAACCATTTGTGGAAAAAACACAGTCGAGCAAAAATAGACGCGCATGTTTCAGGTGCGGAGGTTTCAGGCATACTGCTGAAGCTGAACGATGCCTTGCCTCTGAGGTTACTTGCTTCAACTGCAAAACACTGGGTCACTTTTCCAGAATGTGCAGGTTGGGTAGTAATGTAGTTTGGAAGCGTTCTGTAAATTTGGTAAGGGAGTGTGAAGATAAAGGATATTCAAAAGGCGAACAAGACAACACTGTTGAGGTTATGGTAATTTGTGGTAATACGGTGAATGAAATATCAGAAGGGTATCAACCTCCCAAGTGAACCCTATCAATGAACCAAGTTGATGTATCATTATGGGCAGAGTCATGTTCCTCTTACACAATAATCAACCAGAGAACATAGGAAACAAAGGCAAGTGTGAGTTATTACCACCAGATGTTGATCCCGAAGGGTATTGTGGCACAAAACTACAGTTGTTGGGGTATTTTATGAGTCATCTAGTTTACAAAGGCAGATGCACACATAGTAAGGTGTATGTGGTGGAACATGGCAGAGCTCTATTTAGTTGGAGAGAACAAAGGAATTTGGGGATAATACTGGATCCCAATCAGCATGACCAAGTCTTGTTGCCTCAAGATACTGCGAAAGCAAACTGGCATGTGAGGTTTTCTGAATTATTTAGCGACAAACTGGGATGTCTGAATAAGTCTGAACACCGCATAGTACTAAAGGCTGGGTGTGTTCTTGTGGGCCACAAGGTCAGAAACGTGCCATTCATTCTGCACACACAACTCACAGATCAATTAGACAGGTTGTGTGAGGCCAAAGTTATTGACCTTATAGAGGCATCGGAATGGCTCAGTCCCATAGTTTTGGCACGCACGTTGCGCATGTGTGTGGACTTGAGGGACTTAAACCATAATATCTGGGGTGATCACCATCATCTACCACGCATCATTGAGATGGTGGCTAGTATAAAGAATGCCATGTATTTTTCTTCTATTGATCTTTCCAACTCATACCACCAGGTGAAATTACATCCTGATTCCAACCACTTGACCTCTTTTATTACACCGGAAGAATGGTTTCAGTTTCTACGCATGCCATTTGGTTTTGCATCCGCCTCTGCAGTCTTTCAAAGGCTCATAAGCAGCATTCTGAGGGGTATTGCAAATGTAAGAGTGTTTCAGGATGACATTTTAGTTTGGGGCGATGATTTGAGCAACCATGATGATGTGTTGAATGAGGTCCTGAGGAGATTGCAAGAGGCCGGTTTGACCATGTGTGCTGAGAAATGTAAATTTGGAGTTAAGCAAATAGATTATCTTGGGCAAACATTATCAAGGGACGGAGTCAAGCCCAAAAAGAATTTATTGGAGGCAATTGACAGAGCTCCTGTGCCATCTGACAAGGAGCAGTTGCGTTCCTTCCAAGGGCTAGCTGAGTATTTTTCTAAATGCGTTCAACATTTTGCGAACAGTGTATAATTTAAGACTTTTGATGAAGAAGGGTACACCATTTGTGTATTCAGATAAATGCCAATTTGCATTTGAAGTGATTAAGGCAGACATAGTGAAGGCTGTAGCTTTTAAACCATACGACCCACGTGATGCATCTATCGTGGTGATGGATGCCAGCGCATATGGGTTAGATGCTGTGCTCATGCAGAAAAAGGAGAGAGGTGAGCGTATCGTAGCCTTTGCCTCACGTACCCTCAAGGGTGCAGAAGTAACTTATTCTGTAATTGAAAAGGAAGCTCTAGCTTGTTGGTGGGGCGTCAGCCCTTTAAAAACGCATATATTGGGAACAATATTCGAACTTAGAACCGACCACAGGCCTCTTATCGACATTTTTACCACCAAGGGTGCAGGTGAAGCAACGCCTAGGATTGCAAAATGGTTATACCGCCTGCAAGAGTATGATTTTCAGCTGAAATATTGACCTGGGAACAAAAACATAAATGCTGATTATCTGTCTCGTTTGCTGTTACCGCATCGAAATGACGGACCGTACGATGATAAGGAGGAGAGGCTGGTGGCCAATGTAGAAGAATCGTGTAAAGGGGCCGTGAGCGAGTATGAGTAGAAACGAGCGGTGGCAGAGGATGATGTGATGCAACAAATAGTGTCATATTTGACAAGCAACACAGGACAGCAAGCTTTGGTGAGAAGGGAACTCACGGATTACAGGATGATGTGGTCTGAATTATCTGTAGTGGACAGAGTCATTAGGAGGGGGGACAAATTGGAGGTACCTTCAGGATTATGCACCAGGATTTTGATGTTGTTACATGAGGGTCACAGCGGCATGTCTGACCTGAAAAAGAGAGCCAGGTGCAACTTTTGGTGGCCTGGCATGGATAAAGAAATAGAAAGATGTGTGCATAATTGTGTGGCGTGCATGTGCAGTGATAAATCACACAAGTCACAAGAAACAGCTATATTGCCCACTATGATGCCAACCAAACCCTGGGAAAAAGTTGTGCTCGATATTTGTGGTCCCTTTAATTCTAGGGGCATTGACAACAAATATGCCATGGTTCAGGTGGATTATTTTACCAAATGGCCGGAGGTTGCATTTGTGAGGGAGATCAAATCGTCCAATGTGATTGACTTTTGCGAAGACGTGTTTCGCAGGGAAGGGTATCCTAAATCGATCTTAATGGACAATGGACCACAGTTTGTTGCCGGCGAGTTTGAAAGATACTTGGTTAAGGCAGGTATCTCACATCTTACCACAGCAGTTTACAATGCCAGGGAAAATGGTCTTGTGGAAAGATTCAACTGTGTTGTAAAGGAGGGTGTACAATTGGCTGATGCATGTGGAGAGGATTGTAAAAACACTGTGAAGGAGATGTTATGGAGCTATCTGAACACACCCCACATTGCCACTAAGGAAACTCCTTTTAGTCTTCTTAAGGGCCGTGTCGCGTGTACAAAGGTGAAACTGGCCTGGATGTGCAAATCAAGTTTCACAAGAGTGAATAGGGACAACCTGGTGTGCAGGGTGCAGGGATATCAAATTAAATACACAAGCAGACATAATAACAAAATCATTGTGTTGTGCACGCAGTTTTATAAGTGTTGACTGGGTTAGGATACAACTTTGTGGTAGTCAGAGAACTGGTCTATCAAGAATGGTCGAAACCCAAGCAAGTTACCAAGGGTGAGGGCAACAATGTGTGGTTGGGTGATGGAAAAAGGTGGAACGTGAGGAGTGTAACTAGATGCAATGATGTGGAGCGCGACGCATTGTTGAAGAAGCAATTTTCCGTTCCTTCACACTCTAGTTCTTGGAATATGCAGGAAGGCAAGCACATGGTGTGTGTTCGATCCAAACCAGTCTGGCAGAAGGATTATATCTGCACTTAGATTTGGTGCTCCAAGCAGTTTTTTTTGTATCACATGCAGTTTTGTTTTTGGTTTGTTATGTTAATTGTTTTATATCAGGAGGGGAGACGTGTTGTATCTTAGCAATGTATCTAGGCGATGATATCCTGGTTTCCCCAGCATCTGGTTGCCATCTCCACTGGATTCTGGAGTGTAGAATCCAGGGGACAGAGAGCAGGCAGTTGCTGAGGTAAAATGACCTCGGTGTTTCGGGGGTTGGCATACTTCCACATAAACTTCTTTCTACCATCCAATTGGTTTCCTGTGGACTTAAAAGAATGCATGTAATCTTTTGAAATTGCAGCTCCAGCAGGAGTCCATGTGGCTCAGATTTAAAGTTGTGACTTCATCCACCTCAACACCATTACTTCTAAAGACAACAAGCATTCAACTACATATACTTAAAAACAAAGCCACGCAATTAAATACCATACAATTTCACAACACACAAATGCACACCACATAATTCCACTACACAAACTATTCCAACATCTCATAATTCTGCACCACACAAGTCAACACTACATCATTACACTACATGCCTCATAATGACAATTCAACTCCACAAATTTCCACTCCTCTCCATGCCACACAATTCCACTTCACATAATACCACTCCATGCAACATAATTACATTGCACCACATGCAGAAAAATTCAACTCCAAATAATTCCACTACATATATTTAGACTCAAAACTACATAATTACACGCCACATATATCCACTCAGCCCCAAAGCACATATTTACACTCAACAGAATTTAACTCCGCAACGTGAGTCATATTTACACGCCACATATTTTCACACCATGCAAAACAATTCCACTCAATGCCACGCCACACAATTCAACACAACACAGTTCCATATAGCACAACATAATGTGCTCCACTCCATGATTCATAAGTACACTCCGCTTAAAGACTGAAGGAGAAGGGCACAAGTGCCGCCTTGCTCCCGTTTTTTAGGTCTCGCCTAGGCAGTGCATGCGCCATCTTGAGCCATATTTACACTCCACATAATTTCACACCATGCAAAACAATTTCACACAGTTCAACACCACACAATTCCATACCACACAACATAATTCATATCACTCTATACCACATAATTAGACTCCACATAAATCTACTCCATGTCACATAACACTCCACATATTTTCACTCCTTGCCACACAACTTCACACAACACAACATAACACAATTACATTCCACTGCAGAAAATTCCACTCCACAACACACAATTCCACTACACTCCACATACATCCAATCCACACCACACAATTCCACATCATGCCACATAATTCAGCACTGTACCATAGAATTTTACACAATACATGCCTATCCACAACACACAATACCACTACACATAAATCCACTACACTTAATACCACATAATTACTATTCACAAAATTCCATTGCACACACTCATCCAGCATTGCTTATATTGTTTCACTTCAGGTCTTTCAGAACAGTTTCTTTACCATAACTTTTCAAATAATATAAACCGCAAACACACTCTCTCCTCTTCTTCTTTCGGTGTCTTCTTTCAATCTCTTTATGCGTCTAACCTTCTCATCCCTCCATCCTCTCATTTTCACACGCTCTTTCTACTACTCAATCTAAAGTTCATTCAGCACCTCATCAACAATCTACCTGTTCCTCTCAATCTTATTTTCTATGTACTTTATACAGCTCTCACCCCATCTATTCACCATGCCATATATTTCCAATACTCAAATTACCTACACACCACATAAATCCACCTCACACAATTACACAACTACCAATTCCAATGCAAACCACATAATTCCACTACAAACATACATCCACTCCATTAAAAACAAAAAACATAAGTAAAAAAAAAATATCATTTAGAACGCAAATAGCTCTAACTTTCACAAATGCCAGACCGATTGCTTTGCAAATGCTTGTTCTTTTTCTTCAGTGCACCTCTTTAAGCAGCCCGTGTGCATTCCTGGTTGCATCACAGTGCCACAGAAACTCATTTGCAGAGGGGCACCGTTGGGCTGTATTTAAGCTAATTTTTGGTTGGTTGTGGGCTAGAGAATGCTAAAAAAATCTGGCAACATTGGTGGCTTTCATCAGAGGCAGCTGACTCAACCGAAGAACGGGCCACAGATGTGACCGTCTTATCCAGCTGTTTATAGACTGCGTGCACTGACAGCGCTGCTGTCCCAGGTAAGGCTTTCGTTTCGATACAACTTCAGGCCCTGGGGCTCAAAACCACTCGTCAATGACAGATTTCAAAAGACAGATCGCGAGGTTGAAACTTTTTTTCGGTCCCCTTTTTTTCGGTCCCGTCTACCCATGGCGTTGCCACTGTAATTCATGCTCGCTGTCTGTCCCGTGACATCTTGCATGTGGCGCGGCGACAAAGCTGTCGAGTTTGGAACTTGGGACCCTGGTTTAACTCTCAGTGGAAGTCTTAATATCCAATAATGCTGTCCATATCACCTTATCTCCCCTGCCCGCAAACAAAATGGAGGGTTAGTTGCGTAATATACCCAGTGATTCTGTTAAGTGCGCCGATGTCCGTGAGTCGAGTTCGCGCTATATGAAACTGCAAAATATACTTATGATTTTGGAGAAGTATTTAAGCCATAAATAAAAGTCGTCCAGCTTCAAGAATTCACAACGTCACATACATGCCGAGCTGAAAGTTTCTTTAAAATGTAAACCCTCTTTCCTTTGCGGCTGGAATGCGAAAAAGTTGCATCTGTGAAATAAAGCGGGTATTTCACACCTCTGCAGTGCGGGTCCCGGCTGCTGTGTTTCACAAAACGTCTTTTCAATTTCAAGATAAGAGGCAGAGTGTGGGTGTATTAGAAGCATGACGCAGATTACTCCCCGCTTGCATCCTTACGCATATCGAAATATTAAAAGCTAATGAGTAGCCCCCTACGCCTGGTGAGGCGCGCCCTTAGTTGCGCCGCGCCCTTAGTTGCGCCACGTAGCCGAGCCTCCTCCAGGGGCTAGATGCCAGAAGGGGATGGATTCCTACTGACACTCCAATACGTAAACGAAACCAACTTCAGTTATATAAGGCGGCGGCCGGGGGTCACGTCCTCCGTGTCTCCTTGGACCCCTGGGAAGCCGCAGGAGCGTCGTAACGGGTGGTTTCAAGCAGGCCTGGCGCAGCGTTATGCGATTAGATGTTGATAGCACAGTGGAGTAACATCACAGTCCTCGGGTCCCAAGTTCGTGGGTTCTTTTTCATCTTTTATATAGCGCGAACTCGACCCGAAGGTATTGGAGCGCTGTACATGAGCACCGTATTTACATTACATATTCAGGCACGGGGAGATTAAGTGATTTGCCCAGAATCACAGAATGTGGACGCGACCCCGAGGCTCCAACCCTGGTTTCCGGCACCAAAGTTGGCAGTCTAGCCGACGGACCACACCCCCTCCTCCCCTTATGGGCCATTGTGGTGTTTTCTATGGTGGGGGGAAATTGCAGTTTCATTCAGTTTTAAGGACCCGGCTACAGAAATAGCGTTAGCTCTAGCTATATACGGATGGTATTAAGGTGAAGGTCGTGGTAGCTATATACGGATGCTCTGAATGTGAAGGTCATGGTAGCTATATACGGAAGCTCTGAAGGTAAAGGTCGTGGTAGCTATATACGGATGCTCTGAAGGTAAAGGGTCGTGGTACCTATATACGGATGCTCTGAATGTGAAGGTCGTGGCATCTATATACGGATGCTCTGAAGGTAAAGGTCGTGGTAGCTATATACGGATGCTATGAAGGTGAAGGTCGTGGTAGCAATAAACGGATGCTCTGAAGGTAAAGGTCGTGGCAGCTATATACGGATGCTATGAAGGTGAAGGTCGTGGTAGCTATATATGGATGCTATGAAGGTGAAGATCGTGGTACCTATATACGGATGCTCTGAAGGTAAAGGTCGTGGTAGCTATATACGGATGCTCTGAAGGTAAAGGTCGTGGTAGCTACAAAAGGATGCTATGAAGGTGAAGGTCGTGGTAGCTATATACGGATGCTATGAAGGTGAAGGTCGTGGTAGCTATATACGGATGCTCTGAAGGTAAAGGGTCGTGGTACCTATATACGGATGCTCTGAATGTGAAGGTCGTGGTAGCTATATACGGATGCTATGAAGGTGAAGATTGTGGTACCTATGTACGGATTCTCTGAAGGTAAAGGTCGTGGTAGCTATATACGGATGCTCTGAAGGTAAAGGTCGTGGTATCTATATACGGATGCTATGAAGGTGAAGGTCGTGGTAGCTATATACGGATGCTATAAAGGTGAAGATCGTGGTACCTATATACGGATGCTCTGAAGGTAAAGGTCGTGGTAGCTATATACGGATGCTATGAAGGTGAAGGTCGTGGTAGCTATATACGGATGCTATGAAGGTGAAATCGTGGTACCTATATACGGATGCTCTGAAGGTAAAGGTCGTGGTAGCTATATACGGATGCTCTGAAGGTAAAGGTCGTGGTATCTATATACGGATGCTATGAAGGTGAAGGTTGTGGTAGCTATATACGGATGCTATGAAGGTGAAGATCGTGGTACCTATATACGGATGCTCTGAAGGTAAAGGTCGTGGTAGCTATATAGGGATGCTCTGAAGGTAAAGGTCGTGGTAGCTATATACGGATGCTCTGAAGGTAAAGGTCGTGGTAGCTATATACGGATGCTATAAAGGTGAAGGTCGTGGTAGCTATATACGGATGCTATGAAGGTGAAGGTCGTGGTAGATATATATGGATGCTATGAAGGTGAAGGTCATGGTAGCTTTATACGGATGCTATCAAGGTAAAGGTCGTGGTAGCTATATACGGATGCTATGAAGGTAAAGGTCGTGGGTTCGTGTCCCGACCATTATAATTTCTAACTACATTCCTAGGCAAGCCGGCCTGTAATGTTCTATTCCGTGTTTGTGTCCTCTCGGCATTCAGCTAGGAAGCGGCTTGCCTCGGATGTTAGCTCATGCTGTGTGCAGAGCCTATTAAGGCCTAATCGAGTCGGTGGTAATGAGTATGCCGCTAGGCGGCCCGGGCCAGGGGTTCGTACCTCGGCGTGCGCAAGTTCAGGGCACGCACTCCTACTCATCAGTGTGCGCGTGCGGACGCTGGCTCTGGGTGCGGAGGGTGGCTGCCTACAGCGGTCATCGGGAGTGTCCGCTGGAGCATGCACCACCACCGGAGCCAGGGAAACGCACTAGTTCGGTAGTGTCCTGCAAGGTAGTCTCAGTTCCCGCGTGTCCCCCAGCTATGCTGCAAGTTGGCGTTGTTTCCTTAGGTTCTTTTTGTTTTGTTATTTATGAACGAATTGTGCATTTTTGAACTTGTTTAAAATAACCAGCAGTTGGGACATCGAAGTGTCACTGCTCTGTCGGACTCTGAAGGGACGTAGAAACAAATGAAGGAAAAGCGCAAAGTGACGTTGTTGCCGCGCCCTAGCGTTTTGTGGGTCTTTCCTTGGCGCTTGCATACTCACGCATATCCAGGGCTCGAGTCGGGAGTCCACGCAGGTACACGGCGTCCCCCCACTCTTTTCACAGGGTGGACGCCGTCCCCCCTACCAAGAAGCTGGGCCCCACAGAAATATGCTGAACGTGTCCCGGTGTAATTTTCAGACACCGGGCACGTTAAGCACGTGACGTCATGAGGTGATTTGCATATTGTCAGTCCCACCCCACTTCATTTTATAGGACTTGTGCTCTGCGCATATCGAAATATTAAAGCTAATAGTATGATACAACCACTGAAAGAGTGGGATGGAAAATAGTATTTACGCAGATTAGCGCTTGTCTGACTATAAAAGTAGTCTCAGGAGATGTCAGCCTTCACGACTAAATGTTGCCTCGAGTGAAGCTCCACACCTGCCGTAAACTCTGTAGTAAACGCTCCTAGACACTGACTGTGCATTGTAGATTTGTCTCTCATGCCAGTCACATTTCTGCCAGAGCCCACTTTCAAAACAACAAATATCGGTCCAATTTAGAAAAAGCGGAAGAGGTGTGGCGTATCAGCCAGGGCGCCTGAATCTGGACCACGGGGTTTGTGGTTTGATCCCCGGCGGCAGGTTGGTCCAGCACCATGTGACTCTGGTAAATAGCTCTTAATCTTCCCGACGGCCCCCAGCGCCTTGACACCCTCGGTTGCGCTTTACAAATACTGGATTTCATTTCGTTTTTGCAGTGTGTCTTTTTAGAAGGCCTTGATGGATTTTGCAGCAAAGCAGAATTTAACAGGATTGGGGCAATCAAACCTCCCTCCAATATGGCCAGGTATTCCCTACACCCCCTCCTCCCCAATCAAGACCCGTGACAGGAGAGAAGTTTTTGGATGCGGGGGGGGGGGGGCAAAACACCCCCGGCCGTATTTATTATACAAAATTAATAAACATTTATCAAATATACAATATTTACAAAATGTAGCAGAAAATATACTTTACACTGATTACAATTGATAAGTACAGATATCAGATGGCTAACCTTAACAGAACTCTAATACAGAGGTTTCCTAGCCATATCTAAACATACCTTTAATAATCATTACAATCTTTATTTAGTACATACCTAATAGAGCCTACAGCAAGGTCAGTAACTGGTGTCAGATCCTTATCAATTTCTAACCACGCCCTCCAGCCGGAGTGCGCATGCGCAGAGGGCCTGTTCACCGTGAGGGTACTTCCCCCCCCCGGTTACCCCCGTACGCTCTGTACCTGATCTCCATAAAGGGGCCCTTGCAGCTGTGTGCCATTTACTGGCGCCGTTGTGCACGGGCAGGATGGCCAACCAGCCTAGAGAAAGCGTGACTCCCTCCTCCCCCGCACCCAACTGCCCCTGGAGTTCTAGGAGAGACCACTTGTTCCTCCCACTTGGGCGACCCCATTCGGGAATGGCGCCGCCCTCTAAGGACCTTAAATTTATTGCTCACCAATCATGACCTTACCGCCTGACCAAAGTTATCATAAATATGACGATTGACGACCTGTGGATGAAACAAATTAGCATTTCTACACAACCTTGACCATTATCTCATCCTCCAAAGACTAATAACATCCTAATATTCCCTAAAGAACACTCTCAAAACCTATTTGCTTCTAGGGGATGGTGGGTGGGAAATCAAAAGTTAAAGCCTCCTAGCGAGGCTTGGGGGCAAGCTGGGGAGCCAGGAGCAAAGAGGCAGATTCCTGAGCTCCCCAGCCCTTTATAGCCCTTGATGGCCCGGCCAGGGCTACTGGCCGGATGTTGCCCTTACACGCGACCCGAAAGTGATTCCAATCACTTCCGGGTCGCACCTCGAGGCCAGGACCTATGGGGGAAGGAGGCGCGCCTGCCGCGTCACGAATGTGCGCGAGAAGCACGCCCCCTGTTCCAGAGGAGTGGGCCGGCTCGACCGCCATACTTTTGGCGTGGCCGATGCCGGTCCCGACGTTCTATATGGCCAGGTACTCCCTACACCCCCTCCTCCCCACTCAAGACCCGTGACAGGAGAGAAGTTTTTGGATGCGGGGGGCGAAACACCCCCCCGGCCGGATTTATTATACAAAATTAATAAACATTTATCAAATATACAATATTTACAAAATGTAGCAGAAAATATACTTTATACTGATTACAATTGATAAGTACAGATATCAGATGGCTAACCTTAACAGAACTCTAATACAGAGGTTTCCTAGCCATATCTAAACATACCTTTAATAATCATTACAATCTTTATTTTCTGCGTACCTAATAGAGCCTACGGCAAGGTCACTAACTGGTGTCAGATCCTCATCAATTTCTAACCACGCCCTCCAGGAACAGAGTGACTCAAAAGAACGAGCGCTCGTGGCAAATGTGGTAAATATGACGACAATCAGCAATGGATCTTGGAGCGACATCTGTCCCAGCAAATGTGATGATTACCAGGAATGGAGCGACTGATTATGCGTGCTCTAGTGTTACGGACAGAAACCAACTAAAACAAGGGTGAGTACATCACAGAGGGGGTGGGGAGAAGCAGACCTGCGAGAGAGAGCACACCATATTTAGCTTCAGCAGCACATGAAAACCAAATGTAAATGTCAAAAACTTTACACACAGCTCCAGCCACTTAGGGCCATATGTAGGTAAATTACATTTAACGATTCTTAAATACCGAATTTTACCGATTCGGTATTTATGAATCGGTAAATGTAATGTAGGTAAACAATCGGTAATTATTACCGATTCGGTAAATATCAGTATTTAAGAATCGGTATTTACCGAATCGGTAATAATGCATCCCTTCCCATTCATTCCTATGGGCCTGGAGGCCCATAGGAATGAATGGGAAGTCAGTTACCATTACCGATTCGGTAAATACCGAATCGGTAATAGGGGAGGCATTATCATGGGTGGCAGGGTGTCACATTGACATCCTGTTGCACCCCTGATTCGTGCATGTGTGCACATGTGGCACACATACATGCCCTAAGGGCATGTATGTCTGCCACACGGCACTTTTCAAATAGCACAAAAATGCTTTTTGAAAGGTATTCGTCATTTACCATCAACTTGTAGTTGGTGGTAAATAACGAATCCAGGCACCAATGATGCACTCACTTGAGTGCCCCCTACATAGCATTTCTGGATTCGGTATTTACCGATTCAGTATTTTACCGATTTCTAAAATTCCGAATCGGTAAATACCGAATCCAGAAATCAGCCACCTACATCTCAATTGGCTAAATACCGGTCGGTAACGGGATATTTACCGAATTTCGGCCGTTACCGACCGGTATTTAGCTTCCTACATGAGGCCCTTAGTCTCTTGTTTTTATGGCCTGCAGGTAATTATGGGGTGGGGCGCCGGGGAAAACTATCGGGCGGAGAGTGACCTGTAAAACGTGCGCAGACCAGTGGAACCATAAACAGGATCTGGTCCTCACCCAAACGCCTTGTAATCGTGACAGAAACAGTACGCATTTCGCTTTTTTTTTTAAACGTAAACAAAGAATCCTTAAGAATTTTTAGCAATAAAGTTTCCATCTGGAATGTTAAAACTGTGCAATTTCCTTACCACAACAGCGGACGTTGATTCTGTCTTTTTCATGGAGATTAAGTCAATACTAATACAGGATGGGGGCGTGGCTTGCGCGCCGCTACGAGATGGCGGGTCGCGCTTGAGCTCCGTGTCGAGCGAGGGACGTCAGAGGCTTATTTACTGCCTCACATTGCCCCATACATGTTAAATGGTGGCTTTATATCCCTGATGATGCCGGGTGCTGATTGAGTGGGATTTCTGACTTCTGGAGCTGTCGGAACTGTTTTTCTGCCGTTCTGTGGTGGTGCTCGGTGCTTTCACGAGCGGCCGCCATTTTGTTTTTTCCTATCTTGACGGAGACGCTTTTTCTCCTCAACACGGTGGCCTTTTTCTTCGGTCTTGCCAGGAATGATGGAAAACAGGTGCTGGTGGCTGTCTCCATAGTTATGGATGTCTCTATTGGATTTCTTTCATTACTCACGCTACATTACTACCTATGGTGAGAATATTTGGACTTTATTTTTCTATACTTTTCTTCAGAGTGCCTCCGATGCCTTTATTTGGTGTTTTTCTGCTCTATGACACCCTGCTTTTTGGTCTGTTTTGATTTCGGCAGGCGTTTCTTTTAATACATGCAGAGCATTATATTTTTGTCATGAGATTCCTCTCATTTACCATGTAAGTCCGCCATTAGCGTTTTCCTATGTTGGTTGCTGAAAGTGCGCTTTCCACTTTTTGCTCATTTCTTTTTTGTATATTAATATACTAGTATCCTTTGGCTTTTTCCTTCCCTTCATTTCTCTGAGGTGCTGTATTTTGCCCCTACGGTGGCTGCGTGCTCTATGGCTGCAAATATGGGCTTGTCACCAAATGCTAAAGACGCAAAGGACTCTAAAGCTTCTCTTAAGAGGTCCAAGCAAATATCTCCTACACCTGACACTCTTCACAAAGACACCACATCCACGCTTGAGACTATTCTGACGCGCCTTAATGATGTTCATGCCATTGCGCAGTCTACCAAGACTAACACAGATTTGCTGCAAGTGGAGGTGGCAGCCATTAGGAATGATTTCAAGGCGCTGTCCCTTCGTGTTTCAGCCACAGAAACTCGTATTAGTGGTGCAGAGGATACTATGCAAAAGCAATCTAGGACTCTTTGCCAGTTAGAACACGCAATGGCGGCATTGCGGAGAGATCTCACTGAACAAGAAGATCGTAACCACAGATCCAATCTGCGCATTTTTGGTCTTCCGGAGGGGGTTGAGAAGGATGCCCCTACTATGATTGAGTTCTTATAGCAGTGGCTTCCTTCTACGCTACAAATTTCTTTTCAAAAAGACTTTGAGCTGGAACGGGCACACCGTGTTCCCACCTTTCGTTCTAAATCTGCCACGCAACCAAGAGCAATCATTTTTAAGCCACTGCGCCATCAACATACGGAACAAATTCTGGCTCATATGCGGAAGATTAAATCTGCCTCATGGAATGGCCATCGCATTTCAATTTCTCAGGACTTCGCCAGGGACACAGTAATAAGGAGGAAGGGCTTTCTTAATCTCCGGAAGCGTCTCTCTGAGATGAATATTCCCTTCTCTTTTTCTGGCCCTTCAAAATTCCGCATTACCTTCAAAGGTCGCTCCAGAATTTTTGATGAACCTGCTGTTTTAGCCTCGTTTTTGGATAATCAGATGGAGCCACAGATGGAACTTCAACTGGAAACGTCGCTTGACCCTGGTTCCTCTGGCACCTGATGTGGTTACATATGACTGCATTGAGTTTTCTCTTATCCAGATCTATTAAGTTTATCTTTTTTTAGATCTGCGTGTGGTCTTAGTGTCCACTATTGTTGGTGTGCTGTTGCTGTTTTTCTCGTGCGTGACGGTGTAAGCTCAGTGGGCCTGTGTTTTTTCTCCGTTTCTTTGTCAGGTCTACCTCATATCTTTATGATGAAGTGGACCGATATCTCCGGTATCTCTTCTTTATGTACTTTCTATTGTTTCGTGATATTGTTTCTTGTTAGGTTGGTCTCACTTCTGCTCGCTTTTTTAGTACGTATCAATCTTTTCCCTCTTTGCTTGTTTCTTATGTGTGTCAGATTCCGGTTCATTCTTGTTCTTCCTCTCTTCCTGGTTTCAATTATTGACTCTTTCGTTGTCATATTTTTTCTTTTGTTGTTTTCGTCTCTATGGAGTAAGTTATTGATTATTACCTGTCTTGTTTTATGGTTTAGGTGCATAAATGGCTTCATAGACACTTATTAATTGCTATATATAGAGATAACTTTAATGTTTGTATAGTTAGTTTTTCTATTTTTATTTCATTGCTGTATCACTGTGTGGTTCGTTTTCCTATTATTATGGACTGCTTATCTATATTAGATCTAATTTACTATATTTATATTGCACTTTATTGTCTCATGTTTTTTTTACTTATATAGTTATATATTTAAGATACTCTTGCCTCTTTAAATTAAATTAAGTATAACAAGGTTTTATATACTTGTGAACAGTTTAATAGATGTCTTCCTTTAGATGTTACATTTTTTATTATATACTTGTTTTTTTTATTTATCTTTCATAGAGCTTCATTGATTGTTATACTGATCAGTTATTTCATCCTTTACTTTCTTATGCTTCATTTCTTCTCTTCATACTACACCTTATAGTCTTCTGTGGAATTCGTTTCTCTTTCTTTACTCTTTCCTGCTCTTCATAAGATATATATTGTTTGATGCTTTCTCATATTTGAGATAGTTATTAGCTTGTTTTTCTGCATTTCCTCATTTGTAACACTGGACATCTTTCTATCTTCTGCTTTCTCCATTCTCTTCTGTTACAATCTATTTGCTACCTATGTATCAATTTGGTATATACATTTTCTGATCTAGACTTACATAATGAATTGTTTTTGGAATACTCTAATGTATTCTAGTTCTAGTTCATATTTCAGATATTTTTTCTTCTAAGAGAAGTATAATCAGTTATGTATTGTTTTGGGGCTGGCTATGCTGATTGTTTTTACTCCTCACGATGGTTCCCTTGCTCATCTTCCCATATTCCCCCTGGTATGAATTTGGTCTTTTTCAGACCTTCCTTGTTGGTTCTTCTCTTTCTTCTTCTGTCTACTTTCCTGCTTTCTTTTTCCTCTTCTTTCTCTATCTCTCTTCGGATTTCCTCCTTGGATTCTTCCTGTTTTGTGTTGTTGCCTAGTGTCTGTTTTCGAATTTTTTTGGTTGTTGTACATCCTCTATCAAATATAGAGTATCATTTTTCCCTATTATTGGTTTTATGTCTGGATTGAATATACTTTCTCTTAATGTGAAAGGTTTAAATCATCCAGTAAAGACGTCAAAGATATTAGATTACTGCAAATCTCTTTCTTCGGAACTAGTCCTTTTTCAAGAGACAAAGGTCTCTGCTAGAGAGGCGCTGTTTTTGAAGAAAGAATGGGTTTCTGATGTTGCTTGTTCCGATGCTTCGGGCAAAAGAAACGGAGTAATTACTTTAATTTCCAAACAATCTGGTTTATCTATTATCTCCTCGGAACATGATACAGAGGGCTGTTAGTTATTATCTAAGCTGTCTGATGGTAATGCTGATCTCTTTGTCATGAATTTATATGCCCCTAACAAGGATGATCCGTCTTTTTGGAGAGCAATCACCAAAAAGCTTAATGACACACCTCATTCTGGTAATCTTATTGTAGGTGGAGACTTTAATTTACCAATGGATCCTATCCTAGATAGGAGTTCGGCATTTAATTTTCGTCCCCCTAAATCACATAAACAAATGATCAATATGTGCTCTCTTATCCATCTTCAGGATGTCTGGCATCTTCATAATCCCACGGGCTGTGATTTTTCCTTTTTTTCGTCCCCCCATTCGTCCTTTTCACGTATTGATTATCTTTTAGTTCACTCCTCTCTTATTCAATCTTCCTCATCTCCGCTTATTCATCCTATTTTGGTTTCGGACCATGCCGCGGTGACGTTCACGCTTTTGTCTTTTACCCCTAGGGCGAGACCTCGATCTTGGAGACTAAACACAGAGATATTACATGATGATTCCAAGGTTCGAGAGTTTTCCAATGATATCGAGATGTTTTTCCATGAGAATGTTGGCTCAGTTGATTCCCCTGTTGTTGTTTGGGACTCTTTTAAATGCACTTTCCGTGGCCAGGTCATCAAATGTATGTCAAGAAGGAACGCTGCCATCAGAAAAGAACTCACGGACTTAGCAGCGGAAATTAAAACTCAGGAATCTCTTTTTCGGCAATCTAAAGATAAATCTTGCCTTCAATCTATTAAGAATTTAAAATATACATACAATACTATAGTCACTAAGAGAGCTCATATAGGTCTTCAGGCTCAGAAATCTAAGAAGTTGCTGCTAAAGAACCGTGCTGGCAAGATGCTTGCGGCTACATTAAAGTTCCAGAAATCTTCTTATAAATCTTCCCAAATCTCCTCTATTAATGATCATCTTGGTAAGAAAAAGTTTCAGACTGAAGAAATTCTTGAGGTCTTTCGAGATTTTTATAATAAATTATATACCCCCCCTACTCAATCTTCTTTTGAACAATGCCAAGAGTTTTTAAAGACAGTTCCTGTGAAAACTATATCGGAGGAAGATAATATCTCTTTGAATGGCCCGATCACCTCTGACGAAATTATTTCTGCAATTAAGGCAACTCGCTCCGGTAAAGCTCCAGGTCCTGATGGATATCCTATTTTGTTTTATAAAACCTTTATGCCTAAGATTGTGCCGCAGCTTCAATCTGTCTTTGATGCTTTTATTAAAGATGGTTCTGTGTCTGGCTCTGCTGCTGATGCTACTATTGTAGTAATTCCCAAAGAAGGAAAGGATCATTCGGATCCCAAAATTTTTCGTCCTATTTCTCTTCTTAACATGGAAGCTAAGATTTTTGCTAAAATATTAGCTAAACGCCTAGAATCCTTTATTCCTCTATTGGTTCATCCTTCCCAAACAGGTTTTGTAAAAGGTCGTCTTGCTCGTGATAATATCTGCACTTTTTGTCACATTCTCGGTTCTGCCAAGCGCTCCAAGCTTCCGGCGGCGGTCCTGGCCCTTGATGCGGAAAAGGCCTTTGATAAGGTCTCTTGGCCTTTTCTACGAGCTGTTCTATGTGCACACAATCTTGGTGACTCCTTTATCCGTATGGTTATGTCTCTTTATTCCCGACCTAGAGCTAACATAAGAGTAAATGGAGCTACGTCGTCCTTTTTTCACCTTCGTCAAGGTACTAGGCAAGGCTGTCCCTTGTCTCCTCTTTTATTTTTGTTATCTATTGATCCTCATCCAGACATTAAGGGATTCTCTTTTGGGTCTCATCAGATAAAAACAGCTGCGTATGCAGATGATGTTCTCATTTTTTCTGATGATATTGCAGTGGCCATCCCTGCTATTTCTGATACGATTTCTCTTTTTTCAAAAGTTTCAGGATACACTCTGAACAAAGATAAGACAGAGATGTTTCCCTTAAATGCTTATTGTTTCTCTTCTCATATGGGTTCAGCGGGATTTAAGTGGCAATCTAAACAGCTAAAATATCTGGGTATCTATTTTTGTTCCACCCTCTATGCTACGGCTACTTACAATGAATCCCAGACAATTCTTAAGGTGCGACGTCTTTTAGAAACTTGGTCTCCGAAGCATATTTCTTGGTGGGGCCGACTGCAGACTCTTAAAATGATGATCACACCTATTATTAATTTTGTTTCCTCTATGCTTCCAGTAAGGCTTTCTGATTCCTTCTTTCATGAACTTGATTTACTTACTTCCAAATTTCTGTGGAATGACAGAAGGGCTAGAATTGCTTATAAATTTTTACGGAAATCTTATGATATGGGAGGCTGTAATCTTCCTGATTGGGGGAAGTATCAAACTGCTTTTCTGGCATCCCAGGGTGCCCTTTGGGTTTCTTCTCCATCTATTCATGTTCCAGCATGGTTGACAATAGAACAAGAATGGGCCTCCCCGCTGCCGACTGCCTCCTTTTTAACCACGAATACCCTTTCTATTCCATTCTCTCGTTCTATTATTTTAGATACTATTGCTGCGGTTTGCAAGGTTGATAAGAGAGTAGCAATTCCACTGCATAAAACTAGATGGTCGTCTATTTGGCGGAATTCTAAAATCAAAATTAATATTGATCCAGAGATGATGTCTTGCTGGGCTGGGAAAGGTATTTCACTTGTTAAACATCTCTATGATTCCAACAATGACCCTTTCCCTTTCTCATCCCTAGCTCAACAATTTTCTTCATCTAACTTAGATTTTTATACATTTCTTAAGATAAAGGTAGCAATTGCTAAAATGCACCTTCATCCCTCTTCCCCTATGATTACGCTTTTCCAGTTATGGATCAGGACTGGTCATGTAGCGTCTCGGATTTACAAATTCTTATCGTCCTCTACACTTCCTTCCCAAACTGTCGCACAGCAAAAGTGGCTACGTCATTTTGATCATAGTGTTACCGATCATATTTCTTCAGATACGTGGCAAGATATTGGCAAATTTTCTCTTCGTAACAAAATCGCCCCCTCTTTAATGCAGTCTAAGTTTTTCTCTATTAATCTTCTTCACTGGACTCCCATTCGTTTGTATTCGCTAAATCTCAAAGAAGACAATCTGTGCTGGAGTTGTGGGCTTTTACCAGGCGATTTTCAACATATGTTCTTTGACTGCTCCCTTCTCCAACCCTTTTGGGATTTAATTCACAAACACCTCATGCTAATCTTTAATATTAAATTCCAACTTTCTTTTCCATTAATCCTTTTAGGTCCGTTGGCGGCCCCAGTCCCTCTGACTTTAGATTCCATGGAATTACAGTTGCTGGATCTTTTATTGATTATTGCAGTCAAAGTAATTCTCATGGAGTGGAAATCCTTTTCATCCGTTTCTTACCATACTTGGTGGGCTTGGGTTTCCTTTTTACGAAGTGCTCATACGTCAGTTGATCACGCTCATCTCTCTCCTTCTATATCTACTGGTGTTTGGAAAGCTCTTGATTCGTACATGGATTTGGCCTCCGAGGGGTTGGTGGATCAATATCCCTTTGATTTGTCTGGTTAATGTTGTCTTGTGTGTCGGGTGAATCCTTTGGAAATCCTCTCCTCTTCTTCTTCTCCTCCCTGTCTCTCTTTTTCTTAATTCATCTCTTTTCTACTCTTCCCGTCTTTTCTTTCTTCCTCTCTTTTTTCCTCTTATCCCCATTTTGCTACCGGATGGTGATACTTTTGATAACTACCTCTGCCGGATATCAACTTGTTTCGTCCCTCCTTAATTAATCTATCTATCTGATATCTGAAGATTAATGTATGACAATGATTTGATTTCCTATTATTTAATTTTATTCTAACATATGTATTGCCTTTGTCTGATATCAATTGTATCACTTTTGCTTGTATCTCATGTCCGTATTTGCTTCTTTAAAATAATAAAATTCTTTTGAAATTAAAAAATACTAATACAGGACAAAAACATTGAAAGCCAAAAAAAGCAATAGTAAATCACGAGCCAAGGCAAAAGAAAAAAATTGTGTGTCGAATAGAACATAAATGGCCAGGAGGGAAATGCTACATGTAATAGGGCCAGGCTCCATGGGAGGGAGCAAAACAGCATAAGGAGGGACAAGTATAACCGATTCACCATAGAAAAACAAGGATTTTCGAAGAGAACACAAAGGAACATATGAAAAGCAATGGGTGCGCTCTAAACCCACAGAGTAGATAAAGCATGTCTTGAAAAGACAGTGCACACGCTGCTTAGGTGAGACCTAAAAACTGGCCCACAAAGGAAAAATGGCCCACACACTGATCTGTCAGATTAGCCCATCTAGCACTGCCTGATTGCCCTATAGGCCAGTCCTACCCTGCGTGTGGACTTGGGAAACTCTGAGGAGAGGTGTGGTGCAAAGACCAGGGTGGCTGACTCCAGAGCCTAGGGCTCCCTGTCTGATCCCAGCACCCTGTGACTCTGGGCAATAGTTTGCTTAATCTTCCCGATGGCCCCCAGTGGCTTGAGACTCTCAGGAGTGATTAGTTCGCACTTTACAAATACCAGATTATTAAACTATGATTTGATTTTTTTTTTAAAAGGCAGCCAGCAGAAGGGGGAACTGCGCACCACCTCCATACATTCCAACTGACCCATTCATTCGGGAGACTCCTGTTTTTTATGCAAAAATTTGCTTTATTTTAGCAATCTCCTGCCTAAAATTGCCTGTGCTTCAATGTGGAAAAAAAAAGTCCTACGATATTTGTTTTTTCACAATCTCCCTTTTTAGGTTGAGCCTGAGCAAGCGCGCAAGCACTGCTCTGGCGATCTGTTGTATGTAGAGTATGGAGGAGAAGCCCTGCCCACATTTTTCATTGGCTTGTGTCTTTGCCCTTCATAAATGCTGGTGTCTGATTCCTTAATAGGCTTGATAGTCCCTCCTTGGTCGTCATTTGTATCCTCCCATGGCTACTGGCCCCTCTACTTTTACACATTAGATGTATTTTTTTTTTACTTTCCTGTTGTGATTTACTTTGCTCCCGCCCCCCTCTCGCTGTCCCTGTTCTCCATCCTCCTCCCATTGTCCGTGTTCCATTTGTTCCCACTCCCTGCCATTGTCTGTGTTCTCCATGCTCCCTCCCCGCTCCCGTTGTTAGAGTTCCCTTTGTTTCCGCCCCCCTCTCATCTGCTTTCTCCATCCTCCTGCCCCCTCTGTGAATGTGAGGATACGTCCCAGCCCACACTTTTAATAGTATCCTGTCGGGTTGTGACGGCAGCAACGCAGCTCAGAACGGTGCTGATTCTGTCTGCTGCAGCCACGCCTGGCCCTGGACAGGTTTGGCCTCTACTTCAGTGGGTAGTGCATTCGTCCGAGCTGTCCAATAGGCAGACCTCCGAAGACTTCCATAGAGCAGGGGACACACTATTCCGAGGCGGTGCCAAATCATTTTCCAAAGGCACAATAAGAAAGGTGCGGCTCAATGTAGATACTTAGAACATTGAAATAGTACACGCACACTTTGAGTCTCAATTTAGAACCAGCGAGTTTTACAAAAAAGTGCAGTAAAAAAAAAAAGATGTCTACAACCATTTAGCCAGTTCTTATGAACAGCTCTAGTAGCGAGAAATTCAGTGTAATGTTGGCACAGATCTTATTTCAACAGCACTCCGTTCACTGGCAACGGAACTGGGGCAATAACGTCCGGTATAGTTTCTTCCGGAGCGAATGTTATGTTTTCCAACTACCTGCCAGTCATGAGTAACGAGCTCTCCCATTTGCTTTCCCTACCGTCAGTGTTTAAAGCTGCTCAGATCCAGAAACGAAGCAGAATCACATGCTCGGATCTTCTAAAGATTTTAGACTGTGGAAGGCTAGGTAAGTGACCATTTTGAGACTCTGGATCTGGCAGGGTGCCAACGGTTTTAGTTTTTAGCCAAATATTTGCTATCCCATGTTTGGGTTTCTTTTTGCCTACAAAAATAACACTTTAAAATAATAAGTAAAGGACAGTCTTGTTTTATGGGACATAATATCCGAAACTATGGGAATTGTTTATGTGTGCATGCTCAGTAAGAGTGCTGCGCTGCTGTAACTATTGGGGAATCTGTTTTCGGAGGAGAGCTGTGATTTTTAGGTCGAGCCTGAGCAAGCGCACAAGCGCTGCTCTGACAATCTGTTGTAGGGAGAGTACAGAGGAGAAGCCCCGCCCACATTTCTCATTGGCTTGTGTCTTTGCCCTTCATAAATGCTGGTGTCTGATTCCTTAATAGGCTTGTTAGTCCCTCCTTAGTCGTCATTTGTATCCTCCCATGGCTACTGGCCTCTTTACTTGGTTGTTACAGGCTATGTGTACTTTTTTTTAGTTTCCTGTTGTGCTTTACTTTGTTCACCCCCTCCCATTGTCTGTGTTCTCCATGCTCCTGCCCCATCCCGTTGTCCGCCTTCCATTTGTTTCTGCACCCTCCCATTGTCTGTGTTCTCCATGCTCCCGCCCCCTCCCGTTGTCTGCGTTCCATTTGTTCCCGCCCCCTCCCGTTGTCTGTGTTCTCCATTCTCCCGCCCCGTCCCATTGTCCGAGTTCCCTTTGTTTTCGCCCTCCTCTCGTTGTCTGTTTTCTCCATCCTCCTGCCCCCCTCCGTGCGCTTGAATGTGAGGATACGTCCCCAGCCACACTTGAGCCCGCCTCTGGTCAGACATGGCGGCGCCTATTGCGAGTAGGTTGCTGTGTGTTTTCCTGCGCTGTCTGCCTAAACCCCGGCCTGCTCTTCTGCTGGGGTTGTGGCCAGGAGCCTCCGGAGCCCATGATTTTAGTGTGTACCCTTGCAAGCGCAGGTAAGTGCCGATGTGAGCAGGAAGCAGAGTGTTGCGCAAGGGCAGTGAAAGCAGGTAAACAGGTAGGTCTGACTGTGACCGGTCAGTGAGTCTGTCTTAAGGAAAAATGACACAACAGTCCAAGCCATCTGAATGATCCGATGGCCCTGTATCTGCAAACCCTATGGCTCCCGGCAAATCCTCGTGCCTAAGATCAGCCCGTATTTTCTCGACTTTCAAAAATAAGTGGTACTCCATTGACTGAAAGGGCAAAGTTTGTGACCTTCATCAATAAATCTGATACTTATGTAGCAGACCTGCCATGGAGTGAACAGCAGAAAAAGGAAAGCGGAGCATAGGTGTGCAGTACAGGTGAGCAGCTGAAGGCAGAACATCAGTGGGTTGCTTAGCAGTGTCTGTTTCGGTGCTTTTCCTTGTGTCGGTGGTTGTGTACGTGCGTGCGAAGATTTTGGCATATTGTTGGCATCAACATAATAATTAAACCAGCCCTTATATACTGTTGTAATTATTGACTGTGGCATGATGATATAAAATCTGGATCTGGCATAATGGTAATTCTTGATAGTATTTTGAGAACCTCTTCGGCATACTGTGACCATACTGTACCCATCCATGGTTTAAAGCTCAACTTGTTTACATTTCTTGCTGTTTCTTCTGTGATGTGCGCATTTTTTAGAACAGCTACTTTTTGGTGATGTGTCAAATACCTCTCACAATCATAGAAGGTGAGGGGCTCTGACGGCTGCTTTCTCCTCTTAGAGGATGTTAGATCTTTCATTCTTACCGAGCACAAACTCTTTCACATCTGAGACCAGAGACAGAGACTTGCAGGCAGTCTGGAACTACAGCCCACCGCCTCCACACTCCCCTACCAAGGAGAACCATGCAACAAAAAAACAGGCCCCGTCTGTTTCTTCTTTAAATTGAAATGCCATGAGCACTGAGCCAGTTTTAGCCGAGACATTTTCAAGGATGGGATGCTTTTGACGGTGCTGCCCTGTTTGCGAAAATAATCTGGTGCCTACCTT
The DNA here is from genome assembly GCF_964204655.1 of Triturus cristatus. NCBI lineage: Eukaryota > Metazoa > Chordata > Amphibia > Caudata > Salamandridae > Triturus > Triturus cristatus. Next base: position 1,158,069,195 of record NC_140593.1, on the reverse strand, counting down.
ACTGATGTGAGAGAGGCCGCCGTTGTTAAGTGGGTTACAGCGAGTCGTCGGAGCTTCCCTGTGACACTGTGATGTGTTGGTTGCTACAGCAACGTTGTTTGAGGTGAGCATTGAGCACGAGGACACGGTGACGCATCAACATCGGCGTTTGCACTCATTGCCGTTGCCTGATTGCCTGGAGACAATTGTGACATACCTGATCAGTTCCAGAGAAGCGTGGCAACGCAGCTCCGTCTGTTTGTTTTGCATGGAGTGTGATGCGTCCAGTATTAAGAGCGTCGGCATTAGTATTCATCGACGCCGTATTGCTGCACGTCGGGTGCTTGGCAACGTGTGACACGGATTGAGGGCAGACCCACATTTTGTTTTGCAGTCGTGAATCGATTAAGGACTGACTGGAGTCGCGGGAGCAGAAAGAACTACCAAGTCTACGTCTCTGGTGACTACCTCACTTATTTTAGTTTGTTGTGTTGCCAAGCACCCAAGTTTCTGTATGACATTTCATAGTACTTCCAATTAGAGTGCCTTGGTATCAATTTTGAAGGGACACATTGTTTCTAATGGTGTAACGCTGTGTGTGCATTCTACTGCTTTACCACATAATTGATTGTGCTTGCCATGGATACCACTTCAATTATAGCTTCGCCAAAATTTTTACAAGGACCAGGGGTTCCAACCATGATATGGGAGGACTGGCCTGGATCTTTTGAGACTTATTTAGAGTCAATAGGGGGATAAACTTTTGTAGCTTTTCGGAAACTCGCTATATTAAAACACAATTTAGGCGTAGAGGGTAGAAAGGTGCTGAAAACTCTACCTAAACCCTTACGTGCTACATCCACTAATCTGGAGGGTGAGGGTGAGGAGGAGGAAACAAGTTCTGATGACACAACAATTGATGAGTATTTAGAAGATTTAAAGGCTTTGGAGGACAATTATGGTAAAAAAACAAACATAGTTGTGGAGAGGCACAAGTTCTTTTCAAGGGCGCAATTAGTAGGTGAAAGTGTAGAACAGCATGTAGCGGTTTTAAGAACGTTGGCTGCCACATGCAAATTTTGTGATTTGCATGATGAGATAATTAGAGATCAGTTCATTAAACGGACCAGCAATGTTAAGATTCAGGAAAGGTTGCTTGATTTGAAGGATCCATCCTTGCAAAAGACTATTGACATTGCAAGGATGGTAGAAAACACCTCTCGTTATGTTAAGGAGTGTAGCAATGAACAGAGGCTGGATAAAGTTGATCCTAACAATGTAAATGAGGTTGACAGAGTCACAAAGGTTGCAGAGGAGGTTAAGACTCCTCATCAAGTTAAACCATTTGTGGAAAAAACACAGTCGAGCAAAAATAGACGCGCATGTTTCAGGTGCGGAGGTTTCAGGCATACTGCTGAAGCTGAACAATGCCTTGCCTCTGAGGTTACTTGCTTCAACTGCAAAACACTGGGTCACTTTTCCAGAATGTGCAGGTTGGGTAGTAATGTAGTTTGGAAGCGTTCTGTAAATTTGGTAAGGGAGTGTGAAGATAAAGGATATTCAAAAGGCGAACAAGACAACAATATTGAGGTTATGGTAATTTGTGGTAATACAGAGAATGAAATATCAGAAGGGTATCAACCTCCCAAGTGTACCCTATCAATGAACCAAGTTGATGTATCATTATGGGCAGATTCATGTTCCTCTTACACAATAATCAACAAGAGAACATAGGAAACAACAGGCAAGTGTGAGTTATTACCACCAGATGTTGATCCCGAAGGGTATTGTGGCACAAAACTACAGTTGTTGGGGTATTTTATGAGTCATCTAGTTTACAAAGGCAGATGCACACATAGTAAGGTGTATGTGGTGGAACATGGCAGAGCTCTATTTAGTTGGAGAGAACAAAGGAATTTGGGGATAATACTGGATCCCAATCAGCATGACCAAGTCTTGTTGCCTCAAGATACTGCGAAAGCAAACTGGCATGTGAGGTTTTCTGAATTATTTAGCGACAAACTGGGATGTCTGAATAAGTCTGAACACCGCATAGTACTAAAGGCTGGGTGTGTTCTTGTGGGCCACAAGGTCAGAAACGTGCCATTCATTCTGCACACACAACTCACAGATCAATTAGACAGGTTGTGTGAGGCCAAAGTTATTGACCTTATAGAGGCATCGGAATGGCTCAGTCCCATAGTTTTGGCACGCACGTTGCGCATGTGTGTGGACTTGAGGGACTTAAACCATAATATCTGGGGTGATCACCATCATCTACCACGCATCATTGAGATGGTGGCTAGTATAAAGAATGCCATGTATTTTTCTTCTATTGATCTTTCCAACTCATACCACCAGGTGAAATTACATCCTGATTCCAACCACTTGACCTCTTTTATTACACCGGAAGAATGGTTTCAGTTTCTACGCATGCCATTTGGTTTTGCATCCGCCTCTGCAGTCTTTCAAAGGCTCATAAGCAGCATTCTGAGGGGTATTGCAAATGTAAGAGTGTTTCAGGATGACATTTTAGTTTGGGGCGATGATTTGAGCAACCATGATGATGTGTTGAATGAGGTCCTGAGGAGATTGCAAGAGGCCGGTTTGACCATGTGTGCTGAGAAATGTAAATTTGGAGTTAAGCAAATAGATTATCTTGGGCAAACATTATCAAGGGACGGAGTCAAGCCCAAAAAGAATTTATTGGAGGCAATTGACAGAGCTCCTGTGCCATCTGACAAGGAGCAGTTGCGTTCCTTCCAAGGGCTAGCTGAGTATTTTTCTAAATGCGTTCAACATTTTGCGAACAAAGTTTATAATTTAAGACTTTTGATGAAGAAGGGTACACCATTTGTGTATTCAGATGAATGCCAATTTGCATTTGAAGTGATTAAGGCAGACATAGTGAAGGCTGTAGCTTTTAAACCATACGACCCACGTGATGCATCTATCGTGGTGATGGATGCCAGCGCATATGGGTTAGATGCTGTGCTCATGCAGAAAAAGGAGAGAGGTGAGCGTATCGTAGCCTTTGCCTCACGTACCCTCAAGGGTGCAGAAGTAACTTATTCTGTAATTGAAAAGGAAGCTCTAGCTTGTTGGTGGGGCGTCAGCCATTTAAAAACGCATATATTGGGAACAATATTCGAACTTAGAACCGACCACAGGCCTCTTATCGACATTTTTACCACCAAGGGTGCAGGTGAAGCAACGCCTAGGATTGCAAAATGGTTATACCGCCTGCAAGAGTATGATATTCAGCTGAAATATTGACCTGGGAACAAAAACATAAATGCTGATTATCTGTCTCGGTTGCTGTTACCGCATCGAAATGACGGACCGTACGATGATAAGGAGGAGAGGCTGGTGGCCAATGTAGAAGAATCGTGTAAAGGGGCAGTGAGCGAGTATGAGTAGAAACGAGCGATGGCAGAGGATGATGTGATGCAACAAATTGTGTCATATTTGACAAGCAACACAGGACAGCAAGCTTTGGTGAGAAGGGAACTCACGGATTACAGGATGATGTGGTCTGAATTATCTGTAGTGGAGAGAGTCATTAGGAGGGGGGACAAATTGGAGGTACCTTCAGGATTATGCACCAGGATTTTGATGTTGTTACATGAGGGTCACAGCGGCATGTCTGACCTGAAAAAGAGAGCCAGGTGCAACTTTTGGTGGCCTGGCATGGATAAAGAAATAGAAAGATGTGTGCATAATTGTGTGGCGTGCATGTGCAGTGATAAATCACACAAGTCACAAGAAACAGCTATATTGCCCACTATGATGCCAACCAAACCCTGGGAAAAAGTTGTGCTCGATATTTGTGGTCCCTTTAATTCTAGGGGCATTGACAACAAATATGCCATGGTTCAGGTGGATTATTTTACCAAATGGCCGGAGGTTGCATTTGTGAGGGAGATCAAATCGTCCAATGTGATTGACTTTTGCGAAGACGTGTTTCGCAGGGAAGGGTATCCTAAATCGATCTTAATTAGGGCTCCCGGTTTTATGGTATTTATTTTTTTGCCATTTCCGTCTGTATTTATCCATATTTATTTTTGGGACATTTTATCTGTATTTATCCATATTTATTTTTCCTACAAGTAAAAGGCGTCGCTGCAGCTAGTATTTTTCCACATTTATTTAAATTGACAATGCAACACATACACTCGTTTGTTATTGGTCAATACATTAATCTGAAAACTTTGCCATTCGCAGAATGTCTCAAATATAACTTATATGTTATGTTTTATCTACATTGCACAAATTCTACCATTTTCTGCTACCATTCGATTTTAGACCTTCTCTGCTTTCGAGGATTTTATCGCAGACTGGCTTCTAGTGTTTATCAGTTTTAGAAAGTTTTAGTCGGTATATTGATCTTTTTTTTACGGTTATTACATGTCTTATAAATATGCTGGTTGTGGCTGTGAGTCAGGCGATACGCCCAAGATGGTTTTGAATTGTTGGCGGTTTAATCTGTGGGCGCTCTCTTATCCCTACAAACCTAGCCCTCCTCTGCACACCATTGTTGAATTTGCTCACTTTAAACAGACGGTGACCCGGGGGTGCTCCAAGGAAGTGAAGAGATCCCTTGGACAGATAAAGACCTGTTAATACCAGAATACTGGCAGGTGAGGCAGATGGCAGAGTCCGCTGCCCTTCTGAAGACGTGTCATCAAGTTACAAAGTTTTCAGAACCTCTGGTATGACTTTCATCAAGGCTGGCGTTTTTGTACTTTAAGGACGAGCTGGCTCACCTTCCTCCTGGGCTCAGTGTTAGTCAGTTAGGCATCTATTAACCCTTGCTGCTCCAGATAAGAGGCACGCGTGGAGCACCGTAGAAAGATGCCTGCATTTGATTTATTACAATGAATGGAACATACCAACGGAACTGACAGTGTTTTGGCACTCTAAGCCATCCCTGTTTCAATTATATAATTTTATCAACATCGGAAGAATGGAAGGAAGGCTGAGTTGGCCCTACAAGGATTCAAGCGTGTGACCTTAAACTTAGACGGAAACCTCTGTTGCATTTCCTCAATCCATGGATGTATTTTATCTTATATTTCAGACCCCTCCCTCCCCCTCCACGTCGTGTGTGTGAGCTTCCCCAGGCACACACACCGACAGTTTTTGTGCTGCCAGCCGCACCAGAGTACTTCACAGGTCTTTAAAAGACCATTCACTTGTTAACGAGGCTTTGTTGTTTTTCACCCCTTCTTAGAGCCCCTGCATCTCCACTCTGCCTATGGCTGGAAGAATTACTCTGTGAGCAATCACTATACCATCCTGTTTTGCAACTCTGCTGGAGCACGGCAGCGCCGCTAAATGTGGTAGTATTTAACCGTTTTTAAATATAAATACAGACAAAGGAAAACTTGTTTTCCGTCTGTATTTATATGTAAAAATCCGTTTAAACGGAAAACTGGGAGCCCTAATCTTAATGGACAATGGACCACAGTTTGTTGCCGGCGAGTTTGAAAGATACTTGGTTAAGGCAGGTATCTCACATCTTACCACAGCAGTTTACAATGCCAGGGAAAATGGTCTTGTGGAAAGATTCAACTGTGTTGTAAAGGAGTGTGTACAATTGGCTGATGCATGTGGAGAGGATTGTAAAAACACTGTGAAGGAGATGTTATGGAGCTATCTGAACACACCCCACATTGCCACTAAGGAAACTCCTTTTAGTCTTCTTAAGGGCCGTGTCGCGTGTACGAAGGTGAAACTGGCCTGGATGTGCAAATCAAGTTTCACAAGAGTGAATAGGGACAACCTGGTGTGCAGGGTGCAGGGATATCAAATTAAATACACAAGCAGACATAATAACAAAATCATTGTGTTGTGCACGCAGTTTTATAAGTGTTGACTGGGTTAGGATACAACTTTGTGGTAGTCAGAGAACTGGTCTATCAAGAATGGTCGAAACCCAAGCAAGTTACCAAGGGTGAGGGCAACAATGTGTGGTTGGATGATGGAAAAAGGTGGAACGTGAGGAGTGTAACTAGATACAATGATGTGGAGCGCGACACATTGTTGAAGAAGCAATTTTCCGTTCCTTCACACTCTAGTTCTTGGAATATGCAGGAAGGCAAGCACATGGTGGGTGTTCGATCCAAACCAGTCTGGCAGAAGGATTATATCTGCACTTAGATTTTGTGCTCCAAGCAGTTTTTTTTGTATCACATGCAGTTTTGTTTTTGGTTTGTTATGTTAATTGTTTTATATCAGGAGGGGAGATGTGTTGTATCTTAGCAATGTATCTAGGCGATGATATCCTGGTTTCCCCAGCATCTGGTTGCCATCTCCACTGGATTCTGGAGTGTAGAATCCAGGGGACAGAGAGCAGGCAGTTGCTGAAGGAGAATGACCTTGGTTTTTAGGGGGTTGGCATACTTCCACATAAACTTCTTTCTACCATCCAATTGGTTTCCTGTGGACTTAAAAAAATGCATGTAATCTTTTGAAATTGCAGCTCCAGCAGGAGTCCATGTGGCTCAGATTTAAAGTTGTGACTTCATCCACCTCAACACCATTACTTCTAAAGACAACAAGCATTCAACTACATATACTTAAAAACAAAGCCACGCAATTAAATACCATGCAATTTCACAACACACAAATGCACACCACATAATCCCACTACACAAACTATTTCAACATCTCATAATTCTGCACCACACAAGTCAACACTACATCATTACACTACATGCCTCATAATGACAATTCAACTCCACAAATGTCCACTCCTCTCCATGCCACACAATTCCACTTCACATAATACCACTCCATGCAACATAATTACATTGCACCACATGCAGAAAAATTCAACTCCAAATAATTCCACTACATATATTTAGACTCAAAACTACATAATTACACGCCACATATATCCAGTCAGCCCCAAAGCACATATTTACACTCAACAGAATTTAACTCCGCAACGTGAGTCATATTTACACGCCACATATTTTCACACCATGCAAAACAATTCCACTCAATGCCACGCCACACAATTCAACACAACACAGTTCCATATAGCACAACATAATGTGCTCCACTCCATGATTCATAAGTACACTCCGCTTAAAGACTAAAGGAGAAGGGCACAAGTGCCGCCTTGCTCCCGTTTTTTAGGTCTCGCCTAGGCAGTGCATGCGCCACCTTGAGCCATATTTACACTCCACATAATTTCACACCATGCAAAACAATTTCACACAGTTCAACACCACACAATTCCATACCACAAAACATAATTCATATCACTCTATACCACATAATTAGACTCCACATAAATCTACTCCGTGTCACATAACACTCCACATATTTTCACTCCTTGCCACACAACTTCACACAACACAACATCACACAATTACATTCCACTGCAGAAAATTCCACTCCACAACACACAATTCCACTACACACCACATACATCCAATCCACACCACACAATTCCACATCATGCCACATAATTCAGCACTGTACCATATAATTTTACACAATACATGCCTATCCACAACACACAATACCACTACACATAAATCCACTACACTTAATACCACATAATTACTATTCACAAAATTCCATTGCACACACTCATCCAGCATTGCTTATATTGTTTCACTTCAGGTCTTTCAGAACAGTTTCTTTACCATAACTTTTCAAATAATATAAACCGCAAACACACTCTCTCCTCTTCTTCTTTCGGTGTCTTCTTTCAATCTCTTTATGTGTCTAACCTTCTCTTCCCTCCATCCTCTCATTTTCACACGCTCTTTCTACTACTCAATCTAAAGTTCATTCAGCACCTCATAAACAATCTACCTGTTCCTCTCAATCTTACTTTCTATGTACTTTATACAGCTCTCACCCCATCTATTCACCATGCCATATATTTCCAATACTCAAATACCCTACACACCACATAAATCCACCTCACACAATTACACAACTACCAATTCCAATGCAAACCACATAATTCCACTACAAACATACATCCACTCCACTAGAAACAAAAAACATAAGTAAAAAAAAAATATCATTTAGAACGCAAATAGCTCTAACTTTCACAAATGCCAGACCGATTGCTTTGCAAATGCTTGTTCTTTTCCTTCAGTGCACCTCTTTAAGCAGCCCGTGTGCATTCCTGGTTGCATCACAGTGCCACAGAAACTCATTTGCAGAGGGGCACCGTTGGGCTGTATTTAAGCTAATTTTTGGTTGGTTGTGGGCTAGAGAATGCTAAAAAAATCTGGCAACATTGGTGGTTTCATCAGAGGCAGCTGACGCATCCGAAGAACGGGCCACAGATGTGACCGTCTTATCCAGCTGTTTATAGACTGCGTGCACTGACAGCGCCGCTGCCCAGGTAAGGCTTTCGTTTCGATACAACTTCAGGCCCTGGGGCTCAAAACCACTCGTCAATGACAGATTTCAAAAGACAGATCGCGAGGTTGAAACTTTTTTACGGTCCCCTTTTTTTCGGTCCCGTCTACCCATGGCGTTGCCGCTGTAATTCATGCTCGCTGTCTGTCCCGTGACATCTTGCATGTGGCACAGCGACAAAGCTGTCGAGTTTGGAACTCGGGACCTAGGTTTAACTCTCAGTGGAAGTCTCTCTTAATATCCAATAATGCTGTCCATATCACCTTATCTCCCCTGCCCACAAACAAAATGGAGGGTTAGTTCCGTAATATACCCAATTAAGTGCTCCGATGTCCGTGGGTCGAGTTCGCGCTATATGAAACTGCAAAATATACTTATGATTTTGGAGAAGTATTTAAGCCATAAATAAAAGTCGTCCAGCTTCAAGAATTCCCAACGTCACATACATGCCGAGCTGGAAGTCTCTTTAAAATGTAAACCCTCTTTCCTTTGCGGCTGGAATGCGAAAAAGATGCATCTGTGAAATAAAGCGGGTATTTCACACCTCTGCAGTGCGGGTCCCGGCTGCTCTGTTTCACAAAACGTCTTTTCAATTTCAAGATAAGAGGCAGAGTGTGGGTGTATTAGAAGCATGACGCAGATTACTCCCCGCTTGCATCCTTACGCATATCGAAATATTAAAAGCTAATGAGTAGCCCCCTACGCCTGGTGAGGCGCGCCCTTAGTTGCGCCGCGCCCTTAGTTGCGCCACGTAGCCGAGCCTCCTCCAGGGGCTAGATGCCAGAAGGGGATGGATTCCTACTGACACTCCAATACGTAAACGAAACCAACTTCAGTTATATAAGGCGGCGGCCGGGGGTCACGTCCTCCGTGTCTCCTTGGACCCCTGGGAAGCCGCAGGAGCGTCGTAACGGGTGGTTTCAAGCAGGCCTGGCGCAGCGTTATGCGATTAGATGTTGATAGCACAGTGGAGTAACATCACAGTCCTCGGGTCCCAAGTTCGTGGGTTCTTTTTCATCTTTTGTATAGCGCGAACTCGACCCGAAGGTATTGGAGCGCTGTACATGGGCACCGTATTTACATTACATATTCAGGCACGGGGAGATTAAGTGATTTGCCCAGAATCACAGAATGTGGACGCGACCCCGAGGCTCCAACCCTGGTTTCCGGCACCAAAGTTGGCAGTCTAGCCGACGGACCACACCCTCTCCTCCCCTTATGGGCCATTTTGGTGTTTTCTATGGTGGGGGGAAATTGCAGTTTCATTCAGTTTTAAGGACCCGGCTACAGAAATAGCGTTAGCTCTAGCTATATACGGATGCTATTAAGGTGAAGGTCGTGGTAGCTATATACGGATGCTCTGAATGTGAAGGTCATGGTAGCTATATACGGATGCTCTGAAGGTAAAGGTCGTGGTAGCTATATACGGATGCTCTGAAGGTAAAGGGTCGTGGTACCTATATACGGATGCTCTGAATGTGAAGGTCGTGGCATCTATATACGGATGCTCTGAAGGTAAAGGTCGTGGTAGCTATATACGGATGCTATGAAGGTGAAGGTTGTGGTAGCAATAAACGGATGCTCTGAAGGTAAAGGTCGTGGCAGCTATATACGGATGCTATGAAGGTGAAGGTCGTGGTAGCTATATATGGATGCTATGAAGGTGAAGATCGTGGTACCTATATACGGATGCTCTGAAGGTAAAGGTCGTGGTAGCTATATACGGATGCTCTGAAGGTAAAGGTCGTGGTAGCTATAAAAGGATGCTATGAAGGTGAAGGTCGTGGTAGCTATATACGGATGCTATGAAGGTGAAGGTCGTGGTAGCTATATACGGATGCTCTGAAGGTAAAGGGTCGTGGTACCTATATACGGATGCTCTGAATGTGAAGGTCGTGGTAGCTATATACGGATGCTATGAAGGTGAAGATTGTGGTACCTATATACGGATGCTCTGAAGGTAAAGGTCGTGGTAGCTATATACGGATGCTTTGAAGGTAAAGGTCGTGGTATCTATATACGGATGCTATGAAGGTGAAGGTCCTGTTATCTATATACGGATGCTATGAAGGTGAAGGTCGTGGTACCTATATACGGATGCTATGAAGGTGAAGGTCGTGGTACCTATATACGGATGCTATGAAGGTGAAGGTCGTGGTATCTATATACGGATGCTATGAAGGTGAAGGTCGTGGTATCTATATACGGATGCTATGAAGGTAAAGGTCGTGGTACCTATATACGGATGCTATGAAGGTAAAGGTCGTGGTGGCTATATACGGATGCTCTGAAAGTGAAGGTCGTGGTAGCTATATACGGATGCTGTGAAGGTCATGGTAGCTATATACGGATGCTATGAAGGTGAAGGTCGTGGTACCTATATACGGATGCTATGGAGGTAGAGGTCGTGGTAGTTATATACGGATGCTATGAGGGTGAAGGTCGTGGTAGCTATATACGGATGCTCTGAAGGTAAAGGTCGTGGTAGCTATATACGGATGCTCTGAAGGTAAAGGTCGTGGTAGCTATATGTAAATGTAAATGTATGTGTCTTGTAAAGCGCACTGCTGCCCTGAGGCGTCGTGGCGCTGTAGACCGCTGGGGAACCCGTCCTGGCTATCCCTGTGAGATGGTCCCTCCTGGGTATCTCCAAGGTGAAACCAGGCATCCCTGGCGAATGTGGGGGGCCGTTGTGGAGATGAGGCAAGCTAATGCCCAGAGTTGCCGAGTGTGTTCCTGGTTAGAGTAGGTACCGAGGCGAGAATTATCGAGTCCGTTTTGACCCTGGTCCAAGACCCTGCCGCGTCGGGAATTGAACCCTGGTCCCTGGCCGATTCTCTGCTTGCGGATCTGCCGCCTCTAACCAGTGAGCCACACCTCTCTATACGGATGCTATGAAGGTGAAGGTCATGGTACCTATATACGGATGCTATGAAGGTGAAGGTCGTGGTAGTTATATACGGATGCTATGAAGGTGAAGGTCGTGGTAGCTATATACGGATGCTATGAAGGTAAAGGTCGTGGGTTCGTGTCCCGACCATTATCATTTCTAACAACATTCCTAGGCAAGCCGGCCTGTAATATTCAGTTCCGTGTTTGTGTCCTCTCGGCATTCAGCTAGGAATTGGCTTGCCTCAGACGTTAGCTCATGCTGTGTGCAGGGCCTATTAAGGCCTAATCGAGTCGGTGGTAATGAGTATCCCGCTAGGCGGCGGGGCCAGGGGTTCGTACCTCGGCGTGCGCAAGTTCAGGGCACGCACTCCTACTCACCAGTGTGCGCGTGCGGACGCTGGCTCTGGGTGCGGGGGGTGGCTGCCTACAGCGGTCATCGGGAGTGTCTGCTGGAGCATGCACTACCACCGGAGCCAGGAAAACGCACTAGTTCGGTAGTGTCCTGCAAGGTAGTCTCAGTTCCCGCGTGGCCACCAGCTATGCTGCGAGTTGGTGTTGTTTCCTTAGGTTCTTTTTGTTTTGTTATTTATGAACGAATTGTGCATTTTTGAACTTGTTTAAAATAACCAGCAGTTGGGACATCGAAGTGTCACTGCTCTGTCGGTCTCTGAAGGGACGTAGAAACAAATGAAGGAAAAGCGCAAAGTGACGTTGTTGCCGCGCCCTAGCGTTTTGTGGGTCTTTCCTTGGCGCTTGCATACTCACGCATATCCAGGGCTCAAGTCGGGAGTCCACGCAGGTACACGGCGTCCCCCCACTCTTTTCACAGGGTGGACGCCGTCCCCCCTACCAAGAAGCTGGGCCCCACAGAAATATGCTGAACGTGTCCCGGTGTAATTTTCAGACACCGGGCACGTTAAGCACGTGACGTCATGAGGTGATTTGCATATTGTCAGTCCCACCCCACTTTATTTTATAGGACTTGTGCTCTGCGCATATCGAAATATTAAAGCTAATAGTATGATACAACCACTGAAAGAGTGGGATGGAAAATAGTATTTACGCAGATTAGCGCTTGTCTGACTATAAAAGTAGTTCCAGGAGATGTCAGCCTTCACAACTAATTGTTGCCTCGAGTGAAGCTCCACACCTGCCGTAAACTCTGTAGTAAACGCTCCTAGACACTGACTGGGCATTGTAGATTTGTCTCTCATGCCAGTCACATTTCTGCCAGATCCCACTTTCAAAACAACAAATATCGGTCCAATTTGGAAAAAGCGGAAGAGGTGTGGCGTATCAGCCAGGGCGCCTGAATCTGGACCACGGGGTTTGTGGTTTGATCCCCGGCGGCAGGTTGGTCCAGCACCATGTGACTCTGGTAAATAGCTCTTAATGTTCCCGACGGCCCCCAGCGCCTTGACACCCTCGGTTGCGCTTTACAAATACTGGATTTCATTTCGTTTTTACAGTGTGTCTCTTTAGAAGGCCTTGATGGATTTTGCAGCAAAGCAGAATTTAACAGGATTGGGGCAATCAAACCTCCCTCCAATATGGCCAGGTACTCCCTACACCCCCTCCTCCCCAATCAAGACCCGTGACAGGAGAGAAGTTTTTGGATGCGGGGGGGTGGGCAAAACACCCCCCGGCTGTATTTATTATACAAAATAATAAACATTTATCAAATATACAATATTTACAAAATGTAGCAGAAAATATACTTTACACTGATTACAATTGATAAGTACAGATATCAGATGGCTAACCTTAACAGAACTCTAATACAGAGGTTTCCTAGTCATATCTAAACATACCTTTAATAATCATTACAATCTTTATTTAGTACATACCTAATAGAGCCTACGGCAAGGTCACTAACTGGTGTCAGATCCTTATCAATTTCTAACCACGCCCTCCAGCCGGAGTGCGCATGCGCAGAGGGCCTGTTCACCGTGAGGGTACTCCCCCCCCGGTTACCCCCGTACGCTCTGTACCTGATGTCCATAAAGGGGCCCTTGCAGCTGTGTGCCATTTACTGGCGCCGTTGTGCACGGGCGGGATGGCCAACCAGCCTAGAGAAAGCGTGACTCCCTCCTCCCCCGCACCCAACTGCCCCTGGAGTTCTAGGAGAGACCACTTGTTCCTCCCACTTGGGCGGCCCCATTCAGGAATGGCGCCGCCCTCTAAGGACCTTAAATTTACTGCTCACCAATCATGACCTTACCGCCTGACCAAAGTTATCATAAATACGACGATTGACGACCTGTGGATGAAACAAATTAGCATTTCTACACAACCTTGACCATTATCTCATCCTCCAAAGACTAATAACATCCTAATATTCCCTAAAGAACACACTCAAAACCTATTTGCTTCTAGGGGATGGTGGGTGGGAAATCAAAAGTTAAAGCCTCCTAGCGATGCTTGGGGCCAAGCTGGGGAGCCAGGAGCAAAGAGGCAGATTCCTGAGCTCCCCAGCCCTTTATAGCCCTTGATGGCCCGGCCAGGGCTACTGGCCGGACGTTGCCCTTACACGCGACCCGAAAGTGATTCCAATCACTTCCGGGTCGCGCCTCGAGGCCAGGACCTATGGGGGACAGAGGCGCGCCTGCCGCGTCACGAATGTGCGCGAGAAGCACGCCCCCTGTTCCAGAGGAGGGGGCCGGCTCGACCGCCATACTTTTGGCATGGCCGATGCCGGCCCCGACGTTCTATATGGCCAGGTACTCCCTACACCCCCTCCTCCCCACTCAAGACCCGTGACAGGAGAGAAGTTTTTGGATGCGGGGGGCGAAACACCCCCCGGCCGTATTTATTATACAAAATTAAGAAACATTTTTCAAATATACAATATTTACAAAATGTAGCAGAAAATATACTTTATACTGATTACAATTGATAAGTACAGATATCAGATGGCTAACCTTAACAGAACTCTAATACAGAGGTTTCCTAGCCATATCTAAACATACCTTTAATAATCATTACAATCTTTATTTTCTGCGTACCTAATAGAGCCTACGGCAAGGTCACTAACTGGTGTCAGATCCTTATCAATTTCTAACCACGCCCTCCAGCTGGAGTGCGCATGCGCAGAGGGCCCGTTCACCGTGAGGGTACTTCCCCCCCCCCGGTTACCCCCATATGCTCTGTACCTGATCTCAATAAAGGGGCCCTTGCACCTGTGTGCCATTTACTGGCGCCGTTGTGCACGTGCGGGATGGCAAACCAGCCTAGAGAAAGCGTGACTCCCTCCTCCCCCGCACCCAACTGCCCCTGGAGTTCTAGGAGAGACCACTTGTCCCTCCCACTTGGGAGACCCCATTCGGGAAAGGCGCCGCCCTCTAAGGACCTTAAATTTACTGCTCACCAATCAAGACCTTACCGCCACAGGCTAGCATAGTTGACCGACTATCTAGCCCGCCCCTGTGCTCCCTCGAAGGTCACCCCCTGCGACTAAGGCCCCCCAACCACGCCAAAATATTCTCTAGGAACACCTCATTGCCTACTTTGGACAAGTGAACGCCATCTTTTAAGAAGCACGGTTCACCCCTTATGCATCCATGGGCGATGGTCTGTAAGTGGGGCGCCCTGAAAAGTCTCTCAATCTTGTTATTTATTCTCCTCGCGGAGTGATTCAATGCCTTTACAGATTCCCCTCCCCTCCATTGGAATCGGGGTATCATCTGAGACCACCCGATAGTGCAGCCCTGACAAGTCTTGGCTAACCAGCCTATTTCCGTGACTATAGTTTCTACCAACCCCCTTCTTCCCAGTCTTGCCAGATCGTTCCCCCCCAAGTGCAGTATGATTATATTGGGAGGAGGACCACCCTTCCTTAATAAGTACAGTATGAAACCCCTAAACTGACTAAAACAGAACCCCCCTTTCCCATAACATGTTATTTCAAAACCCGCCTGCCGTGCTTTGTCCCTATAATTTCCTGTAGAGAAAAGGTTAGACAGACGCCTTACATATGAATGGCCTACAATCCAAACTGTCTGTGGTCTTTCCTTTGGTGGTGGTGATCCTTG
The DNA here is from genome assembly GCF_964204655.1 of Triturus cristatus. Taxonomy (NCBI): domain Eukaryota; kingdom Metazoa; phylum Chordata; class Amphibia; order Caudata; family Salamandridae; genus Triturus; species Triturus cristatus. The sequence goes on along the minus strand of NC_140593.1, from coordinate 1,158,053,899 downwards.
CGTTGCAAAATGTCGCTGTTGCTGTATCCTCAGTTTCCCCCCTGCGTGACAGGCTTGAGAAACTGTAATGGAAGCAGAGAAAGACACATGCATCAGAGTTTTGTGAACTATCTCACTCACAGCATGTGTAGTCGCACATATCGTTTATAACAATTGGAAGCCCATCTCCCGATCCTCTGTACGTTGCTGTTTGGCAGACCCCTGGCTGTTGCTTCAGTGGCAGCCCCTATTCTAAAGGAGAGGGTTCCAAAACTGCCTGGATTCAGACCTGCCTTTTGTATTGCCATGTCCAATACTCTTTTGAATTGAAAGCGTGTCAGTGGGACCCCATCCACATGTATCAGCAAAGGCCCCCCTTTGTCCCGTGGTCTAACCTGCAGGTAGCTCTCCACATGTGATAGAGGACAGCATGTGTTACCTTGCGCCCGGTGTAGAACTACCCCATCACACCGGGCCTACTGATCGGTCTTGCATTTTTTAATTGATAGTAGTAAGGTGTCGGTCGTGACCTTAAGGCAGTTAAACTGTAGGCCACCGTGTATATCAAGTTTGTTTTGTGCCACCAATTCCCCAATCCTGAACGCTCCATAAAAGGCTAACGAAAATGCAGCTGCGAATAACCGTACTTCCCCTGATGTGCTGCAAACTGCGGGGAGGATCGCTATTAATGACGTCTGAAGCTCAACCCCAATTGGCTGTCTTGTGCCTGGGGCCGACCCTTGGAGGCGTTGCCAACCTTTAAGGGCCTTCCTCACCGTAAACCTATTAGTGGGATCCTCCTTGTCGCTGATCTGAGCAAAGAAGGAGATCGCCACCACATGCCGCTTAGCTGCTGCAGCAGAACGCCCATTGCTCTTTAAACAACCCAGGTACTGAATGAGTGCCCCAGTGTCGTGCCACCTCTCAGCCCACCCCATACCCAAGAATGAACAATATTGCCAGAACGCCCCTTCGTATCCTTTCCTGGTCCTGGGTGCTAGGCTAGCTGCCATGAGGTCCTGTAGGTGGGGGCACCAATCTGCCACAGTCGTTCTGGGAAGAGGGTGGCATACTCTGCTGGGAGGTGAGCCCTGAAAACCTGCATCTTAAAGCGAGAAAGTGCATCAGCAGCATGATTAAGGACACCAGGCACGTGTTTAGCCCTAAATTGTACATTCAATTTCATGCATGTTAGAACAATCTCCTTCAAGAGGCGGAGAATCATCTTACACCGGGCTGCTTGCTGGTTGATGCATTCAACGACGGTCATGTTGTCTGACCAGAAAACTACTGACTGATTACACATTTGTTCTGGCCATACAGTCAATGCCACCCAGATGGGGAAGAGCTCAAGGAAACCAATGTTACCTGTTAATCCGTTCTCCACCCACCATGCGGGCCACCGTTGTGCCACCCACTCGGTCCCGAGTATGGTGCCAAATCCCTCACTGCCTGCGGAGTCAGTCATTAAACCCAACTCCGCGGAGGCAGTGGGCGGACCGGGCCACACTACTCTGCCATTGAAATCCTGCAGGAATGCCATCCAAATCCGCATGTCCTGCCGAACCTCAGCTGACAGCCTTGTGTGGTGATGTTTCACCCTGAGCCCAGCCATGGCTTGAGAGATGGATCTGGAGAAAGGTCTAGCCATCGGAATAACCCTTAAAGCAAAGTTCAGTTTCCCTACTGTCTGCTGCAGCTGGTGTAGTGTGACCTTCTGTTTGCCCAAACATAACTGTAAAAAGCAGCTCTGAATTTGGTGACTTTGTCCATTGGTAACCTAAAACACCTCTGAATAGAATCCAACTCAATGCCCAGGAACTCTATCGTCGATGCCGGCCCAACTGTCTTTCCCGGATCCAAAGGAACCCCCAGAGCCTGCATGAGCATGCAAAATTCCTGCAGCGCCCAACCACACTCCAGGGAGCCCCGTGTCCCCAGGATAAGAAAGTCATCCAGGTAATGCATGACCCACTGGTGCCCTGTCTTCTGTCTGAAAACCCATTCCAAGAATGAACAGAATTTTTCAAAATATGCGCAGGATACAGAGCAGCCCATTGGCATACACATATCCATATAAAAACTTCCCTGAAATTTAAAACCAAGCAGATGATAATCGTCCGGATGTACTGGGAGTAACCGAAAGGCTGATTCTGTGTCAGATTTTGCCATCAATGCCCCAGGGCCCAAACCCCTGAGGATCTCCACCGCTTGGTCAAAGGACGCATATTTTACACTGCAGAACTCATCATCAATTGCATCATTCAGGGAATTACCTTTGGAAGCTGACAAGTTGTGTATTAGTCTGAATTCCCCTTCCACCTTTTTGGGGACTACACCCAACGGGGAGCAGACAAAATTCTGAACCGGCACAGACTCAAATGGGCCCGCTACCCTACCCAGGCACAACTCCTTGGCAATTTTTGTGGAGACTATACCTGGATTGGTCCGGGCAGAGAGTTGGTACTGGCACTCAGGTGATCCCACATAGCTTGGGGCTGGTATCCTAAAGCTATCCCTGAAACCCTCCAACAGAGTTCTTGCCGTAAGGTGGCATGGGTATTTGTTGAGCCATGGTGTCAAAGCCGTCACATCAATAGGGGACCGCGCTTTGAGCGGGGTCACCACCTCACTCCTGTTTTTTCCTACCCTTATCCTTTGATCTTTTGAGGCATTTGGATTCGGGGTGGGATGGGTTGGCGCAAATGGAACACGCATGCTTGAATCTGCACTGACCCTGTGGTCTGGTGCAAGTCCGTCTGTTGAAGTCCCAGCACGTCCCTTTCCTCCCACCATTACTGGTTGAATTAGTGGTGTAACTTGTGTTACCTTGTGACCAAAAGGGCTGAGCTGACTGCGGGGACTGACTCTTTGTGTTACCATGCCCCTCGCCCCCAAACAGATCCAACCAAGATATTGTGTAAATTCTGTCCCATGACAGCGATGGGTCGGATGCCTTAGCCACCCTGAAATTTTTGTCATACTCTAACTACCCTCCGCCTGCAAATGTATCATGGGCCAGAACTATCCTGTTCCGGTAGCAAGCCATCTGCGCCTGCAGATTTGGGAAACGTTCCGCCGTGACTGCCGTAAATATGGAAAAGGCTCTGATCCAGTTGAGTAAATTTTCTTCCACCCTGTACTTCAACATCTCACTAGCCCATTCCCTGGGGAGCATATAATCTTTGTTCTTCCTTGACTCCTCCCTCTCCCTTTCGCAGATCAGTAATGAAAACATGTTAATATATTCCCCATCCCAAATTCTGTTCTTCAACTCCAGAGAAACATGCGTGCCTAAAAACTTCCGCTCAGTGCGGGACTCGCCCACGCCCAACATTGGTAATGTTGGCAGTTTACCTGTTGCCGCGGTCCCAGGTGCCTCCTGCTGAATCCTTGCTGCCGCACTGGGGACTGACAATCCCTTGTTCTCCAGAGTGCCGGTACCACCCCCTGCAATGATAGGTAACGATGCAGCTGGCCCAGCAATGATTTGTTCCTTGGGTCCCACATTAAACTGAGACACAATTTGAGTTGCTTCCACTAAAGCATCGGGACCCAACTCTTTTGCCTCCACCGCCGGAGTGAGAATGCCTGCCTTTCCCAACCATGGCAAGATTGCCGCCAAATGTGACACAATGTCTTGAGGGAGCCCCCTCCACCCGGTGGTGTCTCCCCTGTGGATGCGGGTAATGGAACGGCGACCGGGATGCCCGTGACGGGCGCACCACCTGGAGCCGGTTGAAGCTCTGGGACCATGGGGGGGGGGGGGGTGGCAATGTTGGGGGAGCCAGTACTGGCACTGGAATTGCTGGCGGTTCTGGCAGTGGTGGGTTCTGTGGTGCCCCCGGTGGTGCCAGTGCTGGTGGTATCGGAGGGGTTGTTGACGGGACTGGTGCCGGGACAGGCACTGGAGTAGGTGACGCAGGGGCGTTACCACTGGGACCCTGGGGAGTGGGTGGGGCTAATCCCTTCCCCACGCGTTTCCTAGCTCTAACCTTTTTAGGAATTGGAGGAAAAGCAGCCGTCGGGGGCACATTGGGGCGCCTAGCCCTCTCTCCCTGCCCCCCCTGTCCCTCAACTTTCTCTTTAAGTTTAGCAAGATCCTGCCCCATCTCAGTCACTTTCCTCATCATTTCTTCCATCATCCTCTCCATGCAAGAGCCCTGCTCCCCCCTCTTAGCTTTTCCCGCCATTTACGCAGTAACAAGGGGAACAATGACAACCTTGGGCACCCTGAAAAACTGCCCCCCCACAACTGAGATAAGCTGAAAGGAAAAACTTAAAATCTGTGCGTTTCTAAGAACTACACTCACCCACAGAAAATATAAGCCTGTGAGCTCTTGCTATTCTGCTGCACAGTCTCTATATTTTAAAAGTAAACTTTCAGCTCTCTCCCCCAGTCACAATATATCCGGTGGGGTCTATTTCTTATCCACCGCGCGCTTCAATATTCCAATCACGCGAGTTTACCCATAAGCCTGGTACAAGCAACACACGCGGTAACAATTGCACAAGAAGTCACACTCTTTGATAAGTCGCGTGTCTATTGCACCTCGACTCTACTTAAACCAACGTGGCAGCATGTATGCAACGTACATATGAACGGTCAAAGGAACAAACGCAGAAATACTTTCAATACAATCGCGCGCGCTCAGCGGGCGAACATTAAAATACCAATGCGGAACGAAATACTGTGCCGGCACGATTCGAACACTGCCCAATCACCTTATGAATTGACACAATACAACATTCGCTTCGCGGAGGGGTGCGCTCACTCGAGTGCCTTCTGCACCACCACCTCCCGATACCTGTTCTTTGTCCTGATCATCTCGCCCCCGCAGTCCTAAGGTCGAACACCGGCCCCTGTAGTGGGTCGACCGTACGCTGGCCCTAGTCCTCGCCGGAATCTGGACCGCTTGGAACTCCTGAAACGGCGCCAACTCCGGAGGGCCGCACAACGACACCGACTTGCCGCTTCTCCCGGGTCCACGACGTCCACACCAACGCGGATGACTGGACTCTGAAAAATAAATGAAATCAAAAGTTAAAGCCTCCTAGCGAGGCTTGGGGGCAAGCTGGGAAGCCAGGAGCAAAGAGGCAGATTCCTGAGCTCCCCAGCCCTTTATAGCCCTTGATGGCCCGGCCAGGGCTACTGGCCGGACATTGCCCTTACACACGACCCGGAAGTGATTCCAATCACTTCCGGGTCGCGCCTCGAGGCCAGGACCTATGGGGGAAGGAGGCGCGCCTGCCGCGTCACGAATGTGCGCGAGAGGCACGCCCCCTCTTCCAGAGGAGGGGGCCGGCTCGAACGCCATACTTTTGGCATGGCTGATGCCGGCCCCGCCGTTTTAGTCGTAGTGTGCGATTGCCTGGTGTTCTGGAACGAGGCAGGCAAACTGAGCCTGTGAAGGAAGGTACAGGTAGTAGTCTAGTAGACGGTAGACCTTGGAATTTGGAGCAGCGCCTTCTCCCTCGTCGTAAGGGAGCTGCATTTATTTCCATGCAATCCTCGGTTGCCCCCTCCCCATGCCAACTTGATGGTTGGCGATCTAAGTTGTTCCAAGAAGGGCCTAGTGAGTGGGATCAGGATATTCTGCAAGTGGTGTAAGAGTTTCAGCAGTAGCACCATGTTCATAAGAGATTCTTTTCCAGCTCCTGGTAGCTGCAGACTCATCCGCTTCTCTACGTTTGCAACCACATCTATACTTTCACTTCTCTCTTAGTATGATATCCTAGTCCCAGTGATACAAGATACCTATTAATAGGTTGAAATTGCCATTTGTTTGGGAAAATCCAATTTGCAACGAAATGTTTTCTTAAAGATATTAATATAGACTAAGTTATAGCCAGGCCCAGCCATCTGCTGGAATTAAATATCTCATAATTAATAGGGCTCAGGTGTGTGTTCCGGCTCTTTTACTAATAGTAAAATGTTGTTGGATACAATAACAGCAGGGTATTGCGAATTCCAAATTTTATGCCCCGGTGGTGACGATATTCACAGGACAAAAATAATTGGTGACAGGAGTGGCCCCGTCTCATGCTTCTGCTAATCCTTATCAAAGGAAAGAGAAGGGTATTGATTTTAATTCTAGGTGTAGGAAGGGAATAAAGTAGTGACAACTCCTGCTGTGCGTGTAATTTAAGTGACCTATTCGACACTTGCCTCAATTTGTCTCTGTTTTGGGGGCTTCACAGACCCCTTTTAAGGTTCGTGAACCCACATAGATTTGCAGGCCTATGTTTATCCTTCTAAGGGTTTTCTATCTTAAATTAAAATTAACTTCAAATGAATCAAGTTAATTTACAAAAAATAACTAACATGTAAGATTAACATTAACATAAAAATAATTTAAAAAGTTCAGTTGAAAACAACAATATAAACGTAATACTAAACGGTGGGAATGAAGAAAGTCTCTATAATGGTAAATCTGATATTATATTTGCCCAGATGATGCAGGTGTAGACAAGGCAGTCCAAGTAATGTAATGGAATGCCATTGAAGTAGAGGCCGGTAAAGTACTACACAACTGCAACTTGCTTCCCGATCATGTATTTCTTATTTCTTCCTAAGTCAGGAGATGTGGTGGCTTTGTGTGGTTTTGAATTGTGTGTATCTCAAACTTGAAAGGTGGGGTAATATTCTTGGCTAAGGTACCCTATTGTCTTAGGTGCACTATTGCAAAAGACTTCATAAAATAGTTTTTTCCTTTCTTCAGCAAAAACTACCTGCTATAAGGGATATAACTACCCAGTCTTTAGGTATATTAAGTATAAGGAATCAAGCCTCCCCCAAGGCATTGCCACCATGTCCTTTTTCCTCATCACAGCCCTTCCTCTATTAGTTTGAGTCTTCATCTTGGAGAAAAGATCCCTGTTTACATAAAATCATGGAAAGATTTATCCCCCTATTGAGAATAAATCTTTTCTCCAATTTTATGTTTACTAAGGGCTCAATTTCTTTGCTACTTCAGTAAACTACTAAACCAATATGCTGCTTTTTGGAAGGATACACATCTGAGGGGGTGAAGTGTCGAATTGCATGGCACAAAAAGGAAACTTAAAGGACTGTGACAAAGAACACTTTGACTCCATCATGAAGATCACCAATAAGTCCTGGGGCTTTGCTGTTGCTCCCAATAAAGGAACTACACAGTTTTGATGGTGCACAAAAGCATCAGTAATCCGGTTCCGCAGTACTTAGGGCTCTGGCAATGTTCCCCTAATTACAGTTCTACTTCTCTCCAAATACCTTCTGGCATTCTTGTGTGAAAGAAACCACTTTACAGGCAGGATTCGATGATGTATTTATTCCAGTAAAATTAATCTAATATCTCTTTATCATCTGAAAGTTGTTTGAAGCTTGGCATCCTGCTTTTGCTTCTTTACGTAGTTGGATCTATACCAGCCACTTGCAGTACTTTGGATATTTATTGCTAAATGCACAATTAGGTGTTTTGAGACTTCTTCAGAACATTCAACACTTTTTAGACAGTTGTGATCAGCTGAAAAATTGAAATTAGAGTTGGTTAGATCCACAAGAATGAATTTTGCGAGACAAAATTCAGCAACCTCATAGGAAGATGTCACCATTGTTGTTGAAAATAAAACTCATAGATTAACGTTTTGCTAGATACTCTGTCTGCTGGAAGATGTTTTGTGGAGGAAAAATTGTTAGAGATGTTAATAGAAATAAAGTTAAAAACGTAACATGTTGGTAAAGTGCACACATCACAAACACTGTCAGATTTTATTACCTTAATTTGAGAAACTGGATTATTAGGTGAAGTGGATGGGAGCCCTCTTCAAGTAACAATGGCACCATTCCTTACTAAGCACAGTTAGGTCTCAATAATGTAAACCTTAGCACTGCCCATGGTAGCTGTACCACAGAGGAGGCAGGCTTAACTTAGGAGAAATGTGCAAAGCATTTATAAGTAGCAAAACAGTGAAAAAGTAGAAAAACAGCACAATAAAAATCCCATTCCGATTTATAAAATATAGAGAACTTTTTAATGTGCAAACGAGCACCAAAACAATACAAATCAGTTGTAGAGAACTGGAGAAATGATTTTTTAAAGCTTTAGATGTTTCTAGCACCAAAAAGTACAAAACACCAACCATAGGTATCTAATCACGCTATACTGGGTCAAAGTCAAATGTTAAGGGCGACTGAGATGGAGCTTGTGTTGGATACAGGGACCAGGTGTTTCCAGTTTGAAAATTTACCTTCTGACTTAGTTGTTTTCCTAAAGAAAAATCATTGTCTACAAGGTATTCAGCAAGTCAGGGTGCCAGCTGGATCCAAAAACGGGCTCGTGAATGATGGCCGGGTGAAGCACAGGATCTTTGTCAGAACCTCTGCTCTAGCTGGAAGTTCAAGGTTCTTGATGTTGAAGGTGGGAAAACTGTGAGCAGACGAAGACTGACGTTGGCCCCCTCGAAGGCGTTGTCATCGTCTGGTAGCTGCTCGGCATTGGTCCAGGTGAAGTCCTCTGCGTTTGAAACTTTTCTGGCAGTCAGAATCCTTTCAGCGGGGCAAACCATCAAGGTGAGGCAAAACGTTCTTAAGTGTCCAGTCTTGTAATTTTAAATGTCGAAGACTCCACTCTAACACCATCCAAGAGTCAAAGACCTTTTAGGCACCACTTGGGTATTAAGACTCAATCTCCCCTGTTGCAAGAATGGGAGAGGCCGAGAGCGTCTCTCTCCGAGCCCGCATCCCGCCCCAGGTCGCGACACACTCTACCTGGGGGGTGCAACCTCGCTCTTCTCTCCTGTTCTTGCGACTTGAGCCTCCGTTGCGACTTTGTGGATTCCGGGCAGTGGCAATAACGAAGATCTCAGGCTGCAACAGGGCACATGCACACAGCGTCGCTGAGACTCCCTTGAGCCTCGGGTGTGCATGATCACAAGGCAATCCTCACAAGGGTCTCAGGATGCAAGAAGCACATGCACACAGCATCGCTGAGACTCACTTGAGTTCAGGGTGCACACGATCACAGGGCAATCCTCACAAAGATCTCAGGCTGCAAGAAGCACACGCACACAGCATCGCTGAGACTAACTTGAGTTCTGGGTGCACAAGATCACAGGGCAATCCTCGCGAAGGTCTCAGGCTGCACAATCCACACACACACACACACACGCACACACACACACACACACACACGTCGCTGAGCCTCACGTGAACTCCGGGTGTGCACGATAACAGGGCAATCCTCACGAAGGTTTCAGGCTGCACAAAGCACACGCACACAGCGTTGCTAAGACTCACTTGGACTCCAGGTGCACATGATCACAAGACAATCCTCACGAAGGGCTCAGGCTGCACAAAGCACACAGGGTCGCTGAGACTCACTTGGACTCCAGGTGCCCACGATCACAGGGCAATTCTTACGAGGGTCTCAGGCTGCAAAAAGCACCAGCACAGAGCGTCGTTGAGACACCCTTGGAAACGTTTGTGTTCCTCAGTTTCCACAACAGGGAGCCAGCTTTCCTGGGGCCCTTGGGGACAAGTTACTTCAGGACACAGCACACAGCAAATTCCTTTCAAGCAGGGGGCACATCACACAACAAAGTCCCTTAGTCTCTCCTTGGTTAAATCAGCAAACTGCAGGTCAGCCCCAGAACACACAGCAAGGGTCAGTCCTTTCCTTCAGTCTCTTCAGCTGTTTCTTCCATGGCAGAGGTTCCTCTTGACCACGAAGTAATTTCAATCCTTTTCAGTCTTGATCAATCCAACGTTTAGGGGTTTCAGCTCTCATAGTTATACCCCTCAAAGTCTTTGATGTCTTTGTGTTCAGGGGGGCACTGACCCCTGTCCAACCCAATTCTGGGTGTCTCCCTGCCAGTGACACCTTCTTCGTTTGATAGTGGGGGTCTGGATCCTTAATCACTCAGCAGGAGATGGAGCCATTGTTTTATGGCAGCAACCCAGGCCTCTTCACCTCCAGGGGCAATTCCTCCCCCCTACACTCCAGATGCAGGTCATCTACCTGCTGTCTCACCTCCTCCCCTGGGTCAAGACATTCCCCAGATCCTATCACTTTCAAATCCAGACAGTCAATCCACAACCAGGCAGAGACACACAGAAATGTTAGAGCACAAAAACCAGCCACTTCTAAAAGAGTGGTTTCTAAACGCACAATGCAAAAACCACCTTCACAAAAAGATGTGTTATTGAATTGTGAGTTCAGGCACACTAAACTTCACCTCTCCTTCTTAAGCCTTTGGGAAGATAGGCTGGAAACATATTACACAGCCTCCCCATTCTGTCCTATTGGCAAGATGGCCTTTCAACAGTCAAAAACGAAAAGGAGAGTATTTCACTGTCAGGACATGGCACACACCACAATACATGTCCTACCTTTCACATACACTGCACCTGCCCAGGGGGTACCTTGGACCTACCATAGGGGTGTCTGATGTGCATAGAAAGGGAAGGGTAAGGCCTGGCAAGTGGGTGCACTTGTCAGGACAACATGGCAGTTTAAGAAACTGCGTGCAGGCACTGCAGTGGCAGGCCTGAGTTCTCTCTTGAAGCCTACCTGTGTGGGTGGCACAGTTAGTGCTGCAGGCCCACTAGTAGCATTTGCATTACCAGTCCTGGCACACAGTGCACTTTACTAGGGACTTACTAGTAAGGCAAACATACCAATCATGGACAACCAATTACCATTACACTTTACACAGGGAGCACTTGCACTTTGACATTGATCAGCAGTGGCAAAGTGCCCAAAGCATCTAAGCCAGCAAAACGAAATCCATCACAGCATCAAAAATAGAGGAGGTAGAGGCAAAAAGTCTGGGGTAATCACGCCAAGAAATGCCAGGTGTAACAGTGGCATTTAACTATCCCAGAAGTCTCAATTATGTGCACGTTGAACATGGCAGAACCCTTAACTTAGGTTGCAGAGCTCCCTAGACTACCCCGAGTTTTGGCTGCCAAGGGGTAAAATGCCCCTGAAAAAATTGTTTGACAACTGGATTCTCCTCTGTGACCTAAGTGCCCGCCTTTCTACCTAGAAAATACAGCAGCCCCTCTCCCAGGTGTTAGTCATTTGGACTTGGAAGACGGCTTCACGTTTGAAGCTCGCCCTTATGGCAAACATATGTGTGGTTTCCTGCCAGGGAGAGGTAACACCTCTCCCCATGCAAGATTGTATTGTCTCCTTTCCTGCGACTGTTTAGACCACTCCCCAGAAGGGCAGAAAGCTGTCTTGGGGACAGATCTAATGTGCAACCGTGAACAGGAATAGGAGACTTTGGGTAACAAAGTGGCAACTTTGCAATAGTCGCACCCTGCAACAAGTAACTTTAATTTCGACTTCGGCAACAAGCCGGCCTTGATGTAACGAGTTGTTTAATACCTTACAATACCAACTTTAGTAGCCCCAGTCAGAATTTAGCAGGGCTGCTGTGGCAGCCTCTAACTCTGCACTCTCCAAAGGGGCTACTAGACTTTTCCACAGTAAAAATAACAATTTTTGTTTTTTACTGCTGAAACATGTAAAAAGTACATGTTTCACTTTCTAATGTACTGCACCCCGCCTTCAGGCTTGATAAGCCTACCTCAGAGCTGACATATATATACTGAAAAGTGAAGATTGGACTTTGCCATTGCTTTATATGGCAAAGTCGAGTTACCATTTTAATACTGCCCTTCCAGTCAGCAGTAGCAGACTGGGAGCCATATTTTGCCTTTGTCACACCTAGGGTGGCAGTGCCGCAATCCCTGGAGTGACCCTCTAATTTACAGGCCCTGGGTACCATAACGTAGGAACTTACGTGTAAGTTAGCTTATGCCAATTGGGTATAACGCAATCGAGCATACACATTTTAAGGAATGGGCATCGGCAGTGAGGTCTGGTTAACAGGACTCGGTGCACTCTCAGAGTCGAAAAACCTGTAGCATCTGTCCAAAACTTCCGGTGTTGACCATACAAAAGGATGCATTTCCTTACACTGATGTTTTAATTACTTTTATTTTTTAATACATTGCAATAAATAATACTCCTACAGATATAAATGGCCAGATGAGTGAACCCTGTGCAGCCAAGAAGCAGACACATTACAACAAAGAAAAGAGACCTGTGAGGCAGGTATCCTGGAAAAAGAACACGGGAGCCCCACAGCTACCACAGCCTGGCAACATCCACATTGAGGCGTGAAGATATCATCACGTAGACAGTGCGAATCTCCTCCCCTGAAGTGATGACAGCATGAACCCAAGGACAGAGCTGAAGATTAAATAGATTAAAGTAGTAGCTGCCAGTGCCCAACTAAAATCATAAAAATAGTCTACTCTTCACAAGGGAGAAATGGAAGTACAGGAGCAAAGACCAAGTTTAAGAATAAACAGGGGCTGTTGTCACACAAAGGGAGACCTGGGATGTCACCATGCACTAACCATAAAACTCATGTTATAGCAGCATGAGAACAAAGCAGAACTGGAGACCAAATAGAGTGTAACTTATTTGCCAGCAGTAAACAGCCACCCAGAGTAAGTGGGGATCTCAGATAGCACATAATATCACTAATTTTAAAGGATTTATTCTAGAAGAACAAATACAGATCTGGAATGTTAGAATCAAAGACCAGCTACTTCACTACATAAACATCTCTGCAATATGTTACATTGGATCTGAAACTGCACACAAGAAAACAGAGCTGGGCATTACAATTCTAATGGCTTGTCAGAGCTTATTGACACAACATGTTTTCAGGCCATTTAGGGAATTACAGAATATACAATTTCTCATAAGGGGAACAAAGAAAAATGTGGGAGCTAAGTTGCTGCAGTTCAGTTGACACTGGTTCAGACCTCAGTCAAGCTGCAATATGTCAAACTTAAGATGCTCACAACAGCCAAACGTGACAGAAAACGAATTCTGCTATGAGAACAAAAGAACTAAAAGTTGCATAGTCAGTGCTCTACTAAAGTTACACAAAGGGGTCTTGGGTTCCAACAAAGCTCATGCCCTATGTATTCATTATAGAGAAGCAATCCAGGATGGAGAGCAAAGATAGAGCAAGAGACCAAGAAGAGGAAATATCCACCAAAAGTGAATCTAGGGATATGTAAGGATCCCACAGCAAGCGCACTCATTGAAGAGATTTAATAATACTGTGAGCCCAAAGACAGCTCAAGACAAAATGTTGTCTAGATTCAGGCATGAATACTCAGCAATAACTACTCAACCAGGGAATCTCCGGGGATTGCGGAGAGCAGAGAATGTAGGAAGAGAATCATACTGTGGGAGCAAAGCCAGAGCGGAAATAGTCAGTAGTCAATATACCTCCACATAATATTACCACATAAGGTAAAATAATATTGCATGGGGAGTACATCTCTTGAAAGTGATGGGGAGGAGGTAGATCAAGGAATGATGAGCATTGAAAGTTTGCGAGAACACACAAACATCGTCTGCGGACATTCACAAACGCCTCACAACCTTTTTGGTCCTAGATATGATCAGAGATTTACGCCAGGCAACAACTAATGTAAATCACTTTTTCGAGTGGGGTGGAGATTGGGACACATCCAAACATTCGAGGTGTTTAGAGAGAGACTTTTTCCATAAGGAATAGCATTTTCATTGGAAACAGTTGGGGTGGGATTACTCTTTTAGCTCCACAATACTTCAAGTATTTGTGTAAAATCGAGGACCATTCTGAGACAATTGCAAAATACCTATACATTGTTAGCTATTACAAATGTGTACATATTTCCATTTTGAAAGCCTATTGTCAATTAAAGCTGAGTTTGCATCCTACCGTATTTCCTCGCAGTACTCACCCTAACAGTAAAAGCTTTGCTTCTTATATATAACTTGGAACATTATGTATGTCTTATGGTTACAACAGAGGAGTCTTCACTATTATGTGACATTGTAAACTGGCAGTCCATGCATTTGTACAGCAGGAGGTTTGACTGACCCTACTCGTCCAGGAAGCAAAATTGAAATAACGACTTCTTGTCCTTGACCACAAACATGTCCTGGGTGGCTGCATGAATTCCATACCCCTCTGGAAGGTGTGGCCGAAGAAACTCTTTACACCTCAGCAAATGTTCTCTTGGAGTACTTGCTGAGTAAGTGAGTGCCTGCACTGATTAGGGATGAACTAGTGGTTTGCAGATAGGTTGCAGGTTTTTGCTAAACTGGGAGTTTATTCTGCATGGGAAGGACCTGGGTGCAAATTTGCCTGATATCAATATGTGACTGGGCACAGAGGAGAAGAGGTAAGCCCTTCAGTTGTGTCTCAAAAAAACTGTCCTCCTGCCCCTAGCCGTTGATTGTACCCAGAGCCAAAATGCTGCACAGACGAGGCTTTAGACAGCCCAGCAAGAGCAACAACGCCGAGGAGGAGCTAATATTCTTTAAATATCCTTCACTCCTTCTCCGTGTATCAGGCTCTGAGTGTTAAAGGTGCCATGTGTCTGTCAATGCATGGGTGGTCTGAGACCTGTGACATTGCTCAGAAGTTCTTCATGATCTGAAGTCTAAGTGTTCCCCGGTGGGATTGCTGCTCTATGAAACCTCGATTAAGGGAGGGCTGGCACACAAAATAATTTTAGAGAGGAGGAAATTTGAGTACCCCATTTTCATTAAAATACCAAATAATTTATTTACACACCTTAGTAGAAATAATGTTTCCGCCAGATTCTTACAGTATCCCTTATTGGGCAAAAACATGCAAAACAGTTTTGTATGCATTAATACCCCTATTTACACAGTTTTTGCCTACAAAATCAAATGCAAATATTAACATTAGTTAAGCAAGTAAAACTGTATAGTGTAAATCACACACTGCAGTAAAAACACGAAGGATTACAGAATTATCAACTCGAGATACTCAAATTGAGATTAAAATATATATTTTGTAATCATGATCAGTTCGCAACAGTCCATGCAATATTTGTAATACATATTTAAAAACAATAATTATTAGCTTTCTTCATTCTTGGGAACAAAGCCCAATCAATGGCACATATCACCTCTGATCCTTCTGTTAAAAAATGCTAAATCCCACTGTACAGTTTGTTGTCACCTCAGTCATAATAAAATGAAACACAGAACATGGACTGCTATCTTTTTTCAGAACGAACAATACAGTAATGTTACCCTATGGAGTGAGTTTGAGTACATGGTACACCCTTCAGAATCGGTCGACCCTTCCTTTACTGATTGTGGATTGTATAGTAATTGGACTTATATTGCACTTACTACCACTGACGAGGCCTTCAAGTGCTCTGTGGTGGGTAGCGTGCTACTCATAATCCAGAACTAGGGACAATGGGCCACATGAATGAAAGTGTTTTGCATTCGGAAGTGGTGCGATTCGGTAAAATCGGTCATTTGCGATGCAAAATAGCCTTTCATGATGTATGGAAGGCTTTGTGGTTGCAAATTTAAGTAATTGCAAAATGTAGTTTACCTAAAATGTGACTACAAATAGGGAATCACAACTTGCGATTCCCTTGGCACGTATAAGAAGCATTTTCCAACTGCAATTACCATCGACTTCAGGTCGATGGTAACCATGTGCAAACTTTGTAAAATATACAAAACTGCATATTTCCAAGTGCCATGTAGCGCACACATGCCCTGGGGCTTAAGTGCACTTTGAATGTGTACATTAATGTTTTGGGTGTGCTTCAGTCAGTGGTGGCTCCTCCGCTAATGTGGAGGTGCGTCGCCCCACTGGCTTCAAGCATGAAAAGAAAGGAAAAAATAAATTGATAAAATGATAATAACGTGATAATAACGCTTGCGTGAGGGGGCGGGGTGGGGCTGAAGAGCAGGGGAGGAGGGTACAACCCTCCTAAGTGCGTAATGACTGTTTGGTCAGCCCTTTCGGACCGCCCAAAACAGCCTGCATGGAGAGCATGCCCACCCCTATAGCCCCTGGCTGAGTGGAGTGTCACGGCACTCAGACCAATTACAATGCTGCATTGCAGCATTGTGACTGGTCAGGGGAGCCTGGCTGCCTGCTTCTTGTTCCTGGAAGACGAGAGCAGGAGCAGAGACGCATGGGACCTTGTGGGAAGGTAAGTGTTTTCTTTTAAATTGTTGTGACCCACTCTCCCCCTATCCTCCCTGTGCCTGCTTACACCCACCCCTGCTCGCCCCACAAGCCGTGCCGCCCACCACTGGCTTCAGGGGGGCCTTAGGCCTCCGGGCACCCTTGGCTGTGTATTACCTAATCTGAGTATTAGCAAGACCAACTTGGGTTTTGACTTATATAGCAGCAAGGCCAAGTCAAAATAATCAAAAATAACAAAAGAAGGTGCCAATGCTGCACTGCACTTTCAAACACAATTAAACAAATGAACTGACTTAAACAATTCCATTTTGTCCATTAAATGGTTGATTTTAATCTAATATATTTTAGACAAATATTCTTATTATTTTGCACGGTTGTACTTTAAATGATTCAATAATATACAAACAAAATCAAAGGAACCACATACAAAAATCCTTTTCAATTATTTACATTTACATAAACAAATAAACATATCCATACAACTTTCATACCTCAAGCGATCAGACAATAGACAACATTTAATTAGAAATTTACATTTAATAGACAACATTTAATTAGAAATTTACATTTATATACGCTGCCCTCGAATTTTCAAGACAGAAGCACTATTTTCCGCCCTGGCTGAATGAGGAGCCACGCACGTCGATATGAGTCTTCTATGAAAACTGCCTGTAAGTTTGTCTCATGACCTTGTCGGCACATTAGCGTTTAGACTAGATGCAAGCTGCTGCTCTGTTCTTTCTCTACTCTAAAACACTGCTTTTTCTCCACCTTGGCCGCCTATAGATGCGTTCTTTCGCAGGCTTACCACCATCCGTTTCACTTGCGGTCGTGCCACTGCAAAGTGTAGGTAAGACTCCACCTTTGAAAATTAGCAACCTTTGTTTTAAATAAACTGCCAATTTAAGGGCTAATGGTCTAATCCAGCTCTGTGTATGTTTCTGTTTCCCAGATAATTCTGGTCCTGATGAGAATCCCCGGTGAAGGGATTCGAAACGCGTAGACCTCTCTCTGACTCGTCTTCGCCTTCAACTTAACAAAACACTCTATAAATAGGCTATTCAAGAAGTATAAGTGTTATTCATTGATGCTTTATCCTTTTGTATATAAATGTAAATTTCTAATTAAATGTTGTCTATTGTCTGATCGCTTGAGGTATGAAAGTTGTATGGATATGTTTATTTGTTTATGTAAATGTAAATAATTGAAAAGGATTTTTGTATGTGGTTCCTTTGATTTTGTTTGTATATTATTGAATCATTTAAAGTACAACCGTGCAAAATAATAAGAATATTTGTCTAAAATATATTAGATTAAAATCAACCATTTAATGGACAAAATGGAATTGTTTAAGTCAGTTCATTTGTTTAATTGTGTTTGAAAGTGCAGTGCAGCATTGGCACCTTCTTTTGTTATTTTTAATCTGAGTATTGTGAATTAGGTAATCACAAATTAGCTGATACAAAATCATTTGCACCTATGGGCATTTTTGTAATAGTAATATTACCTAATAGCGAATTGCTATTTACTAAATCGCTATTAGGCAATTTTAAGTAATCGCTAAATCTTTGGTGATTCCTTACATTCATAGCATTTTGCGATTAGTGACTTGGTGAAAATCACTATTCGATAATCACAAAATGCTTATTTGATACACGTGGCCCAATGTCTCTAGCTGATTGATCCTGGTCATCTGTAAAATTATACCATCCAATAAATGCAAACTTTCAGAAACATCAACAATTCATTAATTTAGTAATTTGAACATTCTCATTGTCAGAGTTCAGAGTTTTTGGGCTGGGAGATCTGCTCTGTCTCCCAGATTAGGGTTAGGTTTTTCAAATTATAAGATTTCTTGTGACTTTAAGGTGATGGTGACACTTGATCAATGGCTCTACATCTAGAAAAGATAGATCTTGTTGATCAAGGAAATCTGATGGGCTTCTGACCTTAGTGGGGAAATGATGTGTGAACCCAAAAAGCCCTCAGCCACCTCCGAAAATCTGCAGAACATTCAGAATGCCTCGGTCAGACTCATACTCAATATCCCCCGCTGCAGCCACATCATCTGCCTCCTGAGAGACCTCCATTGGCTCCTAGTCATCAAAAGAATCCCCTTCAAGCTCTTCACGCACGCCTTCAAAGCTCTACACAACATGAGACCTACGTACCTTACCCATGCCTCGCATTCCACACACCCACCGGAGACTGCCGCTCTGCCCAACTGGCTACCATCCCAGGTATCCGCAAGAGCACGGCCGAAGGAAGATACTTCTCCTATCTTGCAGCAAAAACCTGGAACACCCTGCACCTCAGGCAATCACCGTCACTGCCTCAATTCAGAAAGGACCTTAAGACCTGGCTCTTCGACTGAACCACTGCGTCTTGGGCACACTAGCTGTCCCCGCCCCCGCACCCTCCCTAGCACCTTGAGACCCTTACAGGTGAGTAGTTGCACTTTTCAAGTAACCTGATTGATTGACAGACAAGGAACGTAGAACTCAGTCACTATTCAGCTTAATTTCACTTAGAGAGATGCCTCTTGGGCACCCGCCTCCAGTCTATAGTGTGTGACAGTAAGAGGGTTTTGATGGTCTGAGACAGTGGCTTTGCACTCCTTTGGCTGGTTGGTGGCTTCCTTGCAGGAATGAACGCACAGACAGACTTCAGTTTGGCACCAGGCTTAATCCCAGCCTAGAAGAAACATGCACCAGTGAGAGCCATGTTGAGAAATGCATGCAGGTCAGGGTGACGTGGTCATTTTCATGCCACAAATGTCCAAGGGGTCATCAGTAGTGACTCTGGAGATAACACAATTTCAGTTTTGAAGGAGGCACACCTCAAACTTTGCAGAAAAGCAAAGGATTTGGGAAAACCTCTATCGGAAAAGGAGAAATGGTAACAAGTGACATCCAGCCCTTTGTCAGCACACATGCACAGTGTTTATTTTCATTTTAATTTTCGTTTTTGACCTCTTATTTAAGAGGGTGTATCACATATCTGTGCTCTCTATCAGGGCTAAAAACGAGCATGTGCGCTAGTACGGTCACTTTGTCTCAGCGTTTGGTTGCAAGGGGCCAATATTGCATTTTTCCGGGTTCCCTGACGTAGACATCAATTCAAAATGCCAGCGGTATTGAAAGAGATACCACACAACCTTAGTCCATAGCTGACGTCATAGTGGTGACCACCTGCCCCACCCTTAGTCCTTCTGAAACCTCTATTTGCGCAATGGGTCTGGATTTCGGTCAAGGAAGAACAACTATGTGGCTGCCCCGCTGTCCACACAGTGGACCCTCATAAGAGGGCGGCCACCTTAGTGCCACATGAGGACACACGATACAGCCTAGTGCTGAGGGACCCCCTCTGGGTCCGCATGCCCGCGTCATTTCCGGGCATGGGTGGGTGGGGAGATAGTTATAACTACCTCTCCCGCCCTCTTTTGGCCACTCCCTTCACGCCGTTTGTCGTGGTGCTGGTGGTCTTCCTGGATACGCCGTCCTGAGCTCTCGTCGTGAGGCTGGTGAGTGTAGGCACAGCATTGAATTTGTCCCCACTGGCAGCACAGTGCGTTATTAGAATGCCGCTGGTTGCCGTGCGGTAGCCTCAGCGTTGTGAGCTTCTTTGGGCTGGTCCCGAGTGTACAGTGGTCTCCCTTGGCCTGTGCTGTCGGGCCCCATCGCGGGAGGCCCCTGTGGTGGGGGGGTCGCCCCTCGCAGCCCTGCGTTTGCGTTTGATGCTACCTTGTTGTGGGAATACTATGCCCGAGGCGAACAAGAAAATGCCCTTGAGTTGTTTTGCAGTTCATCCTCAACTGCCCCACAGGACGAATGACAAGAGGCCTAATTGCTTGTGTAAGGCTCTGGTGGGGGACCGCGGGAAGAGCTAAGGTCTGGCATTGCACTGCGAAGCCCTCTTTGCGCGCTGAGTGTCGGTGGGGTTTCAAAGTGGCCAAGGCAGTCTGGTCGCTTCGTCAAGGAATATCATTACCACTGGCTGGATCTAGCGTCGCCGTAGCTCAGTTAAAAGGGCACAGCGTTAATTAGGGTAACCAGTGTGCATTTTCAAAATAGTTGTAAACACTATATCACGGAAGGCCAATGTTAATGTTTACTGTTACAGGCACATCCTTATAAAGGGGATGCGGTTAGCTTGGGGTGTTCAGGCACTTTACTTGATTGTGGTATAATTCAGTGTCCTTTCTGCTGCTCGTCAAGGTTGCACAGTGCACTCTCAAGCACCCGTAATTCATTCTAGCAATATCATCTTCGCAATTACTGCACCGGGTAAAAGTATAAAAACCTTTTCAAGGTAAACGGGATAGTTTAGGAGGTAACATCCCTCTTCGATGTCGATGCAGCCTGCAGGTCAGGGTAGGGGCCCTGCCTCAATGTAAACTTGCCCGAAGGTGTCCGAGCGTTTAGGAAACGACTCGTTAATTGGCAGAGGGATTTTGGAGTACACGATTTACTTTGAAGGTGGCTCTTGATGTGTGTTTAAATGTAAAATGGTTCTGCCTCAGAACCTTTCAGGATACTGCCAGCTATGATTCGTGTTCTATGGTAAATGTGCAAGCGGACATTTTGCAGCCTGTGTTTTAGAGGTGCGACTTACGACCAGAGCTGTGGGTTGTACAGCTGGGTGGTGAGGTGCAGGGCCCAGTGACAGCTATGCGTGAGGTGCTGGGCTGAGCTCTCGCTCGACAAATAGTCGGGGGGAGCAAGTTTGGGCACACGCAGTTCACGGGTGCCTCGACCATTGTGCTTGGCCGAGCAGCATAGGGCTGCTGAGCGGCATTGGTGCCCCTTCCGGGGGTGGGGAAAAGGGGGGGGGGGGGGGTTTGTGGGTGTGGCCTCTTGTGTTTAATGCCACACTGTGAGAAGGTTACCCATGGACTTTAATAAAGTGCTGCAATGGCCTACTAGTGCTATATTACAGCATCTAGTTTACCTGCGCTATATTGGACCGGGTGGTTTCTGGTGCTCTTCACGCGGGTGGTTTCTGGTGCTCTTCATGTCACTTCACTTAATTGACAACACCAGCGCTTGTGACAGCCTGCCTTAAGCCAGCGCTGTCTTGTCTATTTTAGAGATGACCACAACAGCAGGCATTGATTAATTCAATATACATTAAAATTATTATTGTCTGCTGCCCAAGTCATTCCTATAGCCTTGGGGGCCTGGAATAGACTGAATCGTCACACTTGCACAAGTGTCCGGGTAAGTAGGTGATGTGACTAGGTTTGGCAGCACTGCAGGAGCAATGTGTGGTGCCAACTTGAGTGGCCTGATGCCGTCCTGGCATGTAGTTCTCTACAGTTCAAGCACTTATTGTTTGCTATCTGTGAGGTCTGTGGGCACAGCTGGACAGCTGTCAGGTCAACGATATTTGGGGTGTCGAGTGTACTTTCCTGCCCGGGTCTCTAATGGGGGGGCAGTTACTGGGCAGAGCTCCCTGCTGTAATCGGTGCCCACCCTTATGCATGTTTTATGAAGTCACGGCATAGCACAAGACCTTCGGGTGATATATGCGCCTTACAAATGCCAATACATAACATAACAACTGCCAATATACCTGAACGCCCATTTTGCACACTTCCACCACCCCCGCTAGGTGCTGCACCACTAGATGAGTGCTACCCTTCCTTAAGGTGGGTCCTCTTTGTAAGACGGGGTTGGTTTTTGGTGCGGGATATAAGGGGGAAAACTGTTTTTCCATGAAGCAAAAAATCAAGCTGGCATGGGAGCTCATTCATTATGGCACTCATCATATGTGTCTTTATTTATCTTGCATGGTATCGGTCTGCGATAACTGGGTGTGAACCGTGCTACGATGGTGGCAACCTGGGGTGGCAGCGGCGCCAAGTATGGGGAGAGCGCTAGGAGGAAGACTGAGGTGCCTGCATACAGGGGTGAAAGGCTACCGAGTTATGCATTCTTGTGGTTGGTATGGGTTAGGCAAACGGAATGCTAGGTTAGCAGAAAGCTTTACCTGGCATCCTAGTACACGCAGAGCCATCTTGGGGAGGCTGCACTGACAGGGGGTTGCTCAGGGGGGAATGGGTCCCCCCAGTCAGGATTTGGAATCAGCACGGGGAGACACATCCCAGAGGTCGACACAGAACCTAACTTCATTTAACTTGGCTAGCCTCCCGCCCACCCTCCAAACGGAAGAAGGGCGTACAGTTGCCAAATTTGTTGGCTATGCCATCAAAGATCTTATGGGACACCCTTTCCAGGCTCATGATTTGTAATTTTCCATGATGGGCAGTCAACCACTTTATATCATCTAAATCTAGTAGTGTGGTGCAGCTACTGCACACCGAGCTTTCGGTCGGGGAAACTGGACTCCATCAACCAAAGCCATCCATTGAATCCTTGTAGTCTGTAGTTCTCCTGCGTATGCACCCCTAAGCTAGTCGAAGGGATTGCACAGCTGGTACGGGTTTTCCGTAGGGGAGCTGGCCACCAGCCGTACCTGGCAAACGCTTGCAGTACGCTAGTAACCAGTAATGATAGTGGTACCGTTAATAAGTAACAGGAACAGCACTTAAGAGGATTACCTTCTGACTGGTGAAAGTGATTTATGCATGGTGCAGGCCAGGAGGTATGTCAGAAGTACCTGATAGATCTTTGGTAGAGCGTGGTATGTGTCAGGCAATATTTAGTAACAACCAGCAAAAGGTAAGACCACGGGGGGCTCCAAAGTAGTCCGCACATTCACACGGCGGGAAATTTATTGACCGGTCATGTAATGGTCCCCTATTAACCTACATGAGGTAGAGGTCTTATCAAGGGGGGCAGGCGCAGTAGGGGCCATGCAGCACGTAACATTAGACTCTGACAGCAGCAGGATGTCCAGTTGGGGCTGGTGCATTGACTCACAGACAGGCCGCCAAGCGAGCTGGACTAAGTACCTAGGTCATGCACAGTAGGCAGAGGTGTCCAGTGGAATCACATACATGGGGACTGCACCAGGACAGAAAACTGCACTTGTTATATTCCAACGTAATGTTTCAGCACCATTTATATTGTTAACCGTGACAGGCTTTCCCTAAGGCCTCTTCTTAAGAAGCACCAGTAGCGGGGCAGGTGCGTACTTTGGGGAGGATGGTTACAAATGTATAATAGCCTGTGGTGGCCAAGCTAGCAAGACATTTTCACCCTATCTAGTAATGGGGGCCCCTTTGGGGTACAGTGAGGGGGTGCGTGCTATTCGGGCAGAGGACAGGAGGTTCAAAAAGCTATTCACGGTCCCCATGGCTTAGCCAAATAATCAATGCACAGGAGGATGGGGGTAGATCACAATGGGTATTGTCAACGCCAGACTGTCAGCTTGCTGGATAGAATGTTTTGTATCGCCAAGCAGAGGCGTGCCAGGAGGCACACCAGTAAACGGGCTTTGTTCCTGGTGGATGGAAATTCAATACGGGGACACACCTTTGAAGTTGGCCCAAGTTCTGGTTTAAGCATCCATGGTTCCAGCCCAGTAAAGGTCTCGCTGTTGTCATCATTGAATAACTACAAGGTACGACAGATAGGGAGCATTTCAGCTACCCAGCGGATGTGTATCACAAGATGAACTGATACACATGATATTAAGGCCTTATTTATGCTTGTCATAGCAGTCCAGAGCACTACACAGAGGGTGAAGAGTAGGCCAAGTCCCTTGTCAATGTATGCTTCCTTTCTTTCACCCGGGTTAGGCGCTGGCAATGTCATTAAAATTTTGCAGCCGCAAAAGGCAAATAAATATCAGTGATTATGCGAGGGACACTCAGCAGGGAAGTAAGCTAAGATTTAGCATAATCCTGGTATTCCCCCAGCGAAAAACGTAAGGTTATGGGCTACTAACAAATAGGCACTATTCAGTCAGCTGGGGCAGGAGTTGTACTTCCTAAAAGGATGCTGTTACTGCAATAGTGCTGAAATAGAGGGGTTGGATCACAAATACGGTCAACTACCAGATCACATTTTGCATTCTAGGTTAACCCCTTCGGTGCCCGCCCCTTTCCCCGCCCTGTGCCGGCCGTTACATTAGCGGGCGGGGTTTGTGACGAGCTGGACTCGTCATGGGCACAGCGCCACCGCGGCCCATGACGAGTCCAGCTCGTCACGGGCACCGAAGAGGTTAAGAGGGTGCAGGTACATTGCTCATGTCCTCAGATCCAAAAGCATTGCAAATTAACGGTTTCTTCAGTTAAGCAAATTATCCCTGGAGTGGTCCGCTAACAAGGGGACTATTGTCCCAACTTCTGGCCCAGGAATTCTGGATGGTGTGGTACTCCTATACAGGGGTGCAGTGATAAGATATAAATCGGACAAGGAAACTTGGACTCGGTCATTAAGATCGCCAGTAAGTGACTGGGACTTTGCCGTTGGCTCTTTGTAAAGCAACAACACAGTTTTGATGGTGCATAAAAGCATCATTGATCCAGATCCCAGTACTCAGGGTTTGGCATAGTGTCATGGTCCAAAAACAACAGTTGATGGACAGAATGCAGAACAATGTCATACATTCACCGCAATACAGAGATCTGGGCCTAAATCCATCGTTTTTTTGCTCACCATGCCGTTCCAGTTTGAAGCCAGCCATATGCAAATCAGTCTTGACCCTGTGCCTCATGGGAACAGTCCAGCCCGAACTGTCAAGCCAGGTCCTCCCTGGACTGGAAACAAGCATCCTAGGACCGGTTTCGGGGTTTCACCCCTCTTCAGCCAGGATAGCTTGATTCCAGTGGCATGGAGAGCACGGGACCCACGTCTGGGCATACCCTTCCCAATCGGGGTGACAAATGCAAAAACAGTTGATGGACAGAATGCAGAACAATGTCATACATTCACCCCAGTGTCATGGTCCCCTATTTAGGGTTCTGATTAAAAGATCTTCTATGCTCCCACCCTTCCACGTAGTTCCACTTCGATCCAAAGATCTTCTTTTGCTAGATACACAATTAGATGGCGTGTCGGTTCCTCAGAACAATCCACACTTTCTTAGTATAAAATTTGATGCGCTGACAAAACTGAAAAATAGAATTGGTCAGATTCACAAGAACTAATTTTGCAAGAAAAAAACTCCGCAAACTGATGTGAAGATTTGTCACCCATGTCGCTGAAAATAACTCGTTAATTAACTTTTAGCTTGATACTTTGCTTGCTGGAAGATTTTTGTGGGGAAACTTGTTATAGGTCACTGATAGAAAAAAAGTTAACAAAAATTAACAGGGTTGTGAATTTCAAAAATCATGAAAGTTGCCAATTTATTTTACCTGAATAAACATTGTGACCACCATTAGTTAGGGTACAGTGAGCAATGGAAACCGTTTAAGTGATGTCAAATATATAATACTGTTAAAACATGACTTCCATTGATGGGGGAATGGTTAGTTCACTGATGCTTTAATAGTTCCTTGAGGAAGATAAGATATTTCATGGGTTGCACTTGGTGTGTGAGTTGCTGTAGCGTTGCAGAGAATGGAAGGAAAGAGAGTAATGTGTGGAGCTCTCCATCCGCAACCTTCCTCTCTGACAGGCAACGTTACCCTAATTCAGGTGGAGAGAGGAGAAAGGAAGCACATCAGACGCAGAGCTGGAGGGGCACGCGCACCTGCATGGCAAGCGTGATGAGTCTCAAGCGCAGGCGTACATGTGGCATGAGTGCTGTGGCGCCTTGGTCGGAGCCCGCCGTGGCTCAATTGCCATGGCTGTGCCTTTCATTTCTGCCACCACGGTGGTCGTCTGAGATAGGCCGCATCCACAACCCATGACCTGCACCTCACATCCTGGACAGAAAAAGTTGTTAGAAGGTTGTGGAAGGTGGTGGAAAGGCCTCAGGAACCCCAGAACTGCATTGGGTACTCTGGAAGGTAAAGAAGCGGCAGGTTCACCCCGCCTGCTCCTCCCCACAAGCCCACTTGCATGCACATTTACAGTTTCACTGTCAGCACTGTTCTTGGCCTACTCTGTCGCCCGGTCTGCCCCCGGCCCGATAGCAGTCAGCAGCAGTCAGCAGAGGGTGGTCACAGCAAGGCTGGCATGAGGCTTGGCAGCAGAATCAGGGTTGCGGAGTGGGGTTAAGCCGGAGGGGTACTGAAATGGTCAAACTTGACTCCATGCCGTTTGTCTCTCTCTGTGTGCTCCCACAATAAATAAAACAGACTCCACCCCTACCCAGGGAGCAAAGGCAAATAAGCAATCTTTGCCTAAGTAAATAAACCTGCACCCATCTTCTGGATGTATCTGTCTGCTCCAAACCCGCTCACAGCTGGCACAGAGCAAGGGAGCGATCAAAGCCCATCCCTGAAGGCCCTAATGGGGTGTCTGTCATTTCAACACTCCCATAACCCTGAGCAGCCCACTCCACTTGCTGCAGACAACAACATGCGGATGGCTCTTAACAGCCTTAGTATCGCAGAAAGCCGGCAAGCGCCTCACCTGGGCATCATTAATCTTTTTGGAGTACGCTACGGGGGGGAGCATAGGAACTAAAACAGTATGCAAAGAATGAAACCTTGAGTCGGCCACCAAGGTAAAAGTCTTCCCTGTCTCAGTGATCTCTCAGGAACACCTGTAGTTTATACTATGTGCACCCTTGCCTCCACCCACCCCCCTTAAGCACTCATCAACAGGCCTCACCATGCAGTATTTCCAGGCCACACACGCTCATGGTGATGCACACACTGCAAGCTCCTCAAGTCAGAAGGGGGGCAAAGAGGTAGCGCTCCCTAAGGACTGCTTAAGACAGCCCCTCGCTCCAAGTAATCAGTGTGTTCCAACCAGAAAACACAGGTCTTGATCCTGCCTAAGTCTGTGCATGGCACCAGGAAATGCTTATCATAATTCCCGGCAGTCCTCTAACATATTCTCCAACTCCGCGGTCTTAAAATCTCTGGAGCAGGAACACACAACATCGACAACGCGCTAAACTCCAAAGCATCACCAAACTCGTTCAAGTAATCACCGCACAAATACATCAACTTAACCTGGCCCCATTCAGGCCTCAGCTCAGTCCACCTCTCAACACAACCAGACAAAGCACGAGCACAACCACTGTACCGGAATACAACCATGATCTTGGAGATCTCTCCACATTTTTCTACCACAATCTGGAGTCCAAGATAGAAAAAATGCTGGAGCTCACGCTGAAGCTGTTTAGAACCCTGGACGCAACAAGACAATCATCTCCCGATACCCAAGACATCAATGGGACCGTAGACCTGCAACTGACTTCAATCAGTGCTGCACAACACTCCATGGCCAGAGCACTGACATGACAGTCCACCAAAATTGAGTTACAGATAGACCCCCTACCGTCAAATGCACAGCGCCTTTCAGACCTGAGCGCCAGGAACTTATCGGAAACAAAATCCAAGGCTGTCTAGAGAATAGGCCGCTTTCCTGTTCAATTGAAGCCATTATTGACAGACTGGCTACTCCCCCATAGGTCTAAATTGAAATCGCTGCCATAGTCAGAAGCAAAGAAGGCCTCCCTGTGGCTAGCAGGCCCTCAGAGCACTGCAGCAAATATCCAGCGGCTGAAGACCTAGAAGAGTCCCTTTTCATTCCAATATTAAATGTAATAGACCGTCCTCTGGCGAATCTTGGTATCCCGATCTCATTGCGCACCCACCTACTATCACGGACTGTAGTCCCAGTACTAGCACTCAGCCAGCTGGAGGGGACAACAAGGAGGCTGTACCCAGCCCATCACAGCCAGGTGTTCCACTCTCCAGCACGGTTAAGAAAATAATTAGGAAACAGCACAAAAAGGGCCCCAAAGGCCAAAAGATTGGTGTCTCAGTTAACCACCAAAAATCGGCATCTACCAGCAGAAAATGACTCCATTCAGCTGTATCCTATATTCACTGTAAGGTCAGGCACTAACAGCACTAAAGACTTTGCAGTAAAAAGAGCAGCCCCTAAGACACCTCCATCCTCAAAGATAAACAAGGAAAAGAAAGAACTTGTCACAGTAAGTTTAGTCCCTATGACTCCTTCTCCCAAACCGCAAAAACAAGGAAAGGATATATGCAAGCACAAAAGCTGCTTTAACCAATGAGTCAATCACTAATGTCAGCAGGCTCCCCAGCCGGTCCCCCATCAATGTAACCACCTTGCTACAGGGACAGCCCATTGCCTTGCCAATCCTCGGCCCCACTCAAAACGTGACTTCAAAAGTGGAAACTCTGGGCACCAATCCAACCAATGTCGCCCCCAACCCCGGTACACCAGACCTGAGCACTGGAACCAATCACTGCAAATGCGGGTAATGGTGCCCTAGAGATAGTGCTAACCCCCGATACCACATTAAAGATCAACACACACAGGGGCAGGGGCAACATTCTTTGCTTATTAAAATATATACCATCCTTGGCCCACATCCGCTTGGACAATCTTGTCTGGCTTAGGTTCCAAAAACTCCATGGCAATTCCCATGGTGAGTCAATGCTGGAAGGCCTATGCCAACAATTACATCAAGCTGTCATGCTTAAGGAAGCGTCCCTGCTTGCAGAATTGGGGATATACATTAAACAAAATCACCCAGAGAAATATCCCCACGTGCTCCAGGCCCAAACCCTGAAGACGGGTGCCAACTCCCCACTGCGTTTAAAATATCATGCACAAATGATCAAAGGGCCGTGTGTTCCCAGGATGCCAATGTGGACCAGGAACATGTGCAGTGGGCTCCCCCTGCCCCGAGTCTCCACAAATGGCATCCCTAACACCACCCACACATTTGGACTCAAGGTAAACATCCTAGGGTGGCCGTCCCCAGCCCACAGCTAACAATCATTTCCTGGAATGTGGCAGGCCTCAAGACAATCATTGAGGACAACTCAGCTCTTGACGATCTTCAAAAAGAAGACATTCTATGTATTCAAGAGACCTGGGCCAACGGAACTGCCATGCTCCCAGGCTATTACGAATTCCATACTTCAGCAATACAACTTAACATCTTTGGCTAAACATCTGGAGGACTCTCCATTTTTGTCAAGCACGACTGAAAAGTAGAGGCCACTGCAATATTTACCAATTCACACGCACACTCCAAGCTTTCCTTATCAAAGGTCTAAAATGTGACCTCCAACCACTTCGCCTGTTGTTAATCAACTGTTATGTTAACCCTGCACAGCAGCAGAAAAAACAGGCCATACATTCTCTAATAACCACAAATGAAGAGCTGCTAAATAAATACAATTCTCACATGCCAATTATGGCCAGAGGCTTCAATACCAGGGACCTGGGCAGTCACAGTAAGTTAACCAGACCAATCCCAGATGCTGTATCATTTGATCCTCATTAAAAATCATAGGCTAGTCTCCGCACAATCCCTAAAACAAGCTAATGCCAAATTCCTCCTACCTTTAGGAACATATCCACTATGGATTATATTTTCATCAGTGAACCGTTAACACCCACTCCCGGCTCCTTCCAAGTAGATGACAGAAGCGAAAGGGACCAGAGAACTCTGCACGCAACCCTGCAATTAGACATCAAGGCCTCACTTCAGCTACTTCAACTTGGGGAACCAACAGAGGAAGAACGTCAAATGGAAAGACAATCTTGGCAAAAAACGAAATAAGTGGATCCCAAGTGAAGAGGCAGACGTTAAGTCACCCAGCACACTGACAACTTTAGCCCACTGGGAGGAACTTGCTACAGACCTAAGCACAGCCCAAGGGGTGGATCCCCACTATCCCAACTGCCCCCAAACCAAAATCACAACCAAGGAACTGACCACAACCAAGCAAAACCTCTAAAGGGCCAAAACAGCCAAAGGACAAGGTGACAAACTTCAATGGACAAACTATTTCAGTATACAGAGCCGCTCACAGCGGAACGTATGGCAAAAAAAACCCCAAAATCTCAGATGAGTGGCTAAAGATCTTTACCATCCTACAAGAGAAGAATCACTCCCACTTTTGAAAGCACACAAAAAGTCATCAATTGCACCCAGACTAAGGAGAATGGTTTGGCGGAAAGAGTGGATTACTCACGGCAAACTCTTATATAAGAGTGACCAGACGAAAGAAACAACATCCACCTAGTCACTCCCAGCTTCAGACTGTTACGCTCAACCACCCTCTCCTCCCACAGAGGCCTCAGACATAACCACCATACATAAAATGAGGCGAGACTGTGCCCCGGGACCCAAGGGACTCCCGCCTCAGTGGTGAACACCCTAAATATCGATTCAGAAATATCGACTGCCCAGAATATCAAATTTTAAATATAGAGTGGACTGAATATCGAATTATCAAAATATAGATGGTCAGAATATCGAAATTGGGGTATGAAATATCGATTTCCATAATATCGAATTTAAAAATATAGATTACCATAAGATTACCATAATATCGAATTTCAAAATATAGATATCTATAATATCGATTTTTTTTTTAGTATTATGTATGGTAGTATATGTGTTAAAATTATGTATTATTTTTGTAATGTATGTTTAATTTTTTTAAACTAATGAATGTTATGTTATTTCAATTTTTGCGTAATTTAATTCCGTAGCGGGTTGTAGGTTTATAGGGGAATAGGGTGGGAAGTAATTTAATTATGGTTAATTAAATATTAATTATATTTATATGTTTTGATAATTAATTGATTGTTAATTAATTATTAATTGGCAATTAATTTTTATTAATTGGTAATTAATTTATATTAATTGATTAATTGATAATTATGTTAATTGTATTTTTTATTATTAGGAGTGGGTTGTGGGTTTATTGGGGAATTGGGTGGGAAGTAAATTAATTGTAATAATGTAAATATTATTTTTTTTATTTATGTGTATTAATAATTGATAAATAATTATTAATTGGTAATTAATTTGTATGAATTGGTAATTAATTTGTATGAATTGGTAATTAATTTGTATTAATTGCTTAATAATTTTTATTCATTGATTAATTGATAATGTTAATTGTATTTTTTATTATTGTGAGTGGGTTGTGGGTTTATAGGGGAATTGGGTGAGAAGTAAATTAATTGTAATAAAGTAAATATTAATTTTTAATTATATGTATTGATAATTAATTGATAATTAATTATTAATTGGTAATGAATATTTATTAATTGGTAAATAATATTTTTCAATGATAATTTTTATTAATTGGTAATTATTTTTAATTAACTTTTTATTGGTATTGATAATTAATGTAATCTTATTTTAAAATTAAATCATTACTTTGCCTACTTTTGCACTCTCAGGAGTGGGAATAGTATTTTTACCCTCCCGCTATCCAACTCTTTCCCTACTGTTGCACTCACTGGAGTGGGAATAGTAATTTTTACCCTCCTGCTATCCAATGCTTTCCCTACTGTCACACTCTTTGGAGTGGGAATAGTAATTTTTAGCCCTACACTATCCAGTGTTTTCCCTACTGTTGCATTCACTGGAGTGGGAATAGTAAGTTTTACCCCTACGCTATCCAACGCTTTCCCTACTGTTGCACTCACTGGAGCGGGAATAGTAATTTTTCCCTTCCCGCTATCCAACGCTTTCCCTACTGTTGCACTCTCTGGAGTGGGAATAGTAAATTTTATCCTCCCGCTATCCAACGCTTTCCCTACTGTTGCACTCTTTAGAGTGGGAATAGTAATTTTTACCCCCACGCTATCCAATGCTTTCCCTACTGTTGCACTCACTGGAGTGGGAATAGTAATTTTTCCCTTCCCGCTATCCAACGATTTCCCTACTGTTGCACTCTCTGGAGTGGGAATATAAATTTTTAACCCTACGCTATCCAACGTTTTCCCTACTGTTGAACTCACTGGAGTGGGAATAGTAATTTTTACCCCTACGCTATCCAACGCTTTCCCTACTGTTGCACTCACTGGAGTGGGAATAGTAATTTTTCCCTCCCGCTATCCAATGTTTTCCCTACTGTTACAGTCTCTGGAGTGGGAATAGTAATTTTTACCTTCCCGCTATCCAACGCTTTCCCTATTGTTGCACTCTTTGGAGTGGGAATAGTAATTTTTCCCCCTTCACTATCCAACGTTTTCCCTACTGTTGCACTCACTGGAGTGGGAATAGTCATTTTTACGCTCTCAATATCCAACAACATCTCTACTTTTTTTACATTACTTTTATTATGTTTACATTTTAAGCTTTTTATATTATATTATATATGTTTTATTTAATTGTTTTTGATATTTAATTACTTTTATATTATTTTTAATACATTTAAAAAATTCGATATTTTAGCTAACTATATTTTAACATTCTATATTTTGGAATCGATATTTTAGTACTTACCTGTTTGTAGATAGGGAGTCGATATTCTGTCCTTCTATATTTTGGCATCGATATTTTGGGCATTCTATATTATGTCCCTCGATATTTAGTCACTGAACCCGCCTCAGTCTTCAAAACTGTACAAGTCTTTTGGGCTGATACACTCACTCTAATTTTCAAGTACGCCTTTGCCACTGCAACGACTCTGACCTCATGGAGAGGGTCAAATCTCTTCTCGATTCACAAAAAGGGAGATCTCTCAAACCCTGCAAACTACCAGCTTATCACCCTTC
This sequence comes from Triturus cristatus, assembly GCF_964204655.1. Taxonomy (NCBI): domain Eukaryota; kingdom Metazoa; phylum Chordata; class Amphibia; order Caudata; family Salamandridae; genus Triturus; species Triturus cristatus. The sequence goes on along the minus strand of NC_140593.1, from coordinate 1,158,021,326 downwards.
TAGACCTGTAAGCAAAAGAACATGCACACATCTTATTGCAAGAGGTGGAGGCCTGGGCAACAGAAAAAAGCATCTCTTCATGTTTCTAATCCGACTTAAGGCCAGAAAGATCCACGATGGACAACGTGATAAAACTAGCGTACCTGTCGCATTGAGCCACATGGAGCAAACAACCAGCATTGTTCTGCTGCTTCGTTGACTACAGTGTAGCCTTTGACAGGATGGGCCGGGGTAAGCTGTGTGGAAAACTAGCAGCATGGGGGGTCCTCCCTCTGCTCCTCAAAGCTATAATACCAGGTGACTTGGGTCTGTATAAAAACAGGCCCCATCACAGCAACTGCAAAGGTCCCTACCCACAATGGAGTCATGCAGGGTCGTGTGTTGGCCCCCTCCTTTTACACGGCCGACCTGGCAAAGCAACAGAAGGTGCCAGTCTAGTTACACCGAGGCTGGGAAGGGTGCACCTCCCAATTATGCAGAGCGCAGATGGTATCGCGATTATGGACCACACAAAAATAGGTCTACAGAGGAGAGGCTTTAATGCTCTTCATAGGTTCAACAAGGCCAATAAAATTCAGATGAACCAGGGAAAGACAGAATTGTCATCTTTGGAAAATACCCCCCATAAGAAACAGGCACACTGGCGGCTCAGGGATCTACAAATAACAGTTGCGAACTACAACTATCTAGGGGTGCAGTTCACCGAAGGGGCCAAACCTACGGCTCAAATAAAGCATCTTAAAACAGACGGCGTAGGAGTCATTCACAGCCTGAAATGCCTTAATAGTCACCTGCAAAGCCCAACAGCTGAACCAATGCTAAATGTCCTGAGAGCAAAACTGATTCCAGCTCTAAATTACGGCCATTTAACCTTTCCTGGCACATTAGAAATGCAACTTAAGAACACTCAAATTTCAGCATCCCAAAAAATCTTTTATGTTCCCCAGCAAGCCAGAACAGCGAGGTTGAGACAGGAGCTGGGCCTCAGGAGAATGGACCTCAAGTGTCAAGTTAATTAATTAAAATTCTACATTGGGACCCTACGGCCCTCCGAGAATACGCCGATAGCAGAACTCAAAATGTTCGAGGCAGGGGACTCCCCATGGTAAGCATATTTAGTAGAGGCAAACAATAACTTGAAAAGTGTGGCTACCAATCTACAACAGCAGGACATGCCTTCTCAGCCTGGAAAAGGGCAGTAAACGTGCAGGTCAAGTAAATCTCCTTTGGCCTGGACATCGAAACTCTGTTACTGCCCCACTTCCGGGGCACTTGATGCCTCCTACACGCCAGGGAAAGCTCAGTCCTACCTTCATCAAGAACTCACAGCCCATGCACGCAGGAAAAGCATATACATGAGGCTTCTCACCCTACCAATCATGGACTTCAATGCCCCTTGACTTTGTAACTACCACAGGGAATCCTGGTTCCACTTATTATTTTGTTGCCCCAAACTCTCCAGTGACAGTCACTGCCTGTTAGTCTCCTTATTCTGGGCCAATGGAATAAGAACTTGTAGAAGAGCTTCGGACCTGTATTCCTCAAATGACTCTCCAATGACCTCAGCAAGGCTGGGGAAATGCACGGACATTATTCAATCAACACCCCAAAATGTCACACCTGGGTGACACTGACCCAGTCTCAACACAACTCGTGCACTTTCTCCGTTATACTGGGGTCTAGAGCCCCAGCCTGCTCTCTTGCCCACCCCCCTTCTCTTGCACCAGCACTTTACTGAAAAAATGATTGGACCCCGCATGTCTTAAAGGACATATGCAAAGAAAGTTTTGCCCCTGTGGCTTGTCATGTCGCGCCACAAGCATTCTGCACTTTCTTTTTTTCTGCCTCAACTCTTCGGGGCATATTTACAAGACAGTGACGCATCTGTAGAGATGCGTCACTTTCCCTGTGCCACTCTGAGAAACTCTTGCGTCACCATGGATGCGCTGTATTTACAATACGGTGCACCATGGCTCAAGGATTAACAGATGCGTCAGAAATTCTGTGCATCTGTAGGGGCAGAAGTCACGCATTGCTGGAGTCGTGTCACAAACATGACGCAACTCCACCAATGCATTTTGAGGCCTAATCCCACTACACTGCATCACTCTACGCCTGCTTCAAGCAGGCATAAGGTTTTGACGCATTGGCATCATAGAAGTTACGCAGTGAAATCCTGTAGATTTCAGTGTCACGTCTACGAGGCTTTCCTGCGTGGGAATGCCCACCCTGCATACATTATACCTGATGCAGGTATAATGTGATGCAGGGCTTTACAACGTGGCGCATCTCCCTAGATGTGTCACGTTGTAAATTGGCCGCATTGTTTACGCCACCGCTGGGTCACAAAAGTGGCGCAATGGCGGGGCAAAAGTGTCGCAAGGGGTTGTAAATCTGCCCCTCTGTGTTATTTCTTTTATCTAATCGCATTCCTTCATAAAAAAAAAATCTGGTTTTATGTCAATAAACGTTAATACACATGCTGCTGGATCACGATGCTATTCCTGCTAAGAATTTTAATGTTTGCAATGTCATTTCTTTTAAGAGGTACTGCTGATAAGTCTTTTAATATGGTTTTAACATTTGTTTATATTTGTACTCAGGAAACGCTGTGTTTGTTGCCTTCATGTATAGATTTTAAGTAATCGATCATGAATAAAACTCATTCATTCATCTTTCATCTCTGTATTGCAAGAGGCTGTTTGATCACATGTGTGCCTATTTTGGCTATATTTTTATTTGAATGTATAGTTTTGTAGAATAAGAAAATATAAAGGGCCAGGACAAAGACCCAAACAGCTGGGTCCAACTTTTCTAATTCACAGTTTTGAAACCTATAACGTCCGTTTTCTTTTATTGTGCCAGGTCAACAGACAACAAGAAGGTTCTGACACTCCCCATTATCACCATGGAGGCCAAGATCCAGTTGTGGCTTGTAATGGCTTTGATGTCAATTTCAGCTTATCCAAGCACAGACTGCTGCATGTGTTATCCCCGCCACCCACTGGAGGTCTTCTGCACCTCAGGTTTTGGTAAGTATTGTTAAATCTGAACGTCTGATACTGGTTCAGTTTTCTCTGACTGTTTGAGGTTTTTATCTGGACATCAGTTGAAAGGTTTTGCTCCAATGAGGTTCTGTACACCCGGGGAAACCTATGGAAGCAAACAGCAGGCATATGTTATGGGGTCAAGCATAGGAAGAGGTACAGAAATGTTCTGCATCCCCACAAACACTATGTGCTGCTCTTGAAGATGTAGTGTCGGGTGAGCGGCATCTTTAATATCTGTCACCCTAGGTTAGTTAGTGTTCTAAGGTTTGACTGTGCCCAATATTGTTGGAATTTTGTTATTTACACTGCAGAAAAGCCTGGTTAGATTGGGATTTTCAAAATATACATCACACACTACAACTTGGTAATGATCCATGTGTACTGAAGGACATTAGGCTGGTGGGGAGATAGTATCCTGTGCCATTAGGGGCATTTCTGAGTGGTCACATAATGCTGTAACAAAGAACACCAAAAGTACATCCAGATACATCCTGGGCAGTTCTGAGTTTGTGATTACTGTTCACTGCCAGGAGATGGCTATTTGCATTTGGGACAATAGGGACCCCATGTACTTCTACCTGTGCAGAAGAATGCCAAAGGTGTCCCGGAGACAAATGAGTGTTCTTTGGTATCTGTAATCGGGAAGTAGAATTAGCATTGAGGGAGAAATTTAATTTTCATCACTATCTCTGCAAGGAGGAAATTCTGTTCTCCATTTACCAGGGAGACACACAGATACATCTTGGAACACAAGCATCCCCAATCATATTCCACTCCAGTCTATGCCAGTTGATGGCGTCATTCTGTGATGCACAGATAAAGAGTCTAGTGGCTCCAGTGCATCCTCACTGCAACAAGAGTTGCATCAGCTGTTCAGCATGAATCAAATACCAAAGGAAACTTGTACTCAGATTAAAACCACAGTGCAAACATTTTCAGAGTTTTACAAAGTGTTAGTTATGTAGTTTTAAATATTAGATTGTTCACCTACAAGTGTGTATTATATTCTAAATGTGGAATAGTTGAAGGCTTTCTCCTTCCGAGCTTTTCAGGGGAAAGGATGACTATCCTGACATCCTTCTTTGATTGGAAACTGGGAGATGTCTCCTGGGAGTGTTGCAGGCAGCCCAAAAGGTATTAAAAAACTCCTTTGGCAAGATGGAAGTATATTTTTAGTAAGAGAGAATAAAGACTTCAGAAGAATTTCATGCAAGCAAAGCACTGGAGTAGACCGAGAGCGTGGCAGAACAGTGCTGAGCAAACTGCGAATCCGGAAAGCCAGAAAATTAGAAAAAAACACAAAAGACAAAATCTCAGTTAAGGGGCAATGAACATGTATGTGTATATGTATGTGCCATTTATGTTGTGCAAACCTAGTCAAAAATCAGTGGAGCAATGTACAGGCTCAAATATGAGCATAAAGTCAGCCAGAGATAGGAGGGATAGCTAGTTTGTGAACTGTTAGTGCATTGTGAGGTAGTGATGTGATGTCGTTTTTAACTCTTTCTTATATTGGAGCAGCTTTGGGGTGGTCCTGATTAATACGTTCCAGATATGGGGTGCAAAGGTGGAAAAGGCCTGCTGCCCTGTGTTCCCTCTACCATCTGTGCTTGGATGCCGGCTCAGTCCTTGCCTTTGTGCTGTCCACAGGGAGCCTGGAAGCACCCAGACAGAGAAAAGGGAAGAAGCAGACACTAGCACTCTTTGAGGGGACAGCCATCAACCTCCAAACCAAATTCTAATGCCCGCATGAGCTTGTCATTTTATTGCAAGACCGGAGGCTCGTATTATACCTAATTTCTTTATTTTAGTTACAGGACTCAAGAAGCAAAATAAAACTACATTTCCTATAAGGCTCAAGGGCTACAAGCCAATAGGAGAATAACAGTAGTAGATTAATAAAACCAATCAAAGCTAAGGAAACTCTATAACAGCTATCCTGACTACAATCGGCCTCTTTTCTGGCTGCTCACAGTCAAGATAAGCAATTATTTCCTTAGCTCTAAATATTTAAAAACCAATACATGTATTTTATTGTTTTTCTTACTTAATTTCACAACAAATGAACTTTTGGTTATAAATATAGATTGTTAATCAATGTTATGGTGACACAGTTGTGTCGTGTGACAATAGGTTTTTCCTTACAGGTTACCGTTGTTCATTCACTGATTCAGTTCTTAAAAGGCTCTTCCAGCCCAAGTCCTCTGATAATGAAGGGGCTCCCTTCTCTCTCTCTTTCTCAGAGGCTGACCGTCAAGCATGTGACTTCACTCCAGGTCATGATTGTAGTTTAAACTTTCTCTGCTCCTAGCGAGCAAAAGTTCTCTTGTCAACCTGTTCCCTTCTTCACGACGCGGGCCCTTCTCATGGGGGCCCATTGATGTTGCGGTTGACTCCTCTTCAGGGCACTGCCTGTACCCAGTCTCTGCCTGCTTCTACCTCCCAATGTGGGTCAGCGTAATTATTTTGGAAGCAGCCTCATCATAGAGGGCACCATTATCTCAGTTGACTGACCCTTTCACCAAATAATATTTAACACTTTCAATACTAATAATAACATATTTTTTGTTATTATTTTTTCCTCCACAATTCTAAAGTCTTATAAATATTTCACATTGTCAATTATGGAATTATTTCATATTTATTTATACTTTAAAATATTTAACACTACTTCAGAATTTTCCACAGCTTTTCACGATGATGGTGAGGACCTTTGTAGTAATTTAAATTCTTTTATTCAGTCCTCAGCCAAATAAGCATTGTCATCCTCTGTGAAAAAGATTACCAAAAATATAGAAAGTACTATTGAAAGTATAGTGACCAAAAATTCTCTGACCTATTCTGCAGGGGACGGCAAGGCACAAAATGTGTCTTTAAAAATTTACAAATAATTAATTAACTTCTAATAAGGATGATGTACCGAATAAACAATTATGTTTGAGGCATATGAACTGCAGATTACACACTGTGCATAGATCGCCATCTGATGTTGGGCCCGGATGTTTGCAGTTGTTTTTCCTCTTGGAAAGTCACGAGGTATGTGACTCCTCCTTTGGATCATATTGCGCATGGTCTTCGGCTCCATCCTCAGATTGTTTTTTCCGCCATTGGGCTCGGATGTGACCTTCGCGCTCCGGTTCCGAACAGTTTCCAGTTCTCCAATAGACGCGCAATCCTCACCGCTTTTCGCGGTATTGATTTCAATCGCGATCCCCTCACTCGACGCGGCTCTCATCGATCAAGACCTTCGAATCCAGTCGTCGACGACGGCCTTCGGGCCAACCCAAGCTCTGGTCCTGGCTAATGGAAAGGACTCCCTTCAAGAAGTGCCCTCGATGTGGGTCCAAATTCCCCCACACCGATCTTCACGAAGTATGCAACTTCTGCCTCTCCCCTGAACACGAGGCTCGAGACTGTCCGGCCTGCAAATCCTTCCGGTCCAAGAAAACCATTCAAGACCGAAGGGCACGAAGAACTATGGCACACTCGTCGACGGCGATCCCAGACGACATCTTCGGAGAAGGCGTATACGCTCCAAAAGGACAACACACCGACGAGGGCCTCGTCAGCGCCTCCGAAGCCGACGATTCAGATGTGGAGGACATCACTCCGGCACAGAGGGTCATGAGTACTGAAATCCACCCCCCCACACCCTCGACGGCATCAAGAAAGGCTTCGGTCACACCTTCGCCTCTGAGCCGAGGCACGACCAAGAACCCTGCTTCCCACACCGCACCTTCGGGACCGGTGAAGAAGCTTATTAAGCCTTCTGGCGGCTCGGGCTCGAGCCAGCTCACCGTCGGTGCCGAGAAACACTCCTCCGCACCGACGCCGAAAAAGAAAATGGCCTCCTCCACGGCAGCGAGCTCCCTACCGAAGCACTCGGTGCCGAAAACGAGCTCAAGCTCCTCGGTACCGACACCATCCCTGGAACCGAGCAAAAAACACAAGGCCACCGACACCCATATCTCGAAGCCGAAAACCATCTTGGAGCAGAGTAACCAACCAGCCCTTTCGAACCCGCATAGTGCAAAACAGCGCACTAGTGCAGACTCTAAAACCAAAAAACCTACGGCCCCATGCCTTCGGCGCCGACGGACAGGCCACTCTCTGAAGAACTTTTTAAGCCTGATCCATTGCAATAAACACTGGTCAAGGATCCTAAGACTGGACATTTGATGCTCATCATCAAAAAGAGACAGCTGGACAAGCCTGCCCCAGCTGCACCTCCAAAGAGGAAAGACTTTGCTACTTCCCCTCTAAGAATACCTTCGCCCCCTCCTCCACCCCCTCCACCTCCCCCTCCACCTCATCATTCCCCCACACCCTCTCCGGATGATGACAATGATGATGTCTATGATGACATAGGGGACGAGCCCCATGACCAACCTGCAGGGGACCCCACTCCCACAGGCTCCCCAGACCCATGAGACGACTATAACATTCCTGACATTCCTAACGTCCCACAGGATGATCTCTACCCTTCGAGACCATCCCCACCAGAAGATTCATTGGGGTTCAACCACCTACTCCAGAGGGCTGCACACTACCACAGTGTGGATCTCCATACCGACCCCGTGGAGGAGGACTTCCTCCTTGATACTTTCGACACGACACACAGGGCCACCTCCATCCTGCCCATGCTCAAAGGAGTTATCAAGCACGCGCCGGAGGTCTTTAAAGATCCAGTCAGAGCCAGGGTCATCAACCCCCGCATAGACAAAAAATATAAGGCCGCCCCTACAGAACTCGCCTACATCAGAGGGCCAGCACCACTAGATTCCCTAGTAGTGTCTACAGCACGAAAGCGAGCAAACTCCCAAGCATCAGGCGAAGCACCACCACCTGATAAAGAGTCAAAACTCTAGGACGCATCGGGCAAGCGCACTGCATCCCAGGCTGCCAACATATGGCGCATCGCAAATACACAAGCGCTTCTGGCAAGATACGACAGGGCCCATTATGACAAACTAGAAGCCATAATGCAACACCTCCCTGACAAATATAAAAATAGAGCCAATGAACTAATTCAGGAGAGCAAAACCATCACCAATACCTCCATCCGCTGTGCCCTAGATGCAGCTGACACCGCCTCTAGGGCAATTAACACCAGCGTCCTCCTCCGTTGCCATGCCTGGCTAAGGATTTCAGGTTTCAAACCAGAGGTGCAAGCTTCCATCCTGAACCACCCTTTTGACCAGGAACATCTGTTCATCCCAAAAGTAGATGAGGCCCTGGAAAAAATGAAGAAAGACACAGATACGGCGAAATCTATGGGAGCCTTACAATCACACACTCCCAAGCGCTCTTTTCGCCCCTCTTTCTTTCGAAGCACATCCAGAGGCTACTCCTCAGACACCGCTTCCACTTCCTATAAAGCCCCTACCCATTCCACCTTAACAAGGGTTTACCAAAGAGGCAGCTACAGAGGCAACAATAATAAAGGCAGAGGCAAGACAAACACCTCCCGCTCTGCCTCCACCCCTACCCAATGACTTCCCTCCACTCCCCCTAGACCATCCCACTCCGGTCGGGGGCAGACTCCACAATTTCCTTACGAACTGGACTACCATCACCTCAGACAAATGGGTAACACAAATAATTCGGTCAGGCTATTGCCTCGAACTAACATCTACCCCCCAAACATTCCACCCAAACATCGCCCAATGTCACAGGAACATTTAACACTACTAAAGCAGGAGGTAATCTCCCTCCTACAAAAGGGGTCAATAGAACTAGTTCCTATCAACCAACACAATATAGGGGTTTACTCCCTATATTTTCTCATACCAAAAAGGGACGACACGCTAAGGCCCATCTTAGACCTCAGGCCCCTGAACCAATATATCCACTCAGACCATTTTCTCATGGTCACACTCCAGCAGGTACTTCTCCTGCTCTCCCAAAACGATTTCCTGGCCACTTTAGACCTCAAAGACGCCTATTTCCACATTCCTGTTCACAACGCTCACAGGAAGTTCCTCAGATTTGTGGTGGACGGCCAACACTATCAATTCAAAGTGCTCCCATTCGGAGTCACCACAGCACCACAAGTATTTACCAAGTACCTAGCAGTAGTGGCCGCACACCTGCGAAGACAACACATCCATGTCTTCCCATACCTAGACGACTGGCTAATTAAAGCCAGCTCATACAACCAGTGTGTACAACACACGCATGCCACTATCCAGCTACTTCACGAACTGGGCTTCGCAGTAAACCACGCAAAGTCCCATCTACAACCATCCCACGTAAAACAATACCTCGGTGCCACCATAGACACCTCAAGAGCGCTAGCCTACCCCAGTCCTGCCAGGATAATAAGCATTCAGGCTCTACTGCCAAATTTCTGCCACAACACTCTCTTCCAGCTCGAGTGTTCACGCAACAGGGATGATGGCCTCTTGCATATTCATAGTACCTCAAGCAAGACTCCAGATGCGTCCTCTCCAAGAGTGCTTAGCACGCCAATGGAACCAGGCCCAGGGTCAACTGACAGATCTGGTGTTGGTAGATGGTCGTACCCATCGCTCTCTGCAGTGGTGGACCACCAAAAACCTTTCCAAAGGGCGACCGTTCCTGGACCCGGTTCCTCAGATAGTACTTGCAGCGGACGCATCGCTCTCCGGCTGGGGAGCTCACCTACTACATCACACCATGCAGGGCAGGTGGACACCTCAACAAATGTTACTCCACATCAACCATCTGAAGTTACTAGCCATATTTTTAGCCCTAAAATCTTTTCAAACACAATTCTCAGGCAAGGCTGTCCTAGTCCGCACAGACAACATGACAGCCATGTACTATATACCAGCCGCGGTCGGTAGTAGGAGTAACTGCAGGGCGGTGACGTAGGGAGGGGCAGGGTGGGGGGTAGTAAACTATGGATTCCGGAGATTTACAGGTAAGTTAACATATAAATTGATAAAACAAATTTTGTTGGGTGCACAGCATCGCATTTGGGGATGCTGTGCACGCAACAAAATTAGTTTTATTAAGTTATATGTTAACTTACCTGTAAACCTCCATAATCCATAGTTTACTGCCCCCCACCCTGCCCCTCCCCCTCCCCACGTCACCACCCTGCAGTTACTCCTACTACCGACCGTGGCTGCTATATACAAAAACAAGGAGGCACACACTCTCCGCAGCTCTCTCAGCTAGCACAGAGCATATGGAGATGGGCCATACCCTGAAAAATCTTTCTCCTAGCCCAACATGTCCCAGGAGTCCAAAACACTATAGCAGATCTCCTGAGCAGACAAACTCAACAGATCCACGAGTGGGAACTCCATCCACAAGTTCTTCACCCGTACTTTCAAATGTGGGGGCATCCACAGATAGACCTCTTCGCCACCCAAGAAAATGCCAAATGCCCAAGCTTCGCCGCCAGGTATCCACACCCATTGTCCAAAGGCAATGCGATATGGATGAACTGGTCAGGCAGATTTGCGTACGCTTTTCCGCCTCTCCCACTCATTCCATTAGTGGTGCGCAAACTACAACAACATTCCCTCACACTAATCCTAGTAGCTCCCACTTGGGCCAGACAACCGTGGTACACCACACTGCTGGAAATATCAGTAGTACCGCACCAAAAGCTACACCTCTCTCCACACCTCTTAACCCAGAACCATGGAGAGATCAGACACCCGGACCCAGCTCAGCTCAACCTTGCGATCTGACTCCTGAAATCCTAGAATTCGGTTATCTAAATCTCCCCCCAGACTGTATGAACGTCATTAGAGAAGCTAGACGTCCTACCACTAGAGCTTGCTATGCAGCCAAGTGGAAACGATTTGTAGTCTATTGTCACAGCAATAACTTTAATCCCTTAGATGTGTTCATTCAACACATCATATGCTATTTACTACACTTACAGAGATGCAATCTAGCCTACACGTCTATTCGACTGCACCTTGCAGCCATAGCAGCCTACCTACAAAACAGGCAGCACCTATCACTCTTTAAAGTACCTGCCATAAAAGCTTTCATGGAAGGCCTCAAAAGAATAATTCCCCCCAGAGTGCCACCCTCACCTGTGTGCAACCTAAACATCGTTCTCACCAGACTAATGGGGTCTCCCTTTGAACCTCTACACAAATGCGAACTTCAATTCCTAACATGGAATACTGCTTTTCTAGTAGCCATCACTTCCCTCAGAAGAGTCAGTGAGATACAAGCACTCACTATTCAAGAACCTTTTCTGCAAATGCACCATAATAAGGTTGTTCTACGTACTAATCCAAAATTCCTCCCTAAAGTCAGTTCTCCCTTTCACCTAAACCAATCTGTGGAACTACCAGTATTCTTCTCGCAACCACAGACCGTTGCAGAAAGAGCTCTCCACACACTAGATGTAAAACGAGCCTTACTCTACTACATCGAGAGAACACAACCTTTTCGTAAAACCAAACAACTGTTCGTTTCCTTCTCACCACCACATAAAGGCAACCTCATCTCCAAATCTGGGATAGCTAGGTGGATTGTCAAATGCATTCAGATTTGCTACCGCAAAATGAACGCTATCCGTTCCCCCTAAAGCCCACTCTACACGTAAGATAGGGGCTTCCATGGCATTCTTAGGGAACATCCCCTTAGATGATATCTGCAAAGCAGCTACATGGTCAACACCGCACACTTTCACTAAACACTATTGTGTAGATGTGCAAACTAAGCAACAAGCTAGTGTGGGCCAGGCTGTACTCAAGACATTGTTTCAAACCACTGCAACAGATACTGGTGGTCGCCGCTAAGGATGGTTACTGCTATATAATCTGCAGCTCATATGCCTCGAATGGCAAATGCTACTTACCAGTGCATCTGTTCTTGCCATGTAGAGCTGCAGATCTACACACGCCCACCCGCCTCCCCGGCTACCTTTATCTGTTCCAGTTTATCTTATTTAGATACAACACACATGGGCATCTTCACTGCTTCCTACTACGCTCCATAATTTCCCTGCTGGTGAAAAACAATCTGAGGATGGAGCCGAAGCCCATGCGCAATACGATCCAAAAGGGGAGTCACATACCTCATGACTTCCAAAGACTTTCCAAGAGGAAAAACAACTGCAAACATCCGGCCCCAACACCAGATGGCGATCTATGCACAGTGTGCAGATCTGCAGCTCCACATGCCAAGAACAGATACATACTGGTAAGTAGCATTTGCCCTACTAATGATGAGAAATTGGTTGGTGAGTGCTCGTCACCCATTAGCGTGGACAGTGACCCTCCAAAGCCTCCTTTGAAGGATGGGAATACAACATCTAACAAACAAAACTTTCCTCAAACAGTCATACAAGGAATTCTTGGGTCAGATGATGACAATTATTTTCAGGACACTAATAATGACAATAACCAAGGTAATAACTCAGATTTCCGTGTCAAATCTAAAGGTAAGAAACATACATTGTCTTTTGTCTCCAAGTAAAAAACTTTAATGTGAAGTTAGTGTTGGCCTTGGAGTAGCAACTGATGTTTGAACTCAAACTAATTCACCATCCTAATTCTACAGAATGGCTTCCTACGGAACATATGGTAGAATATATTTCAAGTAGATTACGTTAAGGTCTGGACAAATAAACAAGAGCTAAACTGAATTCGTGATATCCTAAAGCTTCTTTACATTCCAATATCACTACAGCTCCTGCTGTAGATCTAAATATGTTAACTTTTTTCTCAAAATTCAGCAAAGTTCAAACAGAAGGGGTGGACGAAGCCTGGTCCAGTTGTCAGGACGAAATGCTGGATATAGTGTCTCCCTAAAGCTAGACTGCAGAATTCCGTAATAGATGTGGAAGAACTATCCATGTGGACCCAAATGGCAATTTGCCTCTTGAGAAATGCTAATTCTGCCATAACTCATGAAAGACGAAAGGGACGACTCCTAAAACTAGTTCCTAAATTGCCCAATTTAGCTCCAGTAGATGACGGAGTCAAGGCGGATGGACTGTTATTCGGAGATTCATTAATGAACTGAGCAAATACATCACTATTTTTGCATCTTTGAACAAAGCCCTGCAGTCCATTCACAGAGTCTCTAAGCAACAGGTTTTTGCGAGGGTTGGCAGAGGAAGGAGTTGCTTCGCCGACCTTTTTAATAGAAATCAGAACTAAAGGGATGTATGTCGTTACAACGCACACTTTTACAACGCATGCACTTACAACGCATTTTTTACAACGCAAAATCCACTACAATGCATTCCATTACAACGCAGTACACTACAACGCATTTTTAAAAACTACCTTTACAACGCATTCCATTACATAGCATACTACCTTTACAACGCATACCATTACAACGCATAATATTACATTGCATTTAAGGTAAGTATTGGATAGTATAGGGGTAAAAATTACTATCCTTACTCCAGGGGGTGCAACAGTAGGGTAAGTGTTGGATAGTATAGGGGTAAAAATTACTATTCTAACTCCAGGGGGTGCAACAGTAGGGCAAGTGTTGGATAGTATAGGGGTAAAAATTACTATTCTAACTCCAGGGGGGTGCAACAGTAGGGCAAGTGTTGGATAGTATAGGGGTAAAAATTACTATTCTAACTCCAGGGGGTGCAACAGTAGGGTAAGTGTTGGATAGTATAGGGGTAACAATTACTATTCTAACTCCAGGGGGTGCAACAGTAGGGCAAGTGTTGGATAGCATAGGGGTAAAAATTACTATTCTAACTCCAGGGGGTGCAACAGTAGGGCAAGTGTTGGATAGTATAGGGGTAAAAATTACTATTCTAACTCCAGGGGGTGCAACAGTAGGGTAAGTGTTGGATAGTATAGGGGTAAAAATTACTATTCTAACTCCAGGGGGTGCAACAGTAGGGCAAGTGTTGGATAGTATAGGGGTAAACATTACTATTCTAACTCCAGGGGGTGCAACAGTAGGGAAGTGTTGGATAGTGTAGGGGTAAAAATTACTATTCTAACTCCAGGGGGTGCAACAGTAGGGTAAGTGTTGGATAGTGTAGGGGTTTTAATGTAATATTATGCGTTGTAATGGTATGCGTTGTAAAGGTAGTATGCGATATAATGGAATGCGTTGTAAAGGTAGTTTTTAAAAATGCGTTGTAGTGTACTGCGTTGTAATGGAATGCGTTGTAATGGATTTTGCGTTGTAAAAAATGCGTTGTAAGTGTAGTGCGTTGTAAAAGTTGCGTTGTAAAGGTTGTATACCGAACTAAAGAGCAAGTCCTGGTGGCTTAGTGGACTAATGGATTCACTGTAAGGGCATGTGTTCGAATCCTGGTGGGTCCTCTCAGCCTTTCATCCTTCTGAGGCTGGTAAAATGAGTACCGTTGAGTTGGTTAATAATAAACATGTTATTCAGTGCCAATATACCCTTGGGTGAATGTGTGCTTTACAAATACATGTTATGTCCCCTTGCTGCCTCGAAGTGCTGTGCTTCAGTTTTTTTCTACGGCTCTTCTCTGTTTTGCCCTCTGTTCCATTTGTTGTATCTGTGCCTGTTAATTCTGTTCCAGTCATTGCTGTTTATTTTGTGCCTTTGGTTAATTTATCTCATGCTTGTTAGCATTGTGACCTCAATCAATCAATCAGTCATTTGTAAAGCGCACTACATACCCGTGAGGGTCTCGAGGCGCTGGGGTGGGGAGGGGGGGGCCCGCTACTGATCGAACGGCCAGGTCTTGAGCATCCTCCTGAAGGTCAGCAGGTCTTGGGTCTGTCGTAGGCTCAGTGGGAGGATGTTCTATGTCTTGGCTGCGAGGTGGGAGAAGGATCTCCCGCCGGTGGTTGTTCTTCGGATGCGCGGGACGGTGGCGAGTGAGAGGTCGGCGGAGCGTAGTTGGCGGTTGGGGATGTAGAAGGAGAGCCGTCTGTTGAGGTAGGCTGGGCCGATCTTGTGGAGTGCCTTGTGTGTGTTGATGAGGAGCTTGAAGGATATCCTCTTGCTGACGGGGAGCCAGTGCAGGTCCCTCAGGTGGGGGGTGATGTGGCCGTGGCGTGGTACGTAGAGAATCAGTCGTGCTAAGATGTTTTGGATGCGTTGTAGTCATTTGATGAGCTTGGTCGGGGCTCCCGCGTAGAGGTTGTTTCCGTAGTCGAGTCTGCTGCTGACGAGGGCCTGGGTGACTGTCTTTCTTATATCTGTCGGAATCCTTCTGTAGATCTTGCGGAGCATGCGGAGGGTGTTGAAGCAGGAGGAAGAGATGGCGTTGACCTGCTTAGTCATTGAGAGCGTTGAGTCGAGGATGATTCCCAGGTTGCGTGCGTGGTCGGTGGGTGTCGGGGCTGCTCCCAGTGCCGTCGGCTGAAGGGTTGGAGCCGAGGATGAGGACCTCCGTCTTGTCCGAGTTCAGTTTCAGACGGCTGGTTTTCATCCAGTCGGCGACGGCCTTCATTCCTTCGTGTAGGTTGGCTTTGGTGTTGATGGGGTCCTTGGTGAGGGAGAGGATCAGTTGAGTGTCGTCGGCGTAGGAGATTATGTTGAGGTCGTGCTGTCGGGCGACGTGTGCGAGCGGGTCAATGTAAATGTTGAATAGTGTCGGGCTGAGGGAGGATCCCGGGGGTACGCCGCAGATGATCTCGGAGGCTTTGGACCGGAATGGGGGGAGGCGGACGCTCTGGGTTCTGTCGGATAGGAAGGAGGTGGTCCATTCCAGCGCCATGTCTGGGATCCCTGCGGCGTGGTGGCGTGCGTGTAGTGTGCGGTGGCAGACGGTGTCGAAGGCGGCGGAGAGGTCTAGGAGGATTAGTGCTGCAGTCTCTCCGTTGTCCAGCAGGGTCTTGATGTCGTCGGTGGCGGCGATGAGGGCGGTCTCAGTGCTGTGGTTGCTGCGGAACTCTGACTGGGAAGGGTCCAGGATTCTGTTTTCTTCAAGGTATCTCGTTAGCTGTCTGATGATTTTCTCAATTACCTTGGCCGGGAAGGGGAGCAGAGAGATGGGCCGAAAGTTCTTGAGGTCTCTTGGGTTAGCCTTGGGTTTCTTCAGTAGGGCGTTGATCTCGGCATGTTTCCAGCTCTCTGGGAAGGTCTCGAGGGAGAGATTGATGATGTTGCGCAGGTGGGGTGCGATGGAGCTGCTTGCTTTGTTGAAGTCGTGGTGCGGGAAAAGATCTGACGGAGTGCCAGAGTGGATTGTGCTCATGGTCTTGATGGTGTAATCGATGCTCACATTGGCCCAGGCTAGCAGGGGGTCGTGGTCGATGGTGCGCGGAGGGTCTGTTGTGTTGCTGTCTGTTGGGTCTGTCTGGGTGTTGAAGCTGTCGTGGATGTCTGCTATCTTGTGGTGGAAGAAGGTGGCGAGGGAGTTACACAGGGCTTGTGACGGCGGGATGTCGTTGGTGTTGGAGCTGGGGTTGGAGAGTTCCTTCACGATGTTGAAGAGCTCCTTGCTATTGTGTGTGTTGTTGTCGAGGCGGTCTTTGAACGAGGTTCTCTTGGCGGCCCTGATGAGGTGGTGGTGGTTGCGGATGGCGTCCTTGTGTGCTGCGCGGTTGTCCGGAGTATGTTCGCTGTGCCACTTCCTCTCTAGTTTCTGTCAGGCTTGCTTGGAGGCTAGGAGTTCTGGGGTGAACCAGCTGGCCCTCTTGCTGGTGTCTCTGTGGGGGGGTTTCTTCCGCGGGGCGAGGGTGTTGGCGCAGTCTTCGATCCAGCGTCTAAGACTGTGGGCAGCGTCATCGGTGTTGCAGGGTTCGGTGGGTGGGCTGAGAGTGAGGTTTGCATATAGTTGGTCTTCGGTGATTTTGCTCCAGCAGCGGCGGGAGATCTGCGGTGGTGTGTGGTGGGTTTCTGGAAGGTGAAGTGGATGCAGCGGTGGTCGGTCCAGAGGAGTTCTGTGGTGTGGCTGACGGAGACGTGCGGGCTTGAGGAGAAGACGGGGTCGAGCGTGTGGCCGGCGCAGTGGGTGGGCGATGTGATGAGTTGCTTTAGTCCGAGGTTGGCGAGGTTGTTGATCAGGGTTGTGGAGTTGTTGTTGTTCTCAAGGTGAAAGTTCAGGTCTCCGAGGAGGATGTAGTCGGTGGAGGTCAGGGCGTGCGTGCTGATGAAGTCGGCGATGGAGTCGCTGAACTGGGGGCAGGGTCCGGGGGGTTGGTATACGAGGGTGCCTCTGAGGGTGGAGTTGGGGTCTGTGTGTATCTGGAAGTGCATGTGTTTGGCGGTGCTAAGCGCATCGTCGGTGCTAGTCAAGATCCTGATGCTGTTCTTTTGGACGATGGCGATTTCTTCTCCGACTCTGTTGGTGCGGTATCTGCGGATGATCTTATAGCCGTCTGGGATGGCTATGGTGATGTCGGGTGAGGAGGAGTCGTTCAACCAGGTCTCTGTCAAGAAGGCGACGTCCGGGGATGTTGTGTCGAGCAGGTCCCAGAGCTCGATGGCGTGTTTGCGTGCGGTGCGGGTGTTCAGTAGTATGCATCGCAGGTGGGTGCGGTCATTCTTGCGGGTGGTTCGGCGGTTCTGAGGCTGGAGTAGCTGCAGTTCCGGCAGGTGAAGGGACCGTGTGTGCGTTTCGGTGCTGCCTTGAAGCACGTGTGGGTCCGTCCGGGGTTGAGAGCGTGGAGTGTGCTGGCGTCGTAGCGGCGGCAGTCGTCGAGGTGGGAGCAGAGAGAGGGGTTCTGCCGCTGGGCGCGGTCCAAGCGCGGATGGGTGCAGACGGGCTTGCCTTAGGCATGCAGCGGCCGGCATTTATGGGGAGGTGGGAGGGAGGAGCAGATGGGAGGTGGGTGGCGGGGGCAGGGATTGGGCAGTGCGCAGTCAGGGGGGCGGGGCCACAGGGGACACAGCGGCGGGGGCGGTGAGGGACGACGAAGGGAACAGAAGGAAAAAAAGCACAGCAATCAATAAAAAAACAAGTGGCACTGAAGGCAAAAGGGCAAAAAAAACGAGGGGGGAGTGAGTGGCACAGAAAGCAAAGGGCACAGAAATCAATAAGAACAAGTGGCGCAGAAGGCAAAAGGGGCAAAAAAAAAAGGGGGAGCGAGTGGCACAGAAAGCAAAGGGCAAAGAAATCAATAAGAGCAAGTGGTACAGAAGGCAAAAGGGGCCCAAAAACGGGGGGGGAACGAGTGGCACAGAAAGCAAAGGGCACAGAAATCAATAGAAGACGGGTGGCACAGAAGGTAAAAAGGACACAGAGATACGGGGCAGCTGGGGAACAGAAGGCAAAAGCGGGCGAGAGGCACGGGGGCAGCAGGGGGAACAGAAGGGAGAAACCGGGCGGAAGGACACGGGGCAGCGAGGGGTACAGAAAGGAAAAAAAAACGGGCAGAGACACAGGGGCAGTGAGGGGTACAGAAGGAAGAAAACAGGCAAGGATCACGTGCAGGCAGCGGGGGAAGACAAACAGTGGTCACAGATACAACAGGAAAGTACAGGCGGTACAGTAGAGCATTAGGTGGAGGATGAACAACTTACGATTCCTCAGCAGCGGCAGCTGGGGCAGGGACACACAGGCGGAGCTGTGCGGAGGGGGAGCGACCTACCTGGTGGGGTCAAGGGTCGCTCCCGTGACCTGTGCTTTTGGTCAATTTGTCTCTGTGCCTGTTTTTAATATTTGTGAATAGCTGCACTTCGCTGCTTGCATTCCCGCTGCTTCCGCCTCCCACCTCACTGCGCCCCTCCCAGGACCTACTTAATTGAGGCTGCATCGCAACCCCATTGAGCAGGTCCCTGTGCCAGCTCCCCCTTGCTGCCTCCAAGTGTTGTGCTTCAGTTTTTCCCAATGCCCTTCTCTGTTTTGTTCTCTGTTCCTTTTGTTGTATCTGTGCCTGTTAATTCTGTGCAGATCATTGCTGTTTATGTTGTGCCTTTTGGTAAATTTATCTCATGCTTTTCAGCATTGTGACCTATGATTTTGGTCAATTTGTCTCTGTGCCTGTTTTTATTGTTATTTGTGAACAGCAGTGCCGCTCTCTTTGCCACTCTTCTGCTTTCTCACCACTCCCACCTCCCAGAACCTACTTAATGAAGGCTGCAGCATGGCCCCGCTGCCAGCATGCCAAAGGGAGGCCCTTCTGTGCCTATCTGCTCCTGATCTGCTCCCAGCACAGGGAGCCCTGGATCTGCTGTTAATGGCAGCTGCACTGGAGCCGAACTCAGAGCCCTGAACCCCAGACTCCACAACAACTGCTGCTGCACCTCTCCAAGTTCTATAGTAGGACCCTTTACATGCCGTCACTGTCTCTTCTCCTGCAAAATCAGAGCAGCTGCACACGCTACCACCACCACCACCACCACACCAACCATAACTGCACCTCAACAACTCCACTGCCTCCTGCTCAATGTCTGATCATTCTGAAATACGCCACAGAAATCTGGGACACCATCACCTCAATCACCCCGACGTCATTTTCCTCGCCGATACCTGGCTCCACCCAGCATCCGCCAATGACAGCTCCGTGGCCACACCCAATGGCTGCAAGGTAGCACACTGGGACCACATCAACAAACAGGCAGGTGGTAACGCCATCATCCTCAAAAAGAACCTCCATTGCATCACTGCCACAGATGACCCGATCATGGAACATCTCAACTTCAAACTCAAAGCAGATGGAAAAACCTCTATCGGAGGCACCCTTGCCTACAAACCCTCAGAACCATGCCCCGGCATCTGCGATGCCATCCCTGAATTCATTGCACCACAAGTCATCAACACCAAACAAAACATCTTCCTCAAGGACCTCCACTTCCACCTCAACGATCCCTAAGCTAACACAGCCAACTTCCTCGACAGCATGAACAACATCCGCCTCACCGAACTAGTCACCAACCCCACACACAACGCACACCCTATTTTCACATCCAACAACAGTCAAGTACAGCAACAGAACCAAGCTTACCTGGACAGACCAATCAATCGTCAACTTCACCATCATAGTAGCCCCCAACACCGCCACTGCGCCTCCCTGGAACTGCACACAGCAGCTGGAACAAGGTATCCGAAAGCCAATGGACCGATGCCCTCAACTCCTCCCATCCTGACACCACTACCAACCTTGAACAGGCTGTCAAGAACTTCCCCACCTGGTTCACAAACTGCGCCAACAGAGTCACCCTCATCAAACCCACCAAACCCAAGAAACCCGCCAAATATGCCAGTTGGCACACCTCGGAACTGAGAACCATGAAACACAACTGCAAGCGACTAGAAAGGAGAAGCTCCAAGAAGAAGTCCACAGGCTGCACCTCCTACAAGACAGCGCTCAACCACTACCACCAACTCCTGACAGAGACAAAAAAGAACACCTTAGCCGTCCGCATCGAAGCCAGCTCTAACCACAACAAAGAACTCTGCAGCATCGTCAAGAGTTCTCCAACCCCTCAGCAACTGAAAAACATAATCACCCCTTCCCAAGATCACTGCTACTCCCTGGCGGACGTCTTCCACTGCAAGATCGCTTCTATCTACAAACACTTTGAACCCCAAACCACCACCGTTGACATTCTCAGCCTCCTCGCCCCAACAGACACAAACCCCAACAGGATCACCACTTGGGACCAACTCACCATGCAGAGCAGCATAGCCATCATGCACTCTATCCACTCAGGAAAACAAGACTATCAGGAATGAGCTCACTGACATCTTCAACACATTCATCATCTCGGCCACCTTCCCAGAATAATGGAAACACTCTCGTCAGACCCCACCTCAAGAAGTCATCTACTGACTCCAACAAGCTCACGAACTACTGGCCCAGCTCTCTGCTTCCCTCTCGAGCCAAGGTCTTTGAAAAGGCTATCAACCACCAGCTCACAGAATACCTAGAGAACAATGATCTTCTGGACTCATACCAATCTGAATTCTGCACAAACTACAGCACCAAAACCGCCCTGATTGCAGCCACCGATAACATCAGAACCCTCCTAGACCGGGGAGAATTAGCAGCCTTGATACTCCTCAACCTCTCAGCAGCCTTTGACATCGTGTCTCACCCCACCCTGACCAAGAGGCTTCATCAACTCAGAATCTAAAGGGGTACCCTAAAATGGATCTCATCCTTCCTCAGTGGAAGAACCCAGAGAATCCACCTTTCACCTTCAAACTCAAGAACATTATCTGTGGTGTCCCTCAAGGTTCATCCTTTAGCCCAACTCTGTTCAACACCTACATGACCCCCCCTGCCAACATCGTCAGAACCCATGGACTAAATATCATATCCTACACAGATGACACCCAGCTTATGCTCTCTCTTTAACTGAAGATCCATCACCAGAAGAGCCAACTTCTACCTGTGCATGAACAGCATCGGCAACTGGATGCAAAACAACTGCCTCGAACTCAACACAGACAAAACAGAAGTACTGATCTTTGGGAATACCTCCCCATGGAACGACTCCTGGTGGCTGGCTGAACTAGGACCTTCACCCACTCCTCAAGACCACAGCCAGTATCTCCGCATCATTGGGGACAGCCAACTCACCATGAAAAACCAGAACAACACAGTCTCCTCAACTTGATTCCTAACTCTTTTCATGCTCCAAAACATCTTCAAATGCCTCCCAGTCTGCACCAGATGCACTGTCACTCAAGCCCTCATCACCAGCCACCTGGACTGCGGCAAAACACTACACAGTAATTACCACACACCTCCTGTATAGACTGCAGACCATACAGAACTCAGTTGCCAGACTCATCCTCGACCTCCCCAGATGGACCCACATCACCTCACACCTCAATAATCTCCAGACAAAAGATGTCAACTCAAGATGCTGACCCACGCCACTAGGCGCTCCACAATCAAGGACCAGCATACATCAACCACTGCCTGAGCTTCCCCCTACCCTTGATATTCCTGCGCTCCCTCTCCCTCACTCATACACCTGCATCCGCCAAACCAATAGTGGAGGAAGCTCCTTCTCCTACCTTGCCTCAAAGTCCTGGAGCAGCCTCCCCTCCAACTCCGGAACCCCCCCCTTTAGGAATTCAGAAAAGAACTCAATATCTGGCTGTTCAACTGATTCCACCCAAGCATTTTGGCTCTCAGCGTGTGGATACCCTTGTGGGTGAATAATTGCATTTTAGAAATCCAGATTGATTGATTGATAGAGGCTCCTAGTACTAGTATTCACACGATTTTCAATCCCAGCTCTCCCTTCAAAGGTCAAAACATTACCAAAATCATAGAGCAAGATTGCGTAGAGGTACAAATACGACCAGCAGGTCCAAATTCTGGCCTTCATATTGTAGGGGGTCGTTTAAAGTATTTTCTCCAAAAATGGCAATCTATAACAGCTGTTGGCCACTGTTCAGAGATATTCTATAGAACTTGACGCAACTCCTTTCAGAATTGTCACTCCTTCCTTTTAAGTTTTCACACGCACTAAATTCTTTAGTGTCAGAGGTTTAGATTCTCCTCTGCAAACAAGCAATGCAAGAGACTTTCTTTAATCCTGCGGGTTTTCTATTTACTATTTTCCTGGTACAAAATAAAACCAAAACAATGTGTCCAGTAATAGTGTTATGAACCCCAATGTATTTTTTTTTTTTTTAGATAGGCCTAGGTAGTTGCACAACCTTTTACCTACATTCGCCCTACCAATTTACGAATTATCGTCCTATAGCCCGTCTGCCTCTTCCGGCAAAAATAGTTGAAAAATGATCAATAAGCAACTATCCCAATTCATTCAGCATAATGATCTGCTTGATCATTCCCAGTTCGGCTTTCAATAGGAGCACCGTACTGAAACAGCACTGATCAATGCCACTGAGGAAATCAGGGCTGTGATGGACAAAGGGGGTACAGCCGCCCTGTTTCTCCTCGATTTGTCAGCCGCATTTGATACTGTTGACCATAATCTTTTACAACAGCGGCTGGAATCGATGGAGGTCAAGGGAATGGCATTGACCCTACTGTCCTCCTTTCTGAAGGAAAGGAAATTAACAGTTACAATGGACCGGTACCAATCAGAGCCATATGTTTTACCATGAGGAGTCCCTCAAGGGTATTCTGAGTCTGACTCTTTTTAATGTATATGTCTCGAAACCCGCCCCGCTGATCCGAGATTTTGGCTTCAGCCTGACGTCATATGCTGACGACACCCAGATAGTCGTAGTAGCGTATAAGCAACAAGCCTCACCCACCCTACAATTTCATAACTGTATGAGAGAAATAAATAGATGGATGGGAACTCATTGTCTTAAGCTCAACTCTGAAAAAACGGAGGTGATAATCTTCGGTAACTTGCAACCTAGATGGGACAATCTTTGGTGGCCGGTAGAGATGGGTGAAGCACCTAAACCAGTGCAAAAGGTGAAAAATTTGAGTGTGGATTGACAAATTAGCACTATCACATAAGACAAATGCTATTGTCTCTGCCTCTCATTTTCTGATAAAGATACATCCCTATGGAAGCTAGAAAGATGGTGGTAACAGCACTAGTCCAGTCAAAACTGGATTATTACAATGGACTCTACTTAGGTATGCAAAAGCAATATAAAAAAAAAGTCCAGACGGTTCAAAATACATCTGCCCCGCTGTTGGGAAATATCTCTGAGTACGATTCCAAGTCCAAGGAGATTCGTGAACTCCACTGGCTCCTGGCGGCACAGCGAATCAAATTCAAATCTCTCTGTTTAGCATACAAAGCCCTGAACAACACAGAATCTCTTTCTCTCAGAAACCTCTTTGCCCGGTACCAACCGTCCAGACAACTGCACTCTACATGCGCGAGACTGATATTAGTGCCAAGAATACGATCCACAGGTTGGGGTGACCGAAGTTTATCGAACGGCACAGCAAAACTTTGGAGCACGCTACATGTAGAGCTTAGTGGGGCTATTTTCCTCACCATCTTCAGGAAGAAGTTAAAAACATGGTTATTTCAGAATTAATCACCGGACTGGGTGTACTGCATTCATAGCGCCGGGTATGGGGTATTTGCGCGCTTAATAAGTTTCATTAACATTACATTGTTCTACATAACGGGTTTTGTGCTGACCTTTTACCTCGTCAAATGCTGCATACATGTCCTGTGATTTTCTCTGGAAACTAGCCTCATTTATTATGCATGAGGATTCTCAGGATCTCAGCAGGATTACCGTCTTCTGCATAATAACTCTGTATAAGGGTCACCAGTATCGTCATCCTTGTCCGACATGCCCACAGTACCATGACACATCTAGGGAGAACTCCTGAGGGTACCTTTTTAGTATATAAGCACCACATCTTCGTTGGGCAAACCAGAGGAGAAAGACTTCCATGCTGACACGAGACGCAGAGGTCCCTGCACGCAGACACTCCAGCAAGCAGTGGTCTGACACCCCTTGCGGGGTGTCCCACTCGAGACCAAGAAGGGCTCCTTCATTCTCTCACATCAGGAAATGGAGTTGTCTCTTTCCTATGGGGATTCTTGGCTATACACCTACATACATGCTAGGTACACTTATGTACATCATGTTAGGGTTTGCATCCTAGGAGTACGCATTATTACTGTCATGTATCTATATGCCTGCATATATTCATTTTTTTAGCACTGTGGTAGAGTTCTACCTTTTATTAACTCTGTTGATGCTACTGACAGTATATATCTGTTTCTGTCTTATGGTTGTTGCAGCACACGTATTTTATACTAGAATGAAGCTGGTTCAATAAATGCTTATTGAAAACATACCCATTTTTATTCTTTATATCTCTGAGACAAAGTGAGCACGAGTGACTGAGCGAAAAGTATTGTACTGTTTCCACGATCCCTGAGGGGTCAGGGTTGTCATGTTCGATAGTTGCCTGAAACTATTTGCTCCTTGTTAAGGGTGTGGCTTATAGTTTCACTGTGAGCTAGCTGGTGTACAGACTAACATATCCTTTGGGGGTGTCTGGAATTAGTCTGGACACGAATCCCTTAGTTTATGTTGTCTAAAAGCACAGATCCTATATAGATTTATAGGAACTGCACGACAAAAAATGTAAGAAACTTCAATCAATTTGTCATCCACCATGATTTTGAGATGAAAACTGTAATCAACTTAGGGATTCCTTACTGCAAGGCGATTGGGTGGTCCGTCTAAATTTACAAGATGCATGCTTAACTATCCCGATTCATCTACAGTTCAGGAAACATCTACGGTTTCAATGGAAAGGCAGAACATATTAATTTGTTTCCCTTTCCAAACAGTTGGAATTACTAATACATTTCTACTCTTCATTTACCTAAATCCAAAGTAAAAGCAATAAAAATCAGAATTCTCTCAAACTCTTCCAGTTTTCTTCAGTTGGCCAGGTAATCATCCTGTTTCCCGTACTAAGAATGCTGCTCAAGATCTTGAAGTGGCTCCCCACACACACAAGACGAACAGTCGCTGAAGCCCCCATAACCAGCAGACTGGACTACGGCCACACATTCTATGCTGGCATCTCCAACCAACTCATTCAAATGCTCCAAATGACCCAGAATGCCGCTTCCAGGCTCATCCTGGACATCCCCCACAGTGCTCACATCACACCTCTTCTCAGAGAGCTCCATTAGCTACCCATATAGATACTTTGCCATTTCAATCTACTCACCCACAACTACAAAGCCTTAAACAACTCTGGACCTACATACCTTAACAACTGTATTCACGTCCACTAGTCTTCCAGACCACTATGCTCAGCATCTCTCTCCCGCACCCACAAAAGCCATCCCGGTGGACTGTCTTTCTCCTACACCGCCGCTAAGTCCTGCAGCAACCTCCCTCTACACATAAGGATGTCCCCATCTCTGCTCAACTTTCGAAGGAAGCGGATGACCTGGCTGTTTGACTCAGAGTTTTATGGGACCTACAGTCCTGCTTAGCGACTGAATACCGTCACAGGTGATTAGCTGTGCTCTAAAAATCAAAATAACATAACATTTCTCTAAGAACTCTTGCAAGTATTGTAGGTCTTCTCTCCTCATCGATACAGGCTATGTTTCCGGAGTCGCTTTATTATTGAGCTCTTTAGAGACTGAAGATTTGTCAGCTCTGCAGATGCCTAACTTACTTGGTCGTAATAGATTAAGATCTTGAATCTCAAATTGAACTACAGTAGTGGCTTGATCTTTTAGACGCCTGGCACAGCAGAACAATTTTCACTACAGCTCCAGATTTTGTCCTAGAATCAGATGCAAGTTTGACCGGTTAGGGCGCTTGGTGTGGTCAGATCTCAACTGGTGGTACATGGTCACAACAGGAGTCTACTATGTGCATAAATTGTTTAGAGATGCTTGCAGGTGCCTTTGCAAACCAGAGTTTTGCACACAAATAAAGTAAGTTGTTCCATTCTTCTTGGAATGGAAAATCTTGCAGAAGTGTGATATATAAATTACCTCGGAGGAACAAAATCCAGACTTCTATCAGAGCTAGCAAAACATTCCTGTGAATTTCGTCTTAATCACAAACTCAGTAAGAGCAGAACATCTTTCTTGCACTCTCAACACAGTCCCAGATTGGTATTCTTATCTTCAAGTAATTGGAGACTTCATCATTCCCCTTTCAGGAAACTACTGCAAATGGCGTCTCCTTGCAATGGAACTTGTTGCATCTTGACTCAACTCTCCTCTCCAGAACGTCTTTAGTAGTAGATGCCTTCCCCTAATATTGGTCTCAGGGAGTCAATTACACCTTTCCTCCATTCTTCATGAACAAGGGAGACAACAGAGGTCAACCCAAGTTCTAATATTTCCTCTTTGACAGTCACAAGTGTAGTATATAGATCTTTTAGAACAAGTTAATGTTCCAGTGATAATAGCATCTTTCACTAGTCTTTTTATGAATTTCGAAGGGCATATACTTAAATTGATATTAGGCAACAATCCAATATTAGTGACCTGGAAGATATCAGAGCAGCCCGGTCTCCAGTCTTATCATCAGAAGCAGCAAATTAGATCTCAAAATCCTGGGCTCCTGGAACCAACAAAGCATATAAATCAGCAAGTACTGTTTCGTAACATGGTGTTTTGGAAAATCTATTGAACCCTTATCAGCCGATATCACTTTGATAATATATGTTCGAGGCATATGAGCTGCAGATCACACACTTAGCATAGATATCCATCTGTGTTGGGCCCGGATGTTTGCACTTGTTTTTGCCCTGGAAAAGTCTTTGGAAGTCACGGGACCGGTCACTCCTCCTTTGGACTGTAGTGCGCATGGGCATCGGCTCCATCCTCAGATTGTTTTTTTCCACCATCGGGCTCGGATGTGTTTGTCACGCTACAGTTCGGAACCGTTACTGATTCCACGTTCGATGCGCAATCCCTCACCCTTTCGACGGTGTTGTCTCGAACGCGAACCCTAATCGTCGCGCATCTCTCTAAATCGAAGTCCTCGATTCCGATCGCCGACGAAGGCCTTCGGGCCTACCTGGGCCTTTGCTTCTGGCTCATGGAAAGAACGCTATTCAAGAAGTGTCCTCAATGTGGGTCAAAATGTCCCCACTCCGATCTGCATGAGCTGTGCAACCTCTCTTTCACCAGAGCACGAGGCCAGAGACTGTCCAGCTTGCGCCTCTTTCCGTTCGAAGAAGACCATTCGGGACCGACACGCGAGAAGAAGCATGGCTCGCTCGTCGACAACAATCCCCGACGACATCTTCCAAGAGGGCGTTGACGTGCCGGAGCGAGAGTGGGTCGAGGAAGGCTTTGTCAGCGCCTCGGAAGCAGTTGACTCTGACATCAAAGAGATCACTCCGGCGCAGCGGGTCGTAAGTAAGAACGTCGACCCCGACCCCCTCCCTGCACCATTGAAAAAAGCTTCAGTCACACCTTCACCTTCAGGCCCAGGTGCAGACCGAGAGACTGCTTCCCATGCCCCACCCTCGGGCCCGGCAAAGATGCCTAAGCCTTCAGGCTGCCGTCGGTACCGAAACACAATCACCTGCACCGAAAATGAAACCGCCCTCCTCCTTCTCCGTGCCAACAGCTGCTTCCATATCCAAGCACAAAGCCCCGAAACCCACAAGCACCGAATCGTCGACACCAAAAAAACATTCGGAGCCGAACAAAAAAATACTCCCAAAGGGCTCAGATTTGGAGTAAAGGAAAGCCTCGGAACCGAAAAAACAACAAGTTCCACAGGCCACAGAGACTGTAAAGACGCACGGGATTCTAAAACTGGTCAATTGACTCTGAGTTCTAGAAAAAGACCACTGGAGGCGCCTGCACCGGCTCCACCACCTAAAAAGAGGGATATTGCTACATCTCCTCTAAGACTCCCTTCTCCACCTCCTCCTGCACTACCTCCCCCACCACTGCGTTTCCCCTACACCATCCCCTACACCAGTAGATGATGATGACACCTTGGATGACATGGGGGAGGGTCTGGACGATGTGCCACTAGGGGATCCTAGTCCACCTTCCCCAGACTCCTGGGATAATTACAACACGCCAGATGTCCCTAACGTCCCACAGGATGACATCTACCCCTCCAGGCCTTCCCCTCCAGAGGACACCATGGGCTTTAATCAGCTTGTCCACAGAGCTGCCCAATACCACGGGGTTGCCTTGCATACAGACCCCATAGAGAAGGATTTCCTAATGGATACATTTGACACCACTCAAAGATCCACCTCAATACTACCTATGCTTAAAGGTGTTATTAAGCATGCACCTGAGGTCTTTAAAGATCCTGTGATGGCTTGAGTTATTAACCCCAGGATCGAGGTAAAAATATAAAGCTGCCCCTGATGATCCAGCTTACATTAAAGGCCCAGTAGCCTTGGACTCCCTGGTAGTTTTCAATGCTAGGAAAAGGGCCAATTCTCAGACATCAGGTGACGCTCCACCACCCGACAATGAGTCTAAACTCTTGGACGCCTCTTGCAAAAGAACAGCCTCACAAGCCGCTTACATATAGCGCATCGCAAACACTCAGTCGTTGTTAGCCAGGTATGATAGGGCACATTATGATGAACTAGAGTCCATAATGCAGCACCTCCCAGATAAATAAAAAAAAAGGCCAACAAACTCATACAGGAGAGTAAGCTTATCACCAACACCTCCATCCGTTGCGCTCTCGACGTGGCAGACACCACCTCCAGAGCAGTAAACACAAGTGTCCTTTTGCGTAGACATGCCTGGCTACGCATCTCTGTTTTTAAACCTGAAGTTCAAAGCTCTATCCTCAACCAGCCATTTGATTAGGATCAACTATTTGGCCCAAATGTATATTCAACCCTTGAAAAAATGAAAAAGGATACAGACACAGCTAAATCAATGAGAGCCTTACAGTTGCAAGCTCCCAGACGTTCCTTTTGTCGCTCACCTTACAAGGGCACCCCCAGAGGCTACTCCTCAGACAACCCCTCCGCCTCTAACAAGGCTCCCGCCCAGTCTACATCTACCAGAGGTTACCAGAGAGGAGGCTACAGAGGCAACAATAACAAAGGCAGAGGCAAGACCAACAACACCTGCTCTGCCTCCACCCCTACCCAATGACTTCCCTCCACTTCTCCCAGACTATTCCACTCCAGTTGGGGGAAGACTGCAACAGTTCTTGCATGTCTGGACAAACATCACTACAGACAGGTGGGTGCGACAAATAGTTAAATCAGGTTACTGTCTGGAACTTACTTCTACCCCCACACACCACCCAAACAATGCCCAATGTCCTCACAACACTTAGCTCTGCGAAAGCAGGAGGTGATCTCCCTCCTACAAAAGGGTGCAATAGAACCAGTTCCCCTGCAACAACATAAAACAGGAGATTACTCCCTGTATTTTCTCATACCAAAGAAGGACGGATCTCTTGGGCCTATTCTAGACCTCAGACCTCTAAACCTGTACATACAATCACACCACTTTCACATGGTTACACTCCAACAGGTCCTTCCTCTTCTTTCACAAATC
Organism: Triturus cristatus; assembly: GCF_964204655.1. Lineage (NCBI taxonomy): Eukaryota > Metazoa > Chordata > Amphibia > Caudata > Salamandridae > Triturus > Triturus cristatus. The sequence continues at coordinate 1,157,991,498 of NC_140593.1, read as the reverse complement.
GACTTCCTTGCTACTCTAAAGCTCAAGGACGCCTATTTCCATATTCCCATTCACACAGCTCACAGAAAATATCTAAGGTTCTGAGGTTTGTAGTGGACGGCCAACATTATCAATTCAAAGTACTCCCCTTTGGAGTCACAACAGCACCATGGGTATTCACCAAGTGCCTAGCAGTAGTGGCAGCCCACTTAAGAAGACAACACATTCACGTCTTCCCATATCTGGACGACTGGCTCATAAAAGCCAGCTCGTACAATCAGTGTGTACATCACACTCACACCACTATCCAACTACTCCACAACTTGGGGTTCACAGTAAACTACCCAAAGTCTCATCTACAACCGTCCCACATACAACAATACCTTGGTGCCACAATAGACACCTCAAAAGCACTAGCCTATCCCAACCTCACCAGGATAGCAAGCATGCAAGTTCTAAAAACAAATTTCAGCCTCAACACTCTCTCCCAGCATGAGTGTTCATGCAGCCAATAGGGATGATGGCCTCTTGCATACTCATAGTACTTCTTGCAAGACTCCACATGCGTCCTCTCCAGGAGTGCTTAGCACGCCAATGGAACCAGGCTCATGGTCAGCTACCAGATCTGGTGTTGGTAGACGGTCACACTCCTCGATCTCTGCAATGGTGGAACACCAAGAACCTTTCCAAACGGCGACCATTCCTAGAGCAAGTTCCACAGATAGTCATGACAGCGGACGCATCGCTCTCCAGATGGGGAGTGCACCTATTACATCACACCATGCAAAGCAGGTGGACTTCAACAAAAGTTACTCCACATCAACCACCTGGAGCTACTAGCCATTTTCCCAGCCTTAAAGGCTTTCCAAAAACAAATATCAGGCAAAGCTGTCTTAGTCCGCACAGACAACATGACAGCCATGTACTACATACAGAAACAAGGCGGGACACACTCTCTGCAGCTCTCTCAACTGGCACAGAGCATATGGAGATGGGCTATACCCCAGAACATCTTTCTCCTAGCTCAATATGTCCCAGGAGTCCAAAACACCATAGCCGATCTGTTAAGCCGTCAAATGCAACAGATTCACAAGTGGGAACTTCATCCATAAGTTCTTCAGCCATTCTTTCAAATGTGGGGACAACCAGAGATAGACCTCTTCGCCACGCACGAAAACGCCAAATGCCCAAGCTTCGCCGCCAGGTATCCACACCCATTGTCCAAAGGCAATGTGATATGAACGAATTGGTCAGGCAGATTTGCGTACGCCTTTCCACCTCTCCCACTCATTCTAATGGTGGTGTGCAAACTACAGCAACATGCACTGACTCTCATCCTAGTTGCTCCTATTTGGACAAGACAACCGTGGTACACCACACTACTAGAACTGTCTGCAGTTCCGCACCAAAGACTACACCTTTCCCCATGCCTCCTAACCCAGAACCGTGGAGAGATCAGACATCTGGACCCAGCTCAGCTCAACCTTGCGATCTGGCTCCTGAAGTCTTAGAATTCGGTTACCCTAATCTACCCCCTGGATGCATGAACGTCCATTAAGGAAGGTAGACACCCCACCACTAGAGCCTGCTATGCAGCCAAGTGGAAAAGATTTGTAATATAATGTCATACCAACAACATCAATCCCCTAGACGTGTCTATCCAACACATCACAGGTTACCTACTACATCTCCAATGGGGCAATTTAGCCTACACATCTATTAGGCTACACCTCGCCGCCATAGCAGGCTATTTACAAAATAGACAACACCTATCACTTTTCAGAGTGCCTGCCATCAAAGTCTTTATGGAAGGCCTCAAAAGGATAATTCCACCTAGGGTACCACCTTCGCCTGTGTGGAACTTAAACATCATTCTCACAATACTAATGGGTCCTCCCTTTGAACCTCTGCATAAATGTGAGCTGCATTTTCCAACATGGAAAGTTGCTTTCCTAGTAGCTATCACTTCTTATGAGTTAGTAAACTGCAAGCGCTAACTATTCAGGAACCTTTCCTACAAATCCATCACAATAAGGTTGTTCTCAGAACCAATCCAAAATTCCTCCCTAAAGTCATTTCTCCTTTCCACATCAATCAGTCTGTAGAGTTGCCAGTGTTCTTCTCGCAGCCACAGACAGTCGCGGAAAGAGCTCTTCATACCCTAGATGTCAAAAGAGCATTGCTCTATTACATTGAAAGAACACAACCTTTTCGTAAGACCGAACAACTTTTTGTGTCATTTTCACCACCACACAAAGGCAACCCCATATCGAAGTCTGGGAAAGCTAGGAACCTTTCCTACAAATCCATCACAATAAGGTTGTTCTCAGAACCAATCCAAAATTCCTCCCTAAAGTCATTTCTCCTTTCCACATCAATCAGTCTGTAGAGTTGCCAGTGTTCTTCTCGCAGCCACAGACAATCACGGAAAGAGCTCTTCATACCCTTGATGTCAAAAGAGCATTGCTCTATTACATTGAAAGAACACAACCTTTTCGTAAGACCGAACAACTTTTTGTGTCAATTTCACCACCACACAAAGGCAACCCCATATCAAAGTCTGGGAAAGCTAAATGGATTGTTAAATGTTCCTCCTAAAGCCCACTCAACACGAAAGATAGGGGCTTCAATGGCATTTTTAGGGAACATTCCCTAAAATGACCTCTGCAAAGCAGCTACATGGTCTACACCGCACACATTCACAAAACACTATTATGTGGATGTGCAAACAAAACAACAAGCTAGTGTGGGCCAGGCTGTATTCAAACTACTGCAACAGGTACTGGTAGCTGCCGCTAAGGATGGGTACTGCTGTACAATCTATGCTAAGTGTGTGATCTGCAGCTCATATACCTCGAACGAAAAATGCTACTTACCAGTATGCATCTGTTCTTGGCATGTAGAGCTGCAGATCCACACACGCCCAACCGCCTCCCCGTCTACCTTTAGCTGTTCCAGTACTATCTTATTTAGATACAGCATACACGGGCATCTTTCTGTCTCTTACAATGCTCCATCATTTCCCTGCTGGCAAAAAACAATCTGAGGATGGAGCCGATGCCCATGCGCACTACAGTCCAAAGGAGGAGTCCCCTGTCCCATGACTTCAAAAGAATTTTCCAGGACAAAAACAAGTGCAAACATCCGGGCCCAACACCAGCTGGCGATCTATGCTAAGTGTGTGGATCTGCAGCTCTACATGTCAAGAACAGATGCATACTGGTAAGTAGCATTTTCCTTCCTTGCTTCTGAGCTAGCAAAGGTAAGACATACCATACAATTAATACTTATCTTTCTGTAATTTCTGCAACTCCCCTTCCTATTACTCACTCCTGATTGCAGTCAAGATAGGTGTTATAGAGTTTCCATATCCTTGATTGGTTTTATTAATGCCCCACTGTTATTCTTCCATTAGTATGTTGTCATCAAGCCTTATGAGAAATGTAGTTGTCCTGTGCTTATTGCTTCTCCTTTTAGTATAAAGCAAGGTAAGAGAAGCATAATACTTGCCTCTGTGTCGTTATTAAAATTAAGAGTTTCCTTCATTCATACTAGGAAAATCTACATGAGCTTCTCTGAAGAATAAACGAGTTGCTAAAGTGCTGCCTGTTTTATGACACCTTTCTGTCTACCGCCTCTCATCCAAGCAAATGATGCCCCCTGAAAAGTCTTGCTCACACCTTATATACAAAGTGCCTAAGGACAATCCTGACCAAGCCCCTCTGACTATGTGAATGCTGACATTACTTTGTTTTCCTTTAAAGAGAAAAGTGGAACTTTGTCTTCTGAACTAATGTATTAGAATTCTTTACAAATTGTGTTCACGTCTGAAATTGTGATATTAAAAACTTGTTTACTACAACTTTTAAATACCACAATGCTCTTCATGCTGCACAATGCAAATATCTACTGTGGCAAAAGTATGTACATATAAAATGTGTGGAATTTGCAATGATCTTAAATTCAAAGCATGAATCTTTTGATATGGTGCTGAAAAAATTCTTGTTACTTTTATGGGTGGGAAATATGTGGGGAAGGAATTTTGATACTGATTTCCACAGATACTGAACCTAATAATGATCTTTGTAAGCTGTTCATTGAAATGTAAGTAGGCAGGTGCCTATATTTTTAATTTGGGGGGTCACATTTAAAATGAAACCTTAATGATTTTTAAATAGGAATATGTTTAATTAATGTAATTTGTTCTACTAGTCAAATGATATTTTCTGTTAATGATTATATATACTTCAAGTTAATATGTATTTTTGCACATCTTTATACTTACAATGAACGCACGTCCTATAGTTATAACACAACAGATAAGTTGTGCACCTCCAGAACACCAAACACAATTAAAAACAGTGACCCTTCGGTTACACCAAGTTGAATTAACCAACTGCACTTTCCTACAAGAAAAATGCATTTACCTCAGATAAATTTCACCTGCATTTAGTTTTCCTTTACAGTGGGGGCTGCAACCAAAAGCTAACTTTGCTCTCTTTTCCTGCTCTTGTTTTTTTTTTTTTAAAAACAACTTAATTGGGATTTTCAAGTGGGGGTACATCGTAGTACACATTACATTGAGCATTTTAGTTATACAGAGAGCCCAGGATACAATGCAGGCATTATACTACTGCTGTGCCCCATGTGGTGTTGTCATCGAAGCCTATCCAGAATATCACAATACAAATAAGGAGGCCATCAGTTCAACACAGTGTTATGCAGTACATTCCTAGCCTCCAACCTATCGTGCCCAAAGGGAGCAGTGTCCGCTCAACTGACCCCCATCCCACTTCCCACCCAGAACCCACCCTCCTTACCCAACTATGCCACGAAGAAAACAATCTTAGTTTTGGGGGGACTCAGAGCATATCCTTGGGGGGGGGGGGAAAGAAGGGGCGGGCCAGGGCAGAGGTCAAAACCCCCTCAGCTCCCGGTAGGGGAAGGAGAAAGGCCGGTCCACGCAGCACGAAAGGGGGGGACTAAATGGACAGGCAAGACCCTCCCTCAACTTGTGGGGGGGTGTGTGCGGGGTGCCCGTCCCACGGCACATTCCAGGGAGATCGGTCATTTGCGCAGCCCTCGACTCTCCTCTCGGTACAGCGCCTCGCGCTCCGCCACCACCCATCTCAAGACCTCGTCTCTCCAAGCCTCCACACTCGGCGGCGTGCGGGACTTCCACCGCTGTGTTATCAGGCGCTTCGCCAGCATTAATGCCAGGTTGGCGAAATGGCGCAACAGCTTTGCTTTCAAGGGGATCGGTAAAAGGCCCAATAAACAAGCCTCTGCAGTATCCCAGGCGGGGCGTTCAGTAATTGTAGTTAAGACATGCGTTATCCCACCCCAGTATCCCCTCAGCGCCGGGCAAAGCCACAGCATTTTCCTGCTCTTGTTAAATCCATATTGAATGGTGATTACCTGTGATGTAGGCAGGGCTAGAAAGTATCTTTGTTTGAAAGTTGCTCCGACTTCACCCAATGTGACACTACAGTTCCCATCCACAACCTGATTTTTTAGATCATCAGGCAGGATTCTTGAGTATGTTTTCTGGTCATGCCCCATTTTGGGAGTTCTGTGATTTCCTCTAAGGGGCAGTTTTATTTTGTTTTCACATGTCAAAGAGAAAATTATGCATCCCGCTACCATGCAAGCCAAGCTTCTAGTCATGCAAAGTTTTAGTTCAAATTGTAGAACTAGATCACTATTAGAAGCAGCAGAGGATATGCTTATGTTTTGTTAACCGTTGTTTGACATTCGTGATGACTGGGTATCTTCAGCTCTTAACCAACCCTTAATGGCTCCCGCCAACACCATTCAGACATGGTGGCTTACTCGCCACGATCTTTCATAAAGTAAACAAACTATACTCACTTTCCTGCTTACAGTCATAAAAGGTGCGTTCATAAACATAACACTGACACACACAAGGGAAAATAATTTGAGGGAACATTGCTGTTACCTCTTTTTTTTGAACTTTATAAATCTTTACATTGAAGAGTAACCCTGTGTGCAGGTGACAGTTGATGACTTGACATACTAAGTATTGTAAGCAGCCTTGAGTTATTACACAGAATCATCTTAGCATGATGTTTTCTATGTAACATAGAAGACTGTGTGCACCATATATTAACCTATGTACATGTGCTTCCTTTGCTTCCGAAGATGGGCTATCTGTAAAGTTACCACCACAGTGGGAAGGGTCCAGGTAGTATGATCTTTAGAACCTTCAGACCTTGGCTGTTTTAAGTGAATAGTATCTTTTTTGCTAAGTGTCAGAACACCACAAGATGACTCAACAAGAAAGCCAACTGGTTCACCACGGATCTCCAAGAATCCAATCCCTCCTGCCGACAACTGGAGAAGACGTGGAGAAACAGCAAAACCACAGAAGCACGCTCTGACTACAAAACAGCCATCACTGCACACCCCCAACTCATCAAATCAACAACGAAAAAATTCATCCAAGACAGAAGCCTCTCCAATGCCCACAACTCCAAGGAACTCTTTGCCATCATGCAGGAATTTGCCCAACCCAACAGCGAAACAACCGACGTCCCTCCCTCCCAAGACCTCTGCAAGAAACTCCACTCCTTCTTTCACCTCAAGATCAAGATGCTCTATGACAACTTCGATGACCAATACCTCTGCACCGCCTCAACCCTCACCACCAACAGACCCTTCTCGCCTGGACACCCCTTACCACAAAAGACACCTTAAAGACAATGAAGAGCATTCACTCCGGAGCACCTTCTGAACCCTGCCCACCGCACATCTTCCACAGAGCCGCCACTGCCATCGCACCAGAGCTACGCCGAACTATCAACTGCTCCCCTAGACAGCCGCATTCCCTGATAACTGGTAGCGCGCCAAAGTCAACCCCCTTCTAAAGAGGCCATCTGCAGACCAGACGGTCCTCAAGAACGTCAGGCCCATCTCTCTGCTTCCTTTTGCTGCCAAAGCCATTGAAAAGGCCATCAACACACAGCTAGCACACTTCATAGAAATCAACAACATCCTAAACACCTCTCAATCCGAATTCGGCAGCAACCACAGCACCAAGACCACCCTCCAAGCCTCCACTGAAGACAACCTCCTGGACCTATCAGTATCCTTTGACACCATCCCCCACTGCACACTAGCCATCAGGCTCCAGGAGGCCGGCATACAAGGAAAGGCCTTAGACTGGATATACTCTGTTCGAAGCATATGAGCTGCAGATCACACACTTAGGATAGTAGATCGCCATCTGGTGTTGGGCTCGGATGCTTGCAGGTTGTTGTTGTCTTCGGAAGAAGTCTTTGGTCACAAGATAGGTGACTCCTCCCTTGGACTACAGTGTGCATCGGCATCCACTTCATCCTCAGATTGTTTTTTTTCCATTGGGTTCGGATGTAACTTTTCTACTCCGGTTGAAAATCTCAAATACAAGCTTTTCGAAGCGAAAAAACGTCTACAACTACATTGAAGGACCTTCACTCGACATCAAATTCATCGGCTCGATTCCGGACGTCGACGCGGGCGGTTGGGCCTATCTACGCCGTGAGGCCTACGGCTCATGGAAAGGACGCCATTTAAAAAATGCCCCCAGAGTGGAGCAAAATTTCGGCACAGTGACCATCACAAAGTCTGCAACCTGTGCCTATAACCGGAACACGATGAAGCCAGCTGTCCAGCCTGCGCAGCATTTCGATCCAAAAAGACCATTCGGGATCGAAGAGCTCGACGCCATATCATGGCACACAGACCAGCCCCGGAACCAGAAAACATCTTTGATGAGGGTCCCGATGTCCCGGAAGAAGATTCCGAGGAACTTCAAATCATCTCAGAAGCAGACGACTCAGACGACCCCATTACTCCGGGGCAACGAGTACCACTGCCCCTGTTCCAACCCCTCCAAAACCAAAGGCATTGGTCAAGACTTCGCCAGCTGGCCTCTGTCGAGACCGAAAACATCGTCAGAAGCCCCGCCTCCAGGCTCGGCTCCGAAGAAACATAAGCCTTCCGGTGGCTCGGGCCCGAGCAAGCCACATGTCATTGTACCACTGGCACCTTCGGCAACGAAGACAAAAGACCTCTCAGCACCGAAATCGGATCCGACACCTTCAGCACCGAAAACATCGAGGCCCATAGATAAACCGGCACCGAAAGTTCCCAAGCCGAAAGGCTCAACTTTGGCACCGAAACCTTCATCGGCACCGAAACCACTGGCTAAGGACTATAATACACCTCCTAAAGCCAAAGACTCCACCGATCAACCAAAACCTCGATCGGAACCGAAAAAATCGGCGCCAAAATATGTTCCTGAAGAACAAGAACTTTTCCATCCAGATCCAACACAAAAAAGGATCTATATTAATCCAAAAACTGAGCATGTCACTGCAGTGCCATGTAAGAAATGGAAACTGGACACAACACCTGCCCCAGTTCCTATAAAAAAGAAGGACTCTGCAACATCACCTATTCCTCCTTCCTCTCCCATACGACCTTCTACCCCACCCCCTCTGCCTACACCACCCTTACCGCTACCATCTCCATCACATACACCACCTCCACAGGATGATGATGATGACCTAGGGGGAGGGGGTGATCCTTGTGATCCTAATGATCCGTTCACGGATCCAGATGCCGCACCATTGCATGATTGGGCATACCCTCTACCAGATATGCCTGACCCTACACCATATCCCTCCAAACCAACACCTCCAAATAACCACCTGGGGTTTGGACAACTGGTAAACAGAGCAGCACTTTACCATGGCGTCACCATGCACTCCGATGCACCGGAGGAAGACTTCCTCTTAGACACTTTTGAACAGTCTCAGAAGTCGGTACAAATTTTACCTATGATTAAAGGGGTCAAAAAACACGCCACAGAAGTATTTAAAGACCCCATCCGTGCCAGGGTGCTTAACCCAAGAATTGAGAAAAAATATAGACCTGCCCCAGAAGATCCTTGTTACATCAAAGGACAGCTCCCTCTGGATTCTTTGGTCGTTTCCAACGCAAGGAAACGCGCCAACTCCCAAACCACGGGAGATACACCACCCCCTGACAAAGAATCCAAACTATTAGAAGCCTCAGGCAAACGAGTAGCAGCACAAGCTGCTAATCATTGGCGTATTGCCAACACCCAAGCCCTACTAGCACGCTATGATAGGGCTCACTACGATCAGTTGGAGAATCTGCTACAACACCTGCCAGACCAATACAAGACCCAGGCAAATGACCTTATACAAGAGGGAAAACTTATCTCAAATGCGTCAATGAAATGTGCACTTGACGCCGCAGACACCGCCTCTAGAGCAATAAACACAAGTGTACTCCTCAGACGCCATGCCTGGCTACGCATTTCAGGCTTTAAGGCAGAAGTACAAAGTACCATACTTAGCCAACCATTTAACCAAGAACAGCTGTTTGGGCCAGCAGTAGACACTGCACTTGAAAAAATGAAAAAAGACACCGAGACTGCTAAGTCCATGGGAGCATTGCAGTCTCCACAACCCAGCGGCTCCTTTCGACGCTCCTTCTACAGAGGAGCCTCCAAGAATATGGGAGCAGACACCTCCTCTACGTTCAAAACCTCTACACAAACATCCCCCAGTAGAGGATATTTTAGAGGAGGATATAGAGGAAACAACACCAAGGGACGAGGTGGAGGCAATACCAACACTCGTACCTCCCCGCCACAAAACAGTGACTTTCCTCCACTCCCCCCAGACCATTCCACTCCAGTCGGGGGAAGACTCAAACAGTTCCTACCTGTCTGGAACTCCATCACAACAGACAAGTGGGTAAAACAAATTATCCAGTATGGTTACTGCCTGGAACTCACCACTACCCCCCACACATACCACCCAAGTAGCGTTCCATGTCACCAGACCATCTTACGCTCCTCAAACAAGAAGTTCTCTCATTGCTTCAAAAACACGCAATAGAACCAGTTCCCTTACAACATCAGGGTACAGGGGTATACTCACTGTACTTCCTAATCCCCAAAAAGGATGGGACTCTAAGACCAATACTCGACCTCAGACCCCTAAATCTGTACATAAACTCAGATAATTTCCATATGATCACTCTTCAACAAGTGCTCCCACTACTACAACAAGGCGATTTCCTTGCCACACTAGATCTCAAGGATGCTTATTTCCACATTCCCATACATCCTGCTCACAGGAAGTACCTAAGGTTTGTGGTGGACGGACAACACTATCAGTTTACAGTCCTTCCATTCGGGGTAACAACTGCGCCCAGAGTATTCACCAAATGTCTAGCAGTAGTAGCAGCGCATCTCAGAAGACAGCAAATTCATGTCTTCCCGTATCTAGACGACTGGCTAATAAAAGCCAACTCATTCAACAAATGCGTTCTACACACTCACCAAACTATTCAAATCTTACACAACTTGGGATTCACAATAAACTATCCCAAATCTCATCTCCAACCCTCCCATATACATCAATATCTGGGAGCCACCATAAATACCTCCAAAGCCCTAGCATATCCCAGCCCAGCCAGGATAGCCAATATACAAGCTCTGATCGCAAAATTTCAAACCCAACACTCTCTTCCAGCAAGAGTGTTCATGCAACTCATAGGCATGATGGCGTCATGCATCTTCATTGTGCCTTATGCAAGACTGCAAATGCGTCCCTTGCAAGAGTGTCTAGCACGTCAGTGGAATCAGGCTCACGGACAACTAACATATCTGGTGTTGGTGGACAGCCGCTCACATCGCTCTCTAAAATGGTGGAACACAATAAACCTGTCCAAAGGGCGGCTGTTCCTCGAGCCTCTTCCACAAATAGTGCTAACAACGGACGCATCACTCACGAGATGGGGAGCCCATATCCTAGGATACACCACTCGGGGCAAATGGACCACTCAACAGAAAGTGCTCCATATCAATTACCTGGAACTACTGGCAGTATTCCTAGCACTAAAATCATTCCAAATACATCTCCAGAACAAAACTGTCCTCATCCGTACGGACAACATGACAGCCATGTATTATATACAAAAACAAGGAGGCACACATTCCTTCCAGCTGTCCCAGCTCGCACAGAACATTTGGAGATGGGCCATTCCCCAGAACATATACCTGCTTGCAGAACACCTTCCAGAGGTTCACAATCAGATTGCCGACCTGTTAAGTCGACAAACTCAACAGATCCACGAATGGGAATTACATCCACAAGTCCTACTCCCCTTTTTCCAACAATGGGGCCAACCAGACATAGATCTGTTCGCCACATACGAAAACGCAAAATGCCCAACCTTCGCCGCCAGGTTTCCCCACCCACAGTCGAAGGGCAATGCGATATGGATGAACTGGTCAGGTAGATTTGCGTACGCTTTTCCGCCTCTCCCACTCATTCCATTCGTGGTACGCAAGCTCCGGCAACAGTCTCTCAAACTGATCTTAGTAGCTCCACATGGGCACACCAGCCCTGGTTCACAACATTGCTGGAACTCTCTCTAGTTCCACACCAAAAACTGCATTCTCCCCGTCCTTAATAACTCAGAACCATGGAGAAATAAGACATCCAGATCCAGGTCAACTGAATCTAGCGATCTGGCTCCTGAAGTCCTAGAGTTCGGTTATCTCAACCTACCACCAGACTGCATGAATATTATAAAAGAGGCCAGACGACCTACCACTAGAGCCTGCTATGCTGCAAAATGGAAAAGATTTGCCATTTACTGCACTAACAATGATATACGCCCAATGGATGCATCCATCCAGAACATCATTTACTACTTACTACACTTGCAAAGATGTAATTTAGCGTACTCATTCATACATCTCCACCTAGCAGCATCAAGCAGCCTATCTACAAAATCGACAACACTTGTCACTATTTAGAGTACCTGCGATCAAAGCCTTCATGGAAGGCCTTAAAAGGATTATTCCGCCCAGATTACCACCCTCTCCAGTGTGGAATCTAAACTGTTCTTACAAGGCTCATGAGACCCCCATTTGAACCTCTGCATAAATGCAAACTACAGTTCCTCACATGGAAAGTGGCTTTCCTTATTGCTATTACATCCCTTAGAAGGGTAAGTGAGATCCAGGCTTTAACCATACAAGAACCATTCCTACAGTTCCACCGCAACAAAGTGGTTCTTAGAACAAATCCGAAATTCCTGCCAAAAGTCATATCTCCGTTCCATCTTAACCAATCAGTCGAGCTACCAGTGTTCTTCCCAAATCCGGACTCGGTAGTTGAAAGAGCTCTTCATACCTTAGACGTTAAAAGAGCCCTGCTTTACTACATTGACAGAACCAAATCATTCCGCAAAACCAAACAATTGTTTGTTGCTTTCTCTCCACCACATAAAGGCAACCGTATTTCCAAATCTGGGATAGCCAGGTGGATAGTTAAATGTATCCAAATATGCTACCACAAGGCTAAACGCACACTATCAGTTCCCCCTAGAGTGCAATCCACACGCAAAATAGGGGCTTCCATGGCATTCTTAGGAAACATTGCCTTAGAAGATATTTGTAAGGCAGCCACATGGTCTACAACACACACCTTCACTAAACACTACTGTGTTGACTTGCAAGCAAAGCAACAAGCTTCTGTAGGTCAGGCTGTCCTTAAAACTTTATTCCAAACTGCTGCAACCGATACAGGTGACCACCGCTAGGGGAGACACTGCTATTTAGTCTATCCTAAGTGTGTGATCTACAGCTCATATGCCTCGAACGGAATATGCTACTTACCAATATGCATCTGTTCTTGGCAAGTAGAGCTGCAGAGCCACACACGCCCACCCACCTCCCCGGGACCTGTATCTGTTCCAGCATCATCTTACTTAGACATTACACATGGACATCTCTCTGTTTTTACAAACTCCATCATTTCCCATCATGGTGAAAAACAATCTGAGGATGGAGTGGATGCCCATGTGCACTGTAGTCCAAGGGAGGAGTCACCTAGCTCATGACCAAAGACTTCTTCCGAAGACACCAACAACCTGCAAGCATCCGAGCCCAACACCAGATGGCAATCTACTATCCTAAGTGTGTGGCTCTGCAGCTCTACATGCCAAGAACAGATGCATACTGGTAAGTAGTATATTCCTTCCTCTCAGGCAGAACACAGAGAATAAGACTCCCATCCTTCCTCTCAAAACTGACAAAGATCAGATGCAGAGTACCCCAAGGATCCTCCCTCAGCCCCACGCTCTTCAATGTCTACATGGCCCCCTCCCAACCATCGTCAGAAACCACAGGATTAACATTGCCTCCTACGCTGATGACACCCAGCTCATCCTCTCCCTCACCAAGGGACCTGATGTCACCAGGCACAACTTCCAAGAAGGGATGAAAGCCGTTGCGACCTGGATGATGAACAGCTGCCTAAAGCTCAACTCTGAGAAAACAGAAGTCTTCATCCTCTGCTCCAGCCCCTCTGCATGGGATGACACCTAGTGGCCCCCAGCCCTCGTAAACCCACCCACCCCAACGGACCATGTTCGCATCCTCTGCATCATACTCAACGCATCACTTACCATGAATCGCCAGATCAACGCTGTATTCTCCACTTGCTTCAACACCCTCACAAGACGTTCAAGTGGATCCCCCCGACTCCAGGAAAACCGTCACTCATGCACTCATCACCAGAAGACTGGACTATGGCAGTGCCCTCTATGCCGGAATCAACAAAAACACCTCCGCAAACTCCAGACTGTCCAGTACACCGCAGCCAGAATTATCCTCGATATCCCACGACACAACCACATCACCCAACACCTCCTCGACCTCCACTCAAACCGAGCTCCTTTCATTTAGGAAGGGGCTGAAGACCTGGCTCTTTTCTGAATAGTCATGTCACCTTGGCAACCATTTAGGCAGTGCTCCGCGCCAGGACACCCTTGGGTAACAGTTGCGCTCTAGAAACCTTATTAACATAACAGAACACTTGCTCCCTGTCGAAAGAAGAATAACCTTCAAGCTGCTCACAAACGTTTACAAAGCCCTCCAACACTGGACCCCAATACCTCAACGTCCGAATATCCTTCCACGCCCCCAAGAGAAACCTCCGCTCAGCCAACTTCACCCTAGCCTCCATCCCAAGTTTTCACAGGACCAGAGCAGGTGGAAGATCCTTCTCCTACCTTGCAACGAAGACCTGGAACGAACTCCCCCCTTCACCTCCGACGGAGCCCGACACTGCACCAAGTCAGGAAAGACCTCAAGACGTGGCTCTTTGAATGACCCCAACGGAGCTGCTCACACCCTCCCCCAGTGCCTTAAGACCCTCATGGGTGAGTGGTGCACTTTACAAACCATGATTGATTGATTGAGTGTTGCATAGAGTGTACACTGTTCTTTGTAAATACTTTTTAATACTTTGCACTATATTTCTCGCGAGAGTTACACTGTCTGCAAACAGTGTGTTGCATAGTAAACTCCCTTCATAGAGTGAACACTGTGTACAATATCCACTTTTCTACTCATATCAACTTCATTTCTCAATGTAGGTATAGTGGCTGTCAGGGCTTTGAGGCAGATAAAAGCTGTCCATAGTAGGACATTAATATTGGAACAGACGTTGATTTTTTTGGGGAGAAATGTGGCTTTCTCTGAACAGTTGTGTACATATTAATGCCATGTGTAATGAAGATTTCCCATATATCTGTGTTTGATTGTTAATGTGAAATCTGCTTCCCATGAAGTATATGGTATAAGGTCAATGTTGTACATAACACATGCTTGCTACACCTAAGGCAGTTGTATTGTGATTGCATTAATGATGATTCATATTATTCTGAGCTATTTTGCAGTTTTTTGCATAGCTCTAATGCTATACTTGTTTACAGAGCAATGTGAGCAAAAGAATTGGATGATGTCATCAGTGATGGCATACATGATGCCATTTCTGATGTCATCAGGGATGTCGTAAATGATGCCATAGAACATGTCATGAGTACTATAATATATGAGGTTATAAGCAGTGCATGGAGGGGGTTAACTATAACTGGTGATATTCTGTTTATTTTAGTTCAAAACTAAAGCGATCACTGACATATTCACGTAACTATAATGTTACTTTAACCTTTGTTTTTTTTGGTGAATATATTTATATATATATATATATATATATATATATATATATATATATACACACACACACTACGTAGAATGCTCCTATGATGTTTGAGTTCAGCTTGTTTTGTGGTTTAGAGTGTGAGAGTCAGTTGATCACCGACTACTTTATGAATAGCTGCACTGGAGAGCTTAGAGAATACACTTTTACCTTCTACCTCAAGTTGTGTTAGTTTTCCTCCTGTCAGCAGTGGAAAGGAACATACCAAATACACCATTTACATGTCTTCTTACTTCTTATAGGCTTACCTAGGCCCTCACTGTACACCACTTCTATTACAGCTATTTTTATACAAATCGTCCATACTGTGAACTTTAAACCTGTTGGTAAACACATTAAGGTTCTCTCTTTGACCTATTAAACACCAACCTCAGTTGAACTTTATGGTACATATGATAAAAATGGGGCAATTGCCCAGAAGTACCCTAAGTAGGATGAAGTCCACTGGCTGATTTGTTACGTTTAGTGTGACTGTATTGCCAAAATAACAGTGGAAATATTAAACATTTGGAACCAAAAATAAACAATTTCACTTGACATCCTGAAGACAAGGATCACTTTCTTCTTCTTGTCCCAATTTACTTATGATAAATATTGAAGGGAGTATACCCCAAAAGTATGTCTGTAAACTCCATTCTGGTTTACAATAGGGGAACCTTGCAGTTGGACTCCTGGGCAATTGCTACACATTAGCTATTGATGCTTAAGGCAAACAAATTAGGTGTGAGCGATTTATGCCACAAATGCCTCTTTGTAAATTGATAATTTACCTAGTTTTGTGTAAGGATCGTTCTAGAGTTTACTTAACTTTTTTACATGTAAAACACACTAACACCCATTTTGGAGCAGGATCATGCTTTATAAAATATTTCACAACCCCTTTGTTGAGAACTGTCTGTTTACCGAAAAGCACAGATTTTAATAGTGACAGGCATAGCCTTTCATCCTTTCAAGAGTAACAAAATGAAAACTATTGAGTTGCTTAATAGTTAATAACCTGGTTAGTGCCCCTCATTTTAGCAATCAGGGCTCTTCATTGGCTATCTGAGCAAACCCACTCATGCTGTGAAGCTACCTCATTCTTAGATCTTTATTCGAGCTGTGGACCTCTGGGATGCCACAGGGATTATCCCTGATTCCCCCTTCTTTCCATTCATTATGTAATTCGTCTTAACTTGTTCATTAGACCTTTAGGCTTTTCATTTACACTTTACTACTGCTAACAAGTGCTAAAATGCTTGTGCTCACTCCTTAAAACACGCTGAAATTAGCCTACACCTGATTGGCACATTCAATTTACTTGTAAGTGCCTGTTAAAGTGGTACATCTTGTACCCGGGCTCTGTAATTTAAATGCTACTAGTGTGCCTGCTGCACTTATTGTACCACCCTTAAGTATCCCTTAAACATGTCTCAGGCTTTCCATTGCATCCTGTGAGCAGTTTTAAACTGCCAATTTAACCAAGTAAAATAAACCTGTTGCCCCTTTCAAAACTCCCTTTTTAATACATATAGGTCATCTCTAAGGTGGGCTCCAAACACCCTATAGAAGAGGGTGCACTGTATTTAAAAATTTGGATATGTACTTTTAAGTTTTATATGTCTGGGTAGTGAAAAGCTCCTAAATTTGTTTTTCATTACCATGAGGGCTGCCTCTCCCGTAGGATAACATTGGGTAATATTATTGCATTTCATAAGTACCTTGCTGCTTGATCCCAGGACTACCAGAGTGAATCCAAGGGCTGATTGGCTGGTCTTCTGTTCTGAGCTACAGGGACAGGAAAAGTTCCAACAACTTGAACCCTGCACCTGGATTTGCCTGAAGTGAGTCCTACCTTCCAAGTGGTACCTACTCAGTCCTGAACCTGTGGAAGTGAAACTGAAGGCACTAAAACAACCAAAACGTGGGACTTAGAAAATGTTCACTAAAAAAGTTGCCTGAGAACCGACAGGAGACCAGGACCAACCTGCTTGCTGATCTGGCCACGGTGCATCGCCCGTTGGCTTGACTTTGGACGTTCTTCTCCACAGTAGCAATTTCTATTCAGCGGCTCCTCTCTAGAATGGTATTCAGGCTCGTGGACTGGTCATTGGCTAAATCCTGTAGGTTCCTTCCGCTTGAGATTTTTGACTTCCAAAAAAGTGACGACGACATCTCCTCCTCCTTGGACATCTCTTCCTGCTGTGACTCCCTAAACTTTACCTCTGCAGGCATTCTTCCTCAAAAAGTCTTCTAAGTCATACGGTAAGCCAAGACAGGACCCAAGCCACTTCTTGTATCTGAACCGTGCTCCATCACTGTTGACCATAGCATTCAAATTTGTCCCTGTCTTGGGCAACTAGATGTCTGTGGTTGGCGCTTAGATCCTGTAGGCTCTAGTTTTTACTAAAAATCATTCCTCCAGTTCTACTTTTTGATGTTTAAGTCTCATATTGTTTATTAAATTGTACTCTGTTTCTAATTTCGTGTGGGATTTTATTGCTGTTTTTATACTGCTTAAAATACTTTACACATTTCCTCAAATTTGAGCCTGTTTGCTTTTGTGCCTAGCTACTAGAGGATAAATTACAGGTTAATTTAGTGACTTTTTTGACACCCTGACAAGGATTTGTCGTTGTTGAGAAGGGTTTTTACCCCCATCAATTAAAAACCCAATTTCCTACAATACTCAATTTATTTTGCATCTGGCTGGAGTCCAAACCTTAGAAACTGCCTCTCGGAATTGGTTGGATGGATAGGACACAACTTTCTAAAATTGAATTCAAACAAAACAGAGGTTCTTGTCATGTGTACGGCCCATCAATCTGGCTTTTGGCTGATAGCCCTCTGTAACAGGCCAGTGGCATCAACCATTGTCTTGGGATCACAAGCTGGGGTTTACTTTGGCCATGTTTCACCTCTGGTTATAGAAATCTCCAAACTACATCTTTAGTAAAAAAAATTCTAAAGATTTGCCTTCAATCAGGCAGATGTTGAAGACCGACTCAGTTACTGCTGTTTGCTCTGTTTGGGGTTTTCCTGCCTGTCTGCTGCACACACTTCAAGTTGTACAGAATTCAGTTTGACATCACCAGGTGAAAACCTGATTAATTTCTGGAGGAAGCGTTTCCAAATCAGCCTTTAATACATGCATGTTTGTAACTGCAGTAAATGCAGGGTGGAGAGGATATATGAATATGTTCGCATTGTTATATGGTAGTTGCAAGATCACTAGAAAACATGAACCAATGGTTTTGGGGGTACTGCCACACACAAAAAAGAGATGACTAAGGCCATACATGTTTCCAGTGCTAGGATGGCTTAATCCCCCAGTTTTCTAATGTTAGACCTGTCAGACTTAGGGTGGTCTACCCCGAAACTTTTTGCCTTCCTCCACTAATTTTTGCTGATCTCGTTTTTGCTGGTCTTAGGACTTTCTGTACTTTCTACTGGTAAACAGTGCTAAAGTGCATGGGCTCACTCCTTAAAACCTGGTAACATTGGCTTATCCCCATATGGCATATTTAATTTACTTGTAAGTCCTTTGTAAACTGGTACTACATCTACCTAGGGCCTGTACATTGAATGTTACTTGTGGATATACAGCACTGATTGTGCAATCCACTTAAGTAGCTATTTAAACGTATCTCATGTTTCAGGTCTGCCATTACAGCATGTGTGCAATTTTCAACTACTATTTCGACCTGGCAAAATAAACCTTTTGCCAAGCCCAAACCTCCCTTTTAAAAACATATAAGTCACCCTAGGGTAGGCCATTGCTAGCCCCTAAGGCAGTGTGCAGTTACAAAGTTGGCCATATACTTTTATGTTCCATCTCCGGATAGTGAAAAACTCCTAAATGTGTTTTTCACTACTGCAAGGCGTACCTCTCCTATAGGGTAACATTGGAGTTACCTTATTACATTTAATAAGTGATACTTTCCAAATGGAAACATGTGACCTGCTCATGTTTGGTGTCTTTGGAATTGTTATGAAAAACCCTCTCTCATGGTAAAGCCGGATTTTAAATTACAATTTTGAAAATGGCACTTTTAGAAAGTTGACATTTTCCTGCCTTAGTCATTAGGTGCATGTAGCCTGTCTCTAGGCCACATGAATGGGTATGTGTATTCCTCCTAGATAACCACACACAATAGAGAGCTTTGGTGTGTCTGGATGGGCCATCACTGGCATGATGGAAGGGCGGAGCTGGACATAGCCCTACTTACTCTTAAATAGGCTGTGTCCTGCTGCCACACGAAGGGCTGCATCCCCCTTGTGATTAGTCCGGAGCCAGGGTAGGGAAGACAGGAAGCCTGTGCCCCTCAAACTGAATTTTTAGAACCTTCTCGCACATTCTAGAGGGAGGGCACCAGGTATAAATATTGGACCTCGCACACTACTATTTCAGTTCACTTCTGGACCTGTGGATACTTTTCCAGGAAGAAGACTGCTGATGGACTGCTGCTGGTAAGGAACCTCTTGCCTAATGACTGCAGCCCCCTTGCCTAGGTGAGAAGGACTGGACCAGCCTCTGTTGAACCCAGGACCCCAAAGTGACTACTAGTGCTAGTTGGCTGGCCTCCTGACTAGAATCTCAAGGACAGAAGGCTCCAACACTGTGAACCCAGCACTTGTATTCTTCCATCTGGAGTCCTACCCTGCCAATTGGTGCCACCCTAGTCCTGGACTCTTGGAAGTGGGTGGAAGGTGCTCTGCAAACCCATTTATGAATTCAGTAGAGCTGATGCATCTCCTCTGCTCCACGGGCAACCCATTGCCTCGGGTGGAAGGGTGCTCCCAATGCAAGGACTTCGCATTGACATTGCAGTATATCGGAACTGTCGCCTGTGCCTGTTCGCATAGCAAATCCCTCACCAATTGTAGCCTTGACGACCACACAGGTTCTCGCATCACAGAACTGATGCATCGCCTCAACTGCAGAGCGCATCCTTGACGATGGACTTCGCATCACAAGCCCTCATCTATAGGATCCTCAATAATAACGTAGAACCTTGCATCCCGGCTCCACCGCAACTTGGCTATGTGACACAACCAGACCTTACAGTACTTTTGCTCAGGGGGCCTAACTGGGTTTGCTCACACTTCATCACGTTCAGCCTGAACTTGTGACTTTGTCCCGGTCTGACGTGACCAGATTTGGCATGTTGTGCTTTTTGGTGCAATTTTCACTGAAATCTTTGAAACCTGAACATCTCCTTTTCTATTAATGACATGTTTGTCATTTTGGTCTTGTTTTATTTATTAAAAATTACTCTATTTTTCTAAACTGGTGTGCAATCCTTTTATGGTATGTTTTCGCTGTGCTACTATTTGAAGTGTTGCACAAATACTTTACACATTGCCACTAAGTTAAGCCTGACTGCCCTGTGGCAAGATACCAGGGGGTAGAGCACAGGTTAATTTAGGGTTTGCTTGTGAACCCACCCTGACAAGGATTGTGATTTCTGCTTATAACCCAACTTTTTACACCTGCCTAGTGTAGTAGACCCCTCCCTAATCATTGTGATAATGCTGTTCATTGTAAATAGTTGATGTCGCTGAGTTTGAAATTGACCAATATTTTTTATATTTCCTGGGTTTCTTTCAGTTATTCAAGCCAAAGTTCTTGGTGCTACCTTCACCGATATAGTTGAAGAATATGGCCGCAACTACAGGTTGATTCGGTATGAAATTGAGACACTTAAGGTAAGGGCAATAGTGTGTCTTCTTAAAATGTTAGACTGGGGTGAATCAATTCGACTTGCCAATAGGAGTGCACCACCACATTGTAGGATAGCAGGCTAGAATTCAGTTCACTGATCAGAACATGCCCCCATTCCTCCAGGGCTAAGAGCATTGCAACAGCGGTTAGGTATCGGTTGTGGCAGAAAACATTTAGGAACATTGCATTACACATGAAAAGTACACTACACTGAAACAGTTATTTGATTTACTTACTGTAGGTTGGTCAAAGCAAGCGAGGAGATAGCCTATCATCACAACTTCAAAGATTTCTGTGTTGACTGCCTTTTATGTTTTTGATGCTCAGCTGGTTATTAAAACACATACCCATTAAGAGGCTATTGAGTTTGTTGGAAAACATTTGGGTAAATTAAAAAGATTGGAGCTAATCCAGTAAGTAGGAGGTTTGAATAAATTATATCTCAGATATCTCAGAGCTCTACAGTAAAAAAACTAATGATGCTAAATATGAGGAAGTTTTGATTCCATCTATTATAGAATTTAAAGACCTGATTAGAAAAGTAAAAGACTCATGGGCCCAAGGACCTGATGGATTATCTGCAATAATATTAAAAACAAATCCTAAGCTGTGGGCCCAAGTTCTTCACTTCTTTATGAGGCAGGAATGAGAGAAAATGCAAGCCCTGATACATACAGAGGAGGCATAAGGGTTCTGATCTACAAAAGGGGTCCAAGAGATCTCTGGAACAACTTTAGAATGATCACACCCAAGCAAAATGTAATTCAAGCACCTGCTACAAGTCCTGAAAGACTTTGTTGATAATGAGTGTTACCACTGACACAGCTTGGATTCAGAAAGGACTATATTACAATAGATGAGTGCCTTGCATTAAAGCTATAAGTTGAGAAATAAGCCATACAAAAAAACACCACCATACATGGCTTATATAAATGTAGCGTATGCATTTGATACTATTAATAGATCTGTGGAAAAAAATGGAAATAACACTGTGGATATCCAAGAACCTACTAAATCTGATAGTACCACTACATGTGGAATTTTGGACCCAATTTGAGCCAGCAGCCACTGGGCACTTTCTAGGAATATTAGCTCTCCGAACAGGCTAAGGCAAGGGCTATTTTAAAGAGATCTGGGCCTAAATCCATTGTTTTTTTGCTCTCCATGCCTTTCCAGTCATATGAAAATCAGTCTTTACTCTGTTCCCCATGGGAACAGTCCAGCCCGAACTGCCAGGGCAGGTCCTCCCTGGACTGGAAACAAGCATCCTTGGACCGGTTGATTGATTACAGTTAATAATTCACTGTTCTATATTAGGATTTTAACTTATAAACTGCAAGTAACAAAAGGATGTCTCATAGAAAAGCATGTCCACCCCCCCAAAAAAATTTAAAAAGATGCCAAGGTGGTGACTTTACAGTCAAAAGCTTGAGCCAGCTGCTGAGTGTCGGTAGTTAGGAGTTATTTTTAAAAGTAATCTAAATTTTTATAGCAACATCGAAAATGTGATGTATCTGGGAAAAGCAATAGCAGTAGCACTAACAAGTATGGGTCTTATTTACAAGCCCCATGCGTCGGCGGTGTATCACTTTTAATATGGGAAAAAGTGACGCCCCGGCAGCGCAGGGGATTTGTAAATAAGCTCCTATTGATAAGATTTTTAACAATGACATATAACTTGAAAACTGTTATTCTGCTGTTATATTGGAGCGAAGTACTGATGAGATAGCCATAAAGCTATCCGATGGATATCTGGAAGGGCTGACTTGGCCTGCCAAGGTGGATAATGAACACTGCCTTAAGGCTGGAACTGGGGCTGATTGATATAATCTTTAAATATTCTCAGTGATTATTAAATTATGGGCACAGCCGGACATTGCTGGTGAGGGCGGGCTCGCTGAAGTTTGTTATGAATTAATGCAGCCTCCTTTTGAAAGAACCGAAGTTCTATAAAGGAAAGGGTTGATGTAATGGTACCGACTGTAACAGGCGGGCCATCCCTAATAACTAGAAACCGCTGCTGATGAAAGAGCAGCTTTTAAAAAGATCTGGAGTACTGCGAAAATAGAGAGCACCGGGCACATTTTTGAGATCTGGAAGCCAAGGGAGAACGGCAACACTATTTAAAACATTTTAAATCCCGTAATATCAGGCGTAACTAGACCTTTTGCTGCCCGTGGCAGTTCCTTCGTTTGCCGCCCCACGACAGCCGCAGGTAAGAGTGGGGGATGGTGGTTGGCAGCGGCAAGACGACGACTTTCTCGGCTATGAGTTTTTTATGAATTGTGGGTGAATTAGGAGTTTTTCTTTGGATATGGTGGCAGCCTCAGTACTCACTGACATTTTCTGAGCTTCATCAAAGAGTCATGCCTACTTAAAATGGAAGCTGCTAGGACCAAAGAAAATATGCAATATTAACCTGTTTATTACTAATGTAGAAGGTGGAATCATTTATTGGTTATCTTTATTTTGATTTTTAAAAGGGTATATATTTTTGTGTATCTGAATAAGTTGGTTTAAATTTTTTTTGCAAATTTGCCAACACATTCAAACACAAATAACTAAAGTTTGTGATTTGTGCCATAATATCTTATGGCAACTTTTAAAACATCGGAACTGTAGACAGTGATAGAATACGATGGCTTCAATGGTAAGGTCCATGAACACAGAAAAAAGACTGATCAGTAGGTTATGTTTGTCTGTGTTCTGTTTGTCTGTGTTCTAAACATTAAACTGCATTTGAGAAAACTCTATCACCGTTTGCCTATCTTAGACTCTTCTTTCTCGGTGAGGAGAAGGGTAGCAAAAGCATCAGAAGAAAGTTCACAATAATGCTGAAAGATATGGGAAAGTACTGAAATGCTGAATCTTTTTCAACAACCTCGGCAGGTGTTCAAAGGTGGCTCTAAGTTCCAGAACCTGAAATTTATGTACACCTCAACACAATTCGGATGTGCATATTACTTCCGTCCGCATGATTACAATAAGGACTACTTGATAACAGGTAAGACCTTTCTAATAATATTGTTTGCACAATTGGGTAAGGTATGTAGCACCCAATGCTAGTAATAGATGGCTGTAGAACACATGGAACTGAATTGACAAAACAGACATAGAAATCAGATTGTAACACATGAATAGTCCAGCAAATGGAGTGACCTTCAAATCAGATTCCTCTTCCATCTTGGCATTTTGTAATAAATTGTGAAGGCCATCTCTCAACTCACTTCCGTTAGATTCCTTGGCTTTTATGGTTATGGATGGTGTTAATACATCCCCACATTTCTGCTCCATATATTATTGCTACAACCGTCTGAATATTTGACCTACTTTATTGCTTACAGCAAATCGCTTCTATTTTGCTAATGCTTATCAGTACTACATTTGTGCACTGTCTCAGAGTACATACTGATTTTCTTTTGTTGTTTCCAGCCTATGGTCTATTATTAAACTCAGATATGCAAAGCAGGAAACTCTCTCCCAAATAGCATCTTGGGCTTTTGTGGTATTAACAACTGTAAGAAATTGGATTATAATTTTGAGTCTGTGACTGCCCACCCCAAAGAACAATCACAACTCCTGTCATGGAGAACCCTCAAAGTTGCATAATTAACCCAAACTCAATCCCCTGCTAGATAAGGCTCACAGCAGACAGGCTTAATTTACGGCAATGTGTAAAGTATTTGTGAAGTACCAAAAAAGTAACAATGTTAAAACACCAAGCAAAAAAGAATCTAAAGTGGATTAGAAAAATAGAGTAAGATTTAATAAATATTATGGCTCCAGAACAGTAAATATGCAATATGTGGAACTGGAGAAATACATTTTTATATAGTTAAGGGATAATGGTGCCAAAAAGTCGAAGTGTCAATGGTAGCCAATGGGGGACCTAGGTCGACTGCGACAGTGTGAATCAGATATACCAACCACGTTCAGTCCAGTTGGAGGTGTCACCTTTGGGCGTGGTCTCAAAAATGGAAGTCAAAATCCTTCATTGTAGCAAGCCAGCAGGCTGTATCAAATTCGGATAGGCATTGGACTAGCAGGGAAAGTTCAGAGATGGTTTAGTTAAAATGCTCCTTGGGAAGTCCTCTTGCTGGTCGGATACTTTGAGCACCTTAGCACATCACGATTTTTACCTTTGGGCGTAGGTTCTTTATTGGAGCTCAGAATCCTCCACCAGGGCAAGGCAGCAAGTTGTATCCGACATTGAGTTCCAAAAGGCTGGATACCTCCTCGATAAGGGCCTGCTAAATTGGATTTTCTGCTACGGAGAATCTCTGAGCAGAAGAATCTTATTTCTTCAGCCCAGTGAGGTTGCACCTCTGGCAGATTGGCAGCACAGCTTCCTCCCAGTCTCCTGGAGGCCTGGAAGACCAAAAAATGTCTAAATCACATGTTTTCAGTGGTGAAAGAAGTCCAGTTAAATACAGCCAAAGGTCCCAGGACCTCAAGGCCCCATTAGGGGGTCAAGACGATCTCCAGCCAAGGCCACCAGCAGTGTCCAGGTCAGGTCCAATTGTTAATGGCACTTCAGGAAAAAGGCCTCTTGCAGATTGTTTTGGCCTTGTAGCTTCAGCCTTCTGACCACTGGAGCCAATTATTTGTCCTTGGTACAAGAGGGGGCAGGCCCAGTCCTTCAGGGCTCCTCTCAGGTCAGTGTTGCAAATCAACAGGGTTTGGGATCCTAACCACAGCTGCAAGGACTTAGCTCACTGCACCATCACTGAGTAAGGATGTTCAGTTTAATTGCAGCCCCACACAACCCACTAAGCATCCCTGTGAGGGTGGTGGTGTTAAGAAAATAGATAATATAGATGTGGTGTTCTCTAGAGAGTACCCTGAGCCACAAGAAAGTTTATAACTGGAAGATTTGACATGGTGTAGCCAAACAATGGAAAAGATCTACAGAAGAAAAGACTTTCCAAGATGGCTGCTGAGTCCTACATTGATACCCTGTGATCTGTGAAAAGGGCATCTTTCGATACTTGTGAGTCGTTTCTTTGATGTGCGAGCTCATCACTGCACGCTTCAATTGATCGCATCTTTGAAGGAGCATTGTCTTGTGTATGCTGAGTTTTCTTAGGAAACCATTCCTCATGAGTTGTTAGTTCCCATTTTATCTTCCCTCGCCCTTCACCTCCTTTGACTCATTGCTGGTAGTTTTTTAGTTCGTGCCTACTCCGTAAGGAACTCCTGAGTTTTGTCAGCGCGCTTAGTCTATGCCTATAGCCTTGACCCTTCCAGGAACAGTCCAGTCTAAATTACAAAGCCATGTCCTCCCTGAACCGGAACACAAGCAACACAGGACTGGATTTAGCCTATTTATTTATTTATATCTGGCTGATGAGCCCATAATAAGGGTGAAACAGGTCCTGGGTTGCCTGTGCTCTGGTACACGGAGGACCTAACCTGGCAGTTCGAGATTGACTGTTCCCATTGGAGCTGGGTCAAGGCTGATTTGCATATGGTTGGGTCCAAACTGATGTGGCATGGTGGGCGAAAAATGATGGATTGGGGTACAGTCACTGGTGGCTGAGAAGAATTCAAGCATCCATCTATCACTTGGTGTTTTAATGGCCTGGATACAAGTAATCTGCATAATTCATTAAAACCCCAGATCCAGAGAACATGGATGTAACAGAGACAGGGCTACATGGGTTTAAACAATATTTCCTTGCTGTTCCTGGCTTAGTAAGAGGTAAACTTAATCAAAAGAATAGTAAAATACAGCACAGTGCTCCATAGAACAGGTCTTGTGTCCAACCAGGAGGATCACTTGACCATTGAGGCAGGCATACAACCCTTTGAGACATTGTGGCCCTAGTAACAGAAACATTTAGGTAATTGGCAGACTAGAAGCAAGAAGCTATATCTAAGCACCTCATCATGATGTTCTCGAAAAAATATTCCACCTACAAACCCCATAAGGATGACAGTGCACAGACAGCTTTAGCATCGATGCAACAGAGGACCATACATCTAGAAATTGTACCAACCTCAAGAACTGAGCAACCATGCCCTAACTTCCTCAATATGCATAATGTGCAAAAGCACTTAACATGGACCAGCACATGTTCACCTTATAGATTATTCAAGCAAATGCATAAGATCTACCACCCTTCATAGAAACAGAGGGCACACTGAGTAATTGTAAGGTATCTAATGATGCTATTATGGCCTTGTGTGATTTGTTAACACCTATTCTCCTTAATCAAATGAGTCCTTCCATCTTCAATGAATAACATTTTTCTCAAACACATTTACATTTCTGATGTTTTGACCGTGATTATAAAAAGGTCAAACAGGCTCTAAAGCATTTGATGGTCAAGGTCAGATGCAATCCCTTTAGGCCCCAGAAATGAAAACGGATTGCAAAGGCTAAATCTGGCTAAAAGAAATGTATCTTGAACAAAAAACCATTAGCACATAAGGCAAGATGCTCGGTAATGCACTTTGTAATAGTTGAGCTTGATAATCAACCGTTCTAGTATATGATGGCGAAAGGATTTGGCAAAGACGGTGTTAATAAAATTTGTCAAGCCTCTGCTGAAGATTTGACTCAGTTTCCGAGCTCTGTTTAATTCCTGAGTAGTACAAAAGATTAGAGATCAGCGGAATGAATAAATCATTTGGAGGGACCAGGCCAGGGGTCCTGATGACGTGATTAAGGAAGCCATCACTAGACTGGTGAACATATTTTATGGTTTATTAAGGGCAGAGTCAGCACTGCACTGAGGTCCCAGAGTGCTCAAACATTAAAGAGGGAGACAGGCGATTTAGTAAATTACTTGTTTATTACTCTCTTGAATTGTGGTGGGAATGTTTTGGTAAAATGATTCTGCCTCACATTAGAGATAGGACTAAAGTTACCTTCTGCCTGGTCATACGGGGTTTTCCCAGCAAAAATCGACAGCGGATTGAGGGGGCGTACTTAAGAATATTAGAATTAGGGCTAACAAAGGCTACCTTTTTGGGATACTTGAAAAATTATTCAAATCCTTCGTTTAGGAATTCAACTGGATAAAGGTTTGTTAGGAGGAACACCAAGCGCGTTCCACCACTGAGTCTGCACGTGCTGGAGAGATGGGGAGGGTTGGATATACAGGTGTTTGCAAAAGTCGGGCCCATCAGCCCAGGTGCTCTTTAAATTTGGGTGTGAGATGTGCCTGACTGCCTAGAGCGGAGGATGGTTTCACACTAAACCTATGGGGAGATGGTATTCATATTTTTCAACATGCCCGCAGCATCATCCTTTGACCTGAAGCATCTGTGATGCTGTCCTGGGTACTGGTAAAGTGCAGGCATGGGCCATCGTCATAACAGGAAAAGAATGACCCAGACACTGACCTTGCAGCTAGAGTGGCAAGGGAATTGCTAGATACCAATCCCATGTTCAGTGGTGAAGTGCTGGAAATGTTATCAAATGTAATTGACAAATATTACATTGACAGACAGTAGGAGGGGCTCAACCTAAGATGCAAAAGGTATTTATCGAAAGAGAAAGGCTGAGTTAGGTAGAAAATGTTGTTTATATTTATTTAATAAGTTCACTGAGAAAGTTGAGCTGCTAGCTTGTTTGTCAATTTATTAGGGAGCCTTTGGGCAGGTACAATTGTTTCAGCAATATGTAATGCATTTCAAACCTGTGAATACGACCTGGGTAGCAGAATGAACCTAAAACATGTCTTTATAAAGATGTATGGATGTATGTCAGCATCCTGCTCACATTAACTCAAGATGGTATTAGTTTTATGGACAATTCACAATTGCTAAAAGTTATCCAATTTGTTCTCGCCCATAACTGTTTCACATTTGATGGTAATTTATTTTTTCAAAAATGCAGAACTGCAAGTGATGGAAATTGCACTCTTGTACCTCTGTATTATGATGGGTTGGTGGGAAGCAGAATCTGCCTGGCACCCTACTCCTATTTTTCTCCACAAATACATCTGGCTGAGATTCATCGATGACATTTTCAAAATTTGGAAGGAGACTGATATACTGGGAAAATATGTAATATTACGATAATCAAAACAACTTTAAATTAATAGTAAATCTTATTTTAGAAATAGTATTTTTGGATATCCTTGTGAAAGTTAGTAATTAGGATTGAAATCTACTCGTCGTTGAAAATCTACTTCAGTAAACACAATTTTACATGCAAGTTCCTGTCACAAAATCCCATTATTCAAAAATATACCATCCAGGGAATATCTTCCTGCTGAAGATAACTGTAACACTAATGAATAATAGCTGTCATATTTGCAGAGCGAGGTTAGAAGCAAGGGTTTTTAACAGTTGCAGGTAAAAGGGCAACAGCTATGAGTACAAATGCCATTTGTTTTGGCAATTGATTGAAAAATGAAAAACAAATCTGATAAACAAAACTATCTGATATTGAACACACAATGGGTAATATTAGCAAGAAACATAACGAGATCGGGACTTAGATGCACCTACAGCACCATTGATGTCTTAAGGAAATTGCCACACCTTGGTGATATGTTGATAAGATCACATTATTCTTCTGGTAAAAATATCAGACTGGAAAACTAGTGGTTGCCACATTACCAAGTCGATTTGTTTTCCATGTGGACACTGCAGATTTAATATATGTGGTTTCAAAGATCTAAAATGGTTTCACAATGACTGCCATTTAAGGATAATATTTTATCAATCATTTGTGAAAACCAGTTTCAAATCACTAATTATGGAGCTCAAGAAGGCATATGTTATGCTTTAGGATAAGGAAGTGTATTGTAAGTCCAGGGTAAACCACATAGGGGCTTATATATGAGAGGCTTGCACCGCCAGAGGGTCACTCTTTTTGTTCTCTGGCAGTGCAAGCCTCTTAATCATATCTATGAGGCAACGCAGAGTCACCCTGAATGGCTTTGCTTGGCCTCATAGATGTGGAGTAAGGCAAGGTAGCGCAAGTCGCTGTGTTGCCTTACGCTGTATCAATTCCATGTGCGTTGCAGTGGGGTTTCCCATGCAACAGCCACGGATTTTGACGCTGCCCCAGATTTACTAAATCAACCTGGGAAACGTCAAAATCTTACGCCTCTCCAGAGCAGGCATAACGAAGGAAAAATATTTGTATTTCTATTGTTTTTCCCTCTTTCCATGTGTGCTACATTCTGCAGCACGCCTCTTGGGATTGTTTTTGAGTAGGAAGGTACCCCTTCCTGCATAAAAACAATCCTGCCTGCAAGAAAGGCATCCTTTCCCCATGGTGCAAGAGACCCTACTTTGGAGCTAAGCAGCATACTGTTCGCCAGCATAGGGGAGAAAGGAGAGGAATGCACGTATTTCGTAAGTACAGTGCATTCCTGGCCTTTCACATACTGGCGTAGTGCAGTGCGGCAAGAGGACTTGCCCTACGCCAATTCCTCATAGATGATGCCCATAGTGTGGCTATGTCCCATAAAGCCAACATTGCTCCATGAGAACTGAAGCAATGATAGATTTTCCGGACTACCACAGTATATATAAATGATTCACCTCTTTACTCACTGCATACCAATATCCAAAACTTCTTACATGGACCATGCCCTGATGGAGCAACCGTCGCTACCCCTGTGGAAAATGTAAGATAAATTAAGCTTCTGGACAAAAAAAAAAGTCAGGACGATGGTAAGAGAAGCTACAGGGAAAAGCAGAAATGCATAAACGGTGGAGTTCAAGATTTTCTTGCAAATTAATTGTTCAAAAATCATGAAAATAATATTTTGTGATGTAAGAAGAGTTAATCAGTGCCTTTTCTTTATCACTTCACTGACAGGTGTAATGCAGAACGGCCGTGTGGACCTGGAATCCTGTAACTACATTGTGGCCTGGAGTCAGTTGTCTGAGGCCTGGAAAAAGGGGATGGGAGGTGACTATATTTGTGCCTGAAAGGTGAGTAACCTTGGAGCTCTGATGCCACTAATGAAATGAGACGAGGGAATGAAAAGAATTCAGGTCATACTTCCTTCAATTAGACAGCCTACCAATCATGTCCTCATATTTTAGAATAATTGTCCTTTTATAATTGGGTTAAATGACCTGGTGGCCAAATAGAGAAAGACACAGTTTTCTACTTTACTGCTGCCAATCAAGGTGCTCACAACTGCCAACAGCAGGGCTTCTGTAAGTACAAGACAATAAGGCTAAGCGCCCTGCCACCCTTAATTCTCAGGAGCCGTAAATAAGGACTTACAGTGCCAGGTAATGTCCCAATAATTTTCAGTGGTCAAACAGAGATATAAATACATCCAGCGTTTATCTTTTCAAAATACTCCTTACAGCCACTGGTCAGGTTTCTTAACAAATATAATAAAGGTCAAGGACTTGAAAGATAGGGAGGTATAATTTAACAGAAGCATAGCAAGGAGGGCGTTTGTACAAAATATAGAGTATAAAAAATCGGCTGGACAAAATATAATTTCAAGAATATTAAGGACGAGAACATTGTGAAGGTAAGTTTCTAAGGATATGCAACAACTCCACATATATGTACCTAGACTATATAAATATATATATATATATATATATATATATATATATATATTATACACACACACACAAACACACAGCTCCAGTCCACCAGTTGTCACAATGAGCACTCCGGAACAGGTGCCCTTTTTTTGTCGTGGCTATGGTAACACGGAAATATCAGCGCTCCAAACCTCACAAACCAAGGCAAGTGAAGAGACCGCACTCTGTTGAGGGGTTGAATCTCGGTACTTTTATTTATACTGATATATAGAAGAGCGCCGTTAATTCATGTCAAACAATACCTCCTCGGTTTAAGGAGCACTCTAAAACAGACGTAGTATTAGCTTTAAACAGCATTCTTTCATTCAGAGCATTTTTTCAAGCCTTACGCGTTTCGAAGTGAAGACTTCTTGATCACAGGCACAATATGAGGCTTTGCAGGATTCGAAGGCATTTGTCCCAGCATGCTTTTGTTTGTTCCAATTACCCTTCAGTGGGCCTCACAGGTGAGTAAAGTATCCTGTGCATGCTGGGATGTGTAGTACAAACTCCAGTGTCATCGAGAATGCCTTTTTAAATATTATTTCCCTTGGTAGGTCCTGAATTAAAGAATGCTGTTTAAAGCTAATACTACGTCTGTTTTAGAGTGCTCCTTAAACCGAGGAGGTATTGTTTGACATGAATTAACGGCGCTCCAGCCGTGAGGATGCACCACTCGCGAATCAGAGAGGCCAAGGACACAGAACTGTCTCGAGTCCGATGGGAAAATAGACCGGCAGAAATCATTTGGCATTCTTAACTTTTCAGAGGCCCACCAGAGGGTTGAAAAATGATTATTAAGTGTGTGTGGCAGCGCAGGACCTACCAAGGGAAATAATATTTAAAAAGGCATTCTCGATGACCCTGGAGTTTGTACTACACATACCAGCATGCACAGGATACTTTACTCACCTGTGAGGCCCACTGAAGGGTAATTGGAACAAACAAAAGCATGCTGCGACAAATGCCTTCGAATCCTGCAAAGCCTCATATTGTGCCTGTGATCAAGAAGTCTTCACTTCGAAACGCGTAAGGCTTGAAAAAATGCTCTGAATTAAAGAATGCTGTTTAAAGCTAATACTACGTCTGTTTTAGAGTGCTCCTTAAACCGAGGAGGTATTGTTTGACATATATATATATATATATATATATATATATATATATATTATCTACTGGCGGTCGCCAGTAGATAGTTATAGTTAGGACCATGTTTCCATAGGAAATCCGCAACATTCTATTTGGAATAACTTTGGCGCCGGTTAACGAATCCTCGCGAAATTTTCTAAACTAATGGGGCGCTATGCTCCGCTCCTTCACTGAAAGTCTCGGGGGGATTCGTCAAGCGGGGGCTGAGAAAAAGGGGGGGTCCCAAAACGCGTTTTCCCCATGCATTTTTCCATAGGACCTTTAGTCCGAGCTACAGCCCGAATGGCTGAACAGAATTACTTGAAATTGGGCAGAGAGGTAGTCCGCAGGTCAAGGATGTGCCTTTTGTAGGTCTGGTGTAAATCTGTTCAGTAGTTTCTGAGAAAATAGCATTTAAATCAATATATATATCTGTAAGCGCGCTCCGTGCGCTTACGGTAAGCTTACCGTACGCGTGCGGTGACGTGCGCGAGCTCAAATCTGATTGGTTGTCACATGACTGTAAACATTCAAATCGGACGAAATCAGGAAGTGTCGGCCGCCATTTTGTGTGTTTCACACAGAAAAAAAAGGGAGATAACGTGAAAAGGGGGCAAGGAAGAGAGTTACAGACCCCCTAATATTTGAAAGGGGGTCAAGGAAGGACAGAAAAGTACGAAAAATACATTTATTAATTTTATAAAAAAATTGCGGAGTGCGCATACGGTAAGCTTGCCATACGCGTACGGCAAAAAAAAAAACAAAAAGAAATAAAATTCAGATTTAAGTGTTTAGATATTAGGGGGCTCTAAAAAGAGCCGTTGTGTTTAAGAAGTGATTTTTTAAGTGAAAGAGCCCACACACACAACCACACACAACCACACACACACACAACCACACACACAACCACATACACAACCACACACACACAACCACACACACAACCTCAACCATATCCATAACCCACACAACCACACACACAAACAACCACACACAACCAAACACAACCACACACAACCACACACAACCACACACAACCACACACACAACCACACACAAAAAACCACACACACACACACACAACCACACACACAACCACACACACAACCACACATACACAATCACACACACAACCACACACAACCAACCACAACCACACACACAACCACACACAAACAACCACACACACACACAAAACCACACACAAAACCACACACACAACCACACACACAACCACACACACACACAACCACACACACAACCACACACACAACCACACATACACAATCACACACAACCACACACAATCACACACAACCACACACAACCACACAAACAACCACACACAAACAACCACACACACACACACACAACCACACACACAACCACACACACAACCACACACACAACTACACACATAACCACACACACAACCACACACAACCACTCACAACCCCACACACAACCCCACACAACCACAACCACACACACAACCACACACAAACAACCACACACACACACAACTACACACACAACCACACACACGACCACACACACAACCACACACAACCACTCACAACCCCACACAACCACAACCACACACACAACCATACACAAACAACCACACACACACACACACAACCACACACACAACCACACACAACCACACACACAACCACATACACAACCACACACACACAACCACACACACAACCTCAACCATATCCATAACACACACAACCACACACACAAACAACCACATACAACCAAACACAACCACACACAATCACACACACAACCACACACAACCACACACACAACCACACACAAACAACCACACACACACGCACACAACCACACACACAACCACACACACAACCACACACACAACCACACATACACAATCACACACACAACCACACACAACCACACACAACCACACACACAACCACACACACAACCACACACACAACCACACACAACCACTCACAACCCCACACACAACCCCACACAACCACAACCACACACACAACCACACACAAACAGCCACACACACACACAACCACACACACAACCACACACACAACCACATACACAACCACACACACACAACCACACACACAACCTCAACCATATCCATAACACACACAACCACACACACAAACAACCACATACAACCAAACACAACCACACACAATCACACACACAACCACACACAACCACACATACAACCACACACAAACAACCACTCACACACACAACCACACACACAACCACACACACAACCACACACACAACCACACATACACAATCACACACACAACCACACACAGCCACACACAACCACACACACAACCACACACAAACAACCACACACACACACACAACCACACACACAACCACACACACAACCACACAAACACAACCACACACACAACCACACACACAACCACACACAACCACAACCACACACACAACCACACACAAACAACCACACACACACACACACACACACAACCACACACACAACCACACACACAACCACACACACAACCACATACACAACAACACACACACAACCACACACACAACCTCAACCATATCCATAACACACACAACCACACACACAAACAACCACATACAACCAAACACAACCACACACAACCACACACAACCACACACAACCACACACATAACCACACACAAACAACCACACACACACAACCACACACACAACCACACACACAACCACACACACAACCACACATACACAATCACACACACAACCACACACAACCACACACAACCACACACACAACCACACACAAACAACCACACACACACACACACAACCACACACACAACCACACACACAACCACACAAACACAACCACACACACAACCACACACACAACCACACACAACCACACATACACAATCACACACACAACCACACACAATCACACACAACCACACACAACCACACAAACAACCACACACAAACAACCACACACACACACACACACACAACCACACACACAACCACACACAACCACTCACAACCCCACACACAACCCCACACAACCACAACCACACACACAACCACACACAAACAACCACACACACACACACACAACCACACACACAACCACACACACAACCACACACACAACCACACACACAACCACACACACAATCACACACAACCACTCACAACCCCACACACAACCCCACACAACCACAACCACACACACAACCACACACAAACAACCACACACACACACAACCACACACACAACCACACACACAACCACATACACAACCACACACACACAACCACACACACAACCTCAACCATATCCATAACACACACAACCACACACACAAACAACCACATACAACCAAACACAACCACACACAACCACACACAACCACACACACAACCACACACAACCACACACACAACCACACACAACCACACACAAAACCACACACACAACCACACATACAACCACACATACACAATCACACACACAACCACGCACAACCACACACAACCACACACACAACCACACATAAACAACCACACACACACACACACAACCACACATACACCACACACACACCACACACACAACCACACACACAACCACATACACAACCACACACACACAGCCACACACACAACCTCAACCATATCCATAACACACACAACCACACACACAAACAACCACATACAACCAAACACAACCACACACAACCACACACAACCACACACACAACCACACACACAACCACACATACACAATCACACACACAACCACACACAACCACACACAACCACACACACAACCACACACAAACAACCACACACACACACACAAAACCACACACAAAACCACACACACAACCACACACACAACCACACACACAACCACACACACACACAACAAAACACACACAATCACACACAACCACACACAATCTCACACAACCACACACAACCACACAAACAACCACACACAAACAACCACACACACACACACACAACCACACACACAACCACACACACAACCACACACACACACTACACACATAACCACACACACAACCACACACAACCACTCACAACCCCACACACAACCCCACACAACCACAACCACACACACAACCACACACAAACAACCACACACACACACAACCACACACACAACCACACACACAACAACACACACAACCACACACAACCACTCACAACCCCACACAACCACAACCACATACATAACCAGACACAAACAACCACACACACACACACACAACCACACACACAACCACACACAACCACACACACAACCACATACACAACCACACACACACAACCACACACACAACCTCAACCATATCCATAACACACACAACCACACACACAAACAACCACATACAACCAAACACAACCACACACAATCACACACACAACCACACACAACCACACACACAACCACACACAAACAACCACACACACGCACACAACCACACACACAACCACACATACACAATCACACACACAACCACACACAACCACACACAACCACACACACAACCACACACACAACCACACACACAACCACACACAACCACTCACAACCCCACACACAACCCCACTCAACCACAACCACACACACAACCACACACAAACAACCACACACACACACACACACAACCACACACACAACCACACACACAACCACATACACAACCACACACACACAACCACACACACAACCTCAACCATATCCATAACACACACAACCACATACAACCAAACACAACCACACACAATCACACACACAACCACACACAACCACACATACAACCACACACAAACAACCACACACACACACAACCACACACACAACCACACACACAACCACACACAACCACTCACAACCCCACACACAACCCCACACAACCACAACCACACACACAACCACACACAAACAACCACACACACACACAACCACACACACAACCACACACACAACAACACACACAACCACACACAACCACTCACAACCCCACACAACCACAACCACACACATAACCAGACACACAACCACACATACACAATCACACACACAACCACACACACAACCACACACACAACCACACACAACCACTCACAACCCCACACACAACCCCACACAACCACAACCACACACAAACAACCACACACACACACACACACAACCACACACACAACCACACACACAACCACATACACAACCACACACACACAACCACACACACAACCTCAACCATATCCATAACACACACAGCCACACACACAAACAACCACATACAACCAAACACAACCACACACAACCACACACAACCACACACAACCACACACATAACCACACACAAACAACCACACACACACAACCACACATACAACCACACGCACAACCACACACACAACCACACATACACAATCACACACACAACCACACACAACCACACACAACCACACACACAACCACACACAAACAACCACACACACACAACCACACACACAACCACACACACAACCACACAAACACAACCACACACACAACCACACACACAACCACACACACAACCACACATACACAATCACACACACAACCACACACAATCACACATAACCACACACAACCACACAAACAACCACACACAAACAACCACACACACACACACACACACACAACCACACACACAACCACACACAACCACTCACAACCCCACACACAACCCCACACAACCACAACCACACACACAACCACACACAAACAACCACACACACACACACAACCACACACACAACCACACACACAACCACACACACAATCACACACAACCACTCACAACCCCACACACAACCCCACACAACCACAACCACACACACAACCACACACAAACAACCACACACACACACACAACCACACACACAACCACACACACAACCACATACACAACCACACACACACAACCACACACACAACCTCAACCATATCCATAACACACACAACCACACACACAAACAACCACATACAACCAAACACAACCACACACAACCACACACAACCACACACACAACCACACACAACCACACACACACACACACAACCACACACACAACCACACACACAACCACACACACAACCACACATACACAATCACACACACAACCACGCACAACCACACACAACCACACACACAACCACACATAAACAACCACACACACACACAACCACACACACACCACACACACAACCACACACACAACCACATACACAACCACACACACACAGCCACACACACAACCTCAACCATATCCATAACACACACAACCACACACACAAACAACCACATACAACCAAACACAACCACACACAACCACACACAACCACACATACACAATCACACACACAACCACACACAACCACACACAACCACACACAACCACACACACAACCACACACAAACAACCACACACACACACAACCACACACACAACCACACACACAACCACACACACAACCACACACACAACCACACACACACACACACACAACCACACACACAACGACACACACAACCACACACACAACCACACACAACCACTCACAACCCCACACACAACCCCACACAACCACAACCACACACAACCACACACAACCACACACACACCCACACACACAACCACACAAACACACAACCACACACACACAACCACACACACAACCACAACCACAACCACACATACACAATCACACACACAACCACACACAACCACACACAACCACACACAAATTGAAATTGGGCAGAGAGGTAGTCCGCAGGTCAAGGATGTGCCTTTTGTAGGTCTGGTGTAAATCTGTTCAGTAGTTTTTGAGAAAATAGCATTTAAATCAATATATATATATCTGTAAGCGCGCTCCGTGCGCTTATGGTAAGCTTACCGTACGCGTACGGTGACGTGCGTGAGCTCAAATCTGATTGGTTGTCACATGACTGTAAACATTCGAATCGGACGAAATCAGGAAGTGTCGGCCGCCATTTTGTGTGTTTCCCCCCGGGAAAAAAAAGGGAGATAACGTGAAAAGGGGGCAAGGAAGAGAGTTACAGACCCCCTAACATTTGAAAGGGGGTCAAGGAAGGACAGAAAAGTACGAAGAATATACATTTATTAATTTTTTAAAAAAATCGCGGAGTGCGCGTACGGTAAGCTTACCGTACGCGTACGGTAAAAAAAAAAGAAATAAAATTCAGATTTAAGTGTTTAGATATTAGGGGGCTCTAAAAAGAGCCGTTGTGTTTAAGAAGTGATTTTTTTAGTGAAAGAGCCGTTGTGTTTATGAAGTGATTTTTTAGTGGTACCTACAAGTAAGTACCGATGCAGAGTCTAAGGTTCAAGAGGAAGACTCTGTTCCCTTCATCAGTGAAGTGTACACCATCTCCTCTATAAATGTGTTGCATGTTGTAACGCAAGTTGTTGTGGTAAATGGAACCCATACCATAGTCTCGGAGGAAAGCAGAAACAGATTTGTTGACGTGCTTTCTTGCTTTGTCAATCTGTGGACAAAATTGATTGGACCAGTTCCATTTTTGCCTTTGGCATATGTTAGAATACACAAAGGCAGTTTTAGGGAAAAGTGAAAAAAGTTGTGCAAAGGTGTCCTTCATAAGCATTTCCAGACCTACCCCAGTCAAAGTGCCTAGGTCATTGCCACCACAGTGCACTATTATGAGGTCAGGGTGTTGGATTTGCATGAAGGATTTCACCAATGGCATCAATTGGTGCCACTTTAACCCTCTCTGACCAATCCATTTAATGTCTACATTTGGCAAAGCAAGGTCTCTCACCATACCTGTTTTCTCTGCATACTTTTCACTCCAGAAGACATAGCTGTGTCCTACAATCCACACTGTGAACATCTTCCAAGGAGATCTGGATGTACTCAGGAGCTGTATTTCAGTAGAATGGGAAAATGAAATGAAAGACAGTTGGAAAATGGAGGCATACATATTTTTTTAATAAAAAGAACTCATTGGCTGTTTCAAACCATTCTACACTCAAAACTA
Organism: Triturus cristatus; assembly: GCF_964204655.1. Classification (NCBI taxonomy): domain Eukaryota; kingdom Metazoa; phylum Chordata; class Amphibia; order Caudata; family Salamandridae; genus Triturus; species Triturus cristatus. The sequence continues at coordinate 1,157,950,926 of NC_140593.1, read as the reverse complement.
GGCTGCATGTTTACATTTTTAAAAGCATGTTTTGAATTGGTTCAGAAAATTGGGTTCCTACAGAAGATTAACTTGGATTTGCTGTAAGGTTTGACAGGTCCAGCAGTCTTGCTCTTAGCAATAGAAACATTGTTTGATGAACTTCTGAACTCTCTGCTCACACCAGTGTATCATGAGCTGTTGCTATGCTAGGAGGTAGAAGTCATGTTGGGGGAAGGGTGCATTTGGAAAAGGGTTGACATTTTCAACCAATAGAAATGTGTGTTTCCATTTGAAAAAATGTGGGAAGCAGTGTTATTTGAAGTTAACATGTATATGTGTGGAAAAAGAGAGGGAAACATTGCCATTATCTGGTTCTGCTGAGAGGAGAGAGGTGTACAGAACAGAGATCTTGGCTCTGATAATCTGCTGTTTGAGTGCCACATTTCTTTCACAACTAACTAATTTTAAAGGTGAGTTATGAGTTTGAGAGGGGATGTATGTGGTAAATTTAGAAATGAATAATAGAATTGGGATTCCTTTTGTTCAAGTTGTGTTTTTCATTTTGTGTTTTGGGAGAAATTTAAAAGTAAGGAACATGTAAAATATTATGGACTATGTTTTCACCATAAATTAAGGTGTACTGGTATGAATGAGGAATACTGTTTTCTGCATAGAATCAGAAGATGACTCTGCGTGCAAAGAGGAAATGTTGACAGAGATTTATTTGGTGTTACTCTGGTAATTGTAGATTTGCATTACTAGGAAAAGGGCAGCTATTTTTCTGCAGAAGCAGACTCTTAGCACACACCCAGCTGCTTATCCTGTAGAATCATGCATAGTATTCACAACCGAGTGGTGTATGAGGTTGCAGTGAGTAATGCAAATACATTCAACATCACTAAGGCTGGTTGCCTTTGCTGGAGTGTAGTCAGTCACCCAGGTTACACATGTTCCTGGTCTCAAAAAGCTGTTTGGACATGTGCTGTTTGCAGATTCAGAAAAGTGGATTGATAAAGTGTCAGACTGTAAAAGTACTTATCACTTGCCAAAAAAAAGAGTAGTAAGTGTGCTTTCAAATTGGCAAAGAAATTTCGTTTTCTGCCTAATATCAAACCATGACTCTGTGTGCAAAGAGGAAATGTTGACAGAGATTTATTTGGTGTTACTCTGGTAATTGTAGATTTGCATTACTAGGAAAAGAGCAGCTATTTTTCTGCAGAAGCAGACTCTTAGCACACACCCAGCTGCTTATCCTGTAGAATCATGCATAGTATTCACAACCGAGTGGTGTATGAGGTTGCAGTGAGTAATGCAAATACATTCAACATCACTAAGGCTGGTTGCCTTTGCTGGAGTGTAGTCAGTCACCCAGGTTACACATGTTCCTGGTCTCAAAAAGCTGTTTGGACATGTGCTGTTTGCAGATTCAGAAAAGTGGATTGATAAAGTGTCAGACTGTAAAAGTACATATCACTTGCCAAAAAAAGAGTAGTAAGTGTGCTTTCAAATTGGCAAAGAAATTTCGTTTTCTGCCTAATATCAAACCATGACTCTGTGTGCAAAGAGGAAATGTTGACAGAGATTTATTTGGTGTTACTCTGGTAATTGTAGATTTGCATTACTAGGAAAAGGGCAGCTATTTTTCTGCAGAAGCAGACTCTTAGCACACACCCAGCTGCTTATCCTGTAGAATCATGCATAGTATTCACAACCGAGTGGTGTATGAGGTTGCAGTGAGTAATGCAAATACATTCAACATCACTAAGGCTGGTTGCCTTTGCTGGAGTGTAGTCAGTCACCCAGGTTACACATGTTCCTGGTCTCAAAAAGCTGTTTGGACATGTGCTGTTTGCAGATTCAGAAAAGTGGATTGATAAAGTGTCAGACTGTAAAAGTACATATCACTTGCCAAAAAAAAGAGTAGTAAGTGTGCTTTCAAATTGGCAAAGAAATTTCGTTTTCTGACTAATATCAAACCATGACTCTGTGTGCAAAGAGGAATTGTTGGCAGAGATTTATTTGGTGTTACTCTGGTAATTGTAGATTTGCATTACTAGGAAAAGGGCAGCTATTTTTCTGCAGAAGCAGACTCTTAGCACACACCCAGCTGCTTATCCTGTAGAATCATGCATAGTATTCACAACCGAGTGGTGTATGAGGTTGCAGTGAGTAATGCAAATACATTCAACATCACTAAGGCTGGTTGCCTTTGCTGGAGTGTAGTCAGTCACCCAGATTACACATGTTCCTGGTCTCAAAAAGCTCTTTGGACATGTGCTGTTTGCAGATTCAGAAAAGTGGATTGATAAAGTGTCAGACTGTAAAAGTACATATCACTTGCCAAAAAAAAGAGTAGTAAGTGTGCTTTCAAATTGGCAAAGAAATTTCGTTTTCTGCCTAATATCAAACCATGACTCTGTGTGCAAAGAGGAATTGTTGACAGAGATTTATTTGGTGTTACTCTGGTAATTGTAGATTTGCATTACTAGGAAAAGGGCAGCTATTTTTCTGCAGAAGCAGACTCTTAGCACACACCCAGCTGCTTATCCTGTAGAATCATGCATAGTATTCACAACCGAGTGGTGTATGAGGTTGCAGTGAGTAATGCAAATACATTCAACATCGCTAAGGCTGGTTGCCTTTGCTGGAGTGTAGTCAGTCACCCAGATTACACATGTTCCTGGTCTCAAAAAGCTCTTTGGACATGTGCTGTTTGCAGATTCAGAAAAGTGGATTGATAAAGTGTCAGACTGTAAAAGTACATATCACTTGCCAAAAAAAGAGTAGTAAGTGTGCTTTCAAATTGGCAAAGAAATTTCGTTTTCTGCCTAATATCAAACCATGACTCTGTGTGCAAAGAGGAATTGTTGACAGAGATTTATTTGGTGTTACTCTGGTAATTGTAGATTTGCATTACTAGGAAAAGGGCAGCTATTTTTCTGCAGAACCACACACAACCACACACACAACCACACACTAAAAACCACACACACACACACACAACCACACACACAACCACACACACAACCACACACACAACCACACATACACAATCACACACACAACCACACACAACCACTCACAACCCCACACACAACCACAACCACACACACAACCACACACAAACAACCACACACACACAAACACACACACAACCACACACACAACCACACACACAACCACACACACAACCACACACAACCACTCACAACCCCACACACAACCCCACACAACCACAACCACACACACAACCACACACAAACAACCACACACACACACACAACCACACACACAACCACACACACAACCACACACACACAACCACACACACCACCACACACACAACCACACACACAACCACACATACACAATCACACACACAACCACACACAACCAAACACAACCACACACAACCACACACAACCACACACAACCACACACAACCACACACACAACCACACACAAAAAACCACACACACACACACACAACCACACACACAACCACACACACAACCACACACACAACCACACATACACAATCACACACACAACCACACACAACCACACACAACCACACACACACAACCACACACAAACAGCCACACACACTCACACACAACCACACACACAACCACACACACAACCACACACACACAACCACACACACAACCACACACACAACCACACACACAACCACACATACACAATCACACACACAACCACACACAATCACACACAACCACACACAACCACACAAACAACCACACACAAACAACCACACACACACAACCACACACACAACCACACACACAACCACACACACAACCACACACAACCACTCACAACCCCACACACAACCCCACACAACCACAACCACACACACAACCACACACAAACAACCACACACACACACACACACACACACACAACCACACACACAACCACACACACAACCACTCACAACCCCACACACAACCCCACACAACCACAACCACACACACAACCACACACAAACAACCACACACACACACACAACCACACACACAGCCACACACACAACCACATACACAACCACACACACACAACCACACACACAACCTCAACCATATCCATAACACGCACAACCACACACACAAACAACCACACACAACCAAACACAACCACACACAACCACACACAACCACACACAAACAACCACACACACACACACAACCACACACACAACCACACACACAACCACACATACACAATCACACACACAACCACACACAACCACTCACAACCCCACACACAACCCCACACAACCACAACCACACACACAACCACACACAAACAACCACACACGCACACACACAACCACACACACAACCACACACACAACCACACACAACCACTCACAACCCCACACACAACCCCACACAACCACAACCACACACACACACAACCACACACACAACCACACACAAACAACCACACACACACAACCACACACACAACCACACACACAACCACACATACACAACCACACACAACCACACACAACCACACACAAATTGAAATTGGGCAGAGAGGTAGTCCGCAGGTCAAGGATGTGCCTTTTGTAGGTCTGGTGTAAATCTGTTCAGTAGTTTCTGAGAAAACAGTATTTAAATCAATATATATATCTGTAAGCGCGCTCCGTGCGCTTACGGTAAGCTTACTCTTAGCACACACCCAGCTGCTTATCCTGTAGAATCATGCATAGTATTCACAACCGAGTGGTGTATGAGGTTGCAGTGAGTAATGCAAATACATTCAACATCACTAAGGCTGGTTGCCTTTGCTGGAGTGTAGTCAGTCACCCAGGTTACACATGTTCCTGGTCTCAAAAAGCTGTTTGGACATGTGCTGTTTGCAGATTCAGAAAAGTGGATTGATAAAGTGTCAGACTGTAAAAGTACATATCACTTGCCAAAAAAAAGAGTAGTAAGTGTGCTTTCAAATTGGCAAAGAAATTTCGTTTTCTGCCTAATATCAAACCATGACTCTGTGTGCAAAGAGGAATTGTTGACAGAGATTTATTTGGTGTTACTCTGGTAATTGTAGATTTGCATTACTAGGAAAAGGGCAGCTATTTTTCTGCAGAAGCAGCCTCTTAGCACACACCCAGCTGCTTATCCTGTAGAATCATGCATACAGGAATTGTTTTTAGATATTTAATTCGTGATGGTTTTATTGTGATTTTCACTTGTAGGAAAGGGGTACATAGTATTTTAAGATTTGAAAAGATCATAAAAAATATAGTAATATATTTAAATAAAATAAAAGAATTTTTTTTTAGTTTCTTTCAGGTATTGCTGAAGAGCAGTGAACAAAATTAAAGATGCCTACAAAATCCAGAGTAAGGAAAAACCAGAAAAAAAATGTATATTTGAAGACAACTGGAGGACCCAAGTTAGTTGGAGATGCTCATGCTGGGAAAAAGAGAAAGTCTTCTGGTAAGCAGACAAAAGATTTTTTAAAATAAATCTTCAAAAAAAGGAAAAATGTACAAAATGTCTGTACTGGAAATACTGTTTTAAATAGAAAAGTACAGGAAAAAATTGAGCATTTAGTTAATGCAAATGTACCTTCAGAAACAATAAAGATTAACTTAAAAAGAAAAACAACGTTTAAAGAGATGCGTAGAAAAATGTTTCAGAGAAGAGTTATGTCCAATTTGATAAAGGATGTGAAGAAATATAAGAAAAAAGCGAAATTTTATAAAAGAAAAAAAGAAATTGAAGCCATTGTAGCAAAGGCTTTAGAATTAAAAAGGAAACTATTCATTTTAATTTTGAACAGGATGCGTACATTAGATAAAATGGTCAATGTACTGAAATCACAAAGCAAAAGGAAAAGACTAGTGAAAAGAACAAACTTTTGTAAAGTGTTTTTAGGAGAATGGATGCATAGTTCAAGTAGTGAACCTTTTTTTAATGAAGAGAGTTATCTTCAAAGTAATAGTTTGCTGCATGCAGTTGACACCAGAGGTCGTGCTTATGAAGTTAGAGATGGTTGTGTGATGGAAAAGGAGAAAATGGTTCCAAGAAATGAGGAAGAAGTGATGGCTGCTGAGGTTATGGGGAGACGTCCTAAAGCCCCAGTGTATACTTGGAATTGTAGTAGTATTTGCACTGTGCGTCAGGAATCTATTGATAAATTTCGTGAGTTTCTAAGAGAATATAGTAAAAAAAAGTGTTAAACAGAAGATTAAGGTGCTTCAAAGTCTAGATCCATGCAGAGTGAGAGAGAATACTGGTTTGCAAGGACACTCTCTGGCTTGTCTATCTAGGAAAGTGTGTCAAAGTGTTTTTCACCATTTTAGGATGCTGGCAGTTCATCATACTGAAATGAGAAAGTTTGTGAGACGATTGTATATTGCTAAAAGTCCAGCAATAAAGTTAGATGAATTGAATAGGGCTCTGTTCCGTGGATCGGTATCAGATGTAGAGAAGGTTACTGATGAAATTCAGTTTAGTTACTTTGGTCCAGAACAAGAGAGTGCAGGTAATGACACAGTTATCGAGGAAGATGTGGAAGAGAATGTAGAACCCTCTGTAAGTAAGGAATTTGATAATCAAATGACAAAATTTGCAAACATCTCTAATGAAAGACCAAATATTACTTGCATTTGTTGCCGCAGAACTCATTATAAAAATCAAACCAGGAATGTTGATCTCTACAGAAAAAGTGAAAATGAAGATAATTATAAGTGGAAGGATTTTGCAACATATATATTTCTGGAAAATTGTTTTGAATTGGGTGAAGATCAGCGTATTTGTAAATACTGTTATAACAAGTTAGAAGAAAATAGAATGCCGACCAGAGCTGTACATAATAATTTAGAATTGGATGCTATTCCTGCTGAACTTTCTGATTTAAATACGTATGAGTCTATACTCATTCAATGTGTCCATCCGTTCCAGACCATAGTACGTATGGAGCCAAAAACAAGCAAATTACCTCCTTCAGATTTACAGAGAGGTTTAAAAGGTAGAGTTGTCTATTTGCCATTGGATTTGAAAATAAATATGGAAACTATTGATGCAGATACTTTGGAAACTGAACCATTAGTTATAATGGTTAATGGTGTACCTACAAAGAACAAGAAAATTTGGCAGGAGCTGGTGGATGTACGGAAAGTACAAAGAGCAAATTTATATTTGAAAAAAAATAATAAATGGTTTGAATCAATTTATATAGAAGAAGAAGAAGATTTACAAGAAGACACAGAAACACCAACTGGTCAAATTGAAAAAGTGGACAAGTCAAAGGAAGAAGAAATTTATGAACATTTTAGCATACATCCTCTTCATTCAAAAGAAGTTGTGGGAGATACTATTGATCTGTTTCAGATGAAGAAAGCAAAAGGAACTCCCGTGAGTATATGGGAGGAGAGCTTGGAAGCTCGATGTTTTCCCCAGCTGTTTCCTACAGGAAAAGGAGGACGATACGATGAACGTCCAGAACAGATTCCAGCTTCTGAGTATCGGACTACAAGACTATATGCAGAAGATTCAAGATTTCGTCAAAGTATTCCTTATTTGTTCCATCTTTTATTTGAAAGCGACTTGTCTGCATTATCTTATGCAGTAAATCATATTTTAAAAAGTGGAGTACATTTTCAAAATGTGTCTGCTAAGGATTTTATGGAGAAAGTGCAGCACCGAGATGATCATTTGGAAACACAACTGATCAATCTGATGGCTTGTCAGCGTGGGACAAATGAATATTGGTACCGACGCCATGGTGAATTAAAATGCATGTTACGGAATTTAGGAACTCCAACATGGTTTCTAACCCTAAACTGTGCCGAGTACGCTTGGGATGATTTACTGGATTTTCTACGAGAGGCAAATTCAAACATTAAAAACATCGAATACAAGACAGCAGGAGAACTGTGCTCATTGGATCCGGTTAATGTTTGCAGATATTTCAATCATAGATTTGAGGCTATGATGTCCTTCATCTGCAATAAAAAAAATCCACCTCTTGGAGAAGTTGTGGATTTCTTTTGGAGAAAAGAGTACCAAGCAAGAGGTGCTCCTCATATTCATATGCTGTTGTGGATCAAGGATGCTCCAAAATTTGGAACAGATGCTGATGAAGCAGTGTTATCTTTCATCGAAGAATATGCAACATGTGCTATACCTAAAAGCACCGAAGAGAAAAAGTTAAAAGAGCAAGTTTTACGTTTCCAAAGTCATCGGTGTGGAAAATACTGTCGACGGAAGTACAAGACCAAAGATAAATTCTACACAAAATGTCGATTTGGATTTCCTAGACCTGTTCTTTCGAAAGGAAGAGTCAACAGTTTTATGTCAGCTGTGCGACATACTATTACAAGAAAATCTCCCAAAAATACATACAACCTAAGAAGAAAAGAAGAGTCAAAATTTATAAATGACTACAACCCAGTCATTTTATCCATGTGGAATGCTAACATGGATATTCAGTATGTGGTAGACAATTCTATTGCTGTTGCTCGGTATGTCACATCTTACATCACTAAATCTGAGAAAACAGAATTGAAGGAAATGTGGGAAGAGATTTCTCACGAGAAGACTGTCAGTAAGAAGCTGTACAGTTTCAGTTTAAAGATGTTATCGCATCGTGAAATTGGATCCTACGAATGCTCTGATAGGTTATCATCTGCTAGTCTGTACTCGAAATCTAGAAGAATAATTTGGGTAAGTTTAGGCCTTGCAGCAATGAGAAATCGGGTACTGAAATCTGTTGGAGAAATTGAATATTTAGCACAGTTTGAACCTGAAAGTACAGACATTTTAAAAACAAATATGTTGGACACATATTACCCAAAAAGAAGTCATCACCTTGAAAACATGTGTCTCTATGAAGTGCTGCAGAACTTCATTTTTAAACGGAATGCCACAGAAGACATCAACAATGGAAAATATAAAGTCAGTGGTGAGGAAGGATGTTTGGTGAAGCAAACAAAAGGAAGTTTGATAAATCACCGGAAGCTGAGTTGCGAAACTACTGACAAAAAGGAATTTTACTACTTGGCACTTTTACAGCTGTTCAAACCATGGCGTTCAGAGGATGAACTACTTGGAGAATTCCAGAGCTATGAGGACTCATTTAATGCATGTAAAGATACGATTGAATGCAGTACTTTCACAAATTATGTCCAAATGTTAAATGAAGAAATTGAACAGGAAGCTACAATTGCAGCTGAAGTAGCTAGAGACAGTTCTCAAGACAGCCAAAGTTCAGGAACGCTCAGTCAAGATCCCCTTGGACAACCAATCGTAGAAAATGAAGCTGCAATAGCCATGACTGAAGTGGAAACGGCTATGAATCAAGCTCAAGAAGAATTAATAGACTTACCAAATTTGGAAGAACAACTGAATGAAGAACAGCAACAAATTTATGAAGAGATCAGAAACAAAATTGATCACGGATTACTACATGAAAAAAAAGAATGCTCATGCACATCATTTGAACCAATCAGGATGTATGTGAGCGGACAAGCTGGAACTGGAAAAAGTTTCTTAATAAAAGTCATCAGAAGCTACCTACAGCAAAAAACGGATTCAACTTTGTCTTGTGTGGTAACTGCTCCAATTGGGTTAGCAGCATATAACATAAAAGGAATTACCTTACATCGTTTGCTAATGTTACCAGTGGAGCATGAGAACAAAATAGAATACCACAAGCTAACAGGAGAAGCATGCTTAGAAGTGTCAAGAGTGTTGAAGAAGATGCAAGTTCTCATTATTGATGAGGTGAGCATGGTATCAAACTTAATGCTTGCCTTTGTGCATTTAAGAATGCAGCAAATTCTAAGGAGAGACTATGACGTGTTATTTGGTGGAAAACATGTCATAGTTTTTGGGGATCTTCTACAGCTTACTCCAGTTAAAGGACAACCAGTGTTTAATACTGTGACACATGAAGACACAAAGAAGTCATTGGGAAGCATTGGTAATGCAAATATTTGGTCCTTCTTTGAGTACAAGGAACTTACTACTAATATGAGGCAAGCAAACGATGAAGATTATGCAAGTATTTTGAAAGATATCAGAATTGGACTACTCACTGAAGTTGGCAGGAAAGCATTACAGAGTAGGATGCTACATAAATTATTTCCAAATGAAGAAATAGTTGCAGAGAAAATATACAAGAACATTGCTGAAAAAAATACTGTAATCTGCTTAATGCCAACACTACGTGAGTGCTCAATTTTTAATGAGGAACTTTTGAAATTGGAAAAGGAAGAGATTAAAAAAATGGAAGCAGAGGACAAAATTCAGCATGAAAGAATTACTTTTACATTTACAGGCAAACTGAAAAATAAATTGGAATCACTAGAGAAGAATATTTCCAAAACAGCTGGATTAGAAGAAAATCTTTATGTTTGCATGAATTGTCGAGTGATTTTAAGGAGAAATTTGGATGTAGAAAAAGGTTTAGTGAATGGAGCTATGGGAAGAGTTGTGGGTTTTATTAATTATCAGAAAAAAGAAGGAATTGAATGTTTAAAAATAAAATTTGATCAGATAGAAGAAGTTAAAGACATTTGTCGTTGTTCAGTTCGTTTCATGCTTGTGAAAGACTTATATGTACGTAGGAAGCAGTTTCCATTTTCTCTAGCATATGCTGTAACTATTCACAAGTCTCAAGGATTGACTGTAGATAGTGCTTTTGTAAACATTGGTTCTACTGTGTTCAAAGAAGGTATGGCATATGTTGCTTTGTCACGAGTGAAAACATTATCTGGTTTATTCATGATAGACTTTGATGACTCAAAAGTTAGTGCTGATGCAAATTGTGTAAAGGAGTATAATAGATTAACAAGAACCTATGCTCCTCATTTAGGTCAGTATCCTGTTTTGGAAAAACGTGTTATTTCTCGTAAAAGAAGAATTGAGAATATCTGTAATGAGGATGTAGAGAAGAGAAAACAAAAGAAGAGTGATGTAATTGCAAGCAAAAAGAAAAAGGACAGTGTTGAAGAGGTTGTTGGTTGTCATTTTGAAAATAGCTCTGGTGTCAACTGCTATGCTAATGTAGTGCTGAATGTTGTATTTTATCTTGAAAGTTTGCAAGAGCAGATAATAGTAAATCAGGGAAAAAGATTCTGTTCTGTGCTGAGTCTCCTTTTTGAAAAGCTGAGTGTTGATAAAACTAAAATAGAAAGTGCTACTGAAATTAGAAAACTTTTAGATGTATGTTCAGGATGTACACAGTTTTCTCAAAATGTACAGCAAGATGCACAGGAATTCTTGATGTATTTTCTTCAGGTACTGGAAGAAGAAGGGGTACAAATAGAAAATATGTTTGGTCTCTCTTATAAATGGGAACATAGTTGTGAAAACTGTTTCAATACATGTGGCTCTAATGTTGATTCTGAAAGGTTTATTTATTTAACATTGCCAGAGAGTAAATCAGTCACTTTTACTAAATTAGTTAAAGATGCTAATCATAGCATGGAATGCGGTGAATGTAAATCTGACATGTTTTCAACGTTAATTTTAAAGGAATACGGACAGTATGTAATTTTAATGATGCAACGATGTAGGCCTGATGGTTCAAAATTGGATACTTTAATAAAGAAGTTTACAGGACAGCAATTATCAATTTCAGGAAAAACTTTTGTAACAGTTGCAATAATTTTCCATGATGGACCTACCGTAACTTCTGGACATTACACAGTTTATCTTAAATGTGAAAAAGGATGGACACTGTGTAATGATTCCCAATTGATTTTCAAGCAACGTTTGCCTTTTGATTTAGCAAATTCCTATCTAATCTTCCTGAAACCTAAATTTTAGAGAGAATTGTCAACATCTGTACAAATCAATTTTACCATTTTAATTGATTACCATTGGAATTTTCTAACAAAAAGATTTTTAAAATTACCATTTGGCCTAAAGGAAAGGTAACCAATTGTATTGTGGACTTATTTAATTCCTAATTAATCTTTCAGAAACCAACATTTTAGAGAGAATTGGTAACATCTGTACAAATCAAATTTTGGAATTTTATTGGATTACCATTGGAAATTTAATCAAAATTTTTTTTACAAATTACCATTTGGCCTAAAGGAAAGGTAACCAAATGTATTGTGGAGTTATTAGAGATATATTATTTTTGTGATTATGCTTCTGTAACAAAATTCTCAGATGGTATTTTTTAGAAATAGTTATTGTTATTAGATGATATTTTTATTGAATATTTTGCATTTCTATAATGTTATGTTTAAGTGAGAAGAGATTCTGGGCTTTTTTAAAACAATCTTTGAGATTGTTATTTTTTTTTTGCCCGCTGTTAAGTGATGAATGCAATTGCTTTCACGATTTATAGTGAAATGCAATATATTCTGAAAACAGCAAAAAAATGGCAAAAAATTGTTTATGGAAAATATGTAAATACGTGTACTGTATTATAAAATGTTTTATTAAATATTAATACTTTTTTCTTTTTTTTTCAGATTGAGAAAGAAAATTTTCGAAAAATAAAACAATTTTTCTAGCAATTTAAATAAAATTTAATTTAATATTTAATTTTTTGGGTGGGTCAGGTAAGTCAGAAATTTCATGGTCCCTTTTTTCCACTTCTCCTCAATCAGATTTTCAGTTTTTCGTTATAATCCCTCAAGGACCTTGTTATGTGGTAATTGTTTTTTTGTGGTTTTTTTTTTTTTTTTTTTTTTTAAACGCTTACCGTTACGCGTACGGTAAAAAAAAAGATAAAAAAGTTTTTAAAAAAAGAATAAAAAAAGTTGAAAGGTAAGGTTGGCTCTTAAAAGAGCCGTTGTGTTCATACAGGGACAGAGGAAAGAAAGAATGGGAATATTAGCGGGTAGGACAAATGTGCTGGTCTATTTTGTTGTTAATTAGGGTAACACTGGTCTCATCACGAACAATTAGACCATGACAATTTGAGCACCGCATTGTAACCCTTCCAAATCGAGGGTTAGTTTCCAGAGGACCAGAAAAAGGTGATTCTCCCCCCACAGATGAAGGGCTCAGCTGACCTGCCGAAGATGTGCTCTGCTGAGCTGCTGTGGATGTGCTCGGTCGACTTACTGAAGGGTTTGCTCCAGTATGTCGAGCATTTGTCCTAGGGTGTACATCCTGAAGGTGTCGTAACATAGTGTGATTCCCGAAGAATACTTCTTGTTAGGATTACCTCTAGAAAGTACACGGTTGCAAAGCTTGCAAGTCACTAAAGGAGCATTAACCTTTTTCTTGTCCTCTGGAAACGTAAAATACTCCCATATAAAAGAGCTCTTTTGTTTCCTCCTTCTCTGCCTGATGGTAGTGCTGCTAGCCTCACTTGAAGAAGAGGACTGCTGGTCTTCCATTGTATCCCAAAGACAAATCAGCTCCTTCTCGTAAGGGATCACAAGCAGAAATGAGGGGAATGGGTGTGGTGTAGGAGAGTTCTAGAACTGAAAGTAGTTTAAACCAATCAAAAGTGTTGTTTCTTGATCACATGACCCACCGTGCGCGTACGTTACGCTTACGTTACGCTTACGGTGCGCTTAGGGTAAAAGTACGCATGCGCGTATAAAAGACACGCGCACGCGTGCATGCGCATAAAAGGCACGCCCCAACACTTCCGCGTAACGTACGCGTATGACGTATGCGCTTACGCGCCGCGTACGCACGTCTACGTAAATTGCGTAACGATACGCAAACAGAGTAGAAATATTACGTAACGTGCGCTTACGGTAAGCTTACCGTACGCGCACGTTAAAAAAAAAAAAAAAAAAATTGAAAAAAAGAATCACTATGTTATACTTATATATCTTACCTGTTTGGATACAAAAAAAAGGTGAAAAAAATATATATTGCTGAATTTTTTTAATTTTACAATAGTGTTTAAAGAGAATATAAATTAAAAAAAAAAGATGTAAAAAACCTTGCAAAAAAAAAAAAAACACACATTAAATAAAAGAATTAGCATTTAAAAAACCATACAAATTCACTGAAAAGAACATGGGTTTCACACACGTTATAGTTAGGAATTAGCATTTAAAAAACCTTGCAAATTCACTGAAAAAACCATAGGTTTCACAGACGTTATAGTTAGCTGGACATTTTACTCGTAAAAAACCAATGAAATTCCCCCGTTATAGTTAGTTAAGCTAACTATAACTCGCGCACCCGCAATCCACTGCTGATGACGTCACATATAACATCACTCATGACATGGTCACTGACATCACTCATGACATCACTGATGACATCTCAAATGACATCACTGATGACATCACTGATGACATCATCCTTGTGATAAAGTGGCAGACCTCCTCTCACCCTAATATAACCTTTGATACACACATTAAAAAATAGAGACAAAAAAATAAAAAATAATGGAAATTCCAATACCAGTTTCAACAAACTCTTCTGTAATTCTAAGAACCACATACACATCTTCTCATTTACCAACAGTCCTATACAGTCACTCATACATGTCCTCACTCATATGTACTCATACACCTGTACATCCTGTAACACAATGCCACTCATCCATAGAGTTACTCACACACATAGACACTCATGCTAATAAAGAATCAAACATCCATTTACCTTCATATACAGTTATACACACACCACCACACTTACTTCAACGGAAACTTACACTTACTTGGTCTTTTAAACAATCACTTATATAAACACATACTTAATGATATAGGAACTCTTTCAATCTCTCACTCTCACATATACTCACTTATATACACCAATAGTCACATATACTACTATAAAACATAAGTAATTACTCATGGAGACACTATTGAGACAGTCATTCACTCACTAACACACCCATACACACACTCATCCACCCATACAGTCCTGCACACATGCTGTCTTCAACACATACAGTGAGTCACTCATTCATGCACCTATGCACTACGTAATACCCCCCACCAAACCATGCAGACACTCAGACAGTCATACTGATACTCAAAAAAACAACTAATAACCTATAAACACACTCATGTAGCTACTCACCAACCCATGCAGCCACTTATACACAAAGTGAGAGACTGATACAGATATTTACATATTATAACATTACTCACTAAGCCATGTATTCACTTTGATACACTTTATCAGTCAGTTACAAAATATATTTTTCAAAAAAAAACATCCATTTAGACACTTATATACCCATTTATTCTTACATTGACCTTGAGATATACATATATAAAACATTTTAAATTTCAGAAAAACACACATTCACTGGATGATGTAATCAGTGATGTCATCAGTGATGTCATTTGAGATGTCATCAGTGATGTCATGAGTGATGTCAGTGACCATGTCATGAGTGATGTTATATGTGACGTCATCAGCAGTGGATTGCGGGTGCGCAAGTTATAGTTAGCTTAACTAACTATAACGGGGGAATTTCATTGGTTTTTTACGAGTAAAATGTCCAGCTAACTATAACGTCTGTGAAACCTACGTTTTTTTCAGTGAATTTGCAAGGTTTTTTAAATGCTAATTCCTAACTATAACGTGTGTGAAACCCATGGTTTTTTCAGTGAATATATATATATATATATATATATATATATATATATATATATATATATATATATATATATCAAACGAATCTCATCCTTACGAAAGAGCAGAGACCACAGCAGGGAAGTTCATGGAAGCGTTTATTGAAGCACAGATGACATGGCGAATGCATTTCGGCATAATGCTGCCTTCCTCAGCGCCCAAGTTAACAGGAGGCTTCCATCGTTGTCAGGTAAATGTTCCTGCCGCCTTTATTGGTCATCCGAAAGGCTCCGCCCTCTGGAACGAAACTCCCCCTGTTTGTAGTTCTCAAGGTAGTCGAGAACTCCAACATCCAGAATGCAGTGCTCTGCTTCAGGTAGGTGATGGGTGGAGAGATTGTTGAACCAAGTGGTCGGGCGGAATGCAGGGTTCTGATGCAGATGTCAGCTAAAATATCCTGCTTGTAGTGTCAATAAGGCGCTCCCCTGGGTCCCCGCACCGCTTCAGCCCCAAATCTCGAGAACTTCATCAACAGGGGCAGCTGTGTAAATACACGCCGCCCAGAGTGCGGCAGAATCACCTCACCACTGCTCTGTAGCTCCCAGTCCTTGAGGCGGGCATGAACCAATTCACTACCGTGAAAGAACAGAGCAGCCGAAGCCGCGCCAGTGAGGTCCGGCCCTTAGCGAAGCGGGGGTCTCTGAAATGTGTCTCTGGCTGACACAGTCTAAATCAAACGAATCTCATCCTTACGAAAGAGCAGAGACCACAGCAGGGAAGTTCATGGAAGCGTTTATTGAAGCACAGATGACATGGCGAATGCATTTCGGCATAATGCTGCCTTCCTCAGCGCCCAAGTTAACAGGTGGCTTCCATCGTTGTCAGGTAAATGTTCCTGCCGCCTTTATTGGTCATCCGAAAGGCTCCGCCCTCTGGAACGAAACTCCCCCTGTTTGTAGTTCTCAAGGTAGTCGAGAACTCCAACATCCAGAATGCAGTGCTCTGCTTCAGGTAGGTGATGGGTGGAGAGATTGTTGAACCAAGTGGTCGGGCGCAATGCAGGGTTCCGATGCAGATGTCAGCTAAAATATCCTGCTTGTAGTGTCAATAAGGCGCTCCCCTGGGTCCCCGCACCGCTTCAGCCCCAAATCTCGGGAACTTCATCAACAGGGGCAGCTGTGTAAATACACGCCGCCCAGAGTGCGGCAGAATCACCTCACCACTGCTCTGTAGCTCCCAGTCCTTGAGGCGGGCATGAACCAATTCACTACCGTGAAAGAACAGAGCAGCCGAAGCCGCGCCAGTGAGGTCCGGCCCTTAGCGAAGCGGGGGTCTCTGAAATGTGTCTCTGGCTGACATAGTCTAAATCAAACGAATCTCATCCTTACGAAAGAGCAGAGACCACAGCAGGGAAGTTCATGGAAGCGTTTATTGAAGCACAGATGACATGGCGAATGCATTTCGGCATAATGCTGCCTTCCTCAGCGCCCAAGTTAACAGGTGGCTTCCATCGTTGTCAGGTAAATGTTCCTGCCGCCTTTATTGGTCATCCGAAAGGCTCCGCCCTCTGGAACGAAACTCCCCCTGTTTGTACCCCCTGTTTGTAGTTCTCAAGGTAGTCGAGAACTCCAACATCCAGAATGCAGTGCTCTGCTTCAGGTAGGTGATGGGTGGAGAGATTGTTGAACCAAGTGGTCGGGCGGAATGCAGGATTCCGATGCAGATGTCAGCTAAAATATCCTGCTTGTAGTGTCAATAAGGCGCTCTCCTGGGTCCCCGCACCGCTTCAGCCCCAAATCTCGGGAACTTCATCAACAGGGGCATCTGTGTAAATACACGCCGCCCAGAGTGCGGCAGAATCACCTCACCACTGCTCTGTAGCTCCCAGTCCTTGAGGCGGGCATGAACCAATTCACTACCGTGAAAGAACAGAGCAGCCGAAGCAGCAGGGTGACCCTTTCCTCCAATGTCGGTCACAGATCGAGGCGCACTCTGGCACTAGTGTTTCAAAGCTTTAATCACACACACGAACACGGACAGACGCGTTTCGGCATCACGCCTTCCTCAATGTCACAGTCCGGTTTCAAAATAATTCCATATATACACAAAGCAATTTTTTTTACAAAACAATCGAGATAGCAAGAGGACTGGTAGTTCCTGTAAACATAAAAGACGGATCATCCATAATATCGTTCATGACTATGGCAGCCATGATGTAGTGTTCATAGCAATGTGGAAAATATACTACTATCAAAGCACCAAATCAAATTTTATATGTCGTGCATTGATTCCAAAAGTCAAAGTAAACAATTAATTCATTCTAATTCATTTCATCACCATACAATCAAAATTCCAATTCATGACACATTATGCCCTGAATGGGCTAGGATCCACCTCTTAAAGGAAATCATTGTCGTCACAATATAATCAAAATTGTAATACATAACACATTATGCCCTGAATCGGCAAGGATCCACCTCTTGAAAGAAATCCTTATTATTCTCTTTTCCAGTATTCATTAGTCTATGTGGACCCATAGTTCTTCCTCATTATTTAGTCCTATCGGGGTCTTGGTTTGCATCTCCACAATGTATCGTGACTCCAATTTCCTCAGGTTTCTAGTTCTATTGCCCCCTCTTTCACTTTTGGGAATACGGTCTAGACAAAAAAATCTAAGTAAATTGGCATTCGATTCATGTGTCTCCTCAAAATGGCGTGCAACAGGATATGCTGCATCCCGATTCTTGATGGCACGCATATGCTCCAAGATTCTTTTTTTCGTGGGATGAATCGTACTTCCCACGTATCTCTTATTACACGGGCACTGTAAACAGTACACCGTGTAATCGGAGTTGCAATTCATGAGTTTGTTGATTCTACGTCTAGACTTTCTCCCTGGTATGCTATAGTCTTTCACTTTTCAGCTGTTTTTGCATGCCTTGCAATTCATGCACGGAAAAAATCCACTGATCAAATCCTTTCTCTTAGGTGTTTTGGAAAAATGACTTCTCACTAACTTCTCTTTCAAACCTGGTCCTTTCCTATACGTTATCAGTGGGGTCTGTGGGATAATGGATCCAATCACCTGATCTGATCTAAGTACCTTCCAGTTTTTTCTAAAAATTTGGAAGATTTCCGTGGATCCTGTAGTATATTCGGTTATCATCCTCACCTTTCCCTGGGGTTCTAAAATAGATGCTTTACTCCCCCCCATTTGTTCTAATAAGAGGTCCTTTCTTTCTACCTCCCTGATTTTCCTTTTTGCATTAGTGAGGGTCTCTTTTTCTGTATCCCCTTTTGGGGAACCTGTTACAAGCGTTATTGCTCTCTTTCTCAAAATCTTCGTCTAATGAGCAATTCCGTCTGAGCCTTACCAATTCTCCATAAGGTACTCCACTGATTACGCTCTGAGGATGAAAAACTGTTAGCGTGTAGTACGCTATTTCCTGCAGTGGGCTTCCTGTAGAGAGTGGTCTCCAATCTATTTTCCTTTACAAATACCAAAAGATCAAGATAGGGTACATATGTTTGACTTATACACTCAGTGAACCTCAAGTTCAAATCGTTCTTATTTAATTCTGCTATATACATCAGGCCTCTTCCATCGACCCTCTCCAAATGATAAAGAGGTCGTTGATGTATCGAGACCACAGAATCAATTTGTCAAGCCAGATTTCATTACTACCTGCCCAGGCCACGTGCTTCTCCCACCAGCCAACAAACAAATTTGCATAGCTGGGGGCGAAGCACGTGCCCATCGCAGTACCCTGTTTCTGCTGGTATATTTCTCCTGCAAATAGAAAAAAATTGTTAAATAGACAATATGTAATCAATTCCTTTAACATGATGTTATGCTCATAGAATTTTAGATTTCTCTTTTTAGAAAACACTCCACTGCTTCAAGTCCCTTTCGATGTTCTATACTGGTATAAGGCTCGTTATATCGAGAGTGATTAATAGCATGTCAGGTTCCCATTCTATGTTCGCAATAATCCTCAGAAAATCTTAGTGTCCCTCACATAGGAACTTAATCATTTACCAATGGTTTGAGAAAGGAGTCAATGTATATCGAAGTATTTTCCAGCAAGCTGTTCTTTGAAGAAACAATGGGTCTCCCTGGTAGATTTCTAGTGTCTTTATGCACCTTAGGGAGAAAATAAAAAGTCGGTAATTCCGGTGTTTCACAGCTGATGTATTGAAAATCTTCTTCTCCCAATATACCTTTGTCTCTCCATTTTTTTGCTAATTGATGAAAGTTTTGTATACTCATTTCATATTTCATAGCAGTTGAAATCTCATAACAGCTCTCATCTGAAAGCAATCTCCTTGCTTCTTTAAGATATGATGATTTATCCATTAACCCCACATTCCCCCCTTGTCCGAGGGTTTGATCATTAGGTCTTTATCTTCGCTCAATTTGTTAACAGCTTTTTTTGATTCCTGGTTAAGTTCTCCTTAGTCATATTAGGACCTCTTGCTTGTAATTTCTTCAGGTCCTCAATTACCAGTTCATGAAAAGTGTCTATTGCATCGTGGGATGACTGTGGAATATATTGTGATTTTTTTCCTTAGGGTGCTCCTTGCGCCTTTTTGCGTGATCCCCATCTCTTCCAAGAAATCTAAAGTCTCACTCTCGTCATCTTGACTACTACTCATTCCTGTTTTGTAGCTCTCTCATGGCCTGGAGTGCGTTTAGTTCCATCCCTGTAAGGGAAT